>NC_132938.1:28823571-30172142 GCF_034638445.1 Ciconia boyciana
ACTAACTTACCAAGAGATGTAGTAGACTTGACAACGTTTGCTATTTTTTGAAAATTAGATTATATATGTTCCTAAATGACAGGTTTTTTAATACAGTCTGTTGGGGAGAGTCTGTGGTTGTCTCCTCTGTCCTTGGCATCTGTGAGGTTTTTGCATTACCTCATTAATTTTCCTCCTTCAAAGGCAGGTGAAGGCAGAGGGGGAGAGGGTGGAACAACTGATAGCATTGTCAACCCTTCCTCTATCTGTGAAGAGACAACGAGTACATTGCACATGTGTTTATGACATTACTAGTATGATATTAAGATCCCACTGTGCCAGATATCACTCAGCTATACAGTAGGACCTTCTCCTGCAGAGCTTGGAATTTAAATGGACAAGTAAAGGCTTGGGAAGAGAGTTACAGCTTAGTAAAGTGAAGGGCTGAAAGTGCCATTTTAAAGCCACCAGTTATTGTTTGAGAGTCTTGATATTTCACTTAGAAATTCTATAGTGAGGGGATTTGCTAAGGCAGGAAAACAAAGTATTGGGCTTGATCACAGAAATAAAAAAGAGGGTGAGGATGTGAAGAGAGAGCTAGACCAAGCAAATATGGAAGACTTTTCTAAGTGAATGCTACAGACGGTGGGGTGGGGACAGACTTGCAAGGTCCAGTGTCTCTGGTTTTGTTGCTTAAGCTTCTGTCTGCCTGCATTAAACGTGTTCCCTTCCAAGCTCATACAGGCAGTACTGATTAGACCTTGAACCCCTGAAGTGGATAAAACTCCCCAGTGTGAGGAAGGCTGGTGTGATCCTCATCAGCTCCCTGCTTGCTTTCTCCAGCCACAGGATAGGCTTGAACAAGTCTTGCTAATAGTTGTCCCTGCTCTTTGAATTGGAAAAATTGCCAAGTTCTGCAGACATATAGCTTGCTGCAGCTAGTGATTTGACTTATTCAGTACCATGAAATGTGTTCAACACGTTTTACCTTTGTTTGTAGCAGAGTCTCTGGAAACTGTGTTGCCATGGAAATGTGATTTTCTACTCTTTTCCAACAGTGTGTGCTTGGGGAGAGTTAGTGAGCTGCAACTTTCTTTCTGACTAGCAAATAGGCTTCCAAACAGTACAGATGAAGCTACCAAAAAGTCCGTAATTATTTGTATTAAATCAGTATGATTGACATAAGTGATTGAAGTAATGATGGCCAGTTTCCAGATCATGGCTGAACTTCTCTACATCACTCTGGCATCAGGCAGGAACTAAAGGTCCCTATTCCCTTTTGAAGATAATTACTCAGATACAGGAGTAGCACAGGCTCATCATTAGGAGCCTGAGTCTCTTTTGACCACTGCAGCAAACAAGCTGTTGTGGGGAAACCTGTGTGTACACAGTCAGGGACATTCAAGCATGAACTAAATGACAAATACTGATGAGGCTTCCTTTGAGATCCCATATAGAAGCATTCTTTCAGGTTAGTGAGAAAGGGAAAGGTTTGATCCTGTGAGTGTTTTGAACATCAGACCTCTATTCATAAATTATGCTGGAGTATTTTAATGTGGGGCCTGTAGGTTTCTTCCAGAACTAGTCAGCCTCCTTCCATTTACCCAGTCAACAAAATCAACTACAATGCTAAGGCAAAGCTATGAAATGGGTTCTATATAATCTTTGCAGACTCTTCAAAAACTCTTTAGTCTGTTATCAGTGATGTAAACATTCACATTGCAAGAGAATTATTTTCATTTATTCAGCTAACTACTCAGTAGTGGTTGTGAAATTTATTTTGCGGAATGCAATATAGTTAGTTACCAGGGCTGTTGGTGCCTGTAGACAGCTGAGTTTGTGTTTGAAGCTTCCTTCCTCAGCTTTTGGTTCCTCTGCAATCTTTTATTCTTTACCTTTTCAATTTGCAAGAATTAATCTTTTTTTAGCTTTCCAGCCTTTTTTACTGTGATGTGAGAGGAACATCACAGTATACTTCCTTACTGGGAATCTCTCAGACACTTTCTGAAAGGTTGAATTTAAATTACTACTTTTGTCTCCCTCATAGCATTTGGGAGTTTTCCTTGGCAGCCATAAAATGCAGTATGATGCACAGGCATGTAAAATAAAAAATCCATATGTTTTCCATAAGGCTTTGTATTTTGTTCACATTTGTCTTGCTTCTTAAATTGATTTTGACTTCTATTACAAAACTCAATTGTTACATGTCATGATTCATGCTGGCTTATGAATACCTTTAAAGATGTAAAACCATTTTCTTCAGTTTGCAGTACTTCACTTCTATTTTTCTTTTTAACAGAAGGAACATTTTTTTTCAAACGCCTTTATTAATGTTATTGTCATCATCTCACATACATTTCCAGGGTAAGACTACAAAGTGTTACGCAGCTGCTGGGTGGCTGACTGTTACGAATTCAGGGATCTAAGCCTCGTGCACAGAGAAACTGTCAAGCAGCACACTCAGCTGTCCATGTATTCTGTAGACCTCAAAGTCTAGTTTTACTTGGAAAAGTGACAGTAAAAATTAGGCTGTGAAACTCCATGTTTGTTGTGTTTTTCCTCTACCAGTAAGCTCTGCAGACCATACCGGAGTTCTCCACATTCCTGATCAATAGTGCATGCACCATATGGCCACTACACTCACAGTGATCAGGGGGAGCCATCTCTGTTGTGTAAGGTATGCGCATTGACATACACTCCTCCTCATTTCTCCCACCTTGACTGATGATAGGGCCAAAAGTTTATCTGAACTAGGAGATGCAAATGAGTGGTTACTGTGACTGTAGGCATTGAGCCTACAATAAGCCATGCTGCCAGGCATGAGCAGAAAAATTAAACAATGGTGGGAATTTGGTAATAATTTTTTTCTTTTTCTTCCATAAGAGAAATGTGACATCTTGAATGTGCCAGATATAAGAGACAGAACATGGATTAGAAGTACTTTTTACTTAGAAGCATTTCTATACTCTGTACCTAAAGGCATGGGCAAAACAGAGTTAGCAAGCTGTATTTTTCTCAGCTACTGAGGTTACAGATTGGGAAAGCTCTTTGCTGAAGTAAGATATTACCTAGAACTCTCCTTGGACAGTTTTAAAGAACAGTTCAGATTTTTGGCAAAGCGGTGCTGTGTAACTGTCCGTAGGCCTCTGAGTGAAAAAAAGACACCATGCCCCAACAATTATACATTTTATTTGTTAGTATGATTGCAAAATCAATGTATATGACACAGTTATATTCTATAATTTCCATAAAATTATTGTGGATCTGCAAGCACTGAGGAGCCATCATAGCAGGTGTTCATAAACAAGGTGGGTTTTCATCCCAGCAATTTTTCACTTCCAAATGGTTCAGATAGAGTGCACATAGGAGGTTCAGTAAGAAATACCAGTGCAAGGAGTAGGTTTAGTTCCTGCTGCATGTCTCAAAGAAGCAACAGAAACTCCAGGGAAGCACATGGAATAATAAAGCCAAGAAAGTGTAACCTTAGTCATCAACATAACTTTATAAAAAACCCCACCAAAAAAACCCACAAAACTTCTACCTACAAATAAAAGTTTTGTCCAAAGCACTCACGAGGCAGAGACTTTAATTACAAGCCAGGAAGTTACTTCTGACTGTAGATTTCTCCTGATCTTGAGGAAACTAGACTTGTGAACAAACTGCATTTTATGAAGGAAATGTCTGATTTTTGCTCCTGAAAGAAACAGCCTGCAAGACATCCTCCTTGAAGTCATCCCAATTACTGAGATCCAAAGCTCTGGTTGCTTGAGTGAAAGCCTGCACTAGTTCTATGCCAAATTCAGAGCAACTATAAAGATTCAGAGCTTCAGAAATGTCAGTGAACTTGCCTGCTTTACCCTGTCAGAGAACCTGATCCACTCAGTCAAACACAGGCAGTGCCTTAAGAGAATGGTAAGAATTAATTCAGAACATAGACCAATGTTGCTTATTCAATTTTATCTGATGCTTTTTCCACCTTTTTCTGAGGCTGGAACATCAAGTTTCATCACTTCTGCTTCTTGTGGGAAAAGATGAACTTTCACTTAAAGACAGTGGGGAAGTTCTAATAGAAAATAGTTTAAGGTGACAGCTGTAGCTTCCCAAGTGGAGTAGCTGATAGCACATTATTCTATTACGGAGCAGAGGTAATTCTGGCACTGGTCTTAGCATTCCTGTTCCTGAGGCTGCCAGCTTGTGCCACTACATTACTTAGCAACCATATGAAATGACAGAGATGTAAAAGAGCAAACCATGTTGACTCAAAATGATTGGGAGGGTGAGAAAATTCCTCAGTCAGCTCCAAGGCACTCCAAAGGCCAACAGGAAGGATGCAAGAGGGATATGAAAGATGACTTGCATTCTAGGGCTTCCCCAGTATGCAAAAAGCAGATTATAGCTGACATTTCTGCACTTTTCTCCAAGTCCATTTACAATAAATATTTAAAAGCAAGAAAAAAAATTCAAAAAACAAACCCTGAAGGAAAGAGATGGATTCATAATTCATCATAGGACTATATCTTGCACACACAAGATGTGTGTCCTGAATGTGAATTGACAGTAATATCTTACCAAATACAAAGCACAGTTGTACAAGGGTGATACTGAAAAACACTTTGTGCTGAGTTGGGAAGAAAAGCTTTTTTCCTTTTAATAGTTAGCAAAATTCACTTTGTTTCTTTAGTTTTCTCCTTTTTTTCTTCCTGGGTACGCATCTTTTTTTTCCTCTCTCTTGTCAAAGGCATCAGAATTTTCTTAAACTACTCGGAGTAGACTGTCCTACTGAAAATGAATTTTAAAAAAAAGCTTCACTGTTAGGTGAAGCAATCATATAACGTGATTAAAACAATACTTCTTCAAATAGTTGTTAATTCACAAGGTAGTTTCTCTTCTACTTTCTGGAGCGTGTATTTCTTTCTAGATATTTGGAAAGAGGATTTTTATTTTCTTACTGAAGGGATTGTGCTTTGCACTATGGCAATGAATTACTGTCAGATACCAACTTTCAAATTAGAACTAATTTCCATGACTACACAACTTTTGGGTGGCTTTTTCCTTCGGTAAGTAACAAATCTAATGTAATCTGTAATCTAATCTAAACCATCAAAATCAACAAGAGCAAAAAGGCCCTGAGATAGTCTTTGGAGCCATGCACAACAATGATAATACATTTGGAGAGGACAACACCACTTCAGAGGAGATAAAGTTTTTGTATCAGTGTTCAGGGTAGAAAAACATGGGGATATTCCCATGCTAGAATATTTTGGAGGGTTAGGAGTGGGGATTAATGAAAGATCAACCTGAAACTGAAGTAACAGTACCAGTGGAAGGTGATCATGGTAAGTAGAAGCAGAATAAAACTAACAAATGGCCAACGTTGGATGGTATTCACCTACAACTCCCAACAGCAACTCAGGGATTAAATAGTACAACTATGAACGTACTGTGTATCTCATCTTAGTATCTGAAGACTTGAGAATGGCAAATGTGGTGACAATCCTTAAAAAGAAACATTTCGGGGGGACCTAGGGAAGCGCAGACCTATAAACCTGCAGGCAAATTAATAAAGAGTGTGTTGACACTGGCTTAGCTGAGACCTGAATAAATGGAAGCTACTTGAGAAGAATCAATATGATTTCCACAAAGGGAAGTCCTATCTTACAAACCCCTTTGAGTTCTTTTAAGAGTTCAAAACACTTGTGGATAAGGATGATATACTCAGTATACTTTGCTTGATTTTCAAAAGGCTTTTCATAAGGTCTCATGCAAAACACTTGTGGGGAAAGGAAACAACATAAAAGGCAGGTCCTAACATGGGTAAATAAATGGTTAAAAGACAGGAAAGAAGGTAGAAACAAATCATTGCATCTCACATACAGGAAAGTTGCCAGTGATATTCCACAGAGACTGGGACTTGTAATCTTCAACATACTCATAAGTGACCTGGAAAAGGTAGTGAGCAGTGAGGTGACCGTGTTTGCACACAATAAAGGAATTCAAAGGTCAAGGCAGTAAGTATGAGGGCTGACTGTGAAGAATTGCAGCCTGATCTTAAAAAATGACTGAGTAATAAAATGGCACATGAAATAATAAGAAAAAAAGTTCTTTTGGGATAAATACAAAGTAATATATGTGGGGGAAAACAAACCTAGCTTCACACATAAAATGATAGGGTCTGTGCTGCCTGTTGCCACTGGAGTAAGTCTTTGTGTTTGTGACAGATGAAAATATCAGCTCAGTGCTTGCTAGGACTGGAAAAATGAATCATATATTTGACGTTACGAGGAAAGGAATAAAGAAATAAAAAAGAGCATCATTATGCCACTGTACAAAATCACAGTTCATGCACACCCCAGTTAATGTGTGCAGTTCTGGTCTCCTCAAAAATGACACAGAAAAGCTGGCAAAGGTTCACAGAAGGCCAACAATTATGATATGGACTAACTTTCTTGGAAGGACTAAGAAATTACTTTGGAGGAAATAAGACAAAAGTCATGCCTGATGTAGAGACTGTGGGTAGGGATTGACTGCTCACTGTTTCTTCTAATACAAGAACTAGGCACCATCAGATGAAGATGACAGAAGCTAGGCTCAGGACGAGCAAGAGGTGCTTCTTCACACTGTGGGTGGCAGACCCGTGGGACAGTTTGCCAGCGGAATTTTGGAGGCAGAACATTTACATGTGTTCTGAGTAGACTGGACAAGCATTTTCACAGGACATCCAGTAAATGTTACTAAATAGACATACTGCATCAGACTCAGAAAATCCTCTGAGCTGAAAATATGCAGAAGCTAGGAGAGTATTAAGGGGAAAGTATAATGTATGTTCTTAACCTGCCATCCACTTACAGGCACTGTAGGAAACAGAATATTGTCTCCTACAGAATACTGATGCTTGATCTGAACTGTACGACCACACATGTTCGCACATGCTGCTAATATGGAGCCATAGGAAATAATTTAGATCAGGGCAAGATTAGACACAGCTTGCAGCTATCAGCATAACAATACCTCAGATTTTTGTCTCTCAAGTCAAAAGAAAATGTTGACATGCTTTGGATAGTGGTTTATGTCTCAGACTGTAATAAGATTTTGTTGGAAACATTAGATAGTTTTGGAAATCCTCATTGTTATATAGTTTCATGGCTTCATTTTGCTGAATGCATTCAATTATGACAGGCTGAACTCATCTCACCTGTCTGTAGCAATCTGGAAGTGTTTATTCTGAACTATCACCCAAATTCTCAGGGTGAGAAATGGGAACTCCAGAGTGTGAGTCATTCCATCTTAAAATAGATGTTGAAGAACTCATAAGAAAGGGGGAGTCTTGTTAAGTTAAAAAAACCCAAAACAACAAATACCCTAAACCAACTACATTTCTGCACTCCTGTAGCTAATGATAATTCTTATTAGAGAATTCAAAGTCAGGTATACTGTGTAAAGTCAGGTGATCAGCGTAGATCATCTGAAGGAAACAATGAAACCAAAAGATTTTCTGGCTGCTAAGGATTTGGCCATCTGTCTTGAAAAGTGCTCTCTGTCTCTTGTGTATGTATATCAGGCACTTAAATAACAGCGACAGGAAAGCTGTTCTTGATGTATGTAGCTAACAATAGCTAGCCAATAGTGAAGTTCTATTGCACTGTTTTCTGCAAATGTTCACAATCATTATAAAGGTCTTAAAATCTAAACTTGATTTTCAATACATTTGAAAATGAGATTTAGGTAAGTGAACAAAGTATTTCTGCATGTATTTAAGTCCCAGTGAACCTGAACTGAATAAGCAAGAAAAGTGCATTGCTGACTTGTGGCTTAAGACTTCAGGGACATAACACAAGGTGAGAATGTAAACTCAGCATTCCCAGTCATTTTATTGCTCACAAATAAAGTGTAATAACATTTATAGTGCACTGCATTTATACTAGAATATTAATGCCACTGTAGCTAAATATTTATAATCTGTTCTTTTACATAATGAACACTCTTTTTGAGTGTTTACAATCATTTCTGAAGTTCTATCCCAGTTTACAGCCTGACACCCAATGATTTAGCAGAGAAGACAAGTGCTCGCAAATGCTGCTTACCTTTTCATTTATTTGTAAGCCATAAGTGCAGTATCAATTTAAGAGTATATGATTTCCTTGGATACATTACATTAGCAGGGAAAGTGAACAGATGCTTACAGTGAAGAGAAGATAATTGCTCAGGTATGTTTAAAGCCTTTTTAGTGAAATGTCTCTGCACTTACGGTTTATGATTATTAGTCTTTCACCAAATTGACTAAATATTTCACCATCACTTGTAAAAGTTCCAGTACAGCTGGCACTAAAGCTCTGCAGTTTCATTGCATTTCTCATTGGTGAGGTTTGTAAGTTTATTCAGATAAAGGATAGAATGTGATAACAATAACAGCCTCAGCAGTGGCTATTAGTAGCAGTAATAAATACAACATTATTATTTTACCACTGCTATAAGAGGAACTGAAACAGTGATATAAGAGGCTGAATGTGGGGTTTTTTTACGTTTACACAAATCACAATGATCTTTTTACCTCTGCAATTAGATTTCTCCATGTTAATTTCTTTTTTAAACACCAGTTACTTTTGTTAGTTATGACTTGTCAAACTGAATCACCTTCAAACACATGCAGGAGAAACAATGTTGCTTTTGCATTGGGTGGGGACTATGACTTCACTAATGTTCTTTCTTGAAAGAAAGAAATAGAAACTATGTAATTGGTGAAGTTTCACGTGCCTTGATATGGATGTCTTGCTTTTTCTTTGATTTTTTTTTTTTTTTAGAAGCTGTTTTCAAATAGGAAGAAGATTTCTGTCTTAAGCACAGTTGCTGTTGTTATAGGTAGAATTCTAGTAGTAGGTATCTGGTAGTATATCATTAGAAGTCGACTATAAGTTTAAATATCTAGAGGATGATTCAGTTATCTAAACATAGACATAATAAGGCATTAAATGCCTTGCAGTATCCCACTTAGATTCCTGGTACAAATTTAGGGTATCAGTATCTCACAAGATGTGTGCTGTTGCTGTGCAGATGTCTGCTACAGCCTAAAAAATCTTATACTGCGCTAGATGCCCAGGTAACCATGTGAGCTGTTTCCTGGCATTTGATGAAACATGTTGTAGTGGCATGAGGTACACACATGAAACCCTTTGCTGAGCCAGTGAACAACAATCACTTGGGAAGTTACTGCTGTCTTGTTTTCAGGTGGGCAATCCAGAAGCAAAGGTAACAGTCAAAAAACCAAAACTTTCACAGTGGCTGCCTGACTGACCTGCAAGTGAGTTAAGAGAAGTGTGTAGAACTTTAATATGGCTTTTTCTGGGGAAGAAGTAACATTTTTTTCTAATTTAGTTCAGACACAAAATGAAATTCAGTGCTCAGTCTGAAAAGGGTCAATAGGCTAAGAAAAGAGCTCAGTCTAAAAATGGATTTTTTTGCATTTCAATCTCAAGCAGCTTCTCTTGAATTTGTGGATTTCTAGGCTCTTAGCAATCAAGGCTTGCATAGATTTTTGTGAAATATTAGCACAGATATCACAGATAACAGAACAAAGACATTGAGAATGGAAAGCAATCATCAAAACACTAATGAAAAATTCTCTAGTCCTAACTGTTTATGTAAGACTTAATTCTGAATATTTATGCAAGCAGCATCAAATACAAATTGAAAAAGAGCAAGCCCCACAGATGCAAAGCTGACTGTAAAGGCCCTAGGATCCAGCTCTGTTGAGCAGACACATTCTGCTTTTTAAAAGTCAGCAACTAAACCTGAGACATGGAAAATCCATGTGACTCAACATTTGCTCAGAAAAGAGAAGAACTACACATGCCAGCTAGTTTCCCAGGCAACTCTGAATCTCTGGGAATATATCCTAAAGGATGATTTTTCTCAAAGTCTTTTTCAGGAGCAAACTATTGTTATGTAATGGTAAGTTACAGAATGCTTTTCTGTTTGAGCTAAATTAGATAATTTCTGTGGTCTCTTCCCAAATGCTTCCTAGATGCTTCCCAAACTAATTAGATGGGAATGAGTTCTTTATGGGTTTCACAGATTCTTCTGGCTTTTACAGATTTTTTAGTAGGTTTTTATATCAGTTTGTCTAGTTTTGGTAAGAAAAGATTGCCCTCCTCCCATCCTTTTTCTCCTTTTGTATTTATGATTGGAAGAGACTGTTTTCTAGGGGTTTTTTTCCTTCCCCGGAAAACATGTTTTGCAGAACTCTCTGATGGTCGTGACACTGAGTTAGTCATACTTCTGTTAGAATCTGGTTTAGAAGATTGTCTGAGAATATTTTGTCTCACAACTCCAGTGTGACCATGTTTTTCCCAAAGGAAAATATATGAATAAGCACTGAAAAAAAAAAAAAAAATCACTGAAAGTAACAGTCATTGCTCCTGAAGCATAGGGAGGAAGGTGCTCTGACAGATGAGAATATGTGTTTTTTAAGTTTACTTTTCTTGGCAGAATTTTGCTTGAAGGCTGTCCTGCTGTTGACAAACAGCAATGGCTATAAGCCAGTTCTTGTTGAAAACTTTAGGTAGAGGTATACACACACATACACACTACACCTACTATGTAGTCCACGTGCAGTGAATCTGATTTGTCCCCAGAAGACCTGATCAGCAACATCCTATGTTCTCTGATCTGTCCAGTATATCTGGGAACACTCATTCTAGACACGCATTTAAGTGGAAATGGAATTTAAGTTATTCATCCAGAATGAGAAAAAGTGTCTGATGAAAACACTGGTGTTGTGGGTTAACCCCGGTGGGCAGATAAACACCACACAGTTGCTTGCTCACTTCCCTCCCCCACCCCCAGTGGGATGGGGGAAAAGGAAAGGAAGAATAAAACCATGAAAACTTGGGGTAATTATAAAACTAACAGAGAAAAAAAAAAATAGTTGTTTAATAAGTGAAGAATAAGAGGAAGAAAAGAGAAGAAAACAAAACAAAACAAGTGATGCAAAGGCAATAACTCACCACCTCCCATGGGTAGCCAGTTCCTGATCAAAAGATGGGTAACGCCCTTAAACCTCCTCTTTTCCCTTTTATTGCTGAGCATGACATTATATGATATGGAATATCTCTTTGGTTAGTTCGGACCATCTGCCCAGTTGGGTCCCCTCACAGCCTCTTGCACATCCCCCAGTCTATTCACTGGGGAGGCAGAGTGAGGGTCTTGATGCTGTGCAAACACTGTTCAGCAAAAGCTCGAACATTAGTGTGTTATCAGCACTGGTTTGGTCAAAAATCTAAAACACAGCACCATATGAGCTGCTATGAAGAAAACTATGTAGTAGTAAAAAACCTAAGTAGTAGAAAACTAAGAAGCAGCCAGGCCCACTACAACTGAATAGATTATTGATGGGTAGAAGGTTTGTTTAAGCAAAAAAGAATAAGATATATCTCACTGCCAGGATGTCTGTTCCTGTAAGTCACATGAGCTATTCTGCATTTGAGTGGTTCATAAGCAACTGGATCTTTTTTTCCAAGGTGCAGGTTGGCAGGACATATATAGGTATTTTTAAATGAGTTTGGCATTCCAATTTTTTTGCCTTAGCATTTTACAGGCAAACCCTCTACAAGGCTGCCTGGAAAGAATGTTCATAGAAAATTTGATTAAGTATAACTTAGTTCAGTAAAAAATAGGTTATTTTTCCATTACTGAAAATTGCTCTTATTTTTGAGATTTCTCCAATCAAAGGCACAGAAGTTAATAAAATACTTATAATTTTAAGTAGTCAAAATAAACGCTTGCAAGCTAACATTGGGATGATAAGTCCTCTCATGAACCATTTGTAGAAACAGATGTAAAGAATTCATGCATCTGAAAAATGAAAAGGAACAGCAACTTTTTGTGGGTTTTGTGAGGGATAAATGAACATTTTTATGGTGGTATATATCTTCTACATAGAATTCTCTCAAGGCTACCAATGCAAGTCTCTTGGTACAGTAAAATTAAAGGATAGTTGCTTTCTTTTCCATTAAAACAAACAAAATAAATGAAAAAAGATGTTTTATTTTCTGCTTAAATGCATCCTTATTTTAGCATAGCCTATCCAGATTGATTACTCCATAACCAGCATCATGTTTGTACAGATTGAATCATGGCTACTTGCTCTCCAATATATCTCACCTGATAATACACTGAGGCAATCTTTTCCGTTATATGAAATAGCTTAACATTTGCTGTGTCGACAAAGATATGTCTGAATAGTAGATACTTATATGGGTTTTCTTTAAGAAAATTCATTTCTGAAGTACATCTATAAATTATAGAGTACTCCTTTACCTTTATTTTTTAATTTTCCACAAAATGTTCAGTAGTCTTCTTGTCATTAAAACAGCAATTTTTCCACTCAGGTTGCTATATTCTTCAGTCAAACAGTGTTAAAGTGCCCAGAAATTAAATATGGCACAAGTAACTGGACCTACATCTTCCCTGGCACCCATCTAACCACACAGAAGAATTAGACCACAGGCAATGGTTGCTGCTGTTAAAGTGGATTGAGGTGTTGCTGTCCCATACATTTCTCACCAGTTTTCTGTTGACGGTCACAGCTGAGACTAGCATGCTTTGTGTGTGTCTATCATCCAGTTCACCCAGCTTAATCTGGATTTTCTATGATTGTTTCAGATATCTAAAAGGGGGCCGCAGCAAACAACTGAATGCCACTGATATCTCGAAGTGACACTGGTGTTTATACAGCAGTTGCCTGATGATGCCATTTCACTTCTCTTACTCCTGACCAGTGAGCGCAAGACACAGAGTTTATGTCTCCATCCACACCAAAGAATCAAGGTTGCAGTATTCACTGATGGGATGTGTAGAGATTAAACTATATCCCTAGCAAGGTCAAGGGAAACAATTTCCCTGCTGACCTCCGTTGAGCCAGGAAAGACCAAGCGATCATGCTTCTTGAAACCTCTTGCCTTGCCTTGCCTTGCCTCGCCTCGCCTTGCTTCCCCTCCCCTCCCTTCCTTTCCCCTTCCCTTCCCCTTACTCTGTTTATTTTTTACTTTTTTCTTTTTAATAAAAAAACTCCTGAGATTAAAGCATGAACTTTATCAAGATTAATAATGAATTATTCATATTTTTTTGAGAAAAAGGAAAGTATCGTAAAGCATCACTATTTCCTAATAAAACTTTCTTAGGTTTCCCAGGTAGAACTGGATTTCTATTTTGTATTTGATGTCCTATGGAGATGGAATATAATGCATTTTCACATATAAAGAGAATTTTTTGAGTCCTTGTTTCAGATTTGTTGATCTTTGCTTCTACATTTTCAATAGACAGTTGGGGGTTTTTGTTCATTTACCAAGATGTAAAGCAAAGTTTATGTCTAATTTACCACTAAAATTTTTGTTTATGTACTTTCACTTATCCTGTGGTGCTTACAAAGGTGACAGCATGGGGACACAGACACAGGAAGAGGCATACTGGTGATTACAAACAGCCTTGCCATGTCGTCCCAACTGTAAATAGATCAGGTTTTGCTTCAAGAACTAGTCAGGTTGCTTATATCTGCTCCTTTGATCAGAGGACCATTTCAAAATCTTTCTGCTTTGATCTTTACATATTTTCTTCTAATTTCCAGTATAAATTAATCTACAGACAGCTTGATACCCATCTTTTTGCTCTGTATAAAAGTTGTCTTTCGTTTTAAATGGTGTTACTATAGTGTTTGTCTTCCTTGTCTTTTTAGAGTAAATGCCAGCTTTAATGGTGTTACACAAGATAAATCAAACTTGGATTTTAGGACATATGATCACCTGTGGCTGCTGCGGATATAATAAACTCTGAAGCTGAACTTGTGGGCAGCAAGGTCTCCAGAAAGCCACGTGGACACCAGTCAAATCAGTTCTGGAGGCTGTGTGGCTCTGTTTTCACAGCACTATATGAGAGCTATTATCCCTGCACTTTGGTGCAGCACCATTAGACTAGTACCTGTTTCTGAGCATATGCTGGTAAATGTTAAGCCATCCTGTATGGACTTACCTCTGGAATCTCTACCAGCTTGAAAAATTCAACAATACATTAATTTTCTCCATGTAGACAACTTAAAATTCTTCTTGCAGAATAGTTTCTCCATTTCTCATATCACTGTCATGGTCCTTTTCAGCATCTAATCTAATTTGGATTCACCTTTCCCAAATTTCAGTGATGGCAGAGGACACTGTATGCCATTTAAGGACTTGTTACTGTAATGTTCACTTTAAGTAAAGAGTTTTCTGTTCTTTTTAATATTGCATTTCTGAGAAGAGGAGGTAGCTGTATGAAATAGTTTAACTTTGAAAGTTTCACTTACTACATAACTGTGGTAGATTAGCCATGTTTCATAAAAGTAGAGATATTGGAATGACATTTGAAGAAAAAAATACGGTGGGTGGTAAGTGAGGTTTTTTAATATTTTATTTTGGCCTTCTCTGATGAGCACATAAGAAGTCTGACAGACTTCAAATATTCAATCCAATGAGATTACAGAATTGTATTACAAATTATTATACCCTAGCTGTCTGATATATGAAACAAACAAAAGAAGTTTCAGTTTCTTTTGAAAAAAATGGTTTTAATTTCTTCTTTCAGAGATATAAAGTCCTTTTTGACAGGCATTTTTTATATTTCAGTTCTCCTCAGGGATAGTCTATTTTTTCCAAAGGTATATACTATGCTTGTCTAGTGACTTAAAGAAGTAATGTTTGGTAGATAGATCTGAGATGCAAGAATAAAACATCATATTTCAAAAAAATACTTGTTTTAAAGGTTGATCACTTATGAAATAAACATAAAATTATTACTAAACACAATCACACTTTCCTGAAATGCAAATTATCACTGAACTTTAACACAAACTGAATTTGATGGCAGCTGAATAATTGTAAGATGATCAAATTTTACATCAATTATACATTTCTAAATAGTTAAGTAATTAATGTGTAAGATAAGGTCAAAAGCTGTGTAAATAAGTGGTTCATTATGAGAGTCAAACAGATAAGTAGGTTGATCTTAAACGTGGCTTTCAAGCCACAGTCAGATTTCAAGTCACTGTGAGATGAGGGAGTACATGTTTTCTCTGTAAAATCCTTATAACATCAGCTATAAAAAGTAATTAGTAAGTCATAAACAAATGTATAAGATAGCTTTTTATGTGTTCAGTAAACTGCTCATGTGCATTATTCTATTTTCAATTTAGTTGTTTAAATCATCTAAATGCAGGGTAGGCCAATGGACTCAGGTTACATATATTTTACAGGAACAGGGCACATATGCGATTATTGGAAGACAAACATGCTTTAAGGTAACTGCCTAAAAGCATAGGAGCTTGAATTTCTTGCTTAAATAGATCAGACCTCTTCAGCTCTCCTTTGCTTTACAGTAGTGTTGCAGTGTTACTAGCTTTCAGTATAGAAACAAATATACAAGATGGCAATAGATTTAAGTCCTCCTAGGTTTATTCTTTCAACACGTAAATACGAAGAAGTGCAAACACAATAAAAATAGATGTACCTGATAGTCTGCATTAAGCATGATACCTCTGCCTTCTATTAAGTTGCTATTTCCTTTTCCAGTGACATTGCTTATGCTGAGATAAAGTCAATTAGTACAACAATCGCGCTGGTGAGGCCCTGGCTACACCAGCTCTTCTACTTGCACAAACTTCCCATCAAGTACAGAGGTCTTTAATAATCCCTAAAACATTATGATCGCATATAGTCTTTCTGAGAGAGTCATCCTCTGGGCTATGATTTTGTTACCAGTAAAGAATCAAGGCTGTTACACTCAGATGGTTGGCATAATGCTCTGCATTAAGAGTTGCTATCACATGTACAGATAGGCTTTTCAACACAAAATACTCTTTGATCTCATGTCCAAGAAAGATAAAATGATTGCTAATTCAGCTACGACATTTCAAAGCACTCGGCAAAACTAACTATATTCTACCTTTGCAACAGAGGTTTTTCTGTGCAAAGAATAAGCGTAAGGAAAAAGAAACATACAGAATTTATTGCTATTATTTTTATCTAAACAGGCACCAGTTATGCTTAAAAACTGCAACTTGCATCAAGACTTATATGTATGTTCTCAGCTAATGAAAGTTAACCACTCAACTTTCATCATGCATATTAATTTCCTTCTGAATAAAACATTAACATTATTGTTTATCAATTACACAGTTACTGATGACTAATGAAAGCATACTGCATCTTTTGAAAACATTCTCTTCAATTAGCTGGCACCAGGAATGGTTTAGAAGAACCCATAATAGGGGTGTCATTGGCTGCATGTAAAGGAACACATGCTAGAAATGATCAAATAGTTCCCATTAAAAGGTATATGACTTTACAGCTTAGATTTACTAAAAGACAAAATTAAGTAAAGGAAATACTTAGACTACCCCACCCCCCAGTGGAAGAGAATGAGGTTTAACTTTTTTATTTTAAAAATATCAAAGAGCTACTGTTAAAACAAATATGGCATGCCCTTCAGACACATTAATCACAAAAAAAAACATTTTCTAGAATTGAAAATAAAAATAAAAATCCAGAAAGATACTGCTGAGAGCTGAATTTGCAAAATATGCCATTTATCCTTCAAAAGTGGTCTCACTTGTGACACATTAGTAACATGCAGCGACTGTTGTGTGTTATGGGAATGGTCCCCTAATTAGTTTTGTCATTAAAATTCATTTAAAACCATTTTGTTCTTGATATTTCTTAATTATTCCAATGGCACATTCAGATGCCTCCAGATGGCTTGAAGCAGGATAAATAGCACTGAGAAACTTCCTTAATAGCATCCTACTCTGATCGCTATTATCATTCATGCAATATCTAGTTTCTCTATATGAACTTCAATGTAATTAAGTAACAAAAGGCAAGAAATTCCTTTGGTGATGTTTTGGGTTTGGAAGAAGTATGTTCATCTGCAAAGATGTGCAGTCAGAAAAATCAGCAATATTAAAGTCTGAATAGGGAATGAAATTTCTGCAGGAAGATTTTGAAATGGGCTTCCAATACATGCAGATGGCTTGATTACTTATTGTTGGATTCACATTGAAAATTCAAAACTGGTATGATAATATTTTTCTTTAAAAAAAAAGCATTAAACTAACTTGCGCAATGACAATTGTATTGACATATTGAGCCAGATTCTGTTAGGCCTATTAGCGTCCAGCAATTCTCAACACTTACCTTAAGAAAGCTGCATCTTCATTTCAAGAAAATGAAAAATACAGATGAAAACTATCAGGATCATGCAGCTGAGACACTGCATGTTTCCATAAGGAAAAAGCACTACTATTTTTATGAAAATAGAAACAAGTGTCTGACCAGTCTCCTACTGGGAGAGTATTCCATATTTCTCTGTTCACATCTGAAAGTATTTTGGTTTAACTATGACAGTATTTGGAGAACTTCTATACGATTGGGAATCTATTGAAAATCTAAGCCTCTGTTAAACTGACAGACTGATCTGGTCATCAATCTTTGACATGCACACAGATACTTTGACTGAGGGAACCAACATAAGGTAGATTTAAACTGGTACATGCTTTGTTAACTGAACTGCATTATATCAACCTCTCTCTAAAATCCTTCCACTTGTATCATCGTGTTTATACTCATTTTATCCCAAGGCTGTCTGTGAGACAGGAACTTTCTCTGAGTATGGAGAAATGCACTGATTTACACATTCTTGAAAAAGGTAGAAGAGAGGTTGGGCTACAATTTTCTTATCCGTTTCCCAGCTGCTTCAAGAAATGAGTCATCTGTATGATGACCTGATTTTTTGTCTTCCTCAAATGAGGAAAATGGGGACCTCCAAACGTGAAAACATAGCGTTGTATTTTAAAGCTTTCTAGCTGGGCAATTTCAATAGACCAACATCATTTGTTGCCTGAGCACAGAAGAGGACTTATGAAGACAGGTGAAGAGAACTTCTGCAACTAAACACCTCAAAAAATGATGTATTTGGGAGGAGCTTCTAAGAAATTACAGCTTGAGGAAAAAGAAGCAATAGAAGGAAACACACCCAAAAAAGCAAGAGATTGATACCTTTTCTGACCTCATTTCCAACCTAACTAGCACTTTGTATTAAGACCTGTCCTGTGCATTATCTAACTTCCATTACATATTCAACAACTTCCCAGGAGCTTCAGCACCTCATGCTTGGAAAAGTCCCATTTACTATTGGTATCAATACACACCTAACCCTCAGCTTTTTACACAGACAGTGTTCATCTGACATCCTTGAGCAACTTCCTTCTCAGTTTGAGCAAGTGCCTAGTATCGCGTGAGCACACTGCTCTGCATCCCATTTTTCAAGTCTTTTTCCTCTCTCTTCTCAATACATACACTGAAATTTGAGTTTAGACACACACTTACAAGGTCATTGAAGAATTTGCCTAAGTGTTGCAGGTGAATGCAACATGTGCCAAAGAATGGCACAAAACTCAGGGGCTGTATCCAAGGAATCTGATTTTCATGAGTCATATATATAACTTTAAGCATGAGAGGAATCCCTCAGATGCCTGAGAAACATCACAGCATGTGACAAGCATGATGGAGTGTCCTGGTTTTGCCTGGGCAATTTTCTTCCCAGTAGCTGCTATAGTGCTGTGTTTTGGATTTAGTATGAGAATAATGTTGATAACACACTGATGGTTGAGTTGTTGCTAAGTAATGTTTACACTGGCCAAGGACTTTTCAGCTTCCTATGCTCTGCTGGGTGCACAAGGAGCTGGGAGGGGGAACAGCCAAGATATTTGATCCAAACTGTCCAGAGGGCTATTCCATACCATACGACGTCATGCTCAGTATATAAACTGGGGGAGTTGGCCGTGGGGCAGCGATCGCTGCTCGGGGACTGGCTGGGCATCGGTCGGCAGGTGGTGAGCGGTTTTATCACTTGTTTTTTTCTGGGTTTTTTTCCTCTCTCGCTCTCTTGTTGTTTTCCTTTTCATTACTTCCCCCCTCCCACCTCCCCCCCCCAATTATTAAACTGTTCTTATCTCAGCCCACGAGTTTTCTTACTCTTGCTCTTCCAATTCTCTCCCCCATCCCACTGGGGGGCAGGGTGAACGAGCGGCTGTGTGATGCTTAATTGTTGACTGAAGCTAAACCATGACATGGAGAAAGACTTTAACTGAATTTTAGGAAATTACAAGAGGGGAAGGAAAAACAGAGAAGTAGGCACATACACAGTTTCATTACAAATCTCCTACTAAAGTTCAATACGGTTTTACATAGTACTTGTAAAAATGTCCTACTCTTCCTTTTAGTGGGTAAAAAAGTTACTGAACACAAACACACACAGAGGTGTGCACAGAAATTGCATAAAATTGGTTTGATTTTGAAAAGAGGTTAAAAGCATAAAGTTATAATGGATGTGGTTTAAATATACTTAAAGAAAAAGTAAGAGTTATAAAAAAGCTAATTTACATTAATATAAGTAGAAATAAGGGAATTTCTAAATACTGAGTAAACTAAGTTTAGTGAAAAATGCCAATGACTGGTAGATAGTATAATAAAAGTGGTATATCAGCTCTGGGTCAAATATATTATAAAGATGATATTGTTAATATTGTCACAGTTATTTTAAACAGCACAAACATTTCATTTTCTACATATTATTTAGCTGTTTAGGGCACAGACAAATTTTTGACATTTTTTCCAAGAATGTAATAAATAAATAGATAAATAAGATAAAAATACAATAAAAGTCTTCTGAAAAAATAGAAGAATGGAGATAGAAATGACAGTTCTCAGTAATTTTAATGACCAGATGAAATAAAACTGTTGATGTGGAACAAGAGCCATATCAAATAGAAAAAAAGAAAGAGAAAAAGAAATTCCATTAATTACGGTTCTGAATTTTTCTCTTTTTTATTAAATGCAGTTTGTTTACAGCCTATGGGGCGAGAGCTACATTTTCAGAATTTCAGAATAATGGTAACATCTGTTTCAGCTAAAAAGAAAACAGAGGGCAAAAATTAATCAGTGGTGGAAGGCACAGAACATAGTGCACATTCAGTTAACATCTGTCCGATTGCCTGCCCATTTGAGGTCATTCTGACCGTCTCTAAACCCAAAGCAGAATTATGCTGTGCTCTTCTCTGGTGGGTCAGGAAGCCCCAGAGGAATATGCAGGCAAAGAGCGAGCTTTCTTTTCTATATTCTCTGCTTCAAAACATTCAGCAATTCATCTGAGACCTACCAGATAGATAGGGAGAGAGGTATTAAGTCAAAGTGTGAATCAGTGGTAGACTGTATTCCTCTAAGAAGTTTTAGATAGTGACTTTTCACAGAAAGCTTTAGAATAAAATGACTGGAAATTTTGAATGGGGTTTTGTTTTCACTAGTTGACATCAGGACATGATGTCTTTGCTACCACACAAAGCATGGATCTTATACAAAAGCCTCAAGCTCTGATACACAGCTACTTATTCCACTATCTCAAATTGATTTTTTTTTTTTTAACAAAGACTATTGATATTCATTTTTCAGCAAGGGTTACTGAGACACAAACATTTCTTCAGGATTAATGGCAAGTTAGAAGAAGCACCTGAATTCTGGAGCAAGTTATGTCTTACAAGATATTGATGTCAGCAAAGCAGCACTGACAAATTTACTCCATTCAAGTATAATTTAATATTCTGCTAGTCTTTCTCCAGCCATCTAGAATCACAACAAACAGAAGATTTGCTGGGACAGTGAGGGATTAAAAAAATGGCCCCTCATCTGTCTGAAACAGAACATTACAACTGGGAAAGAAGGTCAACAGGGTAACAGGTGCTTGAACTAAACATGCGGCAACCCATTCAGCCTTTTCAAAACTGAGCATCTTTTCTCAGAAAGCCACTGTCATCCTCCTGACTTCTAAGTAAGAGCTAGAGCCAGCTGAAAAGTCTAGAAATTTGTAGAGGGTAGATTACGATTTTTGAGAAAAAAGGGGGAAAAATGCATAGAAAATTATCTGGGCTTTTTTTTGCAGTTAGTTCTTTTGAAAACTAAAAATATTACCTGAATCTGATTTTTTTTTTTTTGTGAGGCTTTCTGGTTCAGGTGGTATGGCAGGGTACTAACAGAGAATTAATGAGGCCTAGTTAACCAACTAAACCATGCCAATCATTCCTCAGCTTCTAAAATGCTCAGCATAAACAACAACGGTAAGAAAGGACACCTCATTAGTCAAAGATAATTCTGACAGTCAGTTGCTAATGTAACTATGCAGGCCAAGGTTTGTTAACCAGTTTGTCTCCCAGAAACATATTATGCCAGTAAAGGAAAGCAAAGAGGACAGATACCTTTGGGTTTTATGCCCGTTTCCCCCTTTAGTTATTTTAAACTTGTGAATGCTGCAGACTTCAAGAGCTCTACTTAAACAGGCCTGGTGGGGAGAGGGTCACAAACAAAATAACAGTAAGCTCAGGGTTATTTTTAAGGCAGCTTTTGGAAGCCATTACCTTGCGTTCGCTGCTCTGACATGTGTTTCCATGGAAGCGGGACTAGCCATGGACAGAGCCACTAGCAGATGAGGCAATTTCAGCTGCCAGTTTCTGGTTCTCAGCTCTGTTTCCATGACAACCAGTGCTGGAGCCCTGAAAAAGAGGTGAGGTATTTAAAACACTACAGTACTCTTAATAAATATCTGCTTGCTAGGCATACGCAACACAGACCCCTTACATCTCCAATTACAAAAATGCTGTTCAAAGTAGCAGTGAAAATACATCTTGATATCAACTACTGCTATTTCCCTGGGCAGGTTTCAAGGAGAAAGAATGGATTGTTGCTAAGAGCTGGTTTCATCCTAACGTCTGAGAGGGGGAGGGAGGGTTGTTCTCTTCTTTGAAAATGAAGATGAGGATAGACAAAGATACTATGCTAAATATATGCTATTGGTTCTCAAGGAAAACATAATCTCTTTCTATATTTGGTGTCATTTTGCTACAAAAAATGAACCAAAGACCTCTTGAAAGAGTGACAGCATGGCAGACAGGAGACTGAACGACTGAAGAAGACAGTACTTGGGCAGCACAGAAATGCTGGGACAGCACCTGTCCTTTTCCTGGGTTAAATCTCTCACGCTTTTTGACTAGCTACATACGTCTTTGGTCTTGTGAATAGATAGGTGTAGGCAAGGCCCATCCTCCTCTCTCTGCAGTCTTTGGGGGAAGGGTACAGAGGTATTGGTTCCCATGCCAGCAGGTACGTGGAAAAAAAGACAGCTGTAGACCAGTAATCAGCTCATCCTAATCCAGCCTGCAGTTTGAGTCTGTTCCCCTCCCTTACACGCAGCACTTGAGCTAGACAGAATCCAAAAAGGAGGGGGGAAAGCCAAATCTGTTTATCTTGTTAAGAAGAGAATCTTTAATATTGTATTAAAGAATATTAAAGGGGAATAAGAGGAGGTGGATTTGTGTGTGTAAATTGCTATATGAAAGCAGTAATACATGTTGTGCAGAGGTTGTGCTGTCCTGTCTCAGAAAACTGAAAACCCAAAGGGTACGTACCATTCCTGGTGCAACTTGCTGCAAAAGGAAAAAGAAGAGCTGACACGTTGAATGAATGTCACTGTGTGAGTCAGCACAGGCAGGGCACAGGAACAACCACAAAACCATGGCTGAAATGCAAAGAGTAAATTTATTTTCATTACCTCGCCAACCAGGGGATCCCTGAAGCAGCACTCAGGCGGAGGCACACAAGCGGGGATGCAGGCACCGCAGAGCTCGGTCCTTGCTAGAGGATCGCTGAACCTGCTGGTTTTGCCTGTATTTCAGGGACTCATGCAGGCGTAGTTTACCATTGTGCTTTGATCTTTCCCACAGCAGGGCAGGAATCTCAAGCATGTTCGATAGGGTGCCTCTAAGTCTATCACAGGCCTATGTTATCTGAACACAGATGTTCTACTTGTTAAACACACAAGGATAGACAACAATTAGAATGATATATATATTTTTCTACACCCCAGCTGTAAGTCACTTGAGCATGTTTACAATCCTCCTTGCCAATCTTCCATTATTTTCCCACGGTCACCAAGCCTACAACACTGTAGAAACAACACGATCTCTACTATGTACTGCATATGTCAAGTGAAAATGCTAGAGGCTTGGTCTCAGTGAGGAAGCAGAGAATAAGTAGACAACTAATAAAATTGGAATTAAAAGTCTAAAAGCAAATATTAAAGCCAGATTATCAAAAGGCAGCACAAAATTTGGTACTAGAGTTCAGAGCAAAGCAGTGCTTATGCTCCTCTGTCTTCCAGAGGTGCCTAATTATCATAATACAAGGATGACACAGGTTAATGGAATTAAGTTTGTCCACGGTCTCTCACATTGTGAAGACTTCGGTTTCAAAATTCTGTGATATAATTCAAACCTACCAGTGACTCTTCCATGATGAAAGCTGATCAGATAGGTCCACAACTTAATGAACCCATGAAGTCTATGGGTTCATTATGTTGGTTCATCAATTCAATCTATTATAGATATGTCCAAAATATTCAATAGTGTTTTAAGAAACTCATTACATTTTAACAAAGGAGTTTTTGAAGAGAATTGTGTGTTCAGTTAAGTTAATAAAAATGTTTGCTTTGTTGGGAAGGTATGAACAGTTAGAAACACATACATAAAATGTTATTCAAAGAAATTGACATGTACAAGTAAAATTGAGGTTAAGAATGGACTTCCCTTATTCCCGCTTGAAAATTGCTGTTAATGCAGTTATAGCTGTCTGGGTTGAGTCAGTGAAGAAGAAATTGGTAAACCTGCAAAGAAGAGGCAATTGTAGCACCTACCACAAAAGATCAGGACTTTAGTAGTGGTAAGAAAACCTACCAAGGATTCTCAAAACCTACCAACTCAAAAACATCAAAGCATTGAAAACATTATCAATGTTAAGAATGTATTACTTGAGTTGTCCAAGAAATAACAATTCACTGATTGTGTTTTTACATGACTGTATAAAGGACCATTCTGCCCCTTGCCAGTCTCTGCCACATCTTTTACTAGCCATCATTGAGTTTGAATCCCCGTGGAGACTGCCATACCCTTGAAATATTCCAACATAAACAGAATAAGGATATGGAAAAACACATTTTTTTTTTCATTATGGTATTTTTAACTTAGGAGAAATAATTTTTAAGATCATCAGCCCAAGCTGCAAGAGCTTTCCATCATAGGGAGAGAAATTTTGTGATAGTTAAGAAAGAATTATGCAGAGAGGAAAAGTAAGATCAAAGCACTAATTTTTTAGAGAATTACAGGTTAGGACCCAGGCCCTTAAGTATGGCAAGACTGCAGAGAAGCCAGAATTACACTGAATAGCACTCTATCAGCGTGTTAGAAACTGCACTAAGACAAAGCCTGAGGAACCTTGCATTTGCCTGTAGAACGTTGACGTGCAGGAGGGAAATACATCCACATAGAAAAGGTCAATGCTCCCATCCTTGGAATGACACTCCTAGGCTTGCTTTCAGGCACAAGCAGGCTGAAAACAAGCCTTAGAGCACACTGTGAGGAAGCCATTGTTGAGTATACCAAGCAATGAAAGCACATTCTATTGAGGATTCAGTGGTATGGGGTGAAGACAAGATTACTTGGGAATGTCATTTGGGGTTAGTAGTGTGGCGCATCACTTTACTAGAGCACAGATAGATCTGTGGAACAGGAGGCACAATCTGTCACCATGAACAGCTTTACAGCTTTGACGGAAGGCTCCAGAAAATCCAGCAACACATTAACCAGTTTTACGAGTGCAGCTAGAAGGAACAGTTCTTACTCCAGTTTTTGCCAGGTCTCAAAACAAGATGGTCAAAAAAGGTTTCCCACATGCTAAACCAGAGATAAGCTGTGTGTGCCAGTTAGTTAAATTATTTACATGGGGTCAGGCAGAAACTCAGAAGCCTGAGGTGCTGGCATTTGTCACATCTGCCTGTAGAAGCAGGCCCATGGAGAGCACATGAGGAATAGTGAAGCTTGCAGGTACTGTAATGATCAGTATGTGTTTCAAGACAGACAGAGGGGAGATTACACAAGATCAAGAATTCCATATTTCACTCATGGACTAGGTCAGAAGAGAACAATTTGCTTCTGCTTACAGGAAGTCCTACTCACAGTAGATTATTTCTCCAACTTCTGAAAGGTACACTGTGGGAGACAAATTCAAAGCAGTCAAAGGAATGTGAGCAAAAATTTCTCTGTAAAATCAGAAGAGGAAGGTGGTAATAGAGATTATGACAACTAATGCCACAGACAAATGAAATCAAACATATAAATTCTTCTGGCCATGTTGGATCACTTCAATATATTCTTCCTTCACTTCAATATATTCTTCAATATATCACTTCAATATATTCTTCAATATATATGTGCTAGCTAGCAAGAAACACATTTGCCAATGGGAGGAGAACCAGGCTTCTGTTCCCCGTAACTCCTTTGCAGCCTAGTGGAGAAATGGTATAAAAGCAATTCAGAACAATCAGGTTCTCAATGCTAGCATAGACCTGTGACCAAATCACCAAGTAGTTACATGAGAAAATTTCAAAAGACAGAAAACCAGCTGGTCACAGGTCACAGAAGATAACTGCAGGTGATTGTGAGTTGCAAAATGGAGTACAAATGCTGGGCAGATACACTCTTATGTGTAGAGTTAAATTCTAAGTTAACTTAGAATCAGCTGATTCTCTAAATTAAAAAAAGTGGAAGATGTGAAACGTAAGGAAAAGGGATGAAAACCATACAAAATGTACAGCCACATTTGCATTTTTCAGTTATTCACTGCAATTAAAGATAAATCAAAAGTGTTTCAGTTCAGTTCTGAGTCCAAGGTTAATAGAGCTGCAATTAAAAAGCGGTAGCAGTAATAAACATTATGGTCCATCTTCTATCATGTGTTTTATTGCTATGCACAAGCAGAATATGGTCCTTTTGACTCATATGTTGTAAGCAAGCACTGTTTTAGGGATCAAAGAACAGCATTTTTTAACAAAACTACTATTAGCCAGGGCACTGTATAAATTTGAATATTTTTTGTCCATTATTCTTTTAAATACCATTTTAAAAATCATATACGCCAATTTTTGCATTCTTTTCACTGAGTCATAAAAAGAGGAACAGTGTGTTAAAAATGCAATCTTTCCCAAAAGAAATAAGAGAAAGAATTTTAGAGTTTTCTCTTTGCTGTCATGACTTGAAAGCAAATAAGCAGCTGTCATCATCCCAGACAACAAGAAAAAGCATAATCCCTTTATCAAGCTGGACACATGGAATTCTATGTGTTAAAATCAACAAATTCATTCAGTGGAAGAGACTACCCTTTGTCAGGAATCAGAAACCAAGTTGCCAGGAAAGATACGTTTTTGCAGTGCTTCAACTTTATGTCTAAATAAAGTCTCATTTCAGTCTTTTAGGTTGTTCAGTAGTTGTGGTAGTATCATGCTGAAAGGATTACTGAATGTTAGTCATCCAAAGAGAGCTTTAGGCCACTTGCCTACATTGCAATAACTGTAGAAGTAAGAGCTGACTCATGTATCCATGTCTTCTTGCAAGATCGTGAAGTTCTGCAACTTATGCTGAGCATCTGTAAGCCCTAGGCAAAAGAAATAGGCTCCTTTATCAGAAGAAACAGTGCATTTGAAAATGATTCTTTTCTGTCTTAAACAAAAGTAATATCCTAAGCTGATAATGCTGAAAAGTAAAATGCTTTCCTCAAAAGTTGCCATACTGTGAAAGAGTCATGTGTGTGTCTCCCTATGCCAAATTTTCCTTCTTTCTACAGTAGTTTTGAGTTTCAAGCCACTTGAGGACCCTTCATTATGACAGGCTGATTTGTTTGGTCCAGTAAATTCAGATTTTTTTAATGCAAATTTTTTCTCTTTAATATTGAAGATACAGAATTGTTTCCTACAAATTTTCAATTTTATGTATTATATTTCACGTAGTCATTTCTGTGTTTGCACAAGTACTTGTAGGGTTGCTCTATATCAGAATCCACCTGTACCAGGCAACCTCAGATGTTGCTATGCTTAACGACATCAAACAACTTCACCGAAACAACTTTTCCAGAAAAGCTTATTTTCACTGAAAAAGGTGGACTCCTCAACATCCATGTATTAAATTAATATATTTGAAATTGTTAAAAATTCAGATTAAACATATCTAATATTTTTATTTTCTGGTTTAGAGATACTCATATTTTGCTTCAAATTTTCCTCTAATTTTATCATTTCTTTTAGAAACGTTACTCTCAAAACAAAATATTTATTTTTTTACATTCTCAGTCATTTTAAAATACTTAGATTTTTTAATCAGTTTTCCGATTTGCTAGGAACCTTAAATTGATTTGTTTTAATTCTTAACCATCTTGAACAAATTTATTTTGAAATATAAGAGTTTACAGTAAACAGAGTCAGTCCTTTTTGTCGAGCAGTGATTTCTTCTGTCATCTGTCTGTAGCTTACACGGAGGAGTCAGAAAGACCTCTGTTAGCCAGTGTAGCTTTTTACAGAGAAATTTAAGAAGCTGGCCTGAGGAAGTGTCCATACATAAAATATTGTTAAGTCCCCTAATGCTTATCATTATTCTTATTTACCTTTCATCTTTTGCAGTCAGTTTTCTGAAGAGGACTTTTCCACCATGGTAACAGCCAAACAATCAAACGGAATTTTAGACATACTTCTATTTTAAATTTCTGGTTTAGGTACATATGTATCAACCTTACATTACCTAAAGTTCTGAAAAGTTATGCTTGATATTTTGCAGTGCAATTCCCTTGGAGACATTGCTTTCATTCATACGTTTGGAATTCTACAACTGATTGGGTAACAGTTTTCCTAATACATAAAATATTTCAAGATATCCAGAACTGATATACATTCCATGCTAAGAATGCAGCAAGATTTTTTTGTTGTAATTTTTCATGGGGGGAAAAAAAAGTACTCCATCCCAAAACAGCCAGTAGTTTTAAAACTACTGTTCATGTAGCAGACACAAGATCCATTCCCTGCCATTTCCATTTCAACAGAGTAGTTTACATATCATAATGCCTGGCATTCCTGGCTATGTTCATTTTCCACATCCATGACTGTTTGACTGTTTTGATACAGTAGACTAGATCTGATGAGATCAGCTGCTAATAAAGATTATGCATCTGTACACTGAAAACCTACACAGCCTAAGGGAAGATTTCAGAATGTTACTGGTTGACAGACAAAGACCCTTTTCTCACACTGCTGGCATCTATTTTTGATGTTGCTCTATAACTCCATCCTACATTTGGGAGATGTACCTGGTGAAAATTTCATCAAAGCAAATATGTGGGAAAAGAAAAATTATTCCAGGAAACTGATAACCTATTTAAAAAAATAATTATTTCCATAAGAAGATTAAATAACAAAGGAGTTCCCTGTATGCATAACTTCTTTTGGGACAGCTTTTTTTTTTTGATGGCCTGCATTTTTTTTCACTGTCATGTTCCTTCTCAAACAAGACATGAAAAGAAGTAAGAAAAGTAGAAAAGTAAAAACCAAAAGAAATAGTTGCTTTAGCACATCTAAAGCCAAATTACTCAACTTAAGGAAGTCATCTAGCTTAAGTTGCAATTAATCAAATTGGCAATATTTAGTAGCAGAAACACATAGCAAAAGGCTTCATTTATGATTGCCAGGCTATGCCACATTCATTGCTTTTATTTTATTTTATGGAAATATATAGTCTATTTTGAATAACTGATTTAAATATATAAAATGAATATTGTTTGCATGTTAAATGTTATATTAAGTCAATAAAATTAGGAAACAAATCTGATCATACAAAGACAAGGAAACGGTATGATCTTCAACATTTCATGTTCCTTTAAGCATGAGCTGAAATGTCACCAGTATGTATGACTGAATTTTGGTAGACTGCATAAACCAGAGGGAACAGCACAAATGGAATACAGATTTGAATAAAGATGCAATTATTTAAAGTTGTCTTGTAATGAAGGATGCTAAAATGTATATCTGAATCACAGCATTTTGGGAAGCATTTTGTTTGCCACCAGCACTAATCTTTTTTTTTTTTTTTTAATTTTTTTTTTTTACTGTTTCTGAGCAAGTAAAATTTTTCAGTATGTTTGGGTTATTTTGTAGAGTTATCTATATTGAACTTCACCTTTAACGCAATTGTGTGTGAAGCATCATTCTGGCAAATGCCAAAATCTTGAATTTCTACGGAGTATATTCTGTCGGGTGGGTGTCACACTACTAGTTGTTGGGCAGTGGCCAAC
Organism: Ciconia boyciana; assembly: GCF_034638445.1. Lineage (NCBI taxonomy): Eukaryota > Metazoa > Chordata > Aves > Ciconiiformes > Ciconiidae > Ciconia > Ciconia boyciana. The sequence continues at coordinate 28,852,836 of NC_132938.1, forward strand.
ATGTTTGGGGCATCTTCCATTCCACATGATTTTCCTCATGATCATTTCTAGGGAACTAAGAATATGGCGTTGCAGTGAGGGTCGGGGGGGTCTTCTGCCATTCCTTCCTGTCATTTTTTCTTTTTGTTGGCTTCCAGTACATCCTTCCTGAACATAACATGTTTTAGAGAACTCAGGAAAAGCAGTAAGATTAAACTCCAGTCACACAGATGGAGAAAATTAAAATCCCTTCTACATGCAGTCTAGCAGCTTGGTCAACATTGGCAAAGAACAACAAAAGCAGTATCGTGAAAGCTGGCCCTGGTGGGTAAATGCCTGCTCAAATTTCTCTTAGAATTTTTGAGTTCAGTCAGCCAATCTGAAACCTGACTTTCACTGTACAAGCTATCAAAGGAGGGTTAGTCATACAGGCTTCATTACAAATCAAAGTTAATAGAATTCCTTTTGCACCTGCTAGTAATTTTAGAGTCAGTATTTCACTTGCAAGGCAATCCTTAGAGGCGCTGTAAGGTTACAGTGGCCTTCTAAAACTTGGAGTAAGAAATAAACTGTTCTGCATTTAAATACTCTCTGAGGTGCAAGTCTTGTGAAGGGTACAGATGGCACATGGTGACAGGCTATCAAGTTTCTTAGTAATGAAAGAGGAGGCCACCAAAATCAGTGAAAATTCTACCATTTTATTTCACTTTGGATCAAGCTTGTAATAAAGCTATGATACCTTTCAATATAATAAGCAAAAAAATGGTTGTAAAAAAATCTATTTCTGGCAACATATTTATTGTAGCTTTGTGGAGGAATCAGTTCACGAATGTAACAAGAATAAAATTTATCTTTGAAGAAAATTGATTTATCTTTTTTTCACTGACATAAGCAGCATCACTTGCAACACAATAAGACTATGTTTCTCTTGGGAATGTTTTAGCAATTTCTGTGAGACTGAAAAGGACCCAGACAAGGAAGTTTCTGGGTCACTGTCTCCAATTCCAGTTATTATAAGTACCTATAGATGATAATAAGCTTTATAAAGAAGAAGGTTTTGTCTAAAAATGAGTTACTTCTTTCATTACATCAGATCATACTTAGTTGCACCATAGCCTCTACACTTTGATGACTTTCTTTCAATTTCCAACCTACATTTATTAAGGGAATTTATATCCTTTTCTTTCTGTGTTATTACTGGTTTTATCTAAAAAAAATATTCTCTCTCCATGGTGCTTATCTTCCTGATGTAACTAGTAAACGCTGGGAAGAGAATCAGTATATTTTAGAATAGTCAATTCTATGGCTATAAAAGTGAATGCCGTATATGGTAAGACAAAACATTAGGAGATCTTGAGTGTTTCTAAATCACTCGGTCCTGGAAGGTTCTAAGTACTCTTAACTCCTATGAAAAGCATCAAGAGGAGAGAATGTCTATCCTCTTGCATAATCAAACCCTCTGAGAGTACTAAACATAGAGCTGAAAGACAATATAACATCCAGGAGAGAATTACACTGCAATGCTTCCAAATTAATAAAATATTTGCGTTTGATATTCTCAACAATACTCTGTTCTCGTTTGTATAAACAGGAGTTTATACCTCTGTAGGAAACACAGTTTTTCTTGAAAAATATTTTTAAAGTTAAATCACAGATGTTTATGTGGTTTTGGTGGACATTTCCAGCTCACCACAGAACCTTTTTCCAAATAAAAAGGAGATTTCTTTTAAAGCTGTATTTTACATATTCATAGGTATTTCTTTATCACATGAGCCACATAAGCACAGTATCTTAGGAAATACATACTACTGTGGTCTCATGGTTGCACACTCCAAGCCACATCAGATCTTGTACAGGAACTGCATTGCACAGGCTGTAATTCCCAGCCAAGAAGAGCTGGTGCCTGGTGTTCCTTCCCTACCTACATCCTTCTAGTTCTGGCTGCACTCCATTCTTCTCTGCGATGAGGATGATATTGGCCTGCTACAGTTGTATGGAGGGACCTATGGTATTTCTCCAAAGGTCAAGTCATAAAACCTAGCCTGAGGGAGTCAGACTTGCAGCATTTCAGGGAGGAAGTGGAGAAGGGCAGATTGTTTCCTGAGCTACATAGTAGTGAGATGCTCTGCTCTCCCAAATGTAATGCTTTCCACCAACCTTTGCAAATCCTGTGCTTTTGTGAAAACAGCAACGCATTGCAATATGCGTCGATGCAGGGAATGGGTTTGGATCATATGAGAAGGAAAACTGCTTTTCCAGTAGTGAGGGAACACTCAGGAAGAAGCAAACACATCGGCAATTAATTTTTTTTAATCTCTAAATAAAGGGCTAACGTCTTAGAAAAAAGTAATGCTGCCACTATGAAACAGTTCTTTATACAAAGCAGGCTGTCTGCCTTAATGCTTTTTTGTCATTGTAAATTCAGGTGCAAATGAACAGCTCTTTCCACTACTGTCTTCTCTGCAAAGCTCATGAATCTGACATACCAGTCCCAGTGCACTTACAGAAAGTTCCCCAGTTCCAGCTCCTTCGCTGGCAGTAACCAAAGGAATTATTTAAACATTGTGGTTGTAGAAACATGTTTTTCACACATCTCAACTATATTTACTGCAACAACATTTCATCCTTACCTTTGCAATATCTTTTGCATATTCTGTACAATGTAAGTAGCTAAGAAATTATCAGTAAAGTGCAGAGCAATATCTTCATTAAAAGTGCCTAGTTAAAAATCCTTATATGACATTTCTACTGACAATTATCATTCTCCTGAGAATCCAAATATGCCTCTGTGTTTTCATTTTTAAGTTTATAAACTGAGGAGGTACTGTGACTCTGTTTTGTTTTCTTTATTTTCTAGAGATTTTTTTTTTAGGGGATTATTTTGTCTTTCCTTGTAAGTCAATTACAGCTATAAAAAAGATGTTTTATTATGCAGTGTTATTTGCTTTTGCTTTTTCAATCAAAAAAAGGCAAGAAATACTTCTTCAAAGTGTAGAGGATGCACAGCACTGAGCTAGAATACATCATATGTCCCTGCATGTACACGCAGCATGCACAGCAGAGAAACTTAGGGGTGTCCACTAGTTTTGGAAATGGCACGTGCTTTCTATTATGCATTCTCAATGTTTCAGAACCTTACAAGTTTTCTAAAACAAACAAAAACCAAAGAAAAGTCTTGCAGATGCCATGTATTAAATCAGCTCAGAGCCAAGCCAGGCAAATTTCAAGGGAGTTCAAAAGACATAAGCACAGGAGAAGCATCTGGATTCTGGAGGTGATCAGAAAAAAGAGAAAAATATGTGTGTGCTCAGAAGATGGTCTGCTCAGATGATAGATCCTCATCTATCTAGCTAATGGATCTATGCTAGCTAATGGGAAAGGTCATAATTTTAAAAACAGCTGGTCCACTATAATGTGTTCAGGGGAGAGTTTCGTCTGTGATGGGGCATCTCTCACTCACACACTATCCAATCTAAGCCATGTACTTACCTGCCAGGACATTTAACTGGGAGATAAACTCCCTTAGAGAAAGAGCAAGGCAGAACTGAGTGACTATGCCATTTCAACTCATACTTTGAAGGGTTTTTTTGGAGTGGCAGGCAAGGCTATATCCATGGTTTGCATCATGCATCTCACTTCCTATTTAGGAAAGAATTGAAAGTTCTGCTGTACTTCCCAAGCTTTGAAGACCATTATAATGCAAACCATATCATGCAGCTAAGCTACATCATCTCAGAAATAAAGTCAGAAGACAAAACATAACCTGAAGCATAGAAATGTCAGTACTACTGATATGGAACATCTAAAAGGAATTGGATGAACAACATTTAAGAAATATTTATATTTCAAATAGAATATTTGGTATGTGTAGCCAATCCTAGGATATTACACAACCGTCTCTCTTTAATCTCGAATAAACGTTGTTATTAAGAAACATGTTGTAGTTTTCACATACAATAAACAATATACCATATGCAGTATATTCTGAAAACACCAATTTTTATGTTGCATTTCATCAGAAAATCTACACCTGCATAGATTTCAAGTTCATACTGTCCCTGTGTGATCATCTGGTTTCACCTCCTATGTATATAGGCTTTCAGATTTTCTCATAGTAGCTGTTCTAATCTTTAATTACACCACATTAATTACTTCCAGGGCTGAATTTGTCTAACTCCAGTATTCATTCACTGCATCTTATTATTCCTTTCCTGCAAGGCTGAAAAGTTCCTCTCTCTCAGATCTTTCTTCTAACTGTGAGTATATATAACTGTCAGTCAAATGTCTCAGTTTTCTCTTTAATAAATCGAGTAGATTGAACTCCTTAAATTGTGAGCCTTGTCTTCTAGTCTTTGTTTTATTTTTGTGGCCCTACATGACTGTTGATATGTATTTTAAACAGAATCAAGGAAGACCTGCTAGAAATGAGTCGCACTAGAGAATGTCTGTCCATTTACTATTACTTTATGAGGTCTGACAAAGTAATTTTTCTGTTTGATGTGTACTTACTTCATTCCACACAATGCAAGCTCTCAAATCAAAATATCATGTGTTAAAGAACTGAAGTATGCACTATCAGCCTAGCAGCCTTTGCCAAGTGGACCTATAATTTTGTTTAAAAAGGTAACGCATTTGTTTGAAAAGACCTCATTTCCATGAAACCATGGTGATTGGCATTAGCTATATTTTTAGCAACAAAGTCTTTGGTAAGCTAAGGTGCATGAAAAATAGAACCTTAATAGAGCTGAACAGATGATTACCTCAATATCCTCCTCCTTTTTACAAAAATAAATGTTCTATAATGCTTCAAACACTGTATAATTCACAGGTCAGTTTTGCCAATGTTGAAAGTGTTCAACTTCATTAGAGATGGAAAGCTTGTGATAGAAAGAAAGATAGAAATAGAGAAAGCCTGCGCTGATGAAGGTTAAAGATTGTCTTGCCAGGAAAGTTCCTAAAGATATGCTGTTTGAAACTGTAATGAAATGTTCAGGAATTCCATGGGACCATAACTTAGATCCAGGAAGCTATCACTCTTTCAAAATTTTCTGTGAAATTACTGTCTGCCCACACACTGCGTTGAAGTCTTTAGCCAATATGAAGAACGATTGATCCTGCTCCCTAGAGGAAGTTATTTTTCATTAGAAGTCTGTAGTCTCAGTTGTCCTTACAATTCCTCTAGGAATTTCAATAGAATAGGTACTCTGGTCAAGAAATGCCGTCTTGTTCCTTTCGCACTGTTTGGTACTTGGAAAAAAACTGACATCTCAGTGTTAAGAAATTTTACTATTTTTGTTAAATACATTGTATTTCTCTATCGTGTCAGTTTTATGGACAGCTCCTTCTGTGTCTGTGAAAAGGCAAAGTTGAAGGCAAAGAGGAGGAAGAAAAACTCAGAAAAGTGTCCTCTTACTTCAATACTTTAATTATTAGAAACTCAGACAGAGGTTTTAAAGTCAGAAGAATAGTCATTCTTCAATTATGATTAATGAGTCTTTTTAATTAACTAGAAGTCTTTACAAAAGACTGGCTGGTTTTAAGAAGGAAAAGTAGTTCTGTTAGTTTGGCTTTGTTTTTAAGGCTTCAGAAAGTGAGCACTTTCCAATGCATCAGGAATGGCTTAGTGAGCCACGTTATATAGTCTCACAATAGTCAAAATCATTCTACAATTAGCAGGAAGGAACAAACTGGGAGTAGCATTTGGTTTAGGAATCCCACCTGGAGCAGTTAACCACTCCAGCAGACCGGCTCCTCTGGTATTGCTTATCACTCTGTGCTGCCAATAGCTACAATATCACACTGAACTATTCACCACAGGTCACTACTCTGGATGAACCAACTCAAAGAAACCTGTCTCAGTTTAAAGAACCATTTTTAAAATTGTTAACTCTGTTCATTAAACTGTGTTTCTTACTTGGCATTCTTCCATTAATAAATACTACTAGCAGTATAGCAAGAGTAACAGTGTAGTGTATGACATCCATCCACCAAACCAACTAAATTTAAAAAATCTATAAGGCAGAGAAGAGGATAGATTAGGGAGTCCTTAATTAATGACTTAGTTTTGGGGACTAATACACAACCATGCTGTTAGGAAGAAATACAAAAAAAGAGATGCTAATAGCATAGAAAACCATGCATTTTCCCAAATGGAAACTTATACTTTGAATAGTAGAGGCAAATTTGAATGCAGTATCACGGATAAATGATGAAATCTAAGATTACGTTCTTGAATAATTCTTCATATTGTTCAAGTCATAACTTGCAGTGAGCCATGATAGTACACATTAGATTATCATTTTAAGGAATTCTGTTTCTGAGTATCACAGAAAAAAGCCTTTTTTCTGTTACATGTAAGTTAAATAAAATTGAATAAGTAAAGACATAAAGAAATTAGAAATTATATACCAATATGACTAATATCAGCAATTCAGAAATTTGTATCAAAAATTGTTCATTTATGTAGGCTGTAACTAGTAAATATCTTGATGATGCTATTCCACAACAACTGTTTACACTAAAACAGAATAAAAGTCTCCTTTAATGATCAATGTTACAGAAGAATAATACCTGTATAATGAGACTAAATTAAGTAAACTAAAGTTTAACTCAATATCAGCCCACAAGGCTTTTTTATTTGGCTTTCTGGACTGCCTCGAATAGCATAACATGACATGCAGTATTCCTAGAAGTTTCTTTGACCCTCAGGGCATGTGTTTCCTCTCAATATCCCTCCATGGTCTCACAAAACTTCTTCATGTACCTCATACCTTGCAAAACTTCTTCTTGTACTTCATCCCATTCTAGATCTTTAGGGTTATGCTAGAACCATTAAAAACCCCCATAATTTAATTAGGAAGGGACCTTCAGAGATCATCTAATCCTACTCCTTGCTCAAAACAGGTCTGACTAGATCAGGTTGCTCAAGGCCATTTCTAGTAAAGACTTCAATGTCTCCAAGGATGGAAATTTTATCACCTCTCTGGGCAACTTGTTCCAGTGTTTAACCACCAATAAAGCTCTGTGAAGTTTTCAATTTGTTGGATTGAAATGATCTTAGACTCTCTAATGACAATGTTCTGAAAAGACATTTAAGAATTTTTACATGATATTGGTTCAGGTACTGTGGCCTGAAGAGATGTGTTTACTAATTGATGTTTTAACAATGGAACACCATATTGTTGAATAGCTTATTTATTTAATATGTAAATCAATTTGTTTGGGTTTGGATTATGAAAAGCAGCTAAAAGGAGTGTTTTCTAGAGTGTCTCTCAAGACAATGTCTGTAATATCTGCTAAACATATTCTTCAAAGCAACATGAGGAAAACATAGGGTTAGTAAGATTTTTACTTTGTAAGGATGCTCCCTTGATTTCATTAATACAGAACTTTTTCTACCTGTTTTCTGCTGAAGTAAACCCAGAAATAATTTTACTGATTGATTAGACTCAAACTTAAGAAATATGTGAAATGTTAACTGTTCCCCATCTATTCTTACTCCAGTCTGATCATCAGTAGCACAGAAAGTAACAGGAATTAGGTCAAGCATGGCTTGATTAGCAGTAAGTCACCTTTTCAGAACTTGAAAAACTTTATTTATTCTCTATATCCTTTTCTCTTTCTGCACTATTACTGGATGAGTGGTACTAATATACTTAACATAAAGATGCCACAGAATCAAACAGAAACTTGTAAATTCATTTTATAGTCTCTGAAGCTCACTGAAGTCAGTGGGAAGGTCAGGCCCCATGTTAGCATTCAGAAGATTAAATTGATTTAAGGGTGTAAGGTTAAAAATCAACATTGGATTTCATAGGCTTTACAATGGTTATGACACTTGACAGTAATTGATCTCCTCATTATTTTTTCACCTTAGCTAAGAAACTTTAACTAAAATAAATTCTGTTTCCATTCATTCCAAACTACTTTTCAACACCCATTTACTTTTTATTTTTATTTTTTCTGCTTCAGCTAGTATACCTCTCGTAGAAGAAATTGGTTATTTCAAAATGTTTTTGCAACTAGCTTTGTTTCAATGCTACAACACATTTCCAGATCTATTGAAATGCCATGTAAATCTTTTAATGGAGAAATTAATGAATGTCCTTGCTGCATAGGCCAGGCTTCACGACAGGGTATTAATTTGTTTTCTGCAACTGCACATACTGCAAGTAATATAGAAAGCTATTAATACAGTCCTTTTAAACTGCTGGAAGTCATTTTTAGCTTTGATCACATCAAGCATTAGCGTCACAATGATCACTATATTAATGCAGATTAATATATACACACGTAGATATATACAGCTGGCAACTAAGCGCCACACAGCCGCACACTCACTCCCCCCCCAGTGGAATGGGGGAGAGAATCAGAAGGGTAAAAGTGAGAAAACTCTTGGGTTGAGATAAAGACAGTTTAATAGGTAAAGCAAAAGCCATGCGTGCAAGCAAAGCAAAGCAAGGCATTCATTCACTCCTTCCCATGGGCAGGCAGGTGTTCAGCCATCTCCAGGAAAGCAGGGCTCCATCACACGTAATGGTTACTTGGGAAGACAAACGCCATCACTCCGAACGTCGCCCCCATCCTTCTTCCCCCAGCTTTATATGCTGAGCATGATATCATATGGTATGGAACAGCCCTTTGGTCAGCTGGGGTCAGCTGTCCCAGCTGTGTCCCCTCCCAGCTTCTTGTGCACCCCCAGCCTACTCGCTGGTGGGGTGGGGTGAGAAGCAGAAAAGGCCTTGACTTTGTGTAAGCACTGCTCAGCAGTAACGAAAACATCCCTGTATTATCAACAGTTTCCAGCACAAATCCAAACCATAGCCCCATACTAGCTACTGTGAAGAAAATTGACTGTATCCCAGCCAAAACCACCACAATATATATTCCTGCTTTAATGCTCTCTATTCTATTCCTATTTGTCTAAAGAAAAAGAATATTTAATTATGCTCATACTCTCTGAAGTACTAATTTTAGACAGCCTCATACTTAAAGGCACTTAAGAACTAACCATGATTATTTTAGTCTCTCACCACATAGATTTCCCACTCAGATAATCAGGGATAATTTATAACCAGTATATAATACTTCTGCCATCACAAACTAAAATAGGTTTGACATTTTAAAAGGGTTTAGGTTTTCAGTGGTGTTGTGTATCATTAACATGAAAGTTGTTGTGTACCCAAAAATCCCAATGATTTACCTCAAGTTGCTGTATAATCATGATAATTTCACTCAGGCATTGACAATGAGTTGGAAAGAGTGTACCACTTGTTTTAGGACACTGCCAGTAACTCAGGAGCTCTGATTTTATTCTGTTCTCTAGTGCTGCTCCAGAGTCATTTTCTGTTCCTCCTCTATCTTGCTTGCTTCTGGCTCTAAATCCTATCTCAGATTTACAAGGACGATGCCCATAGCAAGCAGTGAATCAGGCAACACCTGAGAGCATACCTGAATGTTCAGACTTGGTTTGTCTGTACTGTTAAATTTATACCACAGTCCCAGGCTTGGTGTTGTTCTGTGTCAGGTATTTTTCCAGATAATTTCTTGGTGTGGCTTGAAGGTTAGCATGGGCTAGGGAGTTAAGAGATCCATTCACTGTACAGCATTTTGAGAAATATTTATGTCAGTAGGATTCTTTTCCTAATTCAAAACACTTATCTACAGAATGTATGATAAATAACTGAATCACTTAATTAATCTAAGAATTTCCTAAAAGTAGTATTTATATGTGATTAAAACATTATTTCCTCGGTGTGTGTCTATACATAAGATGTTTTCTATCAGAGAATAAATAGCATAGACTGTTAATAGAAAAAGTGATACAGCTTTTAGTGCAGAAATACAATTTTCCAGGGTTTCTCTTTCTAGCTTGGTCAAATCATGAGCCTACAATGTGATAGATGAATGCAAAATTATTATCATTCTGCAACATCATGGAGTTGTTATGTGGATTCAGAAAACAAAAGATAGCATGAAGCCACTGTGACTGAATAGTTTCCTAAACCAAACCACCGTTGCTTTAACCACACTTTTCACTGACATTATCTTTTTGAAGTTTTCAATTGAATCAGTCATGTTCTGTTATGCTGACCTCTAACATGATGTGATGGAGGAACAAAATGACACAAGGCATTTGCAATAGGTCAGTCAGAAAATCAAAGACAAGAAAAGCATCGATAGCAAAATAATTCATAATGAGTCTATTGTATATCTTGTGGATTGGGTAAAATGCATTTTTATTCTTTTTAAGTCTGCATTTTCGGTAGTGTCTTACAGACAGATATCCAAAACAGAAAGATATGTTTATAACATACTTTGTATAAGAAACAACACTTTACTAATTTGTGGATGTTTTAATATGTGGATTTTAACTCTGGTTTAAGAAAGCCCGTATATGCAAGCTATATTCTGGCCTACTTAAGGTAGTTTTGAGGTATGCTTTTCTATGTGTTTAAATCCATTTGAAGATGTGTTTTGATCTAGAAATGAATAATATATATGTGGTATCGTATATGCTCTTCAAACATTTAAAATGAATTTTTACTGTTTACAACAGGTTGAAAATAGGAACTTGAAAAATAGAAATACTTTACCTTTAACTTGTAGTTTAAAAGAGCTCATTAGACCCGATGGAAATTTTGTAAGTGAAATTAATTACAGTTGAAAATTAAGATAGAAAATTCAAGAAAATTTTGGCTCCTATAGGAAGAGCCAATTAGATGGCTGCTTGGAAAGGTAACAAAGGAAGAAGGCAACTTTGACTAAATGCCCATTCAGTGGCTAAGTAAAAACATCTGTTATAAATGAAAGAGCAATATATTACTGCAAAAAAAAGAAAATTTTAATCAACACAACTTGGACTGTAAATGAGAAGAAATACAGAAAAAAGATAAAAAGAAACCTAGGAACATATAGAAAAAATAATTATCATCATGGCTAAGGACACCACAATTAGTAACAAAAAGAAAAAACTAGAACAGCTATAGGCATGTTATTCAATAAAGATGGTAGAACTGAGAACTAGTAGTGCAGTAGTGCTGCACAAATGTGTATCATAAAGAAAAGTTTTTCTGGGTCTATTAGGAGAACATTAGATAATATAGTTAAAATCAGGTAGATGTTCCAGAAAGTTAAAATTGTATTGATATTGTTCCAAGACTGAAAGTGTTTATTTATATTCTATCAATCACAAATTCAGTTTAGGCAGCTAATCCCAGTCTTTGTGGCCTAGACTTCTTTGGTCTAACTTGAGCCACTGTACTTTTCTTTTGGTTTCAAATTAACTCTTAAAAAATAAAAAACAATACAACTATCTCAAAGTATGTATCAGGTTTTGTCTTATTTTTGTAATTATAAAATTTTACTAAGAAGTGCTATATTTTTATGAATTACTTGATTGTAATTATTAAGGATAACTAATTTTTCCAAATGTCAAAAATTCTTTCAAAAATAATCATCGTAATGGCTTTGGTTTTTCTCTTTTGATGCTTTGGATAGGATGCATTACACATAAATACAAACTACATCTCAAACAGATTCGGACTACATACTCTTCAGAAGTGTCTAAGCACTTAAAGATATTGAACAGTCCAACACTTATCTCAAAAGCTCCTTGATCATTTACACAGTAAAAACACCTGAGTGTTCAGTGGTGCCTTTTCTATGGAGATAATGACCTGCTTCGCCTCCAGAGCTCCTGCACAGTCTTTCTTCCTTACATCTAAGTACAGAGGAGTTGAACATTAGCAAAAGCACAGTGATGTTGGGTGGTAGTTACCTTATTTTTCCATAGTGGCTTCCTGGTTGTCTAAGAAGTGGAATATCTAGTTTTTGTAACTCTGATCAAGACATATGAATGGTTTATCAGGTAGATTATGGTTGTTCCAGGTGAGTTGATTTCCTATTCCACCACTTCTTCCCTGTATCAACGGTAACGGGTGAGAAAAGAGACATTCAGAGAGCCTGGCACAAGGAGCTGGGATGGCAAAGGAATTCCAGAAGACTTGCATGTCTGTGCATATTACATTAGACTATTATCTGAATTGTTAAGTTATTTTGTGTTCTGGGACAAAAACAGGACATAGTGTCTCTGTGCTATAGCCACTATGCAAAATTCAAAGTCCCTCTTACTTGTTGCCTCCCTGAACATTTGAGTCTTTCATTCCTAGTGACCCATTAGCCTGATGGAGTACACAGGTACATAGGCTACCTAATGGTCTTTCCTGGGATAAGAGAATTACAGGTTCGATCTCTTTTCCCCTCATGCTGGGGAGTGTTTGGAATCTATTTCCCTGTCTTTTGGGGTGAGTTCTCCAACAAAAGACCTGCTAGACAGAATCTGGGTATCTTCAAAGAGAACTAGGTGAACTGGAACTCAATGTAACAGGGGCATCCATTATTTCCTATTAATTCTATATACCTTCAGTGGTAGATAAAATCCATAATCTTTATCTTCTACAGTTAATGAAGAAAGAGAGAAGTACTTCCAGATAGTGATCCATCTCATTTTATGATCCTGTCTCACCCTCCAGAAATACTTATTACACATATAATATATCGTATAATAGGTAGGTAGATACATAGAGAAATGAACATTATACGCCTAGTTTTGGGCAACTAAAGTTAGCAGAGATGAATTCATATCCTAACTAAAGCAGGCTGAGGCACTCTGGAGATACCTGTCACCTACCAGTTTAGTGGAGAAAGAAGTGCCCAGATTAGGAGATTAGGACCTCCTTCTATAAAACCCGACAGAGAGACCCTCACCAGTTATCTTAGATCTACTGGATTACTCCTTTTCTCCTTGCCATGCTCCTTCTCCCCATCCCCCAAACTGACGGTGGGGGTAGTACCTAAGTGGATTGGAGAGGTCCTAAAATTGTTTAACTAAAGGACAGAAAATTGATTCTTAGTAACAAAGGAGCTGTTTCTGCTCTGCTTTTGCTGTTCACATGTGAGGACCAAAAATGACTGCTGAGAGTTACACCACAGTAAAATTAATGAAGAAACTGATAGTGTCATCTAAAACAGGTTAGTGAACATTCTAAGCTGTTTACCATATTCATACACTGAAAGATTTTATCGTGGGCATGCAGCTCTGCGCACCCAGGGCTGGGGAGCCTGACCTTTCTCTTCCTCAGGGGGAGTCTGGTCAAGAGCAATTCTGCTGAAGGCAGTGAGGGAAAATGGCTGACATGAGTGAGGAATGGGGCCTAATAATTTTATTCTGAAATGTCTTACTATTGCGATGAGCAAATAATGTCATAAATAACTGCATTCATTTTTTAGCAAAATTTATAAAAAGAAATTGTATTGGCTGTCTGTGGCAAGGCGTTGGCAGCAGGGGGGCTGCAGGGGTGGTCTCTCTGAGAAGAGGCCGGGGCTGCCCCATGCTGGACATGGCCAGTTCCAGCCGGCTCCAACAGACACAGCTGAGCCCCTCAGCCAAGGCAGTGGCAGCTCTGGGAAAATGTGTTTAAGAAGGGACAGAAAATGCCGGGGGGGGGGGGGGGGAGGAAAGAGTGAGAAACAGCAGAGGGAAAACCACATTCAGAGAAGAAGGAGGGGACAGGTGCTCCAGGCTCTGGAGGAGAGATTCCTCTGCAGCCCATGGAGGGAGCAGTTAGGTGTTTCTGAAGGAACTGCAGCCCATGGAGAGCCCATGCAGGAGTAGGGGAACAGTGTGAGGAAGAGGAAGAAGCTGAAGGGAGGAACTGTTATGGACTGACCAGTTGTAACCCCCATTCCCCATTCCTCCCGCGGTGCTCAGTAGATTCAGAAGGTAGAGGAGTCAGGAGTGAAGGATTGACGTTGAGGCTGGGAAAAGACAGGGAGAAAGGTGTTGTTTTAATTTTTTTGTCTTTGTTTCTCACTACCCAAATTTATTTTAACTGGCAATAAATTATATTCATTTTCACCAAGTTGAATCTCTTTTGCCCATGACAGTAAATGATAAGCAATCTCCCTTTCTTTTTCTCAGCCCAAGAGCTTTTCCATCATATTTTCTACCCCCTCCTGTAGAGGGGGAGTGAGTGAGCAGCTGGGTGGGAGGGAGCTTAGCCAAGGTCAACCCACCACAGCAATAAAGACATTCTTTCATGTTGCTTATGTGTCAAGTAGCTTTGAAAGTCACTGAAAATGCTGCAACTTACTTTCTAGGTTTGGTCAAAGGAATTCTTCTGAAACACTTTTCACATTAGTTTAAACCATTGTCATTATGAGTTTCCAAGAGGATGCAATAGGTACGAGGGTGAGCGGAAAAAGAGAAATCTATAAAAAGTCTGCTAAAAAAAGCCTAAGACAAACCAAGTTATCTGTGCTGTCGTGTTCTTGAAATAAAACTCCATCAGTCTAAGTTAATGGTTCTTAATAAATGTGGTTAACAGCTAAAAATGGAGTAGAGTGTTCATTTCTTCAACATTATAAGCAGTCATTGCACACAGTAATAAAAATAGAAAGGATGACTTCAGGATTTTTTTCCTTTTGAATTGAGTTGTCACCCATTAACTTAACGTTTAAAGCACAGTTCATTAATACACTGTCATTGATGTGTGACTCCATTATCAAAGCTCTTCAAGATGTAAATTTTCCATTGTAAGCTGCCCATCTTTCTAAAACCTGGGAAATGTACTTTGAGTCCACTGAGTATTCAACTTTATAATGCCATCATGTTAGGTGTATTTTGTTTTATTTGCATCTCTACCATTCAACTTTCAGGTTGCCAAAAGTGTATATAGATGCTCCTAGACTTTAAATACTTGAATTGGAAAAACAGCAACAGCCAGGGGTCAAATTGCGTAAACTTGGTATTTTCTTATCTGTGGTACCTCTTGTAACTCACATCACATTTCATCTGATGAAGTGGAAAGAGAATGTCGAGAAAGAGGGGAATACAACTTTGAAAATATAAAGGGATAACGCTGAATACATCTGACAATCATTCTAGCAACTAGCAACTTCCGTGCATTGCCATTCTCTATAAACATGCAACTTAAATAGCAAGAGCTGTAAGGCATAAGTGGTTATCCTGTTACAACAAAGATATTTTTCCTCATGCTGAACTGGAATAATCCTGCCATTAGGTATGGCTGCATCACAGACTGAAGTACATCAGAGGGAGCTGCACAGTAACTTTAAATAAGGTAGTTCTGGTAGCCGCAGTAGCCCACAGCTGCACATAAGCTAATTTTCTCTCTTGGGAAGATAAATTACTCAATGAATTACCTTATATTACCATAGCTACACTATATCTAATATTTGGACTAGCTTGGGCCTTTGGATGATGCAATGTAGAGTTCTGAGAAGCACCAAGTGCTCTGCTGTAAGTTTTGAAAAGCAAGATGCTCCTTTGAAACACCTCTGAAATGCATGGCACTTCAGGAAACAATCACTCAGTAAATTGTTTAATACTAATCGTGGTATTTCAGGCTCTATTTTGGTCCATGTAAGTGCAATAAAGATGGGAGCTGAATCATCTGCTAACTTTAAACAAGTTAAAGTTTATATTTGTTTGTGGATGGAAATATTGATGGTTTATAATTAGTAGAAATTTTCTCTGGATAACCCCTTTCTTTAATTAAATCAATTACACATTAGAGTATTAGTCGTACTCTAGCTTCTAGTTGCACAGGTTTGGGCTACATTAAATTTTGTGCTGTGCTCATGTGTCAAAAAGCTACCATTTTTAATTAAAGAACAGCATCATATTTTTATTATTCATAGCCCCGCTTACAAGGAGCAGGATTTACCAGCTTTTTCTCTTTATCAGCTAATCATCATTGCGTGCTACACATAAGAGCTTCTACAGTTACACAGAAAAGATATCTCATGAAATATTTTGTATATTACAAAAGTGGGGTTGGGAAAGAAAAAGAATTGAAGAGAAGTGGGATTTTCCCATCTATTAGGTTTTGATAGGGAAGAGAATGATCTCACAGTTATTTTTGCATTTTACTTTACATAAGTTTCACAGGGATGCGTCTAGCCACCCAGAACAGCAATGAGGCCCTATATCCTGATACTGAAGAGATCATTGCTCCCACAGGTCTGATATTAAGAGAAGCAGGTACTGACCAGGACTCAAATACGTGGTCAGCATTTTATCAGTAATTATCAGTATTTATCAGTATTTATCAGTATTTATCTATTTTATCAGTATTTATATATGATATATATATATGATATGTTACATGACACTATACATTATACATCATATTATATTATTATCTATTATTTATTATATTATAGCAATGAATCAATGATGACAAACTGGAAAACAGTATTCAAAAGGCCTTAAAGTGTTGCCAATTATTTTCCCTTAGGCAGATGTTTTTTTCCCCACAAAAGTTCTTGCATTCTTGAAAATAAGTGGCACAGTATGGAAGTCATAAAATGTGAAGATCCAACTACTTTTTAATGCCATTCACATGTTTAAGGGACTTCAATATGGGTTAAAAATTTGATGTAGTGCAGATTTAAAGATTAGAGGATGACTAGGATCGGAAATAGAGTTAAGGAAAGTTTTGTGCAAGAGTATTTAATTAAAATGAACATTTTGGAGTAGAAATTTATCAGTTACAAGGAAAATGAGATGAGGGAGGTTACTTGAGTTCAGGATGGAGTTTCTATGCAAGGTGACAAAACAATGTTGTGGGGTTTTTTAAGAAAAATGAAACACATTCAAAAATACTTAGAAGAATTAGATAGTCAGCTAGGCTATGGGAGACAGATGGGATGGGATGCTAGGTCTCCCATAACAGATTTTCCCCTGTGTACATGAGGGGGGTATAATATAATGCAAATTATATTATACTATATAATAAAAATAATAAAATAAAAAATAATAAAATAAAATAAAACAAAATAAAATAAAAAATAAAGAAATATTAGTAAAAGGAATAAATCCACATTTTTCACAACAGATATATTGTGAAACAGACATGTTGTGATATAAGACTATGTATCCGGTAAATCTAGTCTTTTCTTGAAACAGAAAAAATCAGTTCCCCTGTTTTTTATTGGAAAGGCTATAGGAAAAGGAATTTTAATTGTTGACAATAAGAAATCTGTGTGACGATCAAGAGGATACAACAGCAAGAAGAAACCTCTTCTTCCAATAGCCAAAGAAACAAAAATATAAAAATAAACACATATTGTATGTGTTTATTAATTGTATGCATTAAAATGTCATCCAGCTGTTCTCTTTACCTGCATCTTCATATTTTGTCTTTGAATTTAACCTGATACTCACAGTGGCATTCCCTGCTAACTGTGTACAAGCAGGCATTTGCTCCTTTGGTGACCTGGATATACAGGAGAAAGCAAGTTTATCTGAAATGGTCATCAGAAGCACAGTGTAAGACAATATTCTAAGTTTCGGAGCATTCAAAATAGAAATCAAGCAGATAGTTCTCTTTTCTGTCCTTTGAATGAGCCAACCCATTAAAAAAGTTTCTACTTCAAAGCAAAGAGGAAAAGAACCCTAACAACCTACATATGCCTATATTCCAGGAAGTTTTTTTGAATATGTTTCTGAATATGTTTCTGAATATGAATCAACTTAAGATTCAAAGTGAAGAAATTATGTATAATATAATATAATAAGTGCAAACACCAGGAATTTTGCACTGAATAGGAATATATGACCAGATATGACGGTTTCAAAGTTTCTGATTAGGCTCCAAGGTTAGCGTTCGTCAGTAAGAGGTCTAACCTAGTTCTCTACTCCTTTTATGTAAGTCAATTTCAGAGGTGAGGGACCTATGTTCAGCTAAGTGAAAGGAATTTGTGTGAACTATAGCTAAGACTGTGGGTTGTTAGGTACCCTGGAGGATTAAGGTTAAGCTAGGAGTCAGAGTTAAGAAAACCTTTACTGTGCTGTCTGCTTCCATTTGGGGCAAGGAACTGTAAGTGAAATCAGTCTTGGTTAGGCAGCAGCCCTCTGCCTTGCCTGCCTGCTAAGCTGTTGCTCCTTACAATATGAGGAATCATCACAAACATTGCCTGAACTGTAGCTGTTAATGATAAACAAAACTGGGTTATTGAGTGGTTTAAAAATATGCTTCTGCCTCTTGTTAGAAAATATTTGCTGTATTTATTACCAGTGCGTAACATTTTTGAGAGACATATGTTTGCTTGCATGAGAATAAACCACAGGCATCCATTACCACACAGAATGAGATTCTTCGAGAGAGATTCAAGGCAGGAATAATTTGCTGGTGATGACTTTAACAACTAAAATGATAACTGCATTATGGATGAAAAGAAAGTTAGCTAACAGTAAGTTCTTAGCTCCTGTGCCTTCTAATAAGTGGAACTAGTAAGAACTACTGCTGAAAAGCCATCAGTGAAGTCCAGCAATAGTATACACATACGTGAGATCTAAGGATAGAAGTAGCAGCTCTCAGTCTACTTCACCATCTCTGAGGAGAGTAGATTCAAGAACTGAGACTTTATAGGTAAATTTGGAGAGGGCTCATAAATTTCCACACTGAGTCCTCTGACACCTTGCCTAAGTACTTGTCTCTTGGAATCAAATATTCAGATTCTGAGCATTAGCCAGGCTTCCCAGGGGGTAGAGATATTGAGGAGCATAATGCAGAGGACTGCCAATCGAGTGGAGAACTATTATGGAGAGAAGTGGACCCCAAACACTGTTTTTTCCAGACTTGCTCCAAGAGAGAGTATTTCCCAGCTCCAGCATCCAGACATGTTCCTTGGCTGTATTCCAATTCTGTGTTGGGGTCAGACCTGGATCACATGATCGGAATGAAGAACTGAGATCCATTTCTGAGTTGCAATAATGGAGATTCCCTGTAATGACTAACAGTCATACAACCAAAGACTTGCTGTTCACTCGCATACATCTGTTAATAAGTTTAGGCAAAGCAGGACTATTTGAAAACTGATTCCTTCAGGCACAGCTGAAACCCCAGGAATATTAACCTACCTGAAATTAAAAAAATCATTTGGAAGTATATTTTGTCCAATCACAGTATGTGTGCATTAAAGACTTCAGATTCCCTCCTCATCTGCTGTTTACTTTATGTTCTTTTCTATTTGTGAATATCAGTGTTTCTACTTGCCCTTACTTGTCTTACTTTCATGAATGAGCAGCATGGATTTCAGGGGGGCTAATCAAGCAAGCCTGTTCTGATAAAACCAAAAACTACTGTAATTTTTCTCATATTATAGGTTAACTTGGATTCTGCCATTTTGCTTTAGCTGTTTTTTTGTTCCCCAAAAACCCACTGTTATGGGGATCAAACTATTCAAGTTGTATACAGACAAGATTTTTTTTATTTGGAGAAGAATATGGATATGAATTGTTTACTTCAAATATTATTTAGATTTGTCCTACCTGGAAGAGTTTATTTAATTGTTCCCTCAGACCGATCAACTACATGCTACAGAGGGGAGCATTTGGAGAATGCAAATTTAGTGCAAACAGCATAGTTTTCTGTGTAATTGGAATGTAAATGTCACTGCATTCTGATTGTTGAGATCAATTCACTGCACATGTACTGAGTGTATCTTGCTTGAATTTTATGACTTATGAATTCCTTAACTCAACTATCCCTGCATATTCAGGACCTTTCAAGATGTGAAAGTATTTCTGAGTAACAGAGGTAGACCAGACAGGTGGAAGCTGCCCCTCAATTCTAGGTGGTACTAAGACATCCCTAAAAAAGAATCATCCTGTGATTTAGGGCCTTACTTTGGGATGAGATAAAATTAGATTCAGTTTTCAGTTTTGCTACAGACATCCTATATGACCTTGGACACTGCGCCAGAGGCACCTAGCCAATTGGAAACACAAGACTTTGAGATTTAACTGGCATTCAGATTGTCTGAACCTGGGCTTTAGCCTCTCCCTGCCTCAGGTCCTTGTCTGTGAAAAGAAGATAAATTGACTTCCCTGCTTCACAGTGATATTGGGCAGACAAATTAATCTCAGACTGTGAGGTACTACTGTGAGGTTTGTGTAAGTATCTTTATAAAAATGTATTTTTACTTTTTGTTTCTGTTTCCAGCATACAGTGGAGAACACAAGAACTGAAGTTATAATATGATTTTGTCAGTTGATATAGCAAAAACTACCACTCATAAACTACCACTGGTTTCTATTTCCTCTTATTCTTGGCCAACTGCCAATAGGTATTAAATATACGTGTATGACTTACACTGGATATACATGTGTATTTTATCTTATGGGGCACATATGTTTTTATTTCTGCTGAGTTATATAAACATATTGCTTATGCATAAACATTTATGCCATTTGCTAATTAAAAATTTTTTGAAAGTTCTGCTAACACACATACAGTCTATATACCATACACAAGTTCACAAATGTGTTTGTATACACATCTCTATTTAGTAGGGCCTGAACGTACTGGGTTCATCCCTCCTGGTGGGTGAGACCAGAGAATGGGAGACTGAAACCAGAATGAAGTTAATCAGCATCAGCTAATTGTAAGTCAAGTCTACCAACCTATAGTTTTTATTTACCAGATACGAGGCAAAGTAGTCCTCTTACACAATTTCTTATTTAGTGGAGAAACTTCTCAAATTTCAAAAATTAAGTCATTTTTCCTGGCAGGGAACCCACTCTGCTTTCTTCAGAGTTTGATACGGGAAACAGTAAAATTATAGAAATGTGCTTTTCAGCTTGTCACCTACTCTATATATTAAATAGGTATTTTAAATTAAAAACCAGAAACAGCAGCTGTTCAAAGTTAGAAGAATATCAAACCACATTAAAAAGTTCCATACAAGTGTTACCATTAACCCAAAACCATTCTGGTTACTGACAGATGTAATTACGTACACAAATATATATTTCTGTGCATAATTATCCACATACACATATTTTGCACATACAATTTATGTGTCAACTTTTGAAAATTTACTTCTCGATATCATGTTGTGTATATTTGAGAGATGTATATTTTGGTTAAGGTAGCCCTAACTAAATGTGTTTCATGTAAAATAAGGAAAACCTATAGCAGGTAAAGTAGCCTCTAAACTCCGCTTATTGTAGTCTTACACTCTTTTTCAGACACCTGTGGTCATTATTAAATACTGTCAACTTAAGATAATACTTGCTGGCATTTTTTTTAAGTATTCAGCAGGGAAAAATAGATCTATTCGCTTCTCTTTTCTGTTTTCTGCTCTAAGCTCTTTAATCAGTTACCATCCTCTGTATGGGCATTTCAGGATGATTTTTAAATATTTCTTCACATACACACACAGCTCTACAAGACAACCTTCTGTACTGGGTGCAATTTTCCATCCACAGTTATCTGTAGGTCCTCCTGGTGTAGTTTATTAAGATCCAATTAGCTGCCTGCCTGAAAATCTTGTAGGCATGGGTTTACATTCACTGCTGTCATAGATGTGGTGTAAAGACTAGACAATCAACAAAAAAAAAAAGGAAAAAGAAAAAAGAATAAAATAATTACAATTATATAATTGCTGAATGACAGGCCCTTACAGAGGACTGCAGTACCTTCAGTAAGGGAACATATCACTAACCACTGAATTCTCTACTGGTTTTGGGCTGGGATAGATTTAATTTTCTTCTTAATAGCTGGTATGGTGCTGTTTTGGATTTGTGACCAAACCAGTGTTGATAACACACCGATGTTTTCCTGTTGCTGAACAGTGCTTACACAGTATCAAAGCCTTTTCGTTTTTTTCATGCTTCCGCGCTGGTGAGTGGACTGGGGGTGCACAAGAAGGTGGGAGGGGACACAGCCAGGACAGCTGACCCCAAATGCGCAGAGGGATCTCCCATACCATATGACATCGTGCACAGCAATAAAAACTGGGGGGAAGAAGAAGGAAGGGGGGACATTTGGAGTTACAGTGTTTGTCTTCCCATGTAACCATTACACATGAAGAAGCTCTGCTTTCTTGGAAATGGCTAAATATCTGCCTGCCGATAGGAAGTAGTGAACGAATTCCTTATTTTTTCTTTGCTTGCGTGTGTGGCTTTTGCTTTTACCTATTAAACTACCTTTATCTCAACCCACAGGTTTTCTCACTTTCACCCTTCTCATTCTCTCCCCCATTCCACTGGCGGAGAGTGAGCGAGCAGCCGTGTGAGGCTGAGCTGCCTTACAGGGTTAAACCACAACAATTCTAAACAAAGTTCCATAAATTAACATTGATTTGAAATCAGTGATCTTTTGCAGAGTGCTGAAACAAGATGCTAACTCCCCTCCACATCAAATTCTATACAAAAAACATTACTGTTTGAGAATATCAGAATTAAATTCATTCTAACAAGGTACAATTCAGAACATAGTGTGGTGAGACAACACATAGTCTCTAAGCAATGGAAGCTGCAATAATTTCTAACTTTAAAGACAATGCTAATTCTTAATTAGATTTTTGCTCAGCTGATAAAATGCTAGATATTGTTTTTTATACTGACTGCTAAGCTTAATGAGTAACTCTCAAGTTTAATTAGACTCCGTGAACTGTTTCCTGGAATTTCTGAGTTTGTTTCAGACTTACTTTATTTCATAGGTTATGGTTAGCATTTCCTCAAAGTGTAAAACCCCACAATGAGAATGAGGTTCATAAATGTGAATTCTTTACTGAGCCCTACAGTGCACATACAGGGAGAATTCTCCCTGAAGTCACCACTTGCTCTTTCATCACCAGTGCTTTGCTTCTGGAAAATCCATGCTTAATTCCACCATTTTTTAGAATTATTAGCCCAGTAAGGATAAAAAAAATAAAAATCAAAGTGCCAATGGGATTTAACGGTAAGTGTGCATGTATGTACATTCCAGAAAAACAAGAAAGCCCTTGCCTATTTTCAGAGTTGGGTCTCATTTCCTTACCTTAGACATAAACAGCATGCCAAAAATATTATGTTAAATGGGTAAAGTATAGCACAAAATGTCAGATTATTCTATGTACAAACTGATTCATTTGTCTGACACTAAAGCATCCTGTCTTCCAGAGGGGAACGATCCAGCTTCATATAGATCTTGGAATTACAATGAACCACATAGGATACCACTCTGCTGATTACTAGATTACTAGATTACCAATTTGAAAGCAATTAACAGATTTCAGTATCTCTGAATTAAAATTTGCCCCTTAAACAGAATAGTTTTGCATCACTATGCATAACAGACTGATGATTTTCTACAACAGCTACAAAAATAATGGTATATAAAACAACCTGCTATCTGTACTTACATGGCAAATACACTTTGTTTGCTTTATTTGGCTTTGGAGCCCCAGGATATCCAGCATAATATCATTTCATGTCAAACTACACTTCATACTCTCAGATCACATTTTGTACATAGATAAAAAAGGGTAGATGTCACAGAGGTAGTCTTTTAATTTGCTAAACCAGATAGCTGGAATCAATTGCTAGGTGTACTTTGAATTTGTATTATTGATAATGGGGTAATTGCAACTTTCATTGTGTTTAAATGGAAAAAAACCAACTAGTAGAGAAAGTTAATTTTGGCACTACACTTAGATTTAGAGACACTATACAAAGCCAAGAATTTTAAATATATTCATGCCTCTATTTTTACTGCTTTGGAAAATGAAAACTGCTACGTGGTTTCCAAAAATACTTTTGCCTATTCATACTATGTGGTGCAAGCTCTTTGATGCCTTCCTTCTAAGTCTACACACACATACATTTATTAATATCACAGTGACTGTTAGAAAGGGATGTATGAAAATGAGTTTGTCTGAACCCAATGAGACTATTCACATGTTCAAAGTTAAATATGTATGCCTTCATAGGACTGAGATCTAAACCAAATTTTCACTGCTCACACAGATTGAAGAACACTTTTATGGTGACTTTGTCATGAAAACTTTTTGTTTTGTAACTTTGGTGCTTTGAGATAATGCAAAACAATAACTCTGGAATATTTCTTAACTTTCCTAAAAGAACAATCCCAGAATCCTGGTTGTGCCTGATGCTTTGATGATCAAAGGAAGTAAACCCAGGTAGTCATGCTCAAGCAGAAGAGAGAGAGTTTAATTTCATTTTTCAATCATCTAGTCTAAACTTCTGATAATTGTTTTTTTGGTCAAAATGTGAAATGGGGAGTCCTGTAGTACAATCAGAGTGTTTTTGTGGAACACCACAAATGACTGAGATACCATGTTATTAAAGGGACAGCAGGGTTTATATTGTATATTCACTGGCTGTTATTCTTAAGAGTCCAACTTAAATGTATTTACCAAGCTTTTTAAATTTATCTGAATATCATTCCATTACTTGCAGCAATACTTTTGCAAATATTGTATACAGACAAGCGTATTTATAACAGTCTCCAGATAAATCAGGAGGGAACTATTAAAAAAGATAAGAGAAAGAGCCCACACAAGAGGCTCAAAAAACGCATACATCCAACAAACTCTCAAGTGCAGTAGCCAGGTTCTCAGAAGTGAAGAGGAGCTTTCTCACATCTGGTCAGGGCAACAAAGTCATTCAGAAGGTCTGCCATGCAGAAAAATAAGGCTAAAACAATTGGCTGCTGCAGTCTTAGCCTGGGTTTGCTGCAAGTAGGTGATAGTTTGATCCCCAAGAAATCACAGAGATCAACCCAAAGTCATATCTAAATCTTGATTGACTTGAGGGGGAAGGCAGGCCTAACAAATACAATATGCAACTAGGTTTTCATTATTTGTCCAAAATCTCAGGCATTTTCTTTGAGATTACCTCAAAAGGTATTAAATTCCACTGACAGAAGCCAGTTTAGTGGTGCTATGTATTATTATTCTTCATGGTTGCCACAAGAAAACCCATTAGCAATGCAGCTAATTGGATTGGCTTGGCAAAATTGTTGGAGACAACCATGAAGTGAATGGATCACAAACTGTCATATCAATCGGAAGAAGAGGCATGGGCTTGCCACTCAAAATGCAGTGTTCTTAGGAAGCTGTGAAAAGCCTTGTAAGCAGTACCACCCTTATATTAAAAAGGAAGTATGTTAATATTTTTAAATACTATTTTTAAAAGAATTTCTTAAAATCCATGTTATCTGTTTGGGTGGTAGCTCTACACATTCCTGGTCAGTGTTGGAAAACCTCATTCCTGAGAGGCAGTAACTTTATGCCTGAAAAGTCTAACATGTAGATGCTAGACATCATGAATGCCTTAAACAGCAAGCCCCAGAATAAAAGCAGTGGCTTGTCTGTCTGTGTCCCACCTCCCAGAGAATGGGATCAAATTGGCAAAATTCTTTTCACTTCTATTCCTCATCATGCCACTCCTTGCCCTTCAGTCATCTTTTTCTCTCCAGGTATAGTTAACTCAGCAGCTGCCTGTATGTAAAGTTTTAACAGAAATGTTCTCATTATGTTCCAGAAACCTTTAAGCATTTGCTAAGGAACGAGCAGGAAACAGCAAGTATAGAGTTTTCCTTGGGTATGTTATCCCCCAGCTTCTAACATGAGCTGGAGGCTTTATTCAAAGCGTCACGTTTCATAGCTGTTTAATGCCTGATAGACGCTGCCCATGGACTTGTTTAATCCCTTTTTGAGGTCATAGTTTTGAGCTTCACAACATTCTTTGGCAAAAAGTTCTGTAATTTAAATGACACATCAGGTGAAAAATACTTCATCTTATTACTGTTTTAAGCCTGATACATAATAATTTGATTTTGAACTCACTGGTTCTTGAGCTATCAGAGTTATTAATCACTCTCCTGCTACCTTCGCCTTGCCACTCGTGACTCACGTATTCTCCACGCACTCACTTTTCTTTTTTCTTTCCCAGATTCAAGCACCTAAGCCTATCTAGCCTTTCTAACCTGTCCATATGTTTAAACCATTCAGTGCTTCTGATCAATTTTTCTGATAATTTCAGTCTTCCAATAACTTTAGGTTAATCATTGTCATTTACCTGGTTTGGATCTATTTTTTTTAAATAGCCACAAAGCACTGAATTAACATTTAGAAAACCATACACGGTGATCCATGCACCCCTTTCTTGACATAGTAACTGATACAGAGCTCACCATTGTTCATGTGTAGTTTCAGTTGTTTTACATCCGTAGTTTGAATATTTTCAGATCATATTTTAAAGGGCTGTCAGCTATTAAAATGCAAAGCTGATTTTCTCATTTTAAACAGCTCTCTAATTTCAATGTACACCCGAAGATATTTGAAAGGAATATTTACATAAGCACCATCTGATAGCATTGATGTACCTTCTATTGTTGAACAGTGTTAACTATTACAGGTTATTCTTTTCTGAGAACCCCTGCAGAGGCCTTTGAGAAAATAATAGTTCATAAATAAATAGCACTACTAGATCAACTTATTATCAGTTACCATGGGTGAGAGCCATACCTAAACTGCTTCACGGTTAACAGAACTCAAGATATTATTCAGGAGAGTTTGGGAGAAATTCTTATTTTGCCTTCAGGGCTTCCTCATTTGAAGAATTAAAGGAAAAAGATGTTCTGATGATGAATTACATATTTTTCTTACCCTCACATGGTAATTTCCTGCAATGTTTTTGTTAGATCTTCTCCTGGAAAAAAATATCCTAATCTGAAGTCCTTATACTGCACTGTTTTTTGTAATATCTGAACACCTGTAGGCATAATTAAGCATTACAACTAACATTCATTACATTTTTTGTTCCCCAGGGAACAAAAAGGGATTAGATTTTCTCAAGGGAAGAAAGGAACAAAATGTGTGTAAGTTAGCACCATACTAGACATTCCAATCATGAAAGATCGAAAAAGTAAGCCATTTCTTTGAATTAACACTTCACCATATCTGACATCTCAGGAGCATGCCCTGTCTACTGTTTTTCTGCTTTGACCAGTGATTAAATGTTTTGAGCAAGTGTGGAAGAAAACCAGAAATGGTCCAGTACAATTAGAAGAGACAAAGGTCATAAAGGCTGAATGTTTCCTAATCCAGTTTTCAAAGAAAAAACGCAGCTGAAAGGATGCATAACAGATCCCTCCACTTATTTTCACTGTGGCACATAAGCACCTACTCTGAGTCACATACATAAAAAGGGACAGCAATAAAGGAGCATCTTGTAAAACAATCTTAGAAAATCTTACTATCTAAGCATGCATGCACTGTTGTATTCTGGAAGGCGGGGTAAATCACATGATAAAGGAGAAGCTATGGTGTTTATCTGCTTTCAAGGAAAAGTGCCCTCCTAGAGAACCCATTTGAAAAGGAATCCACACTGTATACTGCACAGCGTGAGGGCAGCTTTCTGATTTTGTTCAATAGGCACACCCTAAACCAGGAGATGAGCTGCTGGCTTTTTCTGTAAATGTGTGAAAAGCCAGGACTGTGGTTCCAGAGCAGAAATCAAAAGCACAAGTTTCACTTATCCGTTGTACAGGACTCGACAGGTCTCAACCTATATTAAACATACAGGCACAGAGCAGAAATTATAGAATCATTTAGCTAACTTAGAACGCTGAATTCACATTACTTCAAAATAATGTTAAATTGCTATAGTCACTATCTTTAAATAACAGAACAAAAATGATACAACTAATCACACTGATACAAAAAATAGGCAGCAAGTCCTTTTTCCATATCTGATTTGGAAAAATGAGCTCAGATAACATCAAGAAGTCATGTCAAAAGGCTGCAACTCTCAAAAAGAAATAAACACTGTAGAAGAGACTATGGTAAGTTTTAGAAAATAATGCAAATCATTTGTGAAATTGTCACAGTATGCACAGACAGGCAGAAGGGAGATATGTCATACTTGAGTTAGAGCAAAGCTAATTTAAGTATTGTGAAGCTAATGTCAGGAAAATTAATTCCTGACATTTTCTTGAGTGTGAGTAAGGAAGAGCATAAGTAAAAATGTTTCAAAGCCAGTAATGTTAACAAAACATCATGCAACTCATGAACCTTTTCACCTCATAACTTAAAATCCCCTAAAAATGAACTGAAGGTGCATCAATAAGCTGTTACAACCTCATCAAAAACATTCCATGATATCCCACATCACGTACTAAACAGAAGTGAAATTTAAATTAAATCCAATTTTCCTCAAAACCCCAAAAGATAGTCCTTTCCACCAATGGAGATAAAGATTATGAAAACCAAAGAAGAATAATGACTCTTGCATTAGTTCTAAGTTGTTATAAAAAAATACTATTTTAATTAAAGGTAAAAAGAATTACAAATACAAGGTGAAACTGCTGGGATGAATTGGATATGTGACAACCTATATTTCTGTGATGATTGCCATCTGAAACACCTCCATCTGAAAAGTACAAGCTTTATGATGAGAAAAGTTAATGTTTGAAACTGATAAAAGGAAGGTTGAGTCAGCATGAGCAGATCAGTTTTTATCTTCATGGAATATCAGGGTATCAAGAGGTATTGTGCCAGCCCTATTCCTAAATCATGCAAAGAGGCAGAAAACCATGATGATTTGAAAAGAGAAATTTGGAATCAAGGACTTAGGACTTCCACTGTCTACCTGTGTGCCTATCATCCACTTAAAACAGCTCTTTCTTCCCTGGTTAAAAACAAAACCTCAGCATTTTGAAATAAAACAAAATAAACTTTCTTAAAAAATTGCTAGCCAGTTCTGTCTATCTTAACACAAAGAAAGCATTTTTTCTGTCTTTCTACATGGCAATTCAATGAAGAGTGTTAAAACAAAAGTGAGAATATCAGAATATGCTTTCATACCACCCTCCCCTTCATGAAAGAAAGCACAACTTTGATGTACAATATGCTACCAACTAATTACATAACTTCATATATGTTGTTTAATATTTCTTGCACTTTATCTGAATTTAAGTTGTCCAGATCTTGAGCTATGTAAATTGAACATTTTTCTTTTTACCCCACAGAATACAACCTTAATGAAATTTTACGATTTTCTGTAATTTTTTTGTATGAAGGAAAATCTTTTAAATTTGCCACAGTTTGAGTTTTGTTGTACCTGAATGTACAAATCTAGAAAGCAGCTCACGGAAAATGGCAAATGACAGTTCATCTTGCTTCCCTGCAAAACGTCTCTGAATGCTGCAGCAGTGCTCATCTGCAGAGGTACTGGTATCTACAACAGAAACTGTGTAATAATCATACAATTTGATTAACATCTGGTGCAAAGTTATAGGTTCTGGGAAAACAGCCTTCAATTACAAGAACAACTTTGATCTCACAAAAAATACAAAGAGCTTATGAGTGTTTTTAAGGATGAAAAACCTTTAGCAATACTCTTAACCTTAATTTTCCCTCAGTTCTTTGTCTGTAAAGATTTCAAGTTACTTGAAGAAATGAGACCACTGAAATAATTGCTGTTAGTTCAGTACACTGTTAAAACAACAGATCTTACAAGTCCCATTCAGTTGTTGCCTAACACAAGCAGCGACTGTGGTCTGTGGATGCCTCAGATTTTGTCCTGGAAAGGTTTCTAGACCTGAAAAATCCGTTTCTGCTCAGTCCTGACTGTTGTGAGAAGCTGCTACCTAACACATTGACTTCATTGCCAACAGAATATCTGCAATGTCCTGTTGGCAATTAGAATGGTAGACTAATAAGTATTTTGAAAGTAAATCTGAAAGACTGGACTCTACATAACCAAGGTCCAACAAGGACCTTATAATTACAAAAAATGGCCAGAAGTCCTTTTTGCTTCCCATATGCAACCTGGTAAGTTTGGCTGGAGATAGAAGACATTTCCCACATTCACTCCACTGATTCAGGATGCGGCTGTGTGCTGAGAAGACAGCTACCTCTGCTGCGTTTAAAAACCCAGTCCACTTTCTGTAGGCAGCCACCATGACCTCAATGCACCGTTATCAATCCTTCTTCCCTTTAACTTGCTCAGCAGAGAAACAAGGATGGGCATGTCTCTCTGTTCCTGTGGATTTCAAGGTAGTGGGTTCCACTTCTGTTGTGCAGTCTGGGAGCAGTAGCTTATTCGCCCACCTGAAATGTATGAGCTGTGAAGTAAACCCATATTCTAGTTGATTTTCTCCACCCTGTCTGGAACCTGAATGCACACAGGGGATACCATTTCATGATTCTCATATTCACCTTTTCCACTGTACTAAGCTTCTCCGCAGGAAACAGTGGATGTCCAGTGTATTGGTACCCCTGGAAGGTGATAATGTAGTAATTTGTAACTTTAGTGCTAAAGTCTGTGACATTAGAAGAGTGTCGAGAGTTTGGCCAGAGCCTCAGCCAGTTTGTGCTGGATTGGGCTATTGCCCTTGACATAGCTCAGTTACTGCATTTCATTCCCTGGTGTTAAAGCTGCTACTCCTTGTAAAGATTAATCAGTCTGGAAAATGGACATGGGCAAGTTTAGCTCACCAGCTTTTGGTTTGAGCATGCACCTGGGGGAGAGATGATCTGAATTTCTCCCATATTCTACTGATTGTTCAGTGGATCAAGTTAGTGGTAGTGAGATCCCCTGGCAGGTGAGAATCTAACCAAGCTCACACTCAGTCCGGTACAGTGAAGACAATTGCCAATTTTTATTACACAAGGAGAATGAAAAACGTAAGACATATTGTACTTACTACTTGGAAAACACTAAAATAAAAAGGACGTACAGCCTTTCTACAAATGCAAGTGGTCATAAATAATACACTACTAAGTGATATCACATAAAGACCAAATCTGATTAAATCAACATTGTAACTGAAACTTGTAAGAGATGAAATGGATTAATTGTTTATGACAATAATGTATATTCATTTATGCACCATTCTGTTAACTTCTCTTCATTTTCAGAGCCAGTCCACCTTCCTCTACACTAATTTGTTCTGGGAGGAAAAGAAGAAACACAGCACTTTGGCTCAGACTGAAGTAAAGATTCATTCCAGAAATGAAAGATGCAAGGCAAGATCTTCTAGAATTTCTTAGACATCTGCAGTATCAGTTCTTTGACCTGTTGCAGATCCTTTACAACCCTGTGTACAGTTAGGAATGAGTCAAGGGACAGAAACCTAGCCCAAAGTGTTTCAAGTCAAAGATCTAAAAATTGAGGTAGTCAGGTACAAAACAGACCTGAAAATACTGGAGGAGGGTATGGAGCAGGCTATCTGGTGACATGCACAGCTTTTATAAAAAGAGCTTCCCTGCAATGATTTAAAAATAGCTCCTACTAATTAATTTTAGCTTTCTCATTATAGATTCATAAATTCTGTGGCCAGAAGCATCATTACAATAATCTGTGAACCAGGGCCAGAACACAGCTTTATTAATCTTTCCAAAACACAGACCTATGGGACAAGGGCTAAAGAACATCTGCACATGACAAACCATGCCACACCTTCCATAAAAAACAGGAATAAAAAGAAAAAAAAAGACTAAAACTTCATAGGTAGTCCAACCAATCCATGGAGAAATCAACAGCAGCCAAAAGCAGTGAGAGATCAATGGGCTTAGAGAACAAGAACTAGATTACAGGTTGGGTTTAAAGCTCCTTGGCTTGTCTGTTTGGAAATTTTCTTCTTGTTAAGACTGCAGCGCAAGAAATGGTCCCAACCTCATGAGATAGGGAATTCAGGCAGGTTAAAGAGGGACTGAATTATTTGCTATGTTTGTGCACTATTTCAGATACTGGCTATGAAAAATGTGTCCACAGTATATCCAGGGAATAATAAGGGCAACAAAAATAAATACATCACACTGATTGCTGATTACTACACTATAAAAAGGAGCCAGTTATGCAAATATAGGCAAGTCACCTCACAGAGCCTCACATGGGCAATGTGCGCAAATAAAGAAGAATCTCTGCTCAATAATTTAGGAACTTATGTTAAAAAAGACCATCCAGATCTTACAGTCATGCCACCTTTTCACATGCATGCAATTTAATTATTAATGATGTAGCCAATTCCAGCCTCTGCTAGCATGTCACACACCGGTGCAAAACACCTTTGGTCTTTTCATACTAGTTGTCTTCTGGAGTCAGGTTGCTCAATCAGCTAGTGAAAACCACGTTCTGATGATAATATAATCACCCACATAGCTGCTTGCTCACACCTCCTGCCCCAGTGGGATGAGGGGTGAAAATAGGAAGAGCAAAAGCAAGAAAACCCATGTGTCAAAGACAATTTAATAAGTGAGGGAAATAGGAAAAGAAACAAGTGATGCAAAGGTAATTGCTCACCACC
This sequence comes from Ciconia boyciana, assembly GCF_034638445.1. Classification (NCBI taxonomy): domain Eukaryota; kingdom Metazoa; phylum Chordata; class Aves; order Ciconiiformes; family Ciconiidae; genus Ciconia; species Ciconia boyciana. The sequence continues at coordinate 28,884,950 of NC_132938.1, forward strand.
ACCCATAAACAGACTGATGGCCGGCCAGTCTCTGAGCAACAGCTGACTCAGAAGACAAAACCCCACCAGTTTTCCATTGCTGAGCTTGACGTTATATGGTATGGAGTACCCCTTTGGCCAGTTTGGGTCAGCTGCCTCAGCTGTGTCCCCTCCCAGTTTCTTGCCCACCCCCAGCCTACTTTCTGAGGGGACAGTGGGATGAAAGAGAAGGCCCTGATGCTATGCAAGTACTGCTCAGGAGTAGCCAAAACACTGGCTAAACAGCCAAAACACAGCCAAAACAGCCAAACAGTGTTTTCATCATAAATCCAAAACACAGCACCGTATGGGGTCCTGTGAAGAAAGTGAACTCCATCCCAGCCAGATCCAGTAAAGCAATCAACATGCATCTCTATTTTATGGTCTTGATATACAAGCTTGATTCAATTCATTCTCACATTGCCATGGCAGATAATTTTAGACTTAAATGTGTATCTTGTTCTGCTAGGAAAAACAGAACTCCCCTGCAGGCTAAAAGAAGGGACAACTCTGAAATTTGGTCTTCAGTTTGTCCTTGCTTTCCATAGTGTTTACGAGGACAGACAAGTTCAATTCTTGAAAACAAAGTTATGCTCTATCATCTCAGTCATTCCCAAGAAAACCTGTGCTGTAATCAGGTTAGACCTTCTGCTGACTATAACCTACACAGCTTTACTTAAAAGGCACAGAATAGAGGAGAATTATTCATTTAAATGATGCCTTACATTTGTTTGCAACCTATTTATATTTATAGATATTACTGAAGCTTGCACTGGTTCTTCTAGACATAAAAATTATGGCACCACAGTTAACATCTTCATTTGGGTAACAATACACTTCACAGTGATTGCAACATGGTTAATAATACATGATTCTGAACTACAAAAAATTTGACAGTATAGAATCAACACTGATGATATAAACCAAATACCATTCAAACACAATTAATTAGACCAGCTTTTTTTTTACAGTAGAACACAATTCAATTTGCTTAATTTAGTCACATAAACGCTCTGATCATAATTAAAATTTAGACCTTTTTAAAATTAACTTACAACTAAATATGCAGAGTGGAGTAAGCAAGAAACAAAACCACTTACTGAGTCCCAAAAACCAATGTAAAGGTTTGGGTTTATTCATTTGTTTGCTTCTTTTTATAATAATATGATCACAGTTGGACTCTATAAAACTGACTTTTCTAGAAACAATATTCTGAAGTTTGATTTTTACAGTGACTCAGTGACTTAAAAATCAAATTCATAACATTTTCCTTTACTTAATTCCCTCTTAGGTCTCTTTCTTTTCCATTCAAAAATTCAGTCAGGAATGCACTCATGCCAATCTAGGCGAATACTTAACACATTCTTTGTTTTAAGCATATGCTTTTAAAAGTCAGCCTCAGCATTTCCTTCTTATACACTTTCACAAGTGATAGAAATGACTGCCGAGCCAAATGTTTGCCTCCCCTCTGCACTCTGTCGTCTGCCACACCAGCACAGCCTCGAGAGAGAAGGTGAACTATCTCTGAACTTGAGATGTAAGAGAGACCTGAAATGAAAATGAGTCTTGATAGTGAGGTGACAACAGAAGAGAATTTTTAGAATATGGAGGTTTAACTGAGAATGGGTTTAACAAAGCATCTGGGAGATTTTTGGTGTCTATGCAATTACCTAGGGCCAGTTTTCGGTCACCAGTTCTTCAGACCCCATCTGTAAAGCAGAGATAAAGGTTCCCTCCTAGAAACTGAGGCAGTAAATACTGTAATTCAGCTATTTGTGAAGAGTCGGGGACCCAAGACAAACAGCCCTCAAAGGACAGACCTATCAGACAAGGCTATAAGTAAATATTTAGAGGTCAACAAATAATAAGGTTAAGCAAAACTGAGGTAACTTTACATGGGACATGGTGACAGAAGGGTCAGGAAATGTTCAGAAGTGTAGGTACCAGACTACTGTACTGCTAACAAATTTTATTGTCTAAATGTTCTTAGTACATTAATTATTAGTTTAAAAAAATGAACAGAAATCAACTACACTGAGAATGAAAAGCAACATTTTCTTAAATTACAGACCTACCAAACACAGATTGAAATTGTTCAATTAAAAAATAATTTAATGCAGATAATCAGTTACAGAGTAATTTATGTAGCCAGAGAGCTGTCACAGTAATAAGACAACAGATAGCAAGAGACATGAGGTGTACCAGATGTAGTTAAGGAATAAGATAAAAGTATTTAAGCAATCCTCTTTGGGAAGGCCAAAAAAGAGGAACATCCTGGAAGCTCTATCAAGGCTTCTTAGGTAAAATATAGAGCTATGCAGAGCAACACAGTTATTTTTGAGTTTTCCCTATGTATTCAAAAGGTGGTTCACATAATCTTTTGGAAACATTAGAATCTCACTTAACACAGATCACTAAGTAATTTCTAGATACTCAGTGGACATTTATATAGCAACCTGGTAGGCAGAGCATTCTCCAATGAAGACCCATATTTTTCACCTTCTTAAACCTGAAAGGACACAGACCCCCTCCATCCATTTCCAAAGCAAGACCTCTAACCACTCAGATTAAACTATAATTTGATAGAAGCATCCTTCCTATGGAAACAATACAGAAAACAACACACACAAAACTCAGGGTATCAGGAAGATGTCAAGCAAAGGGAAGTACAACAGCTGGACTGAGGCAAGCTTGAAGCTTTTACTCCAGGGCTGCACTAATCAGCCATTAGACAGGAAACAAGTAATTCTGAGCCCCTGGAAAATCACACCACATCTCATGACATTTATGAGGGACCACACGCCTGCCAGTTCAGTTCTGAAGACTACACAATGCTGAATTCTGGATGCACAATATGCCTGGAAAAAGAGGGTGTTTAGTGAATGTGGACATTTCCACATCAAGCACTTGTGACTAGAGGTTGTAGATCATACTGGTTGGATTGTATCCCAGAAACCTAAGCTGCCTTTTAGGAACATGGACCTAGTGTAGCTATGTGTAATTTTCCAGGTACAGCCCATCTCAGCAGCATTAAAAAATGCACTATTTTATTCTCTATTGCCAAATAACTAGTAAAACTTACGAGTTCAGAGGATTCGGGAATCTTTTGTATGCCTCTGTGTACTGCATCAAAGTTCTACTGACCTGTATTCTCTGCTTTTTCTCTCAATATTCTCTCTTGCACCATGTCTGGAATGGCTTGTAATCCATTTATTTTTGTCTCTCTGAAGCTGCTGTCTTCTGTCCTTCATCTCCAGACTATTCAGTAGTGGCTCCCACTGGTCTGTGCTTCTGTTTATCTGTACTGCCCTGAAGGGTTTCAACCTTCCATACCCACTCCCACTTCATTCTTGTTCTTCCTTAGTTCCTGCAAAGACTAAGTCTGTTGCAACAGACTGCAGACCTCACACACCTTTTCCTTTGATATAAGCAGCAGCAAGAGAAGAAGCAGGAAAGAAGAAAAAAGTACCTCTGTTTCCCTAAGAGCTGCAACTTAGAAACAATGATCTGCATTCTGTATGCACTACAGTAACCAGCAAAGAGTATTTCTTTTCAAAGCTGCCATAGAGGTCTGGGTTTTGGTTCTCCCCACCCCGTTCCCCTCGCTTTGCCTTTTTCTTTTTTTCCCAATAGTGTGCAGAACCAAAATCAAGAAAGGTTAATTCCTACAAAAAAGTTAAGTGCTACCAATCTACTTTTGGCTGGAAAACTGTTGTAAGCGTTCATACACTGCAGCAGCTTTCTTGGCAGAAATAATGAGAATATCTGGCACTTACTAAATGTTAAGAATAGGTCAACTTCCTTCTTGAAGTGAAAAGCGTTGACCCTAAAAACATTGCAAGTACCTTGGAGCTGATGGACAGCTTGGAAACCTTTACATTCTTTTTATTTCCTCTCTCTCTCTAAGCACAAGTGGATATAGTACATTACATTCATATACTTTATATAGGATTTAGATCACAATACTTACAGATGTTTGGGGCCAGAGATTGCCTCTGGAGAGCATGATAGAACTCTTGACTACCCACACTGACTGACTCCTGCTCACTTATTACGCGTTACAAGTGCTTACCTTGTGAGAATGGTAACTAAGATCTTTAAAGGTAGCAGTTAAAAAGGTATGTTTAAAGGTATTTATAGCAGGTACACACACCAATTACCCATGTTGTCAGTAGCAGCTCATTTTAGTAGCATAAAAGAGCTTTAAAAAATTGGAATTTTTAATATTTATATATATTAAATTAAATTAAATAATATTGAATTATCTGTGGTCTAAAATGGTGTTCATATGAACAATGTAGACCATGTTTATTCACACAGAAATTTCCTATCAAGTATCTAACTCAAACATACCTCAGGAGACTTATCAGAAAAAAAAAGGTGCAAAGAAAGGCTTGTTCTTTTTAGTGTCTGCGTTTTTTCGCATGGATTTCTCCACAAGTCTTAGGGCTTCTCTGCCTGGCTGCGAAACTCTTTTTGTCAATGTTGAAAACTGCCCAAAATAATCTTTTTCTAATAGTCTTGACAAGGAGGAGATGAAATGATTTTTCTATACTAAACCTACTAATGCTAACTTTTTGCATCATTCACACCTCCCTTTCATAAAGCCTTCTTATGCCTGGCCATTAGTCAATACACCATAACGTTCTTGCCAATGTTACTAGATACTCAGAAATATAGATGATTAGTCCACAAGTTAATGATTAGTTCCCTTAGTTAATGATTAGTTCCCTTAGTCCGTAAGGTCTACTACTTTAAACACTTTAGCGGTTTCCTCTCATCACCATCTGCAGATGTCAATGCAGTGTCCGAGCTGATGTGCGGAATGGGTCCAGACCCCACCTCATATAACAGATGTTACCAGTAGCTCCCTCCCAGCACTCTTCTCCTCTACCCTTTCACACTCCCTCCTCCTGCTTCTCCTTGAAGTCTTTGAATTTTACTTGCTTTCCTATTTCAATGCTTTGCCTCTTTGTCATTTTGTTTATCAGGAAGATTTTTATCACCTCTAGAGTATGGACTTTAGAAGCCTACATGAACACAGGAGCATGAAATGCATCGGACTCTCAGGGACACAGGTCCCATCTGTCATTTTAAACTCTCCACTTATATGTCTGAATCACTCTACTGACTTCTTGCCTGGCTATTTGCCCAGCTATTTGCCCTTCCTGGCGTTGGAGCAACGTGTGGAATTTTCAGCTTTATTTTCTCTGCTGTTTGGTTGGTTGTTTCTGATTTCACTTATTACTTCAGGCATCCTCAATGATTTTTATAGGCCTTACACTTCAGATTTATAGTATTTCATCATTCTGTAGCCTGTTTTTGTAGTCTTGGCCTGAAAAGCAACAGTGCATTCGTAGGAGACCATGATCAGGCAGTCCCTGGTTGACAGGTGTGAAGCTCTGCACTAACACAGCAGTCCTTTCATTTGGTTATACCTGTAGGAGTAGGATGAGGAACTTCTGATCACAATTCAGGATTTACTGTTACTAATCATGTTGATATAATCAATGTGTCAGCTCATGGGTGGTAACAGATCCTGGTGATAGCCTAGCAGCAGTACAAAAACATAACTAGTTTAATCCTATTCATGAAGTAAGGTATGATTATAAATACACTGTTTCTAATTTTTAAAAGGCAGCTTTTATGTGGAAACATTTATTGATACAACTATGCCAAATAAAAGAAAAAAATCACACCATTAACTGGCATTTATCCCAACAGAACTGTTTCATCATAGATGAGAATTTTGAGTACAATGTATCAGTTTTGTGGCGTTTTAACCACCCTTTTGTATTTTAGATGACATCATTTTCCCTTATTTAACACAAATATTGAAAATATGTCATTCTTCTTTGTCTGAGGTATTATCTCTTCCTTTTTATCTCTTACTGCCACCTGAAACTAGCATTCCTACACCCTTTTAATATCACAGAACTTCCAGAGGACTGTTTTTCACAATATATGAATCAAATATAGCATGCAGATGCATTTTTGTAAAAGGATGGCATCAACATTTCTTGGACATGTTACATTATCTTTCTGTGTCTTTTGTTCTGCTCTCTTTCTTTGTTCAGCTTTCTCCTAGGTGTGTGTCTGACTGTGCCTTTCTTTTCCATGGGTAGTAAACTCCAGCAGCATCCCTGAAAGAATGTTCAGAATCCTGAATGCTCCTTCAAGTTAGCTTTTAGTGAGGTTGGTCTTCTGTACTGTCCTTCAAACTGACAGCTGAAAATGTATTATGAAACCACCAATTACCTTTTCGCTCTCCTATTATAGACTTAAAACTACTTATGGTAGCATCAGGGTTGTGCAAAGACAGTGGGGTACTCTTTGTGGAATCAAAGCTAAGACAAGCAGTTGACTCAGCTTTAGAAACTATCATCATATAGAGCTGATGATCTTGAAGACAATAGGTTTGTCACAATTCGTATTCCCTCACTGTTTGATACATTAATGAAAGTACACAGAATATTCATGTCAGTAATATAAACATTCTAAAGTCAAGAAAAACACTAACTGGGCCACTTCAAACTTTCTGGTGTAAGTTCAGGTATAGTTTTGTCAACATAAGCAGTATTGTTATTTTGTATTTATATTCAGGATGGTCTTAAAATGTCCAGGCAGGATCCATGAGAGTCTTGCTGTACTGTAAGCATTTTACCAGGATTCAGAATATTACTCCTAGCAAGGATGACAATAATTCGATAAGTAAGGCTCGCAAACAGTAATAGAGAGGAAAATACAAATAATGGTCAGATCTCATATTTTCTCATTCCCCCACCCTATATTCACCCAGTAATTGTGTCAGAATTTCTTACCAACAAAAATTCTGTTTTACTGGCATGCATGTAAATTGCTTGTTGAATCCCCTAAAACCAGTTAAAGACCAATGAAGAAGATACTAGAAATTAATCTCAAGGAAACAAAGCACTCATAAAAGCAGATTATAAATAACTTCATCTAAAGTTTGTCATGTAGCCATGTATTACAAAAAGTAGATAAGAACAATACATAAAGAAATCACATATTACTGCAATATAAAATTTCAGCTTTCTTTTGGGGGAGAAAAAAGAGCAGAAGGTATACCATCTGTGAGAGACTGAAAGAGTTAATGTCTCAAACATTGTGGCGACTTGAGGCGCTATCTGCATGGCGACGGCAGGCCAGCGAGCACGGGGTGGGGGAGAGCGAGAGCGGGACGTGGAGAGCGCTCGGAGGACGCGCGGTTCCGGGTTCTGCCGGCCCTGACCAGGTATGGCCAGAGGTCACACAGACTTCATCTGAGGAAGGGGCTTGCGACCGCCCGAGAGACCCCTCGCGACCACCCCCCTCCCCCAGCGCCTGCGCAGAAGATTGAGAACTTTCTAGAACAAGACCCATGTAAGTCCTGAAGGGGCGTACCTGGAGGCGGGGATTAGCCTATAAAAGGCTCACCCCTCCCCCAGGGAAGCGCGCGCGCGGCCACCACTGGAGGATTGGCGCGTCTGTCATCGTCATCGCGGGATCCAAGGGTGGTGATACTTTTTCTTTCTCTTTCCTCCTCTCTTTTCCTTTCCTTTTCTTGCTTCTCTCTTCCTCTGCTCTTTCCAATATGTATGCAAGTTTGGGAAAAATTGTGACGGATTGGCCGGAAAATAGCTCCATTGCCAAACCGCCTTTGTTCGTTCGTTAAGCTCGCCAGTTCGTTAAGTTTGTCCGTTTGTGGAATTCGCCAGTTAAAAAAGTTGCTGGCCAGACTGTTCCTCTGGGTCATTGTCGTGACTCTACCGACCACGCGGCTCTGCCGAGCAGAGATCGGCCTTTGTCCGTACACAAACAGTTGGGGAATCGAAAAGATTCACCCCTCTCACAACCCACCGAGTGGGACGAGACACCATCTCAGTCCGCAGTTCTTACTACCATTATTTTATCAGTTTTACGTAAGTATTTGTATGAGGCAGTTGCTTCTGGTCAAGCCTGTTTTAAAACTTTATAAATGAAAAGTCCCAGTTCCACATACTTTTGAAATTTCTGTGGTGCTTCCTTGCTATTGTATTTAACTCAGAGTAACTAACATCAAGTAAGCTTGTGCTGTCTATATGTCACTTGCTCATGTTTTTCTAAACTCCCGTACCTCAGATTTCTAATGTTATATTAGTTACTGTACTAAGATCCACTAAGATTAACACCATATAGTAGATTTTCATGTTAATTAGCAGCTAACTCACATTCATTTCACTTCATCCACTGCCATTTCAATAAAATACCAGGCCTTATCTCCACTAGTGATGAATTTCAACACTTCCAGTGTACATAACAGCTACGGACGAGCCATCTGTAACCTCCCTGCCCTCCTCCCTGTTTTAGCACTGAGCTGTTAAAACAGCTCAAGATTATACGTTTTCTTGAAATAGGTAAATTGCTAGCGGTAGGGTTTAACCTCATGTTTAAAACTTCTCTGCTGTCTAAAAACTCTTGCGAACATGGCAAGAATCTCTTAAGAGGACTCTGAGGGATGCAAGGAACTACGGACCTCTAAACCTGAAGTTATTAGATAAGTTAGCAGAGACTACATTAAAGGATAGAATTAGTGAACTAGATAAATGCAAGTTTCTTTGCAAAAGCCAGTCAGAGTTCTGCAAAGAAAAGTACTATTCTAGCAATCTCTTGGCCTTCTTTGAAGTGGACAGCAAGCATGTGGGCAATCTGCTTGGTATAACCTACCAGGGCTCCTGAGGGAACTAATCAGCCACAGGATAAAAAAAGGTCCTAGTATAAATGAAAAATTTTAAAAGAGATTAATAAGAAGGTGGAAGCAAATAGCTGCAGTGGGTGGAGTACTTCTTAAAAAAGCAACTCAACAGTGGAGCTGCACAAGAGTACGTGCCAAGTTCTGTGCTGTTCAAAGCATTCAAAAAAGGTCTGGAAAAAAAGTAAGGAGTGAGCCGCCAAGGTTTGCTGGTAACACAAAAGTTACTAATGTTAAAATATATATAGTTATATTAGTGTTATTATAACAATATGAAAGTTATAGTAGAGGCAAGTATAGTAGACTGCAGAATTACAGAAGGCCCTTATGAGACAAAGTGTGTGCAATAAGCTGGCAGATGAAATTCAAAACAAGAAAAGTGGTGCACATGAGGAAAAATAACACTAACCTCACACATCATCATGGCATCTGAACTCACCCTTCATGAGCAATATTGAAGCTGTGACAGTAGCATGGTCACACAGTAGCTCAGTGTTTGGTGGCAGTCACAAAGTAAGTAAAATGTTAGGAATTAGGGAGAAACAGAAAAAGCACTTTGAAAACAGTGCTAAGCTGAGAAAACCTGAGAGCTACCAACTGCACAAACCACCTCTGGGTATTTCTGTGTTCTTATGTACAGTTTTCTGCTAGGCAATTTATAAAAGTGGCCTCAGAAAAGATGCTAACTATCCACGTCATTAATCAAATATTTCAATGTAATTTATAGTCTTCAGTGGACACCTTTATTTTCCCTCAGCCAAGCAATAACTAAAACTTTGTATTTTTGCTCAAGAACTTCTTGCAGAGAAAATCTGTGACAGAAGTTTATGTATTATATATTAAGAGCATTTTTAATTTTTTTTTAATGTAGTTTTCCTCAATTTATACATTCCAGCCAATCCTGAAAAACACATCAAATAGCACATACGAAAACCCATTCCCTTTTTTCCACCAAGGTCAACAAAATGCTAGCACCTGAGTATTCCCAAGGAACTCTGGCACCAGAAGTAATTTTAATCAGACAAGAGCAAGCTACCTGTATGTTTGGCTCTCTGCAGAGTCCAACACTAACAGTGACATAATATCTTCCTAAAATATGAATACGTCCTTGTGTCATTAGAAAAAAGAACCTCAAAGATTATGTTTCTTCCTTTTACTTGCAACACCAGCCATACAAATCCTAATGGTGTTGTGCAATTTTTAAATTCTATTTGGCATGCTCCAAAGAAACAGATGAACTGGGGGAAAACCCACAGGATAGCAATTTATTTGCTTTTGCAAGAAGGGTCAAGAAGCTGTGCCTATTTCTGAGATCTCAGAAACCAAAACAGTTAAGACAGCCTTGGACTTTCTTGTATCTTCGGTATTCTCTTGGTGTGACTTTTTTACCACAGTCTGATTGTTCTTTAAAAAGTAGATTCCAGCTTTAACATAACTCTTAAAGATTTCTGTTAGCAATTCCATTTAATTGATTAAAACTATCAAGAAAACAAGGAAATGCCGAAGTGGGCAAAACACTTGTATCCTAAGCTACATGATAAATTCTAGTATGAACAAACATACCATTCGTACCGCCTCCTACATTATTTAGCTAGTTTAACAAATGTAAATTAAGTACTTGAAGTCAGCAAAATTAACTATAATAGATGAGCCTTACAAATGAGTAATTCTGTACAGCTGCCATTTGCTCAATATTATAAAAGCGCTCTTAATTTGATTTAACACATCTGTGAAGTGACTTCATTCTATAGATTTATTATTTGAATTTGCATTTTTTTCTGCTTACGGGAGGGAAAAAAGAGCCAATTTCACTTGGAAATTCTCATTTATTAGGCTGTTATATAAATCTCTTCTATAGTGCTTTGTGATGCAAGTATCAGCAACACCAGTGAACAGGGTTCTATGGTAATTAGGGATAAATGAATAGATCTGAGTGACAAACCACTAAGGTTTTTGTTTTGCTTTGTCAATCCCCCTCCCTCCCCCAGTATACCCCTGGTTACTCTTCTGCTGTCGATTTTGAAAACCTAGGCAGGTATGCATGCTTGTATAATTTATTAATCAAATTAAAGTAGAGAGAGACCCTCAAGAAATGCTTGTTTCAGTGATTTAGCACTCTTCTGTTATTTTGGTTGTAAGCCCTCCATCCATTTAACAAATAATGCCATCATCCATGATCATCTTTCCTGGTGCAATAGTTCTGTTTCTTATCTGGTATAAGTAGAAGTCATTTCACTGGCTTCAATGAGATTAATGAAGAGCATTCTTAGCTCTACCATGCTATGGTTAATATTATTCTGGCCACAGAGCACCTTTCCAATCTTAAAAATAGCTTAGTTCTAGCTAAAGAGATCATAAAAAATAACAGAGGAAAAGCTACCTTTTTATATCATCCATGAAATTGTGAGCTTGATGCCATGAAGGACATAAGGTGTGTAAACATATTATTGATGTTACTGGCAGACTGTAACAGGTCACAAGGTTTTTCATAAACCTGTAGTATGTGTACTGAATATCTGAGGAATGAAAAGCTTCAAAGCATATTCACACACAAACTCTCCAGTTCAGCAGAGTTATATTTATTTGATTTCTGTTCCTCAAAAGTCATATTGTGTTCATTAACTATTTTAATATGTAATGACAGACTCAGAAAAGGAATTCAACACCTATGTGTCACCTAACTTTTGTCACTGCAGTGAGGCAGTTGATGCATGATGTTGGAGGCATTTAGTACCTGTCTACATGGACAGCAAATCAATTACCAAATTACAAAATAGTCTGAGTAGATCTCACAATACCCTTTCCAATAAACCATTCATTTTTCCATGGAATAATTCACTGACCATATGGCAAGAGACAGAAGGAGAAAGCATGGCAATAGAAACTGATTATTTCACTCAGCAAAAGATGGCTTAGGTCTGAGTCCTATCTCCAGTGCAATATAAATATTCACATATAGTATAGGATCTAAGCTTTATTATTATTATTTTATTATTAATTAATAAACTGGAATCTGGTCTTTTCCTTTCCCAAGTACTGGGTTCCCCTAGCTACCTTCTCCATCTCCCACTTATTACAGGCCTCCAAGTCATAAGGCATTTTTATTCTGTTTGCCTAGCTCCCTTATACAACTCAGAGGAAAATTATCTTTAAACCTATGAGAAACTTGAGACACTTAGCATCATGTGGTAAAGTTCCCCCCCACCCCACTTTTGCTGTAGCAATGGAACAAAGTTGGAAGTTAATCTCAGTGAACATCTGTGGGTGCTAACAACACACTCACACATTCTGGTCTTATATGGTGGTTACACAAATCTTTTCATTTCAGAGGTTAGCTCCAGCAATTATAGAGAACATCTCTTAAAGATTAAGACTAATCTAAGTGAAAAAAACCCTAAAGCTGAATCTATGAAACCCAACTAAACTGAAGGCAATTCTAAACAGTTAAAGGTCGTTTTGTTCTAGTCTTTCTGAAAAGCTGCTGCCCATGTTTGAATGTACGGAAATTTGTGTCACATTCAGTGCAAGATGCGCACATATTTCAAATGAGAATACCTTTACCAAAATACTCTTGTAACTTCTGTAAGACTTTTCTGCTGTTTGCTTGTACCAATTTACTATGAAAATATATAAAGATACTTGAGTCATCTAGATTTTTCCTAAAAGTCTATGATAAGGCCATAATGCGAACTATAACTCTAGAACATGGTGATTATCTGTTACTTATTCTCATCTGAGAAGCAGTCATGTTGTATGACACATAGATATTCACAGTCATATTTCTGAACAAATACATTATTACTGAGGAAAAGCCAGGTCTAAACAGCAACCTCTCCACTTAAACAATGGACCAAATACTATCTAATTTTTCCTCGTGTTCTGCAGCCTGTATACATTTAGCAGGTATTTAGATTTTGATCTATAGTCTTCTTTTACCACGTTACTGCAAAATGGAAGACAAGGTCATATTTGTTATGATCAGTTGTACATGTCTATATACAGAAACAGAGGGAGGAAAATAGATGGTATTTGTGCTTGGACACAAGACTCTGCCATACAGACCATCATATTCATTCATGATCAAACAAATGTTTCACAAAAGACCTACTGAAGTGGGAAGATTTATGGTTGCTTCCTCAATATTATGTACTTTTCTATGCAGTCAGTTTCAGCATAATAAGTAAGAACGAAGTTTCTTAATGTTGCTTGAATATTTTTGCACATGATGAATAAGACCCTTTTATAGTCTGGAAACAGTGATAATTATATTTTGTACACTCTGCACTGAATCTATAATTCTCATTAGACATACAAGCTCTTCCACAGTATTTCAGGTAATGAAGAATAACCAGAGCCATGCTGCATTAAGAGGCTCATTTTTCCATGAAGCAATAAACCGTACAACATTGATATTAGTGACTCTGAAACTGCACACAGTAGACATAATAGCAGTAACAACCATCCATCTTGTGAATGACAATGACGGGTGTTGCCCAGAGCTCTACATAACATGAACATCAAAAAGCACTCAGTCTCTTAAAAACTGGTCAGAAATCATGCAATGGAATCCTGAAATAATCATTCACATGTATTTCTTTTACATGCTGAAGAAAGTTACTGAGAGAGCATAAAGTATATTTGCGTTGAAGCAGAAATTTTATATACCTGAATAGATAATAAAAAGCAGCTGAAAAAGACTAGCAATACCAGAATGTTTGCACAACCTAAATTCTCATTAGGAATGGGAGTACAGGCACTTATACCATTGAAATTAGTATGTTGTGCTTGAATGTTATGAATTGTGGGAATGCTCTGAAGGACTGGGAGAAAAACATATGGGGGGGGGGGGTTCTTGTTTAGAATATTTTCTTCTTGTGGCTCAGACAGGCATCCAAGTTTGTTTAAATACTTAATGGGAAGATATAACATTCTTCCTTTTCTACCCCCTACCACTTATGTTTTACTGAATTAAACTGTTGTGGGGATTAGATTCCTTGCATCCACATCTGCTTACTGATGTGCAGCTTACAACTACTGTGTAAATTCAGTGTCTGCAAGGTCTTACATAGCAAAGAGATGGTACGAAAAGTTATGCTCTCAACATCTAAAAAAAATATTTTAAAAAAGGAAGAAAAAGCAGCTTGTATGATATTTTTATATTATATTTTCTAAGCAAGCCTTCTGTTCCTGACCTGTAATGTGGATTCTCTTCCAACTTAAGGAACATAAAACATGTTTTACAACATACCTAATTGTCTGCACATATTCAGACAAGCTCTTCCTAACTGTTTATGCCATTAGAGCTACGTATGTTTATGTGGTTTAGTCATGTGCCTGAGCCCTACTGTTCTATGCAATGTACTGAAACTCATTTTTTAATGAAGATAAACTGCCCAGGGATATTTTCTTCTAATAGCAAGGATTTAATAAAATATTTTTAAAAGACCAAACTAATATAGCCATATATTTCTACACAGCATATGCAATGTTAGAAGTGTGCCATGCCTGTATAATTCAATGTTTACCAATTTTCCTTCAGTATTTTTTTAGGTATTATACAGAGAACAAAACTTCAAAAGTAAAACAAGAACCTCAAGGCTATATTGTACAACACCTGCCCAAACTTGCTATCAAAATATACATACTTCTTCTTTCAAGTAAGGTGGTTCATAAGGAAACCCACTTAGACTGGCAATATTGTTTGTCTCAAAATTTCAGCCCAATATTAAAGGGTGTATCTGCACTATTACCTATTCCCATTTAGTATTTTATATGCCTGACAGAACTTTTGAGTGCAAATCAAAACTAAGACAACTTTACAATAGCCTGGCAGTGATAAGAAGCCTGAAAATTAATATAAATGTGATGTGTCCACTTTATGCTGTCAGAGAGATATAAAGTGGTCTCAGCATAAATGAGAAACCCTACAGAGTTTGAGCATTTCAGTAGATAGTAGCTCAGATGACAGTAGTTAAGTATTTCTCTGCATATCAAAGCACTTATAAACCAAGTGCCATTACTAGGGAAAATGTGGGCCCTCTCCGGAGGGAAACGGGAGACCTGGTTACCCAGAATATGGAGCAGGCTGAGGTACTCAATGATTTTTTTTGCCTCAGTCTTCACAGGCAAGTCCTCAAGCCACACCGCCCAAGTCAGAAGACAAAGGCAGGGACTGGGAGAATGAAGAACCACCCACTGTAGAAGATCAGGTTCAAGACCATCTAAGGCACCTGAAGGTGCACAAACCTATGGGACCTGATGAGATGCATCCGCGGGTCCTGGGGGATCTGGCGGATGAAGTTGCTAAGCCACTATCCATCATATTTGAGAAGTCATGGCATTCCCATGAAGTTCCCACTGACTGGAAAAGGGGAGCTTAACGCCCATTTTTAGAAAGGGAAAAAAGAAAGACCTGGGGAACTACAGGCCTGTCAGTCTCACCTCTGTGCCCAGCAAGATCATGGAGCAGATCCTCCTGGAAACTATGCTAAGGCACATGGAACATAAGGAGGTGAGTGACAGCCAATATGGCTTCACTAAGGGCAAATCGTGCCTGACAAATTTGGTGGCCTTCTATGACGGGGTTACAGCGTTGGTGGGTAAGGGAAGAGCAACTGATGTCATCTACCTGGACTTGTGCAAAGCATTTGACACTGTCCCACATGACATCCTGGTCTCTAAATTGGAGAGACATGGATCTGATAGATGGACCACTCAGTGGATAAGGAGTTGACTGGAGTGACGCATTCAAAGAGTTGCGGTCAATGTCTCGATGTCCAAGTGGAGACCACTGACAAGTGACGTTCCTCAGGGGTTGGTATTGGGACTGACAGTGTTTAACATCTTTGTTGGCAACATGGACAGTGGGATTGAGTGCAGCTTCAGTAAGTTTGCCGACAACACTAAGCTGCGTGGTGCAGTCAACACAGCTGAGGGACAGGATGCCATCTAGAGGGACCTTGACAGGCTTGAGAAGTCAGCCCATGCAAACTTCATGAAGTTCAACAAAGACAAGTGCAAGGTCCTGCACATGCGTCGGGGCAATCCCAAGCACAAATACAGGCTGAGCAGAGAATGGATTTAGAGCAGCCCTGAGGAGAAGGACTTGGGGGTGTTGGTTGATGAGAAGCTCAACATGACCTAGCAATGTGCGCTTGCAGCCCAGAAAGCCAGCCGTATTCTGGGCTGCATCAAAAGAAGTGTGACCAGCAGGTAAAGGGAGAGGATTCTCCCCCCCTACTCCGCTCTTGTGAGACCCCACCTGGAGTATTGCATTCAGCTCTGGGGCCTTCAACATAAGAAGGACATGGAGCTGTTGGAATGAGTCCAGAGGAGGGCCACAAAGATGATCAGAGGGCTGGAGCACCTCTCTTATGAAGACAGGCTGAGAGAGTTGGTGTTGTTCAGCCTGGAGAAGAGAAGGCTGCAGGGAGACCTCATAGCAGCCTTCCAGTACCTGAAGGGGGCCTACAAGAAAGTGGGAAAAGGACTTTTTACAAGGGCATGTCGTGATAGGACAAGAGGCAATGGTTTTAAACTGAAAGAGGGTAGATTTGGATTAGATATAAGGAAGAAATTCTTCATGATTGAGGGCAGTGAGGCACTGGAACAGGTTGCCCTGAGAAGCTGTGGATGCTCCATCCCTGGAAGTGTTTAAGGCCAGGCTGGATGGGGCTTTGAGCAACCTGGTCTAGTGGAAGGTGTCCCTGCCCATGGCAGGGGGGTTGGAACTAGATGATCTTTAAGGTCCCTTCCAACCCAAACCATTCTATGTTTATAATACAAAAAACTGTAGTGTTTGAGCAAGAGCTTATGATGAATAGGGCTTTAACAGCCACAGTGAGTCTGAAGGATGGGTAGTAATTTTTTTCTTTTAGTGACTGCTAGATAAAAACAGAACACTTGAATATGTATTGTAATCAGTTTTGTCACTCCAAAGAGTAAAAAAATTAATAAAATTGGTAGACAAAATACTGTATCCTCCATGATATAAACAAGCCATGTGTTAAACAGTTTTTATTACAAAAATCTATTAGTTTCTTACAAGCTAGAACTGGAGTATTTATGATACATGCAACAAATCTGTCTTGGCGACAACAAAATTCCTCTGAGATCTCATTCACGGAAAAGACACTCTTACTCCCCAATATGCTATTTATAATAATCTCGATCACTAGTTCATTATAATCTATTTGAATGATCACATTTTATTTGCAGGTATTGTACTCTCATTACAGTAAACTCACACACTATCATAGAAATTCTTTTGACACAGTATTATCACAGAATCACAGAATGGCTCAGCTTGGAAGGGACCTCTGGAGATCATCTGGTCCAACCCTCTTGCTCAAGCAGCGCCACCTAGAGCTGGTTGCCAGGACCATGTCCAGACGGTTTTTGAGGATCTCCAAGGATGGAGACACCACAACCTCCTGGGCAACCTGTGCAAGGGCTCGGTCACACTCACAGTAAAAAAGTATTTCCTGATGTTCAGGGGGAACTGTGTTTCAGTTTGTGCCCATTGACTCTTGTCCTGTCACTGAGCACCACTGAAAAGAGCTTGGCTTTGTCCTCTTTGCACCCTCCCTTCAGGTATTTATGTGACCTTACAATAAGGTCCCCCCTGAGCCTTCTCTTCTCCAGGCTAAAGTCCCAGCTCTCTCAGCCTTTCTTCATGGGAGAGATGCTCCAGTGCCTTCATCATCTTTGTGGCCCTTTGTTGGACACTCTCCAGTATGTCCATGTCTTTCATGTACTGAGGAGCCCAGAACTGGGCACAGGACTCCAGGTGTGGCCTCACCAGTGCTGAGTAGAGGGGAAGGATCATCACTGTCAAACTGCTGGCAACACTTTTTCTAATGCAGCCCAGGATACCAATAGCCTTCTTTGTGGCAAGGGCACATTGCTGGCTGATGTGCAGCTTGATGTCCACCAGGAGTCCCAGATTGTTTTCTGCCAAGCTGTTTTCCAGCTGGGTGGCCCCCAGCACATACTGGTGCCTGGGGTTGTTCCTCCCCACATGCAGGACTTTGCACTTCTCCTTGTTGAACTTCAGAAGGTTCCTGTCAGCCCATTTCTCCAGTCTGTTGAGACCCCTCTGAATGGCAGCATGACCCTCTGGTGTATCAGCCACTCCTCCCAGTTTGGTGTCATCAGAAAACTTGCTGAGGGTTCACTCTGCCCCATCATCCAGGTCATTAATGAAGATGTTGAACAGGACTGGACCCAGCACTGACCCCTGGAGTACACCACTAGTCACTGGCCTCCAATGAGTCTTTGTGCCTCTGATGACCACCCTCTGGGCCCAGCCATTCAGACAGTTTTCAGTCCACCTCACTGTGTCGTCATCCAGCCCATACTTTAACAGCTTGTCTATGAGGATCTTATGGGAGACAGTGTCAAAGGCCTTACTGAAGTCCAGGTAGACAACATGTGTTGCTCTCCCCTCATCTACCAGACCAGTCATTTCACCGTAGAAGTTTATCGAGTTGCAACACTCCAGTCATGGGAGTCATCCCACCATACCTCCATGATTCCAACAAAACTGTAGCCCTGCAGCTGCACACAGATGTCTAACTCGGCATGTTTATTCCCCATACTGCCTGCATTAGTGTACAGGCACTTTAGAGAGGCAGCCCAGCATGTTGAGTTCCTGGGGAGGGTTTGGGGGATTTCTCCATAATGGTGCCTTGTAGGCACTTCCTTGCTTACATGCAAGTGCTGGAGGTGACCCCACCTGTCGAATATTAACTTTTCACATTTCCCAAGTTGTTTGGTCTCAAGGCAGCCTCATCTCACAATGTTTCATGAAATACTAAACCATGCTTAATATTTTATCTATGTATATTCCATAATAACAAATATACTGCAAAATTATTTTATTACATTAACATAAAGAATATATCCTTTGTTAAGCTAAAGATAAATCATTATACTTTCACTAAGTTTAAAATTTACTTGTTACTCTAATTGCTTTTAAATCTGTCACAGATACTATGAAAGTTAGCCAAGCTTCTCAAGACACTCATCCATTTCTAAACCTCCTTTTGTTTACAATGCTAGTGTGAAGAAAAAATACCTCAAGATAATCAGAAGTCTGTGTGTAAGGTTTAGATACCACAAACTTAGGAAGCGTTGAGTTAGATCACTGCTAAATCAAAGCGGATCCCCAGAACTGCTGTTGTACCACAGGTGAAGGCTAAACATTTTCCTACCATCATTTTTCTTTGGGCAAATTACAGGTGTCTCCACGCTTAGTGAGAGATTAACAGCATTGATGTCTTTGAAGTCTCTGTGCCATATATGCTGTGGCAGTTGGCAGGTTTTCTAACTGACTTGAACAAGAGGAGACCTATTTAGCAAACATGTCGAATTTTCACAGCTTTCACCCTTCAGATGTTCCAGCATAGCTTTGCCAAATATCTCTGCTGTTTCTGTAGCGTTCCTTGCTTCAATAGAGCACAAAGTTATTCTCCCACATGCACTGCTGGATAGCAACCCAAGGTGATGACATCCTTACGAGAGCATGAATGCGTACAAAGGCTAGTAAGAGATCTGCTGGCAACACCCCTGCAGCCCCATTGCCCTTGGGGCAACTATCTCAGTTAGTTACCTTGTATCCTCTGTAGTCTACTAAAAATCATTTCCAGGTTTTAGTGACCATCATCTCAGCCTTCATTTTCATCTGATTTTGGCTAGTGACTTATTTCCAGAGGATGTTGCAGTGGTGATTTGTTACCAGCCTAGCTCTTTGCATTGCTGCAGGTGACTCTATAGGAAGTTTTCTGTTGGATCTATTGCAATCAACAGGCAACAATGAAATTAAAACTAGCATAGCATTTCTGGACAGCTGCTATATGGCAGCACAGAATAAAGTGTGTCATGAAGGGATTGAGCAACCTAAACTATTTCCCAGAACTATCATGAAAGGAACT
Source organism: Ciconia boyciana (assembly GCF_034638445.1). NCBI lineage: Eukaryota > Metazoa > Chordata > Aves > Ciconiiformes > Ciconiidae > Ciconia > Ciconia boyciana. The sequence goes on from NC_132938.1 coordinate 28,904,633, forward strand.
AAAAGAATTGAACATGCTAGCCAGAGAAAGGATGTGTTGACTTTATGAAGTCTTGCACTAGGGATCTTCTCTGCACCAAAGCTCGTCACAGAATCTGCCAGTCTGCCAGTCACAATTTTAAAGACATGAAAATTACTTAAGAGAATGGCATTATGTATATGAGCATATAGCAGTTATTACCAGATAAATGGTGATTTTAAAAAAAGGTCGCTATGGGTGTTTTGGTTTGTTTTGTTTTTAAGTTTATAGATCTGTATGTTTGAAAATGACACGTCTGGCAAAAATTGAAAGATTACCACGAATCAAAGTAACTGCTTTTACTTCAAACTGTATACTTGTGATTCTAGCCTTGCTCTATAAAAGGAAAAAAATAACACCCACACAATATAGTCTCCAGAGTAAGACTGCTCTATTAAACAGATGGCTGCCAATTACGTCCAAAGTGCTAAACTACATGTGGTAGTAGCTTTCCAGAGGATGTGCATTAATGTCCATCGAAAATAAAACTGAAAACATTCAGTAGATTCCACTAAAGAAATGAGTTAAGACTTGAACTCTCATGATAGAATCACCCTGCTGTTTGTAAAGAGTCAGTGGAAAAAGAAGAAAGGAGGAATGACTTTTAAAAGTTCAGCTCCCATACTTTCATATGACTCCTTGAATCCTGCACTATTTACTGCTGCTTCAGTTAATTTGAAACAGATTGTCTGCTTGACTCCCACGCCAACAAAGACTTCATTATATGAAAATAGTAATAAGAGAAAAGAATACCTTGATGAATTAAGAGGCTGTCAGTCTAATCATAAGTCCTGTGCTGTTCATTCCTTTTAGACTTAATGGGTAGTGAAGTCCCATAATAAAGTTTGCCCTAACAAATACTGCAGAGTTTTTGCTTTCTGCCAGCTGCACATTTTTGAGAAAACTACCCATACAATCTGTCTTTTTTCCTCTCTCATAAATAAAGTTCTATTTCCCTTCTTTAAGTAATCATCAGAAGCAAGAATCACTGATCTTTTCTTGGTAATATTAATAATAATTCAGTAGTTTAAGCAGTTTTGCATTCAACTTTATCTGAAAGAAACATTTTCAATTAATTTACCTTCCAGTCCACCATACCACTTCCTGAGCTATGGCTATTCCTGTTTCATGAGTTTAAGGGTAAGGACCAGGACAGCATACCATGATGTATTTTTATATATATATATATCTCTCTATACTCCCAGCAGTATAGCAGACATCAGAAAAGCAGATACAGGTCCTTTGTCTAATTGATATAATCAGGTGTGCTTAATGGTGCTATAAGAGGAAAACAACTTTTTTCATGCAACAGGCAAGTAAAACTAGCTGTAGCCAAACTATGCAGAAAGTAAACCATCTATGTAGATCTTGATTTTTAGGATACAATGATGAATTCAAGTCTTTTTGCACTTGGAATTAAGATGGAACAGACAGTTAAGGTACAGCATAAATATGTTGGTTAGTATAATGTACAGATTATTCACTAGAGAAATTTGTTCATTACAGCGATTTCCCCCCCACTGCAATCCAGTATATAGGACTGAAGATTTACAGCTGAACACTCAGTACTACATGATTGATTTCCCCACTGTAAACTTTCTTGCCTCCCATCATCCGTTCCTTTACCACATTCTGTAGTCAGTCTTTCCTTATGTCAAAGAAAACAATAAATTAATTATACTCAAGGAATGTAGTCCCATCTTACCCTCCATCTAAATTTGTAAAAGTTATCCCCATCATCATATATGACCTCTATTCAATGTGATACTTCCCCCTCATGCAGGTATTTGACACTGACAACATCCGACCCAGAGGCAACATTTGGAAGATCTTGTTACTGGAAGCTGCCATATCAGAACGAGCTAGCTCTGTACTCAGAGGATTGAGACAGTACCTCTAAGCTATTTCTCATTAAATCTTCCATAAATAGTAATATATATGGTGATTGGTGATATTTTTTTCTCCAAGTCTGGAAATCCTAATGCTCTCCAGACCTTAGGAGTGGATTTGTGGTGCTCATGCCATTTGAATTGCCTGTAAACTGAAATTTTTACTATACTGATCTTTCTCTCCACTCCTTTAAGAATAAGTGTATCTGCTTCAATGGCTTAATCAAAATGCTGTTCACCATTGCTATCCATGAAGGTATCAATTTTCATTCCATAATTGAGGAGTTAAAAGCATCAGACCAACTCTAGCATATTCTGCTTCAATTCCAGTCAAAACTTGAGTTGTTTCTGATTTTTTAAGTAAATGTATTGGTGAAAAATAAACATCCTCTAGACTCCACTGGAAATTTCTGAGATATAGTACTACATAAAAAGACCTTTGTAGACACTGGACAGTAATTTCTAAATCATTCTGTTTATTACTTTCTTAATTTCTCCCAACCTTCTGTCTCAGGCATGACAGCTGCCCTTGAGCACTCATGTCTCTATTGTTTACTTCAAACTATTCTTCACTGCATAGAAGAGCCATATGGAACTATTTTTTTATTATTATTTTAAATAAAATCACCAATCCTTCCACCCCTGTATTGCAGAAGCCATTCAAACTAGGCAAAGAATCTGAAGCATTCAATCTGGAAAGCTCAAACACGTCACTTTTTTTTGACAAAGACATGAAAGTTTTTTGACAATAAGTTTTTTTTTTTTTAACATTGTTCAAGACTGGCATTTGCAATAAAAAATTAGATAGGGTGGTTCAAGTATGTTCTTAATGAGACAGAGAAGGATAGTTCTTCAGTTAGCAACTGTCAATTAATTTTAAAGGAACAATTCAGATGCACCCTAAGAATTTGATCCAAAAAGAATTTGGATCAAACTTTCCTCTTTGATAACACTGGAAGTATGCTATTGGCTGCTGGAAACTGGTTGAGTATTTAAATGTAAATCTATCTTCTGAATAGAAAGTATTAATGAAAATGACATTAAGAAATATAGATCAATAATTGAGCTTCAATTTGGAGACTGGGCTGAGATTTATCTAAACTATCTTTACCTTTCTGGTATTGTATCTAACGTTTGAACTCATTCTAGTTTCCACTCTTAAAGACTGTGCTACACAAACACACAGTGTTAACAGTCCCTGCTCAGACAGAAATGACACAAACACCCCATGAGTTCCAGTTATGATTTGTGCTCTAGAGTCCCTGGTGTTTCCACAAGTCGAAGAGCAGTATCCTGATGGCTTCCCGTAGCCTTCCCCTTACTGCTCCGATCTCGCTCCCATTCCACTTTGGGTTCACCCTAATTGCCTCCCGCTTGCTCTTCAGCAGGCTCTGGGAAAGCTGACCTCCAGCAGAGGTTACAGGCTCAGTGTAAAGTTTCTGAGGGAGGTATTACAGCCTGTATTATTTCCATGGTCAGGCTTAACAGCCAGCACACTTCCTTCTACCTTCAGAGTATATATACACATACAACCATATGCATAGCAGAAAGGTAAATTGCCAGGTGTCTGGACCACTGCTTTTATACTAGTAGTGGCTGGTTTTAAGACATAAAAACAACACGACGTATTTAGATTAGAAAACCAACTTACATTAAAAAAATAAAAAAAAAAGGAGTCTTTTGTTGTCTGAAATATAGTTAAGGTTAAACACCATATACTGAGTACAAGAAGTGAGTATGAAATATTTTAAGCTATCACATTTTTTAGTACAGATGCACAGTGTTGTCTGTGTATCTTTGACAGAAAAAGAGCAGTGGAAAAGAGACTGTTCAGAAACATATATAGATTTTTCTGACAATGGACAAGACTTTTTTTAATAGTTTTATTTAAAATAATCGTTCCAGTTTGTTTTCCTTTTTTTTGTGCAGTTGTATTGTACAATTGTTTCCTGATGCTTTGAGAAATTATTGATCTTACCTCTTAACTGCAAAATCTGCCATAAGTGAATTTGATTCCCCAATTGAGAATGCATCACTTGAAATGATGCATCATTAATGGGGGAAAAAATTTTCTAATGATACAGTGTGACTGCCACCACTAGAAAAGAAATATTTTCAGTGTTTGTTGAACATATTCTTATCTCTGTGGTGGATTTTACAAGATCAAAGAAGCAACAGCAACATCAAACACAGTTATTTACAAAATGGTACAGGCTCAAGACAGATACAGCATATGTGTTAGTGCTTCAGAAGCTTGTTATGAGTTAGCTAGTTCCCTATTGTGTTGCATGGCATAGGTTTTTCATATTGTTAAAAAAAAAAAGAACCCACTAGATCTCCAGAGTATATGGCTCTGTGCATGTGGAACACTCCAAAGATTTAATTTTTGTTTTCTCAGTAATTTTATACTTTAAATTTTTAGCAATATTTTAGGCAGGCTTATTTTAAATGGCCCATAGAATTCAGTGAATAATATCCAGTCATAGTGATTTTATCTATGCCGATCTATTTTAAGGTTTTATATAATGTATTAAAAACAAAACAAGGAAGTTCTTATTGAGAATAAAAGAGCAAAGATCTAATCGGAACAATAGCCTGCATCTTCAAGGGTCATGAACCTTCATCATTTATCAGACCTAATTAGGGAAGGATCTGATCATGTATGCTTCAATTTGCAGTTAAGTATTTTTCTAGGAAAGGCTGACAGAGATCACTGAAGTGGGAAGATAGCGAAAGCACAGTGGTGATTGCAGTGGGCTTGGTCGGGGGAAAGCGAGTAGATACGCACAAAAGGAAAGAACGTTTCTTGCTAGAGAAATAGCCCTGGAAGATGTTGGTGTGGTGCTACCCCTTCCTGGATTTGGAAGGCAGAATGGTAACATAAACAAACAATCTAAAAACCAAACCAAACAAAAAAGCATGCCAACACCCACAATGGACCCAAAATATAGCAACTGCAGAGAGGGGTATTTAGTGATCAAACTACAAAATGTTTCATTTTATTCTACTGGGAGATGAGGAGTAAGATTCAAAAGCTAATATTGAAGTCTACTGAAGAGAACATGAGAGAAAAAGGCATTGTTTATCCTAAGAAGTTTTGCAGGCAGCATAACAGTTTGTTAGTTATTATCATAATGCAACAAAAGCTATGAAATAACCTTGCCAACCTTGTCGTTTCAATTTTTTATGGATCTGCTTTCTTTTCCTGGATAAGTCCATGAATTATTCTCTCCATAACATATTGCCATAGGCTAAAAGTGCATAAAAGAGCTCTGTCACAGAAGTGTCACATGTAATAACATTACATCATAAATAACACTGGCCTTAGTTACTTCCAGGGGTCTACATTTCAAAGGTATTGCAGCACCTGAAATACTTCAGCTCAGCCTCAGCTGGAAGTACATGGTGTTCCCACCTTTAGTCCTTTAGTGAAAAGCAGTGTACAGAAAATGTCCTCACAAGGTCTTGCTAACCAATCCAAATTAGGCTGGAAGAAAGGTGGAGGGGAGGAAAAAGAAAGACCTGCTTGCCATCCCTGTTCACTCAGGGATTTGTTCTTGGCCTCCAGGTTTTCAAGGGGCCACTGTTCCTTGACAAATACAGGTAGTCAATGTTGAGACCAGCCCAACATTGCAGCTGGGAGGACTACAAGCAGCTAAAGCAGATCTCAAAATATCTTTTGGAGGTGTTCAGGACTTCCAGTAGTTGGTGGCATTGCCTCTGCCTCAGTGCAACTAGTTGCTCTTTTCAGTGCTCCCTTACAATTGTCTTTCTTCGGGTTCATTGCACTTCTGACCATCTTACCTCCTCCTCCTCTGCCCTATTCAACCCTTCAGTTTATCTTATGTTAAAAAATCCTCACCAAAATTAAACTGGTATTTGCTGAAGAACCATGTTCATTCTGCTTTTGTATTAGATACCCTTCTTCACTTTAGGAAGGAAACTCCTATTTAGCTTTAAACGTTAGGAGCCAGCTAATACTATGTGTTTCTTAAAAGTCTCACACAAAAGAAGTATACAAACAGCTTGCTTGAATGTTAATTTCAGTATGTCATACATACACACCAGCATCACCTGGAGAGTGAAGAATATTTTCAGTTTTATTAAAGCTTTAGTTTTAAGAACTGAAATAAGGTAAGGAGGAAGGATTTCTAGCCAGTATAACAACTAAGAAAAGATTGTCTCAAAATAACTTCAAAGCTTCACCAAAATTGCCAAAGAGAAAAAAAAAGGGGGGGGGGGAGTGTGCGACAGAGAAAAAATAGATAAGAAAATAAATCAACTTTTCACAGCATCAGTGGAACGAGGAAGTTCCAGTTCATTGGAACTTCATGTTCTTCATGCTTCAAGGGCTTCTGGAATAACAAAAAATTGTGCATGCTTCCTTTGCCAAAGTGAGTTGAAAATACAGATGTTATCTTAACTTACAACTAGGGAGTCTGGCTGCCCATTTCAGTAGCATATTCTGGCCAGTTAAAAGCTGACATCTTTAGAAGTGAGTAGCAATAATGCAAGCATGAGTCCAATGCTGCTACTGACTGTGGATTCTGTATTTTCTGTCTGAAAAGACATACTATTTTGAGAACAAAGGAATGCTCCACTGGTGACACTCTGCAGGCTGCATTTAGAATAAATCATGTTTTTAAAGAATGACTGGTATCATTTCTTAGACTAAAGAGTAGAAGGATAGATCCAATTCCCATTGAAATTAATGGAAAGGCTCTTAATGAGGCAATTGTGTTGGGGACGGTATTAGCTCTGGGATTTTTATTTTCTTTGTAATAGACAACCCAATCCAACGGTCTTCCTTAGCACATTCCTACTGAGCCATAATATGGGCACATTTTACCTTTTTTAAATGCTTGACCTTTATATTAAATGTTAACTAGTTCCTATCATTTTAGCCTTCCAGTTCACGGAGACTTTGAAAATGTTTCTTCAATTCAATTATACCTCTTTGAAAAGGCAGACAGTAAAAATGGTACACTTCTAACCTTCCTCTGCTAGTGAGGTGGAGGAAGGTATTCTGCTTCTTCCTCCCACTGGAGCACTACTTTGTTTATAGGTAGCATTTAATATTTGTCTGACACTTTTAAAGTCTAAAAGGAAACCTCCTTGAGAATGCTGTTAAAGTGAATCTTTCTAGTAAAGAAAATGGGATCTCAACCCTAGGGAAAGCCTATACTGAAGTTGTTTTCTGTGACTACAGTTCAGTAGTCATACCTAAAGCTACTTTTAAACTAGCTAGCTTGACTATTGTTAGGAGTACAGCTATTTCAACCCAGAATTTTAAAAACGCAAGACAACCCCAAAGAAGATGGAATAGACTACCACTAAACACTGGATGAACCACTTCAGACAGCAAAGGTATCTCCAGGGTGCACACGTGAATTGCAGTCCCATCTGTAGACAGAGCACAGAAGAGTTCCTCTGTAACTTGCAGATATGAAGATTTATCATCTGTACTTTTGCTTCAAAACTTGATCGAGATTCTTCTGCCACCACTGCTTCCCCCATCCCAATTGTTCTTATTTGTCATGGACTATGCAGGTTAACAAGCTTGTCATTGGTGCTGGCATTTAAATTGCTGTTTTCATCTCCTTCCTCCTGTTTAATAATCTTCTCTTTTTTTGATAGGATCTGACATTTTTCTGACTTCTCCTTCCTACCCTTTATAGAGATGCTTCCAGAATAAAAATAAATAAATCAAAGTTAATGATGACATGAATGTGACAGCTTCCAAAACTTGCAACTATTGTTTTCCATTTCCTCCTATTACTCTAATAGCAGATAACAGTTTGACGTGGACACAGAAACAATGTACTTCAGAAAAAGCAACAGACTTAGGGAGTCAGCGGATTTGTTTAAAATCTGTTAGGCAGCAGCAGTAACCATTTCAAAGCAGTAAGACAGCGTCTAAACCTGAAAAGGAATTAAAGGTTGTACCTTTAGGCCTCTCTAAAGATTTGTAAGTCAGTCACAACTCACTGGTCTTCTTGCTAGAAACGTGAATTGATGAGCAATAAGATTAGAGAAAACAAACTGCCACCACACTGCCTACCAGGACAAATGCCCAGAAAATGCACTTGCACAGACTCTTTAGTTTAATTCACCTTCTACCATGACTATGCTGATGAAACTTGCATTTCAGGTATTTGCACTTTCGTTCATGGCAGTCATTTAAACTGCAAAACCAGATATCCTGAGCGTGGGAGACAGAAAAAACACAAAGCAAACTTTCACTTAGGAGGAAGTCCTTCCGATGTCCCCACTAATTGTTAATCAGGTGTCTTTCATATCAGCAGAGACCTAACACAGTAACCTGACCAGGCAGATGGGTCCGCTCAGAATAGCCAGCCCACTTAAGAAACAGATCAAGAGTACCAATTCCCGAAGCAGCAAAAAGATGAAAGGTGACTGTGGCTAGTCATAGACTTTATTGCTAGTCCTTATTAGCATCCATCCACTCTGTAGTTATATAAATAACTCTGAGAAGTGAACCCTTAAGAACATACTAAGAACCGAGACTATAACGTGTTGAGAAAAAGACTGCAGAGATATAAAAAATATGTTCCTCCATTGCTCAGAGTGAATTTTCCCCTGACTTCCCACCATTATTTTTATACTGTACAGATTTATTTTCAGACAGTTTGTCCCCACTCAACTCTAACTTGGGACCTGAGCATGATTTACTTGGAAAACAGCTGTAGATACTAATTTCACCAATGTAATGCTATTGTCATCTTGTGCTATCACCTGCCCAGTATTTCTCACAATGTGTTTTTTAAAGGATTTCTCAATATCAAATGCCAAAACTCTCTGATGACTGACTAAAACCTTCTCAGTGATCTTATTCAAGGCAGAGCATCCTGTAAAATCTTGAGACTTTTAGAGGTGAGGTCTCAACCTCATGACACATGCACTCTTCACTCATTTCATATATCCTTCACTAGCAGCCTTGTGGATGTTATGGTAGAAACAGAGCAATTTATAAATGTTACAGTTGTTGCAGTTCACAGGAATGTTTTAAATCTGAAATAAGATTTTGCTATGGCACTGAGGATGATAGCTCAATACTTGTAGAAGCCAACGATAAATCAGAGGTACAAAACCCAAAAAAATAATTACAGTTCTAAAGACAAATTAAGTGAGTAAAATAGGTGAGAGACTCAAGGAGAGTCCAGGCCTATGCACCAGAGGAGGCACTCCTGTACTAAGTAAGGGGATACATGAACTAGAAGAGGAAACAATGTTACTCCTTTAATTAAAAGTATATAAATTTAACCCCAACCCCAAACTATCTAATCATTACTTAAATAAAATTAAAGCATTGCTTACAATTCTGAAAAGCTTCAAAACAAACCATGATTTATGGGAAGTATATCTTGAGACTAACATTTCTTGCAGAACCTCTAAGTTGTAACTCAGCAGCTTCATTCTGGTTTGCACTTGAGCCAGGATTGTCCCACCAAGCATTCAGGCCATGCTTTAACACAAGTCAGTGCTGTAGCAGTATGTCCTTGCAGCATAAACTCCAATGGCCTTGGTTTGTTTGGTTTTTTTTGTTGGAATTGGCTTGTTTTAATCAAGCATATCACTGTGCTACAGCTCCTCAAGGACCAGCAAGAGCCAGCTGCTTCCTCCAGGCCGGGAGCTGGGACCTGAGGTCAGGCTGTGCTGGGACACAGTCATGCAAAGCCTGAACACAGCAGGCAGAGCTGGGTGTGGGTGAGAAGGTCTCTCTACAGTCCCAGATGTGGCAAAGTCTAGGATCCATCAGAGAGTCCAGTCAGGAGCAAAAGGCGACAGGACCAGAAAGAGGATGGGAGACACAGCTATTCTAAAAGGAAGCTCATAGAGGGACAGATAGCCCTGGGCTGGACCTGATGTGGCCCATAGGCAGGGTGTGGGGAGGCCCTAGGTGAGGCCGGTCAGGGCCATTACAGCCTTTAGTGCCCTCAGGGCCCTGGCATAACTATTGAGTTGCTGGAGCTTGAGAAGAGCCTGTGCTTGAATCAGTGATCTTTCTGTAGGCTGGGTGGTGGCTTGCATTGCTGGAAATTGGGAATACATTCCTGAAGCCTATCTTGAACCTTATACCACAGCTGGAGTTGTTATGAGGCTATTAAGATTTGAGTCTTTCACTTCAAATTCTTGTTGAATGTTGACCTTTGTAAAACAACTTACACTGAAAGAAAGCTGTCTTTACCAAACTTGACTACTGGTGTTGATCTGTCTCTATTTTTATTGTCTGGGAAACTTTTCCTGAAATATCCAAACATTCTCAATAGCTCAATTACTTATCTTTACAGTTAAGTGTGTCTAAACTTGTAGCTTTTTTCTATTCAACTGGACTAAAGTGAATTGAATGTGATTTTAATAAAAGATTGACCTTCATTGCTGAAACATCTAATCTTTCAGGAAGATTCAGGATTTTTGATGTAATTGAAACACCACAGAGATAGCTAAAATCGGCTGCTGTTCCATAGGCTGGATTCCTCATTTCTCCATTGTTTATTGCATCCTGTGCAGCCTCACAAGTCTCACAAGTCTAAGCTTACCTGCAGAAGTTGAAGAGAGTTCTTCTGAGATGAGAAGGCTTCTGGCTGAACGGAGCCATTCTTTGTTGTACAAATCTGTTGTTTCATATATTACAGCAGAAATAGACCACGTCCTAGGAATAGTTTCAAAAATAATTGTTGCAATTTGGTCCCAAGGCTTCCATTATCTCATTCTGAATAACAAGAGAAGTAAATTGTCTTTGATTCATCCTCAGGTACCTTAAAATATTCATATTGTATTCTGGGTGCAGTGCACGTAGTGCTGAATAAAGATGCAGTCATCTTTGAGATATAAGGATATATTTTCCAACTTCCTTAAAATACGAATGTATGACTGGAAGGGATCTCCTTAATCCTTGGATCTAGTAATTTGTTATTCCAGAATGATGCTCCATAAATTCATTAATTTACACTTTTTTAACCTTAAAGCCAGTCTTCTTGTTTGCTTGTTTCTTTTTTATTCTTATTATTCTCTACAACTCCCATAAGAAGATGATGAACCCATCTAATCTTTTTAAGACCTTCTGGGCGTTTTTAGCTTATCTTTATTCCTGACCAGTTTAAATCCATTCATATGTCATTAAAACTTCTCTGTTTGTACTAGAAGAATCTCACTGGATTCCTATGATTACATTTCACATTTTTTAGTTCACATCATATCAGTAGTTTAAAGTGATCCTTTGTCACTAATTACATTAAATTTCCTCTTTTATGTTATTTCCACGTGAAGAGGTTTCCATGTGGTGAAATTTATATCAGAAATTCTTGTTGGAACAAAAATCCTTCATGCAAAAGGCACTACTTTTTCATTACTACTTTACTCAAATTTACCATTACTACTGCTGCTTCATTAAAATTTATCCTCTTTCTGTTACTCCATTCCTTAGTGTCATCTGATTATTCTTTCTACATGACATTCTGTACACTGGTCTTTCAGCACAAAGTTTGTCTGGATAATATAAAGTATATGACTTCATACTTCCAGCAGAGTTTTCCCATTCTCCTCTTTTTTTCTTTTTTTCTTTTTTCTTTTTTTTTTTCTGAGAGAATAAAAAATGCTGGCATCACATCCTGCTGGTGTGTTACTGAGATTCTCTGCTTGGTGGTTTTCCAGCTAGAAAAATCTGTATTGTGGAACAGCTTATCTGTTAAAAGCACCCCAACAACATTAGAAACAAAGTATACTACTAGCTAGAGAATAATGGAGCCATTCAATCTTTAAGTCTCTCAGCACCTGCCATTGCTTTCTGAAGTTAAAATGCACAGACTTAAGTGTTGGCAGTTAAGACATACTAGTGATTTCTGGAATTTCATTGCTGTTGCAGGTGTGGCAGAGCTGGGACTGAATCACAACTAACAGAAGATGATCCACTCACTTTTAAATTACAGTTTGTTGCTCTAAAATGAGGTAGGTTTGGATTGTTTTCATTTTAGCATTTGGAACATGATGTTCCGCTTCAGCACTAATCGTTTGCTCAGATCTGCAGTTTAGAACACAAACAAGGAAGCAACAGCAAACATTACTTAAGTGACCTCATGTTTTTACCTCTTCTCTATAATCCTGTATAGAGCAGTCTAGAACGTGAATTTAGAAAGCAAAGAGCCTAAATCCAATTTTCATTATCACAGTGAAAAGCATTTATGCTTTTGTGTTGCCACCCAGGAGTCACAGCAGCCTGTAGTTTCTCCCTAGAAACAGAGTTCCTGCATTTCCTCTCCAGGAATGGGGAAAGAGGATCAGTAACTTGCATGTGAGAAGCCATAAAATGGGCTGTCGAAGGAAGAGAGAACCTTCAAATGGTCTACAACCACTGGTGTCCACAAACTCCAGGCTGAAATCCACCAGTATGAGCTTCAGAGAGGGTGTTATAAACAGTGGCTGAAGTGCTATTGGTAGTGGTAGCTGCTGGGAGACCTGATGCCAAAAAGGAATCTTAGGAACTCCAATCTGTTTGAACTTTCCCTGTCCGAACCTTTTATAGGAGGAGAAAGAGCCAAGACGGGGGAAAAACAGACAATAGTGTCAGCGTTATACTAATGAGGGATTTCAGTATGGTGAGAGAATCTGCCCCTAACTAGCAAAAGTTTTATAATTCATTTGCAAATTGGCACAAACCAGCTAAAACAAGGGACAGAATGTGTCACAGGCTCCCTGCCCAAAAAGGACAGCATTGCAGTGCAAAACAAGATCAAAACCCAGAAAACACTGAGCAACACAGGATGGGGGTCGTTTTGAGAGGTAGTTTACCTACACACATTCATGGCATGGCTGTACATATAGGTACGTAGAAATCAGAATATCTTGTTTCTTTTAATTTCATTTCAGAGCACAGCTTCAAAAGGATCTGACATACATGTTTTAGCATCTTTACATACACTCTGTGCAAGCTGAATGCTGTCTGCAATAATCATTTAGCAAAAAGTACTGGCTGGTGACTGACACATGATATGACTGGAATTCCTTTGCAAACAAGCCATGCCAAGTGTTGTCTTCCCTTTATCACCACCAGTACTCCCCCTATAGAATACACTGACTGTATTAGTCAGCCAAGGGGAGAAGTGCCTTTATACATCATTATGAACTACCTTGTATCATAGTTTGGTGCACATCTCTGGCTGGCGACATTTTTATTGTCAGAATAGAAGCAGAGCTGTAAGAATTGATCCTAGCACTGTGCCCTCCTTCCCCAAGAATTAGGGGGAACATGAACTTTGGATATGTGGCTCACATCTAGTTGTCATACCTATAGAAGCAAGTTCTTCCAACCACTCCTCATTAGCACAGATACACGTGATACACTTCACGTTACAAGAGACTCTGCTCATTAAAGTAGGTGGTCAGCTGCCTGCTGACTTGTGGGAAGATATTTAGGGATTTATGCTGGGCTGCGTCTTTATTAGCAGAAAGTTTCCAGCTGATCTGTGGATGCTGCCAACTTGCTGCCTGCACCAGGTGGTATGGAGTTGTAAGTCAGTTCCCTCACTATCCCACACAGCTGAAATCTTTAATTCATTGCAGAGCTTTCTTGACTGTCGTTTACTGTGTCTCACTGTGGATATTAACTCAACACCTAGCAGAGTAACCTTACTAAAAATAAACTACTGCCAATAAATGTTGTGTGGGATTTTCAAAAGTTCTTTTTACAGTTTCCAGAGGGAAATTACAAATTTATGACACTAATTAAAATTACATGTTTAATTTAAACCAGCCAGCTAAGGCTGTGGTTGGAATAAAGAGAAAAGAATTCACCTCACCCTAACGTAGGTGTATAAGGCAGGTGGGATGAATAAGCTGCTAGGGCTGCCTGCACTGAGCACAGAGGGAGCCAAGACTTAGACTAGACACCTAATTTTTAAACTGCTAAAACTGGGGTAAGCCCCAGCTAATATTTATGTATTTAAAATTCAGTACATATTAATCTCATGGTGCTTATGTGCATTTACAAGATGGAATTTATATTTTTATGCATACAGCTCAGTGTGTGTATATCTGATGCACAGGCAGAGATATTGCAGACTTTGTGTGTGTGTGTGTGCATTTATAAAGCCTGCATTTCTTCTATGATTGTTATTGATCATCCATTGATTTTCTGGCACACCTTCCAATCAGATTCTTATATTAAATAGGAATAAAAGGCTGAAAGTGATTTCACAGATCAGAGAGCATTCCTTGCAATTGTAGACAATCTGCTCAAGAAACTTACCAAGATACACTGTAAAATTCATCAGCTATTTGCTCCCACTATGCCTGTAGGAAGGCTATCTTAGAACTTTTTCCTTTGATATTTGGAATATTCTTTTAATTTACAGCCTAAGATTTTTTTTAATCAACAGTTCCTTCCTGTTTTAATGTCATCATTGCCCTAGAGAATATATATTTCTTCTCCTTCTTTGTCGTTTATCTTTCACTCACAAATTTTCTGTAAAGAATAAATATATGTCTTTGGAGCACTGTTTCTTATTGGCTAACCAAACTGAAGTCTTGCAACATATTTTAACACAGGTTTCCTGTACCTCTTGAACTGATCATATACTCGGTATTTAAAATGCTATTTTAACAGTGCCATGTAAGGTGGCAGCAGTATTTTCCTTTGTCTCATAGAAATACTTCATACATATGTAATTGTATATGGCTAAAATGAAATTTATAGACCTGTTATGTAGAGTCGTGGCTTTGTTTCTTATATTGTGGATCTAGACAATAATGGCTATTCCAACTGACAAAAAAAAAATCAATCAGAAAGTAACAAGCCATTTACTTGGACTTGTCAGGAGTCTATAACAGATGTAAGAGTATAAAGGAAATATGTATGTAATTATTTATCTTTAACATAAGAGGGCATATGATTAACATTCCAGTGCTTTTGGAGTATGTGTAAATGAGGTAATAAGTATTTGTAATAGTCAGTGCTCTCATAAGAAGTTAAGGAAGTTAAGCAGTATTGATACTAACATTAACATATCTGTAAGGTCAGACTGTGATAATAATACATACAGTGACCCGAATACTGCTGATGGTATTGAAGGGATATACAGGTATTACTTAAGCAAAAGGATACAGTCCTCTAAGTATATTATGAGCTACACAAACATCCTCAGGTATTCAGGTGTTGATTTAGCAGAATGTACTTAACAAAGGGGTAAGTGTTTAACTGTCCTACCTTTACATTACGTTCAACAAAATAAACAAGGAGGTTGGAAAGTGAAGGGAGCAAGTGACAGCAGACAAAACCAACCACATATGATCAGCCATACTGTCTCGGTAAGCAGGGGCACTCCGCTCCCATCAGTTCTTGGTATCTTTTATTTACTTTACCTCTAATACTGCTTGGTTCTTATGCGTGTCTCATCTGTGGATGCATCCCCTGTCTCCCAGCTTTCCATAGCTGATGGTTTCAGATTATGTCTTCTAAAGCCTCATCTGCTTTCATTGCTTTCACTGCTCTTCCTTGCAGCTCACTTCCATTTTCTTTCTCTTACTTTCCTTTTTTGCTCACTTCCCCACTCCCTGAAAGTACTTTTCAACTTTGTTGCTCCCTTCCCCCTCATCATGAATCCAGCTGTTTCCATTAAGAACAGTGTAGTCAAACAGAAAGATTCTGGGGCTTGATGAGATGTCAGTGATGCTAATTTTTCAAACATTTCCTTTCATTTCTACAGTCCACGTTTCCAATGACAAAATGCTGCCTTAACATATGTGTATTGGTACTCCCTTCTAGCTACTGTAGCCAGAGAATTATTTTTAGAAGCGTTAAACAGCTAGCTGTCTTAGTCTAGGATTTTATTATTATTGTATTGAACTCCTGTAGGAAAGATAAGCAGAAATTGACCTTCCATATTCACAGCAACATGGCTTTATATTTTAAATGAGATTTATTTTTTTCCCCTATAGATCTTTGCTACTATTTTTGTGATTTACTCAATCATTTCATTCCCTAAGCACAAATGCCTGTGAGGCCATTTCGTACAAAGGGATTTAGCTTGTTCTCCAGATTCACAGAGTAGCCCTGAACAGCAGCAGTTACTGGTGGGGGTTTTTTTTCCCCCTCTATGTTCCAACCATTTTATTCTTAGTGAGTTTCAAAAATAAACATATTTTATCCCCTTGAGCAATTCACAATATGCAGCTGAACTGAATAATATACTGTTTTTAACTTGTTATACAAGTGCCATTTTAAATTTTCATGAACAAAAAAGATCAGGAATATGTAGGGTTAGATACCCATGTATCTTTCAATAAAGTGTAATCAGATTTATTTTTGGTCCCGAATCATTGTGAGAAAAAGATGTGCAGTTACTAGTGAGCATGCTTGCTTCAAGAATACTGCATTTCTACATGCTCAGAATAATTTTATATTCATTTTGATTAGAGCTAACCGCTTACTCTCAAGAGGTTGACAAACGTTAAAGATTTCCACTTTAGTGGTTTACAATGACATCAAAGTGGCCTTACATCTTTGCGAAGATCTGTTTCCTTGGTAACATGAAGCAAACTGTTCATTTCAGAGGTGCCTGTAGAGAGCAACTGAGATTTTATTTTCATGTTAAGTATCAAAACTTAATGTGGATAATGACATTGTACAAAATATACTTCCAAGTTTAAAAGATGTTCAGTCTTCAAGTAAATCATACAAATAGTCACTCTGGAATATCAATAATCTCTAATTATATTTAGATTATATTATTTGTTGGAAGCCAAAATATGAGATGTTTTCATGCTTATGAAATGAATTTTAATTTAATGTAATTAAATAAATATGAGATTTAAAAAAACAAAACACAACAAAACCTAGAATAATGACTGTTGATAAAGCACCCATATTAAGAAATATTTCATGGAAAACTATTCCCCAACAAGTAGATTTTAAAGAGTTTGCAAGTACTTTTTAGCTAACAATGAGTGATTTCTGTCAGGAGTATCTTTCTCTGCTAAACACAAGCTTTATGCACACAGAATTGCAATGAAAAATAGCTAAAGTTTCATACAATCAATAAATGATTAAAACTCCTCATCCTTGCTCCATTTATTTATTACACTCTTTTGCTGTATCTTAACTAAGGCCCTGAACTGGAAATATATCTAAGCATGAGCTTAGCTTTAAAGCGGCAAGCATCCGTACTGAAGTCATCTGAGTCTAGGGAAGATTTGAGGAACATGCAAAACTTATGAATTCTCATGAACACCATGAGGTTGTCACAGCTGAAATTATCACACATGTCTACATGTAAATGATACTCTTTTTCTGACAAAGCATCTAAACATCAGTCTATCAGAATATCTCCTCAAAGGAGAGAAGTTAAATTTAACACTCCAGTTATGATTAATAATCACTGTGCTAAGGGGTTAATCAGAGATGGGAAAATAACTATCCCCTTTTTTTCTGGATGGAAAGGGAAGAAATGTGAGGTGGGGGAAAAGCTTTGGATAGAGCAACAAGAGAGTGGTGAAAAATAAATTCAACAGGACCCAGACAGAGAAATTTTATGGAGAGACACAGGGACCTTTCATGGGAGAAGGCAAGGATGTGCTTTTACAATCAAGGAGGTAGTATACTACGGAGGCAAAGTGTAATTTATGGGTGCTGAAAAAAATCCTGCAAAGAATTTAGCCCCTACCATCTTTCTATACACTCCTCCCCTAAACTATTGTAAGTAATGGAGATGTTGATCTTTCATGGTAAGTGGGAAAATCTGAACAAGCCCTTTTTGTAATGGCCACATAATGTCAGCTTTTGTTTACCATTCCTTTGCAAGTCAAGCTGTAAGTGCACACAGTAGCCTCATGCTTCAAATTTTGTAAAGGTGCATTTAGTTTGCAGAAAATATCTAGTGCACTTCCTATAAAGAGTGGATTAGAGAATGAAGCCCAACAACCTGCCTCATAACCAGAGGAATTTTGCCAGATCTCTGACAGGACATCATGCTCAACACTAAAATGTGCAATAAGGTACTTCTTGTTCTAGCCTGTAAACATTTTCTTTTTTTAACAGGGGCTATGCATTACTATAGGGGCTAGTACAATGCTATTCTGCAAGTTAATAGCCAGAATGGGGATATAAAACATTATTTCCAGGGAGACATTAGAGAACAATAATTTTTTTTTCTTCCACTAGTTTCCATGTCAGTATTTTAGATAAAGTTAAGGACTCTGTGAAAACTGAAGCTCTTTTCTGTGGAGCATTGTGTTAAAAATAGATGTTTGAAAATTCAAAGAAAACTGATGTTTTTTCATTTCCCATAGAACAGAAATTCCCACATTATTTACTAAAAGGCAAAGAATCTTGTTTTGACCTTTCTGAAATATTTCCAAAGATCTCTGACATGATCATGTATGCTTCAGGACACAGCCATCTGAATTCATCCCTTATGTTTTAGTTGAAGACTTGCATTATTTTTCAGTCTTTGGAGGACAGTGTTTGCTTGGATGAAGTCTGTACAAATGGATTTCTTTTCCTTGATGACTCATGCTAATGCAGGCATATATAGAATTAATAGAATGATAGGCTCAACCTGGTTATATAGTATTTTCACTCATGTTTTTGGGTGCTTCTGGTCTGGATCCTTCTTCTAAGTCAGAATAACTCAGGATGGTAGTGTTTGCCTTTCTGTACTTCAGTTGAAAGATTTATAAATGAGTCATGGATGTGGTCCAGTCTGGCCTCCAGGTTATAATATAGAAGATAATCAACTACCTACAGTTCCCATTGTAAGATCACAATTACAGGTGATGGGTGTTGTCAGACTATTTGTTTACTTATTTGGTTTTGTTTGAGTTAATTCAGCTACACATTTATCAGCTGGCCAAAATAGCTACCAGATAATCTAGTCTCTGCTGTTCTCAGCTTTTAACATACAGCAGCACAGACTGTAATTAAGCGCTATAGCTGTGAACAACAATCAGCGCCAAAAGGTGACAGATTATTTAATATCCTCATAAGTATGGAGCATGAGCAGCATAGTGCACCCATAACAGCCATCCAGCAGGAAAAACTTAACGCTTTCAGAGAAGATTTATAGCACCAAAGAGGTGATGTATGCTGTCAAGAGGAATCATCAAGATTTAACTTGATGTGCTATGGATAACATGGACATGATGAGGAGCTACCTAATCTCACAGCTCTGAAATACATTAAATGTAACATAACATTAGTCTCAAACCTAAAGTAACAGTGGAAAAACTACAATAATCAGTCTTCATGTTTCATCACTGCTCTTCTCCTGGCAGATGGCCCTTGAGGCATTGATTTAAAGTAAGGCTACTTTTAACAAATCTTTGCATTTTTACCACCTTTTGTTTCTTGCATTCGGAAGAAAACAACACATGACAAGTTGCAAATTACAAAACCAAGACTCCTGCAAATGTTGTCTCTTCCAGAAACTTCAGCAAGGGATAATCAGGTAAGTTATTTACATGTGGTACTAATGTTATCAATTTGTTTAAACTCTTGTCAAGGAACAGAGATACCAGAAACTTCTGTGATATGAACCTGGGTGCTCAGCACATGGGCTTCACACAGCTCCTGTTGCTTTACAGTTCAAACAGTTCCTTCTATGGACTTTGTGTCTAGAAATTGACACATGAATATTATTTTCTAGTAGTTTCATACATAAGTCAGGAACCAGAACTGTAATAATATTTGTATAATGCTTCCAACTTCACATGGAGAGAAAGGGGAAAATTCCACTCCTCGAGGGAGTAGGGTGAGGAGAGAGACTTTCCTGATGAGCTGAACGAGGACAGTGTGGACCTTGTACGGTGGTATGGAGTAGTTTGCTAGCAGCATCTGGGAAAAAGACACAATTTGGCAACAAACTCTATCACCACAGACTGAATTGCGTCCAGCAAAGGTGTTGGTTACCAGTCACAGTTATAAAAATGAACTTGCCATGTTCTGAACTTACAATTTTATGCATCCAGCAGAAAAGGAGCATTTTATATGGCATGATGTAGCAATGGTGATGGCACTGAAAACAACACCCATAACAAGTAGAAAATTAAATTTCCAGAATACTCTTTCAAAGATGTTTTCCTTCCAAGTTAACCAAGTATCAGCAGGAAGCTGCAATATTTTTTCCTCTCGAGAAGTAAACACAGCTTTTGGTGAATGGCACCTTTTCTGGTGTGAGAATAACAGGAAAATGATTGCAAGATGAAGAAATCTTAACAAATTACTTTGGAGGAGTATTAGATTTTGCAAACATTTAACAAATGAGATTAGAGTTGGTAGAGACACAACTTTACAAAACTAGGATTTAAAGTTCATTGCTGTAGCCCAGATAAAAACTGTAGGATTTTTGTGTGCTAATAAGAGTTAAACACAGAAAAGTTAAAAAAAAGAAAATAAAATCCATGAATAATGCAGATATATTTTTACTGATCACTGGAGGAAAAATAATTCAGTCCAAAAGAGGTAACAAAATTAAATAATAATGAAATGTAATAGAGCATTAAAAAGACAGAACTATTCAATTATGGAATAACAGATTGATATTCACAAACTCTCCATAAACAGAATAATGTGTGTAAGAACCTTGACTTATGTTAATACTTCTATTTGTTTTTTTGGTTTCTTTTTCTAAACTGGCAATCATAGCTGAACAGAATTCAAGTCAAGGCTTAATTGTATCATTTTTGCAAATTCATTTTATTAAACTAGCTTATATTCAGTTTTTGTATTTTCATTTTATTAGTTAATGAATACATTTTATTTAGTTTTAATGTTTCATTTTTTTCCCTTTTCTTCCTGTATTATCTGTTCTTTCTTTTCATATAATAGGGATCTTTTCCCCCCAATTTTTCTTTAATAAAACTGTCTATTTCTACACTAAATGCCTTATGTAGTTGTTTTCGCTCTTCAGACACCACTAAGAAACCTACCACCTGGCTGCAGAAAAAGCCACAGCAGCAAGCAGAATGATTTACTAGAAGTGAAATCCATAAAAAGTGACTATCAGATCTTTGAGCCTAAATCTTTAGTGCCGTGCAGCCGATGATTCACATTCAGCTACCTACCTTTTCATGCAAATTTATTTTATTCTACTTTGGCTGTTAGTGCATTAGCAATATATTTCATTTTGTTATTGAGAAATGTTATAGTACAACTCCACATTAATCTTGAGACATATGTGTTATTATCTTAGTAGTATACAACACACGCATCTTTGGACAACATTGTCAATAGGATGTTTTAGAGCTTTCACTGTAACCCCAGGTCAGCTCTCTGTCATATGACTGTCTGCCAAGAACAGCTTAATTTCTTTCCCTCAGGAAAATATAGCTCCCTTGTAGGGACTGCATGAAAATAAAATGCTTTTGATAACCTTATGAGTGCTGTACAAATGTATCATTGATAGTGGCCATTTTGTCTTTTTCTTTCAGTGTATGAGACAATTAGTTGAACTTGTGCAGCATAAGAAGGTGTATCATAAGGAATACAGTACGTCTTCACAAGCATACAATTCAGTAGCAGAAAAGAAGTCCCACCACCAACCCAAATCCTTTCTTTTTTCTAGATGTTGCCCTCTGGTTTATCTTTGCTGTAATATTGTTAGTATATGGTTGTTGGTTTGTTTTTTTTTTCCTTCCCCCCTCCCTTAAAAAGTATCAGCAAGGTGGTTTCTCATTTTGGTCCAGTTGCCTGCTTGCACTACAGATTTGATGCCATCTCTGCTGAAGTCTTCAATCTACAATGACATTTCCTCTCACCTGAAACTACCTACATCTTCAATTCCTCCTTTCCTGCCAAATCCCAAAACACCTGAGGAAGTTTGACAAAACACCTGCCTCTCAAACAGTAATTTCCTGCTTCTATTCCCAAGAGAATTCAAATTCTGCCAGAAAACTCAGAATCCAGAATCCTCCTTTTACTCTCCTTCTTGCCTCTTTTGTTCTGACTCTACATCTCCTTGCTACAGTGCAATAACCATTTCTCTCGTCAGTTCCTGTCATCTCTTACAGGTTTACGTAGCTCCAAGGATGTATCCTAAGGAAGGTTTTGTTTGTGGTGCAAAAGATCTGTTGAACAAGTCACAGTTTCACTGTTCTCCAGGTCCCGTCTACAAATTCAGGAAAATCCTTTGTCCTAATCTTTGGGATTCCTGTGCTTTAAGAATTTAAGTTAATAGTGGTAAAATCTGTGATCTTAATTTGTATCTCTGTGTGTGTGTATGTACACTGTCCTATATACACACAAACACACAGAGATACAAATGAAACCTAGCAGAGAGTTCCCAATTTCAGTTTCCACGTATAAATAAAGTTGAATAAAAAAGTTTAGACAAAGTACACATTCGTATTCCTCAGTTTTAATTTATCTGGGCATGTAATGTTTAACATTATAATAGCATAACTCAGTAATATACAATATTGCTGAAGCAATTGATATAGAAGACACTGTACGTGTTGAATGCATACATGGCTGCTGATAAAGTGATAAGCTGGAGTTGCTAATGAAAACCTAATTAGTCCTTAGATAAACAGATTATGGTTATGATGTGTGACATAAAGAGCAGTGATGAAGAAAATTAAGCAGTCTCCTAGCTCCAGAAACTGTATCAAAACTTCTTATTTTCAAGTGGAAAGAATAATCCTGGCTCCATGCGTTTCATGGCTGCATACTGCATTAGTCCTCTACCAACAAATCAAGACAGGGAAGAGCTTCAAAATGGAACGTGTATGTATCTATCAACTACATTATGATATTTTGCTAGTTTGTTTACTAAATGATTGGTAACAGAGTACAAATTAATTATATGAATTTAGAAAAAATCTGTATGATCAAAAATAATTAAAAGGCTTTAACAAATATGGATATTTTTGAAGAACAAAATCATTATGCCAGCAAGTAAATAAGACAAAGTGTAATGTAATGTTGTACTATCAGAGCAAGAAAAATCCCTTCCCTCCAAGGCTGAAAGTTATAAAGTTTCAGGAGTCAGGAACACCACTTTCAACCAGAGGTGATGCAGACCCTGCCTTGCCAAAAGCAACACAGCCACGCTAGGACTGTGAGGACAGAGCACGACAGCAGAAAGCTGGTTGACCTTGTCCATGAGTGGGGCTGGGGCAGAGTTTCTCTACCCTGGGAAGAGAACAAATGCCAAAGCCTTATTTTTCAGGAGGGCCACAATATAATGTTTGAGTAACTTGAATGATCGCAGCTGGATAGTCCCAATAAGATGTGCCTCCATCAATAAGAGAAATAGCATCTTTAATTGAACACAATTTCCCCTTCCTTAGGCTGCTATCCCAACACAAGTCATAGCCAACCTTAAATCTTTCCAGGTTGCTGTCTTCTCACAGATTAAAGTGGAAAAGAAAATAGTAGAATGAAATATGCAGTATTTAATACCAAGTAAGTAAATACTAGACAGAGAAATAATTTAGACACATGTACCAAGGTAGCACACATACCAAGGTAGGCTAGGCAAAAGGACAGAACACATCTAAGCTGATTAAAGAAATCCGATCATTTTTCCTGTAGAAAAATTATTCACTAAAGAAACAGAAGCAGGGGACCTGACTCTACAGAAAGGTACAAAATCTCAAGCTGTTTCTCCCTGCCCAAAAAAATAAAACCAATAACATATGAAACAATTCTTGAAATACTTTTATAGAAATGTCAAACATAGAGGTACATATGGGTATTGATTTTAAAATAGACTTCAATTGCACCATTTCATATTAATTGTTGAGCCATTTCAAAATCTTTCCCCTCCAAGTGTCAAGAACAGACAAACTGGTTTTTGACCCATAACATGGATCCATTGCTTTCAATATATTTGAAAACCAGAATCCATTCTTTTACCATATATTACAGAAAACTGGACTCTGGGCAGCCCTTTCCAGAGTCATTTGTGATCAGGACACAGACTTCTTCAGGACACAGATGACTTCTGAACACCAGCAGGCTGATGTCTGCACCAGTCTAACCAGTGGACCTCTTCTCACCAGTGTTCTCATCTCTGATTCTGGTGACTTAAACTAAAACCTTTGCAGGAGGCTTATTTTTCAAGCACTTGGCATCATTTGGGAATCCTGAACCAAAAGCAATCTAACAACAACAATTTTTGAAGTCAGTGGGGAAAAGAATCATCACAAAAAAACCCCCAACAAACAACGTATAAAATCAGGGTTTACAGATAGTCATGCATAAGAAATGAGGAAAAGACAAAATACCAATCAAGACATCAAACACTGGGTCAAGTAAATATCCTCCCTTGAATTATAAGTATCCAAGTTACAGAGTGTGAGTGCCTTTTCTGGTGAATACTGCATCCACCCATAAATTCTCTCAGTTATGAACAAAAGGAGGATCAGAGTGGCTCTTTTTGACTGGTCACCTCCAAACCAGAAAGAATCAGAGGGGTAGCTGACTTCTCTATAACAGGTACTTGATCAAAAATAATGTATTGATTCTCAAGTAATTACTGCAGGGCAGGATTCCACGATTTTGGATCTGTTTCCACAGCTGCAGGATAGGGGAGTGAAAATTAATCTTCAGTCTGAAATCATGCCTGTACTGATTGAACTAATCCTCGATGTGGTTTCAGTGCTCCTTCCATTATGAATTAGATTGTCAAACTCTCTAAAACTCAGTGCAGAATCCCCATGTAGGGAAGTACAAAGCAATACAGGATCCTTGGACAAAATCCTTGCTCATGGGCAGAGACCTTTTTCACCTAAGGTTCCTTACCCAAAGAAAGCCCATTCCTCCAAAACTCCAGGTATCCCTTATTCAAGGCTCTTTCTGTGGAATTCCTGATGTTTTTTTCAGAAGCACAGTACTAGTAAGTGTAAGTGGAAAGAGGGAATGGCACAAAGAAATTAAAGGCCTTTTACAGTAGCCTTAAAATAAAATTCTCCAGATTAATCACTTCAAGCCTGTTGTCATTCTGAAGAGGTTACCTGCCATCATGCCTGGTTTTAATTAAAATCCATTAATGAGCTACATCCATTCACCCACTTATACTTCTGTGTCAAGTATTTTCGTTAAAGTACAGGTTAC
Source organism: Ciconia boyciana (assembly GCF_034638445.1). Lineage (NCBI taxonomy): Eukaryota > Metazoa > Chordata > Aves > Ciconiiformes > Ciconiidae > Ciconia > Ciconia boyciana. The sequence goes on from NC_132938.1 coordinate 28,929,608, forward strand.
TATAAAATATAAGATTCAGCAGAAAAGACACTTCACACTGAAAGACTTATCTTGAGTTATCAAAGAAGGGGACTGATCCCTCCTGAAACAAAAGGCTGTTAATTGATCAGTCACGCACAGGAAATGATATCTGGTCTTACAAAAATATTAACATCTATAAGGATAGGAATTGACACTATTTTAATTAAGAGCAATGGTAAGATTGTCTTGTTAATAAGAAAGAAACTGAAAAGTTTCATGGAGAAAGATTGAGATTCCACTTATACTACTTGGTTTTTTTAAAGTGAGAACTGGCACGCTTCAGAGAAGTTCTTTATTGGACACAGTCGGAGATATAAGGCTTGCAGAAAGAAAGAATTCTTATGAAATGGATGTGAGAAAAGTCTTTAAGAAGTCATGTGGATAAAGGAGTGTGAATTTTTATTCCATCACCTCTGACTTTTATAAATACTTGTAGCAAGTCTGTCTGTTCAGCTATTGTGAGCTTAATATTTTTCAGATGCATTTTTTACATCGAATTATCTTGAGTTAAGAGTGATTTCAAGGTAACTGAATAACAGAAAAGCATTTCTCTCCTGGGGGGCATGACAGGTTAATGTCAGAGCACTAGAAACATCTTTAAAAAGAAATTTAAAAAATCCCAAGCATAATTTGTGAAGCGTCCAAAGATAAACAGAATGCACACCCCAGGCATCGGATGGGCAGCTGACATCCCTGCCCTCAGGAAAGTAAGAAATATTTTACACATCTATTGGTAATTGGGAAAGCTTTCTCTATTCCAGAGAGATACTGGGAAAAGCACCATAAAAATCCAGCAGTCCCTCAGAGATATTGAGAGGATCCAATCCTGAAGGATTAAGGCCACTAAAGAGGACTGGGAGTGCAGCCTACCTGCTGCACTAGCATCCCCTCCATCCTTCCTTTCCTATATCAAGATAGTAATTTAAAGTTACAGATCTCCCAACTAGCTTTTAGATGCCACTCCGAAAGATCATGAGACTCTTCCAAATCCTGTATTATGACCTGTCAGCCTGACCAAACATGTGATATGCTAACTTAGCTCAGATGACCTTGGAAATGCACCTCAGATAAATGAATTGAGCCCTTAGTCTCATTCTTAACTAATGATGGTGGTCTACTTCATATAAATGATTATTCTTTGAAATGAGATAGATGTAGAAGACAAATTCAAATCTTTTTGTGTTTAATCCAAGCAGAACTGATCCAACAGTAGAGTAGGCAGACAGTTGATGCACTTAATCCTGACTAGGGAAAATTCTGCATCATGTTACTACTGTCTACTTCCAAGTTTGTGGTTTGTAGAGATTTTCAGATCATCTTACTTTCACCACAGACTGAGCAAAGTTTTGAAATATGAAGCATATTCTGAAATTTGGAAAAATCTTTCCCGACCTGGAATTTAAAGTCCAAAGAAAAGCAGCTGATATATTTGTAAGTGTTTGCTGGAAAAAAATCAGAGCAGTGGTCTAACTAACTAGTCCTACATTTTTAAAAAAATTTAAAAAAGACTAAAACAGCTGAAGTATGAACAACATTAATCTTTTTCATATATACATCGATGAAAGGCTAACAAGAGATAGTTCTGTTTTCCCAGTTAATGGATTATGTACACTTGTTGTCTTAAGAGTATGTTTGAAAAGGGAGGGGGAAGATAACACACTATTTAACATTACACATCAGATAAAAATATTCACCCTCGAGTATTTTGGCTGAGGGGAAAGGTGTTGCCTCTGACTCCACCCACTTCCAGTAGTGTCTGGACTGGTTCCAGCATGCTTTTGTTCAGACCTCTGTTAGCAATGAAAATGTTGAAGGATATTTTACTGCTGTACTAATCAAATTAAATAACTTAATGTGAAAGCAAACAAATCTTGTCATATGTTCCAATAATTACTTAATGGAACATCAAAGAGAAAATGAAAAAGACATAGCTGCAGTACCCTTAAGAGCAGATTAACTCACTAATTATGACTCAGACAACTTCTCCCCTTTCTCTCCATTGTTTGGAGATGGAAATTGTAACGGCTATATTTAAAAAATAAACAAACAAACAAATGAAAAACAAAACCAAAGAGAAACACAGAGAAGATAGAAAAAGGCTAAAAGCTACCTAAGTCCTAAACTGTTCATCGCCTATCCAACTGCTGCCTGATCCTGAAAGTATCTGCACTCATCAGGTGCCTCCCCAGTTGAACTTGAAAGCTCCCAAAATACCTGGATTTGCACACACTCCAAAGTGCTGGAGTCTGCAGAAAGACGCACTTGGCTCCTGTGAGGCAGACACCAGTACCCCTGCCTCTGAGCTCTCTGTGCTCTGTCACATTTGGGGATAATGAGGTTAGCCCTGTAATGAATGCAGGTCTATAAATTGCTTTTAAAACAGACCAGGTGCCAGGCTGCCACAGGGGCCAGGAGTTTGCCAGCAGCCAGGAGCTGCAGGGGTGGCAGGGCAGGCCCTCCTAGCCTGGACCCATCCCACTGACTCTGTCGGGGAACTTGTGGCCAGGGGCACCAGGGCAGCTTAGTGATGAGAGTACACACACAAGAGACAGGACATCTTGGTTCAGCATCCTCCTAGTCCAAGAGAGTTCAAATCCATATATCTTGCAGTTGGACTAGATGATCTTTGCAGGCCCCTTCCAACTGAACTATTCTGTTCTGTTCTGTTCTGTTCTGTTCTAGCATATCAAAACTGTAATGCTCAGATGTTGCTAAACTAGAGCTGGCAGCAGACATCTCCCATCCCTCTGTGGAAATCATGGTACTATATAACAAAGAGCATACGGCTCACAGAGCCAGTGCCCTCTGTCCACTGTGAGCTGGGCGGTTCACCCTCCAGACCACATGGCCTGGCACACCACTTTTCTCTCTTCACTCCCTCCTCTGCTATTGACGCAACACACAAAGCATCTAGCAATTAACATATTCTGTCCTTAGCACAGCTGTTATCACAATCAAGGGCTTGTCTGCACAGTGGACTGTGTCCTGTGCCGTGATATAAAGTTACTATCTGTTCATTGCTCTAAACTAAGTGGATGCTCCTGGTACATTTAGTGTGTTTGCATGGTACTAGTCAACACCGCACAGTTTCTTGAGCCAGGGAAAGTGCTGTGTGCAGGAGAAGACTGCAGCTCTACTGTTTGCTAATTCTAAAGATTCTCACTGAAATCCAGCTAGGATACTACCACACAACACCACAGTCTATGTATGCCCTCAGTGTGCACAGGAAGCATCCATGGAGATCATGAAGCTGAGATGGTTTCTTTCTGCTGTGAGGTGCTGGAGTAGCTAGGCAAGCTGCCAAGAGAAACTCAGTTCCATGGAGAATAATTCCTTGCATGCCAGCTCTTAATGATTGTAAAATACAGAGCGTTCCAACACTGAACTCATTCCAACTGGCTAACTGCTCTAGATACATAGTTATTAATGGGGTTTAACCTAATTCTGGCTCTGCAAAACTGCCTTATAGAAAACAAAGATAAAAACTAACCAAGAAAAAGGCAGAAATAACTGTGAGCAAGAACTGAAGCAAAGACTTTATACAGTTGTAATGATTTTAATCTGAGAGACCCTTCATAAATTCCTGATCAATCTACCATTAGGAAGAAAGAGGACTTCAGTTTTGAAATTGTAATGTATTTGAATCAGTGGAGTGGTTCCCAATAGATTTAGAACTTAATTTCCTCAGATTTCATAAGAGTTTCACTAATATATGACAGTCTCACAAATATATGCTTGAGTTCCTGGTGCTTCAGTTCCATTTAGACTTGATTATTTCTTTTTGACAACTGTGGGTAGTATCTTGGAGATGAATCATTTAGCATATGATTTAGCACAGCAACATATTTCTTGAGCAATTTAAATCTCCAGTGGCACTGAGTCCCTCCTGACTATCCTGGCTTGCAGAGAGACATTCACAGGTATGTTACTTTGAAGGATTGATCCTAATGAAAGTTCTCCTGTGCGAGGATGCAGAGTGCTTGGACATGAATCCTAAGAAAGGTTTGGTTAATTGAGCTATCTATCTGAAACATTGTGTCATAAATCAGTGGAAAACACAGTTCATTCTGCCATTTCCAGTCCAGCAGAGTGTTAAAGTACTTTCTTAAAGTTCCCACGTATGATCCCAACTGAAGTTAAGAACAGAAGCTCACAAAGATCAATAATTTAAAAGTTAAGATTTGTCCATAAGTTTTGATTGAATTTTGTGGGCAAAATGAAAGCAAGAGTCAATGGACAGGAAAGGCATGAACAGCAATCTTTTCCCTTTTTTTAGTCCTTACTTGAACTTAGATTCCCTATTAAACTCTTCCTGGTTTGGGTCTCTCAAAAAAATGCAATGATTGAACATCACTTAAGGCAAGTCATATGTAATTCAGTGGTGGCAGGAGTTGAAAGATAAGAAGTAACAGCAAACTAGACTTCTATTTGAAAATATTCTTTTTTGTTTTCCCAGAAAATTATCAACACTGTACTAATTCTGCTCCCACTGAAGTCAGTCGCACTTTGGAACTAACTATAGCTCTAGCAGAATTAGGGAAAGTCCTGAATGTGCTTCAGGAGCCTACACTATTGTTTAAATGAGAGCATAAACATTGGGTGAATTCTTTGCCCTTTTTTTCCCTAAAAATTTTAAACTGGACATCCAGCTCACATAATTAACATGAAACCAATCAATTAGCCAACAAAAAATATTTTCAGGGTATTTAATGATCTGAGCCCATGAGATTTAAAGGGTGACTTACAACTCTAGGTTTGTTTAGAGCTCTGACATACCTGAGGTCAGCAAAGTTGTTGGAGAAGAGTCAGAGATCACTCAGACAGATATGATCTAGTAGTTAGTTTATTGAGTTCTAATTAGTAAATTTAGGTACATAAAAATATTTAATAAGTACAGATGGATTGGCAGTCAATACTCTACTATTTACTACACTTAAAGTTAGTATGGGATACAAAGATTATAATTTAAGCTCACTATAAGTATCTTAAATGTTACATGCATGCAAAAAATGTCACTTACCAACCCATTGATGTCTGGTGTCAGGTAAGGGATTTCTCAGCCTCAAGGGGTAACTTTGAGAGGCGTCCCTACTCAAGGGGAGATCACCGCTGTGCAGCCAGCTGCTATGGAGGGGGAGCTCAACGGGCCCTGATGGCTGCAGATATTTATAGTGTAAAGTGGTTGATTTGTAGTCAGATTTTCTGCTGTGTTAATGCAGTTTCAGTCACTTATCAACCCAGTCTCTAGCCAAACTGTTTTTTTGGGGGGTTTGGTGCTGAGTTCTCACTGATAGCGGTTCACAATAGGATTAACTTTAATTAGGTCTACTTGCTGAGCATCTGCCTAGACCTAAGTTCAGTTAGTTCAAACAGGAGGAGCACATCCATCACAGTATATTGAAATAATACATCTAAAACTATGGAGACTCCTTCCTTGGGAGACTCCAAGACTGTAGATCAAACTCCTGTATGAAATAAAATGTACCACAACTTTTTCATTTCACATTCAAATATAGTTTTGACCTTGCCTCCAATAATGTAGACACATGAAACAGAAAACAGATATTTTAGACTAACAGTGAAAATCAGTGCCAAAAAAACAGTCCACTACCACACTGTTTCTTTTCTTCTAGAGAAGATGCAGGAGATAAGGAAGAAATGCTATGAGACAAATTAGTCATGGAGATAAATACTACCCAGAAAATTTTCAAATTCTTGAAGTGATGTAAAGAACCTGTATAGAACAGAATAGTCTTCTGGGAAAAGCAAATGAGCTCCAGAAATTTTTTTTTAATTTTTTTTAGGTTTTGTAGTGAATCATGATCTAGTTTCCATAGGACATATGGCAACACTGTCCATGAATCTCATTATAATGTTATTGAGCCTGTCAAAAAAAAAATGACCTGGTTCTGCCCTGATGCTAGAAGTCTGAGTGGAAACTACTGGCGAAGATTCTCTCTTGCACAACTAAAATCAGTTAACAAATTATACTGCTACTGGGAGTCATGGTCTTGTGCAGAGCAATTCCTCATGTAGCAATTAAAGTATGATGATCATCAAACCACTTTCTGTGTCAAGCAAAAGGTCACAAGTTTGTCAAACATCACTAGTCAAATAGCACTAGATGAGCCAAAATACAGCTTTTAACCAACAAAAAAGTATTGATGGTAATAGTGACTTGTGGAGAAGTCTCTTCCCTCCTCCTCCTTGTTAACAGAGGAGTTACTTTAGGAACATGCCAACCTCCAGCAGAAACCACCAGTGTGCTTAGTTGGAAGATAATATTTTTATTAGTACAAAACCTTTCAAAAATGTCTTTCCAATTAAGTTAGAGGTGAAGAAATAGTAGTAAAGGTACAAATACAGGAAAATTTTTTTAAAAAAAAGATAAGTATCTATGTGGATAAAATTACCTGAAAATTTATCACACTGCTGAGATCCTCAAAACTCTGCTTGCTGTGGGCTTGCCTACCTGCATGAAAGACAGCTGAACATGATAACCATCCATTTCTCTGTGCGTGTTTGTACCCATTTCAGACTGTAGCCTGTTCACAAACCTTCATCATCTGCTTCCCAGGGGAGTATACTTGCTCCCACTTTTCAGTGTGATGCTATCTTCCTGTTGAAACCATTCTTTTTAGTATGAACAGCTAAATATTATTTGGAGCAGAGATTCTGCCTGACCTTCTCTCATCTGAGGGGAGGGCCTTTACCAATAAAAAATGCCATTGGTTTATTCATTGTTAGTATTTCCTCTGAACAGTATTTGTACATGGCAAGTTACTATACAGCCTCATCTGAAATATCACTCTGTGCAGTTGAAATTAATGAGGACTGCACACTGCTTAAGAATCAACAGCCCTAGAAATACCATGGTCTCTATATCCTTTGTATTCCAGTACCATTGTTTATTGAATCTGACATCTTTAATAGGAAAGTGGCAATTTTAGTGAGACTTTCACCAGAAACTAGGCCTGTTGCATGGATCTCAAGCCTTTTCTCGTATAACTTAGTAGGCTCTTGCAGAGCCCAGAAAAGCCAAAGCTTGTGTGTTAATGGTAACTCAGTTCCTCTTTGGTGTAGGACAGAGGATTAGATTTTTTTTCCCTTTACATTTGGAAATACCTACTTTTAGCTGTGTATTTTGAAACTGTGCTTACCCTATCAGTGGAGAAAACAATTAAAAATTGATTAAGAAATTAATCTCCTATGATTGCTACTGTCTTAAGTCATAAAGTATTAAAATATTTCCAACATATGTTATTTAAAATACAGCTGAAAGAATAATAATACTCTGCCTGGTTGATAGTTTTAAAAACAGCAACATAATAATCATACTAAGAAAAGGTGTGTTAAAAATAAATGGCCTGAAATTTGGCAAAATGTCATTGGTTGCAAAGGAGGTGGACATGCTGTTCTACCTACAAATCAATGCCAAAGGAGGATGACTTTGCTTCTAGCTAATTGTCCAACTAATGAACTGCTTAAGACAGCAAAGTACATTGTACATAAGTTATCATTTGCTCTTGAAAACTGAATCTTTTGTTACACAATCACTTTTTCTCAGTCATCAGAAGACTTTCAAAATTCCAGAAAATATTTCATTTCTGCTAGCACAGAATGGACAATCTGTCTGTCTAGAACTTTGTAATTAAAGGACATTAAAATGTTTTCCAGTTATAAGAAATTACTTTGAGCATCACGTGAGTCCATGTAGAATTTTGTAAATTTTTTTAAAGGAAGGATGAGTATGAGGGATGAAGACTTTCAGTTTCTGAAAGCAAGTATTTTTTAATACAGTAATCTCATAACATTATGACAATCTGATCTTGTTCAGTATGAAATTTAGGACAAGAATGCATTCATAAAATGGCAAATTACAGCTCAGAAATGAAGATACATTCTCTGGTCATAAATATATTGCCTTAAAACAAATTGTGACAAAGTGGGAAAAAATCAAAAGAGATTTCTTTCATTCGTATATAATAGCTCTTATATACCTAATTTACTATCTTGATTTAAAGAAACAAAATTACTTTCATCAAATTCAGCCATAGTCTTTGACAAAAAAATCAACTTTTCAAGACATTTTCAATCTTGAATCTAAACCAAAGGCTGAATATGGATTGTTTTTAAGTATTATAAACTGAGAGTTTTATTAAAATGTTGGTGTATATTTGAAGAATTTTATATTAGTGGTATAACACTGACTTTAAACTTTGTTTTCTTATATGTCTTAAAACATCTGGAACATATTATGTCCAATATTACCTCAAATGCAGTATCAGAATATTTTCTTTGTTTAAACAGTGGTAGACAGTTTTCTAAATATTGATTCTCCTAAAGCAAAGCTTCAGATGAAGATTGTTTTCTTTTGTATCGTACATGTGTGTTTACTTTTTAAAAACTAGAGATATTAAACGTACCTCTCGTATTAACACCACCTCCACAAGGAAGAGAAGACGGGTTATAGTTGTGGGTGACTCCATTCTGAGGGGAACCGAGGGTCCAATATGCCGGACGGACCCTCCTCTTAGGAAAGTCTGCTGCCTCCCTGGGGCCTGGGTGAAGGGTGTCACGAGGATACTCCCTAGCCTGGTACAGCCCTTGGACTATTACCCCCTGCTGCTCTTCCATGTGGGGGGCGATGAAGCTGCAACACGAAGTCCTAGGGCAATCAAAAGAGACTTCAGGGCCTTGGGACGGCTAGTAAGGGACTCTGGAGCACAGGTTATTTTCTCCTCTCTCCTTCCAGTTGTGGGCAGTGACACTAGAAGGAACAGAGGCACCCAATCTATTAACTCATGGCTCCGTGGCTGGTGTCATCGCCACGGATTTGGTTTTTTTGACAACAGGATGGCCTACACAGCATCAGGTTTGCTGGCATCTGATGGGATTCATCTTTCTCAAAGGGGAAAGAGAATCTTTGCTCAGGAACTTGCAGGGCTCATCGACAGAGCTTTAAACTAGACTCAAAGGTGGAGGGGGATAATATCAGGCTTGCCCGAGGGAAGCTGAGGGACGACGTGCCATGGTTAGAGGGAGCGGGTGCCAGTGATGGCACTCAGCCTGTGTCTCTGAGGTGTGTGGGGTACGCTGGGGCACAGCTGAAGTCGAACAGAGTTGAGCTAGGGGATACTGAGGCAATAGGAGCCAGGAGGGAAATGCCAGTGAAACACCTCAAAGCACACAAGGGGTGTTCTTCTATGAAGGAGACACGGACGACAGCCCAGCTGAAGTGCCTCTACACCAATGCACGCAGCATGGGCAACAAGCAGGAGGAGCTGGAAGCCATTGTGCAGCAGGAAATCTATGATATGGTTGCCATCACGGAAACATGGTGGGATGACTCGCACAACTGGAGCGCGGCGATGGATGGCTATAAACTCTTCAGGAGGGATAGGTGAGGCAGGAGAGGTGGTGGGGTAGCCCTATGTGTCAGGGAGTGTCTGGATAGTTTAGAGCTCGATGATGGTGACGATAGGGTGGAGTGTCTATAGGTAAGAATCGGGGAAGGCCAACAAGGCAGATATTGTGGTGGGAGTCTGTTACAGACCACCCAACCACGATGAGGAGACTGATGAACTATTCTATAAGCAGCTGGGAGAAGCCTCACGTTCACTAGCCCTTATTCTTGTGGGGGACTTCAACCTACCGGATGTCTGCTGGAAATATAATACAGCAGAGAGGAAACAGTCTAGGAGGTTCCTAGAGCGTGTGGCAGATAACTTCCTGACACAGCTGGTGAGTGAGCCAAGTAGGGAAGGTGCCCTGCTGGACCTCTTGTTCATGAACAGAGAAGGACTTGTGAGCCATGTGATGGTTGGAGGCCGTCTTGGGCAGAGTGATCACGAAATGATAGAGTTTTTGATATGTGGAGAAGCGGCGAGGGGGCTCAGCAAAACTGCCACCTTAGACTTCCGGAGGGCAGACTTTGGCCTGTTTAGGAGACTGGTCGAGAGAGTCCCCTGGGAGGCAGCCCTAATGGGCAAAGGAGTCCAGGAAGGCTGGACATTCTTTAAGGAGGAAGTCCTAAAGGCACAAGAGCGGGCTGTCCCCAGGTGCCGAAAGATGAGCTGGTGGGGAATAAGACCAACCTGGCTGACTAGAGAGCTCTGGCTCGAACTCAGGAAAAAGTGGAGAGTCTACGACCTCTGGAAGAAGGGGCAGGCAAGTCAAGAGGACTACAAAGGTGTAGCGAGGCTGTGCAGGGAGAACATTAGAAGGGCCAAAGCTGAGCTAGAGCTCAATCTGGCTGCTGCTGTAAAAGACAACAAAAAATACTTCTTCAAATACATTAGCAGCAAAAGGAGAGCTAAGGAGAATCTCCAGCCCCTAGTAGACGGGGGAGGGAACACAGTGACCAAGGATGAGGAAAAGGCTGAGGTACTTAATGCCTTCTTTGGCTCAGTCTTTATTAGTAGGGCCAATTGTTCTCTGGGTACCCAGCCCCCGGAGTTGGAAGATAGGAACGGGGACCAGAATGGAGCCCCCATAATCCAGGGGGAAATGGTTAGTGACCTGCTGCACCACTTAGACACTCACAAGTCTATGGGGCCTGATGAGATCCACCCGAGAGTACTGAAGGAACTGGCAGATGTGCTCACCAAGCCCCTTTCCATCATTTACCAGCAGTCCTGGCTAACTGGGGAGGTCCCTGCTGACTGGAGATTAGCTAATGTGATGCCCATCTTCAAGAAGGGCCGGAAGGAGGACCCGGGGAACTATAGGCCTGTCAGCCTGATGTCGGTGCCAGGGAAGCTGATGGAGCAGATCATCCTGAGTGCCATCACACGGCATGTAGAGGATAACCAAGGGATCAAGCCCAGCCAGCATGGGCTCAGGAATGGCAGGTCCTGCTTGACGCACCTGATCTCCTTCTACGACAAGGTGACCCGCCTAGTGGATGAGGGAAAGGCTGTGGATGTTGTCTATCTAGACTTCAGTAAAGCCTTTGACACGGTTTCCCACAGCATTCTCCTGGAGAAACTGGCTGCTCATGGCTTGGACGGGTGTACTCTTCGCTAGGTAAAAAACTGGCTGGATGGCCGCAAAGAGTGGTGGTGAATGGAGTTTACTCCAGTTGGTGGCTGGTCACAAGCGGTGTTCCCCAGGGCTCTGTGCTGGGGCCAGTCCTGTTTAATATCTTTATCAATGATCTGGATGAGGGGATCAAGTGCACCCTCAGTAAGTTTGCAGATGACACCAAGTTGTGCAGGAGTGTTGATCTGCTAGAGGGGAGGAAGGCTCTGCAGAGGGACCTGGACAGGCTGGATCGATGGGCTGAGGTCAATTGTATGGGGTCCAACAAGGCTAAGTGCAAGGTCCTGCACTTCAGCCACAGCAACCCCATGCAACGCTACAGGCTTGGGGAAGAGTGGCTGGAAAGCTGCCCAGCAGAGAAGGACCTGGGCGTGTTGGTTGACAGCCAGCTGAACATGAGCCAGCAGCGTGCCCAGGTGGCCAGGAAAGCCAATGGCATCCTGGCTTGTATCAAAAATAGCGTGGCCAGCAGGACGAGGGAAGTGATTGTCCCCCTGTACTCGGCACTGGTGAGGCTGCACCTCAAATACTGTGTTCAGTTTTGGGCCCCTCAGTACAAGAAAGACATTGAGGTGCTGAAGCGTGTCCAGAGAAGGGCAATGAAGCTGGTGAAGGGTCTAGAGCACAAGTCTTCTGAGAAGCGGCTGAGGGAACTGGGGTTGTTTAGCTTGGAGAAAAGGAGGCTGAGGGGAGACCTTATCGCTCTCTACAACTACCTGAAAGGAGGGTGTAGAGAGGTGGGGGTCGGTCTCTTCTCCCAAGTAACAAATGATAAGATGAGAGGAAATGGCCTCAAGTTGCGCCAGGGGAGGTTTAGACTGGATATTAGGAACTTTTACTTCGCTGAAAGGGTTATCAAGCATTGGAAGCGGCTGCCCAGGGAAGTGGTTGAGTCACCATCCTTGGAGGTATTTAAAAGACGTTTGGATGAGGTGCTTAGGGACATGGTATAGTGGTGGTCTTGGTAGTGTTAGGTTTACGGTTGGACTTGATGATCTTAAAGGTCTTTTCCAACCTATACGATTCTGTGATTCTGTGATTCTGTAAAGTTAATTATAAATACTGCAGTTCATTATAACTGAATTCAGCATTTGAAGGCAAATCCATACTTCATGGTCACAAAGAACTCATGAAATTAAATGTTGTTTTAACAATCATATCACATCAAACACACTAAGCAAAATCATCCAAAAAAATTATGATTCTGAAGCAACTGCAAATTCTCTCAGGATTACGGAAATTCAGAGGAAGATACTCAAGCAGGTTTTACAGAAATTCAGAAGAAGTTCCTCTAACAAGTTTAACAGAAAATCGTAAGGTTGGATGTACAGTATAAGCCTGATTTTAATGTCAGTTGCCCAAATCTTCCTCTAATGCCACGAAGCGCAATTCTTGTTTACCTTAGTCTGAGCAAGATCAGAATCAAATTCTGTACTGAGTTCAGGAAGTCCCTGATTGCCTCAAGTAAAGGAGAGTTCAGAGGGAAATGGGTAGAAAAATGTGCAGACACAGAAAACACTTTCATGTGTTCTTGCAGTTGCTGATCCAGAGCTTACCAAACACCCTGCTCCCGCCATCTTTTCTTACTTGAGCTTTCCCAAGCTGAAAGAAGAAAAGAATCAGGTGAATAAAAGAGCAGCAAAGAAAGAAGGAGAAGGAAGGCAACTTGTTAGAAACCAGCTTCTTCAGCAGCCTGCAGATAGCAAAAACTGTCTTTCCTCTACTGGAACCTTCCTAGATCACTACAATAAACTAATTAATCTCACATCAGTAAGCAAGAGCATTAAAGAAGTGACTTGGAGCTTGGTAATAATAGCTTCATCACTGATTGGACTGATCACAGATTTCTCCCATCTGAAAGGCTCTCTCCCATCTCCTCAATCTCACCAAAAGGAAATTCTGATTTCTTAGCAGAGAATGATGGGAGTAGGGCATTACTCATTGCAGGGTTTTTATTTTCCTAGATGAGAAACTTGAGAGGGACTCATTGTGAGGAACAGTAAATGTATGGAGACAGGGAGCAAAACCTACTGCAAATCCTGGTGGAGGAAGCATTTATGTCTAGCCTACTGGGAAGTCAAAGGAAACAAAAAAGTGATAATGGGAGACACTGGAAGAAGGAAGATGATGAGAGAGCTGTAGAAAGGAAAGATTAAGAAGTCGAAAGAAAGTAGTTCAATGAGAAAGAGAAGCAGCCTTTGAAGTTTATGAAGAGGACAGAAGTCTGTTGGGGACAGCCTAGGAAGAGAGAGGGAGAAAAGTGCAGGGCCCACCTCCTTTAATCTAGTCTTACAAAAAAGCAAGCATGATTAGTATAAGCTTATTAATGGGACTCTTTTCTTTAAGTCTTTAGGTATAAAATAAATCAGACTAGCAGGATGGAAGAGCACCTGTATTTGACAGGGGTGGGATGGCTCTTACCAAGCCGGTAGCATCATTAACCTAGCACCTATTGGAGTTTTTGCTGCCAGGATCAGCCAAAAGGTGGAAGAGATAGAGGAAGAAAGGGATGGCTCAGAGAGTTATGTCAGTGGGGGGAGAGGAAAGCCTGAGAAGTCCTGAAAACACAAACTCTTCAAAACAAATTCTTTTGCCTGCTGTGAATGCTTCACGTTCTTTAAAAATGAAGCTTATCATTCAGTGTAGCAACTAAAATGTTAGTGCTGCACAGCACTGTGGCAGCACATCAGATGATTAGGAAAGGTGTACCTGACGGCTGTTGAGAAAAGTGAGGCAGAAGGCACAACCCAAAGGTATTCTACAGGGATCAATACTGTTTGAAGTACACTCAGCACTTCACTGAATTAACTGAACAATTATTACATGCAAACCAGGCAGGTAAAACACAGGGTGGTAGCATGGTAAATATTAGGGACAGTACAAAAGACAGGGCAATATTCCTATCATAATAAAGAGGGGTTAATCACACTGAATGTATTGTTTTCAGCCACAGACAAAACTACCCTTATGCAATATGAGATGCTGAATATGTATTAAAAAAATGGCAAAAGCATATGCTTTTAAAACATTTTTAAATGCTTTTGAAAGAAGAACTATAACTGGGATTACTGAGTAACAACAGGGAAGTGATTTTCACTTCTCCTTATGGCATGATAAGACCAACACAAGCATAATGAGTAGCAATGGGGGCTCATGCTACACAAAAACATTACTGAGAAATCACAAAGGGTGCAGGAAAGTATTCAAAGGCTAGAGAAAATGCCTTCCTGTGGGAGATATAAAGAATTCAATCACTACAGTTTATGCAAAAGAAAGTTAATGACAGTGCCTTCACACTGTCCTAGAGAGAAAATTTCTGTTATTAAGGCACTTGGTGAGCTATAAGAGAAAAGAAAGGCAAAAAACGATGTCTGGAAGCTAAAACCAGACAAATCCAATATGAAAACGCACACAGTTTTAATACTGATTAACGAGTGGAAAAACAATTATCAGAGGAAGTGATAGATTTTCTTTCTCTCTTGATTTCTTCCCATTAAGATTGGCTTTCTAGAAGTTAAACTGTAGCCAAACCAGTTAATGGGCACAGGAAAGGGATAGCTGGAGATCAGCTGCGTAACCATTTACTGATCCTTCTAGACTTAGACATTCTAAGTCCCTGAAAGCATCTCAAATTTAAGAGATTAGCAGAGCACTCTTAGAGGGCATTCACTAGTCCTGGCTTCACTGGTCTTTGGGGGAAGGCAATGGGAGGGAGAGTTAATTTGTTCCAACAATGGACAAGGAACCTTTCTCGGTAAACTTCTGCTGCCCGTTTGTATTTCAAATGGCAGCAAGTTGTAATGCTCTTGTGCTTGACAAGAAGAAAAGATCCACTTTGAAAATAATGACAGTTTCGGGATAGTTATTCTACTTAGGCAGGTGACCACTGTTTTAGATGCATAGGTCATCACATGACTTGACAGTGGAGGGAGAAGCCCATTTCTTACTGACCTGTACTTTACATCACTGCAACAGAAGCAAAAGTTGTCCCTACATATCTTTCTTCTAGAGTTAGCCTGGACTGGAATGTCCTTTAGTTTGTACCAAGGTATGGAATGCATGAATTATATAAAATATGTATTCTTTTGAGTAATGTGTCTATCTGACATGAGCCATCTCCAGGTTCTTGTCCCTGAGGAAATCTAGCACACAGGCAGTGAGAGGATAGTTAAGGACAACAGTTGCTTTAATTATGAATGCCTTTGCTTTTATCTATTTTAGAAAAGCAGCTCTAATATGCTGTCAAGTGTTTGTTAGAAGTGCCTCTCAATGTCAATTGTCCACAGATATTTGTTGTTACAATCTCTAATCACATAGCTGTAGCTTTTTCATACAGAAGGTAGATAATAAAGTTTTGTCTCTCTTGTTCTATATATGGTTTATCAAAGTGATAATTTTCATCCAGCTTGGGCTTACTTGGGATACAAGATGTTCTGGGCCTGTTTCTCAGGATAAGCTTCCTTTGAGAAGAAGAGATATGTGAATGTTGGTTTTGCCACCATTTTTCTTCATATTATCTGTAAATGTAGCTGCAGCCATTTATACTATCAGAAAGAGGAGAATACATAAAGGTTTCAAAAATATTTTGTTTAATAATCGTGCTACTGATTGTACACTACAGAACTGTATGGATGGACATTTTCAAAGGAAGAAAAAAGAAACTCTCATTGCAGAATTAGTGATAGAAGGCACCTGCCCCTATAATGGACTTCATGGGTTTGAAATGTTGGTTTTTAACAATGTACTTAACCCCAAATGGTAAAAATGAAGCATTTTAACAGCTGCTGCATATTTTATAATTGATTTAATTGACTATGCCATTTGAGACATGAATGACATTTTAACTGACAAAGTTCACGATAAATTCAGCTGCTGGCAGTGTAATTATTCCTAGTCATTTATTCATCTGTATGTTTCCAAGAAGCAAGATTTCTGTGTTTTTGCAGACATGATAGTTAACTGTGTCTCTTTCTTACAGGATGATACCTATGTTTCTTTTTGTCTGTTTATTTGTTTTATTTCAGATAAAATAATGATTGAACTCTGTATAGTAGGAAGAATACATTCTTCCTAGAATAAGAAACACAGTACTGAGGAGTGGAAACTGGAGCAACTACCTTCTATAAAATAATTCAGTGATACCCAAGGAGTAAAGGAGAAAGTTGTGTATTATTTGTCAGAGTTTCTCAACAAAGCAACATATGAAATCTCTTGCATAATCAGTAAAAAATAGGTCAATTTGAATTTCAACAGAGAGTTTTAAATATGAATTTGCATTTTTGGATGAAAATAAAGCATAGGCTTGTAAATGCTTGTATGCATGGAATAGTTAGTACAGCATAATTACACTGCAGTGATTTCTTCACACTAACTCCATGCCGGGAAATCCTCACTCTGTGCTGAGGGATCCTATGTTGAGTCCCCTTCTAGATAAAGTTACCTCCTTTCTGTAAGTGTAGAGGAGCCTCAGGAGATTAACCTCACTAGGCTAAAGCTAACCTTTGTGACTTTAATGTCCAAGTGCTTGTGTGCTGTAATTTAGTAGCTGCCCAGGAAGAAAGTGGTGCTATAAATTATTTCCCTCATTTACTGTGGATTAACTGGTCTGTGAAGACAAACCGTAAGTCACCTGGGCACCTTTGAAATTTATACTCACATTTTTAGCTTCACAGAACAACCACTTTCTTGTCATACTCAGACATAACAATCAAAGTCTTGACCTTGACCAGGATCTAGGAAACAGCAGTTACTCAAAATCAAACTTTAGAAATACTCAAAGGCAGAAAATCAGGTTTTGGAGCAGTTTACTTTCTAAGAAACCCCTGTAGGTTCCTGGTTGATTTCTAGTGCTAGCTACAGAGGCAGTAATCACAAAAAGACACCTAATAGTTCATGGCACCTATTTATAACACTAGACAATAATGCATTTTGTGAGGCATTTTTACTGGTCAACTAAATTTAATGTGAATTAAGACAGCAGGGATCCTGGGTTTCAATACATGTTGCTGTTCTGATGGACATGAGCAAAAAGGACTTTCTGGGAATAGGGAAAGCAGACATCTAATAGACACTTGAAGCAGCTGATGTTGATTTCCAGGACATCCTTCAACTAGAAAAAATAAAGTAACAATATTGTTTTCTATTTTTGGTTTGTGCCTTTCCCTGATACCGGTAAATAGCAGTACTGCTAGCTGAAGATGTGATCTTTAATTTTTTTTCTCCAAAAGTGTACAGAATGTTTGGCAAATTCTATCAGAACTTTTCAAACATTTTGTGCAATGAGTTTTGCATCTTAGCCTAGAGATCTATAAATCTTGTTTGAATTACTACTTATTTTTTGCAATTTTTATTAGCAAGAAATTATATTTGCAATCAGATGGGTTAGAAAAATCAATAAACTCCGGCATTTCATTTTTAACACTGTTTTGATATTGCTTTCCAGACTAAAGAAACAGTGAATGTAATTCTAATTCGTTATATATAAGGCCTCTGGTCTAAACACAGAATTTTCTTTGAGAAGAGCAGGGATACTTTGCTTGAATTATAATAGCTGTTATTCAGGCTAATGTATAAATCACAGATTTGATACGTGATAATTCTAAGTGTACTAGCCTTATAAAAACCTTACATTAAATCTGATCATTTGTAAAGGGATGGAGGAGAGAGAAGGCAGAAGAAAATAAGATGACCCACCCATCATGGTTATTATGTGGCAGGTGGTTTAATTCTGTCAAACTTATAGCTCCAGGTCTGATGTTTAGAAAACTTCATAAGCCTAGAGATATCCCTACTGACTTCTGAATTAGCATGTGTAAGATAAAAGCAAATGCAATTCTTAAACCATTACCATAGCAACATTATTAATGTTATGTTAGTTAAGACTGCAGCAATGTTTCTATTTTTAAAAAAAACAACAATGCTTCCTCTTCTTTAGTAGTTCATATAAAATGGAAAGTATACAGAAATATTTACTTGATGTCTGCTTCACAATGAGAGATTATCATCTCAAGTAATGTTCCATCACCACTGAAATGGTATAAAATCTTTGGTGACTGATTCATTGTATTAAAAATTTAACATCCTAAAATAACACATCTAAATATTTTAGTCCCAACTGATCCACAAGCAATACTGAAAATTGCAATAAATCTTTTCATTTGGAGTGTAGAGCCAAAATACTTTCCACCCATTCCAGCAGCTGCTACATAAGGATACCTTTATGTACATATGCACACTGAATTTCCTAGGCAAAATTTTCAGTATTACTTGCCACAAATTACTTCAGCTCATAATTTAGATACCTCAATATTTGCTGCCTTCACAGCAATAGGACTCACAGGACAGAATTTCTAATTACTGTTTGCAGTTACTCAAAGGTAGCCAGTGTAATCCTATTTGTGTATATGCTGTATGTAGCAATGCATGACAGTTACATTTTTTCTTTATTCTGGATTATCAGAACTTTTTTGCAAGTTGCCTAGAAGTCTCCTACTATTGCTACCTCTTTCTTTTCCAGGGAGATTAAACCCTAAAATATAAATGTATATTTTTTAATCATGAAAAGAGCAAGAGATGAAAAATGTTACTCAGGAGATTGTTGAGTGAAAGCAAGACTTATATGGTCTTCTGAATCCTTCATCCTTTCAATATTATGTCAACATTTTAACGGGTGAAAAATTAATTTGCATTAAAATATTATGCTAAAGGGTAGTTAGACAGCTACTTTGGAGTAGAAATGCACATAAAACTTGCAGTGAACGAGAATCACAGTTCTCCCCGATGCTCTCATTTGCACAGCATTTGGATAAATTTCCTTTGCATTTCTGGATGCCTGTGATGGAAACTGCAGTGGGAGAAGTAAGTTCTCATAAAGCTGCTGTGTCAGCCAGAATGATTGGCACATTATGCGCTCTTCCTTTCTCTTTGCATGTACCTGCTTCATCCTGGAAGGCATTCTGGGCTGTGAGAGGATAGGAAACAAGGTATTACTTGTAATCAGCCAAGAATCCTTGGCAAAAAAAGAACATTGAGGTTTTTGCCTTCAGACAGCTTTACATTATTTTTTTTCTTTTTCTTTTGCTGCTGTGTGTCTTCTGGAAGGGACAAGCATTTTTCCAGGCCTTACATAAAATAAATATTAAGTACTTTCTATTCCCAACAGTAATAAATGCCCGTTCTGAACCAATTTATTGTAGTCAGCCTGAAATGAATAGCTCTTACTGCCAAAATCTTCATTTCTGAAATCAGCTCCATATTCCCAATAAGAGATCTTTTTGCTCTAGTGAGGTGTTGATCTGCATGCTCTCATTTGAAATGAAATTACTTCTAAATGTGTCCTTATTTTCAGAATTTGGAAAAACACACAAAAGTGAATTTTTTACTTGTTGCTTTGAGATAACCAGATGTCATACTGATAGAAGGGTGCTAATCTAGAATAATTAGGTTTCTGTGAATGCAAGGCACCAGCAAGGATGAATTGTAGCAGGAAGGGTGAAACTCATCATTAGGTAGCAAGGGACTGTCTAACTGAAATTTGCAAAGTGAAAAATGAATCATGCTCTATGTCCCAGAATGCTGTGAAGCTTTCAAAGGAGAAAAAAAAACCTACTTCTTTCAGAATATCATCCAGGCTGCTTATGTGACCTAGCAGGCCATCTCTGAGTCAGAGAGCATTCAGTACGCACTGACCTTCTGAAAAGGAAATTTGCCTTTTAAACTCTCAATAACTACATATGGAAGAGGTGGGAAAAAAGTATCTGGTTGTTACATGAAATGGAGGGTTTGGTTCTTTAATAATAATAAAAAGACAACTTCTCTCACCAATTATTTTTCCAGTGATGTTCTTAAGCTGATATATCACAGAAAGCAATGCTGTATTTTTAGCCTTATACACTTGATTTAGACATGCTCCTCGTTATCAATAAGCCACAAAAATTGTGTGACACTGCCTCAGTTCACAGTCCTATAATTTACCTGAAGTACTAAATTATTAATAATTGCTCCTCAATTGTAATTAGGAATTTAAGAGAGCTGTTGGATTAACATTTCTAGTCTGTTGGCTTATTTTCTCCTTCCTTTCGGAAGTGCAAGTGTCTCTGTAGGTAGGTAATGAAGCATACAGTAACATGGCATCCTTATAGGGATACTGAGGGGCTTCTGTTATCCGGGGCTTCTGTTATCCTAGTATTTTTTACAGTTTTCTTATCTGAAAGCCCTCTTGCAACAGGATTACCCTTTTTAATGAGGAATAACTCTTCTGGGTCAGAACTAATGTCCCTCTGCTGAACATGTCTCATCCCCAGTGGTTGTCAAGGGAAGAATACTAGAACATGGCAATCGGTCAGCAACGCTTTCCCAGAACACTCTTCCAGCCTCCAATATTTTACAGTTCAAGGACTTATTCTGCCAAAACTGATAATATGCTTGTATTTAATGGTCCTCAGGGATTCCACTGATTTGCCTTATGGCTTTTTGAACTCATGTAATATTTTAACAATCACAGTATGTCATGTCATGGAGCTCCATAGCTCAACTATCTATCATGGACAGATGCGCTTCCTTCAGTTTTTTTGCATAAGCCTATTAATAGTTTCATCTGGCCCCTTTCTCTTGTACTGGAAGAAAGAGTGAACTGCATCTTTTCCAAGATGTTTATGTTTTCACAGATTCTTACCATTTTGCTCCACTGTTTCTTTTCTAAGCAGAGAGTCTTAGTTTTCCCACCTGTTCCTTGTAGAAAATGATTCCATATCAAAGGATGATCAAAGATCATAGCTTTACCACAGTCTTTTTGAGAAGGGAGGGATGTGGAAGAGGCAGAGGTTCAGAACTACACACATCATCCAAGATACAGGAGTACCTCAGATTACACAGTAGGATAAAATATTTTCATTAAAAGCCCAAGATTTCACTTCAGAGTACTAGTAGCCGGCTTACAGCCCAGTAGGTTTTAAATTTCCAGCTCATTCCCTTGCCAGCAATGAAATCTAAATTCTGTTTGCTTACTCCAGTAGAGCGCTATGGCAATCAAGTCCTCCGACATGCTTCTGGAGTCATGTGTGGACAGTATACAATCAATACTGCTTGGTGTCTTTAGTAATACCTCCCTGAGGTTTGTGCTACCCACTGCTCAGTCAAGAAGGAATAATTGTTCCAGATGTTCACAAGTCAATGTTATCAGTGGTGTAACTGCACTGAAACCAACAGTGATCTGATAAGATGAGTTGCATTTAAAGGAAATGCTGTCTTCTCATGAGGCAAATAAAGCTTCTGCTCAGAATCTAAAGGCTTTCAGATTATTTCAGCTTTATTTCATTTTGTAAAGTGTACATGGCCCCTGATTATCAGAGACGTTTTCTGCTTAATTTAACTTGGTTTTGTCACACAGTCCGATCGATTTAAAATTTCCAAGTTCCAAACTGGCGTGCTCCTAACAATGAAGTGCTTGCTTACATTTATTTTATGCAAAAAGAATTAATGATGATAAATTATGTTTTCTGGGAGGTGTTACATTTCTGCTTCAAATCTTAAGCGTCCAGCAGCCAAAGCTTACACACTGACTCACTGTCATTCCCAATGATATTCCATGCCTACAAATTATTATCTTCTTCGGATCAGCCAGCAGTCACACATGAGCTCAATGAGAGCTGCCAAGCTTAACAAAATAACTTTTTGTTTCTCTCCAAAATATGTTCAAAATCAAGCTGGATGAGATTGTAGCCCAAAACTACTTCTAGTTTTAAGCACAGAAATGGGGCACAGCTCTTCTAGTATCCTATTGAACTGGCAACTTTCAATTGTTCTGCTGCGGTGGCCCATAGTGTCCACAGTCTGTCCTATTCAGATGAGGACAGCTCCTGGTGGTTTTGGGGAGTTTGGGCGGGGGGGCGGGGGTGTTAGTTTGTTTTTTAATGTGAATGCAACAAAGTTCAAAATGGCTTTCAAATTGCAATGTAAAGATAATTTCCCCTGACTAGAAGCCCTGTAAACACATGGAAGGATATGTGGGTCACTGCACAGCCATGTACTTGGAAACGCACTCACGGTAGCACTGAGCAGGACAATTGGCAACCCTTTTAACTGCCTTCATACCTTTAAGCAACTCAGTATTTATTATTATTATCCCTGTATTAAAATTAAATATAATTCATTATGTTTGAATATTAATGTTATTTATAATACTGTGACACACTGAAGGAAGACATTTGAATAAAAATATCTCTTCTCTTAAGTTGAATTAGCATTTTAAAATACCATTGGAAAGAACCATAAAGTTAAACAGTGGTACCTTCCTGCATAATTTATGTCTTTCAGCCAAAGATTTGGATTGTGGACAGAAACAATTAAAACTCTACAAAAGAAAAGATGTTTTAAGAAGAAATACTGTAACTCTGGGCAATAAGTTTCCATTAGGCTCAGTAAGTGAAAGTATCTTCTTTTCACCTTGCAGACTGTTATAAGTCATTGTTACTCAAACCCTGAGGCAGACTCTGCTGTATAATTGAAAAAGAGAAGCCACTGGCCAAAAGCATTTCCATGGGGAGAGCTGTTGTGTGTTTTTCATCCAAAATATTTTTTTTCAAAGGATAATTCCATTCAATAAATTTAAGTAGCAGTAGGAAAAATCTATTTTACATTACTTTTAATGTAACATAGATCTTATAATTTTGTTAAAATGGAAAAACTAGAAAGTTATGTTATTACAATTTTTGTCTAAAAATAATCTGATTTGATCAACGTTACCCGATGTATAACTATCAACAAAAGCTCAGCTAAATTACTGTGCAATTTACCAACTTCAGTTCACACAAATAAAAAATTCAGACCTCAGACTTTGTTACTCAAATTTCAAAGTAAAATTGTAGCTTACAGCTCTGGATGCTTCTCACCAGAATGCACAAAATAATTGGAATAATTATGTTCTTTAAACCCTATGAAGAGTGCACTCAGCGCATAAGCAACTCTGACACCACCACCTAGGAAAAATACTCTGTTCAAAATGCCACTCTTCCTACACCCCACAATGGTAATTATTGACACCAACATTTTATCTGACAGTCTCTGTTAGGAGCATAACAGTAAACATTTCTATGCAGTATCACTTTCCCATATGCTAATGTCCAGTCATGCCTTGGTGTTACTGGGTAGGAAGTCCCAAAATCCTGAAGGTACTTCACCAAAATCCTTCCTGCCCCAGGATGCATTGCCCAGTTTGGTATAGGATTCCCCACACTTAATCCAGTAATAAGAATTTCAGTGACAATGTCCATTCAAGGTTTCTTCTTCTATAGCTTTGTCTTACCAAGTGTAAAACCACATCCGAGCTCTGTTTCACATCAAGTACTCACAAAAGCAATGGCTTCTTGGGGCAGGATAATCACTACCCTGTTGTATTGGTTTTGGCTGGGACAGAGTTAATTTTCTTCATGGTAGCTGGTATGGTTATATGTTTCAGACTTGTGATCAAAACAGTGTTGATAACACACTGATGTTTTAGCTGTTGCTGAGCAGTGCTTGCACATCATCAAGGCTTTTCTGTTTCTCATGCTGCCCCACCACATGAGTAGTCTGGAGTGCACAAGCTGGGAGGGGACACAGCCAGGAGAGCTGACCCCAACTGACCAGAGGGATATCCCATAATGTATGACGTCGTGCTCAGTAATAAGATCTGGGGGAAAGAAGGAGGAAGAGGAGACCTTCAGAGTTATACTTGGGCACGCAGCTTTTGCTTTACCTATTAAACTGCCTTCATCTCAACCCATGAGTTTTCTCTCTTTTACCCTTCTCATTCTCTCCCCCATTGCACTGGTGGGGAGTGAGCAAGAGGCTCTGTGGGGCTGAGCTGCCCACTGGGGTTAACCTACACCTATTGTGGAAAACTATCACCTCTTTTTCTCAAGAATATAAACCTCTTTTAACAGCCAATTTTCCTACTCAACTCTGACTTCGTGTGGAGCTGCAGTGACTTTCAAAGTCACCAGAGAAGTCCTACATAATCTACTCAGATGAAGCACCTTTCTGGTAATCATCTCCCTATTCAGAAACAGATGAAAGAAGATGACTTTTGTAGTATTCTCCCTCTGGGTCCCTATGGCTCTCTTTGGAGCATAAGACCCAAAGATTGTTATTGTTGTAAACTTTTGGAATTGTAGACGTGTAGTTAAATGTGATCTACCCTTAAAATCACTATTAGAGAAAAGAGACTGTTGAAGACAAAACAGCTCAAGTGTTTTAGACTATCTCTGTAGTCTTTAAATGACAGCAGAATACAGCATCTGCTTTTTTCCTAAATGCGAACTTAAAAACTGAGAAATTATTTCAGTTCTTTCAGATAATTTCTATGCAGTAAGCTCAAGTTTATCTAAGATGCACCAGGAAAAGAAAGTGAAAGTCAGGAAGGTAGCTGGGGTAGAAGAGTAGTAGATGTACCGAATCACCCTAGAATAAAGTGAACTAATAGATAATAAGCCATAAACTCACTTCATTTAGTCCAGAAGAGCCATGATAGGAGACAATACTGGCTGGCTGAATGTTTCAGAGGCATGCTGAGCATTTACATCTCTGTCCTGATTTCAGTTAGGATAGAGTTAATTTTCTTCCTAGTAGCGGGTATAGTGCTGTGTTTTGGATTTAGTATCGCAATAATGTTGATAACACACTGATGGTTTAGTTGTTGCTAAGTAGTGCTTACACTAAATCAAGAACTTTTCAGCTTCTCGTGCTCTACCGACTGAGAAGGTTGGAGATGCACAAGAAGCTGGGAGGGGGCACAGCCAGGACAGCTGACCCAAACTGGCCAAAGGGCTATTCCATACCATATGGCGTCATGCTCAGTATAGAAACTGGGGGAAAGCTGGCCAGGGGGTTGCTGTTCAGGGACTGACTGGGCATCTGTTGGTGGGTGGTGAGCAATTGCATCGTGCATCACTTGTTTTCTATATTCTATTATCATAATTATTATTATTATTTTATTTTATTTCAATTATTAAACTGTTCTTAACTCAACCCACAAGGGTTTTTTTCACTTTTACTCTTCTGATTCTCTCCTCCGTCCCTCCAGGGGTGGGGAGTGAGCGAGCAGCTGTGTGGTGCTCAGTTGCCGGCAGGGATTAAACCACGACAACCTCCTACCATCCTCCCCTTTCAGATTCAGAGAAAAATGTAGAGAAACGGAATAATGATCATGAGTAGGACAAAGAAAAGGTGATAACAGTAAAATCAGCAGTGTTACTGCATTATAAAATTGTTCCTTAGCACCTTTAATATCCATTAGAGATTTACTAATGCCAGAGATTACACAATAAATTGATACACCTTTTTCAACTCATTTGACAGGCAACACATTAATAAATGAACATTCAGGTCTAATGATTTGTCCATCAAAGAGTAAAATTATGTGATATTTCATTAATTGTGCAAAAATATAGATGCATTATGAGAAAAAGTCTGTGAAGTGACCCTCCTAAAATGCTTTAACTGCCCACACAGTTACTGTGTAATGTGCTGCAAGCTAAATTCACTGAGTCGTCCTTCAGCTGTCTAATAGAAGAGATAATGCACTGTACCAGGGGTTAATCTGACTAACATGCGTCTTTCTTTGGCATCTTCAAGCTTGAGAAGAAATTATAAAGGTCAAAGTTTAAAAAGTTATCTGTGATAAGATTTTTTTTTCCCTAAGAAAGCAAATTAAAAAAATCTTAATTGAAGATAATAAAGATTAAAATTATTAAAAGATTAAAATTATGATAAAGATTTTTTAAAAAAACACCTTTGCTCTGTTTTTTTACATTCTTTGAGAACTAGATAAAATATTCAGAGAAAGATAAGCAGAAAGTTCCCTGCAACAACACAAGACACACACCTTGTAGGTGAACCAAAGTTGACAAGTCCTAACAGCTCTAATAGTGGCTTTGTCCTGCTGAAGTTTGCCATTTAGGCTGGAAATAATCTTACTCTTCCCTTTAGAGCTGCACTGATTGTCAGTATCCTGGCAAAGTATCAACTGTTGAGCCTGAGGACAGTGAGGAAGGGACAGTGGGGAAAGAGGGAGGTTTTTGCATTGTGTATGACTGAGCCAAGTTAGAGCTAAGGATTGATATTCCATGATATCAGCAAAAGCCTAAACCCTATATTCTGCAAACTGGCAAAGCTGAAAACCTGCCTGAAAACTATTTGATGCTAATGAAATAGTAGATAGGATTAGGAATCTCTTTCTGTGGATCAGATATAGTAAATGAGGTTAAATTTGGGTGTGCCAGTTCTGAGAAGATAGTAAAGCAGTAGCCACAGTTTTGCTGTCTTACCACAGGTTAGTTATCATTCAATGCTTGCTCATCCTTTTGCTAGAGTCACGGTCTTAGACATTATGAATTAGTCTTCTGTTATTAAAAGTATCAGATCCCAACTGGATTTCAATTATTCTTTCAGTAAACAACTTTTTTTTTCCTAAATTAACCTCTTCAATCTTTTAACCTACCATAACAACAAAAATGATCACTGAGGTAGCCGGGAAAGAGGTATAACTTTCATAAAATCATTTAAATGACCCACATCAAGGTCTTTTCAGATTTTTATGCAAGGTTTTTTATGAGATACATTATGGGTTCATCTCTACATGTATTGAATGAATGAGAAGGAAAGGAAAATAGAGCCTGCAGCCACTGAGGGAAACATTGACAGTTATTCTACCAGAGAAAAGTAGACTGTCCTAAGAAAGGGAGTAATCTTTGTTCTTGAAAGAAGAAAAGTCATTAAGAACTGGCCTTCATTTTCCTTGGGGCCATTTCCAAGTGTTGCTAACCACCAGATATGACTTTTTTTTTTAATACTGGGTAACTATACTATTATTGGAGTAAAAGCAAGCTACTAATTTTTTCTAAGATCTTATTATTCTATCTATTATTCACAGACAGTGAACAGTCCAGAGTAGCTATCCCTGCATACCACATCCTGATGAATGAGCAAGATATTCAGCTGCCAGCGATTAATTTTCTGCTGCTGCAGTAAGTATCAGTCAGGAGCAAACCAGGTTAGTATGTCAGACAGCACACTGGAGAAGACTATATCACCTCTTCCTTATCTTTCAGTGAAACAGAATTTTTGAGCATTCATTGCCAGCACTGACAACCACCTCTCAGCTCCCCACATTTCCACCCACCTCCCCCCAAAAAATACTTTTAAGTTTACAAAGCAATTATGGAGTCAGCATGGGATCCAGTTCTTCACATAAAGAGATGTAAGAAGCTGTTATGCCTACCATATTGTATGCTTCTGAGAAATGAACGTTGTACTGAAGTCTACACACAGCTGAGGAGGTTTCAAAACAGACACTTTTGCATAGCTAAGGAAAGGTATCTCATGAAAAAAAACCCCCCACAACTGAACAAAAAAACAAATTATGAGCTTTTGCAGCATACTGACTGTATAACTGTCATGACACGAATAATGGGGCTGCCATAAATTGGAAAGGTGGATTGGAACAATGCTGTGTAAGTGCAGAAAAACTTCTATTTGGTGAACTTGAGTGTGGAAGAAGAAAATTTCAAAGCAGAGAAACGCAATTTTGCAGTAAATCTTTTGAGACTTTAGCCATTGGCAGCAAGGGAACACCTAGGACAAGGTCATGGGCAGAGACAGAGAAGAAAAGGAGACATCACTTCCCAGGTGTTCAGCAACACCCTTTCATTATTTAGTTGTTCCCCCTGCTCCTTTTCAAATATAAAAGTCAAGTTCCATGTGGGGAGAAATCACAGGACGCACCAAGTCTGTTAAAAGAGGCCCAGAACAGAAGTGCAAATAGAAGGTAAAGAACGCAAGAGCTCCCACAGATTAGATGATGCACGAAGCAGTACTGCACACGCTGTGATAGTGATGTTCACAAGAAAGTCAGTAGAGCTGTCTGCCCAGCCACCAGACAGGGCTTCCTTCTTCTTCCCACCAAAACAGTTGATGGTGATAGTACCATGAGAGATTTCTGACATGGATGTATGCTACAAACACTTCAGTTCAATGCCATGGTTTAATGCAATTCAACATATAACAGTTTAGGACTTTGTAAGAACAAACTTTGTTTATATATTCTCAAAACAACAATGCTTTGGAGTGAACAGTTAGCTATGCACCAGACATTTTAATATCAGGAACAGATTTCAGACATACCTTTGTACATTGTCTGTGGCCACCACAGAGCAATGGGAGTAACACATTTCCCACTGCTGGAAAAGCAGGACCGTTAGACACTTTATCTTCCCTGACAGTTTCTGGCAAAGAGGAGGAACTGTGAAAGGAGGAAATGTAAAAGGAGGAATGTAAAGATAATGCGATACCAAGACACCTGGCAGGAATCTAAAGGTTGCTGGAAGATACATGAATGACTGAGAGTGAGGTTAGCATGGAGGCGAGCAAAGCAGTCTTACTCCAGCTACAGAAAAGTGAGGTGGTGAAGTGCTAAGGTAGTCACCATGGGTCTAAGAAGGCTTCATAGGTTAGATGAACCATAAATGTGAAAGCCTGCAATGTGAGATTCCTCATCTAATTTCTCCCTGACAGTGAACCAAATAATCCAAAAAATTGGTCTGTACTGATCTTCAACAGTTTAAGTACTTGTTTAAAGTTTTGTATACATGGTCTTCATTGAGTTCCAAAATGTTTATGGAGGAGCAAACTAATTCATCTTAATATTAGAAAATGTTTTAGAATCAAAGGGAGGCAAATGTGAATATAATTGCAGAGTAGCATCTATTCTACACCAATTTAATTGCTCAGGAGCTTAAATAACCTAGCAATCAATCTGAACTACCATTTTCCCAAGCATTACAAAAAGCAAAAAAAACCTGGAATAGCATCTTTCTCAGAAATCTGAGAAGACCTTTAGTGTTAAAATGAGATTTTTAATCAAGAATCCTTTTGGTTTTCTGGCACACATTTTTCTTTTCAGAAAAGTTGGAATTTGAGAACTCATACAAGAGTCTTTTAAATGATGAAAAAACCCTTCAATGACACTTAAAAGGCCAAAAAAAGACAAAGAACAATTGAAAAAAAAAACACAAATTTTTTTTAGATACATTTAAAGGTAGTTTTATAACATTTTGACAAGTCCTGGTAATAGAATGGAAGCAAGATCAAACATCATGCCACTCCACAGCAAACGGCATTCATACCGTCCTTGGACTTCCACTGTCACAAAAAATGTAATCCTGCTACAGTGGGAAAAAAAAACAGATGACATAAGTGTCTCTTACATGAGATCTTCATTAATTTTTAAGGGCAATATACATTCTCAAGACAAGATATTGAGGGTGAAAAACCTGATGAAGGAACTCTCCAAAAAAGAAACTTGTATCTCTTTAAAAAACAGATATTCAATTTTATCAGCAAGCCATGTCATATCATGTAAGAACTGGGAACTGCCCAAGCACATGTTAAATGTGCAGGAAGTTGAAGAGCTCAGGCAGGAGCAAAGCTCCCAGTTGATATTTCTGAATTTCCACATACTATGTTGTTTAACTAATGCAAATTCTACTGCATTTAATATATGCCAGACTATGGCAGTTCTTGGCCATATTTCTGTGCAACAGGAGCACCTCTTTTATTGTCTGGGACTGATTTCTTTCTCAACTGCAGACCATGCATGAGTAGCCCTGGATACTGAAGAGGGAATTACTCAAAATGTACTTAGCAACTAAAATGCCAGCGAGGAGGAAGACAAACACTGATGAAGTCTCACCTAACATCAGACTCCCTGCACTGAAAGGCTTCCTCCTCCTAACAAATGTTTGAGTTAATGGGAGACACTCTGCATTTTCAAAAGCAGTCTTAAAGTTATGCAAATAGCAAAGTGTCATTTCCCAGACTGTATTCTACTCCTGAAATTCCCAAGGTACTATCAGAGTATTTCTAAATTGGAATTGGTTAGATGGTAAAACTGTTACATCAAAAGCAGACTGCTCTGAGCCTCACTGTGGAACCTTTATTTTTTCATAGGATTCAAAGAAAGAAAATGGAATTTTTGCAGGAAAAGTCTTACTTTGAATGAGGCAATGAAGTGTGAATTATTCAGCTTACCTGGAAAAATTTCAACTGCACGTATCTGAGGGAATTACTGATTCCTCCACACAAATCTAGGTGAAAGCGAAGCCTTTAATGTAGACATAAATTTCCTGTTATCTTTCTCTAGTTCACCACAAACACTAAGTTTAGAAGGCTTCTCTATTCCAATTTCATTCTGCACACAACTAAATGAAAAATGTAACAGAAGCCTCAATTTATTAAGTTAAAGGATAAAAATCTATATTTATTCATTTACTCAGACATTTGGAATTTCAAATTAGTACTCAGTCACTTAACAGGGGATTTGAATTGCAATTTCATATAGGTAAGTTGAAAAGTAGGACCATGAGAATTTTGATATTTCTTCTTTGACTTCATTTCAAGCCTTTGTCTATTTGTGCTTATAAATGCATTGTAACACATCTTCAGACAATATGGACAAATGCATCTTCACTGAAGTTAGTGGACTGTGTCTATTTGCCACCAGCTGCAGATCTGGTCCATAATTCACTGTTTTGCTGAAATGTCCTATACAATGAAGTGAGTAAATAAAATTTATACCCTTGTGCTTAAAACCAGGCTTTGGACAACCAGCAAGAATAGAACTTGTGCCAAACCATCTGCAAACCACAGGAATGTATT
Source organism: Ciconia boyciana (assembly GCF_034638445.1). Classification (NCBI taxonomy): domain Eukaryota; kingdom Metazoa; phylum Chordata; class Aves; order Ciconiiformes; family Ciconiidae; genus Ciconia; species Ciconia boyciana. The sequence goes on from NC_132938.1 coordinate 28,960,361, forward strand.
TCAGCCCCTGCACATCCCTCTTCCAGAATATAAACTGGAATATTTGCCACTTTGTCTCTTAAGCTTCTCCGTAGCTAATGTAGGACACACAAAAATTAAGCTTTTCCTCAGACACAGAAGTAATGTACCCAGTAGATACTAACAGATGCATGCTATCTTAATGTTAGAACAATAAATGTAGGCTTAAAAATAATTGTTAGGTTTTTCCCCAAGACACCTGCTACTTGATTTTCTCCATTTTGACAGGTGACAGTGGGAAAGTTCATCCAGGCATCAATTAGCAGAGGAAGACTTAAATGTGTTAACATTAAAAAAAACCTTTTTTCATCACTATTTCTAGCTCTCGAAAGGAAAGGTAAAAATAAAAACATTTATTTCGCCATAGCTTCCTCTGCACTGCAGTTAGAACACTGAATTTGGATGTCATTTATACCAAAAATGTGAGTGTACTATGTTTAAACATAAAGACCTGTAAAAAAACCCCAAGCATCTTATATGAGTGTTAAACACAGTGAATTTTTAACAAAGCAGTGAGAAACACACTAGCAAGCTTAGTCCTTGTGTCCTGCTTAGGTGACAATGAAGAGCAGGTTCTTTGCACTGAATGTTGTAGAAGGACAAGTTTCCAAGATGAGAACAGGGTAGGCTCACTCTTCTTGGCTTGGGTATGCTTTTGCCTTCTCCTTGGTCTTTCTGTTCTCAGTGGTGTCAGTGGACCCCCACATCATCTGCTCTCTGGGAAGTGCCAGAAAATGTCTCTAGGAGGATCCATACAACAGCGCTCAGTTGCCAAGTTCTGGACAGTCGGTTTATTTTGGTTAGTGTATTTCATTAAGATGCAGCTGTCATTCAGCTGTTCACAAGTCAAAACATAACTTTGCTCATCTAAACTGATGTCCTCCAGGACATCATCCCTGATTTGAACTTTAGCATTGGCATGACATGCATTATTGCTAGGATCCACTTTCAGTGAGATACCAGTCAAGATCTGTTTTTCCTGAGAGATTTTCAGGTACTTTATAAGTGAAAACAAATGAACTTAAGTTAATAAGGTCTTAATAAAGAACAGGTTGGTCTCAATATTCTGATAGTAATGTCCCAGGCAGAGAGCATTTACCTGTACTAGTGAAATTCAATAGTCGTTCTCACAACACAGTCATGTTTCCAGTTCTAATCAAAAGGAAATACTAGCATCCATTCCTATAGGGTGGACAGCTGCCTGATAAGTACTGGTAACAGTAGTTGTATTCCCCACCTCAATTAGTTTCACCTAAAAGATGTCAGATTGATCACTAGTTCATGGTTCTCCTACTTACTGTAATTAATACTGTGCTAGTACTGTAATTAATACTGTGCTAGCACCTCAAAATCCAATCCACAGCTGGATTTCTGTCGTATCTATTTTTGCACATACAAAAATCATAAAGACCAGAAAGAGCTCTTGCGGGCTCTGCAGTTCTCAGCTTACGATTTAGATATTGTGTACTGGGTAAACAAGCAAAACAACTTTATGACCTATTCCCACTTCTATTATGCCAAGTTATTTTCCCCTTCTTCTTTTATCTGCACAGCTCTGTGCAACAGAAGCAACACAGAAAAGTCAGGTTACTCTGCAAAGTTACCACCTAATGTTGCAGATTTATTTTCTCTTATTCATTTTCATAATGTACTCAGCAGTTTTAAATAGGCCAGAAATAGTATTTCTATTATTTGTCTAAGGGACTTATATTACCACTAATGGTTCTAAAAGTGAAAAGATTTAACTTCATCATTATCTTTTACAATGCAATATTATAGAAAACATCAGTACCTATAAATGATAGCTATTCCAAGTTTACATACTGCAAGACCTTAGAGATAAGGCAGCTTTGTTACATGCATGGAACTACCATCTCTGGAACCCAGTATGAAATAGTGGCTTCTGTGCGATAAGCAATGTTCTGTGTTAGTACGTCCTGAATTAGTAGATAGATGCTATAGAGAAAATGAAATACAAATGCAAATACACAGCTATATTAAATAGACAGAAGCTGGTTCTACAGGTTTCCCAATGGAAGAAATAGCCTATTACTTTCTCCTTCTGGTAAGCCAGAACTGGGTTTATTGACTGTAATGTGAGCTGTAATATTAGCTAGCTTTGTGACAAACATTTTGTGCTTGGATTTCCTCATTATATTTGTTTTGAGTTAAATGCTTTGGCATCACTGAATTAAAAACACTAACTGTTATCTCCTTCTCCAGTACTCAACCTTACTAAGGTTTTAAATAACTATTAGATCCCATTGGACAGACTAATTTGATTCATATTACGAACACTAATGAAGGAATTGTACAAACTTGTTTGAGATTTTCTGGAACTCTCCCAAGATGTTTTTCCCCTGCTATTGAGTTTTAGCAGCCAAAGTACACTGCTGAGAGAAATTAAATCTAGAAGCAATAACCGATCATATATATATATGTATGTGCATATATGCATGTGTGTGTGTGTGTATGTATATATTTACAGATTTGCATTCTTCCCCTGATCTGGAACTCTGAGCAAGGAGGAACCAGATCAACAGATGATATAAAAATGACCTATGAAGCCAGATGGATGAAGTCCAACTAAATTTCTCCTACAAAGAGCTATAGATCTCATTTCAACTTTTCAATAAACAGAAAAAATAGAATTGTTTGTAACAGTTGTACTGCTGACAGTACAAATTTGGACAAAAATGTTGACAATACAAACATCGCCAAACATTTTTTCCCCCCAGAAACTTGTAATACACAGCGAACAACTAAAATAAAAGGAAGAAAAATGCAGCAGACTTATGGAAAGATGATTAGAAGGAACAGATAAACATCTTTTTTTTTAGTTTTTATAAAACAGAGTAAATTCTAGAGCCGAATTGAACAGGATAGATTAGCCTGTCATCTAAAAATCCCTGTTCCAAGATATATACACACACATACGTGATATACATATGTATGTATATATATACATAAAGATGATACATAACATCAGATTAGCATAGAGTATTTTCATCCATTATAAATGTTTTAACTTTAAATACACAAATAAAACTGACTCTACCTTGTCAGGCCCACCTCCATATTCAGAGACATAGGAATACCAACTTTAAATACAAATTTCACCATTCTAATTATCTTCTGTAATGCATAGGCAAGCCCTAAACTTCTCCTGATTGCTATAGAACTAAGTCACAGCTCACAGACAAAACAATATTGTCTTGTTTTGAAAATTATTTCCTTTCTAAAGGAAATTACCTTTCTCCAAAGGTAGAACTACTGATAGGGAAATAAGCCATTTCTATAAAGGTATGCAGAGTTTTCAAGTCAACACCATATCAAATGCCTGTAGAATACCTCAGACCTCCGATTTTATTTATAGAGTCATAGAATTTCAAAAAATACTTTACACCACTAACATAAAAAAAGAACAAAAATAACAAAACAACAAAAAGTAGCAAAAAATGACTTGTAAGTGGAAGCAATTCATGTTCCCCTTATGTTTATTCTTGGTTTACCATCCTTTGGCACTGCCAGGTTCAAAAAACCATAAAACATCTTTTACATAACTTAGAACTGACTGATGTCCTTTCTGATGTATATCTGAAATCTTCTGATTCCCTTTCTTCTCAAAGCTGGTGAACTATTTGCAAAGGCTTGATCTATAATCAATATACGATATTTTTAAGTACTTCTAGAACTCAGCTCATGATTGTTACAAACAACTTATATTGAGTAATATTCTTCATTTCCATTGCTTTCAGTAGAGCTACCCCTTTGTCCTACCTATCAAGATGAACTAAAAACAGAGTTAAATTCTATTTTAAATTGGCCATGGAACAATAACAACAAAGTGAAAAATTATAATGATGATGGTGATTATGATGATTAAAAAAAAATTCTGGTACCCATCACACTGTAATCAGGAATGATCTCCTTGGCCAGTTTGGCTAGTAAATCAGCTTTATCAAATTCAATGTCTATCTGAGTTGCATTTGGTTTGGTGACTAGATTATAGATGTAATATTCAGTCACCATCCCTGCTTTACTGAACTTGGTGACTATCTTGGTTTAACCGTATGCAGCCCAGAAGGCCAACCGTATCCCGGGCTGCATCAAAAGCAGCATGACCAGCAAGTCGAGGGAGGTGATTCTGCCCCTTTACCCCGCTCTCATGACACCCCACCTGGAGTACTGCATCCAGCTCTGCAGTCCTCATCACATGAAAGACAAGGACCTGTTGGAGCGGGTCCAGAGGAGGGCCACTTCCACATAAAAAAATGATCAGAGGGATGGAACACTTCTCCTATGCAGAAAGGCTGAGAGTTGGGGTTGTTCAGCCTGGAGAAGAGAAGGCTTCAGGGAGACTTTACTGCAGCCTTTCAGTACTTAAAGGAGGCTTATAAGAAAGATGGGGACAAACTTTTTAGCAGGGCCTGTTGCAATAGGACAAGGGGTAATAGTTTTAAACTAAAAGAGGGTAGGTTTAGATTAGATATAAGGAAGAAATTTTTTACGATGAGGGTGGTGAAACACTGGAACAGGTTGCCCGAAGAGGGGGTAGATGCCTCATCTCTGGAAACATTCAAGGTCAGATTGGATGGGGCTCTTAGCAACCTGATCTAGTTGAAGATGTCCTTGTTCATTGCAGGGGGGTTGGACTAGATGACCTTTAAAGGTCCATTCCAACCCAAACTATTCTATGATTCTACGATTCTATGAAGAATAAGAGTAAGTCTGATGCTGAAAAGCAGGATGCAGAACACAACAATCAAGCCAAAAATAAGGATAATTCCAGCCAACAGGGCAAACAGAAAAGATAGGAGAGTGTTTAGGATGCTCATGATTGTAAGTGCCCCAATGTAGTAAAAGCAGAACTATGCCCTTCAGAGAGCCCTGCATATCAGTGCTCGCATTCTGGTGACCTGTCCTTAAGTCACAGGCAGCAGCTTCTGCCTGAGCATGTGGGAAGTTCTACCACATCACAATTGGTCACACAGGGGCAGCATACAAACCTTGCACATCTGACACGTCCTTGGGCAGTTCCTAGCTCTTACATGTCATGACTTTCCACTCTTCATATAGCCATATCATTATCATACTAACCAACTTCTTCAGAAAATTTGAGTGTCTCCCAGCAATAACCGGGGGAGATATTAAATTTACCTAAACTGTAGGTCATTTCTATAGTTGGTCCCTATCCATCATATACATAATCATGCACCAGAGATCAAAGATCAGAGAATCACAGGATCACTGATGCGGGCAGGGACCTCTGGAGATCTTCTAGTCCAACCTCCTGCACAACCAGGGTCACCTACAGCGGGTTGCTCAGGACCATATCCAGCCATGTTTTGATGGATGGAGACTCCACGGCCTTTCTGGGAAACCTGTTCCAGTGTTTGACCACCCTCACAGTAAAAACATGGTTTCTTCTGTTCAGATGTGTTTCAGGTTGTGCTTATTGCCTCTTGCCCTTTCACTGGATACCACTGAGAAGAGCCTGGCTCCCTCCTCTTTACATCCTCCCATGAGGTATTTATACACAAAGATAAACAACTCCCCTGATCCTTCTCTTCTCCAGGCTAAACAGTTCCTTAGCTCTCTCAGCCTCTCCTCACAGCAGAGATTCTCCAGTCCCTAATGATATCAGCCATACCCCAAAGACATCGTAAACCTTACAATTTCCACATCACACAAAGCAACTGAGCTAGATTAGCTAGCTTGCTGGAATTTAGTGTAAATTGGAAATACACCAAATTTAGCTTTCTTTTGAAGAAATGCCTAGTTCATCAAAACAACTTTAAGCCTTACTTTTAATATATTTAGTAGTCTTGTTTTTAATATAGTCAATGGAAAACAATAGAAAAAATATGTACTAATATTGCTACTCATATTGCAATACTGCATGAAGATTCCACATAAATATTTATTAAGCTCTTATTTGCTGTTTCTTGAGAATGTCTTACTAACTGACAAGTTAGCAACAAGAAAAACATATCAGTTTTGTAGATAAAACACTATATATCTGTGGACTTGTGGTTGAAAACAGTGAATATATCTCATTAACATACCTTTCACTGAATCTACTTGCCAAGGCAGCATATGTGAAAAAAATAATTTTAAAACAGTTTTCAAGTAAAAATTTGAGTTTATATATAATCATTTTCCTACTCTGAGTATGAAATGCATATTTCTGGTTTGGGTTGTTTTGTTCGTTTGCTTGTTTTTAATTGCCAGCTGATCTTTCTGGGTATAGATGTGGCCTCTGGAGGCACCATGGTAAATGGGACTGGCACTGACTCAAGCATGCTGAGCCCAAGGTTTGTATTTAATTTGGAAAGACCTAGCTCTTTCCAAAAAATAGGAAGACTTTCATTTTGAGAACTTCTTTGTTCATAATCCCACATCTAAAAAGCAACTTTTGGCATTTGCCTGAAGCTTTAAGAAGGCATGCCACTTTGCCTAGAGCAAACCAGAAAATTCAAGACAAGAAGTTTTGGGGGGTCTTCTAGTTGTAGGAAAAAAGAGCCAAAATCAGCCTTAGAAATGTGTGTGTCTTATCTGTAGAAGACCTTTAACAGTTTTATAATATCCTGAGAGTCCAGAGGCCCAAGTATACCTATGATTACATTTTTCTAATTCAAAGCCAATGAAACTTGTGTGTTTGCTGTAGATTTTAACTTAAAGGCCACAACTGCATATAGTAAAAATGCTGTGGGGTTTGATTAAGACCTTGTTCTGTCTACCCCAGCAGGAGGAAATCTCTTTATGCACTGCTGGTTGGTGCACGTACAGGTGACCATGCCACATAGACTCTTTCAGTGTCCATGTTAAACATGCTAGTGAATAAAGAGAAACAATGGAATATGACCCATGATACAGTCATACCTGCAAGACCTATTGATTTTCTTATTTTGCTGTAGATACAGAGAATGAAAACTTGATCCCACAGACTTCATGAGGTCCAGGTGAGGTCCAGAAAATCTGCTGAAAGAAGGCGAATTCTCAAATACAGTCTTTTGTGTTGAACAGCCATAGCATCTACTTTGAAAGATATCAGTATCAACCACAGTGTAAGACTCTTCCACATCCTTTTGTCTGGACCCATAGATCCTAATTAGATCCACAGGTATAGGCAAAGACTTGAATGATTGCATACTGAAATTAAATATGTAAACTAAAGATAATCACAGTTCAAGATTTTTTTTATAGCAGAGACAATTTCTTCAGTTTATTTTATATTCTTGGCAGTTACCCAATAAAGTCACCTTTTCTAGAGAAAAATTGAACCTTCCATTTTATTGGGTTTTCTTTGCCTTCTCATAAAATTATAAAAGGATTAGCAGCTTCTTCTGGTAAATTAACACCCATGTGTCCCAGTTTTACAGAGCATCAATAATCAGATCTAGCCAGCACACTCTAAAAACTGAAGCAGAGGGTGCATCTATACTAGCATTTTAGAGAAGCTGAGGACTGCACTTTGGAAGCAAACCTTGTGCTTACCACCACCTACTGCACTTTGGTTGGCATTGTGGAGTGGCCTGAAAGTGCCCTCACCACACTTCTTTTGTATAAAACTAAACTGGGAAATAGAGTCCAGGAGCATACCAGACTAGAGCGATTTCACATCACTCCTAAAATGATTATAATACTGCTGACAGGTCCTCAGGAGCAACTGTTTCTCCGTACAGACCACTTCTATTAAGCTACACTACTTGCTAATGGAGACATAGCCTTAAAGAACCCATCTTTTCCCTTATAAACATTATTTTATCCCAGGGATACATCTCTTACTCTCATCCCTCCCTTGACTTGAACTGTCACCTGTTCTGCTTGATATTAAGAACTATAGCTGCTATTAAAGCACCTGTCAGAGCCAAGTAAAAGTGTTTCTGATACTATGATAGCTTGTAAAAATCTGCAGACAAAAATCTCACTGGTGCAGATGCTTGGCTAGCTGGCTTTTGCAACTGTTTCTGTGTTTTACTAATAATTACAAATTTAGGCAAAGATGCATTGAAAATTTTTGCAAGCTGAATTCTAATCATTTGCTGTTGAGTACAAAACTATTCTTTTCCACTGTAGTGTTTCATCTCAGAGAGTATCATATTTTTTCAACTTAATATCAAAAGGGTAAATTAGGAATATCTACCTTCAGCATGGAATATATTTTCACTCAGCAAAAATTAAAAAAAATCTTAAAGAGAAAAATACTAATACGTTTTCTTTGAACTCATGATGGAAAACAATTTTGTCATTTTCTTTCCTGTATGAGTTCTTGACATAAATAGGTAAATAGACACACTTATTTCAAACAAATCACATTCACTGCCCATTTAATTTTTATAGTATTCTGGACCATACATAATGCATAGTCTAATGAAATTCAAATACTGGATCTATCATTATGAAATTAATTATTGCAATCAGCATGGGTGTTTTACCTTTCTAGGGAGAGCTGCCTTCTGGCAAAGCAGGTAAGCCATATTATCATGCCTTGTTTTTCCCTTTGTAATGAACAGAGCAAGATAGTATATGTTTTTACCCAGACTAGCTCCTGTTGTGGTTGCTTGTGGGAAAAATATCGATTGTTTGAGAAAGATCCACATTTCTAGAGTGGAGTAGTGGAAACTATTAAGTGACTGCTATACTTTTTTTTTTCAAGGGAGAGTATACAGCTTCTACCTCAGAAGTGAAAAGTAAACTATAGCTCTGTGAAGATTAGCTCCAACATGAAGAATCTGAATGAACGATTTTTATCTTAGGTTTTAAATCCCCATTGTAGAGGTTCATAAAGAAAAGGTCATTTTGTATTCACAGGTCTCATATCTTTCAGCAAGAGAAAAACATTCTCAAGTATTATGAAGAAAAATTTGCATTTGCTTTTATAAAGAGGTTTTGCTTTATCTGTGTGTGATTTCCATTCTTTTCAAGGCAACATCTCTTAAAGATATCTTGTGAATGCATAATGTTTAAATATGTATATTTGTGAAGGGAGAGGATAAGGATGAAGAAGTGCTTCATATTTTGTATATAACGACAATCCATGTTCTTGCTACAATAACCTGAACAATACAGTTCAGTGTCTCTGCAGGTACCAGACAGCAAGAATTCAGAAGTTCTTGGTTTCTCCCTACAGAAGGATAAAAAGAGGTCCAATTTATTATTTGCAAGTCTCCCTTCCTTTATAAGCCTTGAAGAGAGGACAGTAGGAAACAATTCCTCCATTCCCTGTTTTTGTTCTGCATAAAAATGAGTCCTGGTTCTGCTTCCCTTTTAAAGATCACCATACTGTAACAATTACCACACTGTTCACAAGTTAAATAGGTCTAAACACAACTGTAACTTTAATTTGATACTCTAGAATATTTGATGCCCATTCCTTAGAAATTCTGATCTGTTTACCCCCAACTTCAGATTTCTATTGATTTCCAATGGCCAGGACATCACTCCAGTTCTTTTCGTTACTTTGTTATCTAAACAATGTCATGTAAATAACCTGGGACAACTGCTATTCCAGACCTCACAATAGAAAGACAATGAATATCTGGCTCCATGTGTTGTTTTCAGATACCTGGTTCCTTCAGCTGTCTTCATTTTTATTCTTTGCTTTTTCCTGTTATTGTAAAATATTATTCAGAACATTATAAAAATTGCCAGTAATGTTTGCACATAATGAAGACAAGTGTGCTTTTTCATCAGGGTGGAGGTGAGGGGTAAAAAAGCCAAGTTCCACTGCTTTCAGCTTCTCCATACCTGCATCTTCCCAGAAATGACCATAATCTGCTCACCGCCACACATTCTACTTATCTTAATGAGATGCCACCTTATTCCTGCCAAAGACCATGAAAAAGGGTGTTAAAGTGTCATCCCTCATAAGCTCCAGGCAGTGAAACTGAAATGGAGTAAGAGTTTTAGGAAAGCCACTTTTGCTGACTATTATTAGATCTATCATCTCCATTTAAATTACTTGTGTGTTGGAAAATTATTATTACTACACTAAACGTGTCATGTTCTTTTCCCAAACCACATAATATAGTTCAATATAATGAAATAGTTTAAATCTACCTAGTTTAATTGTTCCTGCTTGTATTACATAACTGTTGGTATGTAATGAATGGGATATGCTCACTTAACAAAGGCAAATTATTTTACTTGGGATTCTTCTGGTCTTACCAGGCTGAACTACACCTCTAGACAGTGCTATGACTTGTATTTAAAAGGGTGATATTGAAGACTAAAACAATAAACACTTTTTTAAAATGTCTCTTTATCCTTAATAAAATATAGAAAAATAAAAATTTGCCTCAATTTATCACTTACAGTAACCTTAATGAAATGTTTAAACTCAAGAGAAAAGATTTGTTGGCTTGGGTGTGATGTGCACTGATGCTGGTTTCTCATGCATATTTAGTAAGATCAATATTAAGTGCTTCACAGTCACTTAAAGGATCATAGATTGGACTGGTAAAATCAACTACCTTACATGCTCAGACAACTGCCATTATTAGATGTATCCAAGCACCCAAAAGCACCTGAATCAGCATCAGTCCTCTTAAGAGCTCTAAATACTCATACTGAAATGACTGGAATGGAGGAAAAAAGTAGAAAAAGATAAACAAAAGGACTTATCTGAAAATCTACATATGAAAACAATAGCAAAGCAGATAATTTGAAAGGAAACATCACATTTTCAGGCTCTGTCCTATCTACGGGACTATTATGCACTCAGAAATACAAAATAAAGTTTAAAAGGTGTACATTCTCATTTAATTTAAGATTGTGGTGAACAAGACAGGATGCAACTTACAATGTAGTCCTTCCACTTGAAACAACCTGTTTCACAGAGAGTTGCATAAGATATGATCTCCACTATACAATCTGGGTTAGCCCACCTTCACAAATGCTGTCCACTTCTAGAGCCCATTACAAGAGAGATTCAGTTTCACTTGCACAAGGGTCACTCCTGACCTTTTCACAGGTATGAGATCAACCATATTCACACTTATATTGATCATAATTGTTTGTGTAATTGAATGCAAATTGCCAATAGCTTTTCTATCAGCCAAGTCATAATAGTAACAAAACATGGAGTTCCTAAACTATAGGGAAACCCAGGAGAACTAGCAACAAACTCCAAGAAAGCCAGAGATTATGCTGCACTACCTACAAGTACTTTAAAATTCTATTTACTACATATGAGGGATTTTAGACCTACCTTTTCTCTTTGAATTCATGGCATACAGAATGGCTTAATGCAAACTGAGTCAGAGACAAATATGTTTCAGTAACCTCCCAGGACTTACATAGGTCTTGGCATTACTCTGACTATGTGGCTGCTAGCAAGCTGACTTCAATCAGGCTAATATTTATAGAGAAAACTTTAATTAGGCATTTCATGCAATGGGCAGCTTGTAATTGGCATGAATATACCTTCTGTGGAGCAGCCCGATTAGTCATAAATAAGCATTGTGGTACTGCTGAGGGTAATAGATGAATACTGTGTTTTACTGGTACCAAGGCTTATTGACTTGAATAGATCACGATGATAACATTGTTTTAATGAACTGGAGCTGCCAAGGCAAAGTAGAGGACAGTATGTGTCATAAAGCTATAGCCCAAACATTTTAGATAATGAGCACAGACTAATTTAAGATGACACAAAATACCCTGATTGCAACGATTCATTTGCAATTGGGCAAACAGAACTATATATACAGTTGTGTAGGTGTAATTGGAGTTTGATAGTTAACCTTTTTGCAGAATAATCACAATTATATGCACAGATCCGATTTGCCGCAATGTCCCAAGGGAAGACTATTTCAGTTATTGCCAAACTGACTATATGTTTATAATGCCATCTGGCAGACAGAAACTGGAAGTCAAATGCTGTTTCTCACTCCACAGGAGTATGTTTGCTCCATATGAAGAACTACATTAAATAGAATTTGGGTTTAATAAGCAATTTTATTTTAAGGCATAAAAGATATAGATTTCTCTTTGTTTCACAATTATATACGCATATATATGTACACAGGTGTTTATGAAGCTATCTATATATAATTATCTATAATTATGTAATTATAGATGTGCGTGTGTGTACCATACACACATACATTCTCATACTCTTAAAAAAAGAGGTTTTTAGTTCCTGAGAGCTTGTGAACACTGGGGTATGAACTTTATATAATAAAAGCAACAGTTACAATCTTTAAAACTCAGTAGAATTACAACCGAAACCTTCTCACTATGATTACAATGGTTTGCTCTAACAAAGGCTATAGGGGAACTAGAGTGGAAAAGGCAGAATTCTAGATAAGAAAATGCAACAAGTTACAGATACTATGAAAATTTTAATAAAAATGGCACACAAATAATCAACAAGTGTGCACAGGATCCAATAGTAAGCAAGTTTGGGCATATCTATCAATTATAGACAGTTTAAGTTGATAAAACTTAAAGTTAAAACTTAAAAGTTGATAAAACTTAAAGTTGTTAAAACAACTTTGCTAGTTGCTGCTAGCAAACTATCACTGTTAACTATAAAAACATTTAAAATCATTATTACAGATACAACAGAAAGATAAAAAAGATAAATAATATATAACTTTTACCTTTATCTGTAAAGTTGTCTCTTCAGAACTCTTTTCTCTTGTTTTTTTGGACGTTTTTTGTAGACAGCAGTGAAGAAGGTAATAATCACTCTTGTTCAAGGAAAAGTGAGTTGTTCAGGCAATGATGAGAGCATATTTTCAACTTTTGTTAGTGGAGTTTAATCCTATTTTCCTGAAGATGAAACAAGAAAAAAATACCCAAGAAGGGAGAGAAAAGAACAGAGGAGGTAAAAAACACAGCATCTCTTTCTGGTATACAGTCTCGTTAATAACATCTCTGCTGAGTAATGAGATATTGGATATTTTGGATGTTCTTATGCCTTTCAGAGGACTTAATGAAAATAATTATTTTCATTAATCTTTAACTGTGGACAAGATTTACTTACTGTTTTTCTTTCTAGCTTCTGACAAAGTAGTTTCTATCATTTGCTTTTGGTGGCTTGTTCGTTTTTCTAAACTTCCGATAATTATTTCTTCTGATTTTATGAAATTCCATGTTTCTTTTCAGTGACTTTTCAGAAAATAATTTAGTTGTAAAGATTATTCACAGCAAAATTGTGATTTTTAATTAATCTTAACAGACTACTAACCAAATGAGACTTGCCTATTTGCAACTTTGTTTTGATCACAAAACTCAGCCTGGATCCAAAATTATGTATGGTCTCTGCAGTTGCCTATTCCCTCCCCTCACCCCCCAAGGAGCCTTTCTTTACTATTTTCTTTCTGTTCCACCACTTCTGAGAAGAGTCTGTCTTCTTGCAAGTAGACTAGATTTGATATTGGTCTTTGTGCCTGAGAAAATTTTTTGTCAATAGATGAGAAACACAGGAAGCAGTGTGGAAAAATAGTCTAGGTCTTTTGTTTCTGAGAATATTCATTTCAGTGCTCTGCACTAGAATTTTGTAATCACACAGAGCTTCAGACATAGCTCATTGCTACAGTCCAACCAGCAGCAGTCAAAGGTTGAGGATTGCTTTCCTACTAAGAACAAAGAGAACTGAGCATTAGTCTAGTAGTTGCTGTGGGAAAGCTTAGTATTGATGAAGAATCCAAGAAGAAAATAAAACTAGGGCATGAATTCACAACAGATCCAAGTTCATCTGTGTTCAGCTTTAGCCAACTGTCGTTCATCCATGAGCCGACCTTTTATATGCTCTAGGCCATTTTGCTAGCAAGTGCGGAGTCACACGTGATGCAGGTTAAGAATGACTGTGTGCCACACGGCCTGCACAGTCTGCCCATCTCAGCTAGTGGCTGTATGTGAATTCTGAAAAGGGATAGAGAGAACCAACACTGATTCCACAACTGGGAGGCTGCTCACTGGAAGTACAGTTCCCGGTCACTGTTATTGATATGCAGAACTGAACAATATACCTTTTTCTCCCTCCACCTCAATCCACAGCTCTTTCTTCAAGCAATACATCAGTAATTTCATGGGCAATAGTACTCTGGAATGACACTGAAGATTAAAATTTAGTTGATATAAGCCATCGATGCAGAAGTAAGCAATCAAAAGGAAAAGAACTGATTGTGTAGGAACCAAGTTAAACTGTGTGACTTGAATTTTAAAAATCTTTCCTTTTATTAGCTGTATTAGCTATTTTACTTTTCCCACCACTATCTCAAAACATGAATGTGTGCTCTGTAAAAGAGCATCGTGCAGTGGTCATAATTATTTTGGAAAGAACATAACATTTTCTTCTTGAACATCCCTGTTGAATTCCGGCTGTTGCCCACTGATGGAGATTACCTTTGCTCTGTCGTGCTGATGAGCCTGTCCTGCAGACTCATCAGGGTAACCTCTCTCTCTCTGTTCCCAACATTTGCTTATTTACACCCATCACAACAGTTTGCCAGTGCAGCTGAGGAGCTTCTTCCACCCAAAAGTCCACTTCATAAAATGCTGTAATAACATCTAAGGACAGCTTTCAGTTTCATTGATCTTGCAGTAATATGGATAGAGCTTTAAAGGCATCCTACCTAGTGGTATTTCTGAAGAAAGTGGTTTTACTCTACTGCTCACTCAGCTGCTCAGTAACCACAGTTTATGGAACACGCATAGAGCGACAGGTATTAATCTGTGCTTCTCTGTTTCTCCAGATCATCTTGCTAAGGATCTGAATTTCAAGTAAGATTATGTAGGAGAATAAGAGCTGATTTAATTTTACAGTATAAGTACCATAGCATAATACTTGCTGCATACCAAATGCATTTTGCTCATTCTTATTTTTTTCATCTATTTATTCAGAAAAATGTTAAAAAAATACTGAAAAGCTTTTTTTTTACTAGATTTCTTAGTGTCAAGGTGTTAAATTGTGTAATTTCAACTATGATGAATTATTAGAGCTTATTACTAAGTCCACCACTTGCTCTTTGCAAATGTCATGGGAAAAAAAATTAAGGTACTGAACTTAGAAACATTTGCAGACAAAACATTTGCCTTACTAAACAGCAAAAGCTCTATTCTTGTTTTAAAGTAAATTTAGAAGACACATTTGTATACCAAGTAGTAGATAGTGAAAATCACAAATTCATCTTCTTACAGTTTTATTTCTTTATTCTACAGTTAGCAATGAAGCATACCCAATTTTACAGGACTTTTTTTTTCTTTTTTTTTTTTTTACTGCTACTTTGTTACTCAGGTTACACATATACAAAGTACAGAGGAGGAGTTCTAAATAGGTAGCAATATAAAAGCACTTATTAGGAAGAAATCAAAGCTATGGTGCAGAAAGTCCCATACCTCTCTGATGAAGACATTCCAAATAGAAGTGCTGACAGTCACATGGAGCAATGACAAATCACATTATTCACTACAGGACAGAGACAGCTGCCCAAATCCCTGATCAGCTTTGAACACAGTCTGGTCCCCCATCATCAGATTCAGTGAAGAGGCAATATATACTGCCCAGTTACTGATTTTAAAATCCCATCAAGAGAAAATGTCAAAGTGTTGACTATTTCAGTAAGGATCTGAAATGCTGGCTCTATTAGTGAAACTATGATTTCACTTATGACACACAGTTTGCACAAAGAATGAGTTTCTTTGCAGGAAACACAAGTCTATTTAAAAAAAAAAAACAAACCACAAGACATTAATGTATTTCCTTTAATCTGAACTTTAATTCTGGATTTACATCTTTTCTCTACTGCTTTTCCAAATTTTTGAATTATTAGGGTGTTTCAAAAGTTTTCATTAGCATTTTACCATTGCCTATTCCTACAATGAACTGCTGGCAATAATTTGCCAGATAATTTGAAATCAAGGTCCAAGTTTTGATTGCAGTCTTTTCTTTAATGACAATTAATTCTTTTCTATTGTAATTTGCCAAATAAAGATCTTTGTTCCTCTTTCAGTCAGGTTTTAGTTTGAGCTAACAATGTCTAAGAAGGCATTTTTTTTACTTGTATCATGCCGTTAAACATTATTCTTTTCCATTTTTTTTCATGGTACCTAATTGGCACAAGAGGAATTTTACTGCCATAAGATCACTGGGAGTATTATTTACCATACCATTGTCATTCTAGCAGTTATCATCTTCTAATCATTATTTTTAATCATTGAAAACAAGCAGGCACACAGAAATATGCATTTAAATGGCATCGTCTCTTTTTTCTATCAGCTGTCTTTATCTGTATGCTGGTACATAGACACTTATAAATGAGTCTGTGTGGAAGCAATTGGTCTTTGACTGATGCTCAGATGCAGCAAAGATGCTCCTGCATAATCAGAGAGAGAGAGAATAGTTTTGCCCTCCTAAACTTGCGACAGGTAAAGGGAATTCACAGCTGAGGGGAGCTAAATACAGCTCTTCTTATCTCAGTCAGTAATGCTCTTTTCTAAACTGCCTGACTGAGCTTCACCATACCAGTAAGTTTCAGGTAACTATATCCCAAAATAAAAGCTCAGTTATTGCAGCTGCAGTTTGAAGACTTGCTTTGCAGTTCCAAGTCAGCAACAGAGTGGGCACTATGGGGAGTGGCAGAGAGAACTGAAAAGCAAAAAAATCAAGAACAAACAGACCAGGTTTCAAGCCTAGTATGCTGACCTGGGTCAAGGCATTTAAAATGGTCTGAAGAGCACACTTGCATCACTGTTTTTCAGAGTCCTTCCTCTATTCTTGCTCTCTTTAATCCCTAAAACTCTCACATCAGCATAAATTAAGCCTCCTGAAAAAGAAATATAGTTTTAGGAGTCTGCAGGATAATCAAGCCTCCTCTGACACCCCTTTCTTAAATAGGAGTGGCCAGTATTATCTGATGGCATTTCATAAACAGGTCAGAGCAACAGAACCAGAGGTGCAAAACAGAAAAAGTACCTTTCTGCTGTGCTGAAATACTGTGGTTCTCTGACATTCTGGTTTTTAAAAATATATCTGGAAACAAGATTTGTGTGGAGCTACACACATACATCTTCAGTCTAAGAATTGATTTTGTACTGACAGAAATTAAGTCTTGGTGATTTCAGGCAGCTTCAAGATTAAGGAGATACAATTTGAGGTCACAGTTTTGGATTTCAGCATTAAATGTCTGCATGAATCCTGCTTCAGGAATCTTAATCCATTACAATGTCTGGTCCCTGATCCTATTAGCCTTGCCAAGACCTGGCAAACTTGTGCCAGTGTAAGGTTATTTGAGACAGTTCTTTTTGCCACCTTTCTAATCAGAAGAGTAAAGCATTTTTGTTAAAGAAAGCCTGTCTTAGTCTGCCAGCCAAATAGTCAGCAGAATGCAAATGGAGACAGAGATAGAAAATAAATGTGGCTGGGGAAGGAAAAGGAGACACAAGAGAGGAAGAGAAAAGAAGGAATCCATATTACACATTCAAATCTAGTGTTGTTAAGTTCATCTGTGGAAATACCTCTGTCTTATTTTGGTCAGGATGTCTTTCAGAATGAGGTTGATGAAGGTCTAGTGGTGTTGTAATGATCAGAGATGATGCCAGTAGCAGCTAGAAAGGAAAAAAAACCTCACTGTCTTTGGTTCACCCATCCCTGTAGCATCATCATCAAGTGAAGGTCTGCAAGAGGTAGAAAGCCTGTTATTTTGTTTCTCAGTTTGTCACAAGAGTTTTGATACGTGTACGTGTAGTGCTTCTTCTTGCTTAATTCTTCTGACATAATCCTAAATACAGGCCTCTGAATGGGCAGATTTAGCCCATCTTTAAACTGTTGCTGAATATTAACATTGGTCTATTGAGCTAAGCTGGATTTTTGTTTCCTAGGACAACTCCCCAGACCTCCACATACTTCCGAGCATCTAAGCATATTTCTACCATTGAGTAACACGAACTGCTACACAGCATTACGTTGGAGTCCCCATAGCTCATGCCAGAGCTTTTTAAATATCTTTCCAATGGTAAACAGAGGGGCAAATGAAAAAAGGGGACCTGTCCTATTATAAAGCCACCTGGAAGATGGCAACCTTCCCCAGAAAGAAAAGAACAAGAAGTTGGAGGAAAAAAACAGATTTTCATCTTCCAGTAGATTGTTGAGACTAATGGAAATCAGAATATGGAAGTCTGGATAGAGGTCAGTTGGAAGCTCAGCAGGTAGTATTTTTGGTTTAGATCAGTTTTATGGCTGAGAAAAAGGCATAGTGAACTACAAAAAAGGGTGCTGGTTCATTTGAGACCTTTTTTGTAACTGCAGTTACAAGGGCATTTAGGAAATAACTATGCATGCAAAAAACTCTCAGGCAGATTTAATCAACTTAAGCACCTCAGGAAGTAGCTCTGGGCCCTAGTTAAGTTGATGAGACCACTTATCTTTCTGAAATGATATATTTCAGTCTTTATAGACCAAATTCTATTCATCCCTCCCGCAGCAGCTGCGCTAAACCTCTAAGGCCTTTTCCTAGCCATGTCTTTCATTTGGAGCTCCTATTTTAAATTGTCTAGCCTACCTACATAGCTTAGTATTCCTCCAGATCATAACACTGCTTAATGTAATGTGATGCGATGCAAATGTCAGCTTGAATCACTGCTAAAAACAAATGACACTTTTTGGGGCAGCCTAGGAATTAGAAATGGTAAATAAATATTCTGCTGTCAACATGTCTCTGCATCAGGCTGATCAACAGTCTGGCCTTTCCCTGCTGGGGTACTCTGAACAGCAGCAATTTTGCTTTCGCGTTTTAATAATACTAGCAAGCTTTATCAAGGGGGCTAGGACTTTGAAATGGTAAATATTCAGTCTCTCATGACAGATGTTATCCTTGGATAAAACAGGATGAGTACCATGCATCTACAGGGACAAATCAAAACAATTTGGTCTGAAAAACTATTTAGGTGATATAAATAGTATTCTTCTTGCCAAAGGAAAATGTAGTTAGTTACTGAACTCCATTGCAATGTTTTGTTAGCAGTAGCTTTACTTTAACTTGGCCATTCTCAACATCACTCAAGCAGTTAAAATAATTTAATAGTATGAAAAACATACATAAATTGACCAGCTTACTGACTGTTAGGAATTACCTCTCAACTTTAAGGTTTACTTGCAGAATTTGTAATTCACCGCTGATTTAAATCAATGGTAGTACACTGAGACTCAGTGAAGATGAGCTATATTGTGATCAATGATTTTAGACTGCAACTCTCATTCATGAAGATGAATGACTCAATTTTAACCTCCTGTGATAAGGAATGTATGGTTCCTACAACCATCCTTGGGTCCTGGAAGACTTCAAGATGGAGAGTGGTCTTCTCAGTACAGTCACGCCATATTATATTTCTTCCATGACTGTTTTATAGTACAAAATAAAATGTTTCAAGTTTCAAAACACTTTCACAAAGTTTACTTCTCAAAGTAAATTTCAGGCATAGCTAGGAATTTGTGGAAGATTGCCCATTGGGAAGAGACCAGGGTCCAACAGACCCACCACAGGACACAGCTGTGCCCATCAGACAAGCGGGTGGCATCTCTGTGAAAACATACTTTTAAAAGGGCACAAAACACCACACAAGCACTGGAGGAGGGAACAAAAGAGTGAGAAACAGCAGTGGGAACACCAAGGCCAGAAAACGAGGAGAAGAAGGAGGTGCTCCATGGTGGAGCAGATACTCCTGAAGAACTGCAGCCCGTGGAGGGCCCAAGCCGGAGCAGAGGAAAAATGTGAGGAGGAAGGAGTGGCAAAGAGGAACCACTGCTTCCTGATGGTAACCACCCACTCCCCACCTTCCTGCACCACTTGGTGGGTGGGGGAGTAGAGGAGTCTGGAGTGAAGGAGTGAGGTTGAGCCTGGGAAAGGGGGGAGGAAAGGTGTTGTTTTAATGTTTGTCTTTTTGTTTCTCCCTAACCAAATCAGTAATTAAATGTTTATTTTAATTTGCAATAAATTAATTTTCCCCAGCTCTACTGTTTTGCCTGTGATGGTAATTGGTAAGGGATCTCCTTGTCTTTATCTTGGCGCATGAGCTTTCTCACCCCTTTTCTTCCTGTTTTCTTCCCCCTCAGCTGGCTAAGGAGTGGGAAGTGAACAAGCAGCTGGGTGGGAATTTAGCTGCTGGCCAAGTCTAACCCACCACAGACACAATCATTTTTTCAGAGGCACTAGAAATTGAGGGGGTCATTTTACCTGCCATCCAAAAATAACCAGATACTTCACCACAGCAAAAGAAAAACATTTCAAAGGGGCTTACTAGCATTTCCACAATACAGGTACAAGAAATATCATGTCAGGAAGGCTGTTCTGCAGATCAATAACAGAGACTGGCCATGCTGCAATGACAAGAGCCAGTGCTTTCCAAAGCAATATCCTCACAGCTTGATTCACTTGTGTAAATGTCACCAGGCCTAAATTTCTGTGTTTTGTTTTGTTTCCTTGCTTCAGTCTTATAAAAACTCCTGACAGAGATATGGGAACAATCTGCTAATGTCAGATGTCTCCATAATAGGATTGCAGCAATTCTCTGAAGTTCCAGTTTCCAGATGTACAGAATATTCTTCTCTCTACCTCAGAAAAAGCAAGATTGTTATTCTAGCACAGCCCAAAGAACAGGATAGTACACATACCAAATCCCCTCTGGATGGCACTCTGGCTTAGAAACATCTTTTGCTGACCAGAGGGTAACTCAGTAAAAGTATGACTCAGCCATCCTGACTACTAAGTAGAAGCAGTCCCAAGCAGCTGTAATCTGCTTTGTCTCTGACAAACAGATCTACTATTGGAATTAAAAAATTATTTGTTAAGAAAGTGTTTCAGTAGGATTTCTTAAACTGTCTTGCCAAAGAGAAGCCTCAACAGCAGTTGAGATTCTTCCCCTTCAGGTGTGTCTTTAATGAACTTCTTTCCTTTCCCACAGGTTTAAGCAATGAAGTCAGAAAAAAAATCTATAATGTCATCAAGTATCAACTCAAACCAATTGGGAATATCTAGCAGGACCGTACACAAGATTATCCAAACCCCACAGTTTTAATTACAAAGGAAGACTTACTTGCTTAATATTTCTATTATATTTCCATATTTTCATTTGTCTGTTTACTCTATGAACTGGGGAATTAAAAAAAAAAATCATCTAGAGCCTCCAAAGAAGCTGCAATTCAATTTAAGTTGAAAGCAAACTCCATAAGATCCAAAACAGTTCTCTCTGACTCCATTATTTATGATCTTCTGTTCAAGCCAAAGGCCTAACCCATCTGATGCTTTAATTCAGGTCCTACACAATGGATTGCAGCTTTCTAATTAGTTCTACAGATGTTCCTGCACCAGGCTTAGGCTAAATTAGTGCCTAGAAGCACAGCTCCAAACAAGAGCTGGTAATTCTAGATGAGCTTAGCTCTCCACAGAGGCACAGGCATTTCTGAGCAGCCAACAGTAAACGTCCTCCAAGGCTCTGCTGTTTGGAGGTGAGATGTGAGGGGGAATAAGTTGTCATTTTAAAGCTGATTCAACTAAATCACTTGCAACGTATCCCTGTTGTAACTTCTCCAACAGGATCCATGAAGACAGATCCCTGGTCTCTCAAGTTTTGAAAACATTTGTGAAAACCTCTGCAAGAAGCCTAAATTTCATGTAGAAATGTCACTAAAAGATGTTAATACAACTGTTATCAGCTGTCTACACAGCAGGAGTAGTTGTCAGGCTTCAATAACTTCCTACAAGGAGAAATCTCTGATAAATCTGTGATTTGTCCATTTCACATCTACCTCAGCCTTAGAACAGGTATAAGAAGACACACACACAGAGCAATGCAGGAAGAGTCATATTTCAGGGCCAAACTCATGACTTACCTCCAGCCAGCAGTTCTGCCTCAAGAAGCAAAGACAAATCACTGGAAACCTTGTGCAGCTACTTATGACAGAAGCTCCTAAAAACTGAAACAAGTAATGCGGAATGCCATGGCAAAGATATGTCATATGTTGAGAAGAGCTTTATGGACTATGGGCAGAATGATCTGATAACCTCTTCTATAGAATAAAGTGAGTTTATAGGTTACAGAAAGTCAACAAAAATTGAAGTGTGTTCAGTCCATTTTAAATGGTCAATTTCCCGTTCATACCAAGGAGGTATTGACCACGGACATGCAAAGTTAAAAGTAAGATATTGAAATTATGGCTCAGAGCAAGAAAATTGTTCCTACAGAACAGTATGGAAAACGGTTCAAAGAAAGACAGCTGTAAGACACACAAAATGGTAAGTGGAAACTCCAGGTAGTCTCCTGCCAATTTTTTTTAAATTTCAATAGCATTCAAAACTAAAAATTAAAAAGCCTATGTTTAATGGTTGATGGGTCACTAACAAGCTTTAGACATTCTTCAAGGAAACCTACTAGAGTCAAAGTATTGTCTTTCTTCCTTGAGGTCAACCACAGATATGGATATAGTATTCCATTCACAGTAAAACGTATGCCACAGTACTTCCACTAGATTTTAAGAATAGGAAAATAAAAAATAAAATTAAAAAAACACAATGGAAACAGCAATGAAAACAGAGTCAAACTCTGCATTGCATGTGTATGTTAGTAGCTTTCACATATTTGTCATTTATATTTTACTCTACTTCAGTGTATTTAAGTAATTTTGAACTTCCTGGACCTGAAATTTTTTCCATTCATCATTAATCACTCCCCTTTCTGCATGGTGCTAAGCAATTACTTGATTAGTTTCAGAAGCCTCTATTAGTGCATGATGAACTAGTGAAGAAAACTATACAGAAACAATCTTTACATAATGTTTTGAATATTATCTGCTCCATTTTCATTCTGTTCTGCTATATGAATCTGCTTCCTAATCTATGTCCAGTGTCTGAGCACTGTCTCCTTTGTATACATGTGCAAATCCTCTTCCTCGATTAAAGTTTCACTGTGTCAATGGAATACAGCTGTTCTGGAAGGAAACACCTTTAGGAGGACGCACATGTAGGTCTTAAGTTCTGAGAACAGCATCCAGTAGTGGAGAGAATACCAGGAAATTAACACTGGCATCAAGATTATATACATTGCTTACAGTATTTGCCATACAAAAATAATTGAACCTTCAAATTCTTCTAGAAGTCTTTGCTGCATTTCCGTTGTTGTAGTTGTTAATAAAACAGGAAAACATAGTTGACTCATCAAGTCAACTCTGTGCTATACTTCTCAGTCTATAATTCAAATGGTCAATACAGCATATGAGACAGGTGAAACACAGAATGTAAAATAATCTGTATTCATGGAAAAACTACAGTCTACAGTTGGACTTACAAGAATACCTAAGGGAGCTGAATGTCCACTGTTCACTGTTTTGAGGACATGCTTTTCCATTGTAGGCATGTTGCAGCATGTGCAGTTAATAAACATTTTGGTCCCATAAGCCTTAGACTGCATCTTTGAGCCCCACCAGATGAGGGGGTTCTTCCTTACCCACTTCTAAGTTCTGGTAAGAGCTCCACAGAAATTTAAGTCTGAACATGAAAGTATAACATGAACAGGTGTTTTAAAAGTATTGGGAGGCAATTCAGAAGGAAAGAATTGGTGCCATGTGAATATACAAGGTTAATTAAAATACTGGAACTAGAGGTTTTCTCTAAACTAGACCACTGATTAAGCTGATAAGAGAATATTGTACTCATCCTCAGCATTGAAGAGCTCTCAGGGAACGCGAAGAGTTCCAAATACAATTCAATGCCCAAAGAAAGGTGCTTCTGAAAAAAGAGAGCTTTTTAGGATTATCATAAAGAGGATTACATTACATAATGGAGTAAAATGTCAAGTTCCCTTCCAGGTAGAAGGTATTGGCTGCTCACAGGTTCATTAATTCTTTAGACACAAACATTACAAATACACTGACTAGTACTTTAAACGACAGCATTCACAGAGGAAACAAGCAACAATGAAAAAACAGCTAGAAAAACTGACCTTTTTTCTACATTACCAAGTTAAATGGTAGCATCTCCATTTTCTGAGTTTTAAGTTATGAACAGACACCCTTTTGAAAGCCTGATGGAGTCAGACTCATGTTTTTTGGCTTCTGTATCCCTATATAAACTATATGAAACGTACCACTTTATGATATGCAGTAGGGCATACCAGATAATTTCCTGGAATCTCCTCAATATCCACAGACATTACTTATTAGAGCACCATCGATATGTTCTGGAAAGCAATACCTAAAAGAACATAAACCTTTCAGCAGCATGTGTTATTTCAGTCTCAAATGAAAGACAGTCCTCACCAGTTGTACACCCATGTTATTCACTGACTATGGATTTTGTCTCCTTAAAGCATCCTTCTTAAGCAACTATCTTCTTCATTAAACTAAAAGTGATTTGTCCAGCTGTCGTAGACACAGTTAGTATACCTTTAAGGCATTGCCACTGTGAAAAAGAAAAAAAAGTTCTTTGTGAGAAAAAAATAATTAGAAGATACAGACTTTCTGGAAAAAAAATGTATCGTGGTCTTGCTACAAAGAAAGTTAAGGAGTCCATCTTATAAACAAGTAATGTAATTAGTCTTTACTTCTGAACTGAATCAGAAAGAATAAATGTATGACCTTCTTTCCTATACCTCAAATATCTCTGTGCTTCAAGTTAGGCCAGAACTTCATTTCCTCGAGACTCTTCACAGCTTTGAAGTACAAGATACTGGATACGGCTTCTATTTTCTGAGTCCTGAGTTTATAGTTAGGTAGTCATATTACTCCATCACTTTCAGAAGGAGCCTACTCAGAACCTTGTTGATAAATGCAACTTTGTATGCACTATAAATAAAGGAAAACATTTTTTTAACACTAGAGTAACTTTTTAAACAGAAGTTCCTACACAGTTGATCTTCTAGTTTATTTTCCTGTTTATTCCCTGTTTATTAAGAAAATTGGTATAAATTATAGGCTCTGAACATCTCCTTCCCCTTCATTAATGAAGGGCTGTTTCCTCACTCAAGTAAGTCCAACTCTTGGCCTTGCATCACTTTCTTCAGGTGACCCTTTCCACGGGCCTCTGTGCACCTTCACATGGTGCACAGGACTGTGGGAGTAGAGATCCCACAGGTGACTGCATGAGTGGGTACCCCTTCTCTGACCACAGTGAACAGCTGCTGTCCCAGGAACATCACAGTCACGTTGCCACAACGCTACAGTCTTAATTATTTTTAATGTAGAGCAACCATCCTACTTCTAGTTCTGGTGCTTACTATGTCAGCAGGAATTTGAAGGTCTGTGTGCTGTGTAGACCTACTAGCACCATCTATAACCGAAATTAGTGAGATTCTTACTGAACACTGAGATCAAAACTGACAAATAATAAAAAGTCATATTTGACAGTGTTTTTTTACTTCATATGACATTTCTTAACAAGAGAGAAAGACAGGCCTATATTCAAAATAACTAAAATTCATCAACAATGAAATTTTTGAGACTAGTTTATTTTTTAATGAGGTAGCTCTGAAGATATTTTGACTTCTTCCTTCCTCCCTCACTTCTCTTCCCTCCCTTCCTCTCTTTCCTTCCCTTCCTTCCCCAGCAGCTGAAAGCAAACATTTGAAATATTTCACAGGAAATTTCTCTGCAAAATCCTTCACCTCTCCCCAGAGAAGACCTGAACAGTTCAGCTGTCAGGTTTAGTTTATATCCTTTACCCAAAAATTTAAAGCAACTACTCACAGTCCCTTAAGGCATAGGAAATGTCTTCCATAAGTTCTAACCTTTGGATCCTGAAATACTCATTCTCTCCTACAATCAGTTCTTATCTCATATCTCTTTTAACATAGCTTTCTCTGTTCCTCCTTGGCAGAGTCTCAGAAAACCTTCCTACCCTATTTGTAAACTTTCACAGGCTTCTTCATATAACCTTCCTGGTTATATTGCTTTAGCTTTTTCTCAAGTCCATGCAGTTCTCTGAGATACAAAACTCATTCTGCTTCTATCTTCCTGTTGAGGAACTCATATCTGGGAAGGAGAAGGCATAGACACCAGTCTCTACCTTTTTCAGTCACTCTTCAGGCGCTTTAAACAGAAAGAACAGGAAACTGTCTCATTCCCTCTTTCCTTCACCTTTTGTAGCAAAACTGTTCACATCTGATACAGCTCTTATGCTTTCCAAGCTTTCATGATGAGAACTACTACACCAAACATACTTTTGTGAGTAGTCTCTTGCACTAAGACTGTGCTGGCTATACAGATCACAAAAGGATTAACAAAAAACCCTGAGTAAAATGTTCAGAATACAGTTTTCTGGTAACAGAGGTTCCACATTAAAGATATTGCAGTATTTCAGATTATTTGGGTTTCATGGTAAATCAGGAAAAGAAAAAAGGTTGTAGACTCTAATTCTTTTCCCCATAATATTTAGGATTGTTAACATGCAGTTTACTTCAGACAGTTTGAATTTGCTTCAACCAGTATTTCCCTGATCCTAACATTCTTTAACATTAGTCCCTGAAGATAGATTCCCCAGCAGCTAATCATATTGTTCTCAAACTTTTACGCCTTGAAAACTAAAACATCTGGTGATGCATTGAAAGGTATAGTGTCTTCCACTGACATTTAAAGTTTTGTTTAGCTCCTTCACTGCTTGGATCTTTCTGCTTTCTGTTGCTTCTTCTTTCTAGGGAAATGCCCCTGTAGCAGGAAACTGTGAAGAAACTGTTCTTGGAAAGCTTTATCTGGGTAGCAAAAAGGAGTAAGGAGGCATCCTCAGTTTCCAGCTCCCAGTGAGGGCATGTCCAGGTAAAATGTCTCCTTCATATGGCCTTTCCCAAGGGAATAATGACTATTAGAATGCAGCTTTGGTTTACCACACAGAAGATTATAATTTCTCTGCTGGACTATGAATCATGAACAAGTGGTTTATTTTCAGTCTAAATTATCAGCTAATTATTATTTCTCAGGCAAGCAATAATACCTTTCATGAGGGAAAGCCTTCAAAGGGAATATTTTCAATCGAGAACACAAAGAGCTTAGAAATACAAAGCAAAGAAAGGTTAATCTCAGCTTGGTGCAAGCTTTCTCCCTTCTCTAAGCAGTCCAGAGCCTCAAGTGGTTGGAAAGGCCTTGAATACAGAGACTTTCATTTACCCCTCTGCTATAATCCATTTAAAATGTACAGTTGTGAATCTGACTGATTGGTATTTTAAGGGCAGCAGTCTGAAAGTGAAATGGTGACAGGCAAGATAAAACAGAAAGACAGAGAAACAGCAGTGCTGGTAAAACTGAGGCAAGCTCATGAGGAAAAACACAACTTGCTAAAGAGAACAGTAAAACGTTCTCTTTAGAGACAATGATTTTGGGTCAGCTGATAGCACTGGCCAGGAGATATTCTGCACAATTAATTCTACAAATGAAGTAGTCTGGTATTTTTCACCAAGCAAGAATAATATAGAAATTCTCTCACATATTCATTTCTGGTTTCATTCTGAAGTACTGCACCAACCAGCCCTGAAAAAATGCCAATATGGACTGTGGGGTTGGTGCGACGGGAGAAAGATAGGAGTCTCCTTCCTTCTGTGAGCCATTAGTCTTTGAGCAGAAGGCACCGCTGCCTTTCTCGCAGAAGACAGAAGACTGGAATGATGTCAGGAAGTCTGCCTGTTGGGTTTTAAAGCTTCCTGTTTCCCTGCTGCATTAAGCAGAGATGCTGGAAAGACAAACGCTAAGTAGAGCAGCTGATCACTACGGCTATGTGTGCAACATAGGGCAGATGTGCCTGCAGCACACCACCAGCCTCGGGCTGGACACCTGGGGAGCTGCCCAGAGCATGCTGATGGTCCACCTGGGCCTCCTGCCCACAGAAATCTCCGGACAAGCAACAGGGTTTATTTGGGTCCTGTCACAGTCTCCCTTGCCTGTCTGATCCCAGTATTGAGTCAGGATGCAACTACACCCTACTCTGGGAAAGAAAAAGTACTAGCATAGCTGTACCAAGGATCACAGTGCTCGGGAAGGCATGTCTCAGTGGAGCATAGCATAGCACTCTGCATAATGCCAAGGGGTCCTCAGGAACCCACATCAGTTCCTTTCACCCCTCCAAAATTTACTTTCAACCTTTTTGTCCTTTATTGTCATGCTTTGCCAAGCAAGGATCAAAGGAAATTATGCAGCTGCCTTTTTAGTCCGTTACAAAACAAGAATTCCAAGATTTTAATTTGATTTTAGTGGTAGGTCATAACACCTTGGTCCAGTCCTGCCTGTTTCTCTATCTTTGAACTTTATTTGGGTGCCTGAAATGTTGAGCTGTTCATCTGCCTGGCTGATAGCTCAAAATGCCATGCAAGCATCACTTTATAGTTTGATGGGGGTTTGGAGTATTAGTTCAGCCGATGCAGCTGAGTTTCCCCAAGGAGGAAGTGGTGGTGGGGAGGGGCAGAGAAGACAAGAAAGAACAAAATCATGAAAATCTCTAATGCAAGTGAGAGATGGGAAGCAATGATATCACCAGATGCTAGAACTTGCTGGTATAAGGAACTGAAGGAATTGTTGAGAGGTGAGAAAAACATTTACAAAGTCAAAATACAAACTATTGGGGAAAAAACCTACTAAAAATAATGTGAAAACATTACAAGATTTTACTCATTTTTACCCAAGGATTAGAAATTTTATTGTAGCAGGTGCCCCTAATCTCTCAGGTGTTGTGTTTTAGCCATTTAGGCTATTCTACAATAGTGGTGACTTTCATTCACTTGCATCTCTTTTAAACTCATTAATTATTGTATGGCGTCTAGTTGTTTAACTCCCTACCTGGCACTGAAACTTGTTGAGAAAAAGGGAGCTGTTTCAGTCGAGACAATCCATGCGAATTCTACACAGTGGTATAAAATATAATTCTCTAAAACAGGTTTGTAACAAAATAAACATGCCTCCAGTGCAGAGTTCATGGGCAAATGCACATTCAGCATTAGCAAATGTGTCTTAAAATCTAAAGGAGGTAGCTAAGGAAATTTCTGCTAGGTGTTCCCTCCATTGCAGTTAATTCCAGTCTCTCAGTGGAAATTACAATGATGCTCTCGATCAGCTTTTGAGAATAATGTCTGGCAAAGTGGCTCCTGTCCTTTTTCCTAAGGCAGCAATAGGATGGTACTGGCTCCATGCTAACAGAGATATTAAAAGGTTTGCTCTTGGAGAGGAGCAAATGGAAATGCTTCAGGACACAAAGCCAGCAGAGTGTACAGAAAGCTGATAGATCTTAAAGACAATCATACACTGAGGAATTCATAATTCTCACTGATTGAATCACATACTAGGTGGTCCACATAGTAAAATATCATTTATTTCTACATATCTTCACAACATCCAAGATTTTGCAAATTCATAACTGCTGTGTTTATCACAGGACATTCTGGCTAATAGCAAGTGGGCAGGAGTGTTGATCTGCTTGAGGGTAGGAAGGCTCTACAGAGGGATCTGGAGAGGCTGGATTGATGGGCTGAGGTCAGTTGTATGAGGTTCAATAAGGCCAAGTGAAAGGTCCTGCACTTGGGTCACAACAACCCCATGCAACGCTACAGGCTTGGGGAAGAGTGGCTGGAAAGCTGCCCAGCAGAAAAGGACCTGGGAGTGTTGACAGCCAGCTGAATATGAGCTGGCAGTGTGCCCAGGTGGCCAAGAAGGCCAATAGCATCCTGGCTTGTATCAGAAATAGTGTGGCCAGCAGGACTAGAGAAGTGATCATCCCCCTGTACTCGGCACTGGTGAGGCTGCACCTCAAATACTGTGTTCAGTTTTGGGCCCCTCAGTACAAGAGAGACATTGAGGTGCTGAAGCGTGTCCAGAGAAGGGCAATGAAGCTGGTGAAGGGTCTAGAGCACAAGTCTTCTGAGGAGCGGCTGAGGGAACTGGGGTTGTTTAGCCTGGAGAAAAGGAGGCTGAGGGGAGACGTTATCACTCTCTACAACTACCTGAAAGGAGGGTGTAGCCAGGTGGGTGTCAGTCTCTTCTCCCAAGTAGCAAGTGATAGGACAAGAGGAAACGACCTCAAGTTGCACCAGGGGAGGTTTAGACTGGACATTAGGAAAAATTTCTTCACCAAAAAGGTTGTCAAGCATGGGAACAGGCTGACCAGGGAAGTGGTGGTCACCATCCCTGGAGGTATTTAAAAATGTGTAGATGTGGTGCTGAGGGACATGGTGTAGTGGTGGACTTGGCAGTGCTAGGTTAACGGTTGGACTCGATGATCTTAAAGGTCTTTTCCAACCTAAGCGATTCTATGATTCTATATTCTATGATTCTATGATTCTAAGTGCATCATTAATGGTTGTCTGCACGCTTCTGACTCTGCTGCCCACTTATTGACCACTAATCCCCAGTAGTCTGGAAGACAAGTCAGTTTTGATGTATAACTTCCCTTAATGATTTTTGGGAATACTGTGATGATAACACATGCACATTTATCTTCACTGTTGCTGCTGGAAAATTTGAAGGTTGTCTGTAACAAGATTTTCCCATTTAGTTAAATAATCATATTAGGATTTTAAAGGACTCTGTGTTATCAGAAGGCAGCAACAAATCTCTAACCTAACAAATGGTACATGGATGAAGATATTTTAGCAAATAATATTTCAAAGCCTTTCTGCACATTGCGGTAGAATTCCAAATACAGGGAATCAAACCTAGTTCTCAGTAGAGATGACTCTACTGTTAAGTCATGAACATAAGTACTCAATGCAATTGACTACATGGATTAAGTAACAGCTACTGATGAGAACAGCGCAGAACGTTCATTGACAGTCTGAACAATGACAGTGTGATCTCACTATGAGTTTACTACGTGCTGAGAAGGCTGTAATTCCAAAACCAATACTTCTTTGAAACACTGGTGATACTTCTCACCCATGTCAGAACATACAGCTCTTAGTTATAAAATAATTTTGGTCATGCAGTTGCAGCTGTAAATCAGTGTAATTCTATTGATTTCAGAGGAGCAATACTGCCTTACACTGAGACTCTGGTCCTGTCAACTTTTAAATAAAATTAGATCAGCACTCTCGCTACACAGACTAAACTTTGTTATTAACTTTATTTATTCTGTGACAGATTTTTTTTCCCCACGTCTTCAGACCTTAGGCAGTGCTGAGCTGCACTTGTGACTACAACTTAAGTTACTGCAACTATGAAGGTGTTAGAGTCTTCCAATACTGCCCGTAGGACAAACTACATATAAACCCAGTATTAAGATAGCATGCTTTGTTATCAGCAACAGACCCGAAACAGGCAACAGATAAGCAGGATAAAATTGCTTTTGTGTATTATCATTAATAACAACAGAAAGATATCACTGTACTTAGTTTCACACCTCTTTCCAGAGAGTTTTCATATTCAGAGGATACTGGCCAGGTAGCTCTGCTCCTGGTTACTTCTTGAGGTGAACCCTGATCACTAAGTTCTTCTGAGGATCTATCTTCATGAATGACTGTTTTATTTACTTTGTGATACTTACATTACAAATATTTGTATTAGTAGGGAAGTTCCAGACACACAACTATCACCTGTGTCCTTAATTAGTATAGTTCCCATTGAAGAGATGCACATATTTTCCTTCTCAGAATTGAAGGTCAACAATGTTATTTGTTCCAGTTCTCTGACAGGTCCTTCTTTACAAGAAGAACTGAGTACTTTCATTAATTCAGTGTTAATTTTAACAGCTCCATGAGTAGCATTATTGACATCTTATGGACATAAACTGAGGCACAGGGAAACTACTTATCTCAAATAAAACAGAAAATATATGAGTCACGCAGATTCAGTGGTAGAATAGGAAAAGGAGAACCTTAAAAGTCCAAGTTTTAAGGCTCATATCTAACCTTCGATTCATGCTCTGAGCATAGTCCCCAGCACCCATCTTAAGCTAGGGCTTCTCGTAGTGGTCTCTACGGTAAATAACAGTTAGGATCAGGAAATAAGGTCAGTATTGACGTATCAGTGTCCCTATTTGTTTATCTATTGCTGGTAGGAAGCTTAGTAAAGTATCTGAACTTTTGCCAGGTTATTCGTCTTAACACGCCATAGGGAAAATGCATTCAAGAACCCAACCAGCTTTGAAGTCACTGCTGCTAAGAGCTCACTGACCTCAACAGCAGGGCCATGTAAGAACATCCCAAACAAAAATAATCCTCAAGGATATTTTGTCCTTTTTGTCTTTTGACATCCTTAAGAGAGTGCGAGGAAAGATCTGCTGCTTACTTACCATTCCTTGCCAGATGACTTCACACCAGACAGAAGTCTCTGAGGGGTTCTTCAGACAGCAGGAGGCTGATATATTGCATCATCAGACTGCTGGTGGTGTGTGCGGAGGAAAGGTCTCATTTCTTATAGCAACGTCACTGTCAGTGATCAACTCTCACCTTCCACAGTTCTCATCTGTGAATGTGTGAATTAACCCACGACTAAACAGAAAATGAGAAAATGAAGGTGCAGAAGCAGGTAAAAGGATAGACGGTACAGTGGAAGTTCAGGAAGACACAGTGATTTCTAATGCAAGTGCGGCAGGTGCCTTGATAAAGCCTGGGGGCATTAGGACTGCTGTGTCCTTCGTTTTTGCGCCCTTACTTTCGCGCCTTTACGGGACATGTGCTGACGAGCACATAGACGCCTCGGGTCAGTGATTGAGGTCACGGACACACCTTGGGCGAGGAGTAAACATGTTGAGGCCCTCAGGCAATCAGAACTGACCACAGATCAGATTCGACTGGGGTATAAATGGAGCCCTGCTGGAGAGCAAATGGAGTTGGTTCTCCTTGGAGCAGCGGGTTTGCAGCTGGGGACTCTCTCCTTGGGTCGGGATGCAGCCCCAGGAAACTCCTTGAGGTAGAGCACCCTCATCTTATACGTTTGACCCGGCAGTGGTTGCAGAGAGAGTAGAACAATGCTGCAGAAATAATCAAGATGGTAAGGGTAAAGGGACCATGTGTGCCATCCTAGGCGCCTGTTTAATGCAAGCTCAAGATCATCACAATGAGTGTGAAAGGCAAGCCAAAGATAATTTGAAGAAAAAGTTAGAAATTTATTGTTTAAAAGGAGAACTCGAAAGAGAAAGAGAACAGATGAGTCTATTAGAACAAAAAATTTAGATCATGCTAGCATAAGTGAAAAAGCCCCCCAGTACTGTCCAAATCTGAAGGTTAATCACAGGCGCAGATCCCAAGGATTGGGATGGGGACACTGATGAAAATAGTTCTGAGGAAACAGAGGAATTGGAGGAAAAGGACGTGCGGCCTCTTATTAAAACAGAGAGGCACACAGGCCTGCAAGGCAGGAACCCCCGAACCACTGTCCATACCATGCCCTGGACAGGACCTGAACTCAGCGAATTACAAGCTAGGTTTTTGTGCAGACCAGATAAACAGAAACTGAGTATTTGTGGCATGTCTCTTTAACGGGGGTGTATCAGATGCTGTTGAGTGATGAAGAGGCTAGGAGGTTTTGGGGTCCCAGAGTGTTTCTGACTGATGGACCAGCAGGCAACCATCTGAAAACATCCCAAGTGGCTTATTGGGCTGGGGGTATGGACCCCAAAGAGAGAGGAGACCCTATTACTGTCTGGGTAAATGAATTGTCAGATTTAGCAGGAGGAATACAAAAAGCTGCTTGCATTCAGCAATGTATGAAAGAGGGCAGCACAGGGTACCAATGGCTGCACTAGTGGACCCCAGACACCTTAGACCCCTTATTAGAGGGCTACTGGATGCTTTAAAAATACATGTTCAGTCTCTCAGGGAAAGGATCCAGAGAGCCATAGAACACAATCAGCAAAACCCTCAGAATCCACTCATGCATGTGCTGACTTGGGTGGAGATGTTAGTATAGTTACGGGCATGAGATGGGATGGACTGATACGGGCGGTGGTGCCAATGGGAATAGGAGGGTTCGACAAGACAGCCAAAACCCCCTTCCCGCAGGGGGCTTGCACCTTCCTGAGATAGACCAGATCGAGCCTACAATCTGGGATGGAACACATGGGCAATATGCTGACCATATCCAGAAACTTGTGGAATTGCTAGAGGGGAAAACCAAAGATAGAGGAGAAACACTGGCAACCACCCTCCCCCTCAATAGCACAGACACAATTAACCTTTTTGTGTCCCTGTGAGGGGAACTGAATGAGTTAAAAAGCGAGAAGCCATGGTTTGGGGTTCAGGCTGCCCATTCTGCATGGTGAATTCCTACCAATGGTCTGCTGACACGGAGCCTTATATACACATTCCTGTGGCAAGGTGTGGAGTTTCGGAAGCAGAGGAGCAGAGGCCATCCATGTTAGGACCCTACAGCTTGCTCCCATGCTACTGCAATCTGGAGTAACCTGTGTCCCCCAATATCTGCTACCAATGCTGCTAAATGGGGCATTTCAGAGGTAATTAGCAACCCTGAGAAGAGACAGTTCATAAGTTGTACACACTCCCCTTATAACTCTCCAGTCTGGCCGTTCCATAACCCGGATGGGCGATGGTGTTTAATGATTGACTACAGGAGGTTAAATAGTAATGCCCCACCACTAACCGCTGCTTCCTGAGCATAACTTCAGTAATGACAGCAATACAGGCAGCCGCCCACCAGTTGTTAACATCTCAGGCCACTTGAGATGTTAAGGATATGTTTTTCATGATCCCATTAAGAGAAGAGGATAAACCCCAGTTTGCCTTTACTTGGGAAGGGACCCAATACACCTTTAACAGACTCCCACAAGGATACACTTACCCACCATTGCTCACAATGCCTTGACATGGTGGAGGTGCTGCCAGGTGTCCACATATATCAGTACATAGATGATATCCTAGTTGGTGGAGATAACAAAGACAAGGTGGGGCAAGTGGCTGGAGCCATCTGGAACCTGTTGACTAAGAATGGGCTAGATATCCCGCCTTCCAAATGCCAGGGTCCCGGACAAAAAGTTAAGTTCCTGGGAGCTTGGTGGATAAGCTGGAGCAATTGCGGTGCCTGAAGACACCCTGTCAGCTATCAAGGAAGGACAAATTCCAGGCAATAAGACAGAATTACAGCAATTGTTAGGTACACTGGGCAATTGGAGAAAACATATCCTGGGGTTTTTGGTGATCGCCTGCCCTTTATAT
This sequence comes from Ciconia boyciana, assembly GCF_034638445.1. NCBI lineage: Eukaryota > Metazoa > Chordata > Aves > Ciconiiformes > Ciconiidae > Ciconia > Ciconia boyciana. The sequence goes on from NC_132938.1 coordinate 28,995,461, forward strand.
GACTTGCTCCGAAAGAATAAGGAATGGGATTGGACTCCACGACATACAGGGGCCCTTAACGTCCTAAAGGATGCACTTAAGACCTGTCAGAGGGCAGGCCCGCTACACCCACAAGACCTGTTGAGGGTAGAATGGGGGTTTGCAGAGCATGCCTCCTACTGCGGTATATTCCAAAAGGGACTGAGGGAGACGGGTAGGCCTTTATTATTCTCTTCTACCTCATTCAAAGAAGCTGAACAACAGTACTCAGAGTGGGAGAAGGGATTTCTCTCACTTACCAGGGCAGTTAAGGAAGCAGAGAGGTTACATACTTTGCAAATTACTGTAGTACAAGGCCCTTTCCCTCTGCTAAATTTGATCCTCAAGGGATCACCCTCTCCTGAGGGAGTGGCCCAGAAGGCCATGATAAGGAAGTGGTATGCCTATCTAGAGGGAGTCAGTCCCTCTGTTAAGAGAGGGCCCAATCAAAGCCTCTAAGCTCCAACAACCTGTGAATCCAGACCCAGTTTTGCTAGGCCAACCCTATAAACCTTCCCCGATCAAAGATGCACCTGAACTGACTGCAGGCTCAGATACATAAGGAGTGTGGTTCGCAGACACATCTGCCCCGAGTGGGATTCAGGTGGCAATATAAAGCAGCAGCATTGGAAACTCGTACTGGGAAAACTATTACAGAGGAGGGGGAAGGTAACACACAGGTGAGGGAGTTGCACGCCCTCCTGCTGGCAGCAGAGAATGGCGCCGCCATAATTTACACTGATTCCTACACAACCTATAAGGGTGCCACGGAGTGGATGTGCCAGTGGGAATCCAATCAGTGGGAAGCAGGCCATCCAAAAGTCTGGAGAGCTGGATGCTGACAGCAATTGTTAGAAATAGGCAGATCACAACCCCTAAAGGTGGGATGGGTAAAAGGCCATGCAAGAAATGGAACCCCACTGCGAAATAGAATCAACAGGTAGATCATGAGCCCAAATTAAGGTAGTAGGTAGCAAAAAGGAAGACTGGGGACTGTTGGCTGAGTGGCTGCACATTAAGCGAGGCCACTCAGGGAAAGCATATCTCTATTATGAATGCCAGTCTAGAGGTTGGCCAGTCCTTGCTTGCCCACAACGCTGAATAAGGCTCAAGGCCGATCACCCAAATCAAGCTCCAGCCCAGCATATTAGACAAGGCAAGGCTCTTTGGAGCACCTGGCAGATTGACTATGTCAGGGCCTTGAGGCCAGCCCATGGGAAGAGATATATTTTGGTAGGAGTACAGGTGGTACAGGACTGACAATGGCTACAGCACTGCCACCGGCGATCAGATGGTCCAAGCGCTGAGAAAGTGGTTTAGTACTTTAACCACTGAAGTACTTTTAACCACTTTTTAACCACTTTTAGTACTTTTAACCACTCCTGAGTGCATTCAAAGTGATAACGAGTTGCATTTTATGGCCACAGTGGTGCAATACTGGGGTTGAGGGGAAGGTGTTCCATACACCATATTATCCTCAGGCTAACGGTATAGTTGAACAAACCAATGGTTTGATTAAGAGGCATGCTGATGTCTCATGCCACAGCTGGGACATACAGTTACCGCAAACAGTCTTTATTGTTAATAACTGCTGGGGAAGTTACTGGAGCCCAAAAATTCGAGCATTTTTTCCTACGGGACCACTAATGGCCGACGACCCTATACCAGACAATAAAAGGGATAAGTTCCCACTGCAGACATATGTGGGACAACCTGTTATGGTAAAATTGCCCTCCATCGGTGTGGTACCAATGCCACTGGCAAAACCCAGAGGCTTATATGCCTGGGAAGCTCTGGATGGGAGCAGAAAAACCCACCATATTAGTGCTCAGTGGATAATCCCTGACTTCTAAACCTGAAGCCCAGTTTCAAGCCCGAGGCCCAGCTCTGTGTTTTCTTACAGGACAATGGAAAAGCAGACTGCCTTGGTGCTCATACTGGTAATGGTAACAGTGACCAATGGAAATGACCAGGACCTGGATGGCAATATGGTAGCAAAAATGATAGTGGGATTCGCCCGAATGAGGAACTTAACCTCTGTAACGGTTTGCCTGCCTACACCCAAAGCAGCAGAAGACCCTTTACCAATTTTTGTGCAGGACATTAACATATCACTAGCCCTCGAGCTCACAGGGGAGCAATATAATAATTATGGTTGGAGATTTAGGGAGATCAAGGGAAGAGGCTATATTTATATTGTCTACAGTTGGTTACCGGGTGTGGTAAAAGCTAGTCCGGTATGGGTTGCCAGACGTGATTATATTCTTCAACCTACCCATGAGGCCATGGGGTGGAGCTGGAATGGCACTACACCATGCCCTGAAATTCCATGGGGAGCTACCAAATATAATGCTTTCTGGAGCATTGATGACCATTCCCTACAATACACAAAACCATTAAATGCCTCATGATGCATCAAACACCCTGAAAAGGATAATAATGAATGTCCCAGCGTGTGTAATTGAAATTCGTGGGACTGCCCCCTCAACTGCGTGTGGGCCAGATACACTCATGTGCCCAGCTAATATGGGGGAAAGGATAAAATATTCCTGGTAGGGAAATTCCCACTCTGGAACTGTCACACAGAGATCGGGTGTAAAAACATAGATGAAATGCCACTGTTATGGCTATATCCTCCTGCTCAGGAAGCTTTAATACAGGGCTGCCTATGTAGCAATACCAGTTACTTACACCCCTCTGCCCTAGATTGTAGCAAGAAAGATTACCGTCGTCCCCTTACTATCATGCCAGGTTCATGCCAAACATCCTTTGTCTCTGCATGTCCCAACTTAGCGTGGGCACGTTCTGATGGCCGCCTATATTCCTGATTATACCCAACCACCCTGGGACTAGCCTGCACATTAGCTGTGCTTTCTCTCTGTCTCACTTATCAGGAAGGATCTATGCCACACAAGTGGTGGGATTGCAGCCCAAGGGACTTGCAGGGGGAATGGTGGGGAGCCTCAGCACAAGTGGGATGGTGGCTGGAATCAATTTTTGGGATGGGTGTTGCTCCAGTGCGGAACCGGCAGGCTACTCTGGAACTGGGCCTGCAGCTGTCAGCCTTGGCCAATGCCAGGACTGATAGTTTAGGGCTATTAGATAATCAATTACAACATACCAGTAGAATAACTATTCAAAACCAAGCCGTATTAGATCTGATGCTGTTAAAGGAGAAAGGTGTATGTAGAGTCCTGAACTTATCAGCGGATCAGTGCTGTGTCCACATCCTGAATGTGTCAGTACCCCTTCAACACCAGATCAACAAAATGAAGAATGTAGCAAGGGACTCAGAGGCAATTGTTGCTGCACTAGGGACCAGTTGGTTGGGAAGAGTTTTCAATATGTTTGGGTTTTCTTTGTCAGGATGGCTAACCAGTCTTCTCCAATCTCTGATAATGGTTGTAGTTGTGATTGTTGTGATTTGTATTGTTATGAGTTGTGTTAAGCACGCAATAACGAAATCTATGTTAACAGTGGAGTATACTCCCTCAAAATCTGTTGATATAATTGATATTCCTTTAGAGTCTGTTTATATAATTGATGTTCCAGTACAGCCTTAAACAACTGGGAAATTATGATTCACAGTGAGCATCGAACTCGCCAAGACTGCACTCCCTTTTAACTTTGGAGGCAAGAGGTGACTGTACCACCACTCCAAGGAAACCAGTCAAATCGTGACTGTGGTCACAGAGTGGATTGTGTGGCAGGTGCACCTGCCTTGATAAAGCCTGGGGGCATTAGGACTGCTGCGTCCTTAGTTTTTGCATCCTTACTTTCGCGCCTTTACGGGACATGTGCTGACCAGCATGTAGATGCCTCAGGTCAGTGACTGAGGTCACGGACACACCTTGGGCGAGGAGTAAACATGTTGAAGCCCTCAGGCAATCAGAACTGACCACAGGTCAGATTCGACTGGGGTATAAATGGAGCCCTGCCAGAGAGCAAATGAAGTTGGTTCTCCTTGGAGCAGCGGGTTTGCAGTTGGGGACTCTCCCCTTGGGTCGGGATGCAGCCCCAGGAAACTCCTTGAGGTAGAGCACCCTCATCTTATAGGTGAGTGATTGTGTGCATTTTGAATCCAAAAGATTTTGGATCATTTGAATCATTTCCAAAGCCAGCTGTGCAGTATTAATTCCTCATACACCATCCTGAACCTGTGGTTTACTGATGTTGTCGGAGTGTTGAATGATTTTGGTAAGCCTCCTTTCTAGTTTGCTAAACAATTTTGGTTTAAATAAAGTTTATTTTTGAATTTGCCACCTGCCTAATTTGATTTTGTGCACACACCTCCACAACAGAAGGAAAAGAACCAGGTATCAGATTTGCTAAGGAAAGTTATGAGACGATGGCAGCTGATAGCTCTAAACAAGGAGAAGGGGTAGGGAAACCTGAGGTGCTGTTTCTCACAGGAGGGAATACATGAGAAAACAGAAGAGCAGCAGCTAGCCTGACACAATCCATCAGGGACTGGTAACAGATTATGAAAATTTTCAGTTACCAATATGTATGTACCTAACATTAGCTAGTCAGGTCTGAAAGCTGTTACCGTACGCTGGCTGCTCACTGTCCTGTGTGGAATGACTTCAGTGCTCACGGTCCCCTTCCCAAAAGACAGGTGAGAGCATCACAGAAGTTATCCTTACCAAGGGCAGCTCTGTTGGCAGTCTCAGGGCATGCGGACTGGGTTACTCCCGCACAACAAGCCACAGTGCAGGACCTTAGGTCATGAGAGGGAGTGCAGAGACAGCTTTACCTACTACTTTGGAAAGTAGCAGTTGCTTCTTTTTGACTAGGATTTTTAAATATCCACAGGTTTCATTTGGACACTTCGAGCTCCTAATCCACATTTCAAAAGAGCTCTTCAATTTCTACTGCAGATATTATTAGCAAATAATAATACTGGATATTACGAAGAAATATTCTTTTATAACGAATTTTGTTTACTAATTATTAGAAGGTAAAATCTAATATTAGATATTACTAAGATAAAGTAGATGGGAACTCTTACAAATTTACTGCCTTATTCTGGTTCTGCACTGACATTTAGTAACTTCAGTCAGCAAGGCTTGGGCCCACCCCAAGTCTTAGCAGAGTCTCTCGTGTAGAAAATAATATAGTTTGGCCTGTCAATGAGAAATGAATCCATTTTAGCTCCCTGCAGGCATGTATTGCTGAAATTCACCCTATTGACAGTAATAATGAAAAATGTTTACCTTAAAAATATAGATGACAGACTTTACTTTGAAGTCTGTACATAAAGGCTTTGCCTAATTCCCTCATTCATCAGCTACTTCAGTACTGTGGAAGCTAGAGGTTTGATTCTTTTGAGCTCAAAAGCCATTCAAAACATTATGCTCACAGAGGTTTGGTGTTATGAAATACCACAGTTCATTGTGCCATTCATACGATGCAGAAGACATCAACAATCTAAAAGAAAAAGAGAAATAGATTCTATTATACCTTAAGTAACCTTAATAATTTAAGTAACAGCTGGCAAGACATAATACCAGAGGTAGTTACCAGGAAAAAAAGAACATATGATGCTAAAAGGAATGCAGATATTGCTGGCATCCCTGACTTTAATCTGATAAGGATGTATAAGAGGCTGCAGAAATCTGTGGCATTTTCCAGAACTCTGAGGTGCTTAAAGCATCTTTGCCTTCTTTCCCAGAGTTTTTATGTTGACTGCATCCCTCTTTCATCGCCTTGCCACACTCTGTTTAGCATGAATTAAAAACATTTCCTGGGACTGTCCACATGAGGAAGCTGATGCTTACAGGCAGATCCTCCTGTGGGCCAGCAAGGCCAGAGAACAAAAGGCATTTGAGGAAAGTAATGAGGAGTCATTTTCCCCTGGATATTTGCTTTCAGCGTGAGCCCTGCTCCTTGTCCCCGGCATGCCTAATAGAAAGTTACAACCTTTTCTAAAATGACAAGACCAAGAAGAGGGAGCCACGCATCACAGCAGAAGTGAAGGGGTTGTGGGGGAGAGCAGGAGCGCTCCTCTTGGCAGTAACAAGTAGATCTTTCATTAGCTCACTGCTATAAAACTGGTCCAAACAAAAATGGCTGATAAAGTGGAATTTTAGCTCCAGAGCTTTACTTCTGTGAGATGATGGATGCTCTATTTACATTATTATTTCAGGAAGGAAAGAGATGGAAAGAGGAGAGGAAAGGAGGGCGGAAGGAAAAATTTCAAAGCAAGTAAAGGCATTGCTCTCGGTCAGAGCAGTGTGCGAGACTATTTTCACCACAATGACTATTATCATCATGGTCCTAAAGAGAAAAGAATGTATGGCATGTAGAAAATAAATAAGATCAGAAAGTAAGTAGCCAGGCACTATTTATTTTTTCACAGTGTAACCAATCAACTTCACAGCAGATACAGTAAAAACAATGCATTACAACTGCTTTACAAAGTTCAGTGTTGAAACTCTCTTGATTCTTATCATTTTAAGAGACATCAGAGCACAAACATCTAATCTGTTCATTTTGCACAGAACACATGGTATTTAATGGTGGGTTTTTTAATTTATTTTTATTTTTTAAGACTATGGCTTTCAGAGTTTTACATTTAGAAGATTACAGGCTACATCTCAGAAACATCTGTATGAACCATGCACCAGGGTGCAAGCACATTTCCATTCAATGCACAAGGACTAGTGCAACGTTTATATGAAAATTCAATAGACATTAACATTCACAGTACAGTCATGAGCTATAAAACCTATCCTTCAAACTACTGTCAGTCTTCTCCTGGCAAGAGGTTTCTGAGATTTTGTTTTTTCTAGAAGTCCTTATAAGCCAGCTCTCTCCCATAATCTTACTTCAGAAATTCTGTTTTCAAAGCCTTGAGCAGCCAAGCCCCTTCTGATAATGAGAGCCACAAGCACCTCCTTTCTGAGCTTGTTAGTAGTATTCCTGTCATCAGTCTCACAGTCTCATCAGTCCTCAAATAAAATTAGCCTTTAGCAGCTGATGTACTATTCTGCATGAGGTATACTGTTGTAAAAAAAACCCCATAGGGTGAAATCCCTCCATTTGCCTTCATCTCTCCCCAGACCTCAAGAAAATAATAAAAAAAAAAAAAAATTAAAAAAAAAATCCCACAGGCAAGAGAACAAAAGGCTAGAAAATTCTAGCCTTGAATAATATTTGAACTTTCTGCAATATTCTATAGCAATCTAAACTTTACATTTATTTAAAACACTATCAGTGATGCCTAGTTACTCACTTTTGGAGTGCTTTAAACTGAAAGCTTAAGGGATGATTTTTAGAAAGGGCTAAACATTCATGATCTGAAATGCAGCTCATTTTCAGATGTCTTAAACTGCACGTCGGAAAATGAGGCATCCAAAAACTAAGGGTATACTAAAAAGTGTAAAACTCGGAGGTAGTCTTTTACCATGGTAGCAATAGAGTTCTCAAAATAAAGAGCGGAATCAATCATCTATTCCGCAAATGCAATCACAGGAACTTCATCAGCACTGAAGAAATTTGCTCCTACCTATATCTATAAATCAACTTTTCACCAAAGAGGGAATTTTCATGTTTACCTTCAGTGATATAAATGCCTGTCTTCCACCAGAACATTTGTGTTCTTCCTTTCTTCTTTAGTAAAAAGGAGTTAAACTAAAAATGAATCCACAGGACCCATCAAATGGAGACACAATTATTTGAAGCTTTTGAAGCACTTCTACATTCTAACTGTGCAAACCTAAATGGGTTTTTTAGGACCTTTTTGGTCACATTTAGAACATAAATTTGGGGGGTGGGGGGGGAACTTTTTAAAATGACAAACAGAACTTGATGCACATATAAAAATTTTCAGATCTTGCTCTCCAGTGTACATATGGATATATATACACGTATGTGTTTGCCATTGCCAATATAATTTCTACCACACTCACAAAGTCTCAGTTGTATGGGATTTAGCCAAGAGTGTCATTAGTTTATCATCTCTGAAGTCTTCTGTTTCAGCCATGCTCATTAATAATCTTGTCAAATATTAAATTGATGATATCAATGTTTCACTCTAACCAGGGAGACAGACTGTCAAAATGGAGAAGCAAGTAACATTCCATTTAATACCTGCAAATGCTTTAGTTTTGGCATTGCATACAAAAGATTATGGTATTTTAAGAGAGACTGAAGAAGTCATGGCTTAATCACATTAAAAGCCTGTGAGGATACCTTGATGTTTCTAGGTAATTGAATATAATAATGGATGAGTGCATACCAAGGCTATTGGAAAAGTACCAAATAACTGAGTAGAACTGTAAATATCAGCACATTTATAATAATAATATTAGCCCAGCTAAGGAGGCTTCTGAAGGAAAACTGAAACGGAAGAATAAATTTGCATCAATATTGTGTATTTTATATATAATCCTTAGAAGCAGCACTGAGAGTTACACAATTTATCTTAAAGTTCCATATTTTTTTCAGTAAGATATCCACAAGGGCTTTAATAAATAATTTTAAATGGAACATTGATGCACAATATTGCAACATTGACCACTGGGGCCAAAACACTATCAAATTAAATGCATGGTATGAATGTTCACTTAGGTAGTTAAAAATGTCAGCATTTTTAAAAAACAGAATGAAAAAAAGGATGCTCTAGTAAGGGGCAAACTGTGAATCACTGAAACACTATGCGAACTATACGTGCTGAGGCAGAGACTTGCATTAAGAGTGTATTTGAATAATGAAACCTCAATATAATAGAGACACATAATAAATCAACAAGTGTTATTTTTGAAGGATATTTCTGTAAATTTAGTTTTTAGACCATGCATTGTAATTGTTTACAAAACTTCAATGAAGAGGAATACAAATTACAGCAATATAATTTATTTAATTGAAAACAGCAATTAAGAACAGATAGTAGATTTTTCAAGATAAGAATCACCATGAGATTGCCAGATTCTGATCCCTCAGTTTCATTAAGGAAGTATTTATACTCTATAGAAATTTAAACTGTAAGTAAAGGTATCATAGTGCAACACTTCATGTTCAGACAAAAGTTCTAAGCATAACAGTGGACAACAGTGGGAAATACAAAAGATACTGTGAAGACGCACAAACCATTAAGATTTCTTCAGTGACTAAAGCGTGAACGCAGATTGCATATTTACACTGGGCCTATGAATATGCAAAGGTCCACATTTACCTATCCTGGAAAGTCTGAGCCATAGCGCAAGCCCCTTCATTGTTCCTGCTCCTACGCTGTCAGTGGGCAGGGGGACAAACATGACTTTGTCTATTTAAAATGACCATGACATGCTTTCTGCAGACTTCACAAGCCAAAAGATTCCTATTTACCATCTCCCCTTGAATTGTTTTTCCTCCTTAGGAAGATAGACTTCAGTGAAATAATGACTCATCCTCACTTCCCACCCACAGTAGCTGGTTTGGGGTTTTGTTTTTGGATATGGAACTGGCAAAAGTAATACATCCTCTGTGGGGGCAGTACTGGTCATCACTTGTAACAGTCTTCAACCTTTCCAAGTCTAAATGACAAAGCAATCTCAATGCCACCCTACAGAGCCAGTCTGCCTCCTCAGCTGAATCAACTGAAAATCACTCTTCCAATGTTTGGTGGCAAGACATCTCATACCTGCAATGCCTGGACAGGGAAACTTCAAGGGGAAACCTTTTCTTTTGAATTCAGCAAGGCTCAAACCATGATGATAAGGATCATTCTGTGAAGCTAGAAACACAAAAGAATTGCTTCCAACCTGAAAAACGTTTGTCTCAGGTAGGCATGCAGAGATGTATGGAAAAGCAGCTACTACAAAGAATTACAAAAGAGAAGCCTTATTACTGCAAGCAGACTCCTCTCTCTCTTGATCCTATCAGCTATTGGGACTCTGGCCCTGTTATCAGTAGAAAAATTGTCCTCATTTACACATGCCATACACCTACTCTTCTGAAACTCTTTTCTTGACTAAGAGAATGGACTGAGAGGAAGAACAGCGTAGAACAGTTTACAGGTCTTCTGTCTTACATCCCCTGTGGCTCTCCTCACACGGCTCAAGTAATGATCTACCATAAGCAAACATTGCAGGCAAAGCAAGATTTGTCATTCTGAAGGGGAATGAGATTGCCCAGGAATTTTACTGATTTTTTTTTTCCTTAATGTGCCATGAGGCTTTTAAGATTTTTTTTAGAAACAATACACTGCTAGTGGGCAACAAGACCCATCTATGGAGAAAAGGGCTAGTTCCTTTAGCCTATTACAGTTTTAGCTAATCTGTCTCCATGGGCTGTCTGAGGTTTCCTCCAAAGCCTCTGTAATGCTCTGCCTTTCTCAGTGAGATTTACTAGTAAATAACATCAAAAAGTTTAGTATTCACTGCCTTTTCACTAGCATCATAACAGATCCAAAAGACAACTCAGAACCCACAGTATTGAGCCCTGTGACAAGATTTAGACACCTTGCCCAGGAGTGCAGTCAAAACTCTCCCCCTATACCACACGGGGAATACCTCAGTGCCTCCTAACAGGATAGTCAACTCAATGAAACCGCTCCTGTGCAAAGATAAACATCAAGTACAGGCATGCTTTTCCATTGTTCTGGAAGTCACAGCTCACATCCATCTTCTGAAGGGAAGCATGTACCCTGTTTCAAATTATAGTCTAGCAGACAGAAATCTCCCTTCCTTTTAACCAGAAACTGTTACTAACCCACCTGGAGTCCACCGGCTACCCTAGTTTATGCCTGACGTGATCACAATCCACTTTTCCCGTGACCTGAAGGAGAGAGGGACTCAATGACTGAATGCAGTCTGGGTCAGGTTTCCATTCCCCAGTGTTGTAACCCTCAAGGGGACTAACAGTGGTGTAGCCACCTAGGTACTACCTCTTTCCCAGTGCCTATTGTACTAATTAATACTCAATAATTTAAAAAATAGTTTTATCATTAATAACAAAAGGAGAAAAAAGATAACCTTTTTCTGATTTCTGATTTTCTGTCTGACATTTCACCAGAATGACCACTCAAGATAACTGTCTACTGCTCATTTAGTCTGTAATTGATATATAGGAAATGCACAGTATTTTTTTTTAATTAAAAAAAAAGAGTTATGTTGCAGGGAAATCAAGAGCATTATCACAGATACCAGGGAGAAACCTATTAACTTAAATATAAGTCAGATCCATGACACTGGATTCTGGAATCACTTCCCCCCGCCACCTTTTCTCCCCCATCTCTCCCCTTTCTCCATAGCAGCTTTCAGTGCAGATTCTCAATGGAGTGAAATATGCCCATCATAACAAGCCATCCCTCTGCCTCCAGCTGCAAGCTCCCATCACCTTTCTTGGACCAGAACAAATGGTCATAGTCTTGCATGTTCAGTCATGATCCCACCCATCTGGTTGAAACATTAACTTACAAAAGAGTAAAATAAAGATAAATTTTCAGGGTTTGATTCATCTGGCAACTTGGCTTTACAACTGCTATTACTGGCACAAGCGAAGCAGAAGCAAGAGACAACTGAAAAAGGAATGACAGATCTATTCCTTTCATTGACTGTCGTGGTTTAGCCCAAGTAGGCAACCAAGCACCCCAGAGCCGCTCGCTCACCCTCCCCCTGGTGGGATGGGGGACAGAATCTGAAGAGCAAAAGTAAAAAACTCGTGGGTTGAAATAAGAACAGTTTAATAATAATAATAATAATAATAATAATAATAATAATAATAATAATAATAATACATTGTAATGAAAACAATGAGAGAGAGAGGGGGGGACAAAACCCAAGAAAAAAACTGATGCAACAGCTCACCACCCACCGACCAATGCCCAGCCAGTCCCTGAGCAGCAATCACTGCCCCCCGGCCAACTCCCCCAGTTTATATAGTGAGCGTGACTTCATATGTTATGGAACATCCCTTTGGCCAGTTGGGGTCAGCTGTCCTGGCTGTGCCCCCTCCCAGCTTCTTGTGCACCTGGCAGAGCATGGGAAGCTGAAAAGTCCTTGACCAGTATAAACATTACTTAGCAACAACTCAAACATCAGTGTGTTATCAACATTATTCTCATACTAAATCCAAAACACAGCACTATATCAGCTACTGGAAAGAAAATTAACTCTATCCCAGCTGAAACCAGGACATTGACTTAAACCACTTGGGTAGCAAGCCCATGGCATGAACCAACGCAGAGGCCTTTTCTAAAGCTCAGAGAATATTCTACCTCCCCCCATGAGTCAGTCTGCCCCACAGCACATTCATTAGAGCATGTGGACATTCACTGAGCTTTTTCAGAAATGGAAGCACAGCAATTCTTTCTAATTCCTGGCCTTGCATTCCTTAGCTGAGGAATTCTACATTAGGTTCTATTTTCTATATCTGTCATAATGACTACAAAATACAGTATCATTTCACTAACATAAAAGATCACATTTAATGTATAACTGAGAGAAACTACAATGAATTAAAAAATAATTATATTAAAAACTATTTAAAAAAATTTAAATTAGATGTATTTGCACTAGTTCTCAGGTATTTAGAAACAGTAAACTGAAATGATGACTGATGCAATTAAACAAAACATATCTTACTTTAGGCAGATAGGTATTTAAATCCAGACTCCTCCTGTTGGGCTTTCAACTGAAAGGTCAAAGGTGTTCACAAATTACAAAGCACAGTTCATACATCAATTTTAAACAAATCTTTTACTACCATAGCAAATAAGCAACAGAAAATTACAAAAACCATGTTGGAGGTGATTCTCCTTCAAAGTCTTATGCAATCCTATGTCTCTGAATGTCAGAAAACTGGATAAGGTTAAAGCCTTTGAAGCACATCAACATGTGAATATAAAATACATTACCCAGAGCTCATGCTTTGGTTGCACTGCCACTACATAAAAGAGATTCATTCAGACACAGAAGACATGCACTGGAGATCAGTGAGGTACAATCATAGACAAAACCTTACCAAAAAATAACACACTGAGCTGTACTCACTACTAAAACAGACAAGTGGTGAACACAAATACAGAAATATCAAGGAAAAGTCTCTTTTTTTGGAAAAATACATTTCAGGACATGCCAAAGATAGATGCAGTATAAAACAATTTCCCCAGACTTTCACTTCTCTGCCTTTACGGCAATTTCTCCTCTTATGTCCCTCTCTTTCAGTGAGCAAAATTCTTACCGAAGAGGCTCTGGCTCACATCCTTAATGTTCAATCATTTGAGCTACTGAACGCTCATTATTGAAATTAGTGCAAATTAAGCATGTGTTAATGGCATCAATTCAGGATAGCATCACTCTTTATGACAGTACATAAGCACACGCTTTTCTGCATTCTGGTCTAATTACAGTACGGATTAGGAATAGGTTTAAGCATGTGCTTAAGCAGTAATGGTCAGAATAATATGACTCCAAATACTGTGATCCCAGCTATCAGTAAATGAACTTTTATCCAGGTAGGTTTGAAAAATGATTGCAGGATCTAAGTCCAAGTAATTATAGTCTCTGTTTCTTGCTATTTTTTTGAGTATCACTTAGATTTCTTGGAATCAAGTGTTTACATGCGGATTAGAAAGGAAATACATAGGACTAAAACAACACATTTATTACATGCCATGTTACAGTTCACTGCATTTCCATTTCTATTTGCACTCACAGTACTATGGGAAACTAAAATTATTTCATCAGAAACAAATGAAGTACATAGAAAAGTTTGTCAATAGACAGAAGCAAGTGTATCCATAAGCCAAACAGCCATAACATTCAATAGCTTTAATACTCCATTACATTGTTTCATAGAAATTAGAGATGAAAGACTTCTTATCCATCCCTTGCCAATTCAGGATGTTTTCTGTTCTCCAGTTCAGTCACTGGAGGCTGACTGGCAACTGACAACCACATGAATAGAAAAAGCTAACTAGATGTGCCAGAGGGGAGCAGGCTGTGAAATTTGTATTTCCCCTCGTGAAGTGCCAATTTCTTTCAAGTTCCTTTTGTTTAAAGGTAAATTAATGAAACTCAGGAGCTCACAAAATCTGGGCCTTGTATTGTATAGCGAGTAGACTGCTTTTCAAGTACACATGCAACATACTGCTGCTGAAGCCACCTTCATCCCTCCTACAGAGGAATGTGTTTAGTGTGCTGTCAAAAAGCATCAAACTGCACTATGGAATTAAAACTGACACATTTCCATTGTACTGAACATTTTCTGAAAATGAGACTCTAAAGAAACAATAAATTGTAGTCAATCAGTGTTGTTAATGATGCCGCATTTCTACGCTCAGTCTAACAGTCAGAAGAAGTTGGTGCTCAGAAAGGTCACGCAACAAATAATGTCAGCCAACCTCAACAGCAGGCTTTCAGATTCTCTCAACTACTTGCATATTTCATCAGCTAAATACCGAAATAAAGTTTGCATTAAAATGGAATCTTCTCTGTCACACTTTCTTCCAGAATCACTGCACATAGTCTGGCATTCTCTATTAAACTTCGGGGCTGAACACTGCAGTAACATTTCATCTGCAATGTGTATTGCATATTATATCTTATTATGTCTGGTACGAACTAGAACGTAAAAATACATTAATCTTTTCTGAGAAATTCAGAGGAGGGAGCACATTCAACAGAAATATTGGGGGGGGGAGGTTCCTTCATGTATCATTTTCTATTATTAGCCATTAATCATGTCTTTATTCCAGTACTGAACATCCTTACCTACAGCCAAATGCTAATCCCATTAATCCTCTTTAAAGATCTGTAAGGTCTTCTGTGTAATTCTGACTTTTACTTAATGCATACCTTAATTTTACAGTGATTTTTGCAAGCTCACTTGAGACCAGTTTCTTTTTGAGGAAGGAGGAAAGACTGCACTTTTCCATAATGAAGACAATGGATTTAAAAATAGAAATGAGATACTAAATGCTGCCAGACAGCAATAGTCAACACAGAGAAGTCAGTCCAGAAAGGCTACTACTGAAGAATTGCTACCAAAGTGAACAGAAGCTCTGACCACAGAAAGGCTGGAGAACTGGTCCTATGATTTTTGGGGGGATACATCCCACCTTGGAGAAGGATCTGCAATGCATAAGGATTATTTTTACTTCCCACCCTCCCGCCCCAGTAACAGGACTTTTCCATTAGAAAGAAACAAATATCAAGGAGGTAATTACACAGCAACTCATAACACAGGTTCAGTAAATTGATACCATTTGGCTTTCGCTCAGTGAGTAGTATGCAGTAACATATGCAGTAACAAGCAGAATCTACAAAATTATACTGTATGCAAAATGGAGCAGGTCACATACTACACCCGTAGGGCTGGAGACTGAACACAGTGGCTTTGAATACAATGACTATAGCCCTGTTACAGGTTTTCCAAACTCTGATGATACAAATTCTACTGATTGTAGAGTTATGACTTTTCCTCTGGCCCTGTATATGAATCAGACAAAGGAGAGGGGAATGGGGAGGATGTGAAGAGCATTACGCTTAATGGCCAGAATCTGTTAGCTAACATCAGTCTGGTTTCCATGAAATGAGCAAGCAATGGCAGCTGGGTAGGAAATTTTGGAAGTCGTAGCCATCTTGGAGAACTTTGATGAACTCACAACAGTGAAGTAATGGCAGATGGAGCACAGACATAAATGTAATCTAAGGTTGAAAGCCAAAAGCCTGTATCAATGGTCAGGATAAGACAAGCTCAGAATTACCTTTGGGGTTTTTGTGATATATCCATTTCTTGCTGCTCTAATCTCTGCATTCTGTATAAATCTGGATGTGATTAATCATGACTTAATCACTCTTTTTAACATACTGCAGAGAACAAATGGCTGGTTGAAAAATAGAAATATTCTATTTCAACTTTTAAAAATCAGGGATTAATAAAATCATCACTTTATGGATGAAATGGATGAGAATAATCCCATTTTATTAAGGCTTTCTTTGTAAAGGTGTAAGAGATGTTACAAAATTCATCTACATTATCATTTAGGATTAAAATTGAAAGCTTATGTAGAACTGTTCAGTTAAATAATATAGCCTCTTGACTCTGCATTTTGTTAGAGCTGGACAAAAATATGTGTGTGTTCAGGCAAGTTAAATCTTAGGGATATTTATTTTAAAATTTTCTCTTCAAAATACCAGTATCAGTTCTATAGTTGATCACAAGAGGGAGACTACATCACCATATTTCCTCTGATTGTTTCAAATTTTTAAAGCATCCAAACAATTTGAGTCATTTTGGACCAGCTCTAATCTTTGACTGCCCACTGATAAGTGTTAATGACTGCTCAATTACCATTTTTTTCTGAGTTTGTCAAACCTCTGAAATTTATAGATAAAGGTAGCCAATCCAGTAAACAAGATTGAACAGTGCGAAGGCAGTTGGAAAGAAGATTCGAGAATATGAGTCAATTTTTGCAATACGGATGTGTATCCTTCCTTCTCTCCAAGATCCTGTGCGGCAGTCTTCAAAACAACAAAAGAAGCTAGCACAGTCTTTCCCTTCTAGGCACTCATATCCATAATCATCATCACGTTCAGGGAGATGATTAATGTTATTAATTGGAATTAGTGTTGATCCAGGTCGAACAGCAATTGCAGGTGGTTTCTTAAGAAAAACAAAAAAGAAAAATACAGTTTTGCAGGGTTTTTTTATCCTCAGATTAAATAATTCCATAGGCTTTCCATAGCAAAGGCCAATATAAGCACATTCAGTACGATATACAGAAATTCTAATATTAAAGAAAACAGTTTGGGGAGCTTTGTGAATTATGAACTGCTGTATATAATTAGCTTATCCAGGCAAAAGATCACTAATGATTTTCACCTGCCACATGAAAACTGGGTTGTGCCACGATTTGGGAATAGTGGATAATTAGTTACACAGACAGGGTTAGCTGACCCCATCTACATAACACAAACATTTTGAAGTCAGTCACAGCTTGACAATGGGGTCACAAGCAAGTCCACAAGCAGGCTATAAGCATCACTACCAAGGGAAGGATGGTTCTCCCAACATTCGGAGTCTTCAGAACCAGACTGTATGTGTTTCTGGAAGCTACATTTTCACCAAAAAAAAAGCTAATGCGATTAGTACAGCATCACTGGTGAAGTTCAAGAGACTGAGACACATAAGGCCAGGCTACGTCATCTAACCCTCTGATGTTAAATCCCTAAACAATATGCCCCGCCTTTAGAAACCAAAACATAAGACTCCTTAGGAGAATGCCATTCAAGTCAGTTGAACTGATTAATTCAGCTCTAAATTCTTACATTTACTTTCCGTGGGCATAACTCAACCCTCTTGCAATCTGGTAAAAACTCAGTGTAATAGATGTTAAGGTTCACAAATAATTTTCATAGAAAAAATCTGGGTGCCTTATTGCTTAGTACATGTACTGTTTGTTGTTCCCTTCTTGTGACTTTTGCCTTTTCACCTTCCTTTTACTAGCACTACCACAGCCCATCTTTCCCCCTTTTATTATTTTGTTTCCACACAGTTCTTCACTCTTCATCCTTGTTTCCCTGAATATTTCAAGACATTCTCTTTGTCTGTCCTTTTTTCTCTTTCTAAATCTCATAGCCTTTTAAAATTACTCCACAATCCTCTTTCTTTTAACCCCACCCCCTCACACCTTTGGCATCTCTTTAAAATCTTCAGACTGAAGATAGGAGTTACATCAACACTATCTTCTCTTTTTTCTACCATCGACACATTTTGTCATGTAAGGAATAAATACAGCCAGAAAGGATGCAGTCAGAAGAACTAACTGGGTATTGAAGTTTAGAGAAGAATCTCTTTTAAACAATTATACATGATAGGCAATGAAAAAATAAAAAAAAAATATGAGAAGCAGGACGCCACATCATTTAGAGTCTTGTTATGTTTTAGAGTCCTGTTGTCCCACTTCCAGGGAATCACTTTGGCCAGTACACAGATATACATTGTTAAGGCACTCTACTGCTGCTGGGACATTTTACCCAATGTCCCAAGGGGTGATCTTAAAGCAGTGCAGTATCCACCATGTTTTCAAATAGCTTTATTTAATAAGTGTCTTTACCAAGGAAGTTTCACACAGACTGCTGTTTCAACACTTTTTAGACATGATGACCTAGGGAGCTAATTATCATCCTAAAGGACCTCATTATTCTTTTCAGTTATGATAAAATACTGACAACACTAACAAACAGCAGTTACATGCTTCTACCCTAATTTGAGGCATTACAAACAGGGCTTATTTTTAAAAACCTAAAAAGTAAGCTCAAATCTTTTTTTTGAACTTACAAAATCATTATTTTGTTCAAGATATATAAAGAAAGATGCTTATTTCTGATTCACGCCTACTCTGGCTTTACAAGAATTTTCTGACTGATGGTTGTGCCAATGTAAGATTCATGGCATGATTTGTTTCTACGAGTGGGATAAAACAGGAATCCCCAACCCAGAAACACCACGGGAGGAGGAAAAAATAACAGTACTGCTTTTCACTGCTCATGTCACCAGCACAGACTGAAGATGGCTACTGAATTAGAGGTTTGAAGAGGTTGCCTGAGAGAGGCAGAAAGACAGTGCCATCTTATAGGCCTAACAGGGAATACATAAAATGTGTGTAAGAAAGAGATAACGTGAGGGAAAATAGGGAAAAAAGACCAACACCTCACAAGAAAATTACCTTCTACCATTTGGCAGAGACTTAAAAAAAAAAAATAACAGATACAGTAGTACATACTGATTGTTCATGTACATGCCTACTGATGTAGATAAAACTCCACGTATAACAAGAAGCATTTAAAATGCACTCTGATAGGACCAAAACCAAATTCTTCTGCATTAACACTACTACCTCATAAAAAGAAAAGCCATCGTCTGTGGAGATTGTAGCACAGGTGATGCATTCACTTCAGGTGAAATGATCAGAACAAGATCCACAACTAATTAAGTTTAATCTTTCCTGCCCAAACTCATTACCCTTACTAATGTGGATTAACATAAGCCAATTCATACTACCTTTCTTGAGTGATGCCAGCACATATTTTGTAAGATAAAACTGCTATAATCATTTGTAAAATCTTACCATTTTTTCACAAGATCATTTATTGCACCTTCTTGGCATCAGTTCCTGTAATAATAAGCTTTTATTGCATTTTGCAGTGGAAACAGAAGACCTATGTAAGACAAGTTTTCCAAGGAAAAAACATCTGTAAATGAGCACTTTTCAGAAGGAATTAAACTGACTATTTTAATTAAATTGGGGTTTTGAGTTACATATTCATAACTACAAGAGAAAAAGAATGAATAGAAGTCTTTGACAAAGATAAAGGGGAAAAAAAAAACAAAAAAGAAAAAGAAAACATGGATTTGTAATTGTATGACTTCCCATTAATTAATCAGATGACTTCTTTAATTGTTCTATTTGGAAATCTTATAGCTTTTTATCAAACATCACCAAAAAAACCCCCTATTTATCAAATCAGAATTCTCACATCTAAGCATATTAAATTAATCCCTCCCTTTTTTTAGAGTAATCTCTTATCTAGTACGGTCTTATAGCCATAGCATGCTGAAACATGTTTAAAGAATTCTGTGTGAAAAGATGGTTGCTTTTCAACTACTTAGAAATAAAAAGCATGCTTTAAGAACACAGTAAAACAAAACTGAACAGTGTTTTGAGTATTATATTGCTAATTTTAATCTTAGTCCAAACTCCAGCTATTTATTCAATAAGTGTCATAGTTTCTATGTCACCATTATTCTACATTTTCCATTGTCATATGCGCTGAAAATCTCAAAGCATTTGGCAGATTATTGCACAAATGGCTGATGTGTGAAGAGATTCTGGAAAGTCTCGTTGCTCCATTCAATAGAATATACTTGCAAACCACTTCAGTGGCTTTTGATCTGCCAGCAGCTGATCTTTAATATCTCCCTGGTTTGAATAAGCAGTATTTCCTCCCCTCTTCCTTTTTTCCTTGTTGCACATGCTGAGAGCAGACATATTTCAGCTCCCTGTTCCTTAAGTGTTGTTGAGACCTCATTGCAACAACAACCTAAAACTGAATCTGCTATGCTAACACTGGCAAGTCCCCCAGATTCTGCAGCCTCTGTTATCTTTTACCCTCATTGCTCAGCTGTGGCCCTTGCCAAAGGCTGTTTTCCATCCTCTCCATTGTGCCCCCATTTGCTTCTACCACTAACAGGAAGGAGGTTTAAGGTTTCCATTTTCCACTTGGACCAGTTCACCATACGAAACGCAAGGGCTCCCATTTCCCTGGCATTAAGCCATAGCAGCCCTGCAGGGCCCCCATAAGACAGTCTCCCACAGCAGCGATGCTCAAAATGGGTGTGCCAGCACCTTCCGACACTAGTTGCAGAATGGATATGATTCATAACAGGATTTCTGCATTTCCATATCTGGGCTTCTGTAATTTCATTTCACTTTCTGTTTGATCTTACACAGCTGGTATTCACCCTTCACCCGGAAAAGACAACTGATATTATGATTCAGCTAGGCTCCAGCTTCCTTTGATGAAATGATCTGGAAGGGGGTTTTATAACATTGTCCTTCCAGACAATGTCTTGTTCTCTCCAGAAGATGACTACAATCAAGCCTCAGATATTAAGACTAGTGTTCGAATGAATAAGCTATTTAATGGCTTTACCTCCATGTTTTATTAGTTTAAAGATTAGCTTTAAATATTTGTACTGGCTTCCAACACTAGACTATTTGGAAGTTCCCGTATTCTTACTACACGAACAGAAAGCCTCTTAAAATTGAGTAATACCTGTTCCTGGGATATGTTGGGATTCACAGCATACAAACATCAACTTGTAAAAGCAGAAGGTTCATTTTACGCAAAAGATACATGGAAGTAAATGAAAAAAAGCGTTAAAGTAGAATTTCTGAAGTGGAAGGGAGTCAGAACACTGCCCAATAATAAGCACTTTTTTCTTTGCAAAGCTAGCAAGGTAAGACCCAAGTTAGGTGATGCAGACTCAAACAAATCCTCATCCCTTCAGTCCATTTACATTATCTGTGGTCCTTTCTATGGTTCCTTGCCAGGTACTGTTTTCAGAAACACTGTACCCAGACAGAACTGTCTCCATGGGCACACACTCCACGGGCAGCTCTAGTAGCACCAAGGGCTTGGGCACAGCATGGAAGCATGGAATATTATATTAAACCACGCACTAGCTTAGGCTCATGTGTTCTCATTCACATATGAGTGGAATGATCTAAAACCTTTGTTCATTAGTAGTATTTACAGAAAATGAGCACAAGCCCCCAGCTGTAAAAAAATGATAAAATAAATATTAGTGTTAATTATCTTTGAACATTAGCCCTTCTACTTAAGAACCAGTCTCTTAAAATTAATGCTACAATAAAGAGCATTCTTTATTATTTTTTTTTCTTCTTGTTTGGCTAAACTTACTGATGGCTTAGATTTTGCCTTCTTTTCTTTTCCTTTGTCCCCTTTTCTGTTGCTGGTAAAGTAATGCAAGGTGCCATATTCCATCAAGGCAGCAAACACAAAAATGAAGCAAACTGAAACAAAAAGGTCCATTGCCGTCACGTAGGAAACCTTTGGGAGTGACTTCCTAGCAATTGTACTCAACGTTGTCATGGTCAGCACTGTTGTAATGCCTGTATAAAAAAAAAAAACAACCAAAAAACAAAAACAAAATAGAAAAAACAGAAAGAGGGAAGTGTATAAGTAATTCAATCATATTGTCACAAAAAAAATCCTCCAATTAGCCCTTAATTCATTCATGAGGCATACAAGAACTGAGCCACAGCAGGGTTCACCGCTGATCACACCCACACACATCAGTGCTATTGCAAGAAGCCATCCCTGTGGATCCAGTGGCCACCGTGGGATCATACAGAAGGCAGCACATTTCACCTTCAGTTTAAATCCCTCCCATTTTCAACACACACTGAATAAACAAAGACACGGAGAAAGTTTGTGTAATTTTATAAATCTGTTATAGAATGCACACATAAAACAAATACAATAGACAAACAGGTACAAATAAGCACACAAATTTTATAAACACAAAACATGTCCTTTAGATCTTGAAAGATTAAAATGTACAAAAGGACACGTTCAGAAAGAAAAGGTGTGCTATTTATCAATGATTTCAAACTTTCAGAAAACACGAAAAAAAGGAATAATGTTTTCAATCATTTGCTTCTGACATGTAGCAGGTCAAACTAGATGACCTTCATGGCCTTTCTGGTCTCATTCTAAGTTACTAGGTAGTTTTTCAATACTGTGTCTTAAGTAATAGAAAATGTTTCCCTTGGTTCACTTACATACAAGTTAATTAAAAGAACAAGCTGGCCTTAATAGTGATGTGTTCAGAATCCCAACTATATCACTCTTCACTGGTTTAACATTTAGAAGATGTTAACACTTTCTTTTTATATTTGGTGCTTCAGGGAGATGCAAAGCCTTTTTCATAGTAGTTCAAAATTAAGATGTGACCTTTCCTTTGGAGAGCAATACTTGAACACAGAAGTAATTTGTTATTTACATGCACAGGCTTACTGCAAAAAATGTGTTACACCAGTCTAAGGCTGTCTATGGCTTTTAAAACAAAGCATGGAATCAGGGGTCGCTATGGACTGATCCTGCAGCAGGAAAGCAGTGGTGATTTTGCAACAGATTTCCCAATGAAATTATATGCCTAAAAGGGTGAAGAGATAACCAGAGTTTTTCAAAAGTGCTTTGCTCCCACAAGATGCTTTTGAAAATCAATTAGGCATTTCTCTGCATAATTAAATATCTAAATACCTTTAATCATCTCAAACCTTTTGCTTTGGGAAACCACAATCTGCCAGCATCTTTCAACATATACAGAAGAAAAAGGTCCAAGCCTTTTCAGTGTACCAGATCCCAGCACAGCCTCCAGGTGGGAGGTGATGCCCACCATTCCCCTTACTGACTTCTCTTCAGAGAGGACAAAGGGAGACATGGACTTTCCCAGCCCTCCCCGCTATGTGAAAGGCAAACAGGGGGCTATCACAGGGAGCAAACCTTCCACAGCATCATGACTGCTTGCCATGATGAACCTTGCTTAGTTTTGGCTTTCTTGTCTTAATTTCTCAGTCTTTTTCTATAAAATTGTGTCTATTTGACTGGTATTCTCTTTCTTCTTCACCAGGACATCTGCACGTGAGAAAAGTCGTCCTACAATCTGTCAAACAATGGCTTCTGCATGGTCACACAAAAGGAGCTCAGAGTTAACTGCAGGGAGCTGTAAATATGATATTGCAAACATTTGTAGTATATCTCAAGTAGATGAAGGTTAGTACTGCTGAAGTGGGAGCATGAAAACCCTAGCTTAACCATGAGATCAAAGGCAAATTTGCTAGGTTCGTGGCATAGAAAAAGTACTCTGTAAAAAGAACAAACTGGATACAGAACTAGCAGGATACCAATACAACAGCTTTTCCTGTTATAGCTAGTGTCTTTCCAGACGGTATCCACAATGATGTCCAATGATTAGTCAGTCAAGGAAATCTTATAATAAATATCTAAAACAAGATTTGAAACTATCAAGAGATAGTTTCACTTATTTATTCAAGATTTTAGGCTTTCTTCACTAAACTTTGCAGTACTTTTAAATAGCATAAAGGTAAGAGCCAAGACTCGGATTTTCTTCCCTTACCTTTTCACTAGGCTACTGAGCCGTGCTCATTTTTGCTTACTTTCTTTCTTGACTCGTTAATCTTGCAGGCCTGACTGCAGAGTGGTCCAGTTTCAGTGGGAAAGGCAGGGAGTTAAAGCCTGGACTCACCCTCTGGTAGGAAATGCTCCTAGAACGTGGGAACGGTGTGTTCACAATCCTACAAGCTGATGAGGAAAATTAACTCACACCTCTCACTTCCTAAGATAGGCTTTCAGCTCTTGATCTTTTCCCCAGAATAGGTCATACTGTTGTCACCAGTTTTACTAAAAGCATCTGTCACTGCTAAGCTTGAAGTTGCTAGTGTGTCCTGTGCACTCCACGCACCCCTGTCTATGCTGCTTTATGTGGGGACTAGGATGCTTCTCCAAGGCAGCTCATTAATCCTAAACAGTCAAACGTAGGAGACTGACACCATGCTAAACAGGTCAGCCAAGATGACACTAACACAGAATTATCCCTGTAGCAGAACATGCAACACACTTCAGTACTGTCTGTAGTAAAAGCAGGACAGTGAGTCAGTCTTTGTGAGTTATATGCTTAACTGCTTGAAGTGCAACTTTGGTTGCAAATTTTCTGTCCTATCCTGGGCTTAAAAGAACAACTGAATAATTTCTATTATTAAAAAAACCACCAACACCACCAACAACAAAACCCCAACAGAAACAAACAAACAAAGAAACAAACAACCTCCCCAAAACCAGATCTTCACAGTTTTCGCCTGTGTAGTAATGATACCCTTTGTTCCATGACGCTGACTGAAGTTTAATCATACTTGTCAGACTAATTATTGCCATATTGCCATCCCTGGAGATGACAAAAAGGAGACAAAGGAGAAAAAATGTATTTATGTGAACAACAGCAGATCCACAAGACTTGGATCAAGATTTCCAGATTTCCATTCTCAACACTCCCTCCTTAAACCCTGGTGTGCAACCACAGCAGGATCCTTCTACTTGCAGTTCAAGAGAAAGGGTGACCAGTGGTCACAATCTGAAGGGGAATAAACTGTGGTTAATTTACTCCCTGCTGCAGATTTGTATTCCTGGGGAGTACGAGACCCTTCAAGGTTGAAAAAAGACACTTACCCAGAGAAGTCCTTGCAGGAACTGCATCCTTATTGATCCAAAATGACACCCATGAAAGAACAACTGTGAGTATACAAGGAATGTATGTCTGAATAGTAAAATATCCCATACGTCTGCTGAGATCAAAGAAGATTGTCATAATAATATAATCACCTATAAATTAAAAAAAAAATACTTACATGACATTGAAACTGGTTTTCAGTTGTATCTTCATCTGTTAGTCTTGTTCTACATAGATATTACATGAAATAAAACTGCCTTACCAGACAAGGTATGAGAAATTTCAGTTGTATTTCGTAACCCTACAAATGCAAACTGATACAATCTCCAGTATTTTGGATCTGCCACTTCAACAGAGGTTTTCTTCCATTTGTATTCAATTTCATTTCTGGGATATCCATCTAGAATAAAACAGAGCAAATCAAGCGTTCAGCCACAGTATATACCAAAGCATGTTTTGTTATCTCTTAAGTTGTTTATAAACTAAACCAGGTCTACACATAAAGTGGATCAGAGAGAAAGCCAATCTATAGTCAACCTGATACACATAAAATTTAAACACAAAATATCTAGCCTCAGTTTTAAGCCTAGCTAAATGTATGATTGATCAAAAACTATGTAAATACAAATATTTAGGAAATATCTACACAATATTCTGGTACTCAGATATTAAAAACTGGCTCAGAATCACCACTATGAACTAATACACAAATGTAATATACATTATCATTAAAAGACCACAAAAAGCTTAAAAGGACAGACACTTATTAGTACATAATTTGATAACATTCCTATTGACGTTTATTGAAAATTTCTTTGTCTGTTACTCCCAGAATGGATTTTTGTGGCCTGATTCACTGTCCAGTACTTCAGCCTTAAGGAAGTGCAACCCTCTTGATTTTCATGTGCCTCACATGTTGCCCCACATTATCTTGCAGAAAGGCAGAAATGAAATTAAGCAAGACTTGCTTGTGTGGCACAACTATTTAATCAATGCAGCTACCAAAGCTCATTTAGCTGGAAGCACTCAAGAAGGAAGTATTAAATGAAAACATTAATTTAAAAAGAATCACTGAAGTTTGATTTCATTGCCTATTAGGTTTCACATTTAGGAATAAGTCATTTAGCTGTGTTCAGGTGGTTTGAGTTTCTTTTGCCAGTAATAGCACAACTCCCTTAGGATTTATTTTTTTTTTTAATATAGTTTATATTAAATAAATGAAGCCTGAAAGTTGTGTTTATTGCTCACATAAATAAGTCCCACTGAAAGGAGAAGAACTTCTTATACTGATTAAGCATTTACAGGAACAGGTTGAAGAAGACTGATCTTATTTTTCCTTTTAAGTATACCACATGGAACTAACTCAAAGCTGGCAAGTCTGGCAGGCATAGAAAATAAAGTTCTTCCAGGGCAATAGATTTCCATTAACTGGAATGGCCGTTCTGTCAGACTCCTAAGCAATACAATTATTTTTAAAGTTGCAAATAAATGAAATGCATGTAATTCAACTCATTCATTACTGCATTTAATAATGCATTTAAAAACGCAATAAATCTAATCAAAACATAAACAGGTCAGTCCTTTCCTTTGCTACAAGGCTTTTAAAAGTAAACACTTGCTCTCTTGCTGCCAGAATTTAAGGAAATTTAAAGCCTGTATGTAAAGGGGAAAAAAAAAAAGTATTTTACCACCTACAGCTTGAAAACTCCAGTGGACAGGAGTGTTCATCCATAGGAAAGTTATGAAGCTGAAGATAACATTCAGCATTAATTGTCAGCCTAATTAGAAAAGGAAGAAAAAAAAAAAGAAAAAGATTATATTCAAGCATCCAGAGACTTCAGACTAGATAGTAAAGAACATGCACAGAAATTAATTTTGCCAATTAATGGGTGTTACGCATAGCCAACTGT
Organism: Ciconia boyciana; assembly: GCF_034638445.1. NCBI lineage: Eukaryota > Metazoa > Chordata > Aves > Ciconiiformes > Ciconiidae > Ciconia > Ciconia boyciana. Next base: position 29,022,154 of record NC_132938.1, read on the forward strand.
GTGTCTGCAAAAAACATCCAGCATCACTGCCAAAGAACAAAAAACCTCATCATATGCAACCTGAGGACTTGCATTGTTTCAGTTGGCATTTTGAGACAATTCAAAAATATCAATTGATTTGGGGGGGATCTCTCAGCTCTCTACCAGAAATAGGGGATAAAAGGGAGGGACTGAAGGCAGGGCAAGGAGGAGAGTTTATCATAGCAAATAAGGGAAGCTTCTGAAGAACACATTTGTCAGGTCAAATTGCATTTGGCATCATTGTATCTGGTGGCTATATACACGAGAGAGAAAGTGGGGACACTCCTGGGCTTGCTTGATATTCATGGAAGCAGCTCTGGTGAAGACAGTAGCATGGATAGGAAAGAGCAGACTTGATATTTCCACTCATTTAATGTCTAAGGCATTCAAGTAATTCAGGCAGCTAATATACAATTTAGAAGTAGTTTAGGACTCATAATGGTATCAACTGAATCACTTGCTGCTTTTGAAAATACTATCACAGATTTCCAAAGACCTTCCAAGCAACCAATGCAAAACCCAGTTCTGCTAACTTTCACTAGGAAGCTAGAGTAAGGGGGTAGACTCCAAACTGCCTTCTTTGCATTTAAAATAGCTCCTCCTTTGTTGGTAACACAGTGAAGAAAGTCAGAATGTCTTCTAAAATCAACTTTGAAAATTAACATAATGCTTACATACTGGACTGTATGCAATACTTACATACTAGACAAAAAGGGATGGGGAAAGGAAAATTCTGCCACACACTGCCAGGAAGCCCTATAAGTCTGTGAACAAAGTAGTTCTTCTACACAAAGCCTCACTAGGACCTTTCTAGAAATCGGTCCTGACCAAGAGAGATGTTTATAAAGGAAAGTGTATTTCTTGCCATATACGGGGGGACAAATAAAATCCCACATTTCCAAGTAAAACACTTGCACCCCTCTGAAGGTGCTTTACAATTTGCCAACTATGGTATACGTATTTATTGCCTTTGTTTTCCATTTTCAACCTTTGGATAGTCAAACGCTTAAAGAAAAAGAAAACAAAACCAGACTTTTATTAAAAGCAACACACCTAGATCTGGAATCACTGATGGGTGCAATGGACAGACCAAGGACTACCCTCAGAGAAGACTCAGTAAGCCTGACTAACAGAATCACCATGTCTGCTCCCTCAAGTACCAACAGGGAAAGAGTGGTGGTACAGGAGAGACAGTGAACCTGGAGCACTGTCAGATCCTGTTATTGTTCCTTCAATAACCAACATATGAACCTCTCAATGTTACTCCACCTTAGGCCAAATTCAGGCCATATCCTCACCTATACAGATGTCTGTGTGTTGCAGTGCTGGGTGAATGCCTGTTCTGCGGTTTTATTACTAGCTCTTTGCACTTCATAGCTCATACTCTAGCACAATAGTTCTAACCTATTCCTCTGGGAGAGCTCACATGGTTTTTTTGGTTGCGTTTGTTTGTTTCTTTGTTTTACTTAGACCCTGTTTAAAAAAGTGCTCTTCAGAGATATTTGTATGCTCTCAAATGAAATATATTGAGAAAAAATTCAGTGAAGAGAATCCTTTTAAAACATTCTAATTCTTCTTACTTCTGATACAGAAGGCTTTTATAAATTGTTCATACAACACAACTAGCCCACATATGAAAACAATGTAAATGACTGAAAAGAAAGTAATTAAAAGGTTTAAAATAAATAAATAAACTCTTAAGAGCAGAATCAGATTTATGGCATCCTCTGCATGGACTGCTTCTCGATCAGCTCCTAATTTATTGCAAGGTTTTTTAGGCATACTTAAAAAATAAGACTGAGAGATGACCCTAAAATGCTTTCTGTAGACTACAGCCTTTCAAGAACTGTTTGATAAGTGACTCAAAGATTGGTACAGATAGCTGAGATGGTAAGCTTAAAACCAGCATCCCCCCATTTGCCAAGAAGAATTATCACCAACATGTTTGCTTATGCCTAATTTGGATGAACAGATTTGTTGATTTTAATAGCTTGCAAGGGTAAACATGTGAAGTATATGCAGGACTGGGGCCCTAGCTTTAATCAAACTTATTATGATTTTTATTATCGGAAGCATTTCATCTTTTACTTACAGAATCTAATTTGGTAGAAATTAGATACTGAACTATTTAGAACAGAAAGTCTGCAAAACAATTTATGACTAGATCTGCAATATGTTAGTGACAGATCACCACATTGTGCTACATGCTACATAACATCTTTTTTTTTAATCTTGCCTGTACCTAAATGACATTAAAATTTGCTGTCCCCTTCAATTGTCTTTACTCAGTTATGTAGGCAATATATTTCAATGTTACTGATTTAATGTTTTTAATGATCAAATCATCTTTTCTTGTTTTCTCCTTTAGTAAACTCCCTGCAAATTCCTGTGGTCCACAACAAAAGAGATGCCAAGGATTTGATTTACAGTCATTATTTTCATATTCCTGGTCATAAGAGTTTTTATTTTTTTCTACTCACTTAATAAAAACCCACCTTAGAGTGTATAATACTCTTCCATCACTCCAGATTCGAAGCAAACGATTTGGAGTTGTAATCCAGTGAGCATCGGATTTCCTTGAGTTCCGGAAGAAAGTGTCTGGAATCCAAATTTTTCCAACCATGTTGCTATTAAGCATAAGCACTTTCATTGAGCTGTTAAATTTTAGACGGCTGTCATACCACGTCTGGGCAAAAATTATATCTATGGTGTATTCCTAAAAACAGAGAAACAACCATACCTGTGTATACGTTTACCAAAGTCTGCAAGCCAAGAATTTTTAATTCATATATAAATCTAAGGCCACTTCTTCTATTCTCTTTTGTATTTCCATTTGCATAGCACACAGCTGCCTGTAACCCCATACTGAGAAATTACAGACAGGTTAAAGACATACACAGCCTTCTGTCCCTACCGCCTCTCCCTTGACACACATTGATTAGTTAAGGAAGAGGAGACGTGATGGGAGCTTGCTGTAACTTGGAGGTCCCTGCACAGTGCAACCACCTCTGGGGGCCTTAGACAGAAATTTAAGGACAACCTTAATACTTCAGGGCTAGACTATGTCTGTTAAGACAGAGATTCTGCATCTCTTAAGAAGCAAACCAAATAAACTTTCTATATGTTTTCCCCAAACTTACAACATGCAATTTAAGATCCTTCATGAAATTTCAGATTTTGAAAAATACATGAATATGCGGGAAGTAAACATCACAGTTTGCAGAACTATCTCTTACCATCTGCCTCATATATCTACCTACATACACACAAAAGTATACATAATCATAATCAGGAAGGAAATTTCCCTAAAGCAATTCCACTTTACTTATTAAAGCCTCAGAAAAGCTCCTTTTGTGACAGAAAGTCCAATTCCTCAGTAGACTTATGGCCAGAAAAGAAAGATGAAAAATAAAATAAACAAATAAATAAGTAAATAAATAAAAGGAAAACCCACAGCCTTTTAATGAGACAATTCTTGACACAGTAAAACTTGAGGAAGATAAACATTAAAGATGCAATGAAATATTGTTTTTCAAAGAATCCAGCCAGTCATTCTTGCACTCCAGACAAAGGAGCAAAGCAGCAGCCTCTTCTCTGTTGTATTTGTCACAGCTCCAGACCACGACTCTGACCTTAAGGGCAACAGTCTCTCTACTTGATGAGAGATGTGATCTTTCCTGCATGGCTGCCCCATGAGGGCTCCAATGAGCAACTCGGCAGCTCCTCTGCAGGGACAAAGAGCTGGAGACCAGACTTAGACACTTGGTGTTGGTTGCTCACCTCTCAGTTACGGGATGAGTGGGCAAGGGGAAGAGAGAGGAGACAGTGGTTCAAACTCTTGCTTTTAGCGACCCCAAAGGGGTCACTACTAGTTTACGTGATCTATAAAAATGCACAGTGCAGACAGTCAATTCAGGTTTTAAAGAAAATAAAAGTGGAAGGCTTTGCTGGCTGGAGTGGTGGATTTTGTTCATTTTACTTTTAAATAATCACAGCAACCAACTGTACGAGTTATAGACTCCTCACTCATTTCTGCAACAGATACCACCCATCTCCCAGGAAAGTTTGTGAAATTTGGCACTTCATCCTTGAGAATTGCCAAAGCAGATGTTCTAGGACTACCTAAATCTCTCTCAATTTTCCCACCTCTCCAGGTGGGAGAAGAACAGGTTTGGGAAATAGATATGCAAGAGGGAGGTTCGCCCTTGCTCTGTGATATATGCCAGCTGAATTACCAACTGGACTGTGGTAACTCAGTGACTCTCAAAGGTTATTAATAACTAGTGTATAAGGCAAACAACAGAGGGACAGAGGGAACAAAAGGACTAATAAAAAATACATTTTAGAGATTACTTTGGTCTAAAACTCTGCTTATTCGTTGCATTGCAAAGAATGGAATGCAATTCCTGCATTGCCATCAGGGGAAGATTCTGCAGGTCAAAACCAATCCTTGATTATTTTATTTCTGTAAACAATGTTCAAGACACCTGTGAAAACCCAGAGCCTGTTCAACCTTAAAATTCAGCTTTCTGTGCTCATCTACAGTGGTTACAACTGGAAAGGAAACTTGCCTTGCTGTAGTGTAAATGACAGCCCGAGGCAGTGCACCAGAGAAGTGTTTTAATGGGCTTAAATGGAACAGAATGAACAAAGATTTATGTGTTGCCTTTACAGTACAAACAGGAGAAAAAAAGAAGTCAGTGAGTAAAATCAACAGACACGACCAAATGTATGGAAAGAGCAGACTGTCTGAGTTTGAAGGTGCTGCTCTAAGCAGCCACTTCACAGTAGCACTGCATTGTCTGAGAAAAAGAAATATATCAAAGTGTCATTACAGTCAAATCCACCCAGAGCAAGAAAACTCAGGTTGCCATAGAATACCAACCACCCTAACAAATTAAGATAAAAAAGGAAGAGGAGCTCACAGATTATTTTGAACACACAAAGCAAACGAACACCCTCAGTGGACCCAGATGCTTGTATGCTTTTACCTTTCAGTATTAAATGTGCAAGTTTTTATTGTACCCATGTATTACAGGAGGTGCTTAAAGAACTTTTTCTTAAAAAAAAAGAAACTTGGTTAAAAACTTTCATGACACATTTATCACTGTTCAAAAAGAATCTAATACATAATATTTTAATATCATAAAATTAGTAACTACTTGTTTCCAAGTATCTTGCTGAATGTATAAGAAGAGACCCAATTGCTAGCCTCTTCTCACATACCTGCAGAGGGTGGTCCTCCATTTATAAGCTGACACTTCAGCACCCAGACATCTGCCTGTCCCTCAGGAGTCAGCCAATCCTACTATTCACCCCACCTGAAAGATGTGGACTTGCAGCCTTGCAGTGGGTGGCAGCAGCAGCTCACCCCCCTCTTCGGCAGGGACCCAGAGTCAGTGCTGTCTGATTTCTCCCAAGAACATTTATTCCACTTCCAACATCTGCCTTGGTGGACATTGCTACCTACTTCTTCAGCATATCTATTTGTCCTATGCCTCCCTGAGACCTCTCTGTCTTTGAGGGTCCATAACACATCCTGAGGCTGCATATATTCTTCATACAACGCATCTCACACAGGATCGTATTTTCAACCCATTATATATATACTATCTTTCACTCAAGTGAACTTTAGCATAATGTCCAAGCACTTACATGTATTCACATCATAGAGGTTCAAGGCATATGAAAATGGGACTCAAATGTATATTAGCTTCCTTTCTGAACACAAGCTTCCCCACAGAAGAGGCCAGATGCCATAGGTCCAAATAGACTCCAAGCAGCCACCAAGCACAGGCAAACATATAGGATGATCAGACAACTAAGAGTCTGGCAGCATGCAGCTGTGACAGTATAGATGCTTGAGAGCAATAGCCTGAAAGGCAAACTGTGCTAGGGGGATTATCCAGAAAGCTGGATTCTTTCTGAAAATCTAGTTTTGAAATGGGCCTGAAATTTTCAGATTTTATGAATTCGTACACTGAATTCCCTTAAATTTGCAGATTTTATGGATCCATGCACTTAATTACCTTAAATTTGCAGTTCTTGAACAATATTTCATATTTCCCTATAAGAAGGGGAAATCTAGGTCCCTAAATTTTGTTGAAAATTAGGTAGAAAAATCTCTATACTGTCATTTATGGGAGTACTTTGTTTCCAAAACTAGATGAATAAAAGCCCTATCTTTGTTTAAACATCATATGAGCAAGCACAACAGCACACCAGATGTATACAACATTTTTTTAGTGCAACAAATTTTTCTGAGCAACTATTTTGTTTTCCTTGGTTTCTTACAAAAGTTAAATTTAACACTCTTATCACTACTTCTATTAGTCTTTCATAAAACTCACCATTCAATGCCACTGTGTAACCGTAAAAATTGGTTTACTACTCTCTCTTTCAAATGAAACTAATGATAAAATAGCCATGCAGAATAAAATGGAATCAATCTGTGGCTGCGTTAGTCACAGCCATAGCAAAATGTATGCTTATTCATATTTAGCCTCACAGGGTTCAATAACCATGGCACATGTTAGCTCATATTTGGCATTTGATTAGATCACTGAACTCTTTCTTGCACAGCTGGCATGAAGAGCCCACCTGCCTAATTATTTACAGATAACTGCAATCCTCCTCCATCTCTTTCCTCTCTAAAAGATCATCACAAACTCCAAAGGCTGGGAACACAGTGACTAATCAGAGATTACCATTAAAGGGCCAGGCAGTGAACAAACTGTGAATATTGACAAGCAGTTGTATAGTCTTAGAGAAAATCATTTATTAAATAAAAGCAATTACTTCAAATAAAGTAGGAACAGCTACTGTATGGGAATATATTGAATCCTCAACATCAGTTTCATTGTCATGCACAGTTCAATTACAGTCAGACATGAAAATGGGCCAGTGGATTGGTTTTTTTATGGGAAAGCTGTGAAAGGGAGGCAGATACTATCCTACACGATTGTTTCTCAGTGCAAACCACATCACACCAATTCCAACATAATATCAATAAGAATGGGAAAAAATCTCACAAAGCAGAAAAAACATTTTTCTTGGTTATTTTGTCTGGCAGTCTCACAACTGATTTGAAATTCCACAGTAAAAAGTGTGGAGAAGTCAAGCAACGACTAGCTAAATTGTTGGCTGGATCATATTAACTGCAACACATTTTGTCCGAGAACAGGAAAAAAATGGCCTGGTTTTCTGGGGTCAAACACAAAAGCAATGAAAAGTCTCAAAACCAAATTTGGAGCTGAAAAATTGTGTTAGTCAACTACAGGCCTGCAATACAGTTCATTACCAGTGAATTTCAGAGAAAAATGCATAAAAACATACCCCTGTCATTTCATCTTTGCTCAGAAACCCACCCCAGCTTTTCTCCCCAGATTCAAAATTTCACCTGAAGGGCACCTGGAGTTTTCTGGAATGCAACAAGCTAATTCAGAAATCTGATTCATAGGGAGCCCTGAACTCAGTTCAATTACCAAGTGTGACATGATTTCATCTTATTCAGTTATCTGAGCTTCAAGATATTTTCCCCATGTTTCTTCATGCTATTCAGCTTTCTAATTCCTTAAATTGGAACTTTATGTGAGGCAGGCAGGGAATTCTTCAGAAAAAAAATTAAGAAGGGGAAACTAAAGAAAACACCCTACCAACCTATATGTTTTGACATTAAGAGATGTGATTTAGCATCAAAGACTCAATCTAGTGTGCTGATTAAGAGGTTTAAAAAACAAAGGAAGTCAGAGACAAAACTGGTAACCACATGCTTTCCTAGGAGGTAAGCACCAAATAAAGCATCAAGCATTAGCCAATTTATCTTCATCTTGCCAGTGTGCTGTCAATAAACACTCGTAACCTTTACCTTTTCCCTCACCCAAATACCTCTGGACATCAATAAGGGGCTATTAAGTAATTTATTAAAATACTTAACCTATCTTTGATGTATAACTACTCTTAACAAAACATCTAAAATGTGGTTGATCTCCCTGGTGGGTTACTTTAAAAGCCCTTAAAAAAGATTTTTGAGCTGCTTCAGGGCCAGCAATGGTTTCAGACCTTTATCCCCACGGCTGGGACTGAAGCAAAAGTAAAATTTCTTGTTTTGGTAAACCATTTCAGTTTGGTCACTAGAGCAATCTAAGCCTAGTGCCCTTAGGGTGAGATCTAAAAGATCCAACAAATCGTAATGATTCTGACATGTACCTGTAATATTACATTAATGATACTGCAGCTGTGGAAGAGGTGGGGGCTGCAGGAAATACACTGAACAGAAGTGCACAGCATCTGCTCCCAGAGTCTTTTAACCAGTCTGATTGTTATAATTGTGCAGATAATCACACTGGAGGATGGCATGAGAACATATGCGCAGGGTAAGTGGAAATATGGCAAATCATATCTACAGAAGGTGAGGGAGTACAGAGAGACCTACATAGCCACAAAACAGAAAAAATCCATCACTCTTCACATCATAATTTGGCATCTGTGCTTATCCAGTCCTTATTTTGAATATGCAAAGTGACAGATGCAAACAATATGAATAAAAGGCAAGATTTATTTCAATGCTTTGTAGATTAGAAACTATAATTAAAATCTTGCCAATAGTCAAAAGATTAGCTAGAAAAGTAACTAAAGCACTTCAGGAAAATCTCTGCTTCTATTTGATCAGCTTAGATTTTGGGCATTTGAGGAGACCATACGGAGAGGAAGTAGATTATATATGTAATCTATATAAATTCCCACACTGAAAATGATACAAAAAGTTTTGGTTTGCTTTTCAATTGAAACTTGAACATTTCAGCCACTGCCACTCATAAACAAACAAACTACAGAAAGAACCAGAGAAGACAACTCAGAACAAAAAAATCAGACAGAAATACATACATATCTATTAAAAACCCAGGAGTGAATACTTGATACGGATTAAGGGTTTGCCTTCAGGGTTGTCAATAGTGATTTACCAACTCCATTACCTGTACTTTCTAAATTCTGCAGCTACATCTACCTTCCTGTAACTAGAGAGAGTCAAGCAGTCAAAATTGGTCCCACAAACAACTTTAGCAATAAAGCTGCACATTACTCAAGCATATATGGTTTTCTCCAGTTTCCTTTTATAAATAAGCTATAAAGTCTCAAACACAATGCTTCACCTTTCAGTATGGTGCAACTGATTTTAAAGCAAGATTAATTGCACAGTTCCTGGTTGCTCTTTTATTTCCATGGTTTTCCTGTCATGCTCCGAAATCCCAACAGTGATGGCAAGGAGACTTATCTGGGTTTGTTTTCTACCCTGAAAATACCTGATCCTGCATGAAATACAGCACTCCTATCAGTTTAGCTTTCTGGTTGATGAAGCAGTCATGCAACTCCAAATATCAATCATCTGCTACACTGAAGATATAAGAGCATGGACAACTGTTAAGAACTGCCTAAAAGAGCCTCTATTTACCTACTGGTGCCAAGGGCATAACCTTTTGTGGGGATAACCCTCTACAACAGAGATACTACTGTTATTCAAAAAGGTGAAATCTCATGCAGCACTTACTGTATGCCAATGAATTACAAACTCCAAAATAGTCCAACAAAAAGTGTTTTAGATGTGCATTCTCCATGGTGGTTGAAATAGCCATCCAGAATGGGTAAGACTTGATGAAATTTAAAATCATACAACAACAGAATAAAAATAACGAAGGCCAAGATCAACAGGCAGGGAAGTTACATTCACTTACTAGCAAAAGCACATTGCATTTCCTAATAGCTATTTTGTCAGTGCTGTCACCCCTGCTAACAAGGGAGTAGGGCAAACACTCTTTCCAAGAGTGGGTCTGCTTCCTTGGTAGACAGCTTGGAGGGGCTGCTGCAGGAAAGGGCATCCAGACCATTCCCCCCATATGTAAAGTGAACTTCCCATAGCATGCACTGTGAGGAGAAAAATCCTGTACCTGCGCTGCCCAGCTTTTAACAGAGGATGCGGTTTTGTAGTGTCAGCACAGATCCTGGCACCAGCCATTGTAGGGGCCAGCGACTGACAGCAGCTTTCCTCTAGAGCACAGCAGCAAAGGAGACAATGATAACCTGTATGGTAGGAGCCATTGCCAAGGACAGTTTCTATTGCAGCAAGCTGTTATAAGCTATCCTAACAATCAAAGCACCTCCCCTGCCTTTTTTCCCGAAACCCAGTTCAAATCTAGGCCAGCAGAATTAGTCCCACAACTGGAATGCAGCATCACAAATTTCCATATAGACAGACAGATCAGGAATTAATAACAAAGAACAGGTGTGTAATGTTCCTCAAAATATTTATCATCTATTTGACACAAAGATAAGAGGTACAAGACAAAGAACTAAATGTATCTTCTCTCAGCTGCAGACACAAGGGAGACAACCACAGCAGAAGCAGACAGAAAGTATTCGGAGAGGATATTAAGGCATCAGAAGTAACAATAAACTGTACGACAGAGCAGCCAAGCAGTCTGTGCAGTTTTTTGGGGAAAAGCAGGAGTAAAGCACTGTTTGGCTTAGCTTTAGCACTAGTCAATACCTTTGCCTTCTCAGTGAAGTGCTATATCATACTTTATTAACATTATTCTTGATTTAGATCATCTCAGATCACAACTGAATTGTGTAGGCACTCAGTACTGCTTATACAGGATACATGTCCTCTGCAAGGAGCTTACAGTTTGAATTTAACATAAAAGACAAGATTTGGAAAGACAGCAGGGACGTAAGTAACAGGAAACAGATAACCCAATACCACTCAGAACTGCAGGTAGTGATTTTAGCACAACAAATGCATAATAGTTTGTGATATTTTGTAGCCTCCACAGAAAGAAAAAAAAAAAAAAGAAAAAAAAAAGAAAAGTAAGTTTAAAGAGGAACATGATGAGAAACAATGATGTGGCTTTGCAGACATCTATAGAAAGTTTCTTTCAAGCATAAAATGTAGCTTGGGAGAAAATCATATGAAAAGTTGAAAGGATGGGAGCAGAAACCAATGAGATCTGAGATAGGAAATGGCCTCTTGGGGGAAAAAAACAACTAAAAATGGCTGGGGATAGGCTTTGAAGTGCCTTGAAAGTGAAAGGAAACTGTTAACATGTGAGGTCCAGTGAAACACGAGACAGAGGAAGAACCTGAGCAAGAAATGACTCAACAGAAACAGTGGAAAATTCTCTCTGTAGGACATCTCCAGATGGTACGAATGGAGCAAGACTGCAACTGGAAAGGTTACAAAAACATGTTATCATAACAATGGGAGCCTGCACAAGAGATTCCATATGATGGATTAAAAAATAAATAAAAATAAAACCCCTCAAAGCTGCTTTGCAATCAGAATTTGCAAGACTCCAACTGAGACCCTACTCCTGGTTCTAAGATCCATCATGTAATAGAAAATTTTTAGATTTCAGGCCTCAGTGACATAGAGAGTAGTGATTATCCACAGCAACTGAGAGCGTGGAAGGGGCAAAAAGTAGGAAGATTTAAAGCTATGATTTAGTCATACTGAGCTAACTAAACATCTGTGAACAGATATGAGGGACACAAGGCAATATTTTGGATTGAACAAAAGGAGGTACACAGAATTGCAGGCAACTGGCCCAGAAAGGTTGCTGAGTTTGTGCATAAAACTGCCAAGATGTAGCTGAAAGCAGAAGAGAAGGTGACCATGGAAGACATCCTACGCAGAAGTACCAAAGGAAGAGCTTTAAGAAGTACATTCACATCAACATTTAAATAGGTAAAGTACTTGGAACACAAGTAAATAAGGTGCTTGCTCACAACACACTGACAGTCTGACCACAGATAAAAAGGAAGAAGCTTTTCAGAATTGTTTGCTAGCCCCAACCATGTCCACAGCTCAGGACTTCTGCTATTTCTTTAACAAATTAGCCCTATGCAAATACAAAACCCTAACATCTGAAATCTCAGATACTTCAAAAGCAGTTTGGTTATTGCTCTGGCTGTGGATGCTAAGAATCTGAGATTATATAAACTGGATTTCCAATCAGTATATGCTAGCACACTCTACTGATGTCAGGGGAGTTAAGTCAGAGTAATTTTTTTTTTTTTCATTATTTATATTGAAACCATGCCAGCTGTGGCTTAGGTGATACAACGGTACTATACAAAAACAGTGTTTCCTAAAGCATGAACTAGTCTAACACAAAAGTTAAGAGTGAACCACAGCACAAAAAGACTGCAGCCTTAGATTATAGCATTGCTAAATGGCACACACAAATTAGGGCATATTTTACAGCAAAGAACGTAGATTTCTCTGGTATCCTGTGTAGAACCTTAACTACCTGTCCTGACTTCATATCTATTAAGGGACAACCACTAAACTGCAGCTGAGAACAGGACAAGTTCTGAATGCTGTTTAAAGTGGGGGCCAAAAAGATGGCTGTACTCTGGTTTGGTTTCAGAAAGCTACTGCAACATTTGTCTGTCATACAATGACTGCCTTTTCCCTCAGCCATTGCCATTCCCTTCAAAATGATCACAGAAATTGGGAGCGACCCAGGGACTGCTGAGCTGAGGCAGTATGAGCAGAATATAGCTTGTACTTCGCCAATTCCCCTGAAACCGATTAAGGCAAGCTTAGAGCTACCTTGCAATAGCAGTAGGCAAACTAGCTGCCTGCAAGAGCCAGACTAATCAATTTAAGCTAATTTTTTCAGAATAAAACAGAAAACATTCATGAAATTGTACTCGTGAAGTATTACTCAAGTTCCTATAGCTGGTAAAATAAGAAATACTAACAGACATAAGGTTTTTGACGCTTAAATATATTTCATAAGAAAGAAAAAACAATGCTCAAGCCTACTGAAGGAATATTTACTCAGCTGCTGTAAATGACACTGTGTCCATCAATCTCAAACACTCATCTGAGTAACAGTCAATTAAATCTGATCACTTGCACCAAAATGATTGGAATCTATCTTTCCCAATCAAAAATAAAAGAGTACATTGGGAAAAAAAAATATTATTCTAGCTTAATCCAAAGAAGATGCTGTACAATAAGAAATAGGTAATATTTAAAGACTTACTGGTACTTCTGTCCTGATTTATGAACAAATATTCCTGCCATTTGAAAGAGAATGGAACCAGTTTGCATAAAATGCACACACCTAACTCTTCAAAAATTTGCAGTGCTTGCACGCTGAACCCATGCAACCTTAGGAAACCTCATAAATTCTCAAACATGGGCAGGAGTGCATCCCTCATGCTCTTCCTCTCAGTCTGTCATCATAAAGCTCATAGAGACAATGGTTCTCCTCAAAACTGTCTTCTTCAAACATGAAAGCAATTCCAACCTCCCGGAAAAGCTTCAAATGCAGTTCACAAACCATGACAAGCCCTATCAAGCAGTGTTCACCCAGTCCTGAAATATTACTATACAGCGCAGCATTGGGATAGCATTGTGATTTATTATGTTTATGTCTCTTGTATGGAACTATGTTCACTTAGACACAGCTTTCTGTAACAGACAGATGGGGGGGACAGTGAGAGAGAGTTCGTATTTTTCCTTTTATACACTACTTACTTTGCATTTTTTCCTGTTGTGGTTGTTAAATCCTTAAGTCAACATGGTTCACACATGTAAACTGAAGTACATGCCCAGGTATCTGCAGGATCAGGGCCTTGCTAATTCCAGTACCTATTTCTGTCTCTTTCTAAGCCTCATCTTTTCTTTACACTAGTTACTATTCATTCAGTAACAAAACATTTAATATCATTCAAAAACAGAGTTAAAATACTTTGATTTACAGAATAATGCAAACAGAGTGTGCATCTTTGAGTACTGGATTTCAGGGTAGCTTCAGGTAATGTACCTTTGGGTCATGATTATTTATATTCTAGTGTGTTTAAGATAAATTACCTGGCACTGTAAAGTAAGAGTACAAAACATTCAAACCTTCAATATAAATTTAGTGACTAGTAGAATAAGTGCAGTGACACACCTGACCACAAAGCATCCTCCACAAGTACAGTAACACTGAGCAATCTGTATTAAGATACTGATCAGATTGATACTTGAATACCTTAAAAAAAAATTTAAAAATCTGCTGCTAGTTACTGCAACTTGAGAATGAAATGGAATTTAGAAGTCAAAGGATACTTAAAATTCACCATCAGCGCATTCTACACAAAGTCATAAATGGTACAATATGACAGGAAAAATTGTATCTTAGCAGTATCCAGGCCATACAGTCTGTGTACCAAAGTAGCACATTGTGTATTCTGTGAATATCTGATTTGCTCAGTGGTTTAGCTACCTTGTTAAAAATAAGAGTGCTAGGCTTCAAAGTATGGCTTTCAGCTTGCAGTCACAGTAGCCTTCAATGGATAACTAGCAAAGATCATGCAACAAAAGATAAATCATCCACAGAAGAAACAGAAATGTTGGGAAATAACAAGGAAACCGAACCGCTTCAGTGAAGTGCAGTCCTAGAAATTTATCCTGGAATTTTCAGTCTGGACCTTCTAATACTGAGTTCCATTAATAAATACAAAAGCTGAATAGAGAATATCATCTGCATCCACAGCAAGGGAAGAAAAAAAATATGTAGCCCTCAAAGACACTAAAATGGCAATGATAACATAATGTTTCAAAATGTTAAATCATGACTTAGAAACACATGAAAAAGCAAAGGAATTTTAAAACATAATTTTGTTTCTGTAAACATACATATTTATATATGTATACACTTCACACACAGGCAGATACAGACAGAGAGGCAGAGCATTTTCTTTTGGCTAGTTTTTAATCTCTCAGTCATGATGTCTATGCATCTCTATAGAAATGATCTGCCTCTTTCTAACCCTTTCCCCATTTTTGTTACTTGAGTATTGCTCCGCTATTTACTATATGAAACTCGATTAAATAGACATTAAAGGAAAGGGAAAATATAAACTTTTCTCTTTGCTGTTCATTTTTGACACAATGATGCAATACTTCTTACTTAAGGAACTGCTCCTGTATTCCTTCGCCAAAAATTTCTCTCATTTGAGGTAGCAGTCTTTTATTGTTATGAGAGTTTTGATCAAACAGAGATTACAAGATCAGGTAATCTCTTACTTAAAGGAACATAAAAATGTCTTGGAGAGCTGCCATGCCTCTCCCAACCCGCTGAATTGTACACTTGCTTGGTCTTGTCAAACCACAAAAGCTGTGGCGCTGGCATCATCTCCCGTGGACCCCTTGGGGCACCAGTAGCACAAAATGTTATGTATTTATGAACACATAGGGTTTGGGGGACGAATACAGGGCAGAAGAAAGCTAATGAGGCCCACAGGCAACATGGATCAACATGCATTTCTACACAGGGACCATATGTCAGATTCTGCTACTTGTACCACCAGAGTGGCTTTTTTTCATCTTGGCCCTAGATTGGAAGGACAGAGAAAGGTAGTAAGAGCCTAATACATCGACATTAAGTGCTCAACTGAATGAGCTTCCATATAGAGGAAAACCAGGCTCTAAATATTCATCGCATGTCTAAATTCTGCTAAGAAATCCCTAGACCACTGCAGAGCTATTGAGGATCAAGACTTTGGCCACAAAAATGTGCTTAGCTGCATTTTACATGATTGTTGCACAATGCATGGCACAGGTTAGCTCTAAAAGACAGATTCAAAAATCTTTAGACTTAATGAGTATTAGAAGCCTAAAGACTCTGCTGATCCAGATGCCTGTTAAAAATGTTTACTCAGGCTGCAGATGCCTAAAGAGATCACATGCTGTAGAAAAACATCTCTTAAGCATGGGGTGTCTATACCCTCTAGAATTTTGTGTAGACCTCTGTTAAATAGTGAAAGCCAAAAGACAACAGCCTTCAAAAACAAATTCTAATGAATTTCATACATACACTTAAAGCATCCCTTTTATGAAAGTGAAAGTCTGTCTCTGTCAGACAGCAAGAGGAAAATAGACTGAATTATAGTTTCCTCTCATAATACATGTCCTCTGAAGCTTTCAGACAAACATACTCTCTTGGCATGCTGCTTCAGCATCATTGTTAGAAAAAACACTCTCTACATCATGCCATATTGTATCCAAACTAAATAGTTAAAGGACATCATTTGCCAGAGTGAATTAACGTATCTGGCAAATGAGTAATCCAATGGGGAATCACAGATATGTGTTCTCACATTAAGTGATCAAATGAAGGGCTAAGGACAGCCCTTGAAATAGAAACAATTTTTGGATTATTCCTTAACAATCTCAAACAATATTGACTCCAGGGAAAGTGCCTTCCTAATGAAACCAACAGCTCACATAGAGCGAGCTTACAGGGTCAAATCTGTAATTACTTTTTTGCTGAGAATGTTGTTTCCCAGATTAAAACCATCTTTTTTTGAAACCTTAATCAAATTATTTGCATATATATGGTTTAATTTATTTTCACAAACATTTTATTTTTGTAGTGATGTTAGATGCTCATATGATCCAGGTTCCTGGAGTCCAAGCCCAGTGAAAGCAATTGCTCTTTTATGAAGGCCATAGTGCCCTTAGACTATAATTTAAATTGCTAAGTAGTTCTCTGCCCATTTTTAAAAACCACAGAATAGTTTTTAAAGTTCTATGTCTTAATGACATTTACCTTATTACCCTTTGGTGACATGCTTTATTGTTATCTTTTTTTTTTTAACAGAAATCAGGTTAGAGGGATAAACATTCAGTTGATATACATTATAACCATTAGGATTCTGCTCTCTAATGAAGTAATATGCCTTTTCAATATGATGCTATCCTTACCTTGGACTAAAAGCCAGTATGACTGGCTTTTATTAGCACCATGGCAAGGGCATCACCACCCAGCTCTAGGACAGCTCTAGCAGATGTGGGGAGAACTCTAAATGAGTGACATGAAATAGTCCCATGGCTGATACTGTCATTACTGCAAGTGCACTGCATGATAATGCTGCCTCCCAGGCTCTGCGCTGAGCAAGCAGAAGGCAGCTGTGGGCACAGGAGAGGGCATGGCACATAGCAGTGGGGACATTGCCCACGGGCTGCAAAGACAAGAAGAGGGCATGGGAGATGGGGCAAGGCTACCCTGCAAAGCTAGCCACATGCTGGTTCTTTAAAACTGGAAAACTGCCTGTCCACACATTTTGCTCCCACAATAAGTTCCTTCAGAAGAGGATAGGATGGAGAAAAGCAAAAGAGAAAGACTGCAGTAGAAAGACAGACAAAACCAAAGACACCACTTATACCAGATATGGAAACTGAAAAGCTTCCCTCACCCCATCTCTCTTCTTCTCTTTCATGCATTTCTTTATGTACAGCCCTGGCCTGAGACATGGACTTGCCTGCCACAGCCCCAGGTAATGACAACCCTAAGCTTGTTAGACCATTATGCTCAAATGAATATCCTTTGCTACAGATCTGCATCATCTACTTTTGGCACTTTTATCCATAGTATCTAAGTACCATTGGTTTTTCCTGCTTGTCTTCCCATCACTGAAAGTCAATACTACCCCCCCAAGCATGATGACATACGTGTAAACCACAAGATCCTTAATAATAATCTAGAATTACTGTGCTTTCACCAAATGCTCATAAGCCCCCTGCACTGGCATACTCCAGCCTCAGATTGAGCAAAACGCTTCTCTGCCATGCAAATTCAACACTGTCAGCAATTCTGTAGGGAGGAGGAAAAGGAAAATGGCAGGAGGGGGCTGAGCTCAAACTCACCCAAGGGCCCATCCAAGTCTTAGTCCTGGGCAGCGGTCTCCAGGAGAAGTCATGCAACAAGGCCTTTCTAAAGCCTCCAACACCACTATTTCGTACAGTGAACATCATGACAGAAGCTCTAAGTGATTTAAGAAAAGGCCACAGACTCAACTTCCTCATGTGCTGTTACTTCAGTGTTGCTATCAAATAGATAGGTCAGACCTCTACAGGTCTACTGGAAACTAGATGAGATGCATTGCTTAACATCTGAAGAAACCAGCTATGTGTACACACACACACACATACACTGAAGAGGACCCATAACACTAAACAAGACGTGGAAAAAGGAGGACAAAAGAGTTAATTTCAAATTTTTCTTTTTATGCATTTGAAAACTAATAATAAATTACTGCACTGAAAATAGTTTTATTCACAAATGCTGGGTCAATTGTTATTTTTCTTAACCTCTGAAGAGTAGCCCCAGGAAATTATACTGGGCCAGAGATAAAGCAGGTAAAAACAAACATAGTGAAAATGTTCAACACAAACCAAAATAAGGACCTGATACAATGTCCTCTGTGTGGCCTCATTTTTTTAAAAGAAGAAATATATTTTTAAAATTACAACATTTTCAAATAGAGAGAGTCTAAACATGTTTCTGTAACAATCACAATCATATCCAACAGCATAAGAATACATGTAAGAAATAAAGAAACTTATTTGAATGAGATTAGCATTATTTCATAATATTAATCCATAGCATCATTCAGATAATGTTTTCTGTCAATAATGAGAACTTACCATATTGATTGGGTCAACTGGGCCAATGCTGTTAACATAGACATCTGTTTCAATTATCGTAGTTCTCACTAAACAAAACAGTAACCATAATAATTACATATTTAATTAACTCTGTACATTGTTAGTGTAATTTAACCTATTTACTAAAACAACAACAAATCAGATATTCTTTTATTAGATTCAGAATAATTAAATCTCTGGTTTGTTCATTCTGTGAAGGATGATATATGACCTGGCTCCCTTATTCCATACGAATTGTTAGAATTATCAACATGATTTTTTTTACTTCATAATGCAATCCCCACCTGTGCTTTGTGAACCGATATAAGACAGATATAAAAGGTATAAAAGGTAAAGGAAGGAAACAAAAAACCCAAACCAAAACAAAAACTGTCTTCCAACATAAAAATTTTACCATAAACAGAAAAAAAATGTTTGGAAAAAATTGCTCATACAACAAACCCTGAGGTCTGGGAGCAGATGTGTTTATCAGCTGTAAGGAATCAATATGCAGTGCTTTCTGTCAATTCCGACTGAAAATGTGTAACAAAGATAAAATAAGTTTTCACTACAGATTTCTTCAATTCATGCAACTATAGCACACCTAAGGATTACTAATGTCCTCTCATCAGCTTGATTAATACACTTCTTCAAACACCAAACTGAAAGCTCCTCAAGCGAAAGTCATTTAAAAAAGTTAAACATCTCCAAACTTATTTTTCTTTAAAAACACAGGGAAACCACTCTCACTGGGCAGAGAAAAATTAACTGTTTAAAAATTTATTATCTTACAGAATATACTCATACTTTGTACGCTTACAGAAGGGCACAAAGTCTAAGTGACTTCCCATGAAAGTCACATCTGAAGTACAGGTGGCACTGATAATTCAGGTTTTTTTCCTCCTAGTTGGTTTATACAGGAAAAAGGTACAAACGGAAGAGGTCAGGATGCATTTTAACTTCATCAATTTACCAAGCATTTTCTTCTAGCTTGTACTGGAGAGCCAGAATGTGGACACAAGAGGATATATGTCCTAGTCCCCAGTGGAATGAAGAGGGTTAATAATAAAGCTCTGCTGGTCTTTCTCTCATGATCTGCCATGCTAAAATGAAGCATCTCTGTCCATCTGCAGATGGAAAAGGGGGAAGGTACAAACAATAAGGCACTTTGGTTTCATAGGAAAGGGACCCTAGGTCATCAGATTTGATTTCTTTACACTGCAAATCATCAGAGATCACCCAAGTGCTCTATAACAAACATAAAACCTTAAGTAAGAGGATTTTTCAAATCTCAAAAACCTAAAACTCGAACAGATGCACAGAAAGAAACAGGGTATCATTAACATCTTTGCCAGCTACAATGACAGGCAAGATACATTTCCTAAATATCCTAAGATACCTTTCCCCTGCCAATCTCACTTGGGAGGAAATTCTCCCTGATTCCAAATCCAATTACTGGTGTGACCCTGACACACCAGTGAGGCTGCACAAAGGATTTTCTCTACAACCACAGAGCACAGAGTCACTTGATCACCATCCTGTCCCCAGCATGCTTCGCAGAAAGTTTAAACAGACTCTGGAAACCAATTTATTTCCTGGGGAAAAAAAATAAGTACTTCCTGAGCTGCAAATGTTTCCAATATCTGCAGGGCTCATAAAGGAAGGGGGGAAACACAGGAACTCATATCCACAGACTGAAAAATCAGAGTAAAAGAAGTGTATAATGCATGTGTGTATATACACATATGTATAATATAACATATTTTACATACACCACATCTCACAAACAGATATCCTCTTCCTTTAATTTTGCAACCATATTTATCTATATAACAGCAACCCCACTAGATCAGAAGGAGGTGGATCAAAGTGTGTATTGCCTCAGTGCTTAAGCAATGCTGACTCCACTATTTTTTTCCCATATTAGTAGGAAGTGTTTAATTCTCCTTAGTATTAGGAAATCTTGTTTTGTTCTGAGGTTCAAGTCTTCCACTCCAACTTTCAGCACTGCCTAGCCATATATCAAACCTCTTCTTCAGATGCAAATACCTACACGTAGTGATTAAGGTCACCTCTGAAATTTGCCTTCAGTATGCTGAACAGTTCATACTGCATACTGCAAATGCAACCTACAGATAATCTGTTCAGCTTTAACTTCTAAACTTGCTCCATTGTTTCCAGATCCATCTTGAAATGTGGACACCAGGACCGGAAATTTTTGTAACAGTGTTATCAGTGCTGCTTGAACATTTCCAGATTTCTACTTGTTGTGTTCCTTTTCAAAAAGGGACTTATCTCAGGACAATGCTCAGGGGACACATAGCTAAGACCTGTATACTAGACAAAATATCTAAGTTTTCCCCTAAATCACTGCTTTACTATGCAGAATCTCTCACCTTGAAATATGACCCACAGTCTTCCGTCCCTCCACCTCCTATTTTTTTTTCTCTCTCAATTTTTGTGTCTCCAGTTTTACTGAAGGAGCAAATTATTACTCTGCAGATACAGCCTCTCCCTTTCCAACAGTCTTTGTGTCATCTGCCAACTTTACTAAAAAAATTCATTGCTGAAATCATTCAAAATATCATTATTCTTGATCAAGACTTTCCTATGAGACCCTACTATAGACAGCCCAACCACTGATATTTCCTTATTAGCAACTAAATTTTGAGATCTGTCAGTGAGCCAGTTTTTAATGGGGGCTGTGTCAATTTTATGAAATTCCAGCTTGCAGTGAGCAGTACTTGATCTGCCACAAGGGCTCTCCTGTAATGTGCCATGGAGTTCAATTTGGCTTTTCCATACTGCTCTGAGTAAGATTATTAGAGCTATTAAGAGCCAGTGAAGAGTCTGAAAATCTGCCCCTGTTGAAATTATTTTAATTGACCCAAATGATCCAGAGAAAGAGATTTCATTCAAGAAGACTGGAAGAGGCTGTTTTGTTACCTTAGTTCTTCTGTAGGGTACAGAGCAAAGTACTGTGAACGAGAAGAAAGAATTCATTCTTCTCATGTTCTTGAACTTGAAGTGATATGAGTCCACGAAAATGACAAATGCTGGAGGAAAATACTTTCTTGATACTCATTTGACATCCATATAATTACTATTGTTCATTTACTCTCCACAAAGATCTAACAGAGAAAGATGGTTTGAGATGTTTCTACAGTGAATACTTCTTATTTTACTTCAAAAATTTGGTATCACCCTTGAAAACACTAGGAGTAGGAAGAAGGCTATTTAACACATCCTGCATGAAGTGCAAAACAGTACTGTAAATTTACAGAAGCTTCTAAGGCAGGGGAGAAAGAGATACACTTTGAATATTTACCCTGAAAGACAATACGAGCCAGGCTAGAGTAAAGTAAGAGGTGAGAGGACAGCAGATTGCATACTCAACACAGAAAGAGAAGAGCACCAAGGGGCAGCTGCCCCAAGGGATAGTTCATCAGCTCCTAACATAGCTGAAGCACACAGGGGACCTGTTTGCTAAGCCTGATCTAGACAGATCTACTCACGATTTCCAATTTCCTACTTTCACACCTTTTCTTCACTAGGCTAAACTTCTCTTCTTCTGGTTTAAAAGGTTTGACTGCTATTGAGCATCATATAACACAAGCACATAGCTAAGGACAAGCTTGTCCCAAGAAATAAATATAGTAAATAAGTGACTCTTGTGCCTGGAATTCAAGAGGAAGAATGAACTTCCCAAGAAGCAACAAGACCTGGAAAGAAGTCTCTCTCAGCAGGCATGGACCACTACCTTCTAGTAAGGGATGATGAAGGGAGGGATTTTTAGTTTAAAATCTGTATTTTGAAAAATGTTTACTCTCAATCAGAAAAATCATCGTCGTAAAATCTACCTCAATAATTGACAAATTATTTTAGTAATTGCTCTCGCTATCAAAAGTGCCTCTTCTTTAGCCTGTATTTATCCAGGCCCAATTTGCAGCTTTTGATATTTGAAATATCTCTACTTACTACATTGAAGAGCTCTCTTATCAGTTATTCTCAGTTTATAAACCCCCATCTCCTGGCAGAAATTATTATCATTATTGTAAAAGTACAGAACATTGCACTTTTTATTGCTTAATATCGCTCCATTTTCATTACTGCAATCCTCAGCATTACGCCATAGTTAGTCCATCTAAATTCACCAACCAGTTCCCATAGTTTACCACAATTCCCCATTTTGGAATGAAGGTCTAAGATATATCACCTCTTTTATTATTATTTATAATGCTATTTAATTTAAACTAAGACCACGTTTGATAATTTCATCCAGGCTTATTTCCTTTCTTTCTTTCTATAACTCCTCATTAATTGCCTAAAGAAGCATCTCTTCTTGGTGATAAAGCAGTTATTCAGCAAATAAATTAGGCGACTACCACATTCAGGAATACAAGAGACCTTCGATTTGTAATAGTTTTTAATTGAATAATACATATCTCACAACCAGTTATCTAAGAGTATTACTTATATGGCTATCTATATTGAAAATTCAGCTTCAAGTGTCTACAGCAGACTTCCAGCTCCATCTCTGAAGAACTTTTTCCAAGTGATTTTGATGAAAGCAGAGCCCTGTTCTCCACAATTCTTCTTTTACCTTTTTATTTAAAAGAAACCCATCTTTAGCAAATACTCCTACCCCACAACTTTTATTATTTCGATCATTTTCTATGCAGTGCACACATCCAGTACTTTTAACATTCACTGCATATGCTCTTCTACATCTTGCTCTTGTATTTCAATTTCCTTCAATTCTTGCAAAATATTCTTCATCTCAGAATACATACCTCTCTACCTTTACCTGATATTTTCCTGCTTATTCGGGCTTATTACTTTCCTGCCTATATCATCCTTTCATTAATGCTACACACTAAGAGCACCTGTTCAACAGAATATCCCCCTAATATCCTTATCTTTTCAGAATTAGTGCTTCTATTAGTCTCTCGAAAGTCCACTTTTTGTTCACATATCCTTTATATCCCTGAGTACGTGACTCTTCACATTAGTGCACTGAGATGCAATTACCTACCCATGCCCTGCTTATAGGGCAATGACAACTATCCA
Source organism: Ciconia boyciana (assembly GCF_034638445.1). NCBI lineage: Eukaryota > Metazoa > Chordata > Aves > Ciconiiformes > Ciconiidae > Ciconia > Ciconia boyciana. The sequence continues at coordinate 29,045,729 of NC_132938.1, forward strand.
AATTTCTCTACGTATCCAATTTCTCTATGTCCATGAGCAATCATTCTCACCATTCTTAAAAATTCTATCACTGATAACTTTCCTCAAACTGTTGACTGAAAACACTCCATTAGAGTTGTAGATATGTGATGATTATTCCCTATTTTTAATTAAACTTTCAGATTGATCAGTTGTGTTTCACCCATATAATACACAACATTGGACATGAGACTTAGCTGGAAAAAATGTGCTGTACATTAATAGGCTAATATTAATATATCAGTGTCCCTAAGGTGTGAGACATGGAACAGTGTGCAGCCAGAATTCTTTCCTTTAAAAAGGAAAGTTGAAAAATAACAGCTAGTTTGATGCAGGAGTGAAGCTAAAACAGTGTGGTTATAAAATCAGCTAGCTAAAAAGTAACATTACAGTGAGAATAATACTGCTTTATTAATATATCAACACTCCAAGGTTGTATCTGTAATTAAAGGGATTTATACTACAAATAAGAGACTTCATCTGGTAACTACTATTACTTCATACTGAGCAGAAGGTACTTGAAGACTAGTTCCATTATGCTCCAAACATCTCAAAGTATATTACATAAATTGAGTTAAAGACTAGTAAGATTAATAAACATAGCAAAGGGTAGCAGTTAAGAAATCACTACAACTCATGGATATTTGAATGAGAAAAGCAGAAAATGAGAGAGTGTGGTTTTCTCCTATTAAAATTCAGTATTGCCTCTGACATTCTAATTTTCATTTGGCTCTCCTTTATCATCTCCTTCAACTAACTGCATGTTTAACAATGAAACCCCTTATCTCACTCTGAGATGCTGAAATTCTGTGTCAACATCAGGAAGAAAACAAAATTCTGCTCTGGTATTCAAACCCAAAAAGTCCAGGTTCAAAACAAAAAATGTTGCTATTGTAACTGAGCTATGTACTTCAATAGTAAAAACGTTCTGTGGGATATTATTGCTTTGAAAGATAATTAGAATTCATGTTCAATAACCTTGTTGTACAAGTACTGACATACACTCGGAAGATGTGGAATCTGACACCAGATTTTATCCACATAATTGAAGCAGACTAAGATGAATGCACTATAGCCTGATTTCATTTTTCTATCTGTTACATATCTGCTGCAGTTCCCAAGCAGCTGGACAGAATGCAATGCCTTCACCCGAAGTTGGAAATTTCATCTTATGTTGTCCAAAATTTCTGCCATGTGGCAGAAGTCTGCAACTTTCATCCAGAAGAGAGTCAGTCTTAACATTTGTTCTCCTGTCAATAAAGTGAATATTCCCAAATGTCTCATGTTCTGATCTGGCTGATATTCATGAACCTTATGTTTTAATATATTAGATGGAGGTAGGTCCCAAATAGCAGAGATCAGATTGGTATAAAAGTATTGCACCAAGAGAGCGAAGAAGAAAAAGAAAGGGAGCATTTATGTGAGAGAAGCTAGAACCAAGTGTCTTCTTTCAGCAACTGATATTTGGAATCCAAAAAGTTGTACATTGAATTACTCACAAAAAGGCAGAGTTCTTGCCCTATCAAGACTCAGTACATAACCAGAAAAGTGAAGGTAAGGATTACACCAAAATTCTTCTGTGCCCATCTAAATCCATTTGACATGTCAGAATAAACTCCTCTTCCTCTGTTTTCCCTCTCTTTGTTTCTAAGTTTTATGGGGAGAGAAGAGAAACAGAATTCTCTTTTCGTTCATCCCCACCTACCAGCTAATCATTAGAAGGAAACCTAGTGGAGACAGTTTATTCCCTCATAATCCCTTTGCTGTCTGTTGCATCAAGCAGTCGAGGAAAAAAAAAAGAAGTAATGTTATACATCTGTCACACATTGAGAATTTAAGGAAAAATATGCTGGAAGACCTTTACTGTTGTCTAAATGTTTGCAGTAATTCAATTAAATGAACATGAAGGCAAAGACTTTACAACAAACTTCATGAGATTCACATGTGATTGTACTATGACAGGGAGACAAAAATTGCCATTCAACGTCTTCAGGGTAACAGTCAACAACAAAACAGAACTAAGAAATTTGGGGAAGAAAACAATTTGTTAGAAGCTTTCAAAAGAAAATACTTAGTTTGAGATTGCATCTCTCTGTTCTACATAAATGAAACAAGTCTAGATTGTTGTATTGTTTATCATATAAGCAGCTTACAGACTTACGTGGCATTCCTCTGATAGGGAATGCCAAGTATTTAACAAATAATTACATCCTCCACCTCTCCCTTCACAGTTCAGGAAACAAATTCAGAGAAAATAAATTATTTTTCTTAGTTTGATCCAGCATGCATGTGGTAGACAAGAGCTGGCAAGGTTTAGTGTATTCCATGTTTTCAACACAAGATTCTTCCAAATATTTACACTTAATAGTTATATGCAAATTGATGTTTTGACTATTGAAAGACAAAATTGGCTTCCTACTAGCTGCAAAGTTTTATCTATAGTAATGTAGTTTTCCTTCCTATATTCCTCTAGAAAAGATATAGTCCTAACTTATATTTTTAGATTCTTATGAAGCTTTTCAAAACCTGAGCTAAGGGAAGAAGAGAGCTGGGTTGAGTTAAATTTGCTCAAAATACACACTTACAATGCATTTTCTACAGTAAGAGTAAAAATACCTTGGAATAATTCTTTAATAAACTCCTACAGACTCAAGATCAAATTTTTAAATAACCATGGCTGGTTTATAGCCACAATTCTTTCTGTCAGAAGATCTTAGTTAAACAAAGCAAAATATAATTGCTTTTTTAATGATTTATTATAGATTGCCCACTGTTCCAAAAAAGCAATACTTTACATAGGAAAAAGAGATTGTAAATAGAGCATAAAAATTCTACTCTTGCATAGAACATTTTTACCAGTTCCAGAAAACCATTGCATTTTCTTGCTGTTATATTTAGCTTGCTATGTTAAGTTTTAAAAATTGCATTAAGTAGATTTTTGCCATCTTTGATGAAATGCAGGCCACCTCTGGTTCACATCTTCTATTTACTGAATTATTTTAAGGGCTTACCCCCAATATCTGGCCGAAGCTTATTGTCATATCCTTGAAGTAAGGAGTCCAGTATGTGAGTTACATCCCCACCATGAATCTTTGGTGCAAGAACCCATGTTTTATTCACAGTTAGATCTTCATCATCCTCATCATCTGCTTTATCAGCTCTATGGTGAGTGAATTAAAAAAACACGGTTAGGAAAAAAAAACCAAACAGTGGAACTAAATACACAAGAGGTGAAGAAGAAACTGATAAAATATTGAACATTATTTAGAGTACTTTATCAAAATCCAAATGCATTCTGGTGCCAACAGAAAGAAGCAGGCCCTTATTTAAAACACCAACATTTTGGTTTATGGCCGTAGAGAGTGTAAGCTAATAAACATGTCAAGAGAAGCATTAATACATACCCATACAGAAAAACTCAAGCCATGAGTCAAACTCATAAAAGCAGCAGCAGGCATCCTCTTACTGGCAGCCTTTTCCTGTTTTAAAACACGAAATGTAATTCCCAAGCTTTTCCCTACATGTATTCCATTTTCAAATCATGGTACTGCATTGGGTTTGTGCGGCAAGGTTTTGGTAGCAGGGGGCTAGAGGGGTGGCTTCTGTGAGAAGCTGCTAGAGGCTTCCCCTGTGTCCGATAGGGCCAATGTCAGCCGGCTCCAAGACGGACCCACCGCTGGCCAAGGCCAAGCCCATGGTGGTGGTGGTAGAGCCTCTGGGATAACGTATTTAAGAAGGGGAAAAAGTTACTTCACAACAGCAATTGCAGCCAGAGAGAGGAGTGAGAATATGTGAGAGGAACAACTCTGCAGACACCAAGGCCAGTGAAGAAGGAGGGGAGGAGGTGCTCCAGGCGCCGGAGCAGAGATTCCCCTGCAGCCCCTGGTGAAGACCATGGTGAGGCAGGCTGTCCCCCTGCAGCCCACAGAGGTCCACGGTGGAGCAGATATCCACCTGCAGCCCGTGGAGGACCCACGCTGGAGCAGGTGGACGCCCAAAGGAGTCTATGACCCCGTGGAGAGCCCACACTGGAGCAGGCTCCTGGCAGGACCTGTGGACCCATGGAGGGAGGAGCCCACACTAGAGCAGGTTTGCTGGCAGGACTTGTGAGCCCATGGGGGACCCACGCTGGAGCAGTCTGTTCCTGAAGGACTGCACCCCATGGAAGGGACCCACGCTGGAGCAGTTTGTGAAGAACTGCAGCCTGTGGGAAGGACTCACGTTGGAGAAGTTTGTGGAGGACTGTCTCCCGTGGGAGGGACCCACGCTGGAGCAGGGGAAGAGTGTGAGGAGGAAGGAGCGGCAGAGACAACGTGTGGTGAACTGACCACAAGCCCCATTCCCCGTCCCCCTGTGCTGCTGGGGGGAGGAGGTGGAGAAATCGGGAGTGAAGTTGAGCCCGGGAAGAAGGGAGGGGTGGGGGGAAGGTGTTTTAAGATTTGGGTTTATTTCTCATTATCCTACTCTGATTTGATTGGTAATAAATTAAACTAATTTCCCCAAGTCGAGTCTGTTTTGCCTGTGACAGTAACTGGTGAGTGATCTCCCTGTCCTTATCTCGACCCACGAGCCTTTCGTTACATTTTTCTCTCCCCTGTCCAGCTGAGGAGGGGAGTGACAGAGCAGCTTTGGTGGGCACCTGGCATCCAGCCAGGGTCAACCCACCACAGGTACTAATATTTCTAAGAGATGCTTAATCATGGTAATAGATACATCTTAGTGTCAAGAACTTTAACAAAATCTCCTTCCTAGTAGCCTCCATTCTAGCTATGATATCAAAAAATAAGACTTGTATACTCATTCAGCTCCATTCAAATTTTAAGAAAGCAAACAAACATTACATCCATGTGCTATGACTAAACATTCACAGAAGCTGCAGTCGTGTCAATTATGTATCTGCATGTATACGTGGTATAGTTAAAATGCTGTACCATTCCTTTCACTTAAGAAGATCATTTGTTAACTACCTATTTTATCAAGATGAAACAAATGCACAAGGAAAACACTTACACATTCATTTATTGTCTATCTTTGAATTAGATAAGCAGCAATATATAGTTTATCACTAAGTCATTAGAAAAAAAATCACAATACCTTGGTTGCGTCTGCAGATTCACTCAGATATCACCGAAAGGTCAAAGAATGCCTGGAAGTAGTTTTCTTTCCATTTGAATCAAATGAGTGTGGACTTAAGTATTCCTCCAGTGCTAAAGTTTGCAATCTATATTACTCATCCAGCTTATTTCAGGGAACTGCTATGGGCTTCAAGTCAAGCAAAGCGCATCAGACTGATAGCAGTAACTCTGACAGTCACACAACGTATCTTCACAAATGGACACTGGCTAGCAATTATTACAGAGCGCACGCAATCCATATAAATCAGTTCCAATGTTAGCATAAGCACAGATATTCCAGTAAAAGAAAGGAATTAAATTACTGTCTTTGTACCAATTTGTATTGTACACTAAAACTAAAACTGTTACTGCTATTTATTAGAAAGGGATTTAAGGGCTTCCAAATTACACAGACATACACTGCCCTCAAAACTAAGGGTGGAATTTTTCAGTAAATTTCCTACAGGAATGAAGACCACCAGCATGTTCCACAGAGAGACAACACTACGCCTTCAGGGAGAAAGGACAGAAAAAGTCAGGAAAGGACAGAGATGGAGTAGGTACACCTGGCTTTTATTACCCCTTTGTGGGAACGCACCAAAACAACCTGTATTCGTAAGACCTTGCATCACCTCTCAGGTAACACTAGCAAGTCTCACTGAAAATCAAGACTATCACGGCTGTGGAAACTGCTCGGTGGTTTTGGCATGCCTGCTTAATTTGGGAAGTGCAACAGCGAGCTTGCCACAGCTCAATAGGTTCCCAAAGGATGAACAAAAGGCACTGCTCAGGTATCAGGACTTTCATACCTAGCTTGCTGCAAACAAGTCACAAGAGTCTATTATAGCTGAAAGTAATATGCAATCTACATACAAGGTTCACTGACAGCTTCCCCTGTAACAGTCTGAAAAGTGCTTTCATTCTTTTAAATTGAAATGCACCGTAAAATACTTAATCTTTACTGCACTACATAGACATTATAGAAATGTCAGATATTAAATATTTAACATTTCCCATTAGCAGGATCCCACTAATGGGAGCACTAAAAGAAGTAGGAAGCTAAGTTTTGTAACTGTACACTCTTTTTCCCTCAAAGCTACCTATTGCCAACTCTTTCATGTTTTGTTAACACGCTGGTTTTTTTATATATATTTTTGGTCTGCTTGTACTTTATGTCATCTAATTACTGTCTAAATTAGCTTACAGTTGCTAAGAGTGCCGAGGCAATCCCAGCCTTTCCCCAGGGGCATTAAGATGATGAGGACTAAAACTTAATTTATAAGCAGCTCTCTAAGGAAAGAGACATGCCCACTACAAAACTGACCTTTTCTTCTTCCTCTTTTTGTCCTCCACCCCACAAACAGCAGAAAGTACAGCAAAACCACTAAAGCACTGTACAGACCCAGGGCACCTGACTCAGGATCAGCCCAATTATTTGCAGAGAATTTGAAGAATTTTAACTCTTCTTTAAAATGTGCCCAAGACCATCAAGCACGCAATAAAGACCATAACATCTCTGCAGTGCTGATGGTACCCAGTTCCACACTTTTGATTCCTAAGCCGCAGCCACTGACGTGCAGCCACAGGGCTGAGATAAGACAGGAATGATGCTGGCTGGAAAAAGGAAGTGACCAGAATGCATAGAAAGTCTTCTGTATGCCCTCCAGTGAAGCAGAGCACACAACACCTGCCAACTTGAATTCTCAATCCAGAGGTTTTGGGAGGAGTTGCATAAAGCAGCTAGCTCCCCCAAAAGAGCACCTAAACACATGAAGGCAACAGGACAGACACTGTACATATTCATTTCTAGCCATCTGAATTACTGATCTTTGTCATACTAAATAGATTTGACCCACTCTGTTTCAAAGGTAGAAATCCCTTCAGAATTACACAGTTGACAGGACCAGTGGAGATGGTGCTACCAGGATCTAACTGAGGTTGCTAGACCATGTTCTTTAAAGAAACGTTCACTTTGGAAAATAAGATGGTTCAAAACTGTTGACCTTTTACCCGAGTTTCTGTGTCTCACATTGCGAAGTCCAGCTTTTTCCCCAGGGTTTGGAATAGGGTAGAAGGAAAGACAGAAGACAGCAAACTTCATTCCAAACCAGAAAATAAATGTTAAATTCGGGTATGCTGTTCAAATATTTAGCAACAGTTAACTTGGGCTGAGCACCTTTTTACTTCGTTGCAGTTAAATTAAATCTAACAAACCCATGAAGATTAATGTCAATTAACTCCACCCTCACTTTAACAGTAGCACTTTCCCCTCTCTCTCACAACCCCAGGAAGAAAGGCAAACTTAATTAAAGAGGAATTCTTTTCCTTTCCAAGTTCATCTAAAGGTTATTTCATTATACACAGAACATAATACTTGATCCTCTCTCCATTCACTGTAAAATACTTTTTTTTCAACAAGGTTCATTCAGTAGGTCTTTTTCAGAATGTTTGTAGAGACAATGATTTAGAACAAAAATATGTCATCAGACATTAAAACATTTCTGTTCCATGGCACAACGCTATTTTACATCTATTACTGCGGGTGTTAATCCTAATTTTAATTATTTTATAAATAAGAAAGAGACCTAACTTCTTAATACACTTGTTGTTATAACACTTCAGCTAGCTTCATAAACTCAACAGTAAACTGCGTGTCTACAGTTAATAGTGATGAGGCAAAAAGTGCCCTAATTATGCTCTCTGTCCTTCAACTAATTGGAGACATTACCATGACTAATAAATCCCTGAGCACAAGTGACTAATGACTAAATAAGTCTTTTCAACATCAGGCAACATGCTCATCTTCAGACATTAATATCATAGGTCTTTGTTCTCCTTTAAATAGGAGAAAAACCAATCAGATGAGCTTTAAGTTGCAATTAACATCTGTCAGGTTATGTAATGAACTGGAAAAAAAATTGATATAGTGAGAGCACTCCTACTGCTATTTGCATCCTGCGTATCGAAGTATTACATATAGAACTACACATGTAGCATAGGTGGGAGTATGTAAACACAGCTAGGGATTAATTTAGTTGTCCACTCCTGGGCTCCTATTCTCACCCAATACACGTGAGGGTACCCAGTCCTCCAAGTGGGGTTGATTTATAGGGAACCCATAGACTTCTGGAGAAGCAGTAGAGACTGAGCTGGGAACCTTAGTTATCTTCACCGACATTTCATGCCTGTGCACAAGCAACTCAGGCAAGCCCTCAGTGGCCATGAGGTTTAAACAACACTGCACAGTAGCTCTGTCTATTTGGAGATAGAGCATTCCTTCCATACAAGGAATGCTCTGATGATCATTTAATTAATAAATAAATAAATAAAAAGGAGAGTCAGTGTTTCAGATAATTTCTATACTGAAAATGCTGAAAGGAACATAACATTTTCCTTTTTGCCTTACACATGCCAATGAAAACCATGAGGCTAGTTGTGTTGGTTCATTTAGCTGAAGATCTTCTCCAACAGCAGCCAAAAGCAGTTGCTTCAGAAGTTTTACCAACACAGGGGTAGGGCACAGTGACACTTCTCTAAATCATGAAACGTGCCTGAAGACAGCTGATATTCACTGGCTGTGCTTCCCAGCATATTACATTTATGTCCTTTGTCGAGGTATAATACAATTTAACTTTTGTTTTCCAGTACTTAAAAAAAAAAAATTACTATTTTTCTCAACTGTCAGACAAAATGATAATGTTTCCCAAATTGTAAACATGGGAGAATACTTTGTTAGCAACAATACAACTTCAGAGGTTTGTCAAAATACTGCATTTAACCAGACAATGCTTCATAAGAAGTCAGTCAAGACAGACAAGGTTTCCAGGGAAGGTTTCCAACCTGTCAGATATCTAACCAGGCCCCACCTCACTCCAGAACATCAAACATGATATGCTTGTATGTGGTAAAGAAGTATATTTCATGGCCCCATCAACGAGAGTTCAGAGGCCATCTGGCCTAGCCATATCCCACACATGAAAAAAGACCTAGAGCATTGCTGAAAAAACAAAACATGGTCACTGACACCCCCACATCCAGAGTCAGACATTTTTACAGATGCTGGTCATGATTCTAATTCAGAAACAAAAGCAAGTACTTAGGCGTGGCACATGCATGACCAAGGTATAGGACCAGATATAGATGATAATCTGAACTCTAGAAAGATAAGTTTAAGCAGTGCCTGAGACAGAAGAAACTTCCTTACAGAGAGTGAAAAATGCAACTTCAGCATGGTAGGAATCAGCAATTACTCTTATCTCAGCAATTTAAAATACATATTTACATATTTCCTTGGATCTCCCGAAGATAAAACAAGGGCCTCAGGCAGACTTGTAGTATCCTTCAGAAGCTGAAAAAGGATTGGGACTCCTGCACATACACAAATATTACTTCTTTTCAGTAGCAGCAATAGCAGCAGGACCACATAGTCATGACTGCTAGAATAGGACACAATTACATTTTTCTTCAAAAGATTTTCTTGAAAGCTTTCTTCCACTGCTAGCTGTCAGTACTGGATGGTTTAAACATCTCTCACGATTTATTTTCCAAACTTGATGGCTGACTTCATACTCATCAATTCTATTACATTTCTGCAGAAATGAACTCCCTTTTGCATTTCATCATCAGCTTCTTCACTGATATGCTTTATTCATCGCAGAAATTTTCTGGGAAAATAAGGGTAACTGCAAGCAAAGAAATGCAGCTACTGAAAATACGTCTCCAGAAAGCATTACTTGCTCTTCTTAATCCTGTGGGATATATAGTCACTGATGTTGTATTCCTTCATCTTCATCCTTCCTAAACTGGTTTAGACACTCTTGACAAAAATCTCTTTTCTCTTCCCCCCACCCATTCCATCTCAGATGCTGTTATCAATCTATTTTCCCCTCCTTCTGCCTTGCCAGACTCTGGAATATTCTTTTGTGTGTCAAAACATATTTCTCTCTCCCACTGAAGTATGTTTACTTATTCCCTACATCTTTTTTCCAGTATACCTACCACATACCATTAGGTCGATTGTTCTTCTGGATGCACATACTGTCTTGTGCTCTTCGCCATCTCTAATCTTGTATTTATCTGGCTATTTATAATTTCCTGCCCTGTTTCCTCTGTCCCCTCTCCTTCCTGAGTTTTTACTGAAGGGATGAATCTGGACCTTAAGTCAGCAGTAAAATTATCAGGGAAAAGTGTGGAAAAAATATTAGAAATTCTTATACAAAAAGAAACATTAGATTTTTAGGATAATTTACATAAAGAAGTTCACTTAGTATTAAATAAGTAAAGCTTTGTTTAAAAAAAAAGGAACAATCATGGCACTAATGGAATAAAATCAGGTACCTCTGCTGTTCATTCTCTGTAATGAAAAGAGTTGGCTACATATTTGAGTGTTTAGACTGTCAGACTTGTGATATCTCCATACATACCACAAGCATCAGGTGATCAAGCTCTTTTGAGGCATTACAGCTTCGAAGTACATCTCTGAAAGATAGGAAACATTTTCTCCCACACACAATAACTTCAGTACAATTAATTTTAGTCCCAGCAAGACCTTCACTTAAAAGCATTATCCCATTTTCTATAAAATGATCTTCAACATCTCTGTGATACTAATATAACAAAAATTAATCCAAACAGAAATTACTGAATACAACCAGACTTACCTCTGAACACTTAATAAAGGCACAACCTGACTGCAAAGAACGTTTATAGAAATGTGAATTTTTAACGTTAAGAACAACAGGTATTATTAAAGATGTATTCCAGAAGAACAATTTTGTTTTGGGATCCACACCAATTGCCCTCCTCCAAGTCAACTTTCAGATAATGCTACATATTATTTGAAATGACACTGGTCAAATTTTTTATTAATTCAAATGGCTTTTAAAGATGTCACAAAAATTATCATCTGGACTCAAAGCATCACAGATATTCTTTAACCATCAGTCCTCTCATATAATACAGAATTAATCTTTTCTCCTTGAAAGTTCGTCCAAATATTGATATGCTCAGACCAGTACAACTGCTGCCTCTACTCCTATGAAGTTGCAGTCCAGAAATCAATTGAAAATTTTCCTCACATCTGTCTATCCAAGTACAGGTAATTCTCTGTGCCAGTTCAGAGCTGCTGGATTCTCAAACATATTCAGCTTCATTAGTATAGTGATTGCACTTTGAATGTCTTAGTAAAAATAGCTCTTTACCTCCATATGTGGTCACAAAAATATTCTTCCCAGTTTTGTAGACCTGATGGAGACAACTACCTGTTTCTGCACCTCTTCCTTTTATGCTATATAATAGAGAGCAAGAACCTTGCACAAGTAAGATAGCAAACCATACTATAAAAAAAAAAACCAACACAAAACAAACAAAACCCAACTGAAAAAAAAAAACCCCAAGCTGATTCCTGTCATTTTCTATAGAATCATGCAATTTACAAGGGATCTTGGGAAGTCAACTTCTATTCACCCATACTGAATTCAGACCAGGATGCTTACAGCTTAGTCCAGTTGGGTCTTTGAAAACTCCATGGACAGAGATCCCACAACCTCACTGGACAACTTGTTCCACTGTTTAATTACCCTCACAGTGAATATTTTTCCTTAATACCTAGTTGGAATTTCCCTTGTTGCTATTCATCGCCATTGTTACTCATACTCTTATGTATCTTACCTCTGTCTTCTCGATCACCTCCCCATAAGTGCTGGGGGCTGCTGTTTGGTCCCCCCAAAGCCATCTCTTCTCCAGGCTGAACAGCCCTCACCTCACAGAGCAAGTGCTCCTGCCTGACCATCTTGGTAGTCCTCTGCTGAGCTCCCTCCAGTTTAAACCCAAAACTGGATGCAGTATGTAGATGCAGTTTCACAAGTGCTGAGCAGAGGGAGACGATCACTTCCCTCAACCTCCTGAGTGTGAGCCTGGTCACACAGCCCAGGAGGCTGCCAGCCCTTTTTGCTGCCAAGGCACCATGCTGCCCACCAGGAACTCTAGGTCCTTTCTGGCAGAGCTGCTTCCCATCCCAGGCAGAGCCAGTCCCCAGCCTGTCCTGCTGAGGGGGGCTTCCCACCCAGCTGCAGGACTTCGCACTCATCCTTGATAAATTTTATAACGTTCCTATCAACCCATTTCCCCAGTCTCACCAGCTCCCTCTGAACAGCAGCCCTGCCTGCAAACATGTGAACTTGGTAAAAACAACCTTTCAACATGGAAAAAATAAACTGTCCTCAGGAAAGGCTATGCTAATATCGTTATTCCTGATGCTCTTGAGCAGTTTTTTTTCTATCCCAGATAAGCAAGGAAATAGGACACACTTCTCACTTCTCTTTCCTCACATCAATTATTCCACATTCTGATTACAAACTTGCAGAATGTGTTGTGTGTTTTGTTTTGGCTTACAAAAACTGGGTAACTTATTGATTGTAGCACCCACATTCACAGTGTAAGTACACCTCTTCCTTTGTTCTCAGAAAATCATTACTACAATATCTTAAAGCCGTTCTTTGCCTAGGAAAGTACTTGAAAGTACCCATTATCTTCAGTAAGTAGGTCCTTCCTTTCTTCTAGTACTAACATTTCTCATGCTAGCTGAAAAATTAGTAGGAGCCTTTATGCCAACCATATTTTAATCTCAGAGATCAAGAGCATTTTGTTGTAAAATTTTCAGACAAACATCTATTCATCTTCCTCTACAAAATGTCTTCTAAGGAAAGCCTTCCAGCCATTGCATGCAACAAAAAAATAAAATTTATCAGGAAGATAAAATGGGCCTTAGGATAATCTGTACTGCCTTGACTGAAACTGAAGTGTAAACCTACTAAAATTCTTAGGGAGATTTATTTCAGATGGATTTGAATGAAACCTAGAAATGTAAATTGGTAAGTCTTATCTTCTCAGTTGGTTTTACCTTCTTTGTGGGTTTTGGCCAGACCATGCAATCAAATAATTAAAATGTAAACAGCCATATTCCACTGTTCATCCAGACACAACAGCGGGGAATAAATGAAGATTCAGAGAACAGAAGATAAAAGGATAATGATAGCAAACTATAGATCCTAAGTAGATATAACTGAAAAGGGACAAATGGTATTAAATAAAGGATAAAATATCCCCAAACTGCTAAGGAAGGACATAACGATGAAAAGGCATCACCCCTCTGGATATCTGAAACATGTCCTAACCACAGCAGTATCAGATCTCCTGGGAGTTTCAGACTAGGACCATCACACACACACAGACACACATAAATCCATGTGCCACATGTCAGCACCCTGTTCAAGAGACTGCAGATCTCTGTCTACACTTGACTGATGAAAGGTTAATTGTCATCAAGTTCAGAATGAACTGATATATTGTTGATGGGTTAAGTGCCTTGATCCAAGTAACAGTTGCCATAGCGGAACTAGACTTAAAACAAACCTAACATAAATGAATGCTGAGAAACATAACCTCAACAAAAAGCAGTTACCCTAATTAAATGCCATCCTGCAGTCACTATAACAATCATCAGATTGCAAAGTCAACTTTGGTAGATTTCTACTTTAAAATGTCACCAGCATCTCAAGAAATATATAACATGAGCTCTCCTTTATGAGGGATTTTCAGTTATTTAAGCTGCTGGTATTTCAACATATTCATGTGGACATTTGTTCTAACACAATTCATTGCATATTTCCTGCAAAATCTTCAGGTAAGTAGGAATCTCCTACAGCCCTTCACAAAAACAAGCTTATTTAAAATAATTCCAAATTCTGGTAGACATGCGCAGCTATCAGTCTCCTCCTGCAGGAGGCAAAGAAATATGTATAGACTGAAGTAGCAACAGAACCAGAGACTTGCACTGAACTGCGCACCATAATTGTAGCATATAGGTGAATCTGAGTTAAAATCATAGAAAAAGCCATACAACTACAATAACTAGGCAATGACATGTCCCCAGGAGAAATACGGTGAATGGGTTCTACTGAAATTTTAGTGTAACTGTCATTAGGCAGTTATGGACTAATCCAAAGGTCAATGAAATTAATGAATAATTGTTCAAGAGGTGAATATACTCCATAAGGGCTAATGTGAATACCTAAGCCATGTAATAAAAAGCTTGCTGTCTCTCTCTCTCTCTCCCCCCCGAGCAAAATTATCTCTTCTTCACTGTAATTTATTGTGTATTAAATATAACATGTATCTTTTACAACAGGAGTATTCCACCTCTTGTCAGATGGTGACTAAAATTTATGGCTGTCAGAGTTGTCCACTGCTGAATGCAACCTGCAGGCCACCAGCTGGATGGCCCTCATCGACAAAGCAAGAACCTAAGGTACAGGTCCATAGCTCACTTGCAGCAGGTCTGATACAATCCAGTACGTATTTGATGGCTGTACGCTGGTGAGATCAAGTACCTTTCTCCCCAGGGAAAACACTGAGGGAACTTTATTTTTAAAAACATCTACATAATTTATTCTGCCATGTAAATATGGCATCGGACAATGAAGAAGAAAATTTGTCATGACTTATAGTGACAGAGTTAGCCACCTAAATTAATACTTAATACTACAACTTTTTCCTAATGTAAATTCCGTCCAGCTGAACTTTATTCTGAAAGATAAATTGGACCATAATATTACATTACTAATAAAACGTAATAATAATAAGACTTAATCCCTTGTGGTACACTGCCTTAAATAAGAAGAAAACCACATTAAATGAAAGGCCTAACAATCTATTTAAGACCTCAAATAATTTAATCCAAAGGAGACATATCTCATGTTACCTCAGATCTTTCCTATTCACTATGTCTATCTGTCTTCCTGAAAATAAGAAAAATAACTGCATATAAATTTAGAAACACAGAATTAGCCATTCACACCTTACCGGAGATGAATGCAGCAACACGGAAAAGGATTTGAGGATCAAGGCAGAAAGCAAAAAGAACATGAGGTACACTGGAGCAGTACTGGAGCTAATCCTAGGATAGAGTATCTCAGCAGTATGAAGCAGGAGTAGGGAAATAATATTCTGTGTGTATCTGCCATTAATGAGGCTAATATTTATATAATCTACCCATTTTTGAGGTCTGTTCTTCAGAGAAAAAATGGAAAGGTTTACAAAATGGTTAAACAAACAATTCAATATTTTCTGAAGAAATTTAAGTAGCTCAGTTTACTTATCTGAGAGAAAAACATAAGCTGCTATCAAGTTGCCTCTTAAACTACAGATACCAAGGAAATACTTCTAACAGTAGTTAGTATGATTGTAGCATGGGTAAATCCATTTCAACAGAAATCTCCACTCTAATTGTGACGCGTTTGTATAAAACTTTCATTTTGGAGTAGATCATTCACCCTGCAACAACTGCTAGGCATATAACTGCACTGCAGCTTCTCACCTCTGAGAGGTGCGGACATTTCTCTGAGCAAATAATCTACAACATACCATGAAAGACTACACTGGAAAGAGAAGACAGCAGGATGTTTTCTGACCAAAATGCTGATTCCTTTAGGAATTTTCAGGATTCATTTGAGTTCTATTCAAGGCGAAACTTGGCAGAGGCAGACAGGGCAAGGAAGAGCTTTGGTGACTGGTTTCCCTGTTGAAGAGCAGCCAGCTGCAGACCACACTTCGTTCCTGAAGAGCTGCTGCAGCCATGGGTCTGCACCCTGAGGCTGCCCTTGCAGAACCAGAGGTATGAACCAAGACCTGGGTGTTTCCCCACAGAGAGGTGGATGTGGGATGCAGTGGCTCAGCCAGCTGTAGCAGGTGCTATGGGGAAAAAATCAGGCTTTTTTCAGCTAGCAGAAGAAGGCAGAAAATCCACCAGCTGGAAGCCAGAGAAATCTCAGATTAGAAATACTCTAAAATACTTCATCGGATTCCTCCTCATCCAAGCTTTTATGCAGGGACTTAGAAAAGTTATACTGAAGCAAGAAAACTGATGCAGAAGCCAGGGTAAATTCTCCAGTTTTGTTTATTCTGATATCTGACTGGATTATCACAGTTGATCCTACTGACTTGAACATCCACCAATGAAAGCATATTTTAGAAACTATTTCTTTCCATCTTTGCCACATCACTGAGATTTCCTTCTTCTTTGAAGCAAGTTCGGTTCTGGTCAACTCCTGCTGACCTTTCTAGTCTCTCCAGTCACCTCTATTAGTTCAGTGTTGTTGCATGATTCACCATTTTAAGTTTAGATACGTAGAATCAAGTTTTTACATAGGCCAGTAGGCCACTGAACTCATCACACTGTTTTCAGCTTTATTGAAAACGTTTGCATGCATAAAACTGCAAAATCAGGACTTCCGTGTCATCTCCAGGTTAATTCAATTGCATCTGAATTACTCCTTACAAATTATTACCATTCAGAGAAATTAAGAAATAAAAGTTAGTGTCACTGTCATCCACCAGCCTTTGAAAGGTTTTGTCAGTATGCTACATACTGTCATTTATAATTATCACTTCTCTCTGTTTCTCTTTACCAAATAAGTTGTGATACTGTTATTTTACCTGAGTACATGCTCAATTTAGTATGCAGTGCAAGAAAGGGCTATGCAGGTAATTAAAAAAGCCCTAGTACTCTTCTCTCATAAATGTTACTACAAAAATGGCTCTTTGCCCACCTTGGGAGATGCTCACCTTTGTTTTTCTGTGAGTTCAACATACATAACTTTTTAAGTATATGTATGACAGCACGAACCAAGGCAACTCACTTTCAAACAGTGCATATGCCAAGTCCATTTAAGTAGGCCTATCTACTGGCCATAGAAACCAGGTGTTGTATTTGACCCAGATCATTACAATTCCTCTACAGCTTCAAAGAAAAACCACAGATCCCTCAACCCCCTTGTAATTTACTCTGTGGCCAGACTTAAGTATCCACAAAAAAGTTGACCAGTCAATGAGTGCTCACCTGTAACTTTTTCTATCCAGCTCAGAAAGGCTTGAATTGGTAGCAAGGGTGCTCTTATTTAACATCAGGCATATTTAACAAACAGAAAGTTAAAAGTAATTGAAAATGTAGTTCAATTTGCTACGAGACCCCTTTTTTTTAATGGATTGCCATAGTTTGAAGGTTTCTTTTAAATCCATTGTAAGAAAATTATGTACAAAGAATATAAGTATTTCTCAATATTTATGTCTCATTAAACTTTATACTAACAAAAGAAAATATTAATAAACTTTTAATAAAATAAGCCATATTTTAAACTGCTGGGGCTGCTAAATAACAAGTTCTTCACTGTCACATCATGAACAAAGCACCTAAGAGTGAGGATAATAATGAATAAACATCACAGATGTTCAAATGAAACAGTAAATCACTATTATCAGGCATTAGGAAACCCATGTTGTTATGACAGGCTTAACTCTGATCCAGGAATTTATATGAGAAGAAAACATAGGCTGTATTATGTATTTTCCTAAGAAATACTTTGAAATGGAAAAGAAAATATTAGTTGACATTTGCACCTGCGGACAGTTACGTTGCAATGGTGCATTTATAATTGCTTTTTAGAACATCAGGTTACAAAACTAAAGGGAAGATATGGCCAAAATTAAGTTAAGCTTACAATATACTGTTAGGGATGCTGACCAGCACATACCATTTGAAGCAGTATAAATTAGAAGAAATGTTACAGTTATGCTGCACCTGTATGGTTAGAACTAAGGAAATAATATTAATTATATTGTCAGCTCTTATGCTCTCCCTATGAATTATCTATTTACTTGAGTTCACAAGAATAACGGGTTTGGCGAACATTCAGGACTGCAGTGACTGCTGGGTAACTACTCTTCCTGCACATACCTTATAGAAAGGCTCACAGCCCAATTGCTGCTACAGGAGAGATGTCAGCTATTGACAAAAACAGTCCTTCAAAATACTGACTCATGTAGTTACATCAAGTGCATTGGCCATTCTGGTCTGTTTGTGGTGCATGTGCAGAACTGGGGGAAAACAACTGTTTTATGGGACAGACGTCAACTGCAATGAATCCCTTTGGTGAAGGAAGTTCAGTCTAACGTCACACTACAGCTTTTGGGGCAGTACATTAAAAGGATAAACTCTTGGTTGGACTCAACTTCCAATGTCCGTGCTTAGGCTTCAGCTCCATTTGTTACACCTGAAGTAACTTTACTCACACTCAGCACAAAGTACTTCGTGTATAAAGGCATACTAGAAGTGATGCAATTTGTAACCTTTTAAAAGTATGTGTTGAAAAGGTGGGTTGGCTCCTGCAAGATGTTTTTAGACAAACAGCCAGAATTGGTGCAGCCTGGTCTATTCTTGCGAAAAGCATTACTTCTGTGTTTAGTTAGAACTTCAAGGAAAAGCTTGGGCTGAAACTACAGAAAGGCATCCAAAGAAGCGGAAAAATAGTATTTCCATCCTACTTTGTGGCAGGCTGCTAAAGGGTACTAGAGCTCCTGAGCTCTCTGCAAATACCCCTGAGTTGTAATGCACTACATACCAGAGAACATGTCCATCTGTGGTCACTCAAAAAAAAAAAAAAAAAAAAGGAAAAAAGAAAAATCTCTCAACCACCATTTTCATGTAGCCTCTGCATGAAAGGCAAGCCTGAAAATAGTTGATTCAGATACATGGATATTTATACCAAAGGTTCTATTTTATCTGAGATGTTCTGGAACACGAAATAAAATAATGCATGTAAGTTACCTCTTTTTCTCACTGAAGACTTGTTAACAACTTATTTGTAAATGCTACTGGTAATGAGATGTATGCATAATAATCTACACCTAGTCCTGTAATCACAACCACACTTTGACAAAAAAAAAACCAAACTTTTTTTTCAGCTAGTCCTCCTCCTTTGCAACTAAGTCTTTGAACTGATAAATTAGCATGCATATTCTTTTCTCTCAAACCACTTGATAATTTCTTTCATACCTGAGGTACAACATGTTCATTAAGAAACATTCTGAAGATGCACAGCTGCACTGGTATAATTTCCATCAATGCTTTTGAAAAATATTTCCATAATATGCCAAGGTTTTGAAAGACACAGATTAAGAAAAGTATAATCAGTAATGTTCCTAACTAGGATAACACAGCAGCCTCCTAAAGATAAGAGATGAGCTGAGATCAACACACTTCACACAGATTGATAAATCATCATTCTGCACGGGGAAGGGGTCTAGAGTCTGACGAACTTAAGAAAATGTTTAATAGATTTTTTTTTCTTTCTTTTTTTTTTTGCCAGCCTTTATACTACACATTTGGTATATCGTCTTAGAATGATAATTCGGTCTATCATTAAAAATAAAGACATACTGGGCAACAGTCAAATGCCCTTTCAGTACTGCCCTGTGATTCTTATGAGAGTATAACCTGTGGAATGATTCACATTAGCTCTGAATTATTAATGGAGTTGAATGATCGGATTGCTTTTCGTTAAGTTGTTATGGATACTAATAACACATTTACACAGCAGTACCAAACTGTTGTTTCTTCAGAGCCCTTCAGACCAATTTTGGAACTCTCTCTTAAAATGCACGTTTCCAACTTCTGGGACTCGAGCAGCTGCCCGGCACCACCTCACCCGTGGGCCCAATCCCACTCCCGAAGGCTGCAAAGGCACAACCGGTGCCGTGCGGGATGCCCCGCTGCGGGGACAGCACAGCGAGAAAGTGCCGGCACCACGAGCAGCTGCCCCGCGGTACCACCGACCGCTGGACCAGGCTCTTCCGCAGAAGCCATCAGCGCCGCGGCCGCTCGCCAGCGAAACTCCAGCCTCCTCTCCCAGCAGCAACCGGCGAGCGAGCGGGGACGGGCAGGCACGGCGGCGGGGAGGTGCCGGCGCTGCGGGGAGCTCGTCTCGCCGGGCGGCAGCCCGACCGGCCGCCCTCCCTCCTCGGGGCGCCGCGCTCCCCCGCCAGCCGGCCGCCCCCCGGCCCGGCCCGGCCCGGCCCCGCGGCCCTGCAGGGGGGACGCGCCGTCCCCAGCACCGCGCCGAGCCCGGACTCACCGACCCGCTCAGCGAACAAGTGGAACGCGGCAGAAGTTTTACTTTGCCGGTGCCGGCTTCCCCCGCAGCCGCCCGCGGGACCCGCCGCGGAGCACCGGGACCTTTTTTTTTTCCTAAGTTTCGCGGCGCGTAGCATGCCCCCTTCCCCCTTCCCAAGCCCCCAGGAGCTCAGCCCGGGGCGCGACGGGCAGGTAGCCGAGCGCCGGCGGGAGGGTGCGGGCGGCCGGGGCCGGGGCCGGTGCCGGTGCGGGGGTCCCCGCCGTACTCACCCGCTCCCCAGGCGCACGGTCAGCAGCAGCAGCAGCAGCCGGGCCCCGCGGCGGCGGCTCCAGCGGGGCGCGGGCCCCCCCCACGCATCCATGGGCGGAAGGCGCTCTCCTTTCCCCGAGTTTTCTCCGGAGAGGCTGGGGAATAGCGACCCTGCCAATCCCCCCGTGTCCCCCCCGGCACACGGCAGGCAGAGGGAGGGGAGGGGAAGGGAAGGGGAAAAAAAATAAAATACAACACCCAAACAGGTAGGAACCCACTCTACAAGGACCGAGGAACTCGCCCAATAGGCTCATCAGGTTGCTCCATAAATTATCCTAAAAACTGCTGGGCGAATCAATCCCTAGCAGAGGTGGAGCCTCCTTTACTAGAAGGGAAACATGCTTGGGAGAAAGGGTGGCATTGATTTGCTATTTTCTCCAAAGAGGGAAATAAAATAGATCTTTTTTATATATAAATATTCATAAGATATAAAATGTTAAATATCTATTTAAAGCTACATATATATATTTACATCTTTATTTTTTAACGCTACTCAGAGGGCGGCTTGCAATCTGAGAAGCAGCCCCTCGACCTCGCCAAGCGGAGACCCGCAGCCGGGAGGAGAAGCGCCGGGGGATGTGCGCGGACACCCGCGGGGACTGAGCGGCCTCGCGTCCGGCACGACCGCGATTTTGGGGAGGGCGGCACTAGCCGCGGGGAAGGGGGTACCCTCCAGCCCCTCGTCCGTCCCCAGGAGAAGGGCCCCCCCGCCTCCAACCGCGGTCCCTAAAGCATGCTCGGCCCGCAAGTGCAACCGCGGAAATTCCGCGTACCCACGACACGAAAGCGGCGCCCGCCCGGAGGCTGCCGGCGGCTCTGCGCGGCCGCGGAGCGCCCCCGGGGGGGAAGGGGGAGGAAGCGGGCCATGCGCCGTGCGGCGCTGCAAAATGCGCCGGGGATTGCTACGACATGCTAAACGCTGTTGTTTGGGGGTTTTTTTCTTCTTCTTCTTGTCTCCCCTCTGCTGCTCCCTCCGCCTGCCTCTCTCGGGAGACCTACGGGGGAAAGTAGCAAAAAAAACCCCCGAAAGACCTCGAATATCACCCCCACCAAACCAAAGCAACCGCGGTGGCGGAGACGCGCCGGAGGTTCCGCGCTTGCAGCCCTCTCCCCCGGCGGTGGGGACAGGCGGTTGCGTCCCGGCGGGGCTAGCGCTTAGATAAAGTGTATTTCTTTGCACGGCTTCGGGGTCGGATGGCCCCTGAATCTCCCCCCAGCCCAATTCCCTGGCCCCGGAGATGTCCCCGCTTGCAGATCTCTATGGGGCACTCCTGGAGTAACCTGCGCTGCATGATTCTCGGCTTAAGGAGCAAGCCGTTCTATAGTCGTCATCATCATCATCCTTTGAGTCAAGATGTAACTGCACAGAAATGTAAATAATCCCCCATTCAGTGGTTATTGCGATGAAAGGCTGTGTTTTGTTTTGGGTTCTGCTTCTTTACATGTCATCATCTGGTTATTATTTTATACATACAGCTTACAGCTGCTTTAATGGTTAAAGAAACTCACCACGCTTCAGAGAGCTGCAGTACATTAAGTGAAAATTCAACGACTTGAAAATTAATAGCCAGTCCTGGGGGTACTGGCAGAAGGCAAAGGCACATATTACTGTATGACCTGAGGTCTCTTTATTGGTGGATTAACACAGCAGGCAGCATCCTAGCATGATGGCAGAGGCATGAGCTCAGAGGAGAGAATATGCATTTATTACAGAGTAAGTGCAGAAGCAGCTCCCCTGCTGCAGCTGGTGCCACTGGCTCCAAGGAGTAGGATTGCTGTTCCCTTCAGCAAGAAAACAAGCCCAGCCTGTCACCAAGTCCCTTTCTCTCTGGGAAGTCCTTTTGCCCTGGAAATAGCCATGGTCCTTAGGTTTATTATGGATTGATCTGTTAAATTGACTGCATTTTGCAAAATATGCAATGAACTCTTCTTATGCCTTTGCATTCTGATGTTTATGGAGCCATTAAAACTCTTTACTAGTCTATAAAATTTCATCCTGTCACTAAAATGTACTATGTAATTAATGTGACTACCGACAAAGTTTGACGTAAGAAGCTTGAGGGTGCTTACAGGATTACGAGACATCTTTCTACATAAGCAGTTTGGAGCATCTATTTAATAAAACACTCATTTTCACCCCTCCGTAGGTCCAGCAGCTTGCTAGCACTGAAAGAGGTGGAGGATTACAGCTAAAATAACATGTAGCATGAATAGCAAGAAAATAAAATTCTTCATTTGATTTCTGGGTTTAGAATGCTAAGGCACATAAAAGTATCATTAAAAAGAATTTAAAATAAAATCAGCACTAATGAGATTTCTCAAATGACACAAGACTAAGGATGATATCAGGACAAGCTGGTTTCAGATAGTCCCAAACCTGAATTTTCCTTGTACTTTAATGTAAACAATGGAAATCCATCCCTCTCAAAACTAGAGAAGAAAGTATTCCATGAGTAAGTGAAATACTAGATGAAAAATAGGTATAAAAACTTTGAAATGCAAACAGGAAACAAAAATAATAAAAATTCTTTAACTACCAGAACAAAACTTAAGGGAAAAGAAATCATCTCAGATTGTTTGTTTTCTTAAGGAACAAAAGAAGCAATAAAGGAAAACTGCAAAATGGAAGAAAAGCTGGGGAAATTACCTAGATGAGTGTTAAAAGAAGGAGATGCTGATGCAGGATAATAAACTAAAGGACAGTGAGTTACCAAGGCCACTTGGTACTGGAGCAGCTGACCTAACAAGAATATTTAAATTCTCAGTTAAAATCATCTTCTCCTGCTGAGAGTAGGAGCGCTGTCTTTAAAAAAAAGCATGGAGGTGAAGAAAGGGGTCAACAGTGGCATTTCAGACGTGCTAGACATCACTTCAGAAACAGCAAATTGAACAATGTTAATGTACTAGCAAAACTGTAGGATTCAAATAACTATTACTATTAAAGAGGCACAAACCAGAATTGCTTCTGCAAAGGAAAACCACTGTCGCTAACTTCTTCAGTCATGTTTAATGAGTCCGTGAATAGAAGAACAGGGCTACATAATTCACTGTCTTTCAAAATCTTAAGTCTATCAGTTATTTGTTAAGGGAGCTGCATAGTTACAGGGTGAGTAGCACAGTAATGCCATCTTTCAGAAACTGCTTGAGACTACTGTTAGAGTGGTTAACTTTCCACGTTAAAAAGATGAATTGTGAGTTCTTACAAATCTGCTCTTGAGATTATTTTATTTAACTGATTCCTCACTGAAGTAATGGTTTTAAAGACAAGAAGTAGAAAAATTTACAAATGAAAGTTTCGGTCTATAGAAAAAATAGAGAATACGGATTAATTCATCAGAGTATAGAAAATTAATTATAAAATGGGAAGTGATGGTATGTTTTCAAACAAAAAAAGAAAAATAATTCAAGGGTTGAATTTGGTAAAGACTTTAAGTACCTAAATGTAAAATCACATCTGAACTCTCAGCTCTGCTGCTACCTAATAGTGGAAGATCCAGAGAAAGCATTTATATTTAACTGTGAAATTTCTCCAGGACTGTAGAGCAGCACCCATACAAACACCCAGAAGAGCACAAGTTTGAGCAGCTCAGCACCTAAATTCTGCCCAAGGTCATCTGAAATCTTTCTCTACCCTTCAGATTTGAGGAGTGCAAGATAACCGGATAATCAAATGCAGTGTAAGAGTCCTCTAAAACACAGCCAGGGCAGATCACCCTGTTCCTAACTTCTTAAAAGTGTAAGAACTGATTTGGATTCCATACAAATACACCTAACTCTCAGGCAGCGTAAAAGGAGCAAAGGCACTTAGCACAAGCGTGTGATTTCTAGTCTGGAAGCCACCTATTCAACTTCAAGGTACCTACAATCTGTAATGCATCTAAAATGACATGAGAAAGAATTTTCAGGCGTAAAGTTGAAGTCCAAATAGAAGGAGGAGGAAAAAAACCCCCAAACTAGCAAATATCACTATATTTTTCACCTGGGAGCCTTCATGCCTAGTATTGAAAAGCATTTTGATTCTTCAAAATTTAATTGTTCAAGACCACAGAGGAACCTAAAAACACTCATATGTAGTTTTCCATAGTTGACATCACACATCTGCTGTGTTTCTTTTGGACATAACTACTCTCCTGACAGGAACATGTGAAACTTGATGGCAGGTTTGTGTGCCTGCATACCACCTTGAGTGCATAAAGAGCTTTGAAAATCTAGCCTTAGTGGGTGGCCCATCCTCATTCACTGTGCTTGAGGGAAGCTGATGGTCCTCACTCACATAGTTCTCTAAGGAGCACTTATCCTGCTGAGACCAAAGTCATCCAGTGCATGGAGAGGGAAGAGAAAATTATTATGGTGTTCTGTCCTCCACCAAAAAAAAGCATATACAGTAGCAAGAGCTGAAGGACCATTGCAGCCTTGTCTTCAAAGGGTAGATTCAAATTTACATAACACTGCTTTGGTGAAGTTACATATGTAGACCTTAACTGTGGATGCACAAAGCAATTTCCTGTGTGTACCTCGCCCCGTAGATTCATAGAATCACAGAATAGTTTGGGTTGGAAGGGACTTTTAAAGGTCATCTAGTCCAACCCCCCTGCAATGATCAGGGACATCTTCAAAAAGTATGCACATGTGATTGCATTTGAGTAAGCACAAGTGTAAGTGCAGAGTCACATGCACAGTATCTTAAACCTGCAGCCCAAATGAAAACAGTTCCATTCTTCTTAGGGCAATTCAGAAAAAGGGGTTTTAAATATGCATAATCATGCTTAATCCTACCTGAATGTTTACTCTCTAATAAAATTCAAGAAAGGTATCTCTAAACAGCACAGTAGCCTACTGTTGCAATAGATATAAAAAACATCACAAGAACAAAGAAAATGAATGCAAACATTTTGGCACTGGCCTTTTAAATGGGCCTTTAAATATGAGGATGGTGGATATCCATGGGAGGAGAACAGAAAGATGCAGAAACGTAACTTCAGTGCAGCTCTCATATTGTGATTAAAACCACAAAATAATTCCGTTCAGTGAAACAGTCAACATCTTAATAGAAAATAAATTATAAAACTCTCACTTCCCATAACTAAATATCATTTTAATTAAGATTTCATCTCCGATACATTGATTTAACTGCTCACTCACTTATGTTATTCATTAAAATGATTACTAACAGTACAACTTTAGCAGCACTTTAAAATTAAATGAGAGAAGTAATCTCAAGTAGAGAATGACGGATGTAGGAAAGGAAAAGACTGCACCCATCTTTGCATCCAAGGGAGAGGGGAAGGGTTAGAGCATATAAGACGATATTCCTTTACATTTAGCATGTTATCCTTCTCCATTTAAGCTATGATGAGATGAGAAACAAATTGAAATGTAGGCAGATCTATTGTAACGAGGCTGAAGTGTTTAGGTACAGAAAGAGAACTTCAAAGCACAAGTATTCCCTTGGTCTCTGACTGTTGTCATTGCCTTTCACTAGACCTCCAAGTATTTTCAACATGAGTCAGAAAACAGCAAACAAATACGTTTTGATCCTTCCCGTTTTACAGGGCATAAACCCACAATCCCTCCCTCTTCTTCTCCCTAAGAGCACAATTTTAACTTTGCCTCTCCCTCACCTTTCAGACAATTTCCCAGAAAACGGAGGCCAGGACCCTGGATTTCTCAGGAGCCTAGATTTCCCACCTGCCAAGACACATCTTCGAAGACAGCAGGCTTTGCTAGGGAATATGGTGACCGATGAGAAGAGGGATACTTGCAAGTGTGAGGCACGTGTGTGCTGCAGACAAGGCAAGGAGTCTTACAGGGGACTGGGGCACCGAGATGCACTCTAGTTCATTTAGGAAGTTAAGTCCAGCTTGGACTACCTCGATGTCATGGGCAGGAGGTGAGCACTGGTTCAAACTCTTCTCCAGTCTATGCTCTATTTTGCCTGGCAAGGAAGCAACATAGTTCAACCCAGTGAACCACAATGGTGCAAATGTACAGAGAGTACATTATATACATTGGCATTTCAGTTGAAATGAGGAGTGCGCTTTCAAAGTAAGCCTCCCAATCATCTCCACCTACTGAGCTTTAGCTGGCATAACAGAGAGGCCCTGGAGCACATGGAGATGCTTGCAGCATCTTTTAGGAGGTGCTTTCCAGGAGTGCTGGAACCTACTGTGCTCTAGCACTAATGGGTCTTCAGTCTGTTGGACTAGATTAATGCTAGTCTAAAGTAAAACCTCCCTAAAACACACTGGGGGTGTTGGGTTCCGAGCACCAACCAATTCTCTCTGAAGACCTGCTTCTATTTCACCACAGTTTTTGCCAATGTAGCCAAAGCCACAGTGAATTTTTAGAGGACTAGGACCCTGGCATGAATCATGGCAAATCAGCCTGCCTCCCATACTTTGAAATCATATAGCAAAGAACTTTTCTTTCTGCTGATTCCTCTTGTCTCTAGGTAGGATGGAAATTCCCTGCAAATGGTAAGAATAAGAATTGTTTCACAGCTTATAGGATGCTCTCAGGAGACTAATATTTCATTAGCTGTCTGGTCTTATTTTGTTAGAGGCTAACAGGGCAGCTGTTCTACCTGACTACTGCGAGCACTTACTGTTCCAGCCAGATCAGGAGGACAAAGACATGAGAAAATGAAAAATAATGGGGTAGGCAAAAGACTGTGGTCTGTACTTTTTCCAGTTTCAAAAAGATTCGGTTGATACTTGGCTCAGCCTTTGTTGAAAGTTGAAAGTGGCTTTTCAGTATACCCTATGCTGACCAATCCTCCTTAGAGTATAAGAAGTTTTTTAATCTGCAAAGCACAAGACATAAAAAGGTCTGTTCATAAGACTGGTCTGTCTGATAATTGAAAAACATTCTTTCCCGAATGCCGATTTAAACTCTTGGTAACAGAATCCCATAGCAAATCTAAATGAAGGGTGATATAATTGCTGTCCAGAACATTAACAGTCTCTCTGCAATATATTATGTCACTTGCTGAACTTCTATAATTGTTATTAATTGACCTCTAGACCTCTCAATTGTAGCAAAAGCCTGAGATATTTAGAGATTGCTTTTTGGTGTATTAGATTGTATTTTGCTGCCTTTTACAGAGTGTATACATTCTCTGAAGTTGCACTAATCTTTGCCTTTTCTTTTGCATCTCCATCTTTATTCTTAAGGTTCTTTTTCCATCTTCCCATTATTGATTACTATAGGACACTTTAAAAAACAAATGTTTAATTTCCATTTTTAATATATCACAATAATCAGTATCTCCTGTGCTTACTAGGGAAATAAGCAGAGATTTGGCTGAGCTTCAAATTATTTTCATTGTTATTGAGTATTCACTACCTAATCAAACAGAACTGTCCTACAATATAGCTTGGTGTAAACTCAGCTGTCAGGTCAATAGATTTATTTGCAGTGGCAGGAATAGGTCAAAATACATCATGTAAAACCAGCATTGCTTCCAAGCTTAATTATTGAGAGAAAAAGAGAAAAAACCCAACCTTCCTAAGCAGTGTGTCATGACAGGTCCTCACTAGATTGTGTAAAGAAAATGCTGTTAATTACCAGTAACCATTTACTGATGATATCAAACATGTCAACATTAAGCAGCATTGAGATAGCGTGGAGCTTAAAGAATAAAAGTGTATTCCACTGTGTCAAAATGCAGAAGTCTGCTAATCTTTTAAAGATGTATTTCATGGTATGTTTTCAAAACTACCTCATTGCATCATCAATATAAAAGTGCTTTGATTTTGTTTTTTAACATGTCCTAGAGAAGAGTATTTTTCTCTCTCAAACAGTACCAGAAAGTAGAACTAGAAGACCCTTAGTCTTAGGTCTTTTGCTCCTAGACAAACTCTTGCTTCTGCAGTTGTCTTTAATCACTAGCTTGCATATTCTAGCATCTGCATACGATGAAAGTTCATCATTCTAGCATGACAAAAAATTGTTGTGCAGAGATAATTCTAGTGAATGACATAGAAATGAACTATTTTTAAAAGTGGAAGAATTATTTTATGGTTTATCATATTGCCCTGGTTTCAGTTAGGATAGAGTTAATTTTCTTCCTAGTAGCTGGTATAGTGCTGTGTTTTGGATTTAGGATGAGAATAATGTTGATAACAGACTGATGGTTTAGTTGTTGCTGAGCAGTGCTTACACTAAGTCAAGGACTTTTCAGCTTCTCATACTGCCCTGCCAGCGAGGAGGCTGCACAAGAAGCTGGGAGGGGACACAGCCAAGACAGCTGACCCAAACTGGCCAAAGGGATATTCCATACCACAACACATGCTCTAAGGAAGGTCATTATCAGTTATGATTATCAATACCAATTCACCCTTTTGATTGGAGACTAATGGAACAGCTGCTTCAGTTTGTGTCATTGATTGACTGTTATTCGTGAGTATGATCCTTCCCTGGGAAGGGAATTCAACCATTCTCTTGAAAGTATCTCTTAAAATAATTCCACTGACAATATTGGTGATACTCATCATCTTCTGCTTCAGCTGTGTTGCAAATGATACTCTGGATGTTAGTCTTTGATTTCCCTAATAGCTGTTAAAAGCATTGCATGTTTTTGTGAAGCTTCACCTCAGTTACCACGCTGTATTAGCCATGTAAAACAGATCCTTTATTTAGTCTGAAAAATACCATTATAATTTGATCTGATTTAATAAAATAAAATGTAATTTAAAATTAATTTTCTGATCTACTTTGTTTCATAGTTCCTTTACTTTAAAATATTTCTTCTAAACTACTAATCCTTTTTCACCATTAAATACTCATTAGCTCCTGGCAAAATGTTGTCCACCCAGAGGCTAGCCTTCCTCTTTAGGAAGTATTGCAAAGACTGCAGTATGTTAATAGCTGCCAGTCTCAGTGTGTCACAGGCTTATGACAGGTATAAGCTGCCATTCGTGCAGAATTGGACAGTGTGTCCCATGGCTGAGGAATTTCCACCATCCATTTTCCACAGCTCTTTATCATAGCCCCCACTTCCTTCCAGATCAATGCCAGGACCTGGATGTCTATTTACAAGAGAGTTTGTAGCTCCTCCTGGATCACACTGTTTCTGCTAAGACAAGATTATTTTAAGAGAACCATACCCCCACTTCCATTTTTCTAACTTGTATCTTTCTCACCCCAGAATTTCTGCAAGGTGTCTACTATAATATCAGTGACTTTGTATAACTTCTTAAACTACCTCATTAAATTTCAGTGGTGGTTGCACACACTGCACTTAGAAGTGTAGGGTTTGAGTGGAAAATATTATGGAAAGACAAAAAAAGACATAAAGTTATAAAGGCAGTCACTCCTTTTCAGTGTTCTCTTTCTGCAGAGCCTTCTGTCCATCATGAACCTTGCCTGCCTCTGCTCATTCCACAAATTTCTTCCAGTAAATCATTCTGTTGTCTTCTGATAAAGTCCTGCCTCCAGGTTTTGACATTTATAGCCTGGGTTGTGAGCATTACCTGAAGTCCAGCTGCGCTCTCTAGGTGAATCATGGCAAGAATGAGAGACTTTGCTTTTAGCCAGTCTCAGACTTCGTTGTAGCTCCATAGACTGGGTCCATAACAGAATGAGATCTGCCCCTTGGAATAAATGTAGCACCAATGGAAAAGACGCATTCATGCTATCTCTTGGTCTTGAGTCACTGCCACATTATGCTGAGCAGTAGTCCCTGTGTAAGCCCCAGATTAAGTGAGTCATAGCTGCACAAATACCAGGGATTGCTGGAGCCTACTGCAATTGCAGAATACTTTTGAATAGCAGTGGTGTAGTCCCCTGCCAAATAGATATCGCAGAGCATTTTCATCATGGTGAGTAAACACTAAAAACTGTCTTTAAAAAGTAAAGCCACATGCCTTATTGGGTTGATGGAGATTCTTGCTAGCAGCAAGTATTCTTGCTGGATCCTTATGTGAATGCCCTAGCCAGGAGCACTTATTTCTTGTTCGGACTCAGAGTAAGCTGGCTATGCACAACCATATCATCTTCAAGACTTCTGACAACCTGGTGACCTTACACTCCGCATCTGTTGAGGACAGATGAGTTCATTAATCCTATTCAAGCCCTTGATGATTAAGAATGTATTGAAAATAAATCCATAGACTAAATTGCAGTGTAGAGTTTTGATAATACAAAGTGGTGGCACATCTTACTAGATGTACCTAATGTAATCTTACCTAATATATGTTGTTGTGATTGCCTTTTGTTCTTGTTTAGAGACATTTCAAGATAGCAGGATAAGCTTTTATCCTGTAAGAATGCTCCCTGAAATATTGTCAAATTTTCCTTGGAGAAGTAATCTAGGTAAAAAAATTCACTATAGTGGAACAATCTTACTTCTTTTATCTATCCATAGGAAAAAAAAATGTTAAGTTTTTAAAAGTCATTTGTATGGCTTACTAGTATGTGTGTTTGGAAAGCAAGGAGATTAAGTTCAAGTTATAGCTTATCTTCAGGAAGGCACAACTTGACCTCATTAATATCGGTGTCTACAAATGGAAAGACGCTCCTGAGAATAGGCAAAATTATGTCAATAGCCAAGTGCTAAGCTAAAACTAAACTGATTTATTAGCCTAAATTATTTAAGCTACCACATTTCTTTATCAGCACATATGGCTTAGGAGTACTGTATTGCGGTGGTCCTGTCCCCTCAGCTGTAAGTATGGCATTATGACTGCAATGCTATAGTGCTTCTGGGATGAACAGGCCAGAAGAAGTAAACTATAATACACACAAGCACCGCTCTCACATTGTAAATTGTGATGGTGGCTTTTAATAGTACTTTTCCTATCAGAGTAAGAGAAAATCATAATGCTGAACCTCCTACTATTTTATACCTGCTATTTTATACAGATTAACTAGTTAATCTAGTGGCTTTTTTGTTTACCTTTGTAGAGGTTTTAAGAAAGAAAGAAAAGGCAAGAAACAATGAGTATGCTGCTGTAGACATAGATCCAATATATTTGGGTTTGGTGCAGACATACAGATCATGGTAGCACCTGAACTGGCAGCCCTGTGGACTGCAAAATTTTACCTGCAAAATAGGTACAGCACATGTAATCCTATTGCACAGTATCTTCCTACCTATGGGATGTGAGAGAGTGAAAGACCAGCTCATTCTTTTGGTCTAGACATTTACGCTATCTCTGAATCTGATAAATACATCAACTAACATTAACTATGAGAGTCGTTCTTCATACTGAAGAACTACCATCTCACACCAGCAGAAATGACTTCTTGTTACTTTTACTCTGCCAGCAACTAAGTAGGTGACCACTGTTAGAAAGCTCAGTGTAGTATAACTACATCAATCTCTCTGATTTGCAATTCTGCATCGGTCCACCCAATATAAAAATATGTCAATATTTTTTCTGTATTTGGGTCCATGAAAGCAGAGATAGTTATAATGTTATAGCTGTTTTAACAGTCAAACACTTGTGAAGTAAACAACTAAGATGCCAGTTTAGCAAGTGACTAGATAGATGTGACATAAAATTGACTTTGATGTTGTCTGAAGTGTTTAGGTTAAGAGATTTATTTCCCAGGATCCCTATGTAGTCCATGGAGAGGGAGATAATTATATTTTAGAGGATTCAGTTACTCTTTCTCAGCTGCATGTTGAACATACAGTTTAGCTGTGTGACTAGGCCTTCCCTCCTGTTCATTCAGATGTTGTTCACTCTAGATGGCACTACTGGTAATTACTGTTTCTGACAAATTAGTAGAGTGCACTCAATTCCTGGAAGCTTAATATGATCAGAGTCTTCCTTCTGCTTTATGCCCCACCATACAGCCTCTTGTACTCTTCCCTCCACAGTGCAGCTATTTGTAGTTTTGAGGTAGTAAAAACCAAGAAAAAAGCCCCATTGCTTATCAGGGTCTTTCAGATCTCATGCTGCTAATGCTACCTATAGTAATCCTTGAGAATTTTTCCAACTAGAGGTAACCAAAAGAAACCCCACACTTTTCTGATTCACTTCTCCGAAAATCTTCTAGTCATAGATGAATGTGCCCAACTAACTCTACCTATCACTTCTCTGAAGGTAGGTAGGCTTTTCCCACTTTCATCACACACATGCCTGTGGCTACTTTTCTTCTTCTTCTCTGGAAGCAACACATAAAATCACCCTGCTAGCTACAAGAATAACCATAGTAACAGACAGAATGGTACCTCTCAATGTTTATCATCATCTTAGATAGATAAACTAAACCCAAATATTAAACTAAGAAGCTTCTACCCTTTTGTGTGACATCCTTAGGTCTATGTGACTGGAAGGTGTTTCCAGGCTGAGTCTGCAGCAGGCTTTCTGTCCTCATCATGAAGTGCCTCTCTAGTTCTTTGCTTTCACTGGACTGAATGCTTCTTTACCCATTGCAGGATGCCTTTCCTCTTTCTTGTCAGAAACTGTCCATCTAGTCTCTCTAGATAGACAGTAGATCACAGCCTCTCTGTTTCCTACAGCAGAGATAGGTATGCGCAAGCTAAGTAATGTAGATATGTTTCCGTCTGCTGTTTCCAGTTTTAGTCCTTCATCCTTGGCTATAGAAGCATTTATAGCCCTCATCCCTCTAAATAATGGTGACTTTCCAATACCTTCTAGTCTTGTTTTAAATTTCAGATCTTATTCCTGCTTTTGTGTGGGAGCCCAAAATATTGCTCAGGCTTGCAGGCCTGGAATCTTATGTTGCATGCAGATTGTCCAACCTTATCCCTATATTGCCCTACCACCCAGGATACCAGAAACACATCTGTTGTGACGATTATTGTCTTTTCTGAGGGAAACAAATAGAAGGTAGTGTATTAGAGCAGCTAAAATAGCTGGAGAAAACATACAAGCTTGCAAGTACGTGATGTCTTCACCAAGTCTGAAAAAATTGTGAAAAATTCCAAGCAAAACAGAGATTAACTGCAGTTGCTTTGGATTTAACATAGCTGTATTCGTCAGACAAGTTGAAAGCAAAGAGCACTTAGCACCTGTTCAACAAAGAACTACAGGAGGTAGGACATGAGGTAGATTGGGTTAATGATCCATTTGCAATGTGGTTCTGAAT
The DNA here is from genome assembly GCF_034638445.1 of Ciconia boyciana. Lineage (NCBI taxonomy): Eukaryota > Metazoa > Chordata > Aves > Ciconiiformes > Ciconiidae > Ciconia > Ciconia boyciana. Next base: position 29,079,198 of record NC_132938.1, read on the forward strand.
CAGGATTTTAGGTTTAAGTGGCTCTCTGAATTTTTGGTTGCTGGACTAAGTGAATTGATGTGTGGTGCCTGAAGGTCTGAAGAAGGGTTGACTTTTTTGAGCAGAATTCTCAAAACACCAGGGGAGTGTTCTGCCACCAGGTCTTCAGAGACTATTTTTCCATCAAATGCCGTAAGTGTTAGTACCTTTTAATGCCTTTAAGTCTTTCACTAAATCCTCTTCAACTCCTTGCTGAACTTATTCAAATATTCTTTTCAAAAATCAGCTCAAACTCTTGTCCCCTGAAGAGCTTCCACTAATACAGCTCTTAGGAGTTTGCTTCCCTTCTCCTTCTTTTCTGCAACAAGTTTTACTTCTTCCCAGAATTTTTCCTGGTAGCTGGGATGTTTTATTTTTATTGTTCTTTCTCCTAATTGAGCCAGTCCACAGTTTTCGGTAAGGAATTCCAAATCACATTTGGAATATGTAACTGTCAAAATGTCTGGTATTGGATGGGAGAGGACTTGGTAAGAGTCATATCGGGCTGCCCTTGTTCTGCGTTACCGACCTGCTTAAGGTAGTGTCATTACCTGTGCAAAACATAAATGGATTTTAAACAACTAAGTTTGCAAACAGAATTAAATCATGTTCGTAATAACAACGAGCTGGAATCAATGAGTTAGGATCCCAGTGCTACCTGCCAATGAATTTTGCATATGCAGTGCACTCAAACAGAATTACTCCACCATTAATCCTACACATCTTTTGACAATGTGCAAAGTACACTAAGGATTTGAGTTCAACTGTTCAAATCTGCTCTGAGCTCTAGAAGCCACTAACTCGCACTGACAAGTTATAAACATGCATGAGGATGGTCACCAAAAGTAACACACTATAAACGTTTTAAAATAGCTGCTCCGATTCTAGTGACTGAAATCCCTCCTGTTGTAAAGCAATTTTGATAACAGTGATACTGCCATAACTAATAGGTATTAATAACAAGTACCCAAGCATATCGGTATACAAATAGATGTGCCTGTGGAGCATTCGTTTTGTGGATTGAACTCTTGAATAACCCTTGAACGAGGATCTAGGTTTGACTAGGTTGTGCTAATATAACATTAATTACATTACTGGGAAAGAACAGCTCCAAGGCTTTTGAAGAAAAACAGGAGCCTCCAAAAATTCAAGCACAAGATGACAGAATGGGCCTTGAAAGTGCAAGAGCAGGATGACACCAGAAGCCTTAGGGCTGCAAACCAGGGTAGTACTGGATTTAGAGATAACAAAGACAGCAAAAGACAAGTATCCAACTCATGAAAAACACACTATATATACTAAAACTCAGTGATAACATGGAATTTGGAGACCACTGAAGAAAGAACAAATAAGTTTGTTAGCAAACATATAAATATAACCCCAACTGAAACCAGAAATGAGGAGGAAGGAGTCCTACTATAACCACCATGTTTCTGCCGGTGAAGCACCTGAGATGCTGGATCCTCGGTATAACTCTGCTCCCCTGTTATATTCTGCTTAAGGAACAGTAACACCATCAATCTACTGACCTAGAATAAAAAGGTGAGACTAAAAGAGACAAGGATAGATACTAGGAAGTCTGTGTTCAACAATTGTATTATAAATGAGAAACAGCTGTAATTGGATAATTTCAACTGTACGTGTTAACATCACTGTAGCTAGATTAGTAATAAGACTTTGATTAGATTTCTAATACTGTAATTGGACTAACAATAAATTCTTGACTTTGCGTAAGGTGTGTTTCTTTAGTGTACATACACTGCACAGAGCGTTTGGTCTGGTACCACACCCTTGAGGCATGATTGTAATTTGGATGCATTGCTCCTTAAAGATATGTAGCACATCTCAGGTATCTTTTATTCTTTTGCTTCTTAGCACATACATCCAATGTAATCATAGACAGATTAATAGGATAGCTTTTCTTTTAATGAAGTGCTGTGCATATATGAGGGCCTAGTGAGTAGGTGTGTTTCATCACCTTTTATGCCACGACAATCAAAATGAGAATAGTGGCAATTTGGTGAAAAGACTGTCATGGTTGCCCCTTGCCCCTGATGCTCTGGAAACAGGTGGGGATAGCAAGAACTAAAAGCACAAGCCTTCATAGCATTAGCTAGCTGCAGTCACTGAGCAGTGCTTCCTAAATCACACAAACAAGGAGCCCCGTGTCACACAGAAATAAGTTAACTTTACCCTCAGTTCATCCATACATACACCATTTGACTGCCTGGCCGTCTCTGAAATGCCTGCATACTCTTGTTGCTGCAATTGCAGATGGCCAGGTAATCCCATCTTGATGCAGGCTGGCTGGAGGGTTCGTTTGTCTAAGTCTTGTCCAGACACAGTTCCTCTTCTGATGCTCCTGTAGTGCACCCGAGGATGTCAAACTCTTCCCTTTGCACAGAAAGCCCTACTTCCTCCTGACCACAGAGGCTTTCTATCTGAAATTATAATGTTTCTGAGACATAAGTGTCTATGATTCTATGATTCTTTAAGTAAGTGAGAAAATCAGACAAAAAAGTTCCTTATATCTTTGATATTTATTTGGGGATAATTATAGGTTTTCACTAGTAGTGGCAGTTTGCGGAAAACAAATGTTTATAAAATAGTGGTAAATACTTATGAAATGAGCTGCTGGAGCCCTTGATAAAAATCACAGCCAGTCAGACCAAGGCTGAAGAACAACAAATCACTTTGTATACCACAGCACATTTTCTATAATGTATCTTTAAATGTAGCAGCCCCCTAAACACATAACCACCCCAAAAGTCCTTTCCAGGGAATCGGCGTCTTTTTACCTCCCTGATGTGTCCGATTCCTTCACTTCACAGAAGTTCTTAAATAATCTGTCGTCCTAACATAAATCAATAATCTTTAAGGAGAATATCTTCAGGAAATTTCGCTTTAAGGGAGTAATACAGTAGCTTGTGATTAAATAGAGCAAATTATTAATGTGTTTGCTTGTTCCTTTCCCTATTCTGAACCACCTAAGCATAATTAGTTTATTTTTTTTTGTCCTGTATCTACTTTGTAGGCATTCTTTCCACTTCAAAATAGCTGTGTTAGTCATAAAGCATAAAAGAGCTATAAAAGCTGACTTTAAGTGGTGTCCTAAAATCCCTTAGGGACCGTCCAGCATTCAGCAGATTAAAGTAGTAGTTCTTCAAGACTGAAATGACATCTAAGTGTGGAAACTCATTTTAGGGAAAAAAATTACTGTTGGATACTATAGTAGACAAACAAGTCTTTTAAAAAAGACAGCTCTTGCAGAGCACAGTCACTACCTGGGTATTAATATATGTCTCAAGTCATTTTTTATACACTCGAAATGGAATTGCCTGGGATAAGAAAAGGCTGCTTGTGTTCCCTCATCATTTACACTATGGAGCACTGAACTTGGCTACTGCTAGTCATCTCCCAACTGTACCTGTTGCTGTGTAATGGCTGCTCTAATGGAAAACAAACCACTCTCACTTAAAATTCGTTGCAAAGTTACCAACTGAGGTTTAAACACAGCATCTTGAAGGTGCCGTGGTGACTGGCTATTGTGTAGCAGCTCTAACATCCTGACAAAACTCTATCTGTTTACAGACAATGAGTTATAAATGTTCTTTTGCCAATAAACATAAAATGCTTGTGCCAATGAAAACACAATTAAAATGCAAGCAAGTTGTGTAGGTAAATTTACTAGTAATAGAAATCTGTAAGAGAACTGAGGAATGACATTTTGTGACACATTACCCCAACTGCTTTTCCGGGGCTGAAGTGCAAGTGGCAGGGCATGGCCTGCGGGCAGACTCCTGGCAGCTTTACAGTGTTGGAAGGAAGAGCCTCATGGGTTAGCAAAAGCCTCATAAACCTCAGGATCAAACTTAAGAAGAGATACCTGAGAGAATGAGATTTTGAAGATAACCTTTGTCATTATTTCTAGAGAAGGAAATGACGGGACCATTTCACTCTTCCTGCCCAGGCGAAAAAAGGAAGTACAGATGAGTGCTTTGTGCATGCAAAGTAAGTGAGAAGAATTCTTGTGAGGCAAGTTAAAGGACAAGCAAAATAAAATTATTTTTCATGCAATTCAGACTAACTGAATTGGGAATGGAAATGGTGAAGGAAAGGAAATTGTAAAAGTCTGAGCTGTATTTTATCAAAAGCTACAATGTGATCTGCTTCAAGAGAATTCCCTGGAGGTCAGTCCAAGGCATTCAAGTGCAAGAATTAATATACTCCCTCACTCTACATTTCAGAAATAATTTGAGACACCAGGCAAGTTGGAGGAGGTAGAAAATACCTTAAATAAACTTAAGTTAAATAACCCTTGTCAGAATATTGTGCGTTTTATGAGCCAAGAAGCTCCTTTAGGGCTATTTAATATTTGTTACAATTTCTAATTGTCTCCCACATTATTCCAATTCTTAAACAATCCCAGCTGCTTCTAAATGGAAAAAATATAGCAAGCTACTTTGCCAAAATACATCAGGTAAAATGATTGCTAACATCTGATACACGTAGAGGGAATTTTATTCTCAAAGGGACTTCTAAGGCACCTACTATCTTGCTATCAGAACAAATGTACTCTATCATTTTTATTATAGAGTACTAGCATGGGATTTTCTGGGAATTAATAAGGGTTTGAATCATCTCTAGGCCCTTTCTGGGCAATTTTTGGTTTCCATAGAAAAAAGCATCCAATGAGATGGATCCTCTAATTGACTTGAATGCATGTTCTCTTTTATGTCTTGGTAAGTTCTCCCACTCTCTCCAGGAAACTCACTGCAATTCTCCACAGCAGACTTTTGGAATAACTTTAATTAATGCTCTTTTATCTTACTCGAGCCTTCTCTTCTGCTGCAAAAGGATAGGACACACTAACCTGCATCCTGTCTTGCACAGTCTGAAGTCAGTTTGCAAAGGAGAAAGAGGGGACAGCAAACAGCCAGAAGCATAGCAGGCATAGCATGGCAGAGGCATAGCAGAAGCAGTGGTGGTCCCCTGCCTGCCCTTGCTGCCCTGCAGGAGCAGGGGGCTTGCCGCACCTTTCGCACCCACCTGCAGCTCCAAAAGCCCCTGCTTTATCCCCTCCCTGAACCAGTGGCTGAGCCAGCATAGGGGAACCAGGCAGAATTTCTCAGATGATTCAGAAAAGCTAAGGAAAGGATTATGGCTTTACATACATTAGAAATGCTTACGCCTTCAAACCTTCAAACTAACTGCAAAGGATGTTATGTAGTTGAGGTTTGCCTGTTATTGACTTCTCTCTGATGCATGCAGAAGTTTTTGAAAATAAAAGTGTTTCTTCCTCAGAGTTCTGTGCCTCAGAAGTAAGAGGTACATTGAATCTAATCTTCTAATCTTCTCTGGGTTTGGGGGGACATAGGGGACTCGGAAATGCTTTTGTAAGCTCTCACACTTTTATAGAAAGAAATATGATGTTAAGTATTGAAGCCAAGGAAAAATTCATTTAACTAAGCTAAGAAGGAATTCACTAGAATGGAACATGTTAGAAAAACAACCAAAACCCAAGCCAAAAAAACCCAAACCCCAAACAAATGGAATTTAAACAAATCAGTTTTGGAAAATCTTGAAGCTGTAAAAGATTGGAAAAGATCTGGAAAAGCCTGATGCTAAGGAAGAATTCTTTTCACTAATCTAAGGAAAAATTCACTAGGATGGCATGTGCTAGGAAACAACAAAACAACAAAAAAAAGCCCTTAGCCAAATGGAATTTAAACAAACTGATTTTGGAAAAAGCTATTCCCCCTCAATTGCTCAGCAAGTTTTCTCAAAGAAAAGTGCAAGTTCAATAGTTTTCTGTTTGTCTGACTTTCTGCTATGAAAAAAAAATCATGAAACTGAAATATTTTTCCTTTGATAAAACCCTCCTTGCCTTCTACATACATTACAAAGAGCTGAAACCCAATAACAACTGCCTTTATCCTGCACAAGTCACCTTGAGAGGTACAATCTAACCCTGAATTTATTTATGGTGACTATCAAGTATGACTATGAAAGGGATATATAGTACTGAAGAATGAATATGAAATGCATTTTAGTTGAAGCGGTACATTATTACATAACCTCCCCTTTGTTATATAGCCTCTTGTAACCTGATAGAAGGCTGCAAGAACAAAAAGGGAGGCACTTTAAGTAGAGGAAGGTTTTCTAAAAGTCAACTGCAACAAGAGCTCCCTGTTAAGTATAAAGTCCAATTCAGTACAGCCCCCTCTTCCAAAATCTCAGTGGCATGGCTTCTGAATAAAAAGCACATCTAAGTATTAATCTTTTGGGGAAGAACAAGGTATAGAAGAAGAAAGCAACTCACAAAAACAGAGGAATGTTTTTCTGTGAATTTTAAAGAATCTGCATCTCTCTTTCCTCATGCGTGCCCATATCGGAGGGAAACGTGCCCAGGTGAGAGCTAAACCTCTGCACCGTCATCTGCCTGGGGGAAGAAATGAAATCAAGGGTCCATTTATTCAGAGATTTCAACAGGATGTGAGTTGCCATCGAAGTCAGCAATACATTTTCTTAAACACTTAAATACTCATTTTAAATTATTCACAAATAATACAGGTACTGATATTCATATTCTGCTGCTGCATTGGGTGTGAGATAACTTTGAGTTACTCGCTAGTTATCTAACTAATGACAATTCCATAGACTGAGTTTTTGATTCACAATGAGGGAAATATACCATGAAATGAAAATACAACTCTTATCCCACATTAAATTTACTGAAATCCAGGTGCCTGTTAAATATTTTTATGCTTTAAAGAGTATTATACAGTTGCATGAGCAGGGACGATGGAAAAGTTATAATTTTTTTAAATTTCTTTTTCTAAATATCAGTGATGATTACTTTAAAAATAGTCCCTAAAGCATCAGTGATCTCTCATAGAAGACTTTCCTCACTTACTTTGGTTATAGGTGCTTCCTATGAATGAGAAACTTTGCTTTCATGCTTGTGTATACAATGTGGTTTGTGCAATCTCCATTTTTAATCCTAATTTAACACTTCTACTGAAATGGTCATATTTCTGGCTTGGCAAAAAAAAAGTCTGTTGTGCTTTTTACTGAATTACTTTTTAAAACAAATGTATCAATAAATCATGTTCCTTTATGTAGTCAGGTTTTCTGAAGTGCAAAAGAAAATGAAAAGTGTCAATTCTTTAAAGGTAGGTTAGGCTGGGAGACAGTCTGGATTAGTAATAAGAACATTTTCTAAGATTTTATCTTTAAAATCCATTCCAAATATTTAAACATACAAATAACATACCAAATTTCTAAGTGATTTGTTTGTAACTTGCTATGAAAATAGCATGAGTCATGTTATGAAGTATTCTTCTTGAGTGATTTCCCCCCTTCCCAATTATTTCCCAATTAAAGTAATTCTTTTCTTAGCTGCTTTGCACATTTTCCTTTTCTTTGATTCCCTATTGTACTGTACCGTACAACAGCCATGATTTCCATAGCTTTTTGCTCTTTCATTTAAACCATTTTCCTTTTTTTTTAGGGAATTCACTGAGGTATCGTTTGAGTGGGATGCTAAACAAACATCCACGTTATTTTACAGCCTCAACATTGCATTATATTTTAAAAGCTTTTATGGAAAATGGAGAAATATGAACAATAATGGTCCCTGAAGGCTAGATAATGCCTTCAGGCTTAACTGTTAGCATTGTTCCTTGATTAGGTAGATTGCAGACAATTCTCGGTACAATTCCTACGAAAAAAGTCATTGTCTTTCCTGCAACAAGACCACGCTATGGACCACTGCAATGGGATGACAGAGCAATGGCCTCACCCTCACTGCATGCCATCCTGCTTCCTCTGGGACTGCAATTAAGCTTATGAATGTGCAGGTCAGATAGCGGAGAGACAACCGTGGACCTTCCCTTCCTGCTGTACACCTGCACCGTGAGAGGGTGATTGACAGGACGCTTATCTTCCTCAGCCAGTTTTCAGTGGCTTACTATGTACCAAACCAAATAAACTGTCACAGATCACCAGGACCCCACAAGATGTAGGACAGAGAGCCATTAAGCTTTGCTGTCCTACAGTGATCCCGCGAGGTGCCTGTTGGTGTTGAAGGGAACCAGAGAACCTGGAGGGGAAAACCAGTCACGTAGACCAGACCTGCCCTCGCGTCCCACCTGGGCAGGAAGTGCTTTGTGAGGAGCTCCATTAATTTAAATGGGATTACTTGAGGAAAGTAACCGCCGTATGAGCAAGTGAGCAAATCAGACCTGAAATGAGTACCAAAGGGTTTTGCCTCAACAGAATCCTGCTCTGCGTTTGGGTCACTATGAGTTTCCCTTAACTGTAGGCCTACCTGGTGCCTTCCTCTGGAGAGTATTCTGGCCACTGTTGTCAGAGGCTGAAATGACTCTATGACAGGGAGCCTTTGAAGTTCAGCAAGGTGGGAATGCAACCCACGCCAGCCTTCTTCAACTGCGACCTCGGAGGGCTTGCTCCGCAATTCAAGCAGAAGTCTGAGCTGGTGAGGCACGAGGTGAAGGACTGGTACTTGATAATGTTTGATTTGATCTTTTCCTTAAATGAATTTTAACATTTAGACAATTACATATGAGAACATCACATAGATTATAAAGTCAGGTGCTCACCAGGTCAAAAATGCCTACTTGCCTGTGCAACTCCAGCCTCCTTGGTTGTTTGCAGTATAATGCTGTACTAAATTCCAAAATCAAATGCTATGCTTTTCCTCAAGGAATAGATATGAAGCAGACTTTATCATCTGAATGGTAATTTCTTCTAATACAGGTATGTAATTCTGAAATGCAGTGACCCATTACCCCACTGAAGAAATCTTGAGGTGGACTGAGCCTCTTGTTTCAGATTTTATAGATGGTCTACATTTTAGAAATTGTAATCAGTAAGTGAACTTGCAAATTAAACCATTAATCAATGTGAATAATATATGTATCATGTATTAATTAGAGATTGAAAACTTACAAGATTCCTTCATAATTGATCAAAATAAATTCTGATGAAGGAGACTTACGAATGTTCTGAACAGCATTATTCAATCTGTGACTGCATCGCATACCACTATGAAAAAAAATAAATTAATTGTTACTGAGAAATGTAATTGGGTGAAAGGATATAATAGTCAATTGGTGCTTGAGCAGGTGTAAGGGATTCAGGTATAATTACTACCATGAGAAATCAAATGCCAACATCCATAAAAAAATAAATGTCAGAAGTAATTCTCGTATGTGGAAAGGGAATAGTTTATCCAACTTTATAAAAAAAAAATCTAGTTAATAAAAGCAGGTAGAAACTCTGAACAGAAAAGATCAAGATCTGTGATGGGAGTTAGTGGGGGAAGTAATAGCTGAGACATATGTCTTGTCATAACCCAAATACACTGCTAAAATTAACAAAATATCACTTATAGCAAATTCTCATTTAATTGTGATTATTCCTTTAGCATTTATGATCACTATTTCATCAACAGTGAAATAATTAAAACAATATTGATATGTTCATCATACTCACTGGCCTTGAAAGTTAACAAGTTACCATTATAACTTGGCAACAAAGCAACTACACTTCAGGCATAAATACTTAGGCTTTAGCACCAAGTGTAATGTGTGAGTAGTGAGAAAGGCAATAATTTCAAGTAGTCAGCTCTTTGTAATATTTTGATAAGCAAAGAAAAAATGGAAATGATCTGATTGTCATTAATGCTCTACAAGACTGAATGGACAATTTAGAAATTTTCATTGTGAAAATGGAGAATGAATAGCAGACAAAACACTGATTCAGTTGCAGGATCTTAAGATAAAAAGGATGATTTCATGCAACTTTAGACTAAAAAACATAAGATATCAAAGTGTATTAAAAGATCTAGTCATGCAGTAAAGAAGAAACTGCTGACAACATGAAACATGTGAAAAGCCCTCTCACACACTGGCTTTTCTGTGGTGGACAAAAAAATTCTCCCTACCACCACCAAAACAAGTTGTAGCTGCAATTCTAGTCTGTGTCCCACCATGGGAAGTGGTCCTTATGAGAGGGCAAGTGTTTGTATTGTTAGTAAGATCTCATAGCTTTCTCATAACTTTTGTAGGTAGTTTTAAATGTTCTTCCTTGCCTTACAACCTGCAATACTTAGTTCTGTTTGATTCATAACGTAAATGTCAGTTTGCTCTTCTTTTATGATTTTCTCTTTCCATCTCCTAAGCACTATACAACAGTTAAAAATATGTATTTGTAGCCTAGCAGAGGAAACAAATCTTTTCCTTGGTCGAATTACTTAAATTATCTTAATTGGAGTACCAATTAAATGATTAACTGATTAGTCCACAGCACACTAAATGACACTTCTCAGAAGTGATCTATTGAGTCAGATTGTCTGCAGATTCAGGGAGTGCTGTAATTTTTGATGTTGAGCGTACAACTCAGAGGCTTTCTTTGCAACTGCAAGGAACAGAAGCTGTTGCTCTAAGGAAAAATGAGACGTCAGCGTACAAGGTAAGAAACAGGGCAATTAGTGATGGGTTGCCTACTGTGCTGACTGTTGTGGGAATGCAAGACATCCAGCTAATTCTTCCTAAATTCCCTTAATGTAGGAAAAAAAATCTGCAGAATTAGCAAAAATCCTAGCACCCTGTTGTGGTTTAACCCCAGCCAGCAGCTAAGCCCTACACAGCTGTTCGCTCACTCCCCCCTGGTGGGATGGGGGAGAGAATTGGAAGGGTAAAAGTGAGAAAACTCATGGGCTGAGATAAAAACAGTTTAATAGGTAAAGCAAAAGCCACGCGTGCAAGCAAAGCAAAGCAAGGAATTCATTCACTACTTCCCATGGGCAGGCAGGTGTTCAGCCATCTCCAGGAAAGCAGGGCTCCATCACACATAATAGTTACTTGGGAAGACAAAATGCCATAACTCTGAACATCCCCTCTTCCTTCTTGTTCCCCCAGCTTTATATGCTGAGCATAACGTCATATGGTATGGAATAGCCTTTTGGTCAGCTGGGGTCAGCTGTCCCAGCTGTGTCCCCTCCCAATTTCTTGTGCACCCCCAGCCTACTCGCTGGTGGGGTGGGGTGAGAACAGAAAAGGCCTTGATGTTGTGTAAGCACTGCTTAGCAGTAACAAAAACATCCCTGTATTATCAACACTGTTTTCAGCACAAGTCCAAAACACAGCCCCATAGAGAATCACAGAATCGTATAGGTTGGAAAAGACCTTTAAGATCATCGAGTCCAACCGTAAACCTATGCTACCAAGACCATCACTATACCATGTCCCTAAGCACCTCATCCAAACATCTTTTAAATACTTCCAGGGATGGTGACTTAACCACTTCCCTGGGCAGCCTGTTCCAATGCTTGATAACCCTTTCAGTGAAGTAAAAGTTCCTAATATCCAGTCTAAACCTCCCCTGGCGCAACTTGAGGCCATTTCCTCTCGTCTTATAACTTGTTACTTGGTAGAAGAGACCGACCCCCACCTCTCTACAACCTCCTTTCAGGTAGTTGTAGAGAGCAATAAGGTCTCCCCTCAGCCTCCGCTTCTCCAGGCTAAACAACCCCATACTAGCTACTATGAAAAAAATTAACTCTATCCCAGCCAAAACCTGCACACACCCCTAACAGTAATGTCCTACTAAATGCAGCTAATCCTGGAAAAGATGCAGTCCTTGATGACGCACTTTGACGTGTAATGTCACACACATAAATTGCCCCTGGAGTTCAATGGATCTGCTAACATAAGTGAAGTTATTCCTCTCCCTAGCAGGATATGGGCCATGGAGTTTAGACAGCCAGCTCTGCTTTTCTGGCTGGCTAACCAAGGCAGGCTATGGGAGCATGCCACTGAATATAAAGAGAACTCAGTTGATAAAGCAGCTGCTGATAGACAGGAAAGATACCTCCTATGAAAAATATCATACAAGTCTGACATTTACCACAAGGCTAAATTACAAACAAAAGTATATGCTAGTAACAAGGTGGGGGGACAAACCCTGGAGCCAAAGGAGCTTCACAACTTGCAGGAATCAGGCCAGGATTTCACCTAAGGATTTGAACCACAACAGAGCAGGCAAAGCTGAAAGATGTGGGTTCACAGCTATGCTAAGCCCTTCCCTCACCTCTGGATGCTCATTCCCATTCCTTCCTTTTGGCTAGCACTTGTTCTCTGTTTTAGCTCAACTGGTCAAATTAAGGAACTAATCTGGCCAAAAATAAATAAATAAAGAAAGAAAATCAGCATTTAACATCAATATCAGTAGTAGTGTTTCAACATTTTCTATCCAGATTAGGAAACTTCCTCATTGATATAACAGTTTGGTTCCAGAGGCATTAGCTGTTCTGCTCTAGGTGTTTTAAAATGTGATCCAAGCAACAGTTTTTAGTCATTCACAAATTATAACACAAATATAATTGCCATAAAGCCGTAGCTTAAGCCATAGCTTATGCAGAACATTTCTCTAATAACGCATGGTTCATTAATATCAGGTATAACTCATATACCCTGTTCAGTGTGCATCAGGTTTTTTGTTGGAATACATATTACCATGATATTATACTCATGACTTACATAAAAGCACAAACTTGCATAACAATATCCAGGCTGTATTGTATTTATAAAGTATGACTGTTGCTTCTAGTGAAACACACGTGGATCTACACTGAATTACAGCTGTAGCAGAGTATATAAAATTCTGTTTTCTGAGCCAATTGACATTGCGTATGGTTTGTTTGCAGTGTGATGTGTGATCAGAAAGCAAGTACTAACCAAAGGCTATGGAAGGCTAGCAGTTTGGTCAGGTTTGGCAAAATAGCAAGGTGCATGTGTTAACTCAAGCTATGATGAATCCTTTGTCTTCGGTCACACTCAATGCTTCCCTCATATCAGGCTCCTCATTTTCTAAAGGAGAAAGCAAATCACTGGCTGGACTATAATGATCTGTGTTTGTTCCCATACAAAAATGGATTATATTCGCTCTGTTGTGGACAACCATTTCTTTCAGTGTTTTAGAATGTGAAGATTGAAATATATGCATGCATACTTGCATTTATGTATACCCGTAGAAGCCTTCCTAACCTTTGGTTTTTGATTTTTTGTTTGGGTTTGTTTGGGTTTTTGGTTTTTTTTCTTAAATCAAGACTGTTCTTAACATGTAATTCACCAAGAACCAAATTCTGAACTTTTCAGATTAGCTAGGTCACTTGGAGGGCAACAGAAAGCAAGATCAGTCATATATTGCCTCAGGCTCAATTGTAAGGCTAGGTATATCTTTGGGAGTTTGATAAATTAAGTTCTCAATGTACCTATAGGCTCCTTTTTAAAAAAGTAGGTATTCATTTCTTTTTGTAATAGATTTATATTCAAGTCAATCTATTTCTAGAGTTAAAGGGCTATCATTGTGACCTCTATCTTATTCACACTTTCTTTATATAGACTGTGTTGGTAGTGGGATCTGAAGAAAACTTGCCTGCTGTTCTTACAGATTTTGGGTTTGAAAGTGAAGAGAGGAAGAGCACATTAATTTGCAGCCGTGTGTTATAGGGAATGCCATTGCTGGTATCAGGTTGCCCCACAGTCCACCCCAGCAAGGAGTCTTCAGTGGAGCTACGTAATCCAAGAGGCCAAAATGATCTCCTCTGACCACAAGCAGAGATCTTCAGAGCTGGAAATGACCCATCTTAAGGATCTGTACAGTTCAGATTTAATACAGAACTTGGAGTTGATAAATTCCAAGGTGGAAAGCCAAGAAGACACAGAAGAGGAAATAAGATTGAACCTAGAGCTTGTTTAATTTTGTGCCATGAGAGACAGTGACCTCCTTGGACCCTTAGAAAGCAATTTAATACCTGCAAGTTCATTCTTCCTTCCAACACCAGCTTTGTCAGCTTTTGCAGAGTAACAGGGTCATTGAGGTTAGGTAGAACCTCTGGAGATCATCTAGTCTAAACTCCCTACTCCAAGCAGGTTGCCTACAGCAGGTTGCTCAGGATCATGTCCAGACAGCTTTTGAATATCTCCAAGGATGGAGACTCCACAACATCTCTGGGCAACCTGTCCAGTGCTCAGTCACTCTCACAGTAAGACAGGTTTTTTTGGGTGTTTAAATGGAATATTCTGTATATCAATTTGTGGCCTTTGCCTCTTGCCCTTTCACTAGATATCACTGAGAAAAGTCAGGTCTGGTCTTCTCTACTCCCTCAAATATTGATGCACAAGGATAAGATGCCCCCTCAGCTTTCTGTTTTCCAGGCTGAATAGTCGTTCTCTCAGCCTTTCCTCATATTTCAAGATCTCCAGGCCCTTAGTCATCTTTGTGGCACTTCACAGGACTAGCTCCAGTATTTTCATGTCTCTCTTGCACTACAGGGGAGCCCAGCATGGAACACAGTACTCCAAACGTGGTCTCACCAATGCTGAGTAGCAGCTCAATGTACTGGCAATGCTCTTCCTATTGCAACCCAGGAGGCTGGTGGCCTTCTTTGCCACAACAGTACATTGCTGGCTCAGTTTCTTGTCTACCAGGACCCCAAGGTACTTCTCTGCGCAGCTGCTTTCCAGCCTGTACTGGTGCATGGATTTATTCTTCCTCTGATGCAGGAATTTGCATTTCCCTTTGTTGAGCTTCATGACGTTCCTCTCTACCCATTTCTCCAACCTGTCAAGATTCTTTTGAATGGCAACACAACCCTGTGGTGTATCAGCCACTCCTCCCAGTTTTGTATTGTCTGTGAGCTTGCTGAGAGTGCACTCCATCACATCACCCAGGTCGTTATTCAAGATTTTAAATAGTATTGGCCCCAGTATCAACCCCTGGGTAATAACTAGTGATTGGCTTCCAAGTGAACTTTGAGCTACTGATCACAATCCTCTGAGCCTGGCAGTTCAGCCACTTTTCAGTTCACCTCACCTCTACTTCATCGGTTTGTCTAATAGGATGTTATAGGAGATAGTGTCAAAAGCCTTAATGAAGCCAGATGAACAATGTCCAGTGCTCTCCCCTTGTCCACAAAGCTAGTCTTCTAATCATAGAAGAGTATCATGTTGGTCAAGCATGATTTCCCCTTCATAAATCAATGCTCACAACTCCCAATCACCATCTTGTCCTTAAGATGTTTGAAAATGCTTTCCAGGACTATTTGCTCCATTAACTTCCCAAGAATCAAGGTAGAGATGACTGCCCTGTAGTTCACCAGACCCTTCTTCTTGCCCTCTTTCAAGATAGGAGTAATATTTGCTTTCTTCCAGTCCTCAGGAACTACTTCAAATCACTGTGATTTTTTCAAAGGTAATTGAAAGTGGCCTCATAGTAACATCAGGCAGCTCCCTCAGCACTTGTGGGTGCTCATCAGAAGCCGTGAACTTGTGTATGTCCTGTTGGTTTAAATGTTCCCCATCCTGATCTTTGTCCATCAAGTCTAAGTCTTCCTTGCTCAACTCTCCCACTGGACTCAGGGGCCTGGGATTCCTGAAGGCAGGTCTTACCAACAAAGACCGAGGCAAAGAAGGCATTGAGTTCCTCAGCCTTCTCCATGTCCTTGGTCACCAGGTCCCTCCCCCATTCAACAGTGGGCCCATGTTTTCCCTAGTCTTCCCTTTGCTGCTGAGATACCCATAGAAGTCCTTCATTTTGCCTTAGATTTGATTTCAGGAGGACTTTTGTTTTGTCATGACTGTCTCTGCATACTCAGACAATGTCTCTAGTCCTTCGAGGTCACTTGGCCCTGCTTCCACCTCTTATATGCTTCCTTTTTATATTTGAGTTTAGCCAGGACCAACTTGTTCATCCATGCAGGTCTCCTGCTGCCTTGGCTTGACTTGTTGCATGCTGAGTTGGACTTTTCTTGAGCTTGGAGGAGGAGATCCTTGAAAATCAACCAGATGCCCTGGACCCCTTTTCTCTCCAGGACAATCTACCAAGGGACTCTTTCAAGCATATCCCTCAGCAGCCTGGGGCTGAGTATGGAGTTAGCACTGTGCAGAGATCAGAGTCAGGGCCAGGCTGCTCTCTTGAAGTCTAGGGCTGAAATCTTGCCTTTTGCCTTGTTCATTCCTCTCAGGATCCTGAACACCACCATCCCATTGTCAGTGCACCCAAGGCTTGCACATCCGCAACCAGTCTATCCTTGTTTGTAAGTATGAACTACAGCAGTGTGTCTCCCCTTGTTGGCTCCTCCATCACCTGTGCCAGGAAGTTGTCATCAATGCATTTCAGAAGCCTCCTGTACTGCTTTGGGTTTTTTCCACTCGTTTTTGGTTGGTTGGTTGGTTGGTTGGTTGGTTTTGGTTTTTTTTACGCTGTCTCTTAGTGTGAGGTGTGGAAGTACTCTCACCTTTGGTCAACGACAGGGTGACCAGATGGATCTAGTCTTTGATATTCCCAGTCTTTGATATACCACCTGGTCACTGGCTCATTACTGGACACTTGTTCTAGTGTATTAATGCTGTCAGACTTCTTTTTTTAAAAATAGAAACATTGACCACCACGCACAGCCCACCATGAAAGCAGTTGAACTCTACCTATAATGCAGCGTGAAGCATGGTTTGACTCTAAACTCCCATCATTGTAATTTCTGCAAACACTAACGTCTTTAGTGTTAGGTGGCTGTGATTGATAGAAAGGAAGAACAGAAAGGCATTTTGAAGGAAAATGTGTTCCGTCAGAAAGGTTTAACAGCAATATGCCGAGCCACAACTTAGGGGAATTTTCATTGCGAGTTCTGACTATCTCAAAATATTAACAATTGACTTGGGGGGGAGGGAGTGGAGTTCAGCAGTTAAATAAGTTGCTCTGCACAAAACAGTAATCTTCATAAAACTCAGTCATGTTCTTTGCACTTGCCACTCATGTCCAGTATTAGCAAAAAATGATGCCAGTCTTTGGAAAGTGGAAGAGACACTGAATTCCTTCCTCTTTAATTATTTATACCAGGGTCTCAAAAGATCTGCAAAGAAATTGAAAGCAGAGTCGCTTTTCAATATTTAAAGTGTTATGAATATTCATCTTTCACTTTTACCGTGGCTCCTATCCACCACAAATGCAAAGGACAACTGTTCAAAATGTTTTCCATGATGGATCTAGTTAAATGCTTCTCTTCTCCCACATGATTTGTCAACTCTGCAAATATTACTCAGGCCCCCTGTTTACTTCCTATCTGTACATAAAGCATACTGTTGAAAAGAAATCCTCATTCATTACAATCTGATTTTTGGATTAAAAGTTTCCTGAAAAAATATACTATATTACAGACCATTTTCTGCATTGCTATTAATCCCTCAGCATTCCATAAGAGCATAAAAATACTCTTTGATATTGGTGAAATATTCAGAAAAAAAATTCTAACTAAAGAAAAACACTTTCCAATGGAACAATAGCTATCTTTGGACAATTGCTCATAAGAGACCATTACAAGCATATTTTGCTCTCCAAGCATATTGTGTCTGCATACATTTTTGCATCCACGAAGAAGGAAATGTATAAAGAGAAAAGCAGAACAGACTGCTTCTTCACCAATAACTTCATCCTTATTTTTCTCTTGGCATTATGATGTTGCCTTGCTTTATATTACGACATTCTCTCTGAAGGGGAAGAAATGAAAAGGAAGTCAAATTCATCCAGTGGCTCCAGGAGGTATTATTTGCAGTGTCCTAATAAATCAGTAAATCCCCTAATAAGCAAATACCCTCAATACATCCATAAGAAATGTAATGGTCATACAACTGAGATTGGACCCTGTCAGTACACACTCAAAAGCTACTGATTTACAGCTCTAAAGAAAAGCAGGGAGCAATGCCCAAATAACACAAGTACATACCTATCAGTGTATTTGAACAACCATGTGCAGCCTCCTGCCGTCAGCATCCCAGTGTGAATCCCATGTTTCATGGGTCGGCCAAACTCTCAGCACCACTTCAAGGGAGGACTGTTTATTTTGGAGTAGTGGCAAAGAAACGGCAAGCTATAAAGTGGCAATAAGAATCAGGCCCACACATTGCCCAATACATTGCTCAATACACAGTGTCTGTTCATAGGCTTTTCCCTGGGAACAGTGTTGGTGAGTGGTGTAGTAGGACTGGGGTTCACTGAGAGTGTTGTACTTCAATGTCAGTCTCTAACACAGTAAAACAGGCTCTCTGGGACTTCAGGATCATGACTAGATTAATTGTGTAAGGTGTGCTACCAAAAAAAAGAAAAAAGACACTTTTGAGCTATCACAAAGCAATCCAGAAAAAAGCTAGTCCATTAACAGAAAGGCAATGCCCTCACTCAGCCTCCGCCAATCTGCAGATGGAGCGTACATCCTAGTGTAGGATACAGTTAGAGACATGCTGTAAATACCAATTTGACCTGAAGAACATAAGTGAACTTTCTTTGACATTTTTTTACTCCTCACATTTTGTTTTTCCCTTCAAATCCAGGAGACTGTGATGACAGTTAGAAGGAGGCTGTATTCTCTGACAAATATTCCAACACCAAGGAATATATTTGTTGGTACTTTTAACACTCAGACTTTACAAGCCTGAAATCCAAGATGAACCATTTAATATAATTTGAACTACAAGCAACACAATATCTTGAACTCTACAAGGTATGCCACAGAGCACATAAAGAGGCCCCAGACAAGGACCACAAGGAGCAATAGGTTTTACAGAATTTTTTTCTGAACTGAAGGCTGTCGCTGGTGCATACACACGGCTCCTAACTGGTGTAGCCTGTCCTGTCAGCAGTTGCCAGAATACAAAACACAAGCAGGAGCTGTGATATGTTACCTTGGGACAACAAAGGCAATTACCCAGCCCTGCCTTTATGGGTTCCCGGCTTCCCGCAGGGAGGTGCTGGCACTGAAGCACAGGGCTTTCCAGACCAAAAGGCTGCATAACCAATACAGGACCCTTTCCCCAAGGGAAGAGAACACTGAGCACTGCCTGCCTGCAAATCTTCCATACATTTTCAGCACCTGTTAAGGGAGGAATCATGCTTCTACAGGGCTTCTCCTGCAAGAGGCTCCAAGGCTGACAGGGCAGACGTTTGGCTATGAAGCATCACACATTTGTCCAGCACAGAGGTATGCCACTGTTTGAGCTGAGAGTTGCAGCTACCTGATCTATAGCATTCAATAGTCAAGTACCTACATGCATTTGAAATTAAAAAATTAAGTCCATCAGCCACATTGTAACCCTTACCTCATGACCAATGGTAGTCAATGCATAAAAGACAAGGTTTTCCTCACCTACTATAATATGTATTTTGTATCATCTCACTACCTGAAAATTTGCTGTGGGAAAGCAAGTGCAAAATCACCCAATTTGATTATGTGAGGATATGCGATAGCAAGGCTCTTCTACTGCATCTTGTTAATTGACAGAAGTCATCGTACACATGCAAAGGATATTGTCCTGATTCACAGAGGCAGGTAGAGTTTGTTATCCATCAGCCCAAATATCTCTTTTGGGGTGCAAGCAAAATCTAAGGATCTAAGGATTAGATCTAAGGATCTTAATCTTAAGGATTAAGATTTTAGGATCTTAATCTTAGGATCTAAGCAGTGATTTTCCAAGGAAAACCCTAGGAAAGCCAGCCTTGTAGTGAAGCCTGGGCCCAAATGTTAGCATTTTCAATCTAAATTACCAATAAAGCCAAACCACTTAGGGCTACAGCTTGGATTATATACATAGGGACACTCGTCTCAGAATTCCAAAGCGATAGAGCAAGTAGCAGCGGGCACAATTTGCAACATGGGAAATTCCAATCAAATACAAAGAAATGTTTTCATGCCATGAGGGTGGTGACAGAGGAGCAGGGACCCAGGGAGGTTGTGCTATCTCCATCCTTGGAGATGTTCAACACTTGAGTGGACAAGGCCTCACACAACTTCATGTAATATGGCTGTGCTTTGAGCAGGGATTTCACAGGATGAACTCCAGAGATCCTTTCCAATGTAAATTATTACAGCTCTACTATATGTATCTATTTGCAACATAGATTGCTTACACTCTGTCCTGGCATTCCCAGGTATTCCGGGAGAGCATTACATAGCCCCAGCCCAGATGATACAAGGAGTCCCAAATCCCTTCTGATAAGCAAAATTACTTCCATCTTCCATGAAGAACATTTATGTGTTTGTCATAAGAAGCTGCAGCTATATAGGGAAAGAAAGGGCCATCCCTGAAACATTTATAGCCTTTCCACTGAAAGACTTAGAACTCAGAACACTGATTTTAAAACAAACAAAAAAACAAAACCAAACCCACACCCTACTAACAGCATATACATTTGGGGTTGTTTCCGAGTAAGCTTGTTACCCCGTCTACTCCCATTGATGAACCAAGCTGTCTAGTAGGAGGTTTCTTATGTTCCACATCAACTGGCGGTTAGTGTATACCCTGCAACAATATGTGTTATAACCTTCTGAAAACATGAAACATTGCTACGTGTAATATGAATAAATGAGGACATTCTCATTATATAAATAGAAAACCCTGTTAAACTCTCACCAAGCTAAGGAATGTTTCCTTTCCAATATATTGTTTGCTTCCTTTGGGAAATTCTATCCTTAATAAAAAAGCACCTTCATAGAGGCTGTAATGGGTTGCTTAAAAACAAGCAAACAAAACCAACCAAACAAAAAAACCCACACAAATCCTGGGAGAAAAGCCATGAGGGGAATTAAACATTTGTGCTGTCAAAGCATTAAAAACAAAGATACAGAATGTGCTATATTTAAATTAACTTTAATAAGAAGTACAAAAAGATAATGTTAAGCAATATTTTGCATGTGGTTAATAAATATTCTTCAACAGCAAGCAGTGACACATTCAAACATAAATCCAGTTATTTCTTTTACATTTTAGAAAAGTAACAACTTTTTCCAGTTAAAACAAGGTCACAAATTACAGAATATTATCATCCTCTTTAATTATTTATAACTATGAAACCTACTAAATAAGTGAACTGTCACCCAGAAGATTTTATATGACGTTGATGTTCAAGGTTAAGTATACTTACATTTATCATGCAGTTTCTTACTGTGCATATTTGATTGGTGTTTAATTTTCTTTAAAATTATTGGTTCCATTCTTCCTGTTTCCTTATTTCTTGTTAATATACTGGAAGCATCTATTTTCAAACTCCTATACATTTTCACGCCTAAGTGACTCACTAAAGTAGATTTGTCATACAATGCATAAATGTTCTCTGACTCCAGCTCAGCTGAGAAATTGCTAACATCTGAATCAGACTCCACGTTATTTTTACTATTTTTTTTAAATCAAGTATAACAAGATTTAGTGTAATCACTTCTATTGAAATTAAAGTGCTTTCAAATATTTCCTAATAAAGTGACTATTTGGAGGGGAGAGGGGGAAGGGGTGCTGTTTAGGAACTGATTTTTTAACAGTTTATAGATACGGTGCATATTGTACATATGTATTCTAATAGATGTAAAGTACTACGTTGCATTCCGTGCTAATGCTAAGCTACAGTAGCCTATAAACTGATAAATTCAGCCAAAATGAACACCTAATAAAGAATATCAAAAGCAGTTGATCAAAGCAATATCTTGTTCCATTCTCTATTTCCATCCATCCTCAACAGTGTAGATAGATGGATGAAGTACTGGAAAACAAATATAACACTTCAACTTGTTGAAGCTCACCTCTTTGAATATCAGATGAATGAAAACACTCAGTGCAATCATTAAAAACCTTGAATGCATAAAGACACGCTCCAGGCCACCTGATTGAGTGAAGTATTCACAATATTATGTAAGGAATTAGAATCTGAAAGCAAAATATAACTTTTAAATCATCCAACAATAAAAATATATTCATATATATTTATGTAGACACCAACACTAGAAGAAGAGTATACATCATCTTGCATATTTTAAAACATCCTCCAAATTCCTTTTTGTGTGTTATCACCTACTCCTAACTCATAGCACTTTCACAATATTCTTAAAAGGCATTAATATATACCAGGAATGAAACAGACATAAAGTCCTTTATTTCAGTATGGTTGGTTCTTCTTTTTAGGGCTTATTTTCATGGGTTAAAGTACTAAGCACCTCTATCCAAAGGAGAGCCCAGCTGTACTCTCAGGTGTATTCCCCTTCTGTAAAAAATCCTTACTGAGTTCAGTGATGTAGACGAATATCCTGAGGATGCTAATCAGTTTTATTTTAAATTCAGTGCAAATTTTGCCCTGATCTCAGTCAGAGACATCAAGCCCTCAAAGTTTAGCCTCTTCCAGTAAGATATAATCACAGACTCCAAAATATGAGTTCAAGGATTCACCTAGAGAGATCTGAATCTAGCAAATCAAATGGTTTAAAGTAGAGGAAAACAAATTTTTTATGTGATTAACATCTGCCATTCATTGAAACAAACTTTTGAGCCTTTAGTTTCTACTACTAAAGGTCTAAAGTGATGAAGTCCCTCACTGATTCTCAGATGGCTGGAATTAACAATTGGATTCAGAATAGAAGTAAAAGTTCTGGTTGTTAGGGAGTTTGGGTTATCTACAGAAATGAGGCGGAGGAGGTGTCCTTGACTAAAAAAAAAAATCAAGAGCATTCTAGCAGAAGGTACACTGTTGCTGGGAAGAGGTGGAAGGAATCCTAAAACTCTGCTTTCTAAAGAACCACTCCCTTTACTGGATGCTGAAGCGTGAGCTGACTTTCATATAAATTCACTTAATTACTTTAACATTTCAAAGTCTTTAAGACAAAAACTTTATGTATGACATCAAATTATACCACACTCAGAGATTCTATTTAGATGTGTTTAGACATTTGTACATTTATCATGCTCTATGTTTTTTAAATGAAGCTATTTAACTTTCTGGGCTCATTTTAAAATGTTTTCTTCCTCTGCTTTAAAACCCATCGAATTGCTTTCTAAATTTTAGCATTATGTGTCTACACATAATCGGGCATAGACTGATGATAGCTTCATATCCATACTGAAATCATCTTTCATGCAAATTTGTTAGGAACGGAACTGTTCAGAAGCACAGACTTCATCTATTTTGTGAAAGGCCAAGGCAAAAACTTGCGCGCCACTAAGCTTTCAGAATAGGAATGAGAGGTATGGAGGATGGATGCTGACTATCTGTGCTTAAGTGAAAGTCACACCTCTTAAGAAAACAAAACCTAGAATTAACAAAGTTGTACTTAATTCCTGAAGCTTCTGTTCCCCCTCCACCCTAGATGTCCCATATGGCAGGAAGCACACAACATTGCATGGTTTTCACAAAGCAGTCAGCAGAAGCCTCTCAGTTTCAAAGGCACAATTCATGTCCCTCAAGTTCAGCAGATTTATACAATAAGTATTTCAATTTCATATGCTCTAAATGTTACTTTCCCACAACTCACGTATGGTAATGAAGGCTCAGAACTGAAGCTGAAACAAAAATACACATTACCTCCCTCAATGGCTTCTTCCTCAATCATCTCACAATCCATTGACACAGTAACAAAGCCATTTGCTGCTTCTCTTTTGCCCCTTCTTCCCGCATAAATCCCTATCTCCTCCCAGCTGCTTCTGGTTGCTTTCACCCAGATAGTTTATGGTGACCCCACTTTTGAAAGGTCTCACCACCCCATATGTTATCTATAATCACTGGGAACGGAAGGTGATTCAGTAGGGCTCCTGTTTGGTGGCTAGTGAAGCTCTTTCATGCTCTCTCCTGTGACTATGCAGGCAGACTAGCTCCTTAATTTAGCATAATGTTCAGTGGTATGAGTATTCTCCCAAGCTAAAGCTCATATCTCAGAACAGCTACCACAATAATTTTTTTAAAGATGCTCAACAATGCAGCAGTTACAAGTTGAATTAACCCAGATATGGCAGGTGAAGCTAATTTCATTGGCCACAACATAACTGAGAAGTTTGGAAGCCACTCTTTTAAAAGCAATCTGTTAAGAAGTCTCCAGCAGACAACCCTGGCTGATAAACCCTGCTGATGTCTATATTCTTCATGCTGATTTATAAATTACTGTTAAATTACTGACCACATGCATCCAGAAGTACGTGCCCCAGTACTACATTGGAAACCTATTTCATAAACCGCATTCAGAATTATGGTAATTCCAATCCAAGTTTACCACAGTGTTATATTATTGTATTTATTGTATTCATTTCTTAATTCACATAAAATATGACACCCTGACCCAAGAATAATGGGAAAAATAAATTAGATTAACATGTCAACCAGAAATTTCACTGGCAGATTCCATGTGCAAGTCTTTGATAGTGAAGTGACTTGCATTTGCTCACTCATGCTCTCCCCGCTGTAAGTATTTAAGACCAGCAAGTTTTACTCAAATTAAATTAAACTTCTAGCTATTTGGCACATAAATTTGTGAGGCCAGCTTTAAAATCCCAGACACAGATTCTATACTGCTAAATGGAAAGAAGGCCTAACTCTCGCATTCCAGTGTTCCTTGCATGATGCTTGCGTTCACTTAAATCTTTACATTCCAGTTACCTTATCCAGTTGATAGTCTTACAAATTTGTAAATTATGTGTAGAGTGTTTACTCACTATAACTGTTTCAGTAGTGAAACAATAAAGCAGTCCTTCCTCCCACAGAAGGAGTTTGCTTTAACATGGACCACCTGAATTAAATGTAAAAGTGAAACTTTTCTGGAGTGTATGCACTCAAAAGCCTTGCTGATGCCCGCAATAACTGCATGTGGAAATTTAAAACGTATTATTTTTCACTGAGTGAATTGATATACTATGCCTATTTTTCTATATTCATGTCTGATAAATGTCTCTTTAGCGTGTGATAAACACCTGTTTTTTTGTCTGACTGACTCTAAGCGCAACACAAGCATAGCAAAAATGGTCAGTGAATGAAAAATTAATTGTACGCAATAAAAGCAGTAGCAGCAGAGCTGACTAATGTGAGACAGCACCAGGCTTCTTGTGCAAATTGAAGATACGCTTTTTGCATGCAGCTCTGAATTACACAGATGTTATCTTCCAGAGAAGAAGTCTTGTTGGAGAAGACTTGTACTGTTAAAAACCTTTGAGGGTCCCATTCTTGGATAAGGATGCAAAATCCTTCCTTATCAGGTAATCCAACATGCCTCTGAGCACACTCATGTTTGTAGTGGGGAGAGTTCTGACTATACAGTATTGTGCATGGAGCAATACACAACATTGTTGAAACATTGTGAAGGGTTTGGAGTACCTGGGATGTGGCCAAGGGTGAAACACAAACCTCTGTTTTTCATACCCCAATCCAGTGAGGTTCAGAGAGTTCCTAGATCTTGCTGATGTGAACAGAAGGTAAGAACTCCCACTAGGTCACAGGAAGGAGACCTCAGCTACAGAAAACATAATCGAGCTACTCAAGTTCAAGAGCAGTTTAGCACAGGCCTCCATTAAACTATACAATCAGAGCCCTTTGCCAAAAACAGTGTTAAAAGTGAAGGGATTTTTCTACAGTTCTAATATTTACAATTATTTGTACATATGTACATATTTATATATTTATTCATACCTGAACAATGTGACGTTACAGGGATAATTCATAATTTACAAATGAAACATTTTAAAAATGTATAATTATACCATGAAAAAACCTCCTTTTTTTTATTGCTTGCCTTCCAGCCTTATGCTCATAATCACACTATTGCACACATCTCCATGTTACATGGAAGATCTACATTTATATATAAATATATATGAAAATAAGGATATTTTTATTTTAATATTCTGAGTAAAGTGCTCATTTTTTAACTACTGTTGATGAGAAAGGTTTAATCTGACGGCTTAATTAGAGGGACTTCAAGGCATACACACCTTGTCCATGGTTCTCCCTTTCATTTATAACTTACTAAATGTCTTTATTTTACTGATGTCAACTCTGTCTTAACTATTAATTCTATTCATAATATGCATTTGTGACCTTGGCATCTATACTGTCACACAAAGTACAAAACGGAATCACAATAAAAGCAAAGAAAAAGCAAGAAAATAAAACAGCAAATGAAGGAAGTGTTCCTCTTTGTTGTTTTTAGCACATTTCCATGTCTTAAGATACTCTTTTATTTGATTTTAGAAATATTTGTACAACTTTGTTAAACTCTGAACATATCTATTTATGCACTATACTCAAGTACTGTACAAAACTGCAATAAATGACACTATACGACTACATATGTCTCTACTAGAAGACATCATCATAAAGGTGTATCTTTTTTTAAAGGTCAACTAATAACTGCTAATGTATGTGTGAATCAAAATATTTTGATTGGCCAAGTATACTAAAATCTAAATACAGTACACAATTATTACTTATGTCATGATTTACCAGGCCTTTAGGGACATAAAGAACCTTTGCAAAGGCTCAGATGAAAAACAATTTTACTGATCAGTATTAAATGTTCATATAAAATTGCAAATGGCAGCTCCAATTTTGTTATATTTGTGTATATGAAATACAGTTGATACCTACTAATGATGCATGACCTTTTATTAAAAAAATAACATTCAAATCTTAGCAAAACCATTTCTAGTATACAAAGTTGTTGTAAAGTTATGTCAGCGAAATGTAAAGTTGCAATTTACAAAAGCAGCAGTAAATTTTATTATATGGACAATTTCCTGAACTTAAATCATGGTTCTTGTTTCCCTTGAAAACAATGCTTTCTGGGAGAAATACAGGTAAATATTTTAATGGCAGGTTTTAGGATAACATTAAGCAAGGAAAAAGAGTGTATTATATTACTGATATACTTAACCCTGAAAATTTTCTGAGTGCTTTTATGAACCTGACAATAATCCGATTAAGAACAAAATCAAAGAGAAAAGAATCCAACTTTGCTGAACCAGACAACCTGGCTTAGCAATATCAATTAAATAAAACAGTGAAAAGAATAAGAGTTTCACTAGCGGAAGTTGGTTGATATTAGAATTTGATTAACACTTGCTTTTCCCTGAAGTCAATTAGAAGAGTTTATTAACAACTTCAAAGAGGACAGAAGTAAGAAACTTGTGGCTTTTGCCATATAGTAGTCTTTACTACCTCTTCACCCTACCTAGTACCCAGAATGTTTGTGAACAGTAGAACTGTACGACCTCCGTACTCTGTTATGTACATGGGTACTGCTATTGTATGAAACAATTACACCTTTTTAAAAAAATCACTTTTTTAAATGACAGTTTCTTTCATTAAAGTAGAATTAGTTACTTTATAGAAAAATACTTTAACTTTAAATTAAAAAAATACTGTTCCTAAATAATTATGTAGGATCATATCTTCATTTCATTGTACGGAGACAATATAATTCTGTATATTTGAATCCTAGTTTAACAGAACTCCCCTGGGTATAACTTTTAAAGAGCTGGCTATATTTGCCATGGGTGCTATCTGTTTACAGACCCACGAATTAACAGTGTCCCTCCTTCGGAGATACACAGATAAGACATCTATATACACTCTGTACATAATGGTTCACAGATTAGCAGTTATTAGTCGTACTGTACATAGCGAACAACCTATCTGATTAGAATGATGCTTTAAGTCCTCAGTGCAATTCAGCTTTTAAGTTGATGGCGCAAAGCCAAGTAAGACAGGCTCCCTGTTTAAATAGGTAGCCCAATACACTAAATTAAAAGTACCAAATAAGACTGGAAACACTATTCTAGACATTCTGTCAATTTTGCTAACACTGTTGAATGTCTTCTTTGCTTCCTGTGGCTTCGCTTCTGGTTTTGCCTTGTTGGGTTCTGCAGTTGTAGCACTCTTGGAGATGGTTGGTAGCACTGAGTCCTTGGTAATATTTGGAGCATAGTTGGCAACAGCCACTGCATAGGCATTGTTTTTCTTAATGACAGATGCTTTTTCTTTTTTCTATTGGAAGACAGCACGGAGTTAAATACTTAATGTGTATTTGCCAGAATAGACTTAATAAAACATCATTTCAAATGTAAAAGAAACAAATAAGTATGTGTGAGTATGTTAAAATAAATATCAGGAATACCATACTGATAAATTCAAATATAAAGAAAGACATTTCCAGTCTATCCAAAAAGAAGGTAGAGGTGACATAGGAATGCTCTAAAAACATGGACTCTTGCACCATCAAATGCCCTACTGAAGTTATATGAGGAAGGTTCTGTTACTGCGATTGTAAGGGTAACTGGAAAGGAGTTGCTCTTTCTCTAGCTGCTTTGTATCTCGCTCCTTACAACAAAATCACAAGATCTTTAAAAAGTTCTCTGTTAAGAGAACTAGAAGGAGTGAATGGGTGGACTGGAAAAAAAAGATTACCCAGCATTGTAATAAAATGAAAATTAGGCCATCTTTCCCACATAAATCTAACATCACTATTATTTGAACATCTCATAACATACCACCAAGAAATAAAGGAATTTCAGTAATGGTCTACATTTTAAAGAGATTCTGGAGAAATATGTGTGTGTTTGCACGTATATATAAATAGACACACACACAGAGATCAGAAAGAAATTGCAATTAAGGACTCCAGCCTGGTAGTTGCAGAAGTGAGCTGAGAACTAGCCCAAGAACTATTTCTGTTTTTCAGAAATTATTGTTTAAAAAATGCATAACAGTGATGAAAAGGGGGATTAGAACCTAAAAAATAACAGGAGATAAGAAAAGCGGATTGGAATGACAAGAATTTAATGAAGTTCAGCAAAGGGAAATTTACGTCCTGCACCTGGGGAGGAATAACCCCATGCACCAGTACACGTTGGGGCTAACGGGCCGGAAAGCAGCTTTGCAGAGAAAGCCCAGGGGGTCCTGGTGGACACCAAATTGAACACAAGCCAGCAACGTGCCCTCACAGCAACTAAAACCAACAGCCTCCTGGGTTGCATTACAAAGAGCGTTGCCAGCAGCCAAGGGAGGTGATCGTTCCACTTGACTCAGCCCTGGTGAGACACATCCAGAGTGCTGGATCCAGTTATGGGCCCCTCAGTACAAGAGAGGCATGGACATAATGGAGCGAGTCCAGCGAAGGACCAGAAAGATGATTTAAGGCCTGAAGCATCTGAAATGTGAAAGGCTGAGAGAGCTGGGACTGTTCAGCCTGGAGAAGAGAAGGCTCAGGGAGGAATCTTATCAATTTATATAAATATCTGGTGGGAGAGAGTAAAGAAGACCAGACCAGACTCTTCTCAGTGATATCCAGTGGAAGGACAAAAGGCAATGGGCACAAATTGAAATACGGAATATTCTACTTAAACATACAAAAAAACCTGTTTTACTGTGAGCATGGCTGCGTGCTGGAACAGGTTGCCCAGAGAGGTTGTGGAGTCTCCATCCTTGGAGATATTGAAAAACCATCTGGACATGATGCTGAGCAACCATCCCTGTCTGACCCTGCTTGGAGTAGGGGAGTTAAATTCAACGATCTCCAGAGTTCCCTTCCAACCTCAGCACTTCTGTGTTTTTAGGGGACTGTGTATGCTTTCAAATGGCTAAAGTTCAGCCAATGGTGGTCCAATGGAGAGGCTATGTCTATAGATAGATACAGGGATGTATAGGTAATGAATTTAGGCTTCAGTTTTTAGACATATATATATATGGGTACACAGACTAGCTCTGCAATAAGACTGTAATGCTATAAATTGATTCAATGTTTTGCAGCAATCCCAAACTAAGGAACTTCTAATAACCTACAGGAAAGAATGGAAGGATTTCAGTTTCTCAGGAAGCAAGGCTCTCCATACATAATTTAGAAACAGGCAAATAAATATTAGATTCAGTCCATCTCTTCCATAAAATACAGAATTAAACAGATGAAGAAATAGTTAACTTCTGGTTTATAGAAGAAATCATCAGCTGTTGTATTGGTTTGGTTTGATTTTTAATCTAATGGAAGTGGCACAAGTGAGGGAATTCTTGTGACATTTCTCATACAGGCGAATTCCAATGTTTTACTTCCACTGGGAGGCATTTACCCAATTTCCAATTTTGGTTTTAAATTAGCTCCAATTTGGTATTTATCAGGGCCATCTACAAATCTTGATAAGATCTTCATGGTTAGATGTTGTGCCCCAAATCTCTTGTCTCAGGAGATGGTGTCACATAAAAAGAAAACCTGTGATCAGCAACGTTCCTTATTGACCAGAGTGGGAAAAGGGGCTGATCAAATATGTAGCTTGTCCCTGCACCTGCTTTCCTGTGAGACAAATACCATGTTGACAGCACTTAGATGGGAATTTCCATATAACATGAACACAGATGACTGTCACTGAGGAAACCTATTTCACTTTTATCTGGTGAAGAGTAAGCCTGGCTTTTAGGTGCACAGAGCATTTGGCAAAAATAAGAGCAAATTACCAAATCGAATTACAAGAGGAACACTCTAATTGATCCATAATTCCTTCCTTTCAGACACACTTAGTGTGTTTTTAAAAGGTATCTGTAATGCCATTAATGAGACCTGCATAATAAAGATGAACCATATTTTTGTATGAGAAACTATGAATATGTTAAAAGTTTATCTTTTTGTTAAGCCAGTTTGAAGAAAATAGAGAACTGGACATCTGAATGGTATATAAATCTTAAAATGGAATGGCTACTTTTGTCATTCCTAGGGAAGGAATACTACCTAGCTGTTAAACAGCTGCCGCTCTTAAGATCATGAGACAACACTGTTATATTAATTTAAAGGAACAGCCAAAGGATGATCAGAGAGTTTAAGGACTCCCTACATTATTACAATGCCAGGCCAATGTGCCAGTCTGAAAAGCTTCACTCGTGACATGCTGATAAACTTGTAGTGATTCAGTATCTACTTCTAGCATGAGGGAACAGATCCTGAAGCTATGGATAGTTCATGCCCTTCCAGAAGCCACAGGGAATTATAAACAATGTACTCATTTCCTCTAGTTCTCCTTTACCATTAACTGAACATTTTGCTTCTTTATGCATTGTGCTTTATGCATGCAAAGTGCTGAGAAACCATCAGTTAATTAAACTTTGCTTCACATCTACTATTATCATCTAGGAATCAAATAATATTCTATCCTATTTTAAGAAGAACCAGAGAAATTAGAGTATTCTTTGTCAGAAGAAATCCTTTTCCATCGGTAGAATCAGGGACTGGGATAGGACAAAATTATATAATATAGTAAGTCAGTCAAAACAAGTCAGCTTTAACATTTGTTCTGTGTTATTAAAATTACAAACTGTAAAGCTTGACACAAATTTAGGCGTATCACCAGTTCATTCTGTTCACGAAATAAGAAATTCTATCAGGTTAAAATTTCTTCATGCTATCACACCTACACTACTATCAATACCAGAAAATTAAGGCATGACTGTGTTTCTGCACACTCAGAGCATCAATACATCAAAGATGAAGAAGTACTCAGAATTTTGTACAACTGCTATTTAAATTAGTTTAAAATTAATGTCTACATATCATTAGAGGTAAGTTTCAGAGTACTGAAAATATTAGAAACTTCTGGATTTTGTTATTAATAGTTTTTACATGTATGGGCATTCAGTTGTTTTTCTGATCCTTAGTTACCAGGAAAATTAACATACACTGTATCTTTCTATAATCTTTTTCTTATTTCCAACTCAATTGGATTAAATAATAAAAAAGTGATCAACCAATATAATTTGGATTAAATTTTCTGAATAATCACGTAAACAGTTTTATCTGAGGAGTCATGAAACCAGTCAGACAGTTCCCAACATAAAAAAAAACCCCAATGTGCTTGATAACTAAGTCTGGATTACTGAGACCAAGTGAGATTAGCTACATCGGGGCAGATATATCTTTCTTCAGGATGGAAAATACATCTACATTCTTTTGATTTAAAGCATTGTGTATTTTTTTTTTATATATAGCCAATTTTATCAAAACAATATATTACAGCTGTTTTAGTGCAATTGACTGGAAATACAGCTATTTCCTTAGGACTTACCTTATCATTCACTACACTTTTTCCATCCCAGGCCCATCCTCGTTTTGTGAAATAATTTACAGTTGCGAATTCAATTAATGCAGAGAATACAAACGCATAACAAACAGCAATAAACCAATCCATAGCTGTTGCATATGCTACTTTGGGGAGTGAATTTCGAGCACTGATGCTCAGTGTTGTCATTGTCAACACAGTTGTTACTCCTGCAAGGGGACAAAAAACCAGAACATCAACAATTTTGCTTGGATTTTGAATGTTAACAAAAATACAAACCAAAAATTATTATGGTATGTTTGTGAAACACAATGGAAAATTTGCTTATCTAAGTTGGTGACAAACTGCCAGAATCATATTAAAGGCTGCATCTGGAGTTTCCTTTGAAGTATTTTAGTTCAATTTTGTTGTCTAAACTTCCCTTCTTTAATCAGCTGAAGATTTTACTTACAGGAGATAGATAATTTTTTATTTTTTTTTTTTTTTTTAGCTGTCAGGGCAGGTAAGGGATAAAATTAACAATTCCTTAATGGAATCATAATATTTTTCAGCATTATAGTAATAATGATTAATATGTTAATGTTTGGTGGCTGGCTTCACTGCAGTGGCTGCAGGTCTGGCACCCATCTTTACTGACAGTACCACACAAATTGACCTTTATTATTAGAAATAATGATTTTTTTAAAAATTTTTTAATTTTTTTTTTTTTTTGCCAGTAGCTGTCTCGTTAAGCATCCAGTGACATAGTTGAAGACATAAACAGGTTAATTTTTTATTCAGGTAACATGGATTTTTTTCTAGAACAGCATATTGATTTGAAGAGCCAGATTATTATAACTGTGTATTATGTGTCAGAAAACAAGACTTGATGATCCAGGAAGATTGTTCTTTCACTGTGGTAGTTACTAAAAGCACTTTACAGTACTTTCTACATAATGAAGACCCAGTAGGAAGCCAGGAATTATACTCCAAAAAATCAGAAAGAAGATACATGGGAGGAAAGGAAGAGAATTTTTTTCTGAATCAGTTTTAGCAAGCAGAAACCCACAGCCACAAATGCAGTCTCCATTCCTTAAGTAAATCAGTTATCCCACCTCAGGCTGAATCACACTCAGACAAACTAAACTATTCCCTTTGTGGCATGCCATTAAATACGTCTCCGAATGAAAAGCAATGCAAAGTGATATACTTAGCACAGATCAGCAAACCTACACTCCATTGTGACAGGCAAAGGAGATGCCATGGCAGAAATATTAGTAACAGCATATCACGGCTTCAACAACTACACACTCATAAAATTGTTGTAAGAGGATTCCTAAGAGAAAGTAAAGTCACTCTCCCCAAGCCAGATCCTCCGCTGTCAGCAATCTGTCACCCGGGTTCTGCAGGATCGACCTAGCTCAAATTTTCCTTCTGCTACAAGAGAAGCATTTTTAACCACTGTGTGAGAGGGAAGAGAGGCAGCAATTACACCTACTCAGACCTCTTTAGGCTTTGCAATTTCCATCCCTGCTGTAAAGAATCTCCATCTCTGAGGGTGCTACAAAGGATGACAGAGCAAAGCTAATGGACTCAGCCTCAGCGCTACTCTCCCTTGATGCACTTCCAAAGGCCTGTGCAGCAAGGAAAACAAGGCACAGAAACATCCTGATGAGTCACACAGTACCCAGACACCTTAGAAAACATAATTCTCTAATTGCTATTTTTCAGCCTCCATAAATTAAAGAAGTGGTTTTGGTCTGGAATCAGCTGTGACACGGGTGGGACCTACTAGCCTATACAATGAAAAGGAAACAGCTATCATACTATATTGTATGAAAATGTATAGACACTATATTTTGTAAAGAACTTATTCTCTCCTAACGCTTACACAACATATGGCTTAATTATTTTCAGCACCTCAGGGAAAAGGCAGTCTATCTTACATTTAAAATTATCACATGCAAATTTTAACACCGGTCCTGAGCTGCAGATAAATCATTTTAATTATACAGAAGTATCAGTAAAGTGATTGTTTCTCAGAGATAAGGTGACCTTATCCACATGTAAATATATACAGTTGCTAAGGTACTGTTCTGTTTAAGTCCTACCTTTTAGAATAAACTAATCTGCTGGAAGCCCCATTGGCTTCTTCAGAAATCTAATTTAAGATTAACTGCTGACCTTTTCTAGTCTCAATTAAAACATCATGAATTTACATCTTGTATCTTGCTACCAGTTGACAATTTCTCTACAAGTTCAGCAAGCCACACCACTTTGTGACCAAATGCTAATCAAACAGCACATTGTCAGACAATAGCCAATGCACTCTCATTTATTCCTTCACTCTATACATTCAGTGATGCTCAAGCTACCACAGTCATTTAACCTGAATTGAGTGGGAAAAAACTGGACAGAAAATTTAATGTGATACCTGTCAGTTTAGGAGTCTCCAATATTTTTATACTTGCTATTCTTCTTCAGTCAAAAGACAGATGATTTTGCACATTATAGTTAATTTGAAAAATCAGTATTATCAAGTCTTCTTTACAAAAAAGGACTGAATGGAAATAACCTGCCTCCTTGCCACTGATAAATCTGAGAGGACTGAAGAATTATTAATGTGGAGGAATATGGTCAGATGGTAAAACAAAACACATTTATTTCACAAAGATTTAACTTAAAACCCCACAAAACCCATACACTGACCAGATCAAAAACATTCCTCATTGCATTATCTAATTCATAACACTAGTGAACTAAAATTGTATTAAAAACAATGATTAGATTGTCCCCCTACAATGAGGTAGTGTAGTCAAAATATTAGAGGAAAACAATCTTCTCCCCTAAATCAGATACTACTCTGAGCAGCCTAAATAATTTAACAGGCTATGTAAAGACTGCATGATATCTCACTATGATGTAGAAAGACCACAGTTTATATACAGGTCAAGAACTATCTTCTATAGTCCAGCGCTCAGCAAATATGGCACTGAATGGGTGCCAGAATGACATGGACAGGTATCATCTTGTAAGAGACCAAGAGCAGTCATCAGTTTGTCTTTAAAAAGGATCCAAAAAATAAACTGTTGACATTTCCCTTCTCCGAAGAGGACCAAGCATTTTATACTTGACAGTAAATATACCCCAACATCATTACAACTTTTGTTCTCAGCAGTGCACGCCTATAAAAGCTAAATATCTTCTATCACTTCAGGCCAAGACTGGAGCTATTTGATTGCCTAGGATTTTTTTTTATGGTGCCACTTTTGAAACGGCATCTTCTCACTGGAGAGAGGATATCTGTCTCCAGGGCTGTAAATTCAACACTTTTCACTGGCACTAAACTTATGTATGTGGAAAATACCAGCTCTGTCATATTTTGGATTCCAGGACAGATGGATACCATTCAAGATGTGTTTAAAGTTAGACAGTCACCTTTGGGCAAACAATTTCTGTCACTCACCGATCTAGGGTACTGCCACACAACAGCGGAAGGGGTAAACTGAAAAACTAGAAATGCCTAACTAAAAGCGTGTAGTGGAAATTGGAGGAACTAGCACATAAATATTAAAGTCAAAATCTGTCATGATGCCTAGTTTATGCCCACGTTTGTGTGCCAAAGTCAGGCTACTCCTTGACAGGGACAAGTTCTTTTGGACCCTAATTTCACCTCATGTGTATCAACTGATTTTTCTAATTTGAACAGATTTTAGTCAACTAAATCACATCCTAGCCTTCTCATGTTAGAATGTGGACATCTCCTTTGAAAATGAAAGTCAAAGGCCTAAATAATGAGTTACCAGAGGACATTTCTGTAACAAAAGAGGTATTCAGCTTTGCAAATAATTTGTGCAAAATGTTTAAAATGTGTTCCATTTCTTATAATGTCATGCTACTCCTCCCACAATTTTATCTTTTCATCACAGCACTTTGCAAAGATACACATAATGGTTGAAGAACATATCACAAAAGGATTGATAAATTACTTTTTTTTTAAAATTAGGAAGCTAATTCCATTGGCCTATTATTTCACTCTTTCCTTTTTTCTTAACAGTAATTGCAAATGTTGTTAGGTAATTAGATCACTCAACCTGGTCCAAAACCTGAATAGACTTATAGATACAAATAACATAGCAGAAAGAAAAGACTGTTGTCCATTTTACAGAGATACAGATTACTACTTCATGTTATCACTCCAAGAGTAAACAGTTGGAGGTCTAAATAAAAACTTAAAAATTCTGGAGATAGTGTAATTTTAAAGTATTATACCATAACATTTGGCTACATACTATTTCTTTTTTACTTACGCAATGTATATGTATTACTTGACAATACAATACAAAAGGAGCGTACATTGATTCTGCTTAGACACTGGGAGATAAGTCTGAACAACCATTGAGAGAAAGATTGTAGAAAATAGCTCAGGTGCTCTGTTTACCCTTTTTACTAAAAGAACAACACAAAAGGCCAGAATCCTTTTCAAATAGCATGGTAGGCCAAGGACCATAACATAATCTATTTCCAGAAAAGTTGCACTTCATCAGTCGGTTAAGCTACATATACATATCGTGAAGTTGGTGCTCATGTTGCTTTACTGTACCAATACCGAGCAATGGAACAGAGTTCCCCATCGATTGACAGCCAAGTTAATTCCTGAAGCTAAATGGCAAGTGCCATATTTACCCCAGCTCCAGTAAAAGTTGCATGTCATTATGCCACTATTGGAACATGAGCTAGTGTCTTGGCACACCACTGAGCTGAGAAGACATATTAGTTCATTTGCAGTCAGCTCAGTCTCTAAGGGCTACAGTTTTCCAGGTATGCTTGCCCACTACCTACCACTAGAGTGTTATGTCTACAGTTAGCATAAATTCCCGATTAAGAAATTATAGACTGAAAGTTGTGAGTGATGGGATATCTCTAAAGGCACAAAAGAAAATCTGGAGCATGTGAAAGGAGAAGTAAATAAAGACAGATGAGACTTTTTTCAACAAAATGGGAAAAGGTACTTTGTATATACAATTACTCAAAAGGAAGGGTCTACGTTATTCAATTCCCATGTAAAAATAATCAGAGAACAAATCTGAGCTTTTCTTAGGTTCCCTTTTCTGTAGTTGCACAATCAAAAAGTCTGTCTATTTCAGGTCTAAATGGCCTTTTGTTTCAAAATGTACATTAATTAATATAGGTTCAGAAAAGATAAACCAAGAACAAGCAAAACACAGAGATAGGAATGCAGCATAAGAATAAAATGATCACAGAGAACAGAGTCCTGACAAAAGAACATACCTATATGAATTTAAAATTCTGCATCTTGGACAATGTACTAAAAAATAATACAATTATTAATTTTTGTTCTTGCCAGCTTTGGGTATCAAAGAATATATACCTAACTACGTTCATTTTAACATTCTCATTCCTACTCCGTGTGAGTTAAAACACATAGATGACTGTAGCACTAAGAAAACTAATTTCTGATTTTTCTGTCACCTGCATCTAATGCTGCTATGCAAATATGTGATGTTTCTAAGTGTTATGACCCATTAAAAATTAAGCGAGAATTGAATAAGCTGCACAAGATTAGTTTTGCTAATATTGTTGACACCAAATGTGTAACAATAAGCACATTATTAAATTAAACAGATTGTAATCTTGCACTAAATTAAGGCATTATGAACCAGGCTTACTCCCTTTCGTTAAAAATGCAATCAAATGCTTTTCAAATTTATCTGCTAGAGAAAACACATTCAAGACTTATTTAATTAATGATGACAAAACTTTCTTCTTCCAATAATTTAAAGCAAAGTTGAAACAATATAACATTAGGCCATAATTCATTTGGGATAGCTTAGGTCAACAATATTAAACAGATGCCAAAAAGGAAAGGGATTAAAGAGCTCAACTATAAAAGAAGCCTCATTATACCAAGTCCTTAATGTTAACCTAGAACTTGAAACTATGTTGCAAGAGAACAGAAAGGGGAAAGAAAAGTAACTTCTTTCAAACATGAAATAATAAAAGCTAAGTGGTGCTCTGAATAACTGGGAATTATGTTTCTTTGAAAGGAACAGTACTCCAGTAGTTAGTCCTTTCCACAACTTAGTAGTTCTCAAGAAGGTACTTGAAATAAGTTTCTCATTGTTTCTGAAAAACAGTTTGTCAAAACTAATACTTTCCACTTAATCATATTTTAATATTGATATATTTATTATACAATGCAAAGATGGGTATCTAGCAAGTGACTATTCCATATAAAAACTAAAAATTAAGTACGATCAATAAAAATGTGAAGTAAAATCTCCTGCAACTTTTATATTCCCTGCTGTAAGTAGCTTGTTTTATTACCTTAGCTGTAGCATGGGCTTCATGTGTCACTGGGTAGAGTCTACCTGAAAGTACCACCCAAATGAGACCTTGAGCGTACCTGCCCAGCTCTAACTGTCAAGATTAATTCAGTACGAGCCAGAAAACAGTAAGAAGCAATAGATGAACTTTGTTATGAAACTGTGGCTAACTTCACATTTTTGTAACACATTTACGCAGGAGAGCAGAGGGTACTAGAAATCCCAGTGACAACTGCTGCCAGAAGGTATGGAGAAAGACTGGGATGTTCACCTGAGGCTATGTGATTAGAGACGCCATTGGCAGCTTATGCTGACAATCTCATCTAGAATGTAAAAGAATGTTAAGAAATAGCTCCTCGGGGGACATCCAACACAATG
Source organism: Ciconia boyciana (assembly GCF_034638445.1). NCBI lineage: Eukaryota > Metazoa > Chordata > Aves > Ciconiiformes > Ciconiidae > Ciconia > Ciconia boyciana. The sequence goes on from NC_132938.1 coordinate 29,117,830, forward strand.
CAGAAGGCTAGGCCTGACGTGCACATGCTGCATGCAGGGGCTAGGCTGCTCCATCAGGCAGAGCCTGGACATGTCTTGTTCCCCTGGGTTCAGGGTGCCTGTCTAAGCTGGCCTGGAGGGGATGGAGCCCTGACTGGTGTGTGAGGTGCATGTCTGTGTGGCAGAAATAAAATACTAGCACAGAAATTGCTATCTCCTCAATATATCCATTGTGCTTAGTAAACAGATTTTAGACTTTATGTCACTAGGTGGTGTGGTTCTGTTCTTGTGGCCATCCTACCCAGTTCCCTCAAGACATCCTGAAACAGGACACTGTTCATTATCCGTATTATGCTAAACCCCCAGGAGAGTAAAGCAGCAGGCTGCCATGCAGATATTACTTATTTTAAAAAAAATAATTAATTAAACAAAAATAAATCAATAAAAAGGAAGAGGTATGCAGGAAGGGATGCAACATTCCAGGAAAATTATCCTAGTGTCTTGTTACTGATGTAGTGCCTTGTTACTGATGACACAGTAACAGAAAGTGCATTTTAGGAAGAGAAGATGTGAGATTTTTTTTGGACAAACCAGTTACAGTGTCCTAAATGTATAAGATGAGGTAGAGAAAAGGGCAAAGACAGAGATATAGAAGGATTTGACAGTGTACTTGCAAGGCTGGAAAACAGGAATGTGCATTTTGATAAGCAGAAATGGACAAATTCACAGAAGATTTTGAAGAAAGGAAAAAAAAATCTGCCTCATAACTGCCTGGGAAAATATGGTCTGGGGACCAGAATTCCGGTCCCATTAAAACCACTGTCCCATTTCATCTGACTTCAATAAGGCTCATATTCAAACCTGCAATTTTCACAATGCTTTGTGTGGCATTTTCTCTACCAGGAGAGACAGTAAGTGCTTTGCTGTGCATCATACTTAATATGCATTTGAGTTTGGCCTAATTTTTGAAGAGTGCATGGTGTTTACTGATGACTAATCATACAATTTTATGCAGCATTTCTGATGGCTGAGTCCACACAGACATTACTTTCTTTTTGTTGTGCTAGTCTCTTTTTCTTCAAAAGCAAACAAAATTAAAAGAACTTTAAGTCATGCAAATAAGAAAGACGTTTCTTACTTTGCTTTAATAAAGAAGAGAGCAAAACCTTATTGTAAGAGAAACACTATTATTTTGTGCTGCTGAAGCTGTTCACTGCCTTATAGTACACTTCAATTTGAATTAGTGAGAAAGTTCTGCCCAGACCCCCAGAATAGGGCTTCTTTTAAAGAACTGAAGCTTGCAAAGTTTAACACATTCAAATAATTCAAAAAATTCAAATTTAATTTGCTTAATTTAAAAAAAAGATGTTTAGAAATGTGCTTATCTACCAAGTACCAAAATATTTGGATAATAACAAGGTAAGTAAGACATTTCAGAAAATAATCTAAATTTAATTTTTAAATAGAAACATGATCATATTTTTCCATTCCATTAAAACTTTTTCCTCTTAAAAGAGTCAAGGATATATGGACAGTTCTCTCACATGTGCTAATTTCCAAAAACTTTGGGATTCTCAGGATATCTGTAAGCTGCAGTTGAAAGCTGTTTGGACTAGAAATAGTATCACATTCTACAAACACACTAACTTGAATGAAAAAGGCCTTTACCAAACAGACATCAGAAATGCTTTCTAACAGCTTCAGCTGTTGCAAACAAAGCTAATGCTACTCAGTATACTCACCAAAGACTGTCCTGGCAGGTACAGATTCTCTGTTCAGCCAGAATGACACTTGAGAGAGAATGACAGTCATGATACAGGGGAGGTAAGTCTGAATGACAAAATAACCAATTTTTCTCTTCAAGTGAAAATGAGCCGTCATTACTGTATATTCACCTAGGTGCCACAAACAAACAAAATACAATGAAACAAAAGGTTATCATCTTAATAAAGTCCATTTCTTTGGTAAAAGAAAGTTTGGTACATTTATGTGAACCAAATGTGCTAGGGTTAAATTGCACAGAACGTATTTTGTAGTAGAAAGCATCCTACAGAATATAAGAAAGTTTTTGAGTACAGCTACATCTTATTCCCACTGAGCTCCAGGAAAGATCAGGGCTCAGGAACTTACGGCAACTCTTGTATGCCCTGACAAGAACTTCAGTCCTCCAGGCTTCTGCACATAAGCAACTGTCTGCATTCACACAAAGGCACCCTGAGAACTTAATCTACAGTCAGAAGGCAATCATGGGGGTCCATCACAGCCTGGCACACAGGACACAGTCCTGTGCAGGAACACAGTCCAGAGTCTCGTGGAATAAGCCAGTGTTTAATGCCAAAAACATGATGGAAGGAAAAAATGGTTGAAACCTGCAGGCTTCACCATTTAGTAGACAAAAAGTGTCATCTACCATATCAAGTTAAACAATTATCCCAGTCTTGGGTTACAAACATTAGGATTCAAGACTGAGGTCCAGATGGCATTAAAAAACAGTCACTGGGGGCAAGTTCACCTCTGCTATCACCAGTTACTTATTAACTTGAAAGAATCAGTGAAGTGCTGCTATGTGTTACTTGTACCATACATTAATAGACTATGCCTAATATCTCACATTTTGCAAGTTTTTTTCAGTAGCCTTCTAACACCACCAGCAATGCCAATGTTCTTCATAGCTGAGTGAGTGCCTTTTTCTTCAAAATGTCTTTTACTAACCTGTACTTGATTTAACTGTCTCTTTTCCAATTGTTTGGCCTAAAAGATCATACTGATTCAATCTTGAGCCATCTGGTGCCACCTGCACTGAATCTGAAGCATTATAAGTCCAAATGTATGTCACTTCTGAAGTTGTGTATGCATCTGTGGGAAATAAGATAAAATATTTTGTCAGCAATTTAAATTAAACAGCTTCCATCAAAACTCACAGAATTAGAAGAGCTACTTATTTTTAAAAACAAAAAAACAATAAAAACCTTAAAAACATGTTTGGCCATTTAAAATAGCTTTATGGTAGGGTAAATGCCTATTGCAGCATGGGAACAGGGCATTCATTTGTGATCTTATTAACCACAATTTATTGCTATTAAATTACAAACAACATCTCTTCTACACTGTTAAACAACTTGTCAGAGATTAGATATTACATGTATCCTAAAACTTGTGGTAAACCAGATGAAAAGAAAAACAACTTGCAAGATTTAGGACACACAACATTTTTGAAAATTCATTCCTATATTGTTCTGACTTTCCACTGTCCCCACTCTCCACTTTGGGAGTGCATCATCACATGTGTTTTATTATTATCTGAAATTCACACCTAAATATGGGAAGCCAGGTTCAGTGACAATGCCCTTAACAAACTTGTAGTGGCTCTGTGCCTTGCCCTGCGTAACCTCTTAAAGTTCACTCCTTGGCATCTTTTTGTGGGACAAGCTGACATTAAGCAGGCTGCTCTCTCAGTGCATTCATGATCAAACGTACATTTAGCCTAGGGTCTGTCAAAATAAACTACAATGAAAGCAAATCAACACTGTACTTCAAATAGCATTAATGCCTTTCCAGTAAGTAAGAAAGAAAAAAAATGAGTATGTCCTCCAAGTTTTTCCAGTCTAATACCCTACTAACAAATGGAGTATGAAAGGAAAAGGGTAAACCACTGAAGGAAGAAATTGTGTGTTCATTTTGATTGTCTGAGACAAGTACATTTTAAGTCTTATACCATCACCGTAGTGAAGTGAAAAAGAAAAGCAACATTTCTGTTGGGCTGCAAACATTTTCACTTGAGAAATCTCCGGAGGCCCAGAAAGAAGCTTCTTCATGCAACTAGCCATCAATTGCATAACTAAGAAAATCTAGCAGGTGGGTAGCATGCAGAGATTTGTAACACTTCCCTTCTGCCTTTCCAGCTTCCCACAAGAAGACCTCTGCTTTAATGCAAACCAGCAGTATTGCCAATTGCTGATTTGTCCCCATCCTCCCCACTGTTGGCTAGACTTTTTGATAAGGATAAAGAAAGGCAATCTATTAAGCTACAGCTTCTCCAGTACATTGAGATTGGCTTTTCTCTTATGTCTAAAAAAACAAAGGAAACATTCGTACAGGCTGATGATCCTCCTAGCAATGTAAGATTAGCAGCATATGAAGAGCTGTGACGAATATATACCACTGTCAGACTCGCCTCAGCTAAACCAAAATCCTCAGGATTCCTGCTTATTTTCATCACTATTCATCATTCAAATTCTATCCCAGAATAAAAGCTGAAAAATGCACAGTAGTCTAGAAATGAGTTCTAGACAAAGAAATAAAATTAGTGTGAAGCCATTCAAAATGAACAGAAATAAGAGTCCCCTGGATGTGCCAACAGGCTGGAGCACAGGTGACTACGGGAGAAATGAAAGACAGCTTTTCTAAAATCACATTGCTCACAGTTTGAATTCTACTGTTTACTAGAAAATGAGAAACCATGGGCAGAGAACAAAGAAAAAATTAGTAAGCAAAAAAACCCAACCAAACAATCAAGAGAAAAAAAAGAAAAAAAAGAAACTGTTCACGCAAAGTCTAATACACCTAGTCAGAAGGGTTTCCAACTTTGGAATGCAAATGAAGTCTTACTATAAAGTAGCCCCTTGGCCTGAGTATCAGTTTCATTATTATGGGGGTTTTTAAGTTGTTTTGGGGCTACATATGAGTCTTTCTTCCTCCCACACCTTATAAATCAAACATACCTTGCTGCACACATATTTGTAAATATTATTAGTCAGTAGCCAATTTCGGCTAACATCTCTGGTGTTAGTTAAGCTGTATTATGTATTATAATATTTAGGGGGCAAAAAAGGCTCCATGATACAAAATTAATTCTAATGATGTTTTATCTCCATAGCTAAGATTTCCCTGTAGTGTGGAAACATCATCAGAAACACAGGCTTGGTTTAATTTGCTCCAGACTCCAAGGAAAAGGGATATGTCAGGGTTATGGAGAGTATGCACGGTGCTCTGACAATGTTCATCTCGTTAATGATGTCCTTAGTGGCATCATATCACCTGTTTTGTAACTTGTGGTGGCTGCAATTAATGTAAAATCAGCCAGAATTTAAATGTATTAACCAGTTTTCTCAAAAAAACATTCCCTTTCCTGGGCCCAGCAAAGAACGTAGGATGCAGCCAAAGAAAAAAATAAAACCTTTTAGTGTACAAAATCCAGGAAATATATATAATGTGATCCTAATTCACAAAGAAGAAGAATAAAGGCTGTAATATAGGTAAATGAAGTTATGCTGCTGTTAAAATAATACTAGTGAGGTCAAAGACCACCTGACTATAACATGCAGATGCGCTAATGAGTGAAATTTTTTATCACAAGAAGCCATTTGTTGTTATCTTCATTGACTAAGAATGTAAAAACAAATATCATTAACAATAAAGAGAAAATAAATGTTTCAATAAATGAAAACCAGCATTCTTTGAAGTCTTTAATCTGCTTCTCATTAATACTACACAGGCTATATGCACCCAGCTCTGCATTCATCGGTATGGTTTGCATGCTGGAATAAAAGTAGATCAGTGCAGTGCTGAATTAGGTGCACAGTGTTTATGTTAACTGGAGTCAAGAAAGCTTTAGAATACATTAGAAGACACAACACTGAATAGAGAAAAGAGATTTCGATGTCAGGTTACAAATTTTTTAAAAAGTACCATCTTGTGTTTTAAACCTCTCATGCATCCACTTACTGAAACAAAGTGATGCTGAGCAATGTTAGATACTCACTAACCAAAGGCTATACTTGTTATATACTTACAGCTGCCAAATTTCAGTGGGCATGAGTGAGCATCCATAGGGAAGTCCTCCAAGTGCATTGGACATTCAGCTTGAACTGTAAGCCTAAAAGGCAAAAGACCGCTATGCATTTAAGTCAGTTAGCAGGACAAGAAAATCAATTCCACAGAAATGAACAGAGTTCATGCTGATTTAGGAGATGAAACTGAAATGTTATATTAAACTAATTAAAATTTAAATCAGCCCTTGCTTCTTCCCTTTTATGTGTTCCTTTGGAAGGCATTGACTTATCGCATCAAAAACCTGAAAGAGCTGACCTCAAAACTGTGAGGAAAGGCCATTTAAATGAAAATATAAATTATGTAACTGCAGGTTGTTAAGAACAGTCATTTTCTTCTCATAATATTCTGAGGTACATGTGTGATTATATGGCTCTCAAAGGTTCATTACAAAAGCACATAAAATACAGTTAATTTGCCAAAGGACTGTGCTCCATAGTTTTCTGAATTTATTTTTTTTTTACAGTTTGAATGGAAGATGTAGAAAAAAACCCATTTGTGTTCTTTCAAAAGATTGCTGCTATTCATTCTCCATGTTACTTGTGATTGATTATTATTTTTATTTATGTATAAGCATGACAGTATGTTAACAATGCATTCACTTTTGCTCATTTTGTGAAAAAAATCCCAGCAATATCCCAGTATCAAATATGGGGATTAATACGATAAAAAATAATTTAAAACAGATTGAAGAAAGTTTTTGATAGACTTTTCTTTCCTATTATTTTTAATTAAAAAAAAAAAAAGAAGCTCTGTTTCTCCTTCCTATCCTGTAAGTCTCCTCTGGGTAGAGATTTTTTTATGAATGTCTTCATTCCTCTTCATCCAGCCTCAAACATCAGCTACATCCTCCTGTACTCCCAGTGGTTCATAGTCATTGTATTCCCCACTATGTTCTCCCACCCTTCCACACAAAAATATTCCATATTTCTACTCGCCACTCCCCAGGAAAGTTTTTCTGAAGTCAAGGGGCAGAGAGAGAGAAGAGTCAGCAACCAGCTGAAGGCAAAGCTGGTTGGCAAAGCTGGCAAAGCTGAAGGCATGAGCCTCTGATATAAATCACACCATAATTCTAAACAGACACAGATAAAAATGGCTGTTTAAAATCTAGAAAATGAAAACAGTTTACACATTAATCTCATACCCTCAGAAGCAACATACTTACAAGTCATGAAAATGCTTAGTTAATTCTAGCTGACATGACCCATCTTATGTTTTTAAAAAAATTCTTCATAATGGTTTCAAACAGTATTTCTTATTATTTATAGCATATGATTATAATACCTTCTGGAGGGAGAGAATTTCAGTCAGTTTATACAGATACAAGTTCAAATATTGATTTGAGCCCAAGCAAAAATACTATAAATGGGGGTCTCGATTTATCTCCAGCAAACTTTTCTGAACCACTCCAACCACCACATCGTTCAACATCATTAGCAGTCTACCCATCAACACTCAATACTATAAGGGTTTGAGTGTTGTATAGTAAATCAGGCTTAAGGGATGCTGGTATGGCTGCATGGAAAAAATTGCACAGTACATGTTTGCTTTACAGCTCACATTTTATATCTTACTTAGGCTGGGGACTTTAAGTCTACATTCACAACAAATTCAATTTATTAAATATTCTCAAAGAAAAAGAAAGAAACTAAGTCAGGGGTTTCTGGAAATTTGGATAAAAAATTTTCAAAAAACTCATATAGGTAACATTATTACAAAAAGAGTAATCGAAAAATAAATCAGTCTTATAAAAATGCTGCTTATGCCTATGCATGCATGATATTTATAATTTTTCAGAAATTATTTTCTAAGCAAATTTAATACATTTTACCAGCTAAATGTTTATCTTAGCTGCTAATCATGCACAGGATGCAAAAATTAAAACTCTAAGTAAAATATTGTAATTAGATATAAAGAAACAGTTATTACAAAGTAAGAGATATTTTCCGTGTAGTTCTTGCTGGAAAGAATTTGAGGCCTTATTAACCCTTTCTTCTTCCTCTTTATTTTTTATTGCCACTGATCTTAATAATAAATTTGCTTAAGGGCTCACATGGTCGGTACAATGGGTGCAGTAACAGGCAGAAGTCATGTACTATTTTAATCATTCTGAGATGGAGTTGGTAAACTTGAGTATTCTTAAGAATTCTTCCACAGTGATTCCCATCTGAAGGTCTCAAAGCACTTTATGCAGGTCATCAGTATCTTTTAATACATTATAGAGGTATGAAAACTGAGGAACATGTAGGAGAACTGATCTAACTCATAACCAGCCAACAGACTTGTAACAGAACTGGAAACAAAACGTACATTTTCCTAGCTTGCTTTCTGCTGGGACAGAAATAAAACAAAGGAGAGTCCTCCTGGAACCTTATTTAATTGTTATGTGGAAAAATCACATCGAGAAATTAGCTTGAGTAGAGAACAGATGAAAAGACTTACCTCATGGTGTACAAGAGAGTCCCATCATCTTGGATTCGTAGAAGCTTGTTTGGCATTGTCATGTTATGAGCCACTGACTTCTTCCCATTGTGAAAAAATGTGTCTGGGGTCCAGATTTTGCTGGCCATTAAGTTGTTCAATCGAAGAATGTTCATTGGGCCCTTAAACTTTAATCTCTCATCCTTCCATCTCTGGCGGAAGAAAACATCTATTGTGTATTCCTGTAATGGAATAAAGATATGCTTTTTTTGACACAATGAAACATTAATCTGCTTTTTGAGGGCCAAAACAGAAAAGCTCTCACTGCAAAAATTCCATTGGTAAAATTGTCAAAGGAGAACAACCATGACACAAAATTGTATAATAGTGACAATAACAAACAGGAAGTCAATTTATTAAGGGTATGACACTCTCCTTCACGATTGCTATCTGTTTGTATATCAAACCTTTCCAATATTTATATTTCTGTACCTGATACACATAGTACCACATACACATACCCTTGTGTGACAAGGGTAATTTCAATAAACACAGCTATTTTACATTAAGAGGTAAGAAAAAAATACACAGAAGGATATGAAATAGTTCCTGCAGCAGGAAAGAAGGAGAGTATCCTGAAGGAGAGTAACCCCGCTTTTCAAGAGCACGGAGAATAGCTGAGACTGGAAGGAAGGAAACAAGGCTACCCATAAAGGATACAATATATCCAGGCAGACTGATATAAGGAAGATTTTTCCAAAGGGGAAAGTAAGGCTCCATAGTGGTATGGATTCTGTTAACAAAAGTACATAGGTAGGGAACAATAGCTGATGATTAACAGGTGACACACACTGCCTGCTGCACTTTACTCTGATGCCTAATCTTGGGAAGGAAGTACAGTCTGGAGATAAGGATGCAAGAGAAAACAGAGTGATGACCTAGCCCAGATGCCTGTGTCACCCAACGCTGGGTATCCCATCTGCTGGGTTTTGTTGCTGTTCTAAACAAACAAACAAACAAGATACGGATTAAACATTGATAATGTAAATTCATCAACTAACTTCAAACTGGATCTGTAAATGGATTTAGTGGTTTGTTACTGTCAGCACAGCATATAAATTGGAAATGGAAGAGCTTAAAAATTTTGTTGGAAGCAAACTGTATTCTGTGTATCAGCAAATGCTACCTTGGTGAAATTTCAGTTTTGTTGGACAGGTGCAAAATGGACCCATGATTTCAAAATATTAGTATGTTACAACAGTCTGTACTATTGCAATTACTCTGCAAATGCTACAGTTTAGGTAAACCTTTTTGAGTAAATTATCTTTGAAGGGACAAGTCCTGATAAAATTCACCAATATAAAATATTCAAGTGATTTCAATATAAAAGTGATTTCAAGGAACTTATCAGCCCCCATCACTTTCTGCTGGCTCCCTTGTGTGCTGGTTATCAAGGCTTAAGTTTTTTCTCAGTCAATCATACAGTGGTACAAAAGGAGTGCTGAGTAGACAGCGAGAAGAGACAGCCCTTTTCAGCTCCTTTGGTCTGTGAGCCAAGGAGCTGTGAGGACCTTTTCCAAGTCAGGGCCAGAGCCTAAGACAAGCATGTGGAATAAAGGAAAGAGAATTCTGTTACCTGAAGGAGCATGGCAGGGGCAGGAGAGAAAGCAGTTGTCATTAGGAACTGTGACAGGTGCTTGTGGAGATCTTTTTGGAATGATGTCATGGGGTACTTATAAACTAACCTGACAAAAACCACAAGCGCAATTTTCAGCTGTATCAAGAGATCTTACATTACGACAATACAATTTTGTCATTTTTCTAACTAAAATTATAGTTATTCAAACAAATATTAAATAAAACTCACACTACAGTACACTGAAAATTAATTTGCTTGGGTTTCTTTAATGCCAGTTGCTATCATCTCTAATAATATTTTAGTAAATATATCTGTGAAATACAAAATTACGCACTTCTAAAACATGTATTTCTTTGACATTATACCTGATCTTTTACTGTCTCTCCTCGCTGCCAGAGACACTGCCTCATGACAAGTAATTTGCCCATTTCTCTATGATAGATCACACTCAATTGTCCTGTTTTATTTGCTGATTTATATGTTGTTTTATTTGCTAAATATCGTGTGACTTAAAATCCCATTTACAAATTCCAAGTTACCTATCAATTCAGTTGTAGACCAGGGAGAGTCACAAAATGCACACAATCATGGAAGATCAGGAGCAGCAGGACCAGTGTGCTTGAAGCAGGTGGAATATATGAAACCTGGCTAGAAATACCAGGTAATTCAAGGAAAACAATTGCCCTAAAAGCCTCCTTGTGGTTTCTGTCTGAGGGGCTTTGCCAATAAACCATTGCTATGTATGGTAAGATTGATGTTTGAGGTATAAAGAAGAATCTGAGGGAGTAAGACACTGAAATCCCACTGAAACTCAACAGAAGTGAGTGACAAGTCCTACAGGTTCCTTTGATAAATATCCCTGCACATAAATGACCAGAATATAAATCTCAAGCTTTTGTAATGTTTCCATCAGTAAAGAATTTCAAAGGTCCCGCTTCTTCACTGTCTTCCAACATATATAAAAAGAATTACAAGAGATATAAAATAGAAAAAAAGCAGACATGAAATGCCACTAAATCAAAAGAGCAACATTTCAAAAAAACCGTGTCTGATGCATGGCAACTGCTTAGGAAGTGGAATAAGCAGGAGAGAATCTGAGCTGCAGCCTTGAAAGATCCCACTGATAAATCTCTGAGTGATGCACAGATAATTCTAATCTCTCCATCCAACCCGTGCTGGAAATCTTTATTTGCAGAACATCCCATTTAGAAGATGGAAACAGGGAATAAAACAAGGTTTGGTGTGAATGATCATGAACACCTTCTCCTTCCATTTACCACAATAGTAATAAAATCTCACATAGTTCTTAAATAACTTAACTTTCTATAGACCTCAGTATATTTTTCAAAGGAAGTATTGGGATCTCAATTTTGTACGAAGGGAAACCAAGGCACAGAGATGAAATTAACTTGTCCCAGTCCATTTACAGAGTGATTAGGAAAAGCAAAATACAATCCATGCCTTTTGCAGCCCAGTGCTATATTCACTGATCCCATGTTCCCTCCTGAGCCAAATCTATTCTACTTATGATCATGAATATCCCTATGATGATTACCATACAAAACAAATGAAAAAACAGGAAACTATTAAAGAATTTGAATATAATCGATGTGATAAAAAGCCAGCATTTATCAAAAGATGCTACGTAAATATTTTGTAACTATTTCCTATTCCATATATGTACCACTTTGTGGTAAATGCTGTGTAATGTTTACTTTCCAAGCAAGACTAACATTCTGTTAGAAAAGCAAATCTGGACTCTAGAAAAAAAGACTCAAATTAATACCTGATAGTCGTTTTATACAATCTGCAGATATTCTCCTATACGAAAAAACCTGTGCTGTCTCTGGCCATTACCAAACCACTCTCCAGTATCTAGTGCAGTATCTCCACAAAATCACAAGAGCATACTTCCAGGACTACAAAGGACTCCTGTGATCATTTCTACACGAGCAAATGCTTCCTACTGATTTGTGTCTGAAATGGTGCTTTTACAGCTGGAGTCTAACACAGTACAATTAAACATAATCTTTCAAATATGTACTACACCAGCTTACATGAAATTTTAGGTACAGATGATGAGATTCTTACTACAGTGTTAAGAAGCACTTGAGCCTCTGCCAGTTCAATGGTCAGAAGAATAAACTGGTGAAGGAATTTCATTCTTCTTTTAATATGCAGTTGCTGTGCATAACACTATGCACAGTATAAAAAGACAACAGTGTCTCTGTGAGAAGCTTTAACTGACCTGAGTATAAGCAATCCCTCCTCAATACATGGCAGTCTTCTTTTTTGCTAAGGTCAGATTTGTATGGGAAAAGTTCAAACAACAAAAAAATATGGTCTCATCCTCTCAGTTAATGGTTGGCAGATTTTGGCAGTCTTTGCATCTGGAGCAAAGATGGATGTGTTCCAAACATCTCAAAAATTGTGCATGTCCATTAGCAAGCAGTATTGTCGTGGAGCAGACTGAACGTTTTATTAATCACCCGCTGGAACACAGCATTTTGTTTAGTGAATAGTTCAGGCCAGAGTTCCTCATTCCCTACTTGTAAAGATTTTTCTCAGTGAATTCTCTAAAGAAAGTTTGGCTTTCTCTTGACCACTGTTAAAACCATTGACTGACACACATATATAGCCATGAAAGCAAATTTTAAATACTGTAAAATATAAAAATTTTAAAAGGCAAATACAAAAACTTAAAAATAAGGAAAGGGAAAAATGACACACATATTTTTATTGATTCCTTAAAGACAGTCAGAAATACTGTGGTTGATACATTGATGAGATAAACACATAAGATTCATGGACCTAAATCTCACCTAGCTAATATAGGGGCTTCATATTAATATTTATTTTTACACTAGTATAATTTCTTAATTTTAGTTCTTAAAAAGCACATTCTTGGTGTCATATCTACCTTAAGGCAATGTGTCATTTTTCTTTCTGTTTAGCTTAAAAACTTTAACAATATTAGTATGCAACTAGTACTGTTTTATAGTAATATGGTTGGTATGCAACTAAGTATCAAAACCACTTTGAAGAAAAACAAGAAGGAGTTTTAGACAGGAGACTCAAAAAAATGCAATTATTCAAAGCAAAATAATCTGCCCAGTATATACATTCTTGCTATAATCTCATATTTGTGGGTTTGGTAAGTGCAAGTTTGTGATGGAACTTCTGCAATTTAATTTCCTAAACTTCCTCAGTAAGCATTTGGATCTAGCTTTTGAGTGAATGCTGAAATTAGCTTTACAGTGGGAGGATCAAATCATTAGTTTGTTTTCTTGGTCATTTCATTCTCTGTGGGACAGATTTATGCATGGTGCGAATGGCATACACAAGGGCTAACACACTACAACAGTCTGCAAAACCCCATAGTTCTTGAAGTACACAAGTGCAGGGCTTGGCTTTACCTAGGCCTCTCTACCAGACTGGACAATGATTCTACCATCTCCATCTCACTTTCTACTTATCTCTTCTCTAAAAAAAATTAAAAATTCTCTAACAATATCAGGACTGAAAGAGTTCAGGATGCAATTCTCCTCTCCCCAAAAACCCCTCAACGCTCCAATCACAAACACTGACTACTCAGGCTCTGTAAAAGTACTTCACTAGCTGTGTATCTAACATCAAATCTCACTGCACAGATGTATAAACTGAGTCCATTTGTTCTTTTCCAAAACTTACCTTATGTGTACAAAACACAGAACATAGAAGGAAATAGCAGACAGCCAGAAATTCCCTTCAGGTTTTTGGAAGGTGCGGATCTTATACACTGGTGAATAGAATTCTCGAAAATATACTGAATAAACTCCCATATGAAGGAGGGTTGTGGTTTGAAACTGCACTGTTGGTTATTTTTTATCAAAACCTTTAACAGCCCTGTTAAAAACTTAAACACTATCCTATCACTGCATTTCAAAGGAACATGTATTCATTTTTAAATACATAAGTAATGTCTGCCAGATATATATGACCTTTAATACTATAAAGAATATGTGGTATATTTCTAGGGAATTGTAGCATGATTTTCCTCTATTTGAAGAACTCATTTCAAGCCTTTTATTTCTGCTTTGTCTGCCAACTTCAGTCATTTTTGTCTAAGCATTTAATCTAAACATGAAGTATTTGAAAAAAATCTGGAAAAAACCTGTTTAACCAGTTTGAATGATAGTGTCTAGGGAAGAGAATGTCTTCCTATTCATATCCGTTTATGAAAAGGATCTTCTCTGAATGATTTTCTCTCTCTTTCTTTCCATAGACCTGATGTAGAATGAACTCTGAGTCTAAAATAAGCACTGACAGGGGATAAGAGAGGAATGTGAAAAACACGAATAGGGATTACTTAGAAAAGAGACTACAGGATATTATTCACGCTGCTGTCACTGAAAATACAAACACTTCTCATTACCCTTTTTTATTCAGACATGGAGAAAGAGCAACCCTGAAACACAATGGATGCCTGGTGCCAGGGACAGGAATCCAAACAAGAGGTACACTGAGAGCTAATGTCAGCGAAGAGCTTGGACACAGCCTCTGACAAATCAATCTCCAGTATTGATCCACTTGGCAGGATGCTGCACAAGGGAACAAGCCTTCCCCACATAATAAAAGCACAGAAATTCTGCAAGAGATCATGTGAGATATCCTCCTCATAATTTCAGCCTATGGATTTAACTTGCAAAGGCAATGACCTGAGCCTATAATAAAAGGGAATAGAGCAACCAATTTATTGACTTTTCAGAAACATATCAATGATAAAAAGACAACCTATAAGCTCCGCAACACCCAAGGAAGCCAAGTGTATTTATCATTTCTGTTTGCCTTCTACTCTTTAGTCTTCTGTTACTGAGTTAAAATAAAAGCTACAGTAAAACAATTGCAGTGATTTTTTTAATCTTTGTGAAAAAAAATCATCTTGCTGCATCCCCTTATTCTGTCCTTACTTACATATCCTACAACTCCTGTAAAGCTTCTCTCCAGTTAAGGAACCATAGCTAATAATTAGACTTTGAAACAGCTAAAAAATAAGTTTCATAGAAAAAAACAAAATCTGAAATACAAAATAGAATGAGGAAATCTGAAAAACAGACACGAAAAAAGAAATGCAGCTCCCAGTTCAGCCTCTCTCTAAAAAAACATCCTCAGTGGTAGTGAGAGATGCTGTAACAATCCTTTCAGTCATTTCTGGACTTGACCTTCAACCTTCATTGAAGGCTTCATTGAAAATTTCTGTTCTGGCTATATTTGAAAAATCAGAAACGCTTATTGAAAGTTTAATTGAAAACTGACAAGATGGAAGTGTGCGTAGTGAGAGCTAGCTGGGTATGACCATCTCTACAGAGAAATGTTCATGTTTCTTGACTCTAGAGTGAAAAAATAGAGGTATATCATCAGGAAACTGGGAAAAATTGTTGTATACAAACAAATAGGGAAAAACAAAGATATAACCACAGTAAACAAAACTCCCCAAAGACAATGAAAAGCTAAGGTTGAAAGTTGAAACACAAAACTTTCAGAAAGCTTGTTAGTTTTAATATTCAAGCAAAACTGATTCAGGTCCTGCCACCTACTAACTGTGTGTTGTAGGAAAGCAGGAAACACTCTTCCCAGTGACAGTTAGAAAGACTGCTCTGAGGCAAAATTTGGCAAAATCTTGGCAAAGCTTTCTTCACAGCAGACCTCATATAAAGGCTCTCAGTGCCTATATGCTCTATCTTACATACAATAACTATTGCCTGAGAAGTAAATATGTTTCTTACTTATTATTTATTTATTTATTTCTATCAAGGACATCAGCACTTATGGCTATCTGGGAAACTTTAGAAGCCAAAGTGTCAGGAGAGGCTGGAAAGAAAGTCTGAGAAAAAGCTGTAAAAGTACCTTGTTTACAGTGCTAAAATCAGAGTTAGCAGCTTATGTGTTTTTAAAGATACGTCAATGTACGAGACTTCAAATAATTAATTTTTAAAAAACAGAGAAATAATCAGTTTTAATGTTTAAATTAAATGGTTTCCACTTTGTTATCCTACAAATCATAATCCAACCAAAATTATCCTCCACCTCAGAATTTTCAAATATTAAATATTTTAATTTAATTACAATTTTTTTAATTAGCCTCTTTAATCATAATTTAGCCTTATAACTTTTTAGAAAATTCACATATGCTTTGTTTTTCAATTGTTCTGTTCAATTTTTAGCTTGTTTGTTTTTCTAAACAATGCAGTTTTTCTTCTCTCAGGCTAATGTCAAAATAAATTTGTGTCACTGATCTGGTTGGAAGCCTATAAGGCATAGCATCATAATACTGAACTTAAACATTTCAGAGAAGTAACAGCTCAAAAAGACAGAACAATGAAAGTAAAATCTGTTTAATCCCATGTTTTGGTTTGCCTTCCTTGATTCTCATTAGTTTGCAAAATGAAGTTGAAAATTCCTGTTGTATATTGGCATTTCCTTTGACATTAAATACTGTGGTTGACATACAATAGCATTTTTATGACACAGCTAACATAGATACACCAATATTTTAGTCACAGCAGTTCATTTGAAGTGCAGTTTGCAACAGAGTTCTGGCCAAGAGTCAACAGATTTGGTAGCTGACTATTTTGGGCAGAACAGAGAGTAACATCTTTTTAACTTAGACAAAATGTTAATCCACAAGGATCAAAAGTTTTTTACTCTTAACACATTTGGAGAAAAATCTCAGCCTCAGCTTTTACCTCCTAAATTTATCAATGACAACTTCAGCTAGCCTAAAATCAAAGATCAAATTCCCCAGGACTTAATTATTTTTTGGCAAAATTGTGATACTGGAAAAATACAGAGAATATGAATAAAAACCTACATTCTAGCAATCATACTGAGTCACAGATAGCACACAATACTATATTATCATTAATGGGAACTACTATACTTAGTGAGGAAAACAGAAACTTCACAAATTGCTATCAATTCAACAACAAAGGTTAGAATGACATTTTATCAAGTTTGTGAATCAACACTGCTATGAGACAACCGTGTCCTTAGCTCCAATCCACCCATCATTTTCAGTGTGCCACCTCCCTCTTCCATACTATAAACACATATTAATCATCTCCCATGGCAGTGAGCCCCCTTCCCATTTTCAACAGGCTTTTATGCTAAGCATTGTTATTCTTCACAAGATGCTAACCAAGGGGAAAATACCCAAACTGGCAAATAGATAATGCAAAGGGTGTAGTCATACATCTGCTGACTTTCGTTGCTATGAAAAATCCCAGGGGAAGGAATCCTACTGGCAGCAATGACTATGAAAGTTTTGGGCAACAGCAGTGTCCAGCCTAAAAACCTGATGAGACTGTGGGCCTCACCACTCACACTGTGAAAGCAGAGGACCTCAGGGGCTGGGACCCAACCTTCCAGAAAAGATCTGAGATTCCATTTGGGATCCTCTGGAGATTTAGGAGGACACGGGCAAGAGTCAAACTTATTCTTCCAATGAAGCCTTTTAAGGAGGAAGCTTATAAAATGAGAATATTCCAGAGCTTCCAACATTTACAGAAGAAAATATCAGTAAACCCTCTGTATAGTAGTTTACATTATCAATTCAGTAATGCAATACCTAAATGAAAGAGTACTTATGGTAAAAAATCTAATGTCACCTTCATGTTCAACAGACTACGTGACAGTTTGGAAGCTATTATTTCAAAACTCACATGTTGAAATTTTCTAATTGACTGCTCATACATTTCAAAATTATTTTATAATTACCAACTGAACAAGCTAAATTAACCCTGAAACTTGTAGTAGTAAGTATTAAACTGCTCTTACTTACCTATCTACTTATCTGCAAATAGACCTACCCATTACAGTAACAGCTGCCGTTCTGATGCACTGCACTCTGTTTCGATTAACACCTCTGCACAGAGCTGTTAGAGGTGTAGCATCAAATGACCTGACCCCTTACTGTGCCGTGATATCTGTCTTTGCAAACAGACACACAGAGTTCTCCACACATTTACACACTGATGTCAGAAGTGTTTCAGGAGCTAGGGATTAGGCTCAGGGAGCTTTTCATTAAATTCCCATTTAAGCACAGATGACTTGCACAGCCTTGGGTAAGTCTCCTTGTGCCTCAGTAGCACATCTTTAAAATTGGGTTGATATCCTCTCCCTATTTCACAGGAATACTGTAAGTGTAAACACTGTGAAGTCATGAGATACTAGACTAACAAGGTCAAGATGTTCATATCATGTTTGTATATAGCTGTGGATACTTGTTTTTTATAATTAGTAATAAAATAAGAATCTTTTCAGAAACTTATCATCATTAGGAAAAAACACCTCAAGAGAATCAGTAACATATACATGACAAAAAGAAAATAAATGTCTATTTTTCCTATGAAATTACTTTTCATGTGAAGCCTCAGTAATGTATTCATCACAGTCAAAACAAAGCTTGAAAACTGAAACTCACATACAAAAAATAAACACAAAAAACCAGAATATATTCTCCAAAGCTATGACTACCTGTTAGTCAGTGAGCAAATAACTTTTAAAATGTACACCATACCATGAAATATTTAGTTTAATTGCAACCTAGCTTGTAATATCAAGAAGTTTCCTGTTTTGTATGATGCACAACCTGAAAGTTTTCATAGAAAAAGTAAATATTGCCTGTTTTTAAAAATATTCATTTTTTAATACCTATAGATACACATAGGTAGTATTTTATATGTCTCATATATAATCATGAATGTTGAAAACACTTCAAAAAATAATTTCATGCAGGAAATAATTTCTTGGAGGAATAGCAAGGGCAGCTAAAGTAACTTTCAGATCGTCCTTCCCTTCTTTCCTTTTAGAGATGTTACATCCACGAAGATCTTTCTCCCCGGTGCAACACATTCTGCCTAATCTGTGTATGATTTGCAGTAAGCCTACAGAGGACCCCTTGCCTCAGAGTTTTTTCCATTGCTGTTCATGAAAAACTGTAATCCAGAGCAACATTCGACAGTTTCTTTTTTTAATGGTCACTGACTTCCTTTAAATGGTTACTAAATAGTGCAAATTATGAAGGACAGATCTGTAGAACAATACAATCGTGCTGATGACCCAACTTCCAAGCTACGTCTTTCAAGATGATGACCCAAGCTACGTCTTTCCAAGCTACGTCTTTCCAACTTCCAAGCTACGTCTTTCAAGAAGTTTGGTTTAGACTGACTCCAGTCTGGTTCCTCAGTCTGTTGCCAACATTAAGTGTGCTCCTACAGTGCACCTTTCACTCTAGTTTCATCCAAGAGGAATCCAGTTCACCCATCGCAAGACTGCTCCAGAATATGAACCAAAGTACAGTCAGTGGGGACAATCAGAAGATTCACTGGTCCAAACTAAACAGCTAATACAAGTATACTTATCATGTAAGGTCTATAAACCAATTTCCATCTTTAGAACTACTGGGATTTGGCACTTCCTGACTTCAGTGAAATTATTCCCAATTTGTCCACAGTAAGTAAAAGCAGAATACAAGTTTAAAGGATGTTAGTAGTATATATCTTAAACGATTGACCATATATGCAAAAGTTCAGAAACTCACCATATCAGTATCTGAAACAGGTCCAAAACTGGTCACATAGATGTTAGTGAAGACTTCAGTAATACTATCTGATATAAAAAGAAAAAACAAGCAAACATTTTAAATTTATAGTAGTTCTTCAAACTCTCTATGCAAAATTATGGGACATTTTGAACAAGTTTCTGTCCTTATTTATTTCTCCAAACCAGTATCCTGTTGTAAATACTGGGGGTCTCTACCCCACTTAACATAGAGGTTATCGGACAAGAGTTTGTCCCACTGAGTAGTTTGTTTCAGTTAAAGGACTATACAACCATCAGCAACTACACACATATTTCCCATTTCTCCACCAGCAGAAATAACCACACTGTCTTGGACTTAACACAGCAGTACAGTTCTAAACATAAAATGCCTTTGTTGCAGAGGTGTTATCTCTGTTGTTTCAGATCATTCCTATTAAAGTCTTTCTAGTTCAAGGCTATTTTCTTCATCCTGAATAGCTTTTTCAAAGCCCAAGGCAAGAAAAACCTTACAAAGCAATTATTGACTACACTAAATGTAACATTCAACAGCATCCTACTTTTTAATTGGGTATGTTTTTAAGTGGCACTTATTTTATCATAATAGTTCCTTCCCTTGATACACAATGCTCCTGATACATTGTTGTGGTACTGTAAATACTATAAGAAAATGTTCTTCCTAATCATTGTAGTCAGACAGCCATGAAATCAGAATATTAAATATTTTACTGCAGGGAAAAATAATTGCTGAGTTTTCTATCTTCAGTTTTCAATTAGGCTCAAAATGGAACGATATTCAGTAAGAGGGAGAGCACACACTTGCAGGAAATTTCTTACAGCAGTTGCCAACTACCGTCTGCATTCAAGACAGTCAACACAAGGAATTCTCTGCCTTAAAGTCAGTTGCTGGCTGGAAAAGAAATATTTGAATACTACTAGCTGTAATTTGACCCACCCCAGAATTTCCCATTCCTAGAAATAATACAGCTGCCTGTTATATGAGTGATCCTGCTGTTATATTATGATTTCCATATTTAATAATCATTTAATATGGACAGTTAATAGTTCCTATATTCCTAAAAGCTACCTTTTGACAAATAAGTGGCATACGCAAATTTTACTTTTAATTGTATTGAGGCCAACAGTATAATCCCTGCCCTCTATTGGGAGAAATCAGCAGTGCTCACCCATGACGGCCGATGCTCTATCAGCCACCAGGCAAAGACGAGACCGTTTCGTGAGCGGCTGCATGGGGAGCAGTGTATTTTTAAAGGGATGTAGCTGCACCCAAAGCAGATATGGGGTGATACAGTACTTTCAGAAAACTTCTGGAGCATGGGGGAGGCACATTCTTGCACTCTCATCTTTAAGGAAA
Organism: Ciconia boyciana; assembly: GCF_034638445.1. Lineage (NCBI taxonomy): Eukaryota > Metazoa > Chordata > Aves > Ciconiiformes > Ciconiidae > Ciconia > Ciconia boyciana. Next base: position 29,138,652 of record NC_132938.1, read on the forward strand.
CTTGAATTTCCTTCTCCAGACGAACACTAGACATGCTTATTAGAATACAGGACTTTGTAAAGCCTTTCCTATGCAAAAGAATCTTCTTTCCAGGATCATGTCTGCATTTTAAGCAAATAAATAAAGGCTGACTCTTACTATGTGTCACTCTGAAAGGTCAAAAGCACACTTCCCCTGCACATCCTGAGAGATGTTTATTTGCGTGATAGAGACTTCTGTAGTCCCCTATGCAGCATCCATACACAAGCTGAGCTGATTTCTACTCCAAACATCTTACAAACTAATTTTAAGTCGGTGGACAGCAAGAGGTGCTGAGTCTGCGCTGTTCTTAGTATTCAACAAGGATAAAGTATGGGACTGGCTGAAACATCATGCAGAAACTTCAGGTACAGTTCAGAAGACTAGTGACTGCATGTTGCCTGTGGGAGACTCTCCAGAAAAAAAGATTATTCTCTCCAAATGGTTACCTGGCACAGGCTGAGGTGAAATGGAAAAGTGACAAGAAATCTACTCTTCAGGGGGTAAAACAGTGCTGCAAGGACTAACTGTAAAATTTGGCCTGTACTGTGAAATTTGGCCTGTACTATAATGACAACACAAAATCTTAACTACAATTCAATGAAAAACACTGGTGTTACAAAAAGATGACTGACAATCAAGTATCCCAACAGCAGAGAACCAAGGCTAATTTCAATTATACTGGTATAACCTGAAAGAACTCTACTATAGGCAACAAAGTCACTTGGCAAATCTTAACTGCACACACACAACCCCCCAAATGGTTGGAAGCGTGGTCCTCTTGTAACCTCACCCTATTGCTCTCAGTTTTTTGCATCTGACGTATTATTTGACACATGGGAATGACTTTACAATTTGCACATAGTAAACTACAGGACATGGAACCTTCAGGCTTGCCTTGCATTTTAAGTTTTAATTTAAAAAAAAGTCCCATATTCTATCATATTATTTCTACATACTTCTGGATCCATCCTCCCATCAGCAGAGAAGACAGAGCTGAGAACAAATTGACCGCAACATATCGTTGAATCTTATTACAACAGCCTGTAGATTCCCCCTGCTGGTGTGCATTACTCACTTCAAATCACTTCAAATCCTTGGAGCGAAGGATCAAGACTTGGGGAGTGGAGGGGGGATGGATGGGAAGAAGAAGAGGCTTGCTAACCACAGATCCTCAGCTGCAAGAGCTTCATTTCAGGTTGTCATAATTAAAATAAGCACTTCAATGTATATAAAAAGTCCTGGGGCAAATTCATCCCTGATAGCCTCAGGAATGGGAATGGATGCATTAATCATGCACCTTTATTTCTTTTTTGTCAAAACTGCCCTAAACCAGCATGGCTCCAGGCAACGGTGACAGCAGTGAGTTTCAACGCAACCAGTTCTCTCCCCCAAAGTGAGGGTTCATCCTGACGGCAGGCACTCCGCCAGGCTGCTTCTCCTCAGGCGAGAGCCACGGCATGGAGAGAGTAAAGGGAGTAGATAGAATTGAAACAGGGTATGAAAGGGACAAGGGAAACTGAAAAGTTACAAGAGAAGAGAAGACTGAGGGAAAAGGAAGGATAAGAAAACAGAACAAAGGAAGACAGGAGAAAAAGAAAGAGGAAAGTACACAAAAGAGGAACTGGCTGATTTTTATTTCTGCCTCCTATTTTCTGTCAAAATTCTGCATATTTTATAAGTTTCTATTCATACCCTACATACAAGGAAAGTGGTCCTTAAAGACAAAAGAAGCTGAAATGTCCTAAATCTTGAATTATTCCTGTTACCACCTGTTAGTGTTAGCAGCCTGAGCCTTGTGTCTGTTTCCTCTTTGTTACTTTACATAGTGTTACAATAAAGATTCCTCTGAATTACAAATTTGAACTCAGGGTTTCAGAATCAGTGTCTACGAAAAGAAAAAATGAATCCTCCTTTTTTACAACCAATATTGAGTTATTGCTTTGAAAGAATATATGTTCATTGAATAAAGTCTGTATTAAAACATACCACTTTGTCCCACTACTAACTTACTGAAAACAATTCAGAGACACAAAGCACAGTATCAGATGGACTCTCTAATCAGAATTCATCCAGCAGGCATTGCAGTTACAGGCTTTTTATAACTGACATTCTGTCAAGAACAGCACAAGTCATCACACTTAGCCCACTGGAGATTCAAACAGTTCTGGATCAACAGTGCTTGTGGAAAAGCCAAAGGAATGTACTCAGCTAAAAAATGTTCAGTGCAACATGTGTTCTTGTACAAATCTAGAGTCTCTTTTTTTGAGAAAAATTAAGGACAAGTTTTTTCCACTAGAATTATAAAATCTTTTTCTTCAAATGACATGTAAACACATAACTAAAAGGTCTGATTTTCAAAAGTGCTTAAATCAATGGAGGCCTCGTGCTTTTGAAAAACAGTCTAGTTTTTAAAGAAGAGCCCTCTGTTGGGAGGAGGGGTGGATGACATTTATACTTGTGAGCTCTTAAGTTATTCTGAATCACTGCCTTTCAAGGTTAAATAAAGAAACAGGAATAGGAAAGGGTAAAGATATCGTTTATATTTCTGATGCTTCTTTTAGGGGAAAAAATCTTGGGCAAAGAATATGACATAAATGCCACCATCGCATGAAGTACTCTGAAATTCAGCAAATGCTATTATAGCATCGTTTCTAACTTGCCTAGGTCATAAATGTTAAAAGAGAAGCCTTATCTGACTTAGCTTAGGCCAATTTCTCAGAAGGTGGAAGGCAAAGGTAAACTGACAAAAAAAGAGTCAAGAAAGTTAAGAATAAAGAGAGGAAGAAAAACACATGCTATAGAAGTAGTAAAAGCAATAACTATTAAGATCATGTTTCATGTGGTTCTCAAGCACTGGTTTCTTCCGATTCCTTTTCCTTACTTGAACTGTCATGATATCAATACTGAAAAAAAATCAAAAAGTAAGAAAAAGCAATAAATATACCAAATTGCAGAAGATTTATAGGTCCTTATCTATCCTTAGGTGGAAGGTTTACCGTGTGCTTTAATTACATTTAGGATTTTACAAACACTAATTATAATAACCTCTCTCTGAAGATAATTTTATTATCTTCTTTTTTCTGTACGTGGGAAGCTGAGGCAGAAGGATTAAATGAAGTGTAAGTAACGTGAAGTACAGGTGTTTACCAAATCTGGCTTCAGCTGTCCAACATTAAGTATCCACACTGGAAAATGTCAACATCATTGACTTCTCAAAAATTAGAATAGGAGTTCAGAGCTTAGTTAGAGTTGGTATCAGTGCCTTTCTCCATTCCATTATGCCAGCTCTCCTGCTGCTGGGATACCCTTTCTGATGGTCTGAAGTCCTGCTCACTTGTTCCTCAGTAGAAGAGCTGGCTCAGCTGAAGTAGGCTGCTTGGCAGACAGTTTACAGTGGCTGAAGTCTAAATCAATCACAGGCTGAGTAATGGAGATGGTCAGAAAAGTCAGATGAAAAGATTCCTCATCAGCATTTACCAATTTGTCAAAATTGGAAATTTCCACAGAGGCAATTCAATTTTGAATGAGTTCCTTTGACTGCTGCCTGCCAGGCAGTTTTCAAAACTTCTCTGCTTTCTTTCAAATGTCCCTTGTCAGCTGCCTGCATCTCTGAAGGAGTACACAGGGTTCCAGTGTCTGTGACGTGGGGTAGTATCTGTGATATGTGAGGTTGGGCACACCTGAGAGCTCTCCCTTTCCTGGAGAACTCTGAGGCAGAATTAACTTTCTTGCAATAAATTTTATGAAAATTTCTCAAATTTGAGAATGATCTGTGTTTTGCTCATTCCTTCTCTCCTCTCACCAAAATAATCTACAATCCTTTCTTCACAGAGAGTAGGGACAAAACTTGCATGGCTCATTCTAGGTATGTTTAAAAGAAGAGAAGAAAGGAGTGTGATCATTGCAAGGTCTTCAGAGTGGACCACCAGCAAGGTTCCAGATGTTCGTCTGCATGAAGCTGGCTGTATTATCCATTAATGTGTCAAGGCTATCTTCACAAGAAAACAGACTAGTAGATTGGGTTGGACTTTTTTTTTTTTTTTTTTTTTTTAATTTTTGGTCAATAAAACTGTAAATCCAGGGTTTGGGCAGCTAAAATAAAAGCCAATCTGTTTGAGGTAATCCAAAACCATCAAAAGTATTCTAGGCGGGACAGAGCTTTTAAAATATACATACGGAGTTTTAATGCATAGCATGAAACCATTTCTTACAAACATTATTTTAAATGTAGAGTAAATAGTACCCAGGAGAACACTGCAAGGCTGTAACTGAAAGGCTGCTACGGCATGCAAAAAAAAAGTGAAAATAAAATACTGCTCTTTAATGATGTCAACAAAAAATAAAAAAGGAGGTCAAGTTGCAGTGCTGTGGGAGCCTTAACTGAGGATTTCTGAGTTTTTCTGGAAATGCTGTCAAAAGCTAGATGTTACTTTAATTATTTTGCTATAAAAAATTATTTAACTGGAATTGACATTGTTCTGACATTGTAATATGGTCTCCATATTACATGGGCATGCTTCGCAATGTTGCCCAAAGGCTTTGAAATTGTCATTCATAATGCAAGTCAGGAATTGCACAGGTGAAACAGCCAGGGTCTTAATCCATCAAACACTGTTCCAACTCAACATGCTGCCCTTACCTGACAAGCTCCTTAGTGTGTCTGTTGACAGCTCAAGACACTCTCTGGCTGGCAGAGGATGGGGGTCAGAGGAGGTCATAAAACGTGGAGCCGTAAGAGCAGCAAAATCCATAGGAATGCAGATATTTCAAAATACTGTTCTGCCAGTTCTTCTTTATATTTGGTTTTGGTGCTTTATGTGACAGTTTTATCTATCCAACTACTCAGCATCTTCATTCATTATCCACTGTTAAATTACAACAGTTTCAAAGCCACATGTGCCTACACAAATACACTTCCAATTTGTAAACTGAAGCCAACTGTGAGAAGAAACAAATTCATTTCCCTCCTTGACATCAGCGCTTCACTTCCAATAGCCTCACTCTATCCTCGATCTATCGGCAAGACAATTTCTTAATATGAGCCATAAGTAAACTTCTCTTTCAAATCTCCATCTTTAATGAAGCATATGTAGAGTAAGCTTACCAGTAAGACCTAGTAATACCTGTAAATGTTACTGTTAACAGTCGCTCTCTTGATTCACTTTGATGTAAATGAGACCTGAATCGGGTGCTATACTTGATTTCTCACAGTGTTGACTGAAACAAGAATATACTCTGGAGAAAATATTCTGGAGAAAGATACAGGAATTGAAAGCCAGTAGGCTAACAAATGCCAGCTGATTTCCCTCTGAAGATCTTATATCTATTAACAGACATTATATCATATACTAAATAGGCAGCTCCATGTAAAGATTATCAGAGACCCTCCAAAGACCTACACAGAACTCATGAAGTTGGGCAACCCTGTAAAGCAATACTATACTCTTGAAATAAATACCATTATGTCATTTGGACTAACTGAATACCTTGTCCTGTGTATAAGTCCATGTTTAAATTGGAATTTGTATTTCATAAAAGTAGTATTTATTACTCTGAAATTGAATACAGCTGGTCCAAAATAGCAGGAAAATATAAACTTGAGGGAGAATTTACTGTAACAGAAAACTTCAGTTAAAAGTAGGTGTATCTTTAGAGATGAGTGAGACTGTTTGACAATTTAAAAACTACACATTAACCTGGAAAAAAATGTTTATCTTAACTGTCAACATCCTTTTCTTCTGTAGCAAAAAATATGACTTGGGAAAACATTTTCAGACATGTTTTTAGCCAAGCTAATGTCTTTTTTAGGTGTAGGTTACCCACAAAATATGCACAGAACGAAATGTAGGCATATCTGCAACTCAAATAATGTGATATATCTCCACAGTCAGGTAATTACTCAGATTTGTCCTGTATGTAAAAGACACCGGTGCAAACTGTAAGAGCACTATTTCCAGCTAGCAAACGAAAAATTAAAAAGTTCTCTCTGTGCTGAGTGATACATTTACATGTTACTAAGATAATTTTCACATGCGTATGACAGATTTGGGGTTTAAATCTCACTCAGAAAGAAGAAAAGAATGCAGATCATATACACAAGCATTATCTTTACTACTTTTTCTTCTCTCTTTCTCTACCAAGAGACCTTTAATTTGCAAACCTTATTACTTCAGGTAACAAAATTAAACACATTTCCAAAGGGTCCTATCAATGAAGAGCCTTGGATACAAGTGACATTTGAGGTGCAGTTTTAACTTTATTATAGGCTTCCTCCGCAAGTTTGAGAAAGTCACTCAAGGGTAGGGCTAAAGACTGATTTTGGTGCCCAATTATCTCTTTAAGTAAATTGGACAAGCTCCACAAAGTTATTTAAGGTCCAAGTTTCCACTGAAATCAATAAAAGTTAATCTGAATGTCTCTGTGGTCCAGATCATAATGGCTGAATTTTGCACTTATATTTGTCTGAATCCTCTTTAGTCCCAAATTCCTGTCTAACGTTGTCAGTACCTAAAATTCCCTGGCTGCTTATATTTCCACCTTAAGGCAAAAATGTCCTGATGCTGCCAAGCAGCTTAAAGAACTGGCTCTCCACCAAGTCCCAATGAGTTCCTCAAACTATAAATAATTACAAATTTACTGGGCCAGAAAGACTTTGAGAGAGAAAGCAAGAAAACGAGCAAGAGACTGATTCCACAGCCTGGCAGTACTTATGGGATGTAGCAGACATAAACTGAAGTCTCTGCTCAATATCTAATTATTTACACAAAGCAGAACAATTCCTTCCAAAGACTGAGGAAGCATGCCCTATCTTAGAAAATTCACCTTTGTGGTCAAGACAGACCCTGACACACAGTAACTTGAGTTCATGTCTCTGCCTTAAATCAGAGCATGCACTTGACAAGAGGTGTTCTGTCTCTCTCACACACATTTCCCTCATCCCAGACTATCAGCTACTCTCGTGTCTCTTTTCAGGAAACGAGGAAAGGCATGAGCTCTAGAGGGGGCACACCACTGTGAACAGACAAAGTGGAGACTAGTAATGTTTTCCCACCCAAACTTGGATGTTTCACCTGTGTTGGTAAGAAAAAGCTTCAGCTGCATGCCTCTCCGGCATTTTTTAATTAGTTAGCTTGATAGATCCCCACTCAGTTTATTGACTTTATGAACCGCTTTTGCAGAGAGTTAAGGCTATGCCCACATCATTTCTGAGGTGTGCCAACATGCCTAGCTTTACCCATGTTCCTTACAGGAGGCCTGGCTGTTTGAAGCAATGAATTCCACTATACAAGAGCTCCAGTTGTAGGCACTGCCAACCTAAGCCCTCAGTCTGTATGGGGCTGATTGGCCACAGACTGTAAATAGCTCTACAGTCCAGCAGTACAAAACATAGGTCTCAGTACAAAGCAAAACATCTCCAGTGGAAGAAATCACTCTCCCAGAACGATCAAAAGCCCTGTGTCTAGTTAACAGAGTTGGAAAGTGGGAGGACATGGATTCAGTTCCCTTTTCCAAATCAGGTAAAGAATAAATAAGATGTTTAAGCTAGAACGTGCTTCATCCCTGATGAAAAGGCTACTGTACTGACTGGTGCAGCCCATATCACATCGGGCCAACCAATCAACCAGTGTCTAGCTTGAATCCTGCCGGTACTTAAACATGAGAGAGAGTTCGAAGCAACCCAGAAGCGCATCACTTAATTGGTTCTTTGCACGGGGAAAAGAAGAAATGTAGATACTCTCGGTCATTACTGTTGGACTTCATAGACTTTTGGCACCTCAAGCAACATTTTGACAATCTCGGGGGTATCGACTGCCAAGTGATTAAGACAACAATTAACTATCTAGACATATTTCTGGATTTTTTTCCCTATCTTTTAAAGAGAGTATTCCTCCAATTTAAAGGTTCATTGTAAAGATATTAATACAACATGGATGCTTTGGTTGTATAAACACTTGAGACAACTGAGTAATTATAAACAGTAGTCTTGACTATGGTACAATTAACAAAGGGAGAAAGAAAATGTTGAAAATAGGAACAAGAAGGAGTGAATGAAATCATTGGGAAGGGCAATCTAAACACATGGGTAATATGAAATCTGTTTCCATAAAGCCAGACTACCATGAAATCCACCAAATCTTAATTTGTTCCCTTTTTATTACATCCTCACACACCAAGGAAAAAGAATTAAAAAGCATTCAGCTCTAAAATAAACAAAAAATGTGAGTCATTTTTAGTTGAAGTTGCACAAAATGTTCAATAGAAACATGAAAGTGAAAACATAGTTGAGTTTGGCTGGAAGAAATGTGATCTTACTGAGATGGGTTTCTTAAAAGGTTGAAGTAAAATGAACTTAGCTAACACACAACACATTTGGCAGCAAACCAAAACTACATGGCATTCAAATGAAAAATAAAACATCAGCACTAAACCTTATCCCTTTAGACACTACAGCTTCCATCAGGATGCAAAGAGATTGTATATAATAACCAGGCTGAGTAACAAATGGGACTACTGCATTGTTTAGATCAACTGGATGAGCATGATAAAGCTAAAATGAACCAGACTGCTCCAACGCTGTCTAAAGAAGGAGAGAGAGGAAGACAAAGAGAACAAGAGCACTCAAACAAGTCTGGAAATGGAAGGGAGCAGACTTTGATAAAGTGAAGCAGTAATTATTTGGACCGACCTGAATCGGTGTCATCACACAAGTCGGGATGGCAAAGTTATTATTCCCGTGCAACCGTATTTCCATCTACTCTGCTTAGAGGCTTGTGCTATTAGAAAGGAAACCATAACATGCAGGTAAAGCAGAACAATTCCCAAAATTATTTCAGATTTCAGAAACTTATATTCAGAAGTGTTTCTCTTTCTTTTTTTTTAAATGTTTGAATTTTATGACCTCGGTACTTAGAGTCATGGAACACCCTGTCAGATTCTGCTGCATTACCCTTCTAGGCTAATTTCAGGTTTAATCTCTGTGCTTTATTCCAGGTCACAGCATTTATAAATCATCCTATTTGATACACTCACTCTGCCAGCCCCTTGGGTACTCCAAAACACATCTCCCATTAACAGCAATATCATTTTAAAAAAGCAGCAGCTTCAAGTTTCTTTTTACAGTCATGAAGTGGCTGAGTCTGGGCTTCTTAAGATATCCCTTTATTGCACAGTGGCTCCTGACTCACTTGATTTTAGTTGCTAGCTTATTTGCTTGTTCATCTCCTCTTACACAGGCCCAGGCGTTTTTCTAACCAAGATCACTCAGCCTAGACTTTCTCCAGGTTAGATTTCAGGAGCCACTTTGGCTTATGCTGGTGACATGTCAACTTGCCAGGGAAAGTACAAGTTATGAGAGGCAGGTCTCCTTCAGTACCTTCCCACATTCCAAACATTAAAAAAATCCCAAATTCTCATAATTCCCTGGAAGAACATCAGAGGTCAAAGTCCTTTTGCATCAAAGACGTGAAATGGCCACAGAACTCACACTGGAGTGACCAAGGAACTGTGATAATACATACATAATACATACAGGATTTCACCCTTTGGCTACACACTACTTTTTCTAAGCTAAAACAGACACTGTCACAGTGCCTATTACCCTTGTTAATTATTTAATGAAGATTTGGGTAGCATGCCAGAGCCCACTGAAGTCAGTGAAAAAGGCTTCCCCTGGTGATGGCCAACTTCAGAGGAAGCCTTTGGAGAAAGCCTGTCTCTGTGGTCAGCCATGGCAAAAAGAGTTGGCACCCTGGAGCTGGCAGAAACTGGGATGAAGCTCCGGGAAGAACAGTCTTGCTTGTTCTGTGGCAAACACTCATTGTCACCAGAGGCCGGCATCTATACAAGGCGTGCTGCTATCAGAGCAAAGTATGAAATCCACATGTTCCGGAGTCCCAAAGGCTGATGGAGCTCCTCTAGAGATCAACAGACTTAAGAAAGCATTGAAAATGATGATCCTTTCAGACAGATTAATTTTACTGTCTGTGTATAGTGCCTGGTTACTATAGTCCTGGATCATACAGTCATTAAAAGTGGAGCTATAGTTCTTTTATCTTTTGCTAGCCTTGTACTTTGCATTCAAGCATGACAGGAACCAATGGTAGAAAAAGGTAGTGCCTTTATTTAATAGAGCTGTGTATTAGTGGGCACTCTTAATGCATTTTTTGCAGCAGGAGCCTTGAATATATTTTTAATAGGTAACACTGTATGAAATTCTGTAATAGCATTTCAGAAGATTGCGACATACAGTCAAAAAAGCTAGACAGCATTCTAATCCTTCTATCAACCAGCCAGCAGTTCCTATTTTAAGCCAGGTGAAATAACTATGAAGTACAGGAAATTAATGTTTATCCAGACTACTCCAATATTATCAAAAAAGCTAGCACGGACTTACTAAAATCAGCTGGAGGTTGTGTGTATGTTAACACCCTAAATACCCAGGGTGCATAAGAACAGGTAGGCACACTTTTTCTTTGCACTTCCCTGATCCCCATGGTTGCTGAAATGCAGGGAAAGGAGGAATAGAGGTATGGGTTTTGAGACACAGCACAAATCAGACTGGCTGCCAAGCTGTCTTTTTTTTATTCTTAACATTTTTTTGTTTGGCAGGACAATCCGTGGGATGGTCATGGATAATAAGCTTCTTGCTAAACAGGAGTCCTGACAAGCAACAAGTTCATGGCTTGACCCAACAGAGAATCATGTTAATACTTAAATCAAAAAAGTATCCCCCAAATGAGCAAAAAATAATAACATGGACAGTAATGGGGCAATTTTTTTTAAATCCCATTTTAACATGTTACAGAGTTGTCAGTTACTCTTCTGTTATCTAGTTAATAATAATAAAAAAAGGTCTTAGATTAAGGCTGTGTAATGTGCCTACAAGAAGTGTACCGTAGCACTCAAAAGTCCCACGGCTGAGTCACTTGAATGTCTCCAAGCTACTTTACAGATAGCAGTGTTTCCCAGAATCTCCTCTAAAACATACTCCCAGGATAGACTCATAGCTTGGATTAAGCAGCCTCAAATTTGTCTTTTATGGTTGCCTGTGACAAGAGAATTCCCCTCTGGCTGTCCATGGGACTTTCAGAACCCATCAGGCTTCTATATGTGGAAAGCCTATATATTTGGGACAAAAATCTGCTTTTAATATTAAATTAACAGTTTTTTTTTTTACAAGCAGAAAATACAAAACAGTATTTTTTTCTTTAAAACAATGCCTAATATGAGTTTAATTAGAATCCAGTTTCTTAAAGTGCATATTATTCTAAGTGGACACCATGGCTTTGTGAAAATGCAGACAGCATCTACCACAGAATATTATTTTAAAACAATTGGTTATTTTTAAAATAGCATATTATGCAGTAGCAAAAAAAAGATTATCTGTTCTTTTTTTTATGGTTAACTAAAGACAAAATACCTGGTAAAAAAATAAAGAATTATCTGACAACTTTTAGCACCCAGCAGATGGAAAGGGATTATTAAGGATGCGACCATTCCCTTATCTCAAACAACAGTCATTTATTATTTCTCCCTTCTCATCTTTATTTATTCATTTATTTTTCCAGAAGGAAATATCTTCCCTTTTGTTCAGAAACTGCATGAGGCAATGCAGTACCAAGTTCACATTTAAAGATCTAGTAGAAAGAAGTTCACTGTTTGGTACTCAGTTAACACTATGGACACTGATAAGGACAGTCCGTGAAATGCCATGGCACGCCCTCAGGATGGCAGAGGGATTTTATCAACACAGCACTGAATCTAAGACTCAAACTTCTGTTTTTCCTCATTTATATACTTCACACTAAAATTGCTCCTCAGCCTCTTCTCATTCAGAGGGACTTCCTTCCTCATTCAGTGAGCCTATAAATTGTGAAAAATACAAATTACTTCAAATAATGAGAATAAGAAGGCATCTACAGTAGCCTTTAGATTGTCAGTCAGAAGGAAATCTCTAGAACATTAGGCTGGTGTATTCAGGGCAGGAATTGTCCCTTCAACCCACCTCTAAATTCTTAAAGATAAATACAGACTCTCCATCCCCCTCCATTTCCTTTCTGCTCTCTGGTGTGCTGAAAGGCTCACACACTTGAGGGAATGGAAAAGGATGGCTCTAATAACTCCTAATCTCTTGACAGAAGTGGTCTAAAGAACCTGTTATCTTAGGACAACTGAGAATGGATACAAGAAAGAAAAAACAAGGAATGTGTTGGAAGACAATTACTTCTCTTGGATGACAGCATCAGCACCAAGAAATGGAGACCAACAAAGAGAAGAACTCCTAATGACAGGGAAATCTTTCAGTCAGAAGATACATTGCTTTTCTGACATTCAGGTATTTAAGGGATCAAGAGGATGCAATTTTTTAAATTAAAACAGAAGAAGGTGTTAAACACAGATAGGTAACTCCAGGAAACTACATTCACGTGAAAGATCACAAATGCAAGCAGTCTATAAACATTTCAAAAAAAAAACCCAGGAGTTTCAAAAAACAGTTTATTTAGAAGTCATCTTTGCAGGTGGAATCTATCTTCTGCATAAACCTCTCCACTCAGGTCAAATCTGTGTTAGAAATTATGTGACCTGTAAAACAGAGCATTGTACTGGGGATTGGAGACATGGATCTGTTCCATTACCAATGGTGGATCATACCTCCCAGTTACTTCACCCTCATGTACCTTCTGTAGTTACTCAGATATAAAAGTCACCCCTTTTGCAAAGCAGTCTGAGTTTTCTGATACATTTTCAATGTCACTGCTGGGAGAAAAGCCATAATGTACATATAATGGACATGTAGGTTTTGCAGCGTACATCAGTTTTTAACTGATTCTTATTGAACTACATGTGTCAGAACACGGTGAAGGTCAGCGGTTCGTGGCACTGAATTTGGATTGTAATCAACTCTATTAGTCATAACACTACAAGATTACAAGATACTTAACTTACAGTTTGTAAAAAACACAGATTAAGCAGATGGAACATGGGGCATCCATGTTTTTCCCAAACAAACTGCAAATTAGGATGCATGATCTCTACTGGTTCAACAAAAAATGCATGTGCAGGACCAAACATATATGTATGGACATAAAAAATAAATGTAATTTGGTCAGATGCAACTAAATCCAATCTCTGACTGCAGCTACACAACTTTACTAAAATGTTTCATGTCCTCTGATGTGCACAATAATCCCAGGTAAGAGGGAAATTGATTTACACTGCTTTCACAGAGTTAACTGCTCTAATTATTAAATAGCCCTCAACATATGGCAAGGAATTATGGAATGTAAATCAAGAGCCGTGTGCTACAAAGTAATCACACAAATGGTTCCCAAATAGCAACACCGCTTCCAGGAGGTTAGCAGAATCATACCTTCCTGATGTACAGACAATTTCAGAAAACTAGTGCTGACATACTCTGCATTATAAAGCAAACTATTATTAGGAAGACAGTGGTAAACAAAACTTCCTTTAGCTTCTGATTAATTTAATTCGAGCATTAACCTGAAAAAACAGATATAAAAATGTGTTTAAAGATTAATCTTGGCATATTAAAGTGCTTTGATTCTTATCATTAAAATTTATTAGACTTTTGACAGTATTAATTCAAAATCTTCTGCTGATGCTTTAATTTAGCAGGCTGGTGAATTGTACAGCAACACAAAACATTATCCGATATATCCTCTATAGCTGCTTTTTGAGACAGATGACTCATTGCTGAAAAACATAATGTCAGAAATTTAAATACATGCACATACCGTAATGATAAAACTGCTTACGTTATTCTACTTTCAAGTTTCCAAAGGGCATTTGAAAAAACTGAAATCATTCAGCTGTCTTAATCTGCCAGCTGTTTAAAAGTGGCCAATGTTTTGTATCACCATTTTATCTCCCTCATTCACTCTCCATCTCTTTTGTCCTGCCCTCCTGCTCTTTCCCCTGTTCCTTGCTCATAGTGGTTTTTCACCTTGGCTCGTATTACCCTAATGCTAGGTTGTTGAAAAACAGTGTTATGTTCTACTTCATATCTGTTGCTTGGAGTCTTTGGAAGCTACTGTTACATACTAATAGTAGCCACTAATAAGACCTATTAATACTAACAATTAATACAGACTAAATTACTGTAAAGAAAAGGCAGACGCAGTTTTAATGTACAGGCAATTACAATGTCCTTCTGCATGATCCTTGTTGTCCTCTACACACTACTAATTCTAAAAATTGGATGCACTAGATTGTGCATTGAAAAGGTTATTGTTAAAAATGGTCACAAAATGGTGGCACTCCAAGAAAACAGAAGCAGGAATGTGTAGTCAGAAATAATGCCAGACACAACAGATCTATCTCAGACCAGTCAACCACACCAACAAAATTGTACTGGCACAAAAGGAGGGCCATACAATCTGTGGGTAAAGAAGGATCTTTGCTTTCTACTGACCCAGGAGTCTGCCTTCGCATCATTTCAACCTCCCCAATCCAGTTTCATTAGATATGAACTCTTTCAGGCAGCTGGATGTAAGTGACTGTACCTGGGAGGAGGGTAAGGCAAGTCGGGGTTTCATAACAACAAAAAAAAAAAAGCAAAATTAGACAGCTGCATCTACATGGCATGTCTGGCCTGGATTTGGGGAAAGCTATATTTAGAAGGAGTGAAATAAATTCACGGAATTTTGGTCAAAGAAGAGAGTTGGGCATTTTCTAGAAGAATGTATGAAATAGGTATTTAGCAAGGGAAAAGGCAACTATGAAAACAGAAGAAGAAAAAAAGAAGACCTCCATCAGAACACTTCACAACGGCAGGGTTTAGAGGTTCCTGGGTGCTTCCTGAGGAGGTGCTGAGATCTAGGGTACACAGTGTGGTACAGCTTTTCAGTTCCCTGTATGCTGCCCATGTAATGATGACAAAGTAAACTGGGAATGATTCAATGAAATACAGTGCCTCTCCTTTAAAATACTGTCTTTTCCCCTATTTAACCCTTTTCAGCACTCCAGGTTATGGTGATAGTGGGAAAAATGTGGCTAGAGTCACTTTTAGTCTATTAGTCAAGTCCCAGCTTCTGCTGAATCTTAGAAAATGCAAGTCAAAGACCATAAAAAAGGATATGTCCTCTCATTTTTCCAGACCTTTCCCATTTACCCCAAATCTTCTATTCATCACAGTGGATTGTTTATAAATAATAAACTCAGGAGTTGTACAACACTGTGCATTCTGCTGTCCATAGGCAGTCTAAACTTTCCATCTACACAGGCATTTTTACTCAGCTATATCTTCCAGAAGTGACATTCTAAATTTAATTTTTTCACAGTTACCAATTAGGATGGAAAACTTCAGCCATTATTTCAATGTCTTGCTGGTTGTAAGTCACAGAATCTTAGAATAATTCAGTTTAAAAAGCACCTTTGGAAGATCCAAAGCAGAGCCAGATCTGAAGACAGATCAGGTTGCCCAGGTCATATTCTGTCAAATTTTGAGTGCCTCCACAAAGATGGAGACTCCACCACTTCTCTGAGCAACCATTACCTCTGCTACTGTGTTGAAAATCACCATCATTGGCCTAATAGTTATAAGCTTGCCTAGTAAAACTAAGGAGGGGAAAAAATGTAATATTTCTTCATTTTTTTATCATTTTATGTCTCATATTTATCATCATGTCTCGTAACTATAGTATTGTTACATTGTTTTCACCACAATCAGGCCTTGAATGGAGTAGAAACCTGTTGTGCTATGCAGAATATAAATACATAGTAAGATGTGTGTCTCATGGCAGTTTTTATTTATGGGGTGCTAAAATACAGGAAATTACTTAAATATATATTTGCCATTAGAAGCTGCAAGAACTAAGGTTAAAAACAAACAACCTTTTCTACACAAAGAAGCTGAAGGAGTTCTGCATGTCCATTTAATCCCAAGTTTTTAGTTTCCATTGAAAATAAAATGTCGAAACTTGCCAATGGATTGTCTTGAAGGAAAATTATGCATGACTATTTGCTTAAATATTGGTTGTTGTCACATGAGCAGAAATCAACATCACTAAAACAGTGATTCCTACTCATATCATAGTATGATGTAACTACCATTTTCCCTTAAATCAAACATACTCCTAAGGTCCATTTTTCCAGCTCTGTGAAGGACAGTGTATTCCAAATATTGTCTGTGTCCTATATATCTAAAACCAAAAATTCAAAGAGCGTCAATGCTTTTATTAACTGCTGGTTTAATAGTTCTTCACCAAAACTTTCTTAATACCTTTAGGTGATTATACAATTGAATAAGAAATCTCTATAGCTTCCTTCTTACATTCTTTAATTAGCATTCTTTTTTTGGTATACCTTATTACAGAAAAGATTTGAAATGTAACTTTCTGTGTGTCTCCTATACAAAGAATATATGAAACTGAGTACTCCATGGCTACATTATACCAGTAAACATTAAAGGATTTCCCTGATACTGTTTATAAGTACACCTTTCAGTGTAACCCAGAATACTATTAATTTTGTATTACAAAATGTGTCTTTGTTGCTACAGAACGACTAACATTTTTTTCATTGTAAGCAACATATACACTGATTTCTACATTTTAAATTCACTTTTGCTTGGTTAAAATCCACTACTAAAAATCCATGAAATCCATTAAAATCCCCCAAAGATATCCTGGATGAATTTCTAATGCGCTTAAATATTTCTGAAAATGTTTCAGAGTTAGATTATTTAAATAATAATTATATTTCCAATTCAGGTGGCATTACACAAATTGTATCGTTTCACAAGGGTAATAAAAATTTTGGAACTATAATATTGCAATCCTTTGATACTTGGCTATTAAAACTAGTCAGCCTGAGCGAGAAGCAGCTCTATATTTCGGATAGTAAACTCATTGCAAGATTTATGTAACATGATAAGAGGCCTTAGTGGGAAGCAGTCAACAGTAGAATACCTTAGATATCAGGAAGGCCACTGCTTTTCAGCCAGTTTCTAAATAACCCAGAATAAATGTCTTGCTGAAAAAAGGCGATGTTTGTCTTAGCCCATCAAATCTGGCTGAAAAATTAAACCATCCCGTCAGCCTGATTTACAATGAGCTCCAATGAGCTCCACAGAAATCTGCAGTATCTGCTTTCATGTATTCCTTGTAGCTGAGATAAAAGTAAGCCAAATCTTAATTCAGCCTTGGTGTCATCATCAGTATTTCTAGCATTAGAAGCAAATGTTGATGCTTTGCCAGAAAAAAAAAAAAAAAGTACTGAATATACATGTTCAGTGAACTGGGAGATCCTCCCAGACAAGCTCCTTTATAGGCATATAAACTTTACTGTAAAGTACCCAGATTTTTGTTAACTGTTGTGAAGCATAGCATTTTGCCACTTTGCACAGTGCAACACTTCCCCCGATTGCAATACTCTGCACAGTCGTAGCATTAATTTCTTTTTGATATCTTCACTGTGGATTTATCCACAGACTTTCACGAAGTAAATAAATAAATAAATAAGCTTTGTTCCTTACAGGATAGTGTTCCTAGGATAGTGGTCCTCAGCCACTATCCTATCCTACATCATTTTTGCTGGTTTGTTCTTCAGTATCACAACAGTTTCTGAGGGTTTTTTATCCTTCCACTTTCCTAATGATTCATTCCCTAGAATGCTTATAGCTACTGCGTTAGTTTTGTTCTTGGATTTTAGCACCATCTGCATGCCCTGGATAACTAATTAAATGAGATTTTCATATCTTCCTCTCTATTGCTTTTCCATTTTTTACAAGGAATGCTTTTTGTCAATATACATTATCCACAACTCTAACATAAATTAACCTGAGTTTCTCGCTGACTCCTCTGAAAGCACTATTATGGCCAGATTCCATGTGACCCTTGCAGGTATGCCCAAGAAAGAGCATAAAGTAGTTTACTCCTTTGTATCCCAGCACAACTACATAGATAGTGGGCTTTCAGAAAATGCAAGTGCGGCTCTGAATTGCTCTGCACTAGCACTAGCAGAGAGACATTACCATTTCCAACAGATTAAACTGGAGCAATAGGAGCTAAGGAAGCAACCAGAACTAAGCAGGGGAACTGCACTTTTTCCTTTAAAAACAGTAGTGAAAGCTTTCCTGTAGTGTTCTGCAGCAAAAATAGTCAAAGGACCTTCTTTTAGGATACTCTGAATGTGTATTAAGCATGATGAGGCTGACAAACATCACTAAGTTTTGAATGCACAGCTAGGGGACTGCTACAGCTACAGACTCTTCTAAAGCTGATTAAAAACTCTGAATCACAGAGATATATAAATATACTGCCCAAAGTTTAACATATTCCAGATTATCAGCATATGATCATGGCCTTGTTTCCTGGCAACTGAAAACGTACAACTCTCTGATAAACACATGCACACACACACATACACACACACATACATATATCTGTGAAAAAATGTTTTTTTCCCTTTTAGCTCATATTGGTGAGCACATCATACAACTTCTAAGCACAGAGTCTGATATTCTACACTACTACACCAACTCTATGCAACCATACATCCAGTGCTGCAAAGATGAGTGATCCACAAGTGCTCACTGCTAACCATCTCTCTGATAGCAATAATCAGCAATAATCCTTCTCAGTTCTCTTCAGTTTTCCTGCTCAATTTATTTACAAAATGTTGTGGAAAAAAGGTTTTGGTATGTCTATAAATGAAACATGATGGAGATTCTTGTTTAAAGCAATCAGAACATCTGAAAGTCACCTTGCAGCAGAGATGGATCCTTCAAAATGGAACCACAGTGGCATTTAGTTTTCACCTACCTACTGTCTCTTCTTCCTCATTTTTTTAACAACCAGCATTCACTTCTTTGATTACAATGAGAATGCCATTCCTGAAGCTGGTGAGACTGACCACAGTTTGTGGAAAGATCCTCAAATTGTATAAATTTGCATAGTTCTTTTCGATGTCAATACAGCAGTTGAAAATCTGGCCTTCAGGCTGTGAAGTCCCGTCTTCTGTCCTTGTAACTTCCCTTTGTAGTTTTATTCAAGATATAAATTATACATTTTCTAAGTCTTGTATTCAATTATATTTTATAAATTTGGGAGAGTAGAACAGACAAAAGTTCTATAGCTGCTGGAAATGACCAATTTCAAATGTGAGAAAGCAAAGCAGGCTGAATAGCTTATGGAGATAAGACTACTGAAGTATCCAACATGATATCAAAATCTTAGCACCACCTCCATTCCTTCTCCCTTCCTTCCTCTTTTTCATCTTTAAAAAGAAGCTACCATTTTAAAAAATATGCATGTTTTTGCTGATACACCTAATACACAAGAATATCAACATATTAAAAGAGGGGATTGCCTTAATCTATGTCCCTTTTCCCTTTAATCATGTCTGTCCATGGGGCAGAGGAAAGCAGACAGAGCAGGCAGATAATCCAATCACTTCCAGATTTGAATGCAGCTGTATCTCAGCTTCAACATTCTCATCTCATTATTTGAAGATATAAATTCTCTTTTGGTCCCTTGCTTAGTTTTAGTGTCCATTGTTTTGTGCATTTCTTCTTCTATGTGCTAATAAAAAACCAAAGATTTATGGAAAAGTGCTACCCTAAGTGTCTTGCAAATGTTATAGCAAATAAATAGAAGAAAATACCTTCATGATTTTGAAGAAAATCATAAACAATCAAACTCTTTATGACTTGTCATTTGCATGGCTGTATTTCATACAAATTAGTGCTAATGACATAGGGAATTTGTTTTGATACTGAACTGATATGCAATTTATTTTGATGTCTAAACAGAAATGGCATGGAATGTTTGGGTAAAATAGTTCATGTCAGAACTGAAAGTGCAGTCAAGAGTGTTCCAGCTGCAATCCTGTGCTTAGCATAACATGAGTACAGAGAAAAATGTATCTCCCTTTGGATACCCTCATGCCTATCCATATCAACACAGTAGGTCGGGGTATTATCTAAGTCATATGAGATGCCTCTGGCTTCAGGGGACAGTGCAGTGTCTTCTTTTCCCTGCCCACACCCATTTTGCAGGCTATTTCGTCACTATAGTGTTCATACATCAGTCAAGGATCCCAGCTGCTAGGACAGCCAATAGCCAACAGCCAAAACCTGTTTACAGGACAGAGCTGCATCACCAGGAAAAGTTAAAGCTGCCTTAATAGTCTATAGAAACTAGTACTCAGTTCTGAATTGTATCGATGTATCAGTAAAGCATCAAGTTACATACTGTAACTACTCACACCAAGTGTCCCAGCAAAATTAATTATAAATCTATCCCTAAATTCAAGAATGAAATCCCAAACAGACAATTACTTAGTTGAATTTATATACAGTCTTTGAAGGACCCTATACGTTTCCATTTTGTTGGTCAATAACTAGCTAAAATGCCAGTGTTAAGCCAACACTTTTCATTATTAAAAACATTTTTGACATGAATAATTCTTTACAATGAGCTGTAAGACATCTCTGAAAATGTCTTTCACAACAGGTGAAAGTGGGCTGGTGAACAACTCTTGCTTTCAGAAGACTTTAAAAGAATCCATCTCAGACCCTGGACTATTTCTGTCGTAGCACATGTTAGGCCAGATTGTGATCTCAGTCATAGTAGTGTAGCAGGATAATGCAAGCTGCTGTGCCAAAGTAAATGCTCTACTGGTTTCAATTGGATTATTTCAGATTCATATAAATGTAAGTGGAACAGAACTGAGACTAAGTATATTAAATTAATGACATGTGGCATGGTCAAAATGCAGTAGTCCATGCAAAAATACTTTTAGAAACTATCAGGACTCACTAGGCACATAGTGTTTAAAAAAAAGGTGAATAATTTCCATTTTATTTTCAGAGTACTTCAGGTTAATAGAGAAAAAGGAATAAAGTGCCACAAAATTCCTGGAATACAAAACTCCATAATTACTAAGCGTTATGTATAAAGGCATTGTTTGGTATATTTCATATCATGGATTATCACAACTGGCTTTTACAAGTGTTCTTTTAAACTATAAGAATCCATCCATCCACAACTGAAGTATTCTTGCAGATTAAGATTAATGTATCATGAATCATCACGGTTTAATATGCATGACACAGTTGCATTTCACACATGTTCTGCATGGGTTGATTGCCATGTATGCCAATATCAAACAGATGTTAATTCTTTGATTTTTATGCTCCCAAAGTATATTTTAATTACCTATGAGGCTTGGCAAAGAAAAAGACAGAGGCATTTTGAAGTAGATTTAACGGAAAATCTAAAATAAAAATCCATTAGAAAAATAATTCTTAAAATTCATGTTTTCAACAATATAAATTTTAATATTAAAAAGAATACATGATATGCAAAGGAACTGCAGACTGCTCTCATTAAATGGCCCATTCCTTTTTGTAAACAAGAAAAGAATTTTTCATTATTTTTCTAATAAAAAATATTATTTTAAAAGCCCTGCCAATTAAACACAAGCTTTGTGATATTAAATGTCCCTGCAAGTCACCTGCAAGGCATTGCATGTTTAAACTATGTCTAAATTCTTAAATTTGGGTACTTTGCAAAGAAATCAAATCTCCATGTAAAACATCACTATATAAATTCTCACATCAACAGTGCTGCATGTCTCATTTTACAGATCATCTAAATTAAAAAGTCTTTAAATATAAAATATTTCACAAGTCTCCACTGTACAGAGGCCAGAAATGGAAATGAAAAGATATCCTAGGTTAAGATTAATGTATAATGAGAAAGCTGTTTCCAGCCAGCACCAGCTCCGACTTTATGCTGTGTCAGATGCAAGCCAAGATTCTCCAGAACCAGAACAGCAGCAGAGCCACAGGTCAGGATGGAAGAGTGTTGGCTAAAAACTGAGAGCTTTAACTAATTCCTAATTTGATCAAACAGAGTTGTTAGAGTAATTTCCATGGAAGTTAGAGCAGATCTCTAGCTTTGGGCCTGATCTTACTGAAATCAACAGGAATAGGAATGGCTCGCTGGGATTTTGCACTAGAATTTGTTTTAGCAAGCAGAAACAGTCCCCAGATTGAAAATTACAATTACCAAACCTGTTACAAATAATAATAATAATAATAGTGTTACATTCAATACATATATATTTATGTTAGTATAAATAGCAGATAAACAATAATAGTAGATAAAATATTATCAAAAACAAGATATTCTGCCCCTCCCCATACCAAAGAGATCTTTTTGCACAGTAATACTTCCAACACCAAACAAATTATTTAAATTTCTTGCTTATACACTTACATGAGCTGGCATACAGCTTTAAAATGAAAATGTGAACTGACATTTTGAAAAATAACTGACAGTCATGGCACAAGAGTGCAGTGACCTCTGTCCTCCAATATTGCCTTTTTTCTTTTTTTTTTTTTTTTCAAATGCCCAAATACATGCAGGGTACCCAGAAACAAAATGCTAATTACCAGTGAAACCCTAATTCCAAGGAAGTCAAAAATACAACATTCCCATTGAATTTACTGGGACAAGAAATGAATCTAAAATGTGGATTTTACACACACCACATAAAACACTTGTGCAGATTTCTGAAAACATGGACTCATCGCATTGCAGGGAATCAAGCCTGCATTCCTTGCTCAAACAAAATTCCCTGACTGGAATAACAGCTTTAGATGTTATTTTTGTTCTCATTTCTGTTTTACTATGTTAAATCACCAGATTTTTTTTTTCCTTTTACTTAAGATAAATGTGTGAAAGTGCCTCCTTTCCATTCATAGATGTTATCTTCCTCAAACTTCAAATGATTCAGTGGGGTGAATATAGAGTTATAAATAATTTATCAAGATACATACCAGTTGTTAGGGAAAAAAAACACCCTGAAGGAAGAATATCACTGCATAAAATCTGAACATTAAAACTGATTTTTTAAAATCAATCTTTAATTGTTTTTATTACCTCCTAATCCAGGTCTGAGACGATTATCATAACCATCCAGAAGTCTGTCTAGAATTCTTGTAAAGATGGTGATGTTATTCTTAGCTTCGTCTTCCAGGGAGTCAGCCAGCACTGATCTAAATGGACATTTTACATTTTAGAAAGTGCTAGATATGTTTTAATGTACACTCAACATGCAGTTTTTGCAGGCTGGCCTTGAATATTTAACTTGCTGCCCTCTAACAGGAAGGGTGTAGTTAAGAGTGTATGAGCACACACTTTATATATAACATGTTCAGAAACATAAGAGTTGACAATATACTATTTAAAATTTCCAGGAAGTCATTTTCCAGTAGCCTCTACTTCTAGTTAGCATTGCATCACCATGAGTGCTACTTCAAGCCCCGCTAACACATTTGGCTGTGCAGGTGCAAAAGCCTAAAAGAGCTTCCCAGGCCTCGGTGGCATGTCACTCACGGACTGATAACCTGGGTTGGGTTCCCACACACAAAACTGTCTCCTTCCAGCTCTATCCTATCTGTCCTCACCTAAGTATACTCTATCTCTGGATAAATCCTGTGGATATGCTTCCACCCAATGGTCATGTAACGTACATGACCAGAAGAACTAACATGAGGGAAAACTCCAGCGATCATGCTCAGGGAGTCCTCTGATGTCAGTATTTGGTGGGTGGGAACCACGATGCTGACTAGCAAGCTGCAGGATAGCTGTGGATAGCCTTCATGTTTCTAAAATGCTATTTTGTTATAAAAAGCACTATCTGATGTTCCACCAGATGCAGACAAACCTTATAAAAGTTGGACAGAAAAAAATCATAAATGAAGTGTCAAGAAGAATCTACAGATCATCGATTGTTTCAAACTTCCTCTATAAAGAAAGAGATGTTACAGCCTTTATGGGTCATATCTCTGTGGAAAACGCTAGGGGCTGGAACATGAATCTGCTGCCCAGCCAGCTGTGGTGCTGAACACTCCTCCCGGTCCTGGACACCCAGACCAAAGGTTTTGTGTACTAGGGAAACACTCCCACGCAGAAAGCCTTACACATGCAAATGTTACTGAGCCAACAATTTTAAGCACCATGCATGTGAAATGCATGAGCCCGTCAGTCTTACCTACTTAATACTGGAATATTAGTACCAAGGAAGTAAAGCGTCATGTGCTACAGGCATTATCATTTATACCTTTTTCAGGCATCTAAATTTTTAACCTGAAATGTTTGAGTATTTGTCACCTCTAAATGAAGGCATTCTGAATGCCATAAAAACAAGCAGGTTTCCTTCCTCCTCCAAACCAAAAGTAGGTTTGGGTGACATTTTCTCTAAAGCAAGCTATAAAATTATTAAAGGCAGGGCTTTATGTTGGTCCCCAATTCAACAGCATGGAGGAAGTATTTAAATGTAAATCATTGCAGTCTGTGCTTTCCATCACATAAACCATAGAATCGACAAAATCAGATAACTTACAAAGAGCATACCAAAATGTCATGTGTGATTTTACTGATGTGTGAGGTTTTTTTTAATTTTAATTAGTGGATGGCTCATTTTTTATTTTTAAAATGTATTTCTGTACTGTAAGTCTCTGCCATTTTTTAAGCTTCTTTTTGAGATACAGCAGTTTTTTGAACTCAAGATACCACTAAAAAATTAGATCATTCAGTTATATCAAATTACGGTCGAATCCTGCAAACTTTACTCAGGCATAAACTCCTTAATTACGCATGTAGTCTCTTTGACGTCAGTGAGATTACTCACTTGAGTAGGGTTTGCAGGATCTGGCCCACTGTGACTCAACTAATACTGCACCATACTTAGGCATAAAGTGAAATAGGAAACATAGTTTCAGGAAATATTTTGTTCACTAGGAAGTAGACAAAAATCAATGCAGACTTTTTACATCATAGGAAACTTGCATTATTTCGCTTACGACCCTTACCGTATTAGGACAAGACCTACTGCAGTCAGAACCAAAGCAAGTAAACCGAAGTTACAAACTACAATTAATTGCGTGTTTAGGGACTGTGGGCAACACAGAACTATTACATGATTAAAATTACTTTCTCTTATGTCGCTGCTGTAGAAACAGAGAACTTTAAACAACATAAGAAAAGTTGATTAATAAATGAGGCTATTGTTTTATTATATGTGATTGTGAAGTTGTATGCTATCTCCACCTAGAGGTTTAAAGCTTAAGTATCATTTTGAATTCTGTTATGTTGACCAAAAAAAAGACCAAAAAAAAAGGCATACCCGTATTAAAAAATATGCGAGCATTATTTTAGAGGCTGTGATTTGCTATTTGACTTCACGATAATCTATTTCTCCACCGTAACTGTATGATACAGAATCACAGTGATACCGTAACTCCAATAAATATTTAAGATCCAATAAGGCATTTCAAGGAATTAATTTTTCAATGGTGAAATACAGCATCAATTCACAAACTGTTTAAGGACAAGAGATTAGGCTTACATGGTCCCTAGACTACCTTCTACTGCATTTGCTCTGGAAACTATGTAATACTGCATTCAAACAGCTAAGAAAGATTTTTCTATTACATTACTACATCCTATACTTTTATAACCTCTCACACGAGCTTACCCTTAGCAGATCGTAACATGGATGTTTGTACTGAACAACCAAATTAAACATCCTCTCACCTTGTTGGTAGCCACACCAATAAAACGAGAAGAACCAACTGCATCTCGGAGAGTGCCAGCTTCCTCTTCATCGCCGCTCTTTGCAAAACCTAACCGTGCAAGAAAAACACAAACCCACTCTCAGCTACAGTCCGTCTCCGCCGAGCAGTGCTTTCAACTTAACCCGGGGAAAAATATGTCACTTCAGTGGAGAAAGGAAACCGCTGGATTTCTGCGGCACTTTTCACTACTAGCAACTTATTGTATCTCCATCTTTCCCAACGCTCCTGCTCTGTGCAAAGAGGCAACGTACGATCAAAAGTGGCATGCGAGCAGACGCATCAGATGCTTTCCTTTTCCGTAAGCTGAAAGCCCCAAGACGAACAGGAACAAAAAATAAAAGCCGTACGTACAGAAAGACGGGGCTTTCACCATTCCTCGCCTCACTACGGCACACCGCAGCCGGGGGGGGCGGGCGGGCGGCGGGGGGGAGTCATGCCATTCGCAGGGGCTCGGTGCGGGGACCGCGGGCGAGCCGCCCCCAGCCGCCGCCGAGCGCCCGACACGTTTGACAGCTGCCCGGCAAGACGCCGGGGCCGCCGCCGCCGCCGCCGCGGGGGGCGCGGGGCGGGGGCGGGGGGTAGCCCCCGCAGGGCGACAAGTTGCCGGCCGCAGCAGAGCCGCGCCAGGGGCAGGCGCTGCCCGCGGCGGGCGGGCGGGGACCCCCGGGGACCCTACCTGGGAGCAGCGGGCGGGCGGCCGGGGCGGGGAGGGGGGAGGGAGGGCGCCGGCGGCCAGCGGGGCAGGAGGCGGCGGGCGGCGGGGAGCGCGGGGCGGCGGCGGCGAGCGCGGCCGGGACGGAGCGGCTCCGGAGCGGCGGGCGCGCGCGTGCCTGGGCGCGCGGGGGCGGCGGGCAGCGCGCGTGCCGGTGCGCGGAGGCGGGCGGGGGGAGGGGGGGCGCGCGGGCCGGCGGGCGCGGGGCTGCCCCGCGGGGCGGCGGCGGCGGCGTCAGGGCGGCGTCAGGGCGGCGTGGCCGGTGCCCCCGGGCCGGGCGCGGGGCGCGGAAGATGCAAGTCAGCCTGGTGGAAGTCAGTCAGCCAGCCAGCCAGCCAGCCAGCCAGCCCCCTGCCGAACGGCGGCTCCCGCCAGAGGGGTGCCCGGCCTCACAGCTGCGCCGGGCGGGCGGGCGCCGGCAGCTCGCCCGTGCGCGAAGAGTAGAGGGAGCGAAAAGCCGCCCCCGGCACGGGAGAGCGCGTTTTCCGCGGCCCTTCCCAGCCCTTCATCACCTCTGGTTAAGTACGCGTTTGATAGGGCAGAACCCGCACAACCGCCCTGCGCCCTTTTCCGCCTGCTGTGGGAAGAACCGCCGGCACCCGCTTCCCACCCTGGCTCCGAGGCCGTCTCGTTAATATTCCTTTCCCCACTTGCCCATTGGCACAGCCTAATTGAAATGCAGAGAGAAGAAAAGTCTGTCATTTAAAGCGAGCTCAGGATGCCGGCAGCCAAGAAAACAAACCTTCCTTTTTTTGCTCCGATTGCATTACTTTCTGTCGTATTGTCTTTTAAAGCACGTTGCCCTCCTTTCTTATGCCCAGTCGTTCTTCGGTGGTAACTGGACCGCTGCTAGGATTCATTCCCATTGATTTTAGGTTTTCCAGCGCAAGTAGATCAGGACAGGCTTGACAATTAAAGATAAGGGTTTATATTTAGTGTACCCTCATTTTGCATTGTGAACTCAGAAATAATTAAATAACACCAGCCATAACATTGCAGTTGGTTTTTTTTTAAAAAAAAGACAATCTCCATCCATCTCCTTTCCTTTCAATCTGTTAACTGCAGAAAACACAGCTCTCAACTACCCTCGTAACATCACTGGCCTACCTGCTTATTGCGTTTTGGCTGAAGTTGTTTTGCTGAAGTTTGCTTCTGAATCATTATCGGTTCCAAAATGAACATGTGAAGCTGCATGCACAGACATGGTGGGGAAAAAAAGAAGGGGGGGAGGGGAAAGAAAAAATTATTTTATTCAGTTAACTATAGAATCAAGTAGAAAAATTGGGAGATTCTTTTTCCTACTTCCCTTTCTGCTGTTTTTCCTTTGTTTCCTGCTTCCTAAGTGTTGCTGCTTGCAACTGGAGGTCCCCTTATTTTCCTTCTCCTCTAGTGGCTTAATGACTCCACAGCAGAGCATGAGAGACAAAAGAAGGAAGAAAAGTGCTTGGGCTGTCAAGACAATCTGTTACTTCCAACTTTGAGATATTTCATAACTTGCAGTAAGACTGGGAAGAGGGAGGGAACAAGCTGGATTTCTTTGCTTTTAAATAACCAGTAAAATGACAGCCCAGACTGTGGGAAGTTACAAAGATAAGGACACAAGTGCAAAAACTGAAATCCGAAGAACGCTCATTCAGCAGCCATCTAACCCTGGCCACATCTAAGGTACAAGGCCCTCGTCTTTCCCTGTCCAGGTGTGAAAATGTGCTCTGCTCAGAATTCTTCATTGTCTGATCAGTAGTTAGGCATTTATGGTCAATCTAAAGTCTTCTTTGGATCTGCCTGTAAGTCCTCATGTATTAGGAATTAACAATTGATACTAAAGGCAGGATCAACCCTCACAATAAAGAAAACTAGTTTTAACTACTTTTCCTAAGAAAGGGTGACTTCACAAATATCAATATGCAGAAAAAAAATAATTAAAAGTGAAAAGCCTTCGTGATTTAGTCTTCTGTGAAATTCATTACATAATAGAAGCAGAATAATTTTTTTCCACAGGTATTCGTGGCATTCCTTCCCAAAAGACACTTCAAATAACCATAATACCGAAACTAGAATCTAATCTTTGTATGTGAGTTGCATCAAAACATAGGAAAACACATTTGTTAAGGAAAGCAGTCACAGTGGCTTCTTGTTGCTTGTGATAGCATATTGTCATTCTTCAAAAGCCACATGGGGTAGGTATATCTTTATAATGAGCTTGTGCTCAAAGCCTTCCCCCAGAAAAATGTGATGGGTTTTAGGCTCTAATCACAATTATTACCTGTGATGTTCTCTGAGATTTACCATAGCTTCATGCATTGAAGTCACACTTCAGATAAACCACATACCTTAAAAGTATCAGAAACTTGAAAATAACTCCTCATTCCCATTCTCAGACAAGTTGGACAGCCCTATGGCGCATCCTAAATCCCAGGGAAGCTGAGTACAGGGACAGATTACTGAGGCAGTGTGTGAGACATCAGAGGCAATGTAATTACTATCAGAGAGAAGGTTCTTTGTGGTAGTCCCACACCCTTACAACCCATGCTGCTGAAGAACTGGAAGGCATTTGAGGAGAAAAATGTGGTATTGCTGGGGTTTTATTGTTTTGTTGGGTTACGTGCATGCATGGCTCACAAACGCTAGATGCATTAGCTCTTGTTGGTTAGAAACAGTGCACTTGAGCCCCCTCAGGTGCATAGTCAACAGGGAACTCTTTCTTCCTTTCTGCATTATTATTTGTGGAGTGGTACTGAATGCTGTCATTCATTATTGAATTGCAGTTAGCTCCAAGTCATGTGCAGCGTCCAACGCATCACCTGGGTTTGTTAGACTCTCCTGAGTCCTGATGTAAGTGCCCTAGGAGGTAGGGAGTCATGCTATTGGTTTGAAAAGGACTTGAAACAGCCCACTGGAAGGCAGCAGGTCTACAAAGTGTTATTTTCCAAGTATAAACAAATTATTTTACTTAAAAGGTTTTATTTCTTTTCTCCTATATTTGCTGAAATATATAACTAGAATTCAATCCCTATTTTGAGGTTTCAAAATATATTTTAAAAAAGGACCTTACAATCCTATTGTAATACAAAAGGACCAATACAATCCTATTGTTCCCCCTTGCCAAGGATCTCAAATCTCTGTACATGCTGATAAATGGTGTTTCACAATACCTTTGTGAGATTGGAAAGACTTCCTCTGTGAGGACAAATTGAATAGCAGAGCAGGTATGTGACATTTCGTAAGCACTTCTTCCGGTTTAGAGGTAACAGAATCACAGGAGAGGTTAAGCCCAGGCAAGTCATTCTTCATATTGCAAAATAGTAAATCGAATGGTTCCTTTACCATTTTGCTTAAAAGAATAATTTAGATGACAAAGTTACCTCATCCTTCAGGCAGAATAAATTACTCAAAACCAATACCTCCGATTTGTAGCCATTAGGGAGGTGGCAGTAAACATTTTCTGTCATGGACATTATCAAGTAATGCCAAGCAGAACTTAACACAGTATGCTGATCTGGGGTACATTCTGCAGTATACTAGTTCCAGACAAAAATTTTGGCAGATTGAGGTAGTCATCATGTACTTTGTGCTGCTTGAGAATAATCCTCACCCTTATGTCTAGGCCAGCAACACTCTTAGCTGTAAGAATAAAAACAATAATCATTGGGGTTCAATAAAGTGATGCATATATGTGAAAATTGAAGTGATATTTCAGAAATTTTTATATGTGATATAGCAGTGGACATTTCTTTACTATAAAGTATGCTTTTTATAAATGCTTTAATCTCTAAAAAGGCATAAAACACATCTCAATCAATATGGTATTCATTATTGGAAAGACTACTTTATTCATCCTTTTAAAATATAGATTTATAAGAATTAAATAGTTAACCATTCATGTATAAATGCAAGTGTTTGAGATACATATCCAAGATACAATCCCTATGCAATTTCAAAGATGTATGTTATTTTATTTTATTTTATTTTATTTTATTTTATTTTATTTTATTTATGTAAATAATGACAACATAACAAGTTGAAGGGAGAATTAGTTTTTGACCAAGTCAGTCTGCTTCATCATCATCTAGCAGCTACATTAATGCTAATCTGAGCAAAAAGAAAGGACAAGCTGGCTCCTTTCAGGAGCAGCTCCATGTTATGCCCCATTGAATTGATGATGGAAATAAGATTTCTATAAGAAAAGAAGACTCAGGTCTCCAAAACCCCTCTAGTCACTGACTTTCTGCAAGATAGCACCCCAAATTCCTCAGAGACGTGACATTATTTTGAAATGCACTGTTCAACAGTAGATGCTAGTATAATAAACAAGGAAGCAAGAAAAATCTTAGGGCATTATGGTACCCACTGTTGTAAGTGCCTGAGTAGCTTTTAATCTTTAGGGTTTTCCATCTGACTGTGACACTACAGGACTGGGAAGAGTTGTGCTCATTCAAAAGCTCTATCATACAGACTTCCTGACTGAAGAGCAGAAGTAAATGGCCAGTGCCAGCTTTATTTCAACTATGTGTAATCAGCTTTAAGTCACCTTCCGAAGTGCACTGGGAGGTTCAGCAGAACAGGAAATTGTAATGAGCTTTCCCGTCTTATGTATTGATAAGTGTTTTTTCTTTCCTAGGGTTATACTTCCCCCAGATATGAACCTTAAAACCCACATCAGGATTTAGTCTTCTCCAAATACACCAAGATCTACAGAAAGAATGAACAGAGAGTCTTTGCTATCTATCAGGAGTAGTGAGACTGGCATCATGCTTTTAGAGTAGGTCTTCCTTGATGGGACAAACGTAAGGCAAGCAGCAGCGGGCAATGCGACACGCTCCCTGGCTGGGAGGGGAAAGCTCAGATAAAGAGAACTGGCTCATAACTCTTGGTTTGAGTGAGAGGATGGGGAGATCTGCTTTTATAAAGAGTGATAGTTTTCTTCAGCTGCAAATTCCTGTTTTCTTTTCACATCTGTGGGGAGCTCACATATCACAGCAGGCTGAAAGTAAGTTTACAGAAAAACAAGACCTTTGCTCTGGGTAGACAAGACAGAATGCAGAAAATGCAAATATATGTTAATTAACTTCATAAATGTCTTTACATTTGTGTTACTTGTACAAATACAGTCTATTTTATCTTTCAGCTGTTCACTCAAGTATTCCTTGGACTCTGAAGATGTTTTTCATGTAAAGCAACACAGATTTGTGATGTCTCATGTTCCAGGTGTCCAGCTCGGGGCAAGTAGAGCTTGTTTATTAGAGGGATAGAAATATTCAGCATTTCTAAAAACCAGCATGACAACATGGAGCTACTTTGAGGTTCATTTTGTTTGAATATGTTTTGAAGTTCAGAGACAAATGCTCTTCTATTGCTACAATGAGATTGATATTCAGAGAAAATTTTACAGACATAGGGCCAGTTATGATCAACCTTTCTTCCAGGAATACAAAGAAAGGAGAGACGCTAGACTTCTGCCACCTTGTGTTGCCCACAAAATTGCCATGTAATGACTTTGCAATCTGGACATACCACGAATCATTCGTCAATGGCTGTCTTTGCTTCTGCAGAGGCCTCATCTCCCCTCTTCACTAGCTAATATTGGCCATCCTAAATGATGTTCAATGCACACGAGTTTATCAATGACCAATGGACTTGTCTAAGCCTCAAGGCCTCAGACAACTTCTGAGAGGATGTGCTTCTGCAAGTCTTTTTCTCCCACCATAATGCAGTCTGTAGGCAGATGAGGCAACTGAACAGTGATATTTCTATGTCTAAAAAATTTAATTAATTAGTTAAATTCTGCTTTTGGAGAGTCAGTAGCATGAAAGAATAGTAAAAACAAGCAGAAGGTTAAATGGAATATAGCATGACAAACAAAGGGATTACTGAGGGATGAGTTTTCCAGACAAACTGGTTTAAAAGGTACTGTCTTTTGTGAGCAAGCATAAGTCACTCTAGAACATAAAGCACAATACAGACCTTCAGATTGCCTGAAAACTGCTGGAGCTGGCAGTTCTGGCAGTGACAGATTTTGAGCAGAAAAAAATAACTTTTTTTTTTTTTATTCCTACTAAGAGGGCATTGAAATTTTGAATTTAAAAAAAATGGATGCTTTTCTGAAGTCCTGATAAAAGATTTCAGCCCTTGCCCTAATTTCAGTGCTGCTTAAAAGAATGGCCAGAATTAATTTAGCAGTCTGTCCAATAACTGCTCCTAGTCAGGAAAGCTTTTGTTGCTGATCCAAGATTACCTTATCTTGGGTGGCAAAAAATCTGCATTTTAAAAATGATTCTGCCTCCCAGGACTTCAAAGAGTTTCCTCCCGTCTGTGACTAATGTTAGCTAAAACACACGCGAAGGTGTTCTTCTATCACTAACAACAAATAATCCAAAGACAGTTCTAACATGAAATGTCTTGCCTAGATTCAACAAGAACAACAAAAATTCACATTGCTCCCTACAGAGTCAACACAAATGTAGCTTCTTTGTCTATGGAGTCTAGATAGTAAGATTTAGGAGGAAGAGTGTTGTGCTATGTCCCATGTTTGTTAGAAAAAAGCATAAAACATATAATTGCTTATGGATGTAGCTGTAGCCTGTGACAGTTTGCTCACATTTTGCAAAAACACTGAGCTATTTATAAACATATCTGGGTTAAGTAATTGCCATTATAGTATTTTTATACATTTAAAAGAAGAATTTAGCTTTTCGGCACACTGCAGATGACATATTATGCAGGATGAAAAATCAATCATAGTAAAGACATTTGCATAAACAAACTGCTAGATTTCAGTACCTGCTCCATGTATTGCAGTTTCCTAAATTGCCCCTTGCTGCACCAACAGATAGAGAGATCAGGAAGCTCCCTAGCTGGGCGGATGAGAACCACCCCAGCTCCCGAGGAGCTGGTTAGATGGATTCTCAGCCAGCCCTGCTGGAGGAGGCTGAAGTACCCAAGGATGCACAAATCCAGAAAGCTCCTAGCACGCACCTAAGCTGGCAGTATGAAGCCTTCCCCCACTCTCCCATCCTTCAGTGCAAGAGATCTTTATGTGAATGAAGGTTCTCCATTTCATCTCTACTCAATTCTGGACATGCAGGTGCCAAGCACAGCCCAGGGCCCGAGAAAAAACATCAGACTTCGGCAGCTGTCAGTCCAGCCACATTCCATTGCTTTGAGAATGCCCTGGGCTAAGATAAATAAATAAGCAGATAAATGGATGACGCTTGGTGTAAACAGGCCTGTTTTGCTGTCCTCTCCTTTCAAGCAATGAATCACCAGTGAAATAGAGGTGACTCACTAAGAGAATCCAAAGCATGCTTTCTCTTTCACATGTGAGTCTGCAGTAGCCATCCACGCTCTAAAGGGGGAGAAAACGAGGCTGCATTTTAATATTCATTTCCATGACAGAGTCAAAACTGCCTGTAAGTGCAAAGAGATTTTTAAGGAAAAACACAGCTGCCCTCATAACTCACTAACATAGTGAGAATGTATAAATAGTTGCACATGGCAGATAGTTTGTGTCAACACAGTATTGTACTTGCAAGCACTTGGGTAGCAACTGCTTGACACAAGAGACCCACTGAGCGGCTGCTAGCAAAATACTATGCTGCTGTCTACAAAGTAAGCGCTGTGTTACCCAAAAGCTCTGGACAGTGCTATTCAAATCTGCCACACAAAAAGGGGTGCTCAGGGCAAGAGTTTATTAAACGTTACCAAGATTATTTGAGAAGAGAGAACTTGTTATGCCCTTTCCAATTGATTCTGTGCTGCCTTTGTGTTCTGAGCTCTTGCTGATGGTCCCTACTTTCTGACTAAGAACCTGGACAGGTCCTCACCTTGGCCTGGCCAGTCCCTGGCATGGGTGGACAAAGTTGCATGCCACATGTTGGGAACATGGTGACAGGCTCTCCCCTCTTCCCTGGTGGCCCTCCATGCATTTTTCTTACTGCACCATCTGGCTTCAAAGGCTTGATCTAGGGTATTGCAAGTCCCCTTTTTTTGCTGGTAAGCCCTAAGGGATGCTGCAGGGTCACAGGGGCAGCTCCAGCAGCTCCTTCCCCCCCTTCCTGGGGAACGCAGTACTGCATCTCATAAAGGAAACTTTTAGCTAACCCCAAATTGTCGCTGTATCAAAAAGCAGGCATGAGCATGGCCAGAAGTCACAACACGCCCATTAGCCAGAGCAAGATCCTCCCCAGTGCTGTCTCTCCCTAAAAGCCTGAATCTGTTCTCACAAACACCAGAGGCAGAGGGGCAGTGATCTGGGATGCAAGAGACTGGAGAGACACAGAGAAAGAAGTCTTTTTTAATCTAATTTGTCAGTTCACATAACTCCAACTTCCAACTCCACACTCTTCACAGAATTCACACTCCTCTCGTTTGCTTCCCATTTATTACAGGCAATGGTTTAACAGGAACCTCATATCTTCATAACCTTGACTATTTGTGGGTTTTTTGAATTATGTATTTGCCCAGCAGGATTACTTCCACAGAGAAGTGTAGATGGCTGTTACGATTCCCAGTCATAGTTCTTCTTCAAGGAAAAAATTGTAGCTGAATGGAGTCTTATTTGATTTTTGAAATTTTAAAGGACTAGCAGGGGGCTCTGTTTCAATAAGGACCTTTCTATTGCTCTGAGCCTAAAGACTACATTATAATAAGTATTCAACTAAGAGATCAGTCTGCCAAAAACCACCAACAGCCTACATGCAAAAAATTGAAGAAAATATGCAAAGTAGTCTTCGTGCACTGTTTATACAACTCTGTTAGAGATGCACCTGCAGCCCAATTTGGCACACTTGTAACTTTCACATATTTTCACTGGAGTAGTTTGGATTGCAGAGAACAGCTTGTTTCCCTGGTTTTGTGTCACTTAATCCAGGCCCTCACGAGCACATTCAGGAAATGTGGGATATTAAATTCATTTTTTCTGCACAGCAGCAGGTCTATCTTTAATTCAGCTATAAACACAGTGTTTCCTCAAGTTCATTCTTATCCTGTAAACAAAAAAAAAAACCAAACACCCCCTCCAAAACAAAACTCAAATGGATTGAGCGATCCAAACCAACCATAAAGAATTTAAATAAAATTTTTCTTTAAATATGTCTCTCTTACCCAACTGCCTTTCTTCTTCAGGGTGATTTTCTTCTCAGCTTCCTGCATTTTCTACCAGCCTCTTCCATCTTAAGAAAGAAATCACAGGCTTCAAGTTGCTCCTCTGTTACTTCATAAGTACTTTGGAAAAATGAATATTTCAAAGTTAAATGTTATTCAGTACTTTTCATTTCATTTTGTGTACGTTATTTTAAATGGAAAATAAGTCTTTGATGTTCCATCACTTAAAAGAAACTGAAAAAATATTATTGCAGTGAAGAATTTTGTACCTCACTAATACACCAACAGTGCTGAAAACATATGTCTCAAAAGGCATGAACAGTACTTGTAAAGCCATGTAACTCTCCTCAAATGACACAATATGCTTTTATTTGGCTGAAAATGAAAGAGTAAATGTAAGTTGGTCCTGGATACTATTCCCACACATTATTTAGATAATCTCTGCTTGCTTGCAATTTTCATGGCTTTATATGTTTTGTATTCAACTCTCTCATAAATGCACAACACTTCTTTCTCTTTTTAAAATATTAATCTTAATTGCATGCATCCAATTGCATATTCTTACTACGTCTCCTCAAATTCTTATGTATCACTGCATTCCAGTTTGGTTTCTAGCAAATCAAGCTGTAGTGTGAAAATCCTAGTCACACTGAAATCAATGCTCTTGACTTCCACAGGGCCCATAATTATTTCCAAGACTCTTATCACTTCAGAGACTGATTTGAAGGTGAGTGCTTTGGATATCTTTCACAGAAGAATGGCAGGAACTATCACATTATTCCACCCAAATACTGG
This sequence comes from Ciconia boyciana, assembly GCF_034638445.1. Classification (NCBI taxonomy): domain Eukaryota; kingdom Metazoa; phylum Chordata; class Aves; order Ciconiiformes; family Ciconiidae; genus Ciconia; species Ciconia boyciana. The sequence continues at coordinate 29,174,888 of NC_132938.1, forward strand.
TGCCATATTTGAATGAAGTTATGCTTGACTGAGAGCATCCCCTATACTGCAGTTATTTGGCAGGTACAGAGATATGTGAGGAAGTTTTGAAGTAGCTCAGATTCTGTTAGCAGCGTAGAATTTGGCAGTATGACTTACAAAAGTTGCTCAATAAAATTGGCACTTTTGAGATGGCAGGGTGAACACATGATGGGGGGGTAACTTCAGCTTGACATGGTTTTAGTGCTATTAATACAAGTTTGTCTGCAGATTACCCTATACCGGCTGTATCAAGATGAGTCCTCCTAAAAACTTAATGATGCTCATACAGTTTTTATGAAACATACTGTGAATCCAAAGTTCGGCCTATGCTCCACAATCTCTCTCCTATCCCTGTTATCTGATGGACTATATAGAGGAAAATTACCACATTATCAATTCAAAAAAATGGGATTTTCTACATCTATTGGTTTTGGAATAATCCTGAAGTATTATAAGATCATGGAAGGACTATTAGCGTAATATATTTATACAAGGACAATGTATATTTAATCTGTACTTAATGGTGATATAATAATAGGTTTCCCCATAGAGAATGACAATATGATTTCCAACTTCCTGAATTAATAATCTTGCAGAATACTGAGGACCATTATTTCACTTCACTCACATGCAGAAAGAAGAAATCTTTTTCTGTGCAAGTAAGGAAACCTCTAAAACAAATCAAAGATGTGGGCAGACAGTACAGAGAACTAATTAACTCAAGGCGAATAACCCAGGAAAATTAATGCTGAATTGGAGGCAGTTCAAAGACTTCAAGGGTAACAGTTTAAAATGCAGCATTTATGGCCTTGAGTAGTTAAGACCTTGTGAATGGCTATATTCTTTTTGGAAGACATGAAACATCAAAGGCAAGAGGAATAAGAATAAATCTGTGTGTACAAAGTGATAGGAAAGAGAAAGGAAGAGCTCTCATTGTATTTGTAGAAGGGCGAGATTCCTTAAGATCCTCAAAGTCTACTCAGGAGATAGCAACCGCTACTACTGCACTATGAATAGGGCCATGGATGCAGTGAGATTGTCAAAAAGGAACGTGTGCAGGGGTCCAGGCATGCCGCATGCCCTTAGGTGGTGTGCCTGGTGGCTGCTCCACTGTGGCAGGTCTTCAGTGTACAGCATGTCCCATGTCTGTAAGTAGCTCCTTTTATAGTGTTGCTAAATTCAGTGTTCCTTAATCAGAAACAGAGAAGAAAGATGGTTCTGAATCACTGATGTAAAGTGGCAAATGTGGTCCTAGGACACACCAGGAAGTTTTTTGCAGGAGAAATAAAGCTTTAGTACCTCTGTATAATATGCTTGGGTGACTCTATCAGGAATAATAATAATCAGTTTTTAAACTGGTGTTTGGGAAGGAGGAATTAAAACTTGGAACATGTGTCCAAAAGGGCCACTGAAACAACAGGGCTACTTGTATTGCAGAAGAAAGTTGAGACTTGTCTTGTTGTGGCTACTGTAATGAAGGCTGAATAAAGAGGGGCAAAGAGAGAAACAAAGCTGTGATAAAATGTCTCTAGAAAACACCAAAGTGAAAAAGAGATATTGCTATTGAAGGACAAAAGGAGTGGGTATCCACAGGTCCTGAGTAGATGTAACCAAGAAATTAGAGGGTTTCTAGCAAAGTGGAACAACTGCAACAGGAGACTGTGAGAGGGAGGGACAAACACAACAGTTGGTAAGCAAAAGGGAGTGAAGCAGCAGTTTGAACAGAGATCTCCCTTTCCTGGGTGTTTGCTATTCTAAGACGTGTTTCTCATTCTTCAATTAAACTTTGAAATTATTGACTGGAAACCCCTCTTTCATCATCTTCAGCACTATGGACTACTGAAAGAGAGCATTGACTGGGAAAGCTTTAGGCAGCAACAGAGTAAAGTGTGTTCCCTCTATACATCTTGCATGTTTCAGCACTATTGCTTAGTGATAGAAGAAGAATAAATGCTAATTAATGATAGCTATAACATTATAATAAACAGCACAAAACTGAGGAGCACATTTTATCGTAAGATAAGATACAGACACTTTTGATGAATGTCAGTCTGCCAACAATGATAATTTCTATTGCACAGGTATTTAAATACCACCTCTGTCCAGTTCTTGGACAGAGCTGTCTTGGCAAACAATGGTATTTTGATAGAACAAATAATGTATATTGATTCCATCTCATACATACACATGAAACCTGCCCTTTTCCAAGCAACCTCACTCTGTCAGCTGGTTATGGTTAAGGAAAAGATATAATATTAAAATATGTTGGGTAAGCATTTTTATTCTGCTAAATGTTTACCATATCTAGAGTTTTTAAATATAGAGTGATTTTTTTTTTTTTTTAAGATTTGTTAGCTGGTTGAGACAAACTCTACCTTCTTCCAAAAGACATAGGGAACAGAGTACAGCTCGTTCCCCTGTTTAATAAGATTAGGATTTTTCCCTTAATGCTGAATATGGATTCATCACAGTTGTATATTTTCTAAAAATATACATTCTGAATGTCTCAAAAAAGTAAAATAAGTGCTTACATAAATCAGAAGTAAGTGGGGTTTCTCAAGTTTCATGAAAATGTATGCATGGATGAAGATCAAGTGTGGAGATTTTCTGCCGAATGGGAGAATATTTTTATGAAAGTGCCAAAATATTTTTAAAACAATATTTTTAATAATATAGCATCTTACTATAATTTTACTGTCTAGTAAGAATTACTGGTCCTACAACATCACTGTAATTTTTTTTAAATGCTACTCCCTCAAATTTATTATTTCTCTATCAGTAAGCCATGATTTTTTATATATATTTATATATATACACACACTACAAAACTGTGATTGATTAGGCCTGATTTTGATTAAGCAGATATGCATTGTTCATCTCCATCCCAAAAGGGATCAAGAAAGTAAAAAATTAATGAAAAAGGTTAGCAAAGTCATTTAAGAATTAATGTGATTAGAATCCATACCCCTCTTACTGTACCCAGATCTTTCAAGAGCAAATGGCAAATATATTCCAGCCATTGGCAAGCAAAGAATAGATAATAAATCTCAGAGAAATGAGAAAGGTTAATGGAAGACCATAATAAGAAAAGAAAATTATCTCACAAATTCAATTAGGAACTTTGATATCTAAGGCTAAAAGTAGAAACTGGAGGTTCAGAGATACCTGGACATAGAATTGTATGTCATTGACACACCAAAATGTAGAACACAAATGCTTTTTAGCAGAAATCAGTTTTACAGAGGTGGAAGAGGGACAGAAGTATTTACTCCATTGAAAAAGCTTCTTTACTAGCTGGGGTGGATACTGTTTTGCTATATTAAAGCTGTATTTAACATTTACAGACTTTCCACAATGTGATCATCTGACAAAGCCATTCTCAATGGTCAGGAATCCCCCCTCTCTCCTTTCTTACAAGGAGATGTATTCCACAATATTAAATCTAGAGCCTTTGTTTCAACCTTGATTAGTTAAAATAAGATAAATAGGTAAGACTAAATACAGGAAACAAAACTGTTTGCAGTTTTGCACACTTTGGGCTGTTATTCATATGGGTTAACAGAGTTAACAGAGCAGCTTGCAACCACTGTCAACTCACTTTGAGTTCCTTATCCAGAATTAAGTACCAGAAATAGAGAAAAGTTTGTGCAAAATGTTATTCTCTGATTTTTATCAAACATAAGACCCTTATTTTAGAAAAGAAAATGCAGTGATAAATGTAGTAGGGTGTTCGTAAAACTTGGCGCTAGAATATATGCCTTTCTGCAGCAAAAAGCAATTAAGCATCAGGATAAAATAAAGGAAGTGTCTCCTGGAGCTCAAGGAATAGTTGTTCACACACTCGGCCAGGAGAGGGACTGCTGAAGGCTGAGTCATGCTCTGCCCAGCAGAAGCTGCCTTGGTTATGCAGAAAAGGCATCTCCAGGGCAGTGCTGCTGCCAGTCAAAGAGTTTTCCTTTTGATACTAAACTGCAGCATGAAAGCTGTCTACCTGGAGATTCAGTTAAGTGCACAAGCTTTCAAAAAATGCCCACACACCCCAAAATACTGCGTCTTCCCCTAATGGATGGAGGGATTTATTTAGATTTTAAATTACAAATGCATTTCTCCAAGGTTTAAATGAATTAATTATACAGCAATTACAATACAATTAAATCTCAGCAGTATTCAGGTTGTTCACAGGTAGGCTGACACCAGTAGTCAGCCAGTGGCCAGCCTTCCTCTCCCTTCCCCTACCTCCCTTACCCGCCAGGCAAGCCTTTGGCCCTCTCTAGACATTCTCTGTTTCATTTAACAAGTGCAGACTGGACCACTAGTTCTTCTGATACCTATGAAAACACAATTATCATCTTTCTAACTTTTACACTTTTATGTTTCCAATAAAGGGCCTGGATTTCCAAATAAAGGTTTGAAATACATATTTTTATCATCTTTCTGTCCCTCCTTTTATATAATGACTTAATGCAGTTTGGTTTCAACCTTTTTCAATTTGCGGACCTCTAAAAACCTCCCAGTGGGCATATATAGTGAATTTAAGCCTACTAAGAAAAGACTTTTCATGGTTCCATTTCTCAGACCCTTAGGGGAGGAATCCATATACTTTACAAATTAAAAACCACCATAGTGTCCAAGCCTTATCTTGATTGGAACCAACCACTGAATGTGTCCTGTAGCCCTAATTGTACCATTTGATTTCACAGGTCTGCTTGGAGGCAGAAGGATATCATTCCCATTTAAACAACGTTAAATTGGTCAGAATTGGCTTACATATATTGAACAGAATTGTGTATTTCATCATCAGAGCTTTGCCAATGGTGAGTCATTTTAAAGGGATATACCTATTAAAAATTCTTCCTTTACTCAGCTAGAGTCTCTTTATTCCTATCAGGAAAGGGAAAACATACTGACAAACTCAAGAAATCAATTTAACTCAATGCACGTTCTTTAGGGCCAGAGGACCAGTATTCTGGAGAGCAAACTCCCCCTCTGCATGTGCAGTTGTCACTTCAGATATGGCACCTGGGAGGAAAACGGTCTTGTCATGGTCCAGCCTGTCCCTCATTATTCCTGTTGTTGGTGTGTGCACAGTCACGAGGTCCTAGGCACACTGCGCTGAGGCAGGCAGTTGAGGCTCCATCCAAGCTAGGACTTAAGCAGAATCTAGACTCCATGTTAGATATCTCAATACGTAGGGCATGCAGAAAGAGAGAGAGCTCAAACAAGGTCCGAACAGCCACCTGGTAGTTACACACTTACATCTTCTCCTGAGCTTACAACTACTTCAAAAATCAAGCTGGGATCTATTTTTAGAAAATACAAAGGCACTTGGTTCTTACATTCTAGGCAGATATTTATCTGCCAAAGATATTCTGACCCACCTCTCCCATGATGGCACCCCAGTCACTGTCCTATTTCCATGTGACACTAGGGAAACTTGTCTATCACCGCACAACAACAGAACAAACCCCATCTCAACTATGGGACCCTATGTTATTATGTAGAAACAAAAGGAATTACCAAACAGGGATGGTGATCATGAGAAGGTTCCTGAGTATTGCGATCAAGGCAAGTTGGGAAGTCAGGCTGCAGAAACTTTGTACAGGTTATTTCCAGAAGCTATGTGCTCTGGAAGAAAAAAAAAAAAAAAATATTCTCTGTAATTCTCACCCACATTCATGAAGAAATTTTTTTTAAAAATTATGAGAAAAGTTAAGTTACTGTTTCTTTTTCCCCATATGCTTCAGAACTGTCTAATTTGGGTGAAGAGTGGTGGGTGGTTTTTGTGGATTTTCAAGGACAGTTGCTCCAACTGTACATAAAAGCACAGCATCTATTCCATTTTTGGCAGAGCAGAAAGTGTGTAAGTAGCTAGCAAAGTAGAAACATCAAAATCTGTAAATGCTTACTTGAACTTAACCTCCAAGCTTCTGCCTATAGGTGACAGACTCCATTCCCCATTGATGCAAATCCTTTTAATCAATGCATTGCCTCAAATTAATATACACTGTAAAATAAAGGCATTTGTGTTTGAATTTCTTGTGCTGCAGGGAAATACTAGTCTCTTCCTATTGCCAAAGGTGTCTAATAACCAAGTCACACATAACATTTTTTGGAGAAAAAGTGCAAAACCCAATGGCTTATGCAACATGACGCAGGAAAGTGTTGCATGAAAATGCAAGCTGTGGTATGCAGAGGTGATTGCAAAGTAAGCACTAGTTTTTAAAACTAGTTCACTAGAGTACTTAAAAGAACAGTTAACCCAACTTCTCATTCCAATGTAGGAGTTTCATAAAAACTCATTTTAGAATATAAAGCAAATGTCTCCCCAGCCATTTCAAACAGATTTAATCCCTTGTTATTTTAATACATTAAGATGCTGTGCATATAATTTTATGTAAAGTTTTAATATGCCTAATAAGGTTGAACTAGTGTGTTAAATAATCAGTCTTTAAAATAAGTGTGGGAAGAGACGAACTAAGCAATTGCTGTGTTCCTCTTGCTCTGACTTTATATATATAGTTCTGCTATTAACCTTTAAGTTTTTTATGGTGCATTTCTGATATAGAATTTTTAAGGCAGGGAAAAAGAAATAAGAACTTTTTTTAATAAGTATTCCAATTCAAATAAAGGCTTAAACAGACAGCTAGAGTTTAAACAACTCTTAAATTTCATCAAGCCAGGGACACAAATATGTCAGATTTTATTTGAAACCAGCTACATTAGTAAATTGTGTTCATTTGGGGCCTTTCTCAATATTTAAAGGTCACTTTAGTATTAATTTATTTAAGTAGACTGAAAAGTAATTTAGTAAATTCAGCCATCCCAACAGTAATCTGTCTTTGATTTTAAGAGAAATGACAGCTATTCCATCTCATGGGTATCTTTGCCAGTGAACTCTTGTGGTACAGACTGCACGTATCAGCCCTGGTATGTAGTATTTATTTCCATCCCACAGGCACCACTGAACAAATAAATCACTGCTTTTTCTGCAGAGATCATACTAGTTATACAGGTTAGAGAAATCTGAGTTACATGTAAACCAATTTTAACACTATGTTATGTCATTAAAGTATAGCCCGGGTTATTTTGCCCACTGTTATTCAAGAGATTTAAAAGAAGATTTCCAGTAATCTCATTTTAACATTTTTGATTGATACTTCACAATAGCTACAGCTAAGTCAGTTAAATGTCTGGGTACCAGGACAGGGGAGGAAGGGGAACTCATTTGAATGAGCAAGAGTTTGTCTTTTTCAGCCATATCAGCTGCTCTGTGAAATACATCAATAGCTTGCTCACTGTCCTTGTCCTACTCAAAAGGCACTACCTTTTCTGTAAAGTATGGTTTCTCTCTAACACCAGAAAAGAGATGGGAACATAACAATGTTGAATTATTGACATTAGCTATCATTTTTTTTTTTGCCTTGAAAATGCTTTATCTCAAAGAAAGAAACTTCTGATAAAACATTTCATTTCAGTGGACCCCAGTGCTTAGAGATCCTACTAGACACTGTAGTTGTTAAAAAAAGTAAAAAAAAATAAAGACTTTCTAACTGATAACATTGTTTCTTCAAATATATTTTAGACAGCTCTGACATAGGGAATGCTATGCAGAAGTGTACGTGTATGGCTGAAGTAGCTTCCACGCTGTATGCTTTGTGAGGATACTCTTAAGGATAGCAAAGCTTTTCTTTTCCTCACATGAGAATATTTATCCTTTTTTTAGAGCTTAAATTTGAAATTTTAATTTCAGCTCTTAAAAGAATCCAAAGAGCCACCTAAGATATTTTGAGCCTGTATCTTTGTTGCGCTTAGCTGCTGTTAAAGCCTGTACCAACCTGGAACATACCCTCATTATTCAATGCTCAGCTCTGGTGACCAGACTGAGCTCCCTCTCATCAGGGATATGTGCTTTGGCATCTTGAAGAAAATGGATAAACAAATTACTTTTAAAGAAATACTGTCCTGTCATATATCTATCAAGCAGCTACAATTACTATCCATTCTAAACAAACATCCTTTTAATGGGACAATTAATAAACATTTCTGACCTTTACATTCATCTCAAGGTTCTTGTTCCCCCAGGAATTAGTATGGCTAGCATTATACTCTTCATGGTGACATGTAGTGGTTGAACATCACTGCACTGTGTACGTCAAGGAGATATTGCTCCCCACAAATAGTGTGTCTATGGTGGCACCAGGAGGACGTGGGAAGTTAATTTCCCATATTATCCACTGGAAAGAGCCATTTTTAAATGAACAGATAGAGAGTACATCAGAAAATTGCTGGTCTCCCAAATTCATGCTATTGAAATAGCACTTAGGGACTGATTTGTGATAATCTGGTGATTCACTGCAAAGGGATGAAGGAACAATTTCCCCCCTGTTGACAATGATAAGCAAGAATGAGATTTCTCATTACTGCCGATGCACCTGCTGAAATTACTACTCAAGTACTTTCTGCTATTGCTATTTTTCCTTCTGCTGTAATTAAAGTAACATCAGAGGAGCACTGCCTTCTGCTATGTCTCAATTAAACCAAAGTAAGCTTCTTCATGCAATCCTATCCAGGAGGTTTACAAAAGGAACAAGAGACAATATACTAACTTTCATACTGTTTCAAAGTTTTTAGCACTTTCACTATTTAGTCATGCTTTTATCTCAGAGAACTGCACTTCCAAAGACTCATGAGGACCCAGCTGTTTTTAGTTTTCCTGGGGTCATGTCCTTATTAATCTAACTGCAGTAAGATTGCTGGACCAGTACAGAGGTACCTAGTATGCAGGGGTGCCAGAACCTGAGGGTTTATTCAGCAATGACTCAGATAAAATTACCTTTTCTTTCAGTAGCTGATTTGACTGAAGAAAAATAAGCATGGAAACACACACCATGATGTGATCTCAAACTTCAGCCAGATTCACATACCTGACAGTAAATGTAATTTGAATGCCAAGATCAGGAATATTAACTAATTGCTGAGCAAGTCTCTTTCTCTGCATACATAAATTTGGCTTGGCTGTGATTTCGGTCCTCACCCAAGAATCCAGCCTCTTCATGGTTGGACAAGTGAGACCTCGTGCCCTCCAGGGCAGGACTTACTTCACCATAGTCCTGCACAATGAACTAAGTAGTTGACTCATCAGAGGGAGTACAAAGAGTGATTTTTGCTTAAAAGGGTTGGGATTAAATTACTGCTGTGGGATATGTAGAGCAATTTTTCCTGGAGATTTTTCTCTAAATCACACAAGTTATGTCTATATTGCTAAATAAAAGCCAGACAGGCATGTGTCCACATGACTAGGGACACTGACATAGCCCTAGAAAGTGAGACGGGATGGTCCAAAACAGAGCCAGCTAGCAAGCTAGCTGTTAAGTTACACAGCCAGTCAGAAGACCAATATTTGATCTCAGTCTCTGGGCCTCTTTTTTAGAAAAGCAGAGGCATGATAGGACTGCTGTGGTACACCCACTGCACAGGACCATGGCTAAAGTCACAGTGTTCAAATGCCTGCCTTTCTGCAACAGCCGCCTCTGCTGTGGATGGCACAGGATCCCCCCTTTTTCCCCAGACTGTTCAAAGATCGGTTGGCTTAGGACAGGAATATAATATTTGGGTCATACCACTGGGAAATGTGCCAGCCACAGAGAAGAGGGAGAAAACAGCAAAAGGGAAATGACAGGGGATATCAGTAAATACAAAGGCAGAGAAGCTATGTCCATCTAATGTCCAGTTCTACTGATACAGCTGTTTCCTTAAAGTCTGTTAGTAGTTTTGCATCTATGTATAAGCATATATGTTTATATGCAATTAAGATGGAGTTTCATACTGCAGCTAAGGAAAACTAACCCCTAGCTGCAGCCAAGTGCTCCCACCATTTTCCTTATGCAATTTCTTTATCGTTCATCTCACTTGCAGTGAACCAGTCCCAAACACTAAACTAGCACAACTGTACCTTAACTTCTGTTGGCTCAGCTCCCTGAACAAATTCATCATTGAATGGGACCCCATCGTGATGAGCCTGTGCTGGAACCCAAAAACAAAAGTGCTTAACTGGGAGGCAGAAGGAGGAGCAGGACTGGCCTTTGTATCAGCCGGCAGCTATTTGACAGGCTCAGCTGTACTTCCAGCCATACTCCCAGTAAAGAAGATTTTTATTCAACAGAGTTTTGTTGGACCTAACAATGTCTACTATTATATACATCATGACACAAGCAGGAACAGACGCATTTTTTTTTTCCTGTAGGGGGGAGCAGTATTAATTCCTTAAGACCTGAAAATATGATTCATAAATGGACTCAGACATGTGGGTCAATTTGAAACTGGAGCGCTTTCTACTTCCCAGGATCTGATGTATATCCAGGCTTACCTTGAATCTCATATCAAAGTAAGATCCCAGCATATCCTGCTCCCCTCTTCCAGTAAAAGATCCATAAGTACATAAGTAGCAAAACCCCCTGTAGTCTGAAATTTTTTCTTATCCTTTTAGAACATTGCTTTCTGGGCACATCGAGAGTAAATCACATCTATGGGCTGATCTCTCAGAAGGTCATTGCATTATTAATAGCTGATTCAATTTAGCTAGTTAGAGGAAGAACGCTTTTTAAAGTAAGATTGGATTCCAACCACCTTTCTTGGATTTATGTTATTTTTATCCTTTAGCACTAATTGCTCTCTGTTCATGGTTTGCCACACAGCTATAATTTCCATATCTCTATAATACTAAAATAAATAGCTGCTAGGCAATTCTAATCCTTGCCATCATCATGGTGGAGATTTTATTGTCACCCTTGTTTGGATCTTTCCCTAAAAAGGCTTTTAAGTTCATCTGGAAATTGGGTTGTTGCATTTCCCTAGTCATGCCTTCCCACTTCTACCACCTCCCACCATAGATGCTGCTGCTGCTAATTTTCCATTGAGTGCTAGCATATATTGCAGGGTATCCTCACTGCCAAGATATATGAGGCACACTCACCCATTCTGGTTTGAGAAAGCTGTCAGCATGAGGGCTGTCCTCTATCACCATGTTTTTTTAACAATGAAATTTGTTCTAAGGAGAAAATTTGCAAAGTAAAAATAATACCTTAGCACCAAATCCCTTTCAAAAGGCAATGACAGTAGCAAATGTATTTCCCTGTACCTTTCTCTAAGAGCAAGAATAAGTAGAGCATGTCCTTCAGCTACTTCTCTCTAGATACAATATTTATATTCCTTCTCTATAACTGAACAATATACAACAACATTTTGTGATACAGCTCCAATGATATTGTGCTATGTTCACTTAAAAAACACAATGAGTTTTGTGTCACCAGAGGATATACAGTTTCTGCTCTGAGGCTTCTTTTCACAGAATGACTTCTTCATTAGTCCTAGCCTTACTTACATACATAAATAATAAAATGCTTGCACAAAGGATTTAAGTTAATGTTTACAAATATCTTAAGAAATGAAGAACAGTAATGATTTTTCTCTTTACTATTTTTTCCATTAAAAAATTGCTGTGGATGGTGATATGGACATCAGTAGATACAGGGATTCCAAGAAAGAGTAATAGTAATAGATTCACAGAGACAGAGCAGGGAGATTACATTAGCAGCCATATTTTTTCTGGGGAAAGGGAGAAAATTATGGGAATCTTGGTGTTGCGTTAAGAGTTAGTCGCATACAAATAGGAGTCTGAGGAGTGGCTGGGGAGGTGGAAACCCTCCCGTTGAGTCACGAGGTTCAGACAGGACCCCCTTGCTTTCTAAACTCCTTCTCAGAGAGGAGCCTAGGTGTGGCTAGGTCTAGTCTTAGTCTCAGACTTGGTCAACGGTTTATTTTCTAAGGACTGTGTGTATAGCCACTCATTAGTTCAGGGCTTTCACTAAGGCAACAGCATTAATTTTTACACCCCCCAGTCTGGTCGTGTTGAAGAAACTATCATGGCCAGAGCAGTGAAGAGTGCAGTTTATTAGAGCAACAGACACACAGATTCTTTGGATTACCGGTGATAAATTCACTGTCTGCAAAGCACATGCAAATACCAAGAATATGAGTATGAATAACACGGCCAGACACAAACATGTATATAACACGGCCGGACACAACACATATATCAAGAATATGAGTAACATGGCCAGACACAAATGCGTTAAAGATAATAAAGCGACTCTATATAGAGAGAGATTTCTAAGTTTTCCACGGAGGCACTTGATATAACCAAGTGTTCGCCTCTTACCCAAAGGCATCCCAGTGCGGGGGAAGAGAGGCTCAGCCCGTCGACTGATCCCAAACGTCAGAGTGGTACGCAATGGTGTCTTCCCTAACATTCTCTTTCTCTTAAGCTATTTTATACTATCTTTCACCTTTCGGGTGGAGCTTGAGTGACTCTAGTCATACATACCTTTGTTTAGGATTGGTGTAAAGTTTTCTCGCTTCGCTTTTAAAGGTATAAGATAGAAAAATTCAGTGCGCAAGCTCAGTGAGGGGTGGTCGCACCTTGGAGGCAGGTAGCTTTTGGGATGGAGGTGTGTTTTGGTATTATAATGATGTTATAATGAGCAAAGTTCACCAAAAGGACAGCATTTCGTCAAAAACATGGCAGGCTGTTGGCCCAGGGTAGTAAATATGCAGCTTATCAGTTCCATGACACCTTTAAGTTCCCCTATTATTGCAGAGCCTGGCCGCATCACCTCCACACCGCTCCACCCTCCGGGCAGTGCCTCTTAGAGTCAGCACACCAAGTTCCCCTGGCGTTACCGACATCTAAGGTTGCAGCCCTAGGGAACTCCCATGGAATGGACTCCTTACATGTCAGCCACATTCCACCTGGGGAGCTTCTTCAATGCTGTGCCTTACCTAAAAGTGTGAATATAAGTTCTAATTTTTAAGTCACCTCAGCCATTATCCCACACTTGGGGAAAAAAACAATAAAGCAGTTTGAGTGCTCATAATGTATAAGACTTCAGGCCTGAAAGTGTTAAGCGTCTGTGTTGAAAAAGAGAGAAAGACAAGGCTTTTAGATGTGCTATGGGGAAAAAAAAAAGCCAAGCATAAAAGGCAGCTTGGACGTTTGGATCCAGCAAGTGCTGAGGGTTGTCTTGCATATTTTATGATCAGTCTCCCAAGATAAATAACAACACCCTGAAAACCTTTGATGCTTTCAGTTTTACTAAATTACAGCAAGTTACTTTCCCATCGATCAATTAAACAGGCAAGACTGGAACTTGATTGTATATAATCCCCAAGTTGGTGTGCCATAAATCAAGCCCACAGTCAAATAAGTGTTTAATTATGTGTTCACAAACTTTTGTGTAAAAAGGAACATACCTACCAAATCATATTTTTTACTTTTTATCTGGAGAATTTGTTTCTCATTAACTGATTGCCAGCCACAGTGAACTTCCTCTTGAGAATAAGAGTCTGGTATCAAAACAGAATCTCACCTAGGAAGATCCTACATTTCCACTAACTCACATACTTCTGGCAGCTTGAGGAGGACTCCATACCTTGCAGAAACAGGATTCATTCATAATCTGAATGTGTGCATTCCTGGCTGTTTATCCTATGTTTAATTTATTGGGCCCAGGGAACGTATTTGTGAATGGAGTCCAAGACTGAGGAGAGCTGTATATCAAGATACAGACAGCAAACCCATTCTTACACAACAGCCAGGAAAAAAAAAAACATTAATAGTAAGGGCTTATTTTATCTATTGCCACAGGAAAAGCCACAGGATAGAAACCTTCCAGCGTACCTGAGAGCAAAAGCGTCCATTTTCCAGAAGGGATTGTGTGCCCCAAGTATACTGTGACATCCACTTTTTGTAGACTTAGTAAATAGTTGGACCATAGCCTGACCACCATAGTCCACAGCCTGTCTTTTTTATTTATTCAAAAGCACCAGCCACCTGGGGTTTTTTGCTTGCTTTTAGAAAATCTTAGCCTAATGGGCAATCATATGTAATCTGTCCGCACTTCCATGTTAACACCAACAATTGAGTTCACTGGGCTTGTTAAGGCTATCAGGCTGTTGATGGAAGTATCTAAGACTCCTAATGCAAGTCATTACTGCCCCAGAGGGAGATGTTCAGACACTGAGTGAATACTTTGTAAGGACAAAGTTATTTGGGATGCCAAAGTTTCACAATCATAATTTCTCTCCTACTGATATCCTAAGGAATATACTGTTAAGAGCTGTTACCTCATCTTCTCTATTTGGCCTTTTCAATATATTGTTCCTCTCTTGAGAAGAAGCCAGTAAATCCACATTTCCAGAGTGGCTCGGTGCCTGAAGGGTGACATATGATGATTGTCATCAGTTAGTGAACAACTGGGGTGAGTAATTCATAAATGCTGAGATGAAAAGAAGTTTCTAATACTAAAATTTATTTTTTTTTTTTTCTAAAAAGGTCCATTAGGCAGAATACGGATAATTCATCATCTGTGACCCCAACTTTGCTTATGCATGAAGTACTTTAAAGAGAAAGTCATCACAAGTTTTCTCTTGATCTTAAACTACCTTTTGTTGTAAAAACATTCCTTTTCATAGCCGGATAATTACACCATTAAGAAACCTGTATTGCCTTTCTTCCACCATCCCAGCCTAGACTGGTGATCCTTCCCAGAATTCATTTTCTGAGAAACAGCAGGTCTTGAACAAGTTTGGCTGGTCCCAGATGCCATTAGATGTATAGAGAACAGATCACTCTCTTACAGTGCCCTTCAAAATCAATGGAATACTCTTTAATAAATTTGCATAAGGACACAGGCTTAAACTGTAAACTCAAGAATAATGTAGCAATTCTAATTCACGATGCTAAAATCTTTATCCAACATCTTTCACCTCTGCTAATATATATGAAGATGTTTGGAATCCATAGAAATTCCTATTGGAAAACCTAATTTAACCAGAGATCCCAGAGTTGCCACTAAACCTGTAGCTTAAAATTTTGTTGAAGAACTGTGAATTGCATGCTTGTTTGATCTACCTCTAGCCCGCCACAAGAGAACCACATCCACACTGAAACAAGGTGATCTGAGAGCAGTAAAATTGTACATATAGGGCAATTTTAAAGCTTTCATGAAATAATTATAGATTAATTTGAAAGATTAATTTCAGGATCTTGTGTGAGTTATTAAGGCTGTTGGTGTGGGAGGAGAATGGTCAGATCAAGGCAAAGCATAAGATTTCCAAAAGACACAAAGTACACAGCATTTTCCATCTTGCACATCTGTAATTAGCGCTTTCTCGGCACAGCCATCTTAGCATGTAGTAAATGAGACACAATGCCTATTTTCACCCAGGCCAATGCTTGCTGGCCTTGGTAACTTGCTGGCTTCCATCTGCTTTGCATTCTTTACTGCTGGGAGCCAAATGATGACTGCCCTTGCTACAATACGGGATACTCTTGAATGGAAAAAAGGGAGGGTATGCAGGTAAAAAGCAGTGTTATGCAGCAGATGGAGTGTGGGGAAAACTGCTGGAATCATCTGATTATTTTATGAGATTTTTTTTTTTGGGTGGGGAGGTTCTGCTTCTGCTTTATAATATTGAACCTTGGCCATTGGCTGCATAGTTACGTATCACAGCTTGTCCAGAAAAATGTGGGTTGTGATCCCTGGTGTACCAAACACCCATAATTTCATTTAGTTTCTGGGCAGCTTCATGTGCACAGCATTTTGTCAGGTCTGGCACATGAACAGGTTGATACATGAGTATAGACTAGTTTAAATTTCTAGACAAGATTCTTATTTACAGAATCCCAGGATAAGAGTTCTACAAAAAGTCCAAGATTTTAATTTCCCTAGTATATGTGTATTTGCCAAGGACATATCAGAGACCAGATAAGAGCATTCCAAAATTTATTACAGCTCCAAGACTTTGAACTAAGATAAATCAAAGGTAGATTTTAAATTTGAAAGCAGTAAGTCCTTAATATCACTTTGGTACTTGGCAAGTGTAATATGTTGGGTTTTTTCAGCGGAGTGGGAGAGCACTGCATATTTTTTCTGAAACCAAAATGTGTGTTGTATATTCTTCCATTTAGAGCAAATGAACTTTTTTTCCTATTTACCATCTTCATCATTTGTTCTGATTCAGCAAGGTACTCAAATTTAAGCCTACGAATAAGAACATGGAGTCAGTAGAACTGCTTGTGTCCCTCAGCTGAGGAACACGCTTAGGCATAATGATGAATTCAGCCTTAATTAGTTTCTAATACTGCTAAGCACTTTTTAAGACAAGGAAGATACTAAGTGCACTGTGGTTGGAAGGTTTCAACCTCAGCAGGAAGCAGGGTTGTCTTAGCCAAACCGTGAATGTCCTAAGTAATTAATGATTTTCAGGATGACACTTATTTATGTATTTATTTATTTTAAATGAGGAGAGGGACAAGACTCCTAAATTTGGAGTTACCCTGACATTGCTAATGCTACAAAATAAAATGTTAAGAAAAATGAAACAAAGAAAACCCCTAAGACAGGAATGCAACCACATCAGCAGAAAGAATGAAGCAACTTCCCTGTTGGTGAAGAATTCATTTAGGTCATCACATTAGGTCTCTCTACTTATTTGTTCTTGCAGATTAAACTGAACGAGTAGTTTAAATTCTGTTTACTTAATGGAGGGAGTCATTACATTTGTTTAGTGGAAAGGTGGTGGAGAGAAGAGGATGAGTTGACTTGCTTTTGTCAACTTTATTAATTATGTTTAGACATCTTTGTAAATACACTAGGGATGCTAATAGGAAATCAGGAAAATGGAGGGACTCCAGGACAGAGAACTTCTATGTCTGCCTATGTAAGACTACACACGAAGAGAGGAAGCAGCTTCAGTGACTGGAAGGAGCAGAAAAATGGCAGATAAGGAACATGAGTTTTAAGAACAGCCTTCTGAGCAATCTTTTAACTGGATGCCAAACTAATCTGAAGTTAATGGAATTGGTTTTGAAAACATACCTATTTTTGCATGCCAGCTCAAGTCACAGCTTTCTGAAATCTTTGTTGCCATCTCCTCCTTTCTCATTCTTCAGACTGTTATGGAAATAGTGAGACCTCTGCAAGTTGCAAGGATTTATGATGCTTCTTGATTCTCTTCTACTTTATTTCTCTGCTACTGGGTTGTGCATTTTTTTACTTCCAACATTCTTAAATACTTCCCCTAATAAGGAAAATAAGAGTCAGAAAACCATTGGAGTAAAAGATTCATTGACAAAGATAAACATAAGTGAATAAAGTAATGGAGAAAGACAGTGCTATGTATACATTAAATACAGAAGAAAGCAGCTGTCTGTTGAATTTGCTTTCCCACAGCCAAAGCCATTTAGCTTGTATTTAAGAAGAGTGGCAAATAGTAAAAATAATTAATAGAAACAGATATCGCTGGGGCTACTTAAGTAAGAAAAAGTAACATGAATAAGTACTTGAGGGGATATAACATTTAATAATGGATACTTATAGGGAACTTTATGTGTTCCAGGAACTGCACTTACAGCAATTAATCCTTAGGACACCCCAGGGAGACGACTTGGTAAGAAATATTCTCCTGCTCAGTTTACAGAAGGGGTTACAAGTGTGGAAACAAGCTGTCATTGTAATATGCTCAAGACTAAATAGCACCTTGATAGGAACAATAGGGCAAGAACTTGTGAGGTTCTGGATTTCTGTTCTGCATTCACATCATCAAAAGTGGCAGAAACAGAGTGACGTGGGAGATAGATAAGCATGCACGCTTATTTTGTGTGTGTTCTGTTGCCTAACAGAGTGGATCTCATACACTGAAGTCCCATGGAAAGATATCTAAAAAAAATATTGGTGTAATTGTCAGGCTGGAAATCCACAGTTTTCCTTCATGATTTTCAATGATATGACCAATGGAAATTTAGGTTGATTTCACAAAGTAAAAAAATAAGTAACAAATTATTTTATTTTCAGAAATAGTAGGAAATTTGTTTGCTTACATTTTGAGGATGAGATAAGAGTTGGCATGAGTTGAAAATGTCTCATATTTTCCCTTGGGCTTTTAAGTATCAGTGGTTCATTTGAGCAACAGAGGATAGAAAACAAAATAGAATGTGAAAAAGGACAAAACAGAATATAATCAGAAAGGGGAGAAAAGGAACTTAGCTTGTAATTTAAAATTCCTGTATCACATATATTCAAAGTACTTTCCTTTTTTTCCCAACAGACTCATATAAGCAAGCGTTCATCTACCTTACCAAGGTTATTGCCTTCACACAATAATTTTATGTGCTCCCATTTAAAAGCATTTTATTGGACATCCCAATTATAGACTATTATTTTTATTACTAGCAGTGGGTAGGAGTAATAGACCAACATGCCATTATAAAGACAACAACAAAATCATTCCTCCTTCAAACAACACTTACATGTTCTTTTTAATGGGATGTGTAAAATGTTATAATGAGAACCATTCTGAATTGCAGTCATTTTCCTGATTGTACGGTGGCACGTACAGAACCTTCAAAGACAATTTTTTTCTTCTAATTCTTACATGTAAAATAACTAGAATTTTAAAGCAAGGTTAGTAGAGAATTAATATGGACATAGTAATTTTTATTCAGTGACAATTAGTAACATTTTTGTAAACATGAGAGTTCTAGGACAAGTAAAAAGGAAGAATCTGATTTTGATACAGCTGAGTGTCCTGAATATTAAAAATTAAATTATCCTGCCATGAGTGTCAGTGACATAAGTCTATGGACTTCAGCTTGCATGCTCAGGGTGTTTACAGTGATGCTTTCACTGTTCCTGCACAGGAGTGATGGATAACATTTTTTCTTGGGTAATATTCTCCATCAGATATGCTCAGACACTGCTTTTTGTATTCTGCCATTCCAGCTGATAGCCCATTCCTGCAAGAAGGGCAGAACAAAGACCAACCATACTGTGAAGGCAAAAAGTGACACGTGAAATCCAATCATTAATTGAAATATGGCCACTCACTTATCACACTTTTCTCCTCTTAAAAAAATAAAGGGGGGGGGAGGAGAGAAGATTATTATGGCTCCGGTGAGGCTATGGGCTATATGTAATTTGAATCTATTCTGTAGTTTTATGGATAGCAGCTCCCTCAGTCTGTACTTTTGTTATTGTATTCGACAAAGCTTCTTATACGGAGAAAACAGTCAGGATTTGTCCATGCTAACTCACAATTTACAATGCTACATATTGCAATGACAAGACCTTTCCCACATAGACAGAAAGCAGGAGAGATCAACTTTGGAAAAACAAGACTTTGAATGTCAGATTTTTTGTTTTTACTATTTTGTCAAATATGGTCTCTGAGAAAGAAGCTAACAGTAAGCTGGAAGTCATAAGCCCTCTGTTGTGCATGAGCAATGAATCTAGAAAGATAAAGTTATGTTATAGCCTTAAAATAATTTGCAGAAAGAGCCAGAAGCCAGAAAGACTAGTTAAGGAACACAGTGGAAATATCTGCGTGAGGTTACTTCAATTCTAATTAATTAGAGGCAAATTTGGAGGGAAGGGGAAAAGAAACCTAACCCCTGGTAGCAAGGGATGAGAAACCATCCTGCTTACTACAAGTGTCCAAGTAGCCTCACAAGGGAGGAAGTAACTTCACAGCCATATTTAAGAAAACCAAGAAGGAAAGTCTACTGAGAGCAAAGAGAGAAACTCCCTCCAGGGACACTATAGTTTTAACAAAGACCAAAAAAGGTCTTATAGAAAGAGCTGCTTAAAAAAACCAAACCATACAAATAAAAAACAGTCTTATGGGGAAGAAGGGGGTAATCCTCCAGCACCCATTCTAGCTGAGATGCTGAGGCAGTGAAAGAGGGAGCTTTAGCAGAATCCATCCTTAACAAAGGAACAAAGAGGCCCTATAAGAGAGGAAGACCTCAGGACAAGTGGTATACAGGACAGCTGAGCCAGTTGCTGTGTCCCCACACTGGGTAATTTGGAGCAACTAGGAAATCCTTCTAGTGCCAAGACTGCATTTTGGGGTGTTTGGGGGTGTTTTGGTTTGTGGTTTTTTTTTTTCCTTTTCTGACTTTTATGTTTTAAAATTTGTATTTCAAGAAACTTACCTCATTTCCAGCCTAAACTGAATGTGGTGATGAGCACTCTCAGGCTGCTCATCAGAAATGCCCAGGGCTCATCACTAAGAAATCAGCCCAGGTGCTTTCTTCCTTATGGAGCAACACTTCAAAATACAGTGAGGACTGAGGGGAGAAAGCACGGCCGAGGGAAGGATTCCTGCAAGTGGGTATTCCCAGGAACCACTGAGACTTGTGGTTTACATCAAAAATATCCTGACGAAGTGTGCAAGATGCAAGAGCTGCCTTCGTCAAACAGAAACTAAGGAAAACTTTAATATCTCTCCTCCTTTTTTCCGCCCTTTTTTCGCCTTTTATTTGCTTTTTTTGAGAGAGGTTCTTTGGATCCCAGCACTGATTCTTCTTGGAGGAGGGGCCAGATTCTGCTGGTGAGTGTCAGAGCTATGACTCTTTTTCTTTGCAAATCTCTTTCCTCCAGACTTCTTGTACCTCCAAGACAAATAAAATTCCTAAATAACCTGCTTAGGGCTGGTGTTAGCTGTAGAAGTTCTGATCCTTCACTCATGTAAAGCATGAATAAAAATAAGCTCAGCAGGAGTAGGCTTGAGAGAGGGCTTCTAGTCCTCCTGCATAACATCTAGGCCCAGCGCTTCACATTTGCTGCCATTTGTTTCTGCAGCACTTCAGCAACATGTAATTGCTTATCCTGCAGGTGACACATATCTTTGGTGTTATTGCTGCTCTGTGGACAATAAATCTCCACTCAAATATAAGCCTGGGTCATGCCATATGACAACTTCTTTACTTATTTGCATGACTGTAAGGCAGCCTGGCAATTATACAGAAAGTATGTTACCATGGCAACACAGGGAAACTGCAGCATCTAAAAAAAAATTAAGACTGCAGAATTACTTAACATTTTATTCCCCAAAGACTTTGGTATTCCAAGTTTAAACTTTGAATGAAAAATCATAACAAACGGTACCTATTTCATAAATAGTGCTTCCTACACCTTTTAGAAGTAATTGCTTCTTTTCATCAAAGCATTTTATATTTTCATCGTTGTGGAATTATTGAATACAGGGTTTAATGAGTAAAATACTCCTCTATCCGCTGTCCAGAATTTTTTTTTTTTTTTGGCAACAAATACCACTTGATTATTAGTCAAGTGAAATACAGCAATTATTTCAGCACAGTTAATGCATAAGTCCCCTCACACACCTCCCACACAAATGACTGCAGACAGCTCTGACAGCTCCTGCATCCTGGTAAAGCTCTGGAACAGCACAAAAGAATAGCTGAGATTTTACTTTTCGTATGATGGGAAGAGCCAAGCAGTCTGAAGCATGAGAAGGGACACAGGAAGGTGAGAGGGACATAACCATCCAATACCCAAGTCGTGGGCTGATACCCACCAACTTAAGACAAAAACCACTCTGGCTACTGCAGATCACCTTGTAAACTTGGGGTTTTTAATCATTTAGTATATACCATTGCTGGCATATCATTACTATAAATAGTGGCAGTACAATGAGGTACACATACAATATTAATGAAATTCAAATAAATAAAAAAATAAATATCACTATATCCCAGAGCATTTTCTCTTGTGCTACTGTTTGTAAATTATTTCTTCTCAAAAACATGGTCAAAGCATGTAAAGGCAAAAACTGTTTAGTGGCCTAGGAATGTTCATTATGTGTCTCTTTAAACAGAAATAATTATAAGCAAATATGAAGCAGTCATAGTTTTGTGACACCTTTCTCACAAACAGAGGGTAGGCAGAGTTCTCAGTCTGAGCCCTTTTTGACAAAAATGGAACATGTGACACATACAAAATTTAGAGAAGCCTGTTAATGCATAATTCATGCTCTACACTGAGGTAAATACTCTGGGTTCAATATTTTTCTAAATAGTTCAAAACTGCTAGCAGGCTACTTTAAAGTCTGATTTTGAAAAAACACCCCATCCATCCATTCATTGGCATAGTCAATAGAAAAGCACACATTGACTTCTGAAGATCAGAGTTTGAAAACCAAAAGTCTTTCTTTTCAGTGTCTCTGATCCACATTCCATGCTAATTAACCTATATCTTTCAATTAAAAACAAATCTTGGTTCCTTAACAAGAAGCTTAATTATGTTACCTATATTGCATTTCTGAAACAGGTGATAAAGTCCAGTCTCAAATTTAAGTCTTTGTTAACACCACTAACCAATATGATTCACAGAGAGCTGGTTAGGAACAGAAACTCTAAAAATGTCCAAAGCATTTGCACAAATGAAACATGCAGAAGTTAACCACCATGGCCTATCCAGAATTATGTGTTGCCTTAGTACATACAATAAATATGCGATACAACAATTCAAAATAGCCCAGCTGTCTTGAGTAAAATTATAGAGCTTGAGGCCAACAATACAATGGGAAATAAAGTAATAGATCAGTAAAAACTCAGAAATAAAAGCAGCAAGGAAATGTTTATTTTTATTCCAAACAATAGTCTCGATGAACAAGAACCAGAATGCCAGGCATAGCAAAAAGCAGAAGGAGCAGGAGGAAGAGAGGTAACAGAAGGAGATACTTGATGTTGTCAGGGAGTCTACTGACATGTCAACTGAAGCAACAAGCTGAGAGCTGTGAAAAGAAAACGGTAAACAAGAAGCAGCAGCTCAATCATTAAGAAGCAACAGCCAGCTAATGGGAAAAGACATCCAGCTATCAGGAAGCCAACTGCTTGGAATAAAACTACCACAAAGGAAAGATGACCACCTGGCACCACTGAAAAGAAAACAACAGCCAGTTGCACATACCAACAAAATTACTAGAACTATTGAGTGGAAAAATCAGCAAGAGAGGAAGCCTGAAGGTAAAGCTGCAGGAAGGTCTTGGCCCCACTGCAGACATTATTTGAAACTAATTCAATTTTGACTACAGCCTCACGTAGTTGCAGTGCAGCTTTCACAATGAAATGGACTGATTTCCAAGGGCTGAAAAATCTGTGTTCCTACTGGAGAAAATGAGGTACCATCATAGGAAGGGGATTACTTACCACCTCTGACTAACTGTTTACCCATCTCTGTTTCACAAATGCTTAACTGAGTGATATTTCTGTTCATAGGGTAGGATTCCTTTCACACCACGGCAGTATTTCCCATCATGCCAAGGCCCAGATACAACTGCATGTCTAACTAAAGAGGAGGAGGAAGGAAGGATGACACAATATCATTGGCATGGGACGTGAGAAGCCAAGCAGGTTTAATTCCCTGCCCTGCCACACACTTCTGGAGTAAACTTTTATAAGCCTCTTTAGGCAAGTCTGCTCCTTCCAGTACACCATGGTTCAGAGAGCCTTGGCATGGCTTTCCACTGGGCTCTGCAGGTGACGTGTGAGCCTGCACTGGGATACATATGTGCTCCTGCAGTGACACTGGAAGCCTTCCTTTCTGTGAAATGAAGATAATGATCTTCCCTGTCCTATAAAGGTGTGATCTGGACAGAGATATGGATGGCAGAAGTGAAATATTAGGTCTGTATATCCTCTTTATTCACAGAGCGCAAGCTGTCTGGTTAAAAACCTAGTGGATGTAGGCTGAAAGGAATGTACAGCCACCTCTACAGAAAACATATGGCTGAATTCAATCTTGGTGTAAACAAAAATACTCTAAGATCACACAATTTCTTTTCCTCCTTTTTATTTCACACTTTTTCAATAGCTGCAAACTATCGTCAAAGCCCATCACAGCTGAAGTCATTTCTGAAGCCAAGCTATGCATTTTTTAACACCATTTTAATCTTTTTCCATATGTCACTCCTTCTATTTCTGTTGCTCTTCTTCACCTGTAAGCCAATTATGTATCTGGTAATTCGCTCTCCAGTAAAGTCTGATTCATCTGTAACCACGTAAGGACAGATTCCATGAAGAAATCTTTAGGCAAGACAGTTCAGAGGAGGAAAACTTCAGTTTCCCCTAAAGATATTTTTCCAAAACGTTCCACTTCTAGGAAAAAGCTCTCTAAATCCTGTGGAATTATCATAAATAATACAATCCCTAAGGCCAAAACTACATACAGGGAAGCCTGTTTCTGGACAGGTTCTCTTTCATGCAATATTCCCCTGTGCACTTTATTCCTTTTTAAAGACTCCTTTTTAAAAACACTCTTGAGAGGGGTAAGTTATATTTTACTGTGTCTACAGTAACTACAGAATTATTTCATCCAACAGATATCTTTACACATGGGCGCTCTTGTATTGTTTTGCCTGTATATCCACTCTTTTGACTCTAAATCAATGTTTTCTCTACCATTTACTTTGCCTGTTTGAAATGCATGGATATGTTTTACCTTTTCCATAAGAAATATGTTACTTTAGGGACTAATAATTTAGCAGCTAAGACAGCTCATTAAACATCTCTTACCTTGTTTGACATACTGTTATTTTTAATACATCTGGTAGTCTTTCAGCCCTTTTTGTGGAACAAGCAGTACTACTTTTGTTCAAGTAAATGTGAATTAATTTTTGTCAGCTGATTTCATAGGATGAGATAGAACTCTGAAATGAAATCCAGAGACATTTCACCTGCTGCAGTCTGTACAGCCACTGATTTTCTATTGTACGTTCAATATAAAGGAACAATTAAGAACATGCCTGGTAAAAAGTAACTTTTATAGGAATCATGATACTTCCTGCTCAAAGTGTTTTTATATGTTTAGATAGACATTTTTCCATACTATTCTACTATGCTTCTAGAAGCAGAATTAAGTGTAAAAGTCCTATGACTATCTTTCCCCCCCCTTTACTCCCAACTCACAAATCAGTACAGCTAGATGTGTTTTCTCCCATTTTTAACCTGGTGACAGGGGCTGCTGCTCCTTCTCCTGGCTGCAGAGCTACTTCCACTCCCTTGCTCTGGAATCCCAATGCCACGTGCAGGCAATATCTGGTGTGCACAATGCTACACCACGATGCAGGAGATGCAGGTACTGAGGTAGAGGAAGAGGGAGAGATCAAAGTGAGCAGTTCATGCTCAGTCCACATCTTAAGTTGCCCCTGAGGGCTCCTCAAAAATAGCTCATGATACATATATTTGGTTAAGTGTTCCCCCCAAAACTGCACGCCATAAATTCTCCAGAGCAGCAACTCCCCCAGGCTCTGCTACTTCAAGTGTTTCCTCATTTGCTCCCTTGTCCTCTCCTGAAATGATTTCTGTATGACCTTATCTTCTTTCTAATTTGTGTGTGCACATATGACAAAGAAATTTTGCAGGGAATCTCAATCTTTGCCATTTTCAATTCATAATTAATTCACTCCTCCTCTTCATTTATTAATGAACTAATTTCTTGCTAAGGTAAAGTTACTCAAAAAGGAAAAAGGCAGAACTTTTTCAGTTCATGAAGGTCTCCCACACATCAGTAAAGAAGCATGTTTTGGTGGCCTGCTGCCTAGAACAGTCCACAAACCCTAGCAATGAATAACAAAAGCTGCACATTTAGGAAAGCTGGGACCTGGCATTTGTTTTGGATTTTGTGTTTGCCTCTTATTTCTAAGCCCTGTAAGTCTGATTAGACTTTTTAGAGGAGGAAAACAAAAACAAAACCCTCAACTGTTCCTCTATAATAATCGTCAGAGAAAATCTTTTTTACAGCCTCCCACCTTCACATCTGGGGATAGTATTTGTTTTCTGAGGACCAGGAAAGCAACCATTTGCATTTGAATACAAAATACCATTTATAATCCTTAGCATCCTGGAATGGAAAGCTCAGGATTTCAGGGGTCTAATTCAGGAATTATAAAAAGGCAGAGCAGACTGTATGTCTCAGTGCTACTTTTCCCATGTTGGAGCAGCACAGTCGTGCAGGTTTGGCTCACACTTTACATACCTGAATTCTCCCCTATACAGTCTCATCATTATGCTGAGCTACACGTCGCTTCCTACAGGCAATATATTGCAAGGTGAGGGGAAATGTGGGTAAGTGAAGATAATCTATCCATACTACTTGCACGGAAGTTTTTGAATATTGCATGTTACTAGGCACAACTGCTAGATTATGCGTGCCTCCCGTTCTCCCTGCCCTCTTCTGTGACCGCATGTTACGCACTGATTTCAGATTACACTCACTCTCCTTTCACTAACATTACGTTCTCATTTCTATGTTCTCTTAGAAAATAGGTCTTTAGCTCACTCAACTATGTGGCATACACATTTCTGAAACAAAAAATAAGGTCAACCAAGGTCATCGTTACTAATGGAGCCTATTCTAAAATTATGTAGCCCAGATGTTTCTTTTTTTTCTTTTTTAATCAAATGTAGGACAAGAGTAAAGAGTACTTGAATTGACACATTAATATAGGAGGGAGACTATGTGAAGATGGAATCAGAGTTATAATCAAAGCCTGCTGCATAAGAGCAGAATGCTGCAGCTATGTTCAGAGTGGAGTATTGGTAAGGAAACCAGTTACTGGGCCCTGAAATCCACATTTTAAATTAGAATTAAGATTTGAGGCAATTCATACTTATAATTCTCAATTAGTCTTTATTTGTATCTACCTAGAGCAGGGAATCATTAATTCTGCTAATGTATTTGAAGGAAACTTCATTATTTCATCAGTGTTGTAGTCAAGAAAGGATAAAAGAAATAAATTGCTGAGAAATGAGCCCATTCCTATAGAAAATCAAGCACATAAAATTGCAATACCTTGTTTCCCACAACTTTCGGTAATTTTTGAGGAACTGAGGCACCAAACCCCCAGCATTTGTTGTTTGTTTCCATGAAATTACCACTATAGACTGCACTTGAATTATCTCATGAGCAGGCTGCCTTCCCACATTTGCTGTCCATGAAAGAAAACAACTGAAATTCCCCTTCCTCCTGTTCTTGTTCATGTGATACTCACACGCAGCCTTCCTTTTAGCCTTCCGTTGAGGTCCCTCAGGTTTTGTGTGGTCATTGCAACTAATTCAGTGCCTTTATTTCATCTTATATTTTAGGATAAGCCAAGAAAAAGGCATGGAAATATCCACTGGCCCAAGATTGTATAGACCTAGCAACAAAACCAAAAGGAAAAGTTACTACTTATGGCTCTTCTGAGGGCTTCACAAAGCAGCCAAGAAAGGACAGCCCTCGTGTACCACACATTGCTAGGGTAATGGCAGCATTTTCCTGCCAAGTACTGTTTGTTACCAGAACAAAGTCCAATTACATGGTTGTTAAACAAATTTCATTGTTCCTAGATGGAAAGTTTCAAACCCGAACCGTAGTGCTTTATCAGTTCTTTCTCATGTAACATTTTTATTTTTCTTCCATATAGCAATTAAAGAGATTCAGTAGGGATTACTGAAAATGTTACTACTTTATGTGAAAACATTAAATGTGAAATTATGAAGTTTTGGCAGTTCAAGTGATAAGTGGAACAAGTCAGCATTTTAAGTTTTCCACATATAAATCAGTTCATCACTTATATCTAATAAAGAGATTATAGCTGAAGAAACTAGAATTCATATCCCATCCTGTTCTCATGGTAAGGCTGGTATAGGCTGGGAATGTATCATGTCTGCTTGAACCACTGCTTCTGGGAGTTACATGCATGCTGTATAATGAGAATAAAACTTCATGCCATATTTTGAAAATGGCATTGATGGCCTACTTATGGCTTCACAATTCAAGGTCATTTACAGGGATCATTACCTCCACTGATTCTGCCAATTCTTTTGATAGTTTGACATAGTCAACTAATAAGGTTTCTGAAAGTATTAAAGCACGGGTTGCCTTAGTTTAAAATAGATGCCCACTTAGATACATTGATGAATTTCAAACTAGAAAAAGGCATATGTATTTTAGTTGGGTTTATATTATAAAACTCAAGCATATATAATTAACTAAGTATCTTACGCATTTGTTTGTAAAGATATTCTCATATTCCTGGAATACTTATTAAATTCTGTAAGAAAAATGGTTCTTCAAACATTATGTCTTTATGCAAAAGAAATACTCCTTATAATTTTAAGCTCAAATACCATTTTAATTTTTTTGTTGAAAAGAGTCTTTTTATGAAATAATGAACTAGAAAAAGTTACTTGGGAACAAGATATTAAATCCTACTACATGCAGGAAGATGGGTCTAAATCTCTTGGACATTTTTCAGCCAGCAATGTGTCAAGCACTTATTTTGTTATGAGCTTTATTTCATCTGAATAGCAAGAAAATTCTTACTGATTTAACTTCATTTACTTTGCATAGTCAGTGGCAAATTTAAAGAATGGATTTATTAGGGATTTTCTGTCTCTAGGGGCAAATTTTCTCTCTCTTTCCAGCAAGATGTGCAGAGATGCACTACTACAAGTATTAACCTCTCAGCACCTACAGTAGTGATAGTTTTATTAGGAGAGGAGTAGGAAAATGTAATTCAGGCATTGAGTACTTATAATTATTACTTCTTACTACTAATGTCTCTTTATGCAAGTAGAGCTAATAGCACTGAATTATCAGTACCCATATACTGATATACTGGAGTTATACCCATATAACTCCAACAGTGAAACTATCTGGCATCAGGTACTGTTCAATGCTGTGA
Source organism: Ciconia boyciana (assembly GCF_034638445.1). Lineage (NCBI taxonomy): Eukaryota > Metazoa > Chordata > Aves > Ciconiiformes > Ciconiidae > Ciconia > Ciconia boyciana. The sequence goes on from NC_132938.1 coordinate 29,203,496, forward strand.
ATTTTATTATTTAATCTGCAAATGTATACAAAAAGACTTATTTGCCTACAGATGATAAACAGAAACAAATTATGAACAAGGTTCATTAAATATATACATCCATTTTAGTAAGTACTAGTAAGAAAGACAAAGGGAAAATATTTGTATTTGAATATAAACACAGGCACTGGCTACACTTTCGTTGCCATCTCTACTGCAAAGTCAAGCAGAGAGGTGCTGTACTGTTAATGTCATCCAACCTTCTGATATGTTCACCATGTGAGCTTAGAAAACCTTAGTTATGTTTAGGGTGGTTCCTTGCCACACTTGTCAAAGGTGCCTCACACCCTAATGATGTCAATATTTATCCCAGTCATGTTCTCAAAGGACTTCAAAGCACTGAACGCCATCAATTTCAAATGGAAATACTTGGCTCTTTCAGAAATACCTTTAACGTTTATCTGGCTACATCCATTCCAGGATCCCAGTGCTTTGTAAATACTACTGAACATAGCACAGTGCTTTTTAGGGCATGGAGGTATGGACAAATGAACCAAATCTATCAATATCTCACATAGGAGTTCTCTTATGAAAGACCAAGAAGGGCTTTCTTCTGCTCTAGGCAGAAGACCAGAGTTTTGGTGACTGTTATGGTTAATTTTCATAATTACAATAGCTAATAATAAATGACCACTCCTTAATTCTTTCTGCACTGCCAGTTAGTAAAACAAGTCTCCTGTCTCTTGCTTATATTTCTCTTTGAGCAGGTTTCAAAAGTGGGATCCAAAGCCACGTGTTTGGCACCCCCATGGGAAGAGGGCCATTTCCAAGCCTGCTGCGCTCAGGAGCCATGGGCAGAAGGATGGGTGCCTGAACAGGCTGAGGAAAAGAAGCTCTTGTTGGGTCTCCAGTCTTAAACAGGAGCGTGTCATTGTGTGTTATTAGTGAGAAATCAAGCAGCAGGAAGCCAGATGTTTAAGTGAATAGCTAAAATGTATTCCAGCCCTGAAGGTACTCTTTGGTTTCTCCTTACTTTGAAGCTCTTTCCTGACCCACCTGAAACTTGCCTTTCTCCTCGGCTGTCTTGCTCACTCTGCTCTCACTACACCTTTCACAGTAAACAGTTGCTCTATTTGTGAAAGATAATTTCATTTTATATCAGTACAGTTAGGAGAGACGATGCCCCAGACAGAAAGCTGCAGAAGCATTTGCTGGGCATGGTTTTGTGGAGGCCTTTGCACCTCAGATTTGCATGCACACGGTGCTTTCCTCATTCTTCTCAACCAACCCCAACTCAGAAGAAGGGAATATTTCCGAAAAAAAAAAAAAAAGATTGTGAAACTCTATAAATGAATTTTAAGCCAAAGCCTTCTTGTGTCCCCAAAGTATAGGCAACAACACTGGCCACTACTGTAATTGGGTCTGCAGTGAGTAGTTCAAGGGAGTCAAGCTGAATGACAGCTCTCTCTGGGCTAATAACTGCAGAAGCTGAGCCATTTTTTTTCTACAGCTGAAGCACTCCTACAGAAGATTAAAAGCGAAACACAAACATTTGATTTTTCTCCACTTTAAAAATATTTATTTTATTACCTGTTTAGAGCCCTCCAGGGCACTTTTCTGCTTTCTAACCACATTTCAGTGGCATGCCATCCTCAGCACGATGAGGCATGTGTCACCCTCGTAACAGACTTCATTGCATTTCTATTCCTTTTGGTCATCTACAACACAATAAAAAAATCCAAATATGATACGAAACTGCAAAAAACGAAAAGGACTTTGTTTAGACTCAAGAACAGTTCCCCAGATCTGAAGGGCGTTTCTGAAATTACAGTGAGAGCTTCTCTCTGTTCCAAAATCTGGGTATATTTTCACACATTCCCTGACTGATTCATGGGATAGTCACCAAGTTGATGGAATAGCCCTGAGAGATTTAAAAAGATTATACCAATTTAGTTAGCTAAAATGCTGGGAACACATTAAAATCATCAAAACTATACATACTTTTAAAAATGTAAAGTTATTTAAGCCTAAGGCAGATTGTATATTCTATTACAAAATAGTACATTAAGAAAGAGTTGACTCTTTTTTTTTCCTTTATGATAAGCCCTGGGCTAAAAATCTATTCTTCCATCCAATTTGTCCCCACTGTTTTCTCACAACAACAATAATCCTTCTCTCAGCAGTGTGTGTTAACCTTAATGCAAAGCATCTCACCGAGAAACAATGCGCTGACACCTTTGGTGGAATTTGGTACTCAGATGCGCTGTGGATAGTGTACGTACAAGACACCTCTAAATTTCCTCATTTCAGTAGTGTAAATTAGCAACATTCAGAACATATTGTTTGAAAGCATTCATCACAGAAAATTTTTGTAGATCTTCCATGAACTCTAGTACTGTTTTACTATCGCAGCAATACAAATCCGTCGTCTTAAACTTACGGGAACATGTTCTTCATTCTATCACAAACCAGGCTAACCTTAAAAGTCAGTATTTTTGCATGATTTACTTCACCACAGCTGTGCTCCAACTACATTAGTGCACAAAGTACAGCCAACCAGCCAGCTGTGCAATTGCTCTGTCAGCAACAGTCTTTTAAACCCAACACACTAAAACGGCTGTTTAAAGATGTGTCGAACTATTCAGCGGTGATTAGAATACTGAACGGGAGTGGCTGTTTGCTGGTTAATGATAGGCAAGAGATATCATTTCCTACCCATGGAAATAGATGAATTTTTTAGGACTTGCATTGTCGTACTACTGCATCCTAATTTACAGCACACAGCACTGCATTAAAAAAAAAAAAACAAAACACAACATAACTGGGCTGAATTCCATAGGCCTTTGTCAGGCAAAAGCCATCACTCAATTAAGGAGCGCAGAATCTGGCACACAGACCTTGAGCACTTGTCTCATATAGAATGATGTATGGTTTTCTAAAAAAAGAAATTTTGAAACTAACCGATTTTATTTTGTCTTCCTATCTTGTAAACAAGTGGAAGTATGAATGTTTGTATCCCTTCTACAATTCCCTCTTCTAATGCAACTGTAAATATTGTGAAGAGACTTATAAAAGTTTAAGACCTTTTGGACTCCTGTTTACCACCTGTCTGCAATGATATCTTGGGGCAATGCATGATTATAGAATCATAGAGTAGTTTGGGTTGGAAGGGACCTTTAAAGGTCATCTAGTCCAACCCCCCTGCAATGAGCAGGGACATTTTCAACTAGATCAGGTTGCTCAGAGCCTGGTCCAACCTGACCTTGAATGTTTCCAGAGATGAGGCATCTACCACCTCTTTGGGCAACCTGTTCCAGTGTTTCACCACCCTCATCATAAAAAATTTCTTCCTTATATCTAGTCTAAACCTACCCTCTTTCAGTTTAAAGCCATTACCCCTTGTCCTATTGCAACAGGCCCTGCTAAAAAGTTTGTCCCCATCGTTCCTATAAGCCCCCTTTAGGTACTGAAAGGCCACAATAAGGTCTCCCTGGAGCCTTCTCTTCTCCAGGCTGAACAACCCCAACTCTCAGCCTTTCTTCATAGGAGAGGTGTTCCATCCCTCTGATCATTTTTGTGGCCCTCCTCTGGACCCGCTCCAATAGCTCCATGTCTTTCCTGTACTGGGGACTCCAGAGCTGGATGCAGTACTCCAGGTGAGGTCTCACCAGCGCAGGGTAAAGGGGCAGAATCACCTCCCTCGACCTGCTGGCCACACTTCTTTTGATGCAGCCCGGGATATGGTTTCCCTTCTGGGCTGGGAGCACACATTGCCAGCTCACGTCCAGCTTTTCATCCACCAGTACCCAAGTCCTCCACAGGGCTGCTCTCAATCCCTTCATCCCCCAGCCTGTATTGATACCAGGGGTTGCCCCAACCCAGGTGCAGATAGAGGTTTATTATCCATTGCAAAATAAGAATGTATTTTTTTATTCAGTTTCATGTTCAACTGATTGAAAGCTCTCTTGTTAGCATCTAGGAACTGTGAACATGAAGGAGTAAAAGAGACCCCATGAAATCATGTAGATTAATCTACCTTGCAGAGGTCTGTGGCAGCATAAATATCACTTACCCTCAGCTAGAATGACTCCATAGTCTGTGACTTTTCAGTTTTAAGTTCTATACAGTGAACAAACACCACTCGATTAAAAAAAAAAAAAAACTTTTACTGAAAAAAATTGAAATATTTTATCTAATTCAGTAAGCATTAAATATTGCCTATTAAGCTTATTATTGCTAAATTGGGCCATTACAGTAAATAGCCAATATCACTTACCTTTGCAACATCAACAATGCCACTCCATGACTCCTGACTGTCATTAAGCAGAATGTCAGCTCCTGGTTTTGATATCTTTAAAGTCATTACTACAACTCTTCCTAAGGGACAAATTCCTGCTATTTGTAGAGACACCCAGAAAATTTTTGCTGGCTTTTCTACAAAAGAATGCCAGAAGGACAGGGCTGTCTTCAAGAAGAGTGAAAAACCTTCCCAGAAAAATCTCTGATGGGAAAGCAGATAAGACAAAAATAACAGACTATGAGCTTAAGCATAGCCCCATTTCAACATTCAAATGGCCTTTGGATCAAACATGATCTGCTGGGTCAAAGCCCATTCAACACCACGGAGATGCTAACTTTTCTTACGTGTCTAACAAGATGAACAAGCCCTGAGTTATCAGGAAAGGTTGAGCTAATTTCCCCATACATCTGTACTGAAGCAAAATGAAGCCTGCGACAAATCACAGCTCCTGCAGGAGCAAGTTTCATAGGCTGGCACCATTTATTAAGCCAGACCAATACACATACCTAGAACTTTATCTTTATGATGGATAGCTTCGTCACTCTGAGCATTTCCAGCCTTTCACTATCAAATCTGATCTGCCCTCCAACAGCCTCTCTGAGCAATGCACAAAGTATTGTGCACAGCAGTCACTTCTGATGAAATTCATCGCTACCTAGTTTCTGATGATGTATATGCATTCTTGTATTTCGTTCTTAAGTTTTCCACTGAATCTATGAATTCAGTTTGTAGGTGGTGGACGTAACTAAAATGTTGGATTATACACATGAATGAAAAGAATATAAAAATCCAAATATTTTGGTCAAAGTTTGGAAACACTGCTGTAGCTTTTCCAGGAAAATTTGTGTGCCTTATTCTTTAGCTGTCTTTTGTAGGCCAGTCTCTCATCCTAGGGAAAGCACCTATTTTCATACAAAAATTCTGTTTAGTCAAAAACCACTTTTGCAGTGAGAGTGCTCAAGTGTAATTTTCCATCAAACATAATACCAGCAAAACAGTAAAGGCTGAAATTTAAAGTCCTGTTACTATGTACATTTTATAGTTTGTTCTTTTTCATTCTACTCACTAAACCTCTTTTACACGAAAGGATGCATCTCAAGGATATAGCTGATGCAGGGGAGCATAAAGTAAGAATCATTTACAGTCAAGGCTAAAACAGTCCTTACCTCATTAAAGGTTTGCTATTGCAGCTGTTATGGTCTATCAGGAAAGGAAATCTTGCACACTAAATGAGGTACAATGCTTCAGCACAAAAATGAGAACTGTTTGGTTGAGTCTTACCCTTGCATTTCCCAAGTTTAATCAGACCCTTAATGTTAGTTTAGCGTATTTTTCCTCTGGATTCCTTTTTTGGCGCTTAAAAGTAGAGAAGATGAACAAACATTTATAACAGACATTTTCTTTAAAATTAAATCTGCTGGTGAAGAGTACAAGGCAACCTTCTTATGGACCTCAGTACAGCAAAGCTCCAATTTTCCCCTGGGCTCAGCAGAGTTTCACAGGAGCAACCATTTTGCCAAAGGTGAGGTCTCCTCATGAAGACAATCACTTTGCAGAATGGGGTCCACTCATCTATGAGTCCCAAAACCAAGTTCATACCACTAACATAATTGTATCAGGACTATAAACAAACAGGTTCCTGAATCAAACATTACCTAAACAACTCTCGTACTATGACACCATGAAGTATCCTTCCCATCAGCCTCACAGGCAGTAGTATTGGTGTCATAAAAAATGTCTTTATCTAGTATTTATACATATTGTATATATATGATTTTATTTATATTATCTATTTTTCTATATTAATATATAATTTATATCCATATTAATATATAAAATATATAAATATATTTTAATATATTATGTATTAATATATAAAATTTATAATTTTAATATATTTATATATATATTTTAAAAAGAGTATTTACTGCCACTGAAGCACCAAGTATGCTATATATTTCACAAACAGAAAATTGCTTCAGACAAGTCCCAGCTTCCCTCCTATGTTAGGTTTCTTCTAAAATGACTGAAAAATTTGTTTCTCTTCTGGTTAGAGTATACATCTTTATTGAGGGTCTCCAACCCCCCTGTGCACCAGCTGTAAACCTGACAGCTCCAGCCACGCACCAAGGCATAGCAGAGGGCAGGCCTTGCTGTCACAACACGTTTGAGTCTCAGACTCAAATTAGGCAGGACTTTCATTTTATTAATTAACTGCCCTTGATCAGTGATCCAGGAATATACATGCATCAGTCAATTAGAGTTTATGTAGTCAAGCATTTACCCTTAGCTGTACCTAAATTAAAATATATCAGAATCAAACATGGAAGGTACAGTATACAGTTGGCAGACTTATTTTTACAAAACACTTAATCACACCAAAAGATCAGTTGCATGATTTAGTATATCAAATACCACCTTCAAAAAAAAAATCATAACTTTAATATACTCCAGTGAACAGTGAAAGTAATGAGAAAGGACAGTATTTTGTTATAACGACAAGCCCATTTTTTGTATGCAGCTTTCTTAACTGGAACAATGTCTCAATAAACAGTAATTGATGTGAAGCAATTCTGGGATAGCTTTCTATCCTGTGTCAAATGAGATACATAAATACTCATGGAGTGTTTCCACACATTCTTCAAGCCATACTAATTTCTACAGAACTACCTGGAATCCTGGCACTCAGAAGTTGTTTATCCAAAGACTCTGATAATAAGACTGTCTGGTTTCTCTTATTTCATACTCGACTGGGGGGTGGGAGGGGACAAAACCACCATAATTCATGTTCTTTACTCTTGCACTAAATCACAGCTTTTCCTATATTTTCTTGTCTCTCAGGCAATAAATATTTCTCAATGCCTTCCCCCATGCACACTACAGCTAAGTTAAAAACTGAGTCCTTAGGATCAAAGATGGTTCAGTTCTGTTTTTTCTACAAAATGTCAAAAAAATTAATGAATTTGTTTCAGGAAGTCACTTTTCGTTGCTCTCGAAGAATATTAACAGGAGTATTTGAAAGAATGTCCTTGAGCAGCAAATTTTCTTATCAATAGCAATTTTGGTCTAGTTATCTACACAGAAGCCTCTTGCAATGGCAAGGAGGGTAATAAACAAGACTGAAATAGGAGTAGAAAGCAGCCAACTAATAAAAGTGTAAGTGTCTAAACAAAAGACAGAAAGAAAATTTCCTACCATGTTCACAGAGCTTAAACAAAGAAGCCGCCACTACATTATCTACATCTGGAGTCTGGCCTTCAGATCACTGCTGATCTACAGCTTACTAAAGAATGAAATGTACAGATTCTTCATTACTTTCATGGTAGAGTACAAGTAAATCTAAAGCTTCACAGTGATGCATGTGTGTTCAAAACTTGGGTAACCAGTCATGGATCATCATAGTTTCCTGCAGACACACCTATACTGAGCCTTGTTACTTGACTTATGCAGAAGTTTTTCACTTTTCAGATGAATAAATAACCAGATTTTTTCAGGCAACAAACAAGAGAGACCAATGCCTAAGGCAAGGAAATAACAAGACATCCAAAAGTCACCTACGAAAGCCCCGCTACCTTCAGATTCAAGACAAAGCCCCTGCCAGCCAAACCAAGGGAAGTCAGCTTCCCAGGTGCTTGTGATGGTTGCTGTGACCCTGAGCATATAAGGACACCAAGAAGAGGATTCTCAGTATTATTTAACAACATGAATACAACCTTCCTAACTCACCCTGTCATCTGACCAAATTTTGAAGTTTCAGATGAATAAATGTGTAAATTCCTCCAGACCCTCCTAGGCAATGAGCTGACATTGGAGATTCAGCTGAAGCAGGAGATTCAGTTCTACTTACTTTTTTGTTATGTAGTTGCAAGTGTTAAAAACATGCTGAGCGCAATACACATTTTACCTGTGGATCCTCAAAAAAAAAAAAAAGAGAACTAGATTTCATAAAACCACATATTTCATCGTCCAAAAAGTGCTATAATAGTCTAGGCCAGTACAAACAAAAAGCTTTTAGGAAATATTTTGCCTCCTTTTTAAGGTTTCAGAAAGTGGAGCAGTATCATACCTCCAGCGCTACTCTTGAAACACTGGATTATCCTTATATGAAGGAGCCTGCCCCTTTGAAACTGGAGGTTTCTAACTTCAGCCTACATCTCCTGGATTTTGATGGAGATGGGAGCAGAGAAGAAGGGTAATGCTTTCTGGCTTGGAGGCCCATTGGCGGAGATTGGGATAATATTCTCAGCAATTGTATATTTTCCTTTCTTCTTGGTCAGGTCACAGACATTCTTGAATGTTGGGTTGGGGTGGGGGGTGGGGTTTAGTTCGTTTGGTGGAGTTTTCTTTAATATTACCCAACTGTATTGTTTTAACATCTTCATGGGTTTGTGGCTGAAGAAGTGTAGTTTGGAATAAAAATATATATACACACACACACACACTTACTGAGTCCCTTTAAGAGGTCTAAGTATATGCTGTCAAAACCTGTAGATTTGAAAATGCTTAATTTTCATAGATAATGCCTCACACCTTCCTTTGCTACAACTGGTAATCTACCTACTATATCGTACATGAGGGAGCTATCACCCTGCTTCAGAATAGGATTGCCTCTCTGCATTATTATTTATAATTGACCTTTAATAATGGCTATGTCTCTGACTGAAGGTCTTTTATTCCTCAGATATATCAGAGAATCTTTGTGTGGTTTTTAACCAAAGTCACCATTGATATTTGATTGTTCCTTTAAACAATCTCATTAGCCATCTATATGACTAACATTTACTATGTATTCTATTGCATGTATCATTTGTTTTCCATTATTTATGCAATATAAACAACTAGATGTCCTTTAAGTAGAATGGATTGTAACCCAGTGTAACTCCCCATTCCCCAACTCTTTTTAAGAGTTTAAGAGTGTCTCAGGGTGGTGTGTTTTACCACAGATGTGCTCACAGCTCTTTGGGCTGCTTTGGACTAGTCTCTACATGCAGTTTCTTTACCTGGCTTTTTCCCATTTTTCCCAGAGGCAGACAAAAAAAAAAGTTCCCCAAAGCAGTGGTGTCACCTGGCACAAAGCAGGAGTGGCCTCTTCCAGCATTAGGCAATCAGAGACCTCTGGGGTGCTTCATTTCACCTCAATACAAATGAGAGGAAGGATACCAACAGCAAAGACCACAGTACACATTTCACCTAAAACTTACCAGCACAGCACAGTTCCTCTGAGACTCTGCTGTTTTGCTAATCCATACAACACACATCAAGGCAGTATGACTGTAGGAGATAAAGGAAAGGATGCATACAGTTAATCCTTATAATCAGAAAGGATATAAAGAACATTTCTCTTAGTTTGCTTTCAGACTTCTGGAGTGCTTAATGGCTCCTGTCTGGCAGACATACTAACTTTGAAATTACTGAGACAGATCTGACATTCGTGTATAAAAGGATGATATTCTACCAAGGCAACTCTATCAGCATAAATAGCTGTAACGGAAGAAAAAACCTTCGTATTAACTTCAGTAGTGGATTGTTTGGCTGTCTAAAATTGCTGTATTCAATCTCTGTATGTCACCTTACTTCTATTTTCTAGGGTAAATACTTCCTTTCTAGCAATGAAAGAAAGTATTACCATATAGAAAAACATCTCAGTTTAAGGCATGTAAGGAAGTACTTAATTTTGTGGCATAAGTGTATTGCAAAGCCATAGCATGTGAAAGGGAGGCAAGTTGTTTTGCGCTGCTGCCTGGCTAAAATTGCATCAAGTAACAGTGAGTGCACGTGCCTGGGGCTAACGATTATAATTCCCTTAGAGCCCCCATACATCTGTACCTTCCTAGCATTGCCTTTCCATAACAGTCATCTGTTTTTGAAGGGATACATACATAGCATGTAAAGCTATCAGTCTTAATACTAAGCATTGGCATTTGGAGAAGGCAAAAAACCATTCAAACTCTAAGCTGAATAGAAAGCAACTTAGAGAACGCCAAAAAAAAAAAAAAAAAGAGAAAAAAGGAGGTTAAAAACTATGAATTTTGTGAACAATGAAATCCAGTGGGCAAGTCACTCTATTCATAAGTCACATTTATTAGTTCTGTTAAGTTATGTCAAAGTGACATAATAATAATTCAGGAGATATTTCAGAGCCTTTACATCAATTTTAAGCTAGCCACAAGCAATGAAACCAGAAAACTAAAAGTATATGCATTTTTATGATGATGAACATCATTTTACAACCATGCATATGAATAGCTTCGCCAGTGCCTATGGACTGTGAACAGCTGCTTAATAATCTTAAAATAATTCAAATAGCCTCTCTGAGGCATACCGCCCTTTTAGTCTTATGCATTTTGATTTGCCACAGGACTCGTGCACACACCCAGAGATACATACAGAGTAAGCAAAAACTGCGGGGGGGGGGGGACAAAAATAAAAAAAAAATCAGACTTTCCTGCTTAAGGACATTGTGTTTTCCTGAGCTAAACTTTTACCTTGAGTTTGTCATAGGTGACAATATTTATTCTGTATAGGTGATGAACAGTAATCAAGGAGTTAATAGTAAATACAAAATGTGTTATTTTCTGGAAGTATACAATCAGCAGAGTTCAATATTGATACCAAAAGCAATTATTTGGTTCATATAATTCCCATTATTTTGATCCTGATTTTGCCGTTACATTCTGTTGTGAGAGTTTCCAGTGAATTTCATGGCCACAACACTTGAAGAGTAGTTGCTTATGTGGTTATATTTTGATTGCTTTCTTGGTGACATGAAATATTTAAACTAATTAAGGAAATTAATATGTAATCTGTTTTCTACTAACAGAAGCGAAAGGGAACCCACCCTTTTAGCTCTGAACCCAAGTGTACTCAAAGGAATACAAATGATTCTGGAAGGAAGTTTTGTAAATTTTGTATTGCTTCACATCTTGTACTTTTTTAAACGATTTTTTTTTCATAAACACAAGGATGTACACAAAGTGGTACCACGTATCGTACCATGTATAGAACATTTGGTAGGAGTTCCATTATAACCATTCTAGAAATGGTTATAAATCTAAAACCTATTTGGTCAAAACACAAACAATGCAACAAGAGTGTCTTCTCACTATACAGGACACATCCCTCTTGTAAAGGTAGCAGCCAGTTACAGAGATAACTTGTCAAAAAGATAGACTCATGGTTACACTTTAGAAGGGGATCTGCCTGATGTAAGAAGGATACTGAACAGATAGCAACCACAGAAACAGAAGTGATGCTTATGATATATTTTATGAGCTGAAAGCTATGTTACCCGGCTTTCTCATATCCATCCTTTTGGCTAAAAAAAAAGGGCAAAAAAAATCAAGTATTAACTGTAGAAGTATACTTGTGATACATTTAAAAAACAGTATAACTCATGTTTCAACTGAAATAGGAAAATTTCTGTTGTTGCTGAAACATCAAATGATCTCATTTATTTTACAAGTTTACTTGCAGATACTTTGACTCTAAAAAGCAAGCCTTCATATAATTGCATGAAACCTTGGCTACATAAATGGTAAAATATGGTATTACTAGTATACTAAGTCATAACTTATTGACAGGTTGATCTTAACTGTAGTTAAAGACTGCTTAAGAATCATCTATGTTTTTAAAAATAGACAGCCTGACAAAAAAATATTTTTTAAAAGTAAAACAGAAGTAAAACCAGAATTTTGTTACAGTGAGTGAAAGTCATCTGTAAATGTGGGATAAATTCACATTTGAATTTTTTTTTTTTGAAAGTTCATGTAATTGAGAAAGATAAAGAATAAATACAAATGCTGAATAACCAAAATGGAATATTTCGTGTTTGATTTCAAGACTTTGTCTTAAAGTGAATGTTTTCCTCTCATTTCGTGCAAAGTTCTGTTCCAAGCAAAACTGAGTTATATTTGCTACTCCATGTTGTGGCCACTGCAGAGAGGAAAAAAAGAAACCCCTTAACTCTGATAAGTAGATAAAATAGATGCCTAAGAAAAAGATGGTATAAGAATGGAGTTAATATTCAAAAGATGTTCCAAGAGCTTTCCTACTCCAGAGGTGAAAGCAATTACACCTTCACTGCATTAGCAGCACTGAATATGCATTTTTATGACCTGTCCTCTGCTCTCTGCATTGACTTCAGATAAAATTCACAAGGCACAAAGTTGTTCTCATCTGGCATAGTCTGTTACACAACATTGATCACCCCCTTCATATCTCACAGATTTATGGAAGATGAAATCATCAGTGTGTATGTCAGCTACTTAGAAACTGTAATGATAAATGAGGATCAAATGAAAAACACACAGTGTTAAATAGTACTTCTCTGATCTAAAACACCTCCAGTTAGTTTACAGGTAAAATTTCTAGTACTGTAGTACTCAGATTCCACTGTTGTGAATCTATGATGCTTGTATTGTCAGGCAATATAATGCCCAGTCTAAAAACTTCTAAATGAAGATGACAAAAAGCCATCAGAAGTTTCTGCAAATCCACACAGAACACACAGCAGTAAGCAGTACTACCTTGCTTTTTGATCCTGTGTGCTGAAAAATAAAGATTTTGTTTTCTGGCACTGATATCTTGAAACAGCAAGTATCCGTCTAATTAAGATTTGTTTAACATTTAGGACTGACATTAAAATGCTAACTGATAAGTAATGTTAGTAGTAAAAAAAAAAAAAGCCAAAACAAAGAAACAGAAAACACACACACAAAAATTAGGAAAGTGTCCAAACACCACTAGAGACCTTCCAGAGCTGAGGCATCTACTCCACTCTGACAAGCTGTTGCAATGGATAGTCACTTTTTAATAAGAACCTTCACTTATTTCAAGTTTGAATATTTCTTCTTTCACAAGTCAGATAGATACTGAACATCTCTTATCAAAGTTTGTTCTCACTGTTATAAATAGACTTTTCAGCCCTTAAATATCTCTTTGATAAGTTAAATAGACTGAGATTCCTCAGGAACTCATTAAAGGCCTATTTTCTAGCCATTCTCTCACCCTTTGTTTCCTCTGTGAACCTTCTCCAATACTTTTTTTTTTTAATTATGGACTTCAGAACTGAACATAGTGTTCTTTCAGTAATCTCATCAACACCAAATACAAAGGGAATATAGATTTTAGCAAGAACGTATAGTGCCAGCATCAAACATCATAGTCTTGGTGTTGTTTCTCAGGCTCATGTATAGATTGTGAGTGGAAGATGTACCACAAAAAAAAAAAAAAAAAGATACATTCTTCCTATGATATTTATTTTGCAAAACCTCTCCTTAGGTCTCAGTTCTCTCGGCACAACCTTCCCATTCTGTTGTACTCCCCAACATGGTTTTCAACCCTTCAAGTTGTCACTGACATCCCCTAGAGCACATTTTTTTAAAAAAACTTGCTCTTTTTCCCCCTCTTTCATTCTTTCTCCCTACTTTCCAGGAAATGTTCATCTTCAGGAAGGAGTTTGGCAGAGCTTAAGTGAGAAGACTAATGAAAAAGCAATCTTAAAAATTTTCTCTCTCTTAATTATTGTATAGCAGCTGCTTGCTTTCCCTGATTTGAATCAAACTGACCCAAGTGAAATGTTTCGTGGATTGACTCACTCGAACGAGGAGCTATGAAAATTAATGAGGCAAATGTTAGAGGTGACACTGTGAATGGACAGTGAGAGGCAGACCATCAAGAGCAATTTACTACTGCCAGGCTCAGAATGCCAACAAGAAAGGAGATTCCTCAGCAGCACCTTGCTCATTCTACCTGGTCAGATGCAGCCTAGGTGTTCCCCGGTAAGGAGGACACGTCATGCCTACACAACATTTGGTGCAGAAGAGTTGGCCAAGTCACCAGCAGCATGAGTTTGCAGGTGAAGTATGTAAGCGTGAGGACAGCCAGCAAATGACCACCTGAGGCATCCGCTGAAGCAGCCACAAGGCCTGGCCATCTAGTCACCGGCTCAAAACTGTGTCCTTCCAGATTCACCAAAGAACACTCACAGGTTTCGATGAGAGCAGCACAGCTGATTCAAAGGCTGTGCTTGTCCTAGTGGACAGCATTTCTGATGCTGGGGCTCCGTGAGATCAGACACATAGACTAGGCTACTCATTGTGAGCAGCAGCAACTGTGTTTTGGCCAAGTGTACTCTTCAGCAGCTAGCTTGGTACAATGCAGCAGTTATGGGTCTCCTGCAGGGAAGATCAGTCTTTAAGGAATTATATGATCCTAATAAGCAGAGACTAATACTCTTACTCTTCTCTTATTAACTATATCTTACTAGAAATAAACCCTGGGTTATTTTTGAGACAGCTTTTTTCCTACGTGCATTCTCTGTTGATAATAAACACAACATGAAGACAATCTGTGCAATATCCAGTATTGCTCTACTCCAATGACCTGTGCAAGAATTAGAATGGCATTAATATGCTCCTTTTCCAGATGTAGGATGCAGTTGCTGAGGATCTTTTAATTACCTTTAATTACATTAAAAAATATTTAAAAGCTCTGTAAGAGAGAAAACTGCACTTGGCTCAAGTACTCAGTGTGTCATTTTTAGACTTTTTAGATTTAGTTTGGTGGCACTTTAACCCTTAATGGGTGTTTGCAAGCAAAGATAGTAAGGATCAAATATCTATTGATTCCTTCTACACATAGGAGACAGCTTGTAGCCACTCCCTGAAATGTAAGGAAAAATGTCAAAAACCTCCTGCAGGCAGTTTCTTTCTGTGTATGAAAATTATTGTATGAAACAAAAGCTATATGGAAAAGAAAAATAAATTCGACATTAATTCAGGGAATTAAACACCAATAAACCACAGAGGTGTTTGCGCAAAAAACAAAGCACACACTTTCACAACTTAAGCATTCCGAGTCTTTTGCCTCAGTTTCCCCATCTATTGATGTGAATATCCAATATTAAAGACCTCTGGTCCCATGGTTCCATCCCACTTTCCAGAGACACCCTGCTACAGACCCCAGCACAACCCTACACATCCCCCCGTAACTCCTGGGGAGATGCACTGTCACGAAGCGATGCCCATTACATTGCCTTGTGCCTGGCTGTATCACTGCTCCTACGCACTCTCCTCTTGACTTGCTCTAGATGAGTCTTCACAGTCCTCTGCCTTTAATATAGCCCTGGAAAGGGGTTTTCATGCTCTCAAACTGTCTAACAAACATCGCTTTACAAGCATTATGATCTCGGTGTCAGCTCTTAAGTTTTATTGCTATTTACTATGTATTTCATTCCAGCAAAAGCCCCAGCGCCCTTTCTCCCTTCTCTCCGCATCTCTGGGGCATCTGAACTCCCATACTCGGTGGCCGGCGGCTCGGATTTGGTTATGCGAAAGCCTCGCTCGCCCTGCATCAAACTCAAGTAATTTGTTGCTTATTCAGTCAGTAAGGATAACACCACCTCATTATGTCTATAAACAGAGCTTGAAAAATAGTATTAACAAGACCGGCCAAGGCGTTTGCACAAGCGCAGCGGCTGCGAGCCGCGCCAAGGCGGCCTGACTCGGGCTGGCCCTTCTGCCGCTTTATCAATAGATGGCAGCAAGAAGCTCCTTCTCTCCTGAGCGTCAGAGAAGGAAGGAACACAAGGAACACAAGACAAGCTTTCCAAGAGAGTTTAGATGCTAGATGTTAGCAGCCATGTGTTGTGGCTCGTTCCGGAACGGCTCGGTATACTCTGCAGCAACGCAGAATTATGGAGATAACCTTTTAGTAAAGTGTCCCGACACATTTGCAGTACATTGAGAACACGTCAACAACAGGAATTAAAATACATTTTCCACTTGCATTTACTTGTATCTTAACTGGCGTGGGTTAAAATCCTGAAACAAAGCATAGCAATCAGTGGAAGCAACAGCTAAACCGGGTCAGGATGTCACCTGCACCGACACAAAGGCTGCAGGGGTTGTAACGTATGGGCAGTGCGACTTGAATAACAGCCCACTACACAATTTGACCAGTTTGTGTGTTTAGAAGCAAGATGCAATTTACATTACGTGAAAATTTGGATGTGTATTAAAAATAACACTTTTTTTCCCCTAGCAAAGATGAGCCCTTCAGGAGTCTCTCAAAACTCCCACATCCCTCCTTCTTGCACTCAGTTTGACTCTTTTTTTCTGGACCAAGCTTCCAATTCCCTGTTTTGCCAGTTCCTCTACTCAGAATAGTACTTTTTCTGTTCTCAGAGTATCTCTTTACTCCCAAATAACCTTTCCTCACACACACCCCTCACCTCGTGCATCGTTTCTTTCTATTTTTCCCCTTTCTCATTTCTCATGCCCTTAGAATGAAAAATCTTCACATGAAAGCATCTCTTTCCAGTCCCACATGTTGTAAATTCACTGGGTTGGACAGGTTATCAAAACCAGACAAGTGAACCGGTGACTTCTGAAGGATGTGTGAGATGGGAATGAATATGCCCAAGCCCTGCTACTGCCACACAAAAAGAGGCACTGTGTTAGCATTGCTTGGGACACAATTTTTACTATGATATTTAGATATATCTGTTTGTACATAAAAATACTTAAGCTACAAAACTATTTCAGCAGACCATTAATAATTTTTGTCACACAAAGGATATTTCAACATAATTTCCTGAGCAGATAATATCCTGTAAAAGAGGAAACTATACCTTCTTTGAAGGATTCAGACAAAACCTCTAAGAATCTTGAATTTCATTGTTCAATTTTAATATTAAAAGGATTCAGAACATTGACCTCAAGACCTTTCATTTCCTGCATCATGCTATATACTTTGAAAAAGTAATTTTGAAAAAATTTAATATTCTGTTATTCTTTGCAGTAACAGACCTATTACTTCTGCTTAAGGTCTGCCAAGTTCTGGAGCAAGTAGCAGTTTCTTACATAGATACTGACTAAGAGTTCAAATGTGAAGTCTACAGCATCACTTCTGAATGCCTGAAATCAGCCCTCATGTCAGCAACAACAGGGATAGTCCCGTGAACCCGGGAGTGTCCGTGTACCCAATAAAGTTCTGTCTCCTGTGTGTCTAAGCAGAAAGGGCTACGAGTGCCAATGGCAGTTAAAACTACATTAAATTCTGGCTTCTTATCAACAGTGTCATACTATCCATGTTAAGTGGTATGATAAGTTGAGCTGGAGACAGATGGCTAGATTTGTGGAGGGATCTAAAGTTTTGTGGTGAAGGTTGGGGAATACATGTACTGGACAGGCTAGGAGTGCCTCAGCACATCACCTAGCTCTCCCAGCAGGTTCAAGAACTTTTTTCTTTCCTTTTTTTCTCTGCCCCCTTCCTTCAGAAAGTTCTGTTGCTGGGAATACAGAAGGACAAGATATCTTTGGAGAAAGCCTACCTTCGGTGCAGACTGTGGCCTTTTTCATCCACCAGCTTCATTGGTTCTTCTGACTTCACTGACCACAATCTCTCTCTCAGAAGTCCTTTGAGGATTTTAAGCAAAATCATGTAGTTACATCACCTTGTCTTTAAATTTAAACTAGATGACGTCAGGCTTGTTTTACTTGCAGCCTTTTGTTTCCAGTCTTTTACCTAAAAGCCAAATATTCAGACTTGCCACAGCAGTCTTTCCTTGTTTTTACTATTGGTAGACCCAAACTCAACAAGTATTTTTATGGGCAACTCAGAGCATGTTTAGCAAAGCTTAAGGTTGGGGAGCACTTTCTGCCAAGTTAAAAAGAGACAGAGCAGAGTCATGAGCTTAGGTGGAAAAGATTTCCCTGGAAGGGTGAAAACAAACATTTTTCCTGCAAAGTTCTGATAACAGAGAGATAGCCCAGGGCTCCAAGCAGAGGTAAAAAACCTCATGCTTGTTAATTTATTCTCCTTTTCTAAGCAACAGAGATCACTGCAGAAAGGTATGGTTGAGGAGATACGGATTTTTGAAGTTAATTTATGGTATGCAATTTTATTTTAACTTATCAAAAATGTGCAGAGGAGGGAAGCAACACCTACACGTTCAGCCAGAGGGTGGCCATAGATCTATTTCTGCTGCACAGGAAGCTGCATCCCCCTCTCCTGTCACGATTATTTGCACATCCACTACCCAGCCAAAGTACAGTCACATCCTAGCTGTGTGGCAGCATCAGTCATGGGACTGCAGCGTGGGGGAGCAGGCAGAACAGCTAGCTGCTGCATGCCTCCTTACAGGTCATGGATGTCGCAGGATGTACATCTGGCACACATTAAAAAGAGGCATTGCTTTTCACATGATGGGCACGTAACTGGTCACAGCAGAGGAAATGAGAGCAGCTTCTGACTGACACCCCAGCATTTCAGCTCTGTGACCCTTCCCCAGGTGCAAGGGTCAAAGAAAGTCCTGAGATGCACCCAGACGAGGGCAACAGGAACTCGTTGTGGAGGGGAGGAATTTCATAATGAAGCACATCTGGCACATGAGCCCTATCTCAACTAATGCTGTTTGAAGAACAAGAGAATGACAAACTGTTATCCTAGTTTAACAGGCAATATAACTAAAGGAAAGCAGAGTAATTGCAGTGATGAACACAATGCACAAAGTCTTTTCTGAAAGCTAATCCACTGAACAACATAGAGTCTACACTCTCCAGGAAAATCTTTTCCATCATGGAGAGTCTTTTCTACACAAGTTAAGACACCATTCCGCAAGCAACTAACAAGTTCTGATCTAGTGTACCACACACAACTAAAAATCATTACATAGGTGAAAACTCTGTTTTCTCATAATTTACAAGTGGGCATGAGTGAACTATTTTCATTAATACTTAACCAAGGTAAATATTAAATTTCATTAAAAGATTCAATTCATACAGTGATCTTGAAGTAAAGGATGAATTCATATTTTAAATGCTTGTATTAATCAGATCTCATACCCACACAGATCAATTTCAATATGATTCCCCTGGTAATGCTTCTGCAAGCTGCATCTCACCTAAGGGTATTTGAGAGCAGAGTTACACCAAATTCCCACTGCTTCTTTTATCTTCTTCCTGCTGTTTGCACTCTTGTAGTGATACACAGGACAATTTAAGGGGAGACTGCCATAAGTGGAAGGGTTTGCCCTTCCCTGTGCAGTTCATACAAGGCTTATTCCCATCTCTTCATCTCATTTCACTGCCAGAAGAGCAAGCACTGCCCCCAGGAACCAATTGCCTTGTAAGTAGTAGTACCTGTCACCTCCTATTGCCCCACACATGTTTAAGGTATTGTAGCCCTCCCTCAACCAAGTTACTGTGGGTCAGGCTGGGCACACCTCCTGGACTCTTTCTCTGTTATTCTGCTAGCAACCACCATCTGTTTTCTGCAGAGATTTCAAATACTTTTCAAAGGCTCTTGGAAATAAGAGATTTTATGTCTAAGTATGTTAATACTCTGTGGTCTTATTTTCATTACATATTAACTTCCTTGTGTCCAATGTTTGATATCAAGGCTTTTTTTTTTTTAATTTAGAACCAAGAAGAAATTTGACCATTGCCAGCTTCTTCAGTTCTTTAACCACATATTTCAATGGAAAGTGGGTAGCTTGCATTGTTAAACTAGATATTACTTTTTTTTTTTTAAAGAAAGGTTTTATGCATCACAGAGAGTTGTATGATACACATAGCTTCCTTTTTCATCAGTTTCTTACTTGAAGACAGCATGAGCAATTAACTTTGCAGAGTCATACACACAGGGCAGATATAGGAGGCCATCATGTCTTTCCAAGATGCAGTATTTCATTGTCAGCTTTTGTATCCTTTAAAAAGAAGTGTTCACTGTCAATCCTGTTACCATTTTCTCATTGTGTAGTGCACAGTCAACATATGTCTAGTCATTATAAACATATTTTCCCTACACAGAACTTTCCTCATAATGCTAAGAAAAAGTCTTACCTCTGCATGATTTCTTTCCCCAAGAATGAGGCCAGATGTAAAACTGTGCAATATGACCTATACAATGTTTTTCAAGGATCGAGAAGACAACGATTACCTTTGCTTGTTGTGGGCCTACACTGATTTCAACTTCATCACTTGGTTTACAGTAACCTTTTACATGCAGAAAAATAAGGAAAGAAAAGAAAGAAAGAGAACCTCAGCAACTTCACTTTTCCCCCCTCCTTGTCTGGAAACCATAGAAACCAAACTGAAAGTACAGCCAAGAAGTTCGTCATTTGGCTATCTCTGGCTGATCTCCATGGAAACATTTCACTTTTTGTTGAAAGGAAAGATTTTCAAATCAGACAAATGGCCACAGTCTGATGGGTTATGACATCTTTGGGAAGAATTTAAAGAACAAAAACAATGTCAAGTGTTTCCACTCCCAGAAAGCTCTTAGGCAACAAAGGAAGGAAAAGGAAAAATACCGATGCCACCTTAGCTCATACAGAAAAAGAAAGAATCCACAGCCACCCTAACATTATTAAAGAATTATTCTGTTTATCATTATGTACAGCAAAACAAACTACAATGCATATAGGGTATGGCCTACAGTCTTAGAGAAACCTCTAGACTTATCTGACTCCTGATGCAATGAATATTGTTTCCAATGTCAACGTTATTGCATTAAGTGTTGTTAGCTAATGCCTAGTGGTGGCAGTTTATTACACTGCTCCTATCAGTGGCCTACCTGCAAAGAAATAGTGACAACAGAGATTAATGTAATGGAAATATTACCAGCAATGAGAGACATGATCTGATTTCAGCTGCAGACAAACTGTCACTGAACAAAAGAGTGAAAATGTGCTGATGCTTCCTGAAATTTGAAAGAATGTCGGAAAGATTGCAATGAATTATAGAGACAGAAGTAAACAGAGCAGGAAAATCAAGGAAGTCATGAAAGAACATTCATAAAGAGAAAGTGACAGGCAAGATATGACTCTGCTGAAAGTTTTATCAAACATTCAAAGTAAAATAATAGTCCAGAGCCAAGAGGAAGAAAAGGTCACATCTGCCTCAGTTAGAGGAAGTTACTTTACAAACATACACATGAAAACTTGCATGAAAAAGGATGGCAGAGTTTGGTCCAGATTATTCAAATCTGCTTAAGAACTATTCTAAATATTTTGACCCCATCTGGTTTCTCTGTACCTGTACATTTAAACATTTACCATCTGGGAGATTAGTTGTAAGATGCCTTTTTTATTGTTATTGTGCAGGAGCAATTGTACGGGACTTGGCAGTGTTAGGTTTGTGGTTGGACTCAATGATCTTAAAGGTATTTTCCAACCTAAATGATTCTATGATTCTCTGATAAAGGTGGTTAACAGTGGTATAGGTTTTTGCCTTCACTGCACATAAGTGTGGTACGCAGACATCAGTCCTTTAGAATACTCAATCTGTAACCATATGGGAAGGCAGGATGTGTATTATTTTAACTCAACAGGTAAAAAAGACTGACATTTTCCAGCATGATTCTATTCAAGTTTGGGGGTTGGGGTTTTTTTGTTTTGTTTTTTTTATTATTATTTTATTAAAAATAATCTCAACAAGTTTGTGAAATGATTGGGGAGGTGGGGGTGGGAGAAGAAAAGTATTTTGTATTTGTGCTTCGAAGGGATCAGCTGCCCAAACACAAGAAGGAAGATGATTAATTTAATAGTACCCAATAATGTCAAGCTTGAAAAGCTATCTTTGTGCCCTGATGTATATTAAAAAAAGAAAAGTTTATGCAAGGCATCCAAGCTGTTCTGCTCAGCAGTGCTCCTGCATCACTGGTGCTGCATCCCACAGAGTACCAGCTTCAAGAAACCCATGGATCATCTGGAGAAAACCCAGACGCCAGAGCCACAGGCCCCTGCAATGGTAACTGATGCACAGGGCAAACTCCTTTCCCCTCTTTAACCTGGAAAGCCAGAGGGAAACTCATCAGTTACATGTAAAACACTGGCCAAATTATTTCAGCTGTGCCAGACTAGACAGCCTCTCCAGGTTCTTCAACCTTGTTTCCTACAATTTTCAGATAAGAGGAAGTTGGAGTGGTAGAAACAGAGCATTTCAACTTTTTAGCATATGACAAAGCAATTACAGTTTAAAACTGAAATTCTAATCTAAAAACATGACTCTGAGGAATCAGGTGAAAATTGATTTTGATTAAACCAATTTAGGGAACCTTTAAGCATCCTACCTGGAACAGCAGTTAGAAAGTTTAACAAAAACTCATCTGGATGTTTACTTGCAAGTAACCTTTTTGTAGGAAAAGTAAAGCATATTGCAGCATCTCCCCGCCCCTCCTCTGCCAGGACTTTCCCCTTTCCCACCAGCGGTACAGGAGCCTGTACAAGCTCCCAGGGCACTGCCAGTCCTTGAAGGCCGTAAATCTTCCTTCAGCAATAAAGAGCCAAGCAGTAGTGAGATGGGGCAACCATTAATTACTGTGCAATTTGGATAAAGCACCCTTCAAATGCTAATTTTTAATTTTTTTATTATGCTTCAAAAATATGAGTGTGCATCACTACAGGGTAGTATTAGATAAGCATTACCTGGATTTCTATATTTAATAATCACATTTCTATTGTTCTCACCTCAATCTAAACTACTTTGTGGCTACTAAGATCACCCTCGCATTAACAGCTGCTTCTTTGCTTTCACATAAAAATATGAAAATTTCCCCTTGACTTCTCTTGGTGCAGCTTGTAATAGAACTGCATCTGGAAACACTATACCATATTCTTATACTACTTTTACAGCAGGAACTGCTAAGTACTTTGGCTTGCTTACAAATTCCTCAATTCACTAAGATATAATTGCGCTGTGATTCATGCCTTTGCTAAATCTATGCAAGTTGTGGGCATGATTATTAACATCACATTAAACCCTAGAACTAAAAAGATTAGCAAACAGATTATTTTTTTTTTTCCTGGACATTGACACTTAGCAGATAAATTACACTGTCAAAATGTTTAAGGAAAACAAAGCACAATTATGACAGAAATGGTTTTATGCTACAGAGTGCTCTACTTTTAAGAATTTAGCAATTGTTATATGGCAAAATATAGCATAATTTCAACATTTGTTTATCCATGGAACAGCACAAGCCCAGCATAAAATATCATTAAGTGTTCAATTCAGGAACTTATGGTGGTATTTCTTAATTTCAATAGAATTTCACACTCAGGATGTCATAAGCCTCTGTAGTGACATACAGTGGCATAAATAGGCCACTGTATGTCACCTAGTAATTGCTATGGAGCCTATCATATCTCTTTGAACTACAAACATTAGGCCATAAATGAGCCCATTGACTTCATTTCAAATTTAAGTTTTGCTCAGCTTCAGATTAAAAGTAGTGCCTTTTCTTACCTGTTTTTCTGCTGACTGAAATCTCTTCCCAACACAGGTATGCATCAGCTATGATCAAATGCCCATTCAACTACACTAAGAAGTGATGGCCTCTTATTTCTCATTGCTAGGCAGATTTTTTTTTCACATCCTCAAATAGTTTGCCCCTATTTGTTCTGGAGGCAAATGTTTTTTTCTAGGATACTGCAGATTCTCTAAGGAGGAGAGGGGAAAAATAGGAAACTGTCAGCTAGGGTAGAAGGGGTGAACTAAATTGGTAACAGCACATGCCATTGACTTTGGCAAAACTCTAAAGTGTATTAAAGAGCAACAGGATTTATCCTGTGGCTGCAGGATATTGTCACTGCAGCCTCTCAGGAATCTCTCCTGAAAATTTTCAGAGGAATTCTAGAGGAGCAGGGAAGTCTGGCAAGAAAAAACAGCTTTAACTTTCTTAATGGCAAATTTGGTGATGAAGATGTCTTGCTGGGCCAGCTGATGGTGGCAGTGACTGCCTTCTTAAATAGTTTTAATATTTTTTTTCTTTAAATGTCCTTTCTCAGCAAGATCAGTGCAGAGAATTGTGCTAGAGAAATTGTGGTTAAGGAAAACATTATACTATAAGCATCATCCATCACTAGAAATCTATGTCAATATGATGATACAAGCAATCTGATCTAAACATAAAGAGTCTGTTGCATTTATCATCATTCATTTTATCACATGTATAAAACAAACAGATAAAAGAACATATTTATCTCTGAAGTCAATAAGGAAATCTGCCTTATTAATAGTGCCATGAGGTTTATAATAAATGTTATGTTGCTCTTACACCTTTTACAAATAAATCCTATTACTTGCAAAATAAATAATTAAAAAACATCAGTGCTTCTGGTCATTAATCACTCATATCTAAGAGTTTTCTTGTGGCAATTGATTCTTTTAGTAGTTATACAGTAGAATATTTTCAGATAAGGTGTGTTTAAATGCTTTCAGCAAAGAACAAAGGAGTTGAGAATACTCTTTTGTTGTTTTTGTCAGAAAACTGTAACATCAAGACCACACAGATTTTCAGTGTCTAGTAGCAGGAACAGATGAAGGCTCAATCCTAATAAGGCAAAATTATATTGCATTCAGATTTTCAGCATACTCAACACACAAGTGTACACAAGAGAGACTTGCAGAGATTTCAGAGCTACCTTGTGCATTAATACAATTCACTTCAAAGCAACTCCAAGATAAGAGGGCTAGCTCAGCATGCCAAGCCAAAAATACCAAGACAAGCCTGGAGAGACACGGGAGCACGCTTTCCGAGCAGCCAGATATCATCGCTCATCACAGGCGAACGGGAGAGGGAGGCCGTGCCCACGGGTGTCCCCAGGCTCAGGCACAAGTCTTGGGGCCCGGAGTCTGGTGTGGGCAGAGCAGGAGGCAGAGGGACTGGCCTCAACCAGTTGTTGTTGCTAGTTAAGGGTGAGGAACACGGCACCACAAATGAGCTGCTGAAACAGCAAGCCTAAAAATCACGCCAGTGTTTTTTCAGTCAGAGCTCACTGTCAAAGCACCTTTGCTTTCACAAAGGCTGAATGAAGACATTCACTCGTCTCAATAGCTCATTGCTGGTCATACCAACAGCCTAATGCTCAGAGCTGTATTATTCAACATATTACTGGGGTGAATTTAATCATGATAGCCATGGAATAACTCAAGTATACCGCCTAACAATCAAACTAAGAATTACTAGGACTCTAATGCCTTGATTAGCTTTCATAAGACTTCAAAAAGACAAACCTAAGCAAAAGTCACAACGTGGGTAGTCTGCAGTTATCTAACAGCCTGCTGCATTAAAAGGGGAACAGCACTTCTCCCTACATGCTCACCAGGTTAAATCTGTTTTTAAGCTAAAACATATTAAGCAAAGATTCAAAGCAATGCAAAATACTAACCTGCATAATCACTTGCCAGTCAGACTGCAGCAGAAGAAAGAGTCAAAAGCTACTGGGCAGCAGGTAAAGATAGAAGTCATTAACAGATTAGTAGTGAAAGATAATTTTATTTTGATCAGAGACAGATAAGGATAATTACCAACTACCCTTTTATCTCCCTAGTCAATTCACCCACCCCAAACCTCAGCCCTGTTCATTATGATAATGGTCGTAATGCTTTGCAACTGTGAACATGACAGATTTTCATGACTGTTTTCTTCTACAAAAATTAATCTCAAAAAGAAGAGGACACAACAGACAATGAACAATTTCTTGCTTCGTTTATCACAATTTTCTTGTTAGCCACAGGGCTCAGTTTAATTACAGTTGCAAGCATTGGGTCAGCTGATTTCTTGCCTCTGATAAGTTTGTAATTGTTAGTGTCCTCCGTGATCCAATGCTATCATTAGCAAAAGTGCACGGCACTGAACCTAACATCATCATCTAACATCTACCCAAAGAAACCCCAAGAAAGAGACTTATCAATGGGTTTTGTTTGTTTGTTTTAAAAATAATGGCTGTAACCCTAATTAATTTTCTGAGAGTAGCTCATTAAGCTGTTAATTAACAAATACACGTATCTCAGTCTCTATGATTGTTGCAGTATTAGGCAATATCTATGGGCAAAAGATAATTAGAGATGCTTTCTAGTTTATCTTTTTAAGGCATTCTAAACATTGTTACTTGTGGAAGGGAGTGTGATACAGAACATGTCAAAACAAAAACTGCAAGCATCATTTAACCACTGTTTTTTCTGCTTTCAGTTATTTAGAGTTGAGGTAGGGCTTTTGCTTTCTACAAGGAAATAACAGTAAAACTCTGAACCACTAATATATTAATTTCTCCTCTACTGGAAATAATCTTCACTCCTGCCATGGCTCACTGTATGCGCCATGCTTTAAATCAGACTGGAACAGACAATAAGCGGTTTGCTACGCTGGTGAATGCGAATGAAGCATGCACAAGCACATCGTACAGTGACTGTTTAAGGGCTATGGAAGCACAGATCTACTACGAGAAGCTCTGTTTGATCAGGTGTGGATGTAACAGTTGTAGTCTAATCGTACGCATCAGTCAGGTAAAATTTGCAGCTATATATGGCAAGAGAAACAATACTGCGCTTCACTGCATTACTGATCACTCTTACTTTAAAAGTCTAAAAGTTATGACTGTGATTATGAAGTTATGATTAGGAAGTATTATTACCCTCTATTATTACTTTAAATGAGTATTACTAAGAATGTAACTGATTTTAGTTAAACAAGTTTAACCTGATACTATGGTGCAATTATATAAAGTAAAATTATGACCATTTTAGCATAGTTCAGGGGGAAGAAAATAGGATTGGCAAGCCTATATTTCTGACCATAAAAAAGAAGTTCCTGAGTCAGTTTTAAACAAGGGAATGTATCTGGAGGAAATAGACTTAGTGTGCATGCACTTCATACCTCTTATAATGCATCATGACAGTATACACAAATGTAGGAGACTATAGTGCTCTCACATGTCCAGGGGGCCTCCTGGTTTTCTTTAAGATATACATTTGAACATTAAATGCAACAGATAATTCAAAGTAGATATTTATATAAAAGTACATTTAAACAAGTTCAATGATTATCTGAACAAGTTCACTGATTCCTCAATATAAATCCTTAAACAATCTGGTTTTATTCTTATTATTTAATTATTTAATCTGTAAAATTATTTAATTTGCATACACATATATATTATTTTTGTAAATTATACTTATTGTACTACTCATTGTAGTTAACAGAGTTCATCTGCTTACCTGCCTTAAAGCTTATGCTGATTTTGTATCACAGATATTACCAAGAACACCAGCTGAAAAACAGGTATTTGGAAGTATCTTGGAAAGCAGGGCTTGATTTTACTAAAACCCTAGAGTACTTGATGCTCAAATGGCTTTATTACCTAGTTTATAAACATCTTAAACATAATACATAAATGCTAATGTTGGTGCATAATGCATAACGTCAATGTGCATTGTTATTAATCCATTACTATCAGAAAGGCTACATAATTCATGTTGAACTGTTACATAGTTTGTTCATTCTTATTTCTAAAATCTTAATGTTCTTACATTTGTGTAAAAATAAAAAAGCTTTTAGGTTGTCTTCTTCACATCATTATTATTTTCTATTAGTACATCTCTTACAGCATGAAAATTTTAGTGTTAGTAAAGTTAACCCTGGACTTGTAGGAGTACTGCCTTTCACAATTGAACATTTTTCTCTTGTTATCTGCCAGTTGTTCACTTACTCTTTTTATATTTTACCCTGTTACATGATATTTTATTAATTCCTCAGCTTTGTCTGTTTCCTCATATTTTAACATATCTAAACCTTCATAAGAGATGCTTCCTGGATACATGATGATTTGGATGTTTTCTACAAATGCTTTTTCATTTTTCTTTTGCTTAGAAGAAAAAGAGAAGACGTTTGAAAGTCTTTCCTTCTTACCTCAAATCTCATTAGATAGTTACAGAACTAATTAAACATTTTATATCATGGGGCAAAACAGTGAATGCTTTAGACCATCTCATACCAAATAAACTCTAAAAATAAACTGTAAATAAAGCTAGAGAAGGACATGTGGCCTAAAATTATTTTCCAATTTTTTAATGTGTGAAATGAGGCAAACATTTTAAGACAGAAAGTATCACAGAAACATGTGCCTGAAGCCAAGTCAGATTCCAGACAAATAGAGCATTAAAGTAGAACCAAAATGATAAAATCTTCATGCCCTTGGGGAATGATGATTCCCTCTCTTGCTGCATAAGAACATTATGTTTCTATTTACTCATTTAATTCCCTTTGATGAAGATGGACAGTTAACCTTCATGGCACACACATGTTCAGCTGGGTTTTGTGAGCACAGTCCCAGCATGGAGCCCCACAAATGGGGACCCTACGCAGCGTGGTTCAAATGGGCTGGCGAAAAGAATGAAATGGCAGGTCTTGGCTTCCCTTTTTGTATTCCTCCCATCTTGGATTTAAACTCCTGTTTTTTCCCTTAGCTTGGGTGCCTGGTGCACCTGTGCAGTTTAGTGGCTTAGCCAAAAATGCATATTTTTGTTCCAGTTAGGAACAGTGCACCTGTGAATCTTCCCGTATATTTTAAAGTATTCCATCGTTGTTGTAGCCACATGGCCTGCAGCTTCAGTAGTTACACTACTAAAACCCAAGAGCAGCTTTCTCTAAAACTGCTCTTTAATAAACCTCTGTCACCTTTACAGTGCCTCACGTGAAACTTCTTCATTTTCTTGTCTCTCCCAAAATACACATGTCCCAGTTCTCAGTCATCAAAATTTGAATTCAAATTTGATTTTGTCCCATTATAGCCTCTTTTCAGATGTGAATGCTTTTTCTTCCCCTAGTATATTCTGATTTCATGCTGTGAAATCCATGTTTCCCAAGGCTTTCCCTGATGCTGCCTTCATTGCTGCTAATACTTGTTCACTGTTATGCTGATCTGAGCTGAACATTTCCATGACTTCAGAATAAAAAATTCACTCTGGGTTACTCTTTGCCAAGAAGTTACTAGTTTAAGCATAGGCTTTGGTTTTGGTTTAAGATAATGGCATCTAATACTAAAAGCCGCAAGTGGAGAACAAATCATTACTGAGCAGGAAAACTCATGAAATCTGGTTTCCTGTACATGGAGAAAGAAGCAGTCCATGCTTATGTGATTTCTGAGCTATCCCACATTGTACTGGGTGATCAGTAAGCCAAACAGAAGGTAAAAGTGTAGAGCTCAGAAGCTACAGACTTTCTGTCAGAGAGAGTTGAGATCTCCACCCTTCTGTCATGTCTGGTGGAAAATGTTCAGTGGGCTGAAAAGTTACAACACCTTTTGGGAAGGGAGAGGAAAGAGTTAATACTAAAAACGTTGTGGAAATGCACAGCTCAGAGTTTGGGCTTCTGGGCTGTGAACGGGTGCTACCTCCCACTTGGCAAAGAAGCGGTGAAGGTGCTGGAGGTCATTTGCAGTTAGGGAATGCAGCCGAACTGCAGTGATGGCAAACAGAGCATCACCCTGGTGGGGAAAGGGACCTCAAATAACAGCCGAGGCTCAAAATAGTTTCCAGGATTCTGCCCAAAACTGGAGCATTTCATAGCTGCTCAAGTTCTCTGACCACAGTGAAGCTTAAGGAAAGTAAAGCAAAGACAAGATGTTCTGATTTGAGGAATAGTCAGCAAGAATCCCAAACTAGCATTAAATACGCTTGAGAACAAGTCTGGAGGAATGTTATAACTCTGGAAAAGAGTTACTGTTAAGATTCGCCTCAACATCTAGCAGGTTATGTATCTGCATTGTAAAAAATGAGACTTCTGAGTAGTATTTTAAACTCTAGACTCCATTACGTTCTTGTTCCCATCTGAATGTGATGGTTATTTAAGAGTAAGGGTTGATTGATTGCTTTTTGAAAGAGTATTGAAAGAAGAGGTTGGATGTGAGAAGAAATAAAGGACTAGAGGCTGAATTGTGCTTGGCCCAGGGGAAACCAAGGACAGGTCTTCTTACTTATACATCCTGCTGAGTTAAACATTTAAGCTAGGGAAACCCAGATAAAGGATTTAAGATACTGCTGTAAAAAGTATTAATTTCCTATTTTCCCTGTTATTGTGCCACATGTCCTTTGGAGATTGAGACAACCAGTTTGTTGTACATAGGCTACCAAGACTAATTACTTTTAGTCATTATTAACCTGAACCAAATACAATACACTGTCCAAAAGGTGAAATTGTGTCTGCACGTTATTAATCCTCTACAAAAAAGGCAGTCAATGGTCCATGTTTTAGATTATTCAGAGATGGTGCATCTCTCAGAAGTATAGTGACACTATGTAGATGCTTTAAAATACTCTTAAATTAAAAACTTCTGAATGCCTTTCCAAACTTACTTTTCCCTAGGAGAGGCCAGAAGTGGAACCTCTAGCATTTACGCTTGGCTTGTGGAGCAGCATTGTCAAAACTCTCACTTCCCACCGGCGTTGAGGTGCCAGGCGGAATCGGTCCTGTCAGCACAGCGTTAGCTCCCCTTTGCTCAGCTTACTCTATGTGTCCATTTCCTTCCCAATCAATCCATCTGTCTGTCCATCCATCCACCCATCCGTCTATCCATTTTCTGAATACTCCTCAGGCCAGACGTTTACAGGTCTCAAGATGCAAACACCTGTGTGCATATGTAGCAGTGTGAACCATACAACTGCAGTCTGTCACTGTGTAAATCTTGGAGTTTAGCTTATATTGAGTGTTTTCAGCTTGAGAGGGTAACTTTACCAGGCCCAAGGGCAAACCTCACAGCTCCTATCTGTCCCAGCATGCACACCCTATGCTGCTTGGTCTGGCAATGAACAGAGTCCACAGTGCAAGCACGTAGCTAGGGACCGTGGCTAGCAAAAAAAAACCAAAAAGGAAACAATAAAAAAGCAATTCACACAAAATGAGATTGGGAAACAAAACTTAAAGACTTTATTTCTGAAGATTATTTGATGATGTAAATAGCAAGTTATATTACAGTCTCAAAGTCTAATTAAGTTGTGGAATACAGACAGTAAAACTAGGTTTGAAATTTATCAGACTTTCATTTTTAATGGAAAAAAGGTGGTATGATTCAGCCCTAGAGATGTAACTATAAATGCCAGGCTTGACTGGCTGGTTCCATAATAACGTTGCCCCAAGTGTTCATTTCGCACATGCACATAATCACAATAAACGCCACTCTGATTCCTAGTTTCAAGAGGCTGAAGTTGCTCAAATATAAAAGCAGTTTTTGGTGTCAGGTGGCATATGCAAAACATAAAGCTCTGCCAGAATATTGTATAGAAAAGGAATTTCACCCTATGTCTTCACATGCACAGAGAAAAAGACACTAGTTATGATCTCAGCTGGAGTACAAGGTTTTCACTTGTCCATTGACTGATCTGAAAGAGGAAGAAATGAATCAGTAAATTCATGTAGTATAAAAAAGGAAATATAGTGAAGTTCTCTATGAAAAGTATTGCAGAAAATAAGGGAGGTATGTTGTGTATTCTGAAACATACCAGAAAGTATTGTTCCATTTCAAAGGTAAAAGGGGAAACAAATATACCTGTTTGTTAGTATTTCATGTGACACTTGAAAATACCACTACATCTATATGAGTGACAAAGAAACAAAGCTCTGCCTAGATGCTTACATTGACATCCTGTGCTGCAGATATAATAGAAACATGAGGCATTTTTATAATTTTGACAGGTTACAAATCAACAGTATTCTGAGTAACAAATTAAAACTGTGTGTCACAAATTCCTCTTTTCTATGTATGTCACTGGTGGCAGGAGCCTAAAGCAATACATCTTTTGAGGGCTTCTTTGGTTGTTTCTGACATACTTCTCCTGATGAGAAGTAATTGCAGGCCCCATACATTATTTCATAGCGTTTTGTAAAGTGGCTTTCAAAGACAGACCTTACGGGGCTCCTCATTTGTCACCTCTCAGCACCCTCCTGTTCAGAGTTCCTGCCATTTCTTGCACACGTAGGCAAGAAGCATCTCTGGGGAAGAAGTTACTGAGACAGGAGAAAGAGCCTGCAACATCCTCAAGAGGAGACTCTGGGAAACCAAGGGCACCTCAACCCAAACCTAAGAGAGCCCCAGCATGATGAGGAACCTGAGGCAGATTTCACGCATGCAGGTTTTTCTCTGTGTTAACTGCATCAGCTATCTATTATGGTGTGCAAATGACTGTATATGCTGTGCTTTCTGGATACCTCAGAAATTGCAGCCTCCATGTGCTCCCAGATCAGGAGACATGCAAGAAAAGTATACCTAAAGTCCCAGGAGCTGGTGTGGCCAGTATTCACTGTGAGGCCCAGGATAACTCATTGCATGGCCCTATACCTGCAAAGGGCAAGCAGCAGCAGCCCATGCCCAGGAACTGTGTCAGGAAGGTCCTGATCCTGAAGAGCCTGATTTTTCTTCGGGAAAGAAGAAATCCTGCGCCTTATTGCAACCAGAAGAAATTTCAGTGGAGCTCATGTTTCACTGAAATTTTGCCTTGATATTCAGAGTAATGGAGATGTTTCACTGAGGGACAAGCATTTTTTTCACTCTAAAAGTTAAAGGCAGGCAGAAAACATGCAGGGGCTCGTTTGAGCAGAAAAAATCTACACTTTCCACTGAAGCAGTCTAAAAGTAGAAAAAAAGCTATCAGAATAGGTCCTATGACCCATAAACTCTACACATTTCAGTGACTGGAAGTACGGGCATGATTGTAAGACTAGGTAGGTGGGCTTTCACTGCTCTGTTGTAAAAGAAACTGTGTAGAAATATATTTGATCCTTTCTGGCATTTCAGTTGCTGTAATACCACCTCACTGGCATGAGCAAAGGGATCTTTCTTGGTGGACTTCAGCTGAAATTTGATCTCCTTAATGCTGATGGAAATATTACAGCTAAGTGGTTTCATTATCACCAATAAATGTGAGGACTCGCTATTTTGCAATAACAGTGTTTTGAACCAAAGAAAGATGTTTGGTTCTGCTGACTAGGAGCTCTCAGGATTTCTAGCTAAAAGGCCATAAAATATAGGACTTGGAAACAGCTGCTAAGGCGTTAGGTTTAACTCACATTTGCCCTTTGATTTCAGTACAGACCAGGAGATTTTGGCCAGTTTGAGGACAATGAATATTGCAAGCCTCGATATGACCTCCTTAGAAGGGAGAACATTTGCCAGCGATTGGTCTTTCAGATTTATGCTTGATCATATCAGTAGGTTAAATTTTAGTCATTTCATTCCAAGTAGGTGAGTAGCATCGTGCATTAATGCGGTTAGCCGGGTGTGAAGTGAGTGCAGTGAAACAGGTTAATGGCATTGCCGACCTGAGAGAGATCAGAAACTGGCTCTGATACAGGCAATAGGATTTCTGAGACATACTCCATTTACTCAAATTTTAAATGTTAATGGTATTTTATTAGAAAGAAGCAGCTGAAATGAAACATATAATGCTTCAGAGAATGGAGATATATGCAGCTACAAGTATTCTTAACTGTTAACATGTTTCCTGAGTCATTATGGCACTTCTTTTCCATTAGTCATCAAGAAAAAAATATTAAAAATACCACTGATGAGTATTTATATGGGTGGATTTACCCATCTGTCTAGCTAATCATAAGGAAACTCAGTTTCTCTGAGTCTGTGTATGTGTGTGAATATACAAATACATATATATATATATGTATGCATATTTGACAAGTATTTATGATATGACTCTTCAGTTAGAGGAAGAGCTGTACAAACAAGTAACAATGGCTTGAAATCTTTGTTGTAACCAAGTGGGTTAGAATGAGGTGGGTAGAGGTTCATATATGCAGTGGTTACTATAGTTACAGTATCTCTCTCTGTCCCTTTAATGAGGAACTAATCACTTTGTTCTCTGTCCAAGACATCTGTATTTTGCGCATTCGCCTCTTCACCCACACCAGACAGTATTTATTCCCCAAGGGAAGGCAGAAATATAGCAATATTAACCCTCCAGAGCAAAAGACTCCTTCACTAGCTAATCCCAAGCGCTAAGGGAAAAAAAATAGGATTTTCACAGAAGTGCTAAGTTTAATAATGGGCAGGAATCTGCCACGCCATGGCAATGGATTACACTTTCCACCTCACCACAGCTACCAGAAACCCTAAAAGGCTGCCAAGAAGGTACATACCTTGCATTTCTATTGCCACCTGTCATTGAATTAAATATCAGAGATGGGAAAAAAAAGAACTCAAATTTGCAAGTATTTAATGAACAGCTTGCTACAAGGCCCCAAAACTTAGTAGTTCCTAAGATGAAAGACACCCACAGGCTTTATATGCACACATGGTAGCTTTTCTCCACCTCTGAAATGATGTCTTACAGTAGTAGGAGATAAATTGTGATCCAAATCCAGGAAGGGCTTGAAGGGCTCACATCTAACAGTTAGGATGCTGCGCATCTGAAAATACCTGCCAGCTGCCTTCGGTACCTCCCTTCACAGATCTATCTAGCTCTTTTCTTTAGGTAAAAAGGACAAGATTCAGGGGCATAAACATGGGTGCCAAATGCCCTTTTTAGGCACAGCTGGGTTTCTGAAACCAAGTCTCATCCTGTCAAAATCTCACCTGCTGGTCTGGTAGGGACAAATACCTCAGCACCCTGAGCAAGTGCTCTTTTACACAAGGACCAACAAGGGAAATATAGGGCTACCAACTTTCACAGCATATTTTACCTCTCTAAAGAGTAGGACACTCCCCCAGGAGGTGGAGTCTGTTATCAAATACCCTAACTCATGGGTAAGAGTCACCTGAAAAGAATGATAACCATATTAGAATAATCAGCTACTGACCATTTAATATCACTAAGTAAATGCAGTATCTTATCTTTTCAGTTTCTGTCCTTCTGCACTACAAATTATAAACGTCAGTGGCATTAGTCAGATTTGACAGCATTTTTACTGAGCATAAGCCCAAGCTAAAAAGTAACCAAGAAAGACAAATGCAATTTAATGCCCCTAAACACCAAGTACATCTATTACTTCTGTAAGCTACAACTTTCAACCTTTTCAGATGAACTTATAGCCAGGTTTAATGTTGAAGAAAAAGGGCTGTATTAAGCTTCATCATAGATTTTCCTCAATTTAACTGACAAGGTGAAATTACCCATACTTGGTCTTTACCTCAAGGAAATGAGGTTTAAATTCACCAAGGATTCAAGTCTGTGTGTGAATATCTACATGTTAGTCTGTATCTCTGTGTGCTCTTCCTCTTTTGAACCCATTGCTATTTATCAGGCAGATTTGTCAGAGCTGAACATACTGTCGTAAATACCATAAAGATGTTAAGACATATCTTGTCTTTAACACCTTAAACATATTCTTAATACCTTTATGTTCTTAACTATACTTTAGTGTTTTTAACAGTTTCATGGAGATACTAAGTTTTGTAAATATAGACGGCCAGAAACAGAATAAAAGATGTGCAAGTGCCAAGGTAAAGATTGTGTTGTGATTTCAGTCTGTCTGCACCAGAGAATCCAGATACAAGACACAAAAAATGGGTTTCATTGGTTTCAACAATGAGCAACATTTTATTGAAATTCTAAAAAGCAAGCAAAAATAAAATAGTTTTATTATTTTATATCTGAGACAGGGAAAGTATGGTTATCAGTTTAGTAAAGGTTTCTGACTTCTCTCAACAAATCCTTTATTATTTGGAGGAATAAATTTAAATTTAGCATGCTAGTTCTCGGACATAAGAAATGCCACCATAAAACCTGACAAAAACATGACTGAACTGTCATTGCAGAAAGTCACTGTAGTCTATGGGGTTTTTTACATCCTTTGGGAACAGCATCACAGAATAGAGCTTCAGGACACAGACAAAATAGCTTCTCTTTTGTTTTACCTTCAACCTCCCTATCCTTTGCTAAAAAACAAAAAAACCCACACACCTCTCAGTATCATGCTTAACTAATATATATATGTTAACATTGTTGAGGGTAAACTTAAGGTTAGTCAGTTCAATTTGGAGGCCTGCAGTTTAAGTGCAGAGTGATCCATCTTGGGCTGACAATTAAGATACATACAGTAAAGGATATCTTAAATGCTGATAGGAGCTGAGTTGGGGAGACACTACTGCTAGACCTTTGGGGGGTTTTTTGCTAGTTTTTTTTCATTTGTAAATGATCTACTTACACAACAGTAAGAGGGAAGAAAGTAGCTGATGAGCAAGAAATACTGTGCAAACAGGAGACAACTAAGGCGACACTTTGCTCATTGTAGAAATGTTCTCTTAAAAGATCATTTTCCCTTGTTAGCTAAGATCTTTCTTTTTTAGCAAATCAAGAAAATAGGAAAAAAGAGTTTTTCAGACCAGTGTGTGATACATGCATATTAGCCAGAGTGATAGACAATTGCATAAGCACAAAAAGAAAAGATATTTTAAGAAAATTATAGCACCATTAATTCCTGAAAAGGTTATTGTCTTTGAATATGTTCTTCCTTGTTCAAAGGCCCTCACTGATAGCTGCAATTACTTAAAACAATAGTAATTATGTTCCATATAAATTGACACAGATAGTGAACATGTTGATAAAAGTAGGTGGCATCATGCTACCCTAGGGTCAGGCTTTCTCTACCTAGTGAATTAGAAATACATTTGTTTCTACAGCAAGATCTAAATTGTACCCGCTATTATACCTGTTTCTCAGAATTTCAATTATGTGAGAATATTAAGTCTAAACTGCAATAACAGAGTTATCTTTGCTAGACCCTGCTTATACAAATTCCCTGCATTCGGAGGATGACACTTTACTGAACACTACTAACAAGGCAGCTAATAAGTTCCCCTCTGAGCTGTAAAATAGTTTATAAGACCAGCAGTTGCCTATTTGCATATGAAAGACAAAAAGCAACAATTAAAATAATCTCCAGAAGATCAATTATTTCATCATTGCACTTCTACATATAATTTGTCATATCATATTAGCTTTTCCTTGTTAAAATATTATGCACAGCATAACCATTTCTTCCCGACACGTCCTTCTGCAAGATGAGTGAACAAATTGTATATTTTAAACACTTCTGCTCTATTTAAAATAGAAAGTGGGTCACTGGGTTTGAAGATAATTTAATGTAATTCTCAATTGTCCTGTACCTCTTGTTATCAGGATGAACATTAGATGCTACTAAATCAAATGGTGCTATTTAATCACAGGGGCTAGCAAACAGGCAACTGTATTGCATGGCAGGCTGCTGGGGACAGCAAAAACTGCGCACACCTCAGATGGCTCCACTAGCAGATTAACACAAATCACAGCACGTGCAGACCCTTCTCTCCTGCCCCGGTGAAAGGACTGTTAGCACAGCTAATCACCGCAGCTAAGGTCATCCATTTCAAACACCAGCATTCCCTCTCCTCTGCCAGTGGGTTGAGGGTCTGAGCTGCTGAGGAACGGGCTGACCTCCTCCTCTGTGCCTCTCCTACCCACAGGGACAGTGTCTTCTGCAGCAGGGCAGTTAACAAAGGCTGGTAGCATCACAGTTAGCTCATAATAAGACCAGTAACTTTTGAAAAATCAGGTGCCTTCCACATCTGCAAACTCTCAGCCTGGGCATTGGTGAGGTATGAAGTAATGGAGAATCAAGTCGCAGGTCCCCTTTCTCCTCATGCACTTCTTCATCAGCAAACATCTGTTTCTTGTGGAGGAAAATGGGAACGGGTACTACCCTAAAACATCCTATACAGCAGAAATCAACAGGAATACTCTTTTCTCCAGTTATGGCCATCCCCGTTAAAACCAGGTGATTCTTCTCACCTTATTCCCACACCCAGTGACCAGGAGGAAGGGACATCCTGCCTCAGGATAAGACAGTTTATCAGGAAATCATATGGCACTGATAAACCCGATCTATTTGAAAATCTGTGACCTCAGCAATACCAAAAAAAGAGGAGACAATTATCTCAGCAAAAGTCAACAGAGAGCAACTTCTTGAAATTAAACACTTTGTATTCAAATTGAAATAACAAACCAGCTAAAATATGTAATTAATAAAACACTACTAACAGTAAAGCAGAGTGAAAGTGGATTTGGCTAGAACACACCCCCTGGGTATCCTCACTTGCCTTGCAAACAGTGAAGAGTCAGGTCTCAGGAGTTTCAAGGTAAGCAAGCCCAGCCAGCACCCACCAAGGCGGCTGCACTGTGGAGCAGCACCCGCACTGCAAGCGGGTCCCAGCACAGAAACAAGCATCTGATGTTCCTTCTCAATTTATCATTTACTCACTAGAGATTTGAAACATGGAGGGCAACTAAAAACTGAGACCCTTATGATAAAGTGACTTTCTCCAAGATGATCCATCCATTAAGAAAGCGAAGTATGAGCCACAGTATCTGAGACATAGAATCATAGACTCACAGAATAATTTAGGTTGAAAAAGACCTTTAAGATCATCAAGTCCAACCATAAACCTGACACTACCAAGTCCACATACCACACTACCATGTCCCTAAGTGCCATATCTACATATACCTCCAGGGATGGTGACTCAACCACTTCCCTGGTCATTCCCGTGCTTGATAACCCTTTCAGTAAAGAAATTTTTGCTAATATCCAATTAGCAAAACCTCTCCTGGTGCAACTTGAGGCTGTTTCCTCTCATCCTATCGCTTGCTACTTGGGAGAAGAGACTGACACCCACCTGGCTACAACCTCCTTTCAGGTAGTTGTAGAGAGTGATAAGGTCTCCCCTGAGCCTCCTTTTCTCCAGGCTAAACAACCCCAGTTCCTTCAGCTGCTCCTCATAAGACTTGTGCTCTAGACATTAATCAGCTTCGTTGCCCTTCTTTGGACACGGTCCAGCACCTCAATGTCTCTCTTGTAGTGAGGGGCCCAAAACTGAACACAGTATTTGAGGTATGGCCTCACCAGTGCCGAGTACAGGGGCACGATCACTTCCCTACTCCTGCTGGCCACACTATTCCTGATACAAGGCCAGGATGCTATTGGCTTTCTTGGCCACCTGGGCACACTGCTGGCTCATATTCAGGTGGCTGTCAACCAACACCCTCAGGTCCTTCTCTGCCAGGCAGCTTTCCAGCCACTCTTCCCCAGGCCTCTAGCGTTGCATGGCATTGTGACCCAAGTGCAGGACCTTGCACTTGGCCTTGTTGAACCTCATACAATTGGCCTCGGCCCATCAATCCAGCCTGTCCAGGTCCCGCTGCAGAGCATTCCTACCCTCCAGCAGATCAACTCTCCCGCCCAACTTGGTGTTGTCTGCAAACTTACTGAGGGTGCACTTGATCCCTTCGTCCAGATCATTGATAAAGATATTAAACAGGACTGGCCTCAAAACTGAGCCCTGGGGAACACCGCTTGTGACTGGCTGGCAACTAGATTTAACTCCATTCACCACAACTCTTTGGTCCTGGCCATCCAACCAGATTTTTACCCAACGAAGAGTGCGCCTGTCCAAGCCATGAGCAGCCAGTTTCTCCAGGAGAATGCTGTGGGAAACTGTGTCAAAGACTTTACTAAAGTCCAGGTAAACATCTGCACAGGGCTGGCAGATATGGTCCAGGATTTACCATACAGCCCCACCATTTTGAAGAAGAGGCAACCAGGGGCCAAGGGGGTGTTTAAAACATCTAAAATGGTTGTAGGCACTTATGTGTAGGTAACTGAATCCCTACCCTTAAGTCAGGGATTAGCATGAGCAAGTGCAGGATGGGGGATGAGTTCTTAGCCTCCCAACATAAGTGCCATTTCCAAAACTAGACAGAAGATAATAGTTTTGGAACGGGGAGGGAGAAGGAAGTCTCCGCTCCTGTAATGTGCTAGGCAGTGTTACAAAAATGGGAATGGTACTGGGTACACAATTGAATATACGTCACTATTTGCTAAACCAGAAGTCTGAGGTAAAGAATTTAGTTTTGTATTCAAAACCAAAATCCTCACTAGCACTGCCTAATATTTGC
Organism: Ciconia boyciana; assembly: GCF_034638445.1. Taxonomy (NCBI): domain Eukaryota; kingdom Metazoa; phylum Chordata; class Aves; order Ciconiiformes; family Ciconiidae; genus Ciconia; species Ciconia boyciana. Next base: position 29,243,495 of record NC_132938.1, read on the forward strand.
TGGAGTATCTGGTTTTGCTAGAAAAGGCTATATCAATATTAGCAAAATTTCATTAAATTCCACTGTATTGGTTAACTTCCCCTTCCTCAGCGTAAAAAGGAAAAAAAAACATGAGAAGGAATCTGGATTTAAAACTTACTGTTGGGGTCATTTGCATTTGTTTGGGTTTTTTTTTTTGCATAGACATAAACATCTTTACACAAAGCCAGTAGAAGTAGTAACGTAGAGTTTATCAGAACAAAAGTATTTTATTGTTCTTGAGGTTATTGCCATCTGGGTGTTCTGTGAGGTCATGTTTCTGTGAGGTCAATATAGTGCAAGAGAGCGATAAACTGAGCAGCTATTAAGCTATATTGTAGCTTCTTATGCCCTTTATTTTTGCCAATCTTGAATATAGCAAGAGGCTATGCACAATATTATAAAACTGAGGCAGGGGTAGTAAGGAGCTGCTAGTGTAATAAAGATGGCTTCATAACTCTATCCTTTAAACATCTCTGAAAAGAGGAAAAAAAAGACAAACAAAACAAAACATGAAGCTCTCATGCTTGGCTGGACTTGAAATTAGTTGCTGTCATTCCTTTATTGGCTGCACCTTCACACAATGCTTTTAGTTCAGCCTCAGCTTGTGAATATGTAGTTGGCTTCATACATATGCAGTATTTTTCTAAATGGCTTTATTTTTATAGCAGAGAATTTTTACAACATCTTCAAAGCTTACTTTTTCTTTCATTAATCCTTTCTGTGAAATATCCTTTAATTGATATTAAACTCTGATGAAAGTAAAAGTTCTGTTTCAGATAAGTGCAAACAAGCTTATCTTTTTCACAAAGGTCTAGCAACTCTCCAAACTGTCTTTTAAATTTAATTAGTTTAAAGAGTCTTTACACTTAAATGGTAATTAAAGAAGTCATTTTCCTTTACCATTAGCAGTCTTTGGAAAGACAGCTCCTGCTGTAAGGACATTGCTTGGTCACTGCCAGACCGTCAGTCCAAGTGATCATAGATATTCTCTTGTCAGATCATTTCTTACATTGGACCACAGCTGGAGTGTCTGCTTAGACCAATACACTATATATACACTATCTCACTATTCAAACACAATAGTGAAAGTTAATTTTCTGGTGGTCTATGTTACGACAAATAACATTTGCGCCTACACATCTCAGGAGATTTGGCTAAAGGATTTAGAGGTGACCTTCACTGTCTTAAGAAGAAGCATATCTGAGATAGAAATTCCATCACTTTCCAATTGTGCGTCTTTCTTAAAATTTGGAGATGCTACACAAGAAATTACTTTAGGTAAGAAAATCATTGTTTCCTCTGTAGAAGGGTTTAAACTAAGGTCGTAGTCACCTCCAGAGACTGGCAGAGGTTAACCTCTGCTCTCTCTCACATGCAGATCACAGTGAAACTCAGATCAGTGGGGTAGCTTTTGTTTAAACAAGGAAGCCTTTGACTTCCCCTATAAAGGCAACTAAGGAAAATTTTGTGACCTCGTTACAGATGCTGCATGAGTTTTGGAGCTGTCCTAGCTTAGGTGGCTGCCAGAGCAGGGATATTCTACATTGCTATTTTTAATGTGGATGCCTCACTAGATCTCATCTTAATCCTCCTGACAAAACCCTGACTCATTTCATCCAGATCCTCAGGAAGCCATGAATAGTATTATCTCAGGAAGACAGCCAAGTGCTCAGAATGGAGGTGCATCAGCAAAACTTAGAGAAGAAACACATCTAGCTAGGAATGTAGATCTGCATCTATCCATCAGGATTAGTCCTGTATCCTTCTGAGCAATGTACATGATTGTATATTTTAACTAAATTAAACACATGAATTTTAATTATATACCACTGTCAAATGCTATGAAAAGAGATTTGAGGGAAGTGTACATTAGAAAAATACAGTTTCAGAAGGAACCCTAAGACTGCCCATTACATCTTCTTTGACTAACTTTCATTAGCTTGGAGTCACAGGAGCAATAAATGACCAATTTCCTGATAGTCTCATTATTTCAGTCTGAAAAACATATTTATAAAGTATAGAAAAGAACAGATTTTTATTCATAGTCTGATGTTTAGAGGAGTGTTACTTTCCCTAGGTGCAAGCTAATTAAAAGGAGATTAGGGTATTGCTTCTCTGGAATAAGAAAGGTATGGACACCTGGCTTTTCACAGGTAGTCTTCTGTACCATTTACATCTGCTCAATGTGAGTATAAATTAGTACCCCTAGTGTAAGAAACAAACTGTAATGTAATAGTGTTTGAAATCCATTTGACTTTCTTCACACGCAATGGAGAAAAAAACAGCTCTATATATTTCAAGGAATAAGTAAATAAATAATACTATTATTTATTGGCTATTTGTCTGCTTTTGTTGAATTCAGATAAGTTTAAAGAAAGCCACTCTCTACCTTTTGGCTTCCACGTACAGTGACCTTAGGAACAGTCATCAAATTGGAATTATGAAAAAAAGAATGAAAAATTATCAAACTCAGGATAAAGTGAACAGAAAGAATCATCAGTCACTTACCCTCTCCTTCACCTGGTACTGAATCTCCAATGTATTAGATACTAATTAAATTATCAGATAGCTGTCGTCTTTCAGCTTTCATCTGGCAGGGCCACACCAGCAGATCTTCTGTCGTAAAAAAGGCTCCAAGTCCCCCAGCTACACTAGTAGTCTTACTCTGCATCAGCTATGCTTCACATTCATCTTTCCTCAATGTAGGTGACCAAAATCAGATGGTTGTTCCTCAAGATGAAGTCTGACCACTGTCTCATAGAATGGTGGTACCAATCCCTTCTTATACCTAAATGCATTTAAGAATCTAATAGAACTAGGGAGACAACTATTTGTTTTAATTTGCTTATTAAAGCTCTGAAAAGTTATTACATCAGCTGGACCACCCAAACGGCGTCTCTTTATCCAGTTAGTACAGCTATAGAGAAAGAAGCTTTGTGTTTGCACAGCCTGGCACAACATAGTCCCACTCCAGGATGGGTTGCAGTGGTACAAATATTTATTAGTCCTACTTTTATTTGTAATTATCTGTGGCACACCTAGAATACCAGCTGGTAGGGACTCCACTCTTATCCATTGTCACTTTTTGAACTTCAAGGTTTGGCTCCATAAGTACCTTTCTTAGAACTGCAGAAACAGGTCCCCTGAATCCTGGAGCTTGCTACATTAGTCAAGCATCAGAATAAAAAAGCAACATTAACAAATGAACTGCAGATCAGAAGATGGTTTCAATGGTTGCATAGATCCTGAGCCTTTAGTCTATGTAACTAAAAGAAATGAGGTATGGCCTCATGGGGAAGGTGTATGTCTGGAACTACATAGGAGTTTTGAGGAGATGTCACATGGTGACATTTCAGCTGCTGAACACAGAAATTCCACAGTGAGGTTGAACTTGCATTTTTATATTTCTTAGAATTCCTTAATGCAAATAAAAAGCCTTTTAAAATTCATAAGATCAGAGGCTGGAATCTCTTCTTGGTTCTTGGTGGATGATGCTGACGCAGCATAAATTAGTATACCACAGCAATATACGAGCCTATGAGCCTGTCATGAGCATTTTGTCTTTATGGCTGCTCAAGCAATTACTTAGTAGCACTGAAGATGAGATTAACCAAACTAAATTAGAAAAACACTCATATATTTAACTTCCATTCACCACCAACAATTGCCAGTTAAATTTAAATTTGTTCACATTCTGGATGATAAAGTAAAAATGTCCTTAGTGGAAGTATTTGACTACTTATCAACTCAGAGGGAAAATTGGGCTATTTATGGAATGTTAATGCTCAGACCATCTGAAAAGAAAAGCACATATTAATCTTTTACATATTAAGATTTCTGCTGTTTTACAGAAATTTGTAAGTCTAAAAAGAAAAAAAAAATCTGCAAATGAAAATGCCTACTAAATATGTAACAGCTTTATGTGCTAAATTGATCACAAAAGAGAAAAAAGTTATATAGCGTAAGAGCTACCTCTAAGTGAAGAGACAAAACCTTTGAATATAATTCTGCAATAGCTTTATTTTAAAAAGTTAGGGTTACACAATGAGCAAAAATCAATTTGCAGTCAATATACAGCATGTGATGTGACCTGGAGATAAGTAACTAAGTTATAAAGCTATAAATACTCAAAAGCTCAGTAGTGGCCTCACCATGAACAGCAAAAAGGGAAGCTCAAATTGCTTATTGTCACAGCATGGCTTTGATCATGCTGTGATCAATCCAAACTTGGTATGATTTGTGTGACACAGATGAAGGAGAACAGCTAGAAACCCAGAAATAAGTTGGAGGTTGCTGACTGGAACCCAAGGCCTTCTCCAGGCACCTCAAAGCTGGGTGCCCTTATTCTTCAAGCAGCGTGCCTGCCTGCTCTGTCAGCAGGTTGGATATTGTCTAGTTGCGCTAGAGTGGCAGTGGGCCCAACCTAATAAATCCTGTCTTTCAGATTACTGATTAGCCTAGGGTTAGCATTGTGCTATCTGGAGCTACACAGCTTTGACTTAGAGCTGGCTCACGTTCAGCCAGCTTGCTTCTACTTGCAAAACACTAAGTAGGTACACCAAAAGCCAGACTATACCCTTCTTTCTTCTCTGGCATCCATAAACCTTTAACTTGTGCCTGCACAATGGCAGAGCTCTAACAGAGGTGACGTCTTACCCAATGCTCTGTGGCACTGAAGGGCATTCCCCTGGGATGGGACAGATCTGCTGAAAGTATTTAACTCAGACTTCCCTCATCCCAATGGCGTGACTGAACCTTTACATGCAAATCAACCTCTTTTCCCAGAAACAGGCTTCTATCATGTTATGACAAGGGACCGCATTCTATCCATTAGGTGAACCCTAAAAATGCCCAGATTTTGTGTTTAGTACATAAACTTACGCCCAGATGGTACTTGGGAGGATGCTGTGAGGGAAATTGCCCTTCAAATGGATTGGAAGCTGATCTGCCAAGACTAAGCAGTGATAAACCATGCAGAGTCGCAAGTGTGATAATCTAGATTCAGCACCTCATTGATCTGTGCTATCTAGAGTCAGTTCACAGTGCTGGGGTTGTGGGGGGAGCTCTTATTGATTTGCTTACCACCCTTCAGATGTCAACTGTGTCTACCCTTGGTTGTAACATGCCTTTTTTTACCAATCAGCTTTCCTCTGTAAGTATGGATCGGCTCTTGACTTCAGTATATTCCTTTCTGATGCCAGATAAGGTAAAGGCTTAGATAAACAGGACAAATGAGACCTTCCATGCCCACTGCTGGATGGGACACTTTGTTGACTGTCATTCTCCTCAGGATTTTAGGTACCACATGAGCAAATCCAGTCAAGCAAAAAGGGATATGGGGGCTGACCTGAAAGCAAAATGCTATGGTGAGACTTAGGATGCTCTTGAATTGCTGTTTTTACATCAAAACCATTGGACATGTCTCCGCAAAAGCTACCCCTAAGAGCCAGGAGTATCATGCAGCACAAGCCAGACAGTCCAGACAGGGAGAAATGCAGGCAGTAACTGTATTGCCACAGGCATGCTGCTTTGCTGATATTCCTGTAGTCGTGTGAGTATCTCTGCCTGGTGCTGCCACGTCACATGCCACCTCAGGGTCTCTGTGGTGCATTCAATCCCCCAAGGCAGAGATTGCCTTAAGACAGCTGCGATTTTTTAGAAGCCTTGGCAGGTTTCAAATGTATATCTACACTACATTTCACCAAGTATAACACAGCCAAAGTATTTTTCTACTCTGTTCCCGCTATATTAATGCTGAGGTTTTTTCAGGGATGGTGAAGTCCATTGCCAATTTCCCATGGTAGGACAGCTTTACACTGGAAAAACTGAAAGCAGAGCATGTGGAGTCTCCAAATTTAGCTTTTTAAATTAAAGCAATAGGCCATGACAAGCAGTGAATTTCTTGAACAGTTATTGCAGACTGTGGGGGGCATTAAAAGGTACAAGACAGAAAGCCAAATGGCTTTTTAAGCACTCAGAGTGAAGCTCAACTGGAAATGAATTACCTGGAGTGTGTTATTGCTACTGTAACATGCAATTCAAGTATCTAAATAAAACAAGACAACTATGTTTTAAATAACAAATAATCTTAAAGAAACATAGACTAGGAGGAGTTCATAAAGGCAAGCATTCTGCAGAAGGCTTATGTATAATTTCAGACAGTTCATCCATAATTTTAAGGCTCTGAACCTTGAAAGAGAAAACTTGCTAAATAGACTGTTCAAAGCTACACTGTGCACCTTGGTCATGGCTTTACTGAGTACTGAAGTATGAAAAATATTTCTAAGTAAAAGTACCCAAGGGCATCTAATTCTGAAAAAAATAAATTGAAAATATTTAGTTAGAATTTCACTCAGCCATGTATTTAGAAAATGTATAGGGGGTATTAATAATTACACTCAAATTTTGTCCAAAATTTCATGCATTTAAGTCTGGCTACCATTAAAGATAAAAATCAAGGTAGTGACATTTCTAAAGTTTGCTGCTATACCCAGATTATTTTTTATCCCAGTGACTTGACCTCTTTAAGAGTTCTTCCTGGTTTCTAGGGTCAAGCGAGGTGCTGCAAAGCCTAATTTCTAGGCAAGTCAGTCCCTATTGTATCCAGACCCAAGCAGGTACTGGCGTCCCCACTGTGAAGTTACCCAGCTTTCACAGTGACACACTGCCCATCTTGCAGCTGCCATGCTAGCGCTCATAACCATTTTACTTTAGTTTAGAAACCGAACCCAGAAAATCCACAAAAGCCACTCTCACGTGAGTTTAAGTTGAAAGTTAAAGTTGAGATTGGTCCAACCACCTCTGTGGATGAATAAAGCATCCAGAAGATGGGAGATCTGTGGCAATTTCTCTTTGAAGAGGGCAACTGATTTCGAGGAGAGATACTGCATCCACCAATAGCAGCCTCCTACCTGGATTTTAGTTGGGCATTTCATTTGCAGAGCACTTCATTGAACTGTATAAACACACACTTAAAGTTGAAAGAGACTCAGCAACTGGATGGCATGCTGAGCCAGGAGAGCCAGTGACCATCCCCATGAGGGGAATTCTGAAAACTGGAATGGAAACAATGCGGGGTACCCTTAAGGTTTCACTGAAGTACCAGACTCTTCCAGAGATGCTCTGGATAACAAGACCTTGCAAGAACTGGGAAGTCTCCATTTCAGTCTTTTAAATTCTTCACTGAAAAGTGGGAGAGGGATTTTTAAATTTTATTTTAACAGCAGAAAAGCTCTATGAAGGGCAACAGGCATTAACAGGCTGGCATAAAAGAAGCCTGCATATACTACATTCTGGTTTTTTCTTTCTTTCTCCATTCCCACTTTACTGCAGCCTCTTCAAAAGAAAAAATGCTCCACACCATTTTCAAGCGTGGATTGTGATGTGTAAAGCTGTCCTTATGATAACAGCTTTCAATGTCCCTTTTGCTAGCTTAATTCTGTACTTGCCTTGAAAATCTCACCCGTTGCTGTTTTGATGCTTGCAGGATGCCTCATTGCCATGCTGTCAAAGTTGCACTCTTCTAGAATTGCAAGAATGCAAGTATATCCATTGCTTAACAAGGTGTTTGAAAAGCCAGGGTAATATTCAACTTAAAAATTTAATGCTGACACGAGTTTTGATTAAGTATTTTTTCAGTGTATGCACTGTGTGAGCTTAACTGTAGTCCTCCCTTGCATAAACATTCGAGAGTGAAAGCAGATCACTGTCATTGGGAAGCGTGGTTACCTTTCTGGGCCCTGTGGCAGAATGAAATCTCAGGTCTAGTGGCCTCATGCTTATTGCATGTGAACAGCAACATCCCTTCATAGAGCAGAGAGATGAGCTGCAACCTGGTAAACACTCTGTCTTTTTAGCAGTAGTTATGCATCACAGCATCCTACTACACCAGCGTCATGTTGCCTCTGGTCCTTCTAGTTTACAGTGGGCAAGGGTAAGTCCAAGCCTTCAAAAGTCAGAAAGTGCATTCTTACTAACAGAGGTGGGAAGCGGTCTCAACAGCAGAGGACCAGCATGGGGTGTATTGATTAATGACCTTCCTCTGCATGCCCAGCTGGAAATTCGCATTTGGAAAGGTACAGTTAACAATTTTTTGGGGCCCCTTCAACTGCTTATGAACTGGGGATCAGATCAGGGATTTTAGTGAGCAGGAGCTCATGGTATATTTTAATATCCTTCTGTATCTGAGTAATTGCATTGATTCTGCCCTTGCCACAAAATCTAGGAGTCATTTTTGCTCCTTTTGTTGCAAATGAATACAAAAAGGTGCAGAAAATAAAATACCGTTTTAGATCTACTTTGGACTATATGAAAATAATGTCCACAATAAAAACATACTGTGGCTGGTATCTGGATAAAGGCTAGTGACAATCTACATATTTATGGATTGCACAATTTAAACAAATAGACCTGAATAAATCCTGGAATACATGTGAGAATAAAATACTACTCACAGATGTGCATGTGCAAAAAAAAACAAACCACACAAAACCACACAAGGAAAGGGACCAGCAACGTTTAGAGACCCAAGGGCAGCTGAAAAAGTGTAATTTCATTTTTCTCTAATTTGTGCATTTTATCAAATTCTAATTTATGCTATCTCTAGGTTAAGAGAAATAAAAATCACTTATTTAAATTCTTACCACTCTCAGAGGGGCACCAAGGTTTCTATGTAATCATCACATTAAACCCCCCCCACAGGATCAGCTAGAACAAAAGAAATGAAACCTACTTTTTCTTCTACGTAGGCTTTCCAGAAAGTCTTTTTGTAGTGCTCTAATTACAAAAAGCATCAGTTTGGGGAAGAAACAGAGAATTAAAATCAGAAAGCCTTGATTGGAAAAAGGAGAGTACAGCTGACTGACCACATGCTCCAAAAGAAGTACTAAGAAATCAATTGGCTTTCCAGTTGACTGCAGTGTATAGTCATTGTTTGTAGTACCAATATTACATTAGCTGAAGAGAGATCAGCAGCAAACTGACACTAAACTGCGGGGACAATCCTTTTTCCTCTTCAGCCAGTTTCTCTTTGCAATAATTAACAACTGTTATTAGAGTAAATCCCTTTGGAGAGCAAAATGTGCATCATTAAAAGAAGCCAAAACTTTGGATTCTGAATAGGCCTGGCTTCTCGGTGCTCTAGGTTTCGTTTTCCCCTCTTATTACTTCTACATAGAAATGGAGAAGGTCTCAGTATAGATATGAGAAATGTGAGATTCAGTTTGTGGGAGAAAAAAACCTATGTTCTCAAGAGAGCTCACCAAGTTCATCACCTGCAGTCACAATTTCTTTGTGCATTAACCATGAGTTTGATGACTGCAAACTGTTGACGCAATTATTCCCTGAACAGTTCAGATGTCTCCTTCATCATACAAGTTAATAGTAGATAAGGCACTGACTATTTTAGTAATCTTCATTCATGTTGTGCAGAATTTCCCCAACTGGGGAAAGGAAGGCCTTTAGCATCAGGAAAAGAAAAGACAAGTAGACTTAGATGAAAATGAGAAGTCTTTCTTAAAGACTTTTTCCCCTACTTTTTGACAATGTATTCAACACTCATCTGCTGTTGAGCTATCTGAAGAATGGCAAATCAAGAATAACACATTACAGCTGTAGTGGGCCACCGCTTAAGTAAATATGCACGATCAGTGGGAACCATTCATGTGTGGAAAGTCACCCCATTTCCAGTGCTCTTGGTAAAGATAATTTAGATGAACAGTTGATTCACAAACAGCTTAACTGATATACAACCTTTGTACAAACAGAGTGGACCCATTAATCTAGATAGTATATTTGCCCTCTTTACTGGCAAATAATTTTGTGGGTATGGGCTAAAACTACAGAGAGTCTTGAGCACCTAATTGTCCTCATCACTTTAATCAAGAGCATTTGCTTAAGCTGTGGGTGAAAAGGTCTCCACTTGCCCTCCATGCCTCAAACTGGACTTAGACCTAACACATTTCACCTCCCAAGAGGCTGCTCTGATGCAGGGATCTCAGTCCCTCTTGCTGCAGCGATTTTCCTCTACCTGGAACACTAGTACCACCCTGTCCACGTTTAGCCACCAGACTTAACAAGGCAATCCACATTTGCTCCCTCTCCGTGGCCCACGGAATAACTACTCCATGGAAAGCAAAGAAGAAAGCCATAACCTCCTCACCCCAGAATAACCTGGAGCAATGTCTCCCTGCACACAACAAATTGCTGGATCCGGGCAGCAGTGATTAGATATTTCTTTTATCACTTTCACAATATGATTTTTTTAAAAAAAGAACATGGTAAACATCTTTGAAGTCTTTTCCTGTCTTTTCTCTTAGCGTTTGCAGTATCTCACTGCTCGGCAGCTAATTAGCTTTGTGCTGAAAAGCAGTGCTGTGAGTCAGTGCCGAGGGCCAGGGGAGGGGAGAGGGCTGCAGACTGGTTCAAGCACACACACACCTTCCTTTGCAGCCTGACCACCCGGCAGGGGAAAGGGAGGAACCTGACTAAGAAAAAGCATTGTGATTTCTGATTTATTGGCAGGCCACAGTCGTGATCATGGCACTCTCAGTGTTTCCTATCTTTTGCAATACTTTGCAAGCATGAATTTGGAACTGAAATAATTAAACAACGTAATTAGACATTTATTTTAACTCTGTGGGCCAACGTGTTGGCTGAGGCTTTGCAAATGACGAAAACCACAGCTGCCATGTTCAGCTTTGGGAGCAGCTCAGCTGCACTGTGTGTCATCAGTTCCCATCCTGCTCTCTCGTTTTAATTAGACTCTCTTGCAGGCAACAAATCAGACTGATATTCTTCCTAAACGCCGCAAGTGCCCAGAGCAAACCGTGAATGCTAAGGGAAAAACAAAGAGACAAACTAGATGTTTGTGCTCTTTAAGATACAAGAGCTTTGCAAACACAGTCAGTTCTATCAAAATAGCCATGTTCAAGAGAGAGGTGGCATGCTACTATCACAGTAGTGTTACTTCAAAGTTGTCAGGCAGAGATACTTCTGGCAGAGATACTCCCCATGAGATCAGGCTTGAGTTATCTGAGGCTCCTGGCCCAGGTCCTACCTCCACCTTCCTTCCCCACATTTCTTCCCACTGGTGGGATAATGCCACATGCATGGCCTGTGGTAACAGCCAGGAAAGAAAGGGGATGGCAGCAGGGGTGTGTCGTCCATGCCTCCTACTAGTCAGCTCAGTGAGGACCACAGCTACTTTACTTAAAAAATCCCCAGCTGTCTCCTTTTTCACCAAAAGCAAGGGATCAGATCAGCTCCACTTAGTTTAAGTCAACATAAGAAAACCATTAGCCCTTCTTTAGGTGGGAGTACAGGGCACTCTAGACCCTTCAAGAGAAACACTCTCGTTTTACTCTTATTCAACCCCTCAACCCACCCCCCCCCAAATGAAAACCCTAAACCTCTCTCCCCTCTCTAAGCTCTTTCTCTCCTTACAGAGGAAGCCTTTCAAACTTGTGAGCTGTCTCCCATCACCTGTGCTCCTTAATGCTGGCCAGCAGGATGTTCTGCCTGTGTTGTTCGTCAAAGGACCACTGCACTTTGTGAGCTGCTCACATTTTCTCCTCTCATGATCTGCACCTTCCTGCACTCTCCCCAGCAAAACACAGAATGCAGCAGAGCTCCCTGTGCATGGGTGACCCCAAAGGGGGCTGGGTGGAGGAAACGGCTGGAATAAGTAGAAGAAAATATAACAGTGTGGAGGAAAAGGATGAAGCATGCCAGGGCCTCAGCACTGCATCTTGAGGTGAAGTCTTAGTTCCCACAATTTCTCATCAGCTGCAGATGAGACGTTACTGTAGTAGGGAGGGAAGGGAGATCCACGGCCTCCTAAAAACCCCCAAAAGTCAAAAATGGTAACAATACTTGGTTAAACTGTAATATTTATGTTAGTACCAATGCTGTCAAAGATTCAAATGACAGCCCCCATCACTCGTAGATATCTGAATAAGTCTAGATATCAAATGTGTAATCATTCCATGCCAGACTGCAGCACGTATTTATAATCACACTATCAAAGTATTTCAAGCACTCTAACAGCTACTTTGCTTCAGAAAAAGAGTTCCAGACATGATGTGAAAAGATCCATTATAGCAGGTCTCATTCTTTGAAAGAGGTGGAGAACTCTAATCTTCCAGTGTTTATAACTTGGCTAAGACATGAAAAACACCTTCCACTTCTCTCACTATTGTAATGATAAAATAAAAAATATTCCTGAAGAAAAATATTTGAAACCATTCACAAATCAGCAGACCATTTTACATAAAGAACTGAACTACTTGTACACTGCATGAGCCGTATAGTTACAAGTTAATTACAGAATAAACCGCAGATTTGAAGGATGATTACAGATGAGGCCCTGGGTGTGCATATAGCAAGATGCTTTCATTTGAAATGATCTTGACTGGGAAAAACAGCAGAGCAGTAGCTTTTCTCCTGAGGATGTGGAGGTAAGCTCTTGTAAGAATGTACTGTGTCAAGGGAATAGGAAATAAGAGCTAATGAAGATAGGCAAAAGACTGTCTCCAGGATGTCAACGCCTGGTTTCACTCGACTGCTCATGTGATCAGTTGCATGTTCCTGGTCCTGGAAATATTCGTATTCTAATATAATCCTAATAGAGCATAAAAGGTTAAATAACTAAATCATCTGACCTGGGACTGCAGAGACCCACAGTTATCAAATTCAGCATTCTGGATATTCATTCAATCTCCTTAAGTGAAGGCAAATGAAAAAATTACTCAGGTGTTGGGCCAGGCTAATACAAACTGAGGGAACAAACACTACTTGAACAACTGCCTGTTGACACACTGAAAAGCATATGCATGTTTGCCAAGGCAGGCAGCTCCTAGGGATTATGCTTTTCCCTGAATAGCTATTAGCTTGCAGCATGTATCTGAGTTTACAAAAAGAGGTTTAAGAAGATGTATTGAACTGCAAACAAAAATAGTACCAAGTGCAGGCAGAGCTCAAACAGCTGCACTGCAGTAGATGTTTGCTTTGAACATCGTGACAGAACAGCATTCAGCAAAAGCTATCCAGTGCGTGCGTTCAAAGAGGATGCCAGGATGTTGCTAGTTCTTGTACTCCCACTGACTGGGATGACAAAGCCATGAACGTAACTGTCAGGCAGAAAGAAGAAGTGAAGAACTGTGCCAAGGTGCTTCAACAAAGGAACATAAAGATTTATATGATCAGCTTACATCTGCCTAGACTATGGGAGGGACACGGCACAGGGAAGGGGAAGACAGAGCGAACAGACTGACGAGAGCACTAGAGACACACACTGAAAGAGCAAAGACTGGCACTACAGAAGGGAAAATTGCTGCACAGTAGTGAAAATTAAGGATGAGGAACAGCTTATAGAAGAATGTAGAAAAACTAAATAACATAAAAACAAGCAAATACTGAAAAGCTTCTAAGGTCTTTGGGCCAAAGTCTGTCTCTTCATGTGTACCTTACCAAACATGACCGAGAGAGCATCCCTGGGGTTACAGCTACATGGCACACATTGGTGTTAAGGTGATTATGTTCCTCTGGTCCCAGGGTCTATTGGATCTCTCACCAGACATCCCCCACTAATGAAATGAAGTCTGCTGAAAGAGCTTACAATGAATCAACTTGTTCATTTGTTTTTAAGTGAACGCTACAAACTCAGGTTAACAGCTCTTGATGTGTTGGAAATTACTGATCTGAGCTAAAGGTTAGATGTATTAAAGAAGAGGTAGGCGGGCCCCACAGCAGGATTTAGCCAACCCAATTTTCCCCAACATAATTGCATTCGGCAACCCTCAAAACCCAAAAGTGCTCAAATCGCTTTGACACCACTCAAAACCACATCTTCACCGGCAGTCTTCTACTCTTCTGCGTGTCTGCTTCAGCCTGCATAATTCAGCATCTAGCTCCCACCCAAGTCTCAAGGGGATGCCAAAGTTAACCATTCCTCCACCAGTCTTGAAAAGAGCCCGTTTCAACAGGCTTCATAATGCCCATAATTCGCTCTAGATCAGATACACTGTGAATGCTACTTTCTTTGAAATGCGCGTGCCAGAGGAAAGCTTTCCAGCAATAGATTACCTTTTCAACATGCAGCTCATGTCCCCGTAGAGCTCTTAGCTCAGGTACAACATGATCCTAGTGCAATTACACAGCTTCTCAATCAGAGGTGGTGAACATACAAGCAACGATACCTGCCCATTTGATTCTAAATAGGTATGTCTCTAACATTTTATTGCGTACAGCCTCTAAGCTACTTTAAAAATGCAAAATATCATGTTCTTATTTGTTGATTTTATTTTTTTTAATCCCATTTCATTTTTCTCTTGGAAACACAGAAATGAGAAAAGCTGATTTTAATCAAGAGCTGGTTCTTTTGAGGTCAACATCCTTATTTTATATTTTTAAAGAGATTCTGAATTCTCAGCTATTTTTTCTGACCCATTAGCTTCTTAAAAATTAATGGACCTACTTTTCTCATTTCCTTTCCTTCTTACCCTTGTCCAGTTAGTAAATCCTTTTAACACCTGATTAGTTTCAGCCAAACCAATTCATTATTACTCTTATCTTTTCTATGCTGATTTTAGTAATGCCTTTAATATTCTTGCAAATGTCTCCTTTATTTTTCACCTGTGGCTTAAGTTTCCCCCCCTCCAATTTTGCATGGTCCTTCATGAAGATACATTGCTTGCTTCTTGTTTCACAAAGATGTCACAGCATCCTTAATCATACTTTCTCCATTATCATCACCCACAAGTTTTGATTCTCAGAAATTAAGGTTCTTTTAATTAACAGACTGTTATTTCAGTCCTTGCTGATGGGTAGATATTTCGTTCTCATGACTTTACTCATACATTTGTATATTATTTCAGTACAACTCTCTATTACTATTGTTATATTATTTCCCTATATTATTTTTCTGTCTTAATACTGTTTTAATACAATAAGTAAAGTGTCATTATCTCATCCTTATTTACTAAGCAAAAAGCCCTTTATTTGCTTTAATTCCCTTTCAATGTCTAACTGAGGTTGACTGCTTGTAATTTTCTTTACCCACTCATTTTCTGATCTCCAAGGCATTTTATTTAAATCTTCAGCCTTTCTTTGGCTGCTTGAAGGCACTCTAAATAATTTCCAAAATCCTTTCTAAGAGGTTTATCTGCTTAAAAAGATATGGAGATCTTGTCTACAGTATTTTGAATCCCAAGTTTCCTGATCTTTCCTTTCTTCTCTTAAGGAAATCCCAGGCATCATCTTCACGTCAATTTCTGAGCTTCTTAGTTCAATTTGTTTTCATCTCAGTTTTCTTCACTCAATGTATCTCATAGTTTAGTCTGCAAATTGAACATCTTAATTATAGACCTACTTTTGTTCTCACAAAATTTAAAGAGAACTGACATACGTCAATTCAGTCTAAGGATGTTTTCTATTACGAGAACTTTTATCATGTTTTCGGTGCTTACCATGCTACCTCTCTATACAAATTTATGTCCAGCTGGGGACACAGTGGATTATAATATTAGGAAACAGAGGGAAGCCAGAAGAACAGGTGATTACAAGCAAACAACTATCTATCTAGTAAACTCTACTTTCAGTGACAATTAAGATTTAGCACCTAACCCTAAATAAAGAAAACGTAAACACAACCCTAAATAATAATAGTCTAAAATAATAAACACATCCTAACTAAAAATATATACCATTTGTGCAGCAGTTAAACATATTTCCAATAATTTATGATAGTAATGCACCCAACCTCTTCTTGTCCCTTATCCCAGTACACAGTGAGGTTGTGATGACAGCAGGCAATTGACAGCCATGACCCCAGCACATCACAGCTGTCTTCTTTTAAGCTAGCAGGGTCCAGGTTTATTCCCCACCCCCAAAGATTCATACCATTCATATTCATTTTTTACTGTCACACACAGCTTCAGTTAATCCATCTGCAACTTTTGCTTCTTTGACATCACACCTGCCTTGCACCACAGCCCCCTCCATCACTCGACTGCTGAGATATTTATTCAGAAAGGTGTGCAGATGGAGGGCTGGAAAAAAAGAGAAGAGCAGGACCTTTTAGCCGCACCTTTTGAAAAGAAGAGAGGACATCATTTGAACTGCCTAGGTGACACACGGTTTCTGTCTCACCGCTCACCACTACATTACGCATACTACGTCAACAAGGTAAAGCGGAGCTGCAGCACAGTTAAAAACTGAAAGCAACGTTGAGAACACCATAGTCTAAGAAAAGCCTTTGTAAAAGCTATGTTTTGATTTAAAAAATTAATATTTTGATCAGTTTACATACAAATGATCTAACCTCTCTATTTTTACCTAAGAAAACTGAATATACAGAGACAGAGTCTGAATGGAATTAAAAAAGACTAGGCATATAAACTGCCAGTCGCCAAATCACACTGTGTGATAAAGACAGTAGCAGGAGTCCTCATAATAAAGATGCAAACTCTTAAGAAACACAAGGAGCTATATTCACAGAAATATGAATCAAATTAATAATCTTTAAAAAATAAATAACTTGATTATGGTTTTTTCTGACTAAAGGAAATACACCTTATTTTTCCCCAAGAATGGACCTTAAGAGACCAGCTAATCCAGACTCATACCCAAGGCAGGACCAACAGCATTAAAACATTTCTGATACTGGTTTTTTAAGAAGAAAAAGCAGTGACAAAGACTCCAAAAAGTGCCTAGACAGCCCTGTGCTGGAATACAGTAGCAGCTAGCAGGTTTTTCCCAACATCAAAGGTCTCCCTCGCTGTGTGAATGTCAACCCATGAGTTTGAGTTGCCAGTCGAAATGTAGTAGTCTAAAAGGTCATCTTCTACATACAGATAATCAAGAGAGCATATGAAGTCAAAAAGATGTAAACACATGTTTAAAATTGCTGAAATGCACAATGGGAATGGATTAGTGAAGTGGGACACAGTATTGTCGTCACCTGAACATCCCTGTTTTTCCCCAGCCATAGAGACACTGACCATCTTCTCAGTTTTAAAGCCTGACGTAAATAAATTGTTACTAAAAAACACTCGCTGATGGACATGGATCAGCAAGCACTGGGCTGTTTGACACTATCAGCAAAGAGCCATGAATCCTATAAAAGCTGATAAATGTGAAGGGGGTGCAGTAATTTAAGTCAGGGCAAGAGCCTGCTTTCAGTTCTGCCCTGGAAGTAACTTGTTTACTACCCCTATACCTTTTCAACAGTACTATCTTCATGTTTCAAGTTTTCAGCAGATGTACAACTTTACTTACTTTTTAAAGGCCTCACATCAAGGATGTTATACAAGGACTGTCTTTAATGGTAATTGCTGAGCCAGGAAGTTCTGAAATGAAGAAAGGTATTGAGCATTTTTCCTGTAATAGCTTGAAGTCAACAACATTTAGGGTTTGCTTTTTTTATCCCTTAAGATTTCCTGTTCGAGGATCAGAAAAGCTGTTCTCTTTATGTAATTGTTTCCTTAAATTGCTGTTTTCAATTTGCATAATGTATCATTTAAGTAAAGGTAAAGAAGCGTTTCAACTTGATAATTTCTGCCACAGCTGAGATTGCAAAATTGCTTCTTGTTAGAAGGAAATTTTTAAAAAGTGCAATCACTGCAACTTTCCAGATGGCAACTAACATATTTTTCAGTGTGCTGCAATAGTATGTTATAGATATGCTTGCTATTCAGTTCAAACTAGGAAACATTTGCTCCAGCTGAGGTAACATTTTTGGTCACACTTCTTCATATTGTATCACACTTCTTGACATTTAATGTTTTTTTTAGTTCCATAGCTCTAAATTTTGTCTTGTATGTAAAAAATTCTCTAAAAATTTGACTTACCAAGACACTATATTTCTCCATTGCTAATTTCTTTGCTATTAAAGCTGATGATTAATTCTTTTCTCCGGCCTCATCTAAGAATGCAATTCTTTAGCCACAATGCCATTCTACATTTATCAGTCCTTACCACCTCCTAACTGAAAACTCCCTTCTATTATTAATAACAGGTATTGATACCTGCAGTACCCTATATCTTAGACCTATTCATAAAGCCAGATCTACAAAACACCAAATTCCTCCTAAAACACCATGGAGATTCATGCCTGATACTTCCATGAAATTAGTCTTTAATGATAGAGTTGCTGGAAATATCAATGTCATTATATTGAATAGTTTTGCGCAGGTCAAAAGTCTGGCAATTTGTCTATAAATATGTAGGTCAGGAATCATTCTTATTTACCTGAACTCTCCCATGCACTTCAAGGCAAGCAGGGTACAGAGCCTTATTGTCTCTGCAGTACAGGGCCACTGACCTGTGGAGATGGTCAGTAGAGTAAAAAGAGATCTGTCCTTGATCCAGTCATCTTCCTTTTCTTACATTTTGAATGCTGTTCTTTTCTATGACCTTCTCTATCACCAGTATTAAAACTGTAAGTCTGGATGATGATGCAACCCCTCACTTGAAATTCTTTCATTAGATCAAGTAATTAAAGTTTATTAAAACAGGGCTTGCACATCCCTACCCACTGGCTATTTTATTAATCTGTCTTTTTCTATCAGGACTGGAGAAAATTCCCATTTTTTTCATAGAAAATTTGAAAATCTTGGTTTTGTTGACATGTAAACTTCAGCGTTTTAAAGATTTATTTCTCAATCATTGTCTTAGTTTTTCAAGTTCAACTTTTTAACACAGAAGAAACCTCAATTTTATAATTGAAAATAAAAATCTGTGATAATTTCATATTTTTTTATGACATCTTTCTTGGTCAAAGAATGCTCTATAAAACTTTTCAGCTTCAAACAACTCCAGTGCTTCCCTTACATTTAATGACAATGACATGGACTCAAGTGATCTGCATGAAGATCTGCAAGACGGCAGCAAAATCAGCCACCTGCAGGCAAGGGCCAGAAGGATTGCCTGTGTACTGTCAGACCTGAAAGACTACAAGGAGTGCAGAGTTTATCTAGAATATGTGCACTTCAGCCATGTGGTTGATGATTCATGGAGCTATCACTGTATCTTAGTCCAAGTGGAATAAGTTGTGGTATGTCTCAGGTGATTTATCTGTATGCTACTGCTTGGATGTGATCACAGGCTGTGAAGTTCACGTGTGATGGCACCAGCAAGATCATCATTTACTTGTGGTGTCTGAAACACTAAATGGCTTTATCTCAAATTTAGGGCATGTGTTAGGGTTGTTTTCTAGACAATGAAAAGCATTTGCGAAGGACCAAATCGCAGTAATACATGTCATTTCATTTTGAAATACAGGTATTAATGGCATACAATGCCACTAATGGTAGTTAAGCTTGACCTTCAACTAGGATTATTTTCACCCTGTGCGGTATTCCTGTACAACTGCTTTTTAAAAAGTCTACTTTCAACAAACACAGTTTGCTGCATCCCTCCATACATTCATAATTCAACTCAAAGAAGCTCCTTTGCAGCTTCTGCTTAATGGCCAGGTAAAATTACAGTCCTTTAAGGAACACAAGGACTCTTCTCTACCCCGCTGCAGTCTGGTGCACCTATACTACCAGGTTAAACCTGCCCAGGACCTTTGCCTGCTGCTGAGGCCAGCTGGTACAGAACTGAGTAATGCCATTTACTTCTCTTGCCTTTCAGTGAGGGCAACTATGTACTGAGAAAGCTTCCATCAGGAACTCCCAAATTGTGTCCAGAAACCACGTGGCTAGCTGATGCAAGCCAAAAACACTCCAGAGACTAGTTTAGGTGTTTTAACTTCTAGTACAGACGTAGTCAGGAAGAAAAAAAAGCAAGAAAGAAATAAAACTGTCTTTGTTTCACTGTCCAAATACTGGACTGCAGAGTATAACTACTGGACTGGGGGATGCCAACAAAAGCTCCTAAATGAATATGTAAGTGGGGTTATTTCTCTTCCACACCAGGTATCTGTGAGAGGTTTATCTATCTGCCAGAACAATTTATGAATAAAGTAATCTGTGACAAAATGAACATGAACAAATTGTTCTTGCATTTATTCATAACTCAGAAAACTCTTCATAAATGTTATTTACTTCACAGACAACTTCAGTCCTGATTAACTAGAGCATCCTTCTTCAGGAGAGCACTTGAACATGTCCTCAAGTCCCACTGAAGTCAATTATTAGGTTAGTTGAGGGAATTAGTTACGAAGAGAGACTGGGGAGGAACACTGAACAAAGGAAAGCAGGAACTGAAAAGCAGAGAAGGAGAGAAACAGAAACAGTATATGGGACAAAGCTTAACTGAAAAAACCAACCAGGACTTGAGATTAAATCTGGT
The DNA here is from genome assembly GCF_034638445.1 of Ciconia boyciana. Classification (NCBI taxonomy): domain Eukaryota; kingdom Metazoa; phylum Chordata; class Aves; order Ciconiiformes; family Ciconiidae; genus Ciconia; species Ciconia boyciana. Next base: position 29,263,808 of record NC_132938.1, read on the forward strand.
GGCCTTGGACCACTGTACTTTGGCCATTGTAGGGATCTGTACCTCACTCTTCAGGAGCTCCAGCACAAACACAGCAGAAAATATCTTCTGTACTTCTCTCATTTCTTCATGACTCTTGCAAAATGCTTTATTCTATACAAGTTTCCCTAGAAAACTCTTTAAATAAACATGTTAATAACACAACACAAAGCTATTTGTAACCTGAATTAACTACTTGTGAGGTCACCTAAATTTAAAGACATCATTGTAATATGTGTTAACTGAATAGTGAAAAAAACAAAATAATGGTTACAGAGAAATGCAACCGCAATGTATTTGCATGGACATAACCAATACTCATGGGGAAAATCCATGACAATTAATTAAGCACACGATTAAGTAATGATTTGGTTGATTTGCTCAATTTAGCACACCCTGCTCCTATGATAATGGAAGTAAGAGATGCTCACACTATATAAGATAATTTACTCAATGAATTTGACTTTCCTGTGAACAAGGTAGCGATAAATCAAGCTGCATGAAACAACAGGAGAACGCTCAGGCTCATTCGCTCAGCTCTCGCTTTGAGCATCTGTAGCCTATCGCTGCCACACATCATTTCTTCCCATCTGATTGAAAAACCAGACCACAGCGTGTGCTGAGACAGAGGCTGTATACCTAACCAAGGATTTCATTTGGAGTTCAGTACAAGTCTCTATATAACCAAATTTAAACATTTTAGCAAGACTTGCATTCCACAACATACTTGTGAGAAAGCGATACATAAAAACAGTGATCCCAAGACCTTAAAGGACCTTGGAAAACACATTTTCTTATTATTCAAATTACACCAAGATTATCTGAGAAAAGATTTGCCTCTCCCTCCCATCCACTGCCCACCTTTACTTCCCTGTCACCTGTCCTCTCCTCCTCCCCACTCCTACAAAAAAATGTAGGAAGAAGAAAGGCCTTTACAATGGTATCAGCATGAAATAGCATCTGCTTGGGCTTAGGTTCAAACTCTACTATAGGTTTGGATGTTGGATTTCACTGAGGGGGACCAGCACCTAAAAAGCTGGGATGACCAGCACTTAGCCCAGGGTTTGCAATCCAGAGCTTCACAGAAGAGGCTCTTGGTTCTCCTCCTGTGGGATCCCTGGCTCCTTATCCTATGTTTGTCAGAGAGCTAGAGGGTCTCAGAAAGGGATTTCAGAGACTAGGATGCTAGAAAGGGACTATCCTGAGGTGGCTCAAAGGGAAACACTGAGAAGACAGCACATCCTAATCTTTCTTCAACCCCTCCCCTTTTGGCTTCACTCAGGTTTACAGTGGGACTCCTCTATCATTTGTTACCTCCAGGCTAAAAACTCTTGGTGAGTTGCTGCTAAGTGCATTTTTTTTTTCAGCAAACTGTGCAGGTCTTACGTTTCCAGCACAGCTTCTGTAATTTTGCCTCTCACGACAGCATTTTTCTTCCCTACTGATAGCATTTATATCCACTGCTTTTGCATTCCAAGCGAGAGCTTCAATGACCACAATGAGCACTCAATGGCTAAGAACTTAAAAGGCACATACAGAACATGAACAAAAGTTTTCATATCTAGGTTTTGATGCATCTCATTATTAGGCTTTGCCCACAGAAGCCTTGGACAGACAACTGAACAATCCACTAGAGACTGGCTCTTTCCAAACCTTTCTCAGCATACAGACACAAGTATTTTGCACAGATTTCAGAATCTGCCAAACCATCTTCTCTCCCCATCACCACTTGCAATAGCAAGCTGATGGCCATTTATGCTCATGTGATTTTATTCATGTCCCAGAGAAGTCTAATTGCTTATATTTTAGAATGTGGCTCATTGACAACAACCTATGAAAATAAGGGCAAGACAAAACACGCATTATACAAGAACTGATTGAAAAAGGTCTGACGGATACAGTGATCTACAAGTGGTCACAAGTTTGATAACAACTAAATATATTCAGAAGCATCAATATTGACATAATAGCTAATCTAGGTGGATGTGAAAATTATCAAAGCCCCAGATGCTGATAGGATCCCAGGCTCTTAAAATCACAGAAAAAGAGGCTTCCATTTAGAAAAGTGGAGCAGACATACACAATTTCCTTACTTATGCAGCTACATTCACAAACAGTTATAATATTTTCTCAAATTCGGGGATAACTTTTATCACACTTGCTCTCCAAAGGTGATATTTATTGCAATCTTATATGCTGAAATTAAAACTTACTGAAAAGGAGTTTTAGGGTAATACCACCTGCAGAGACTCTCAGACAGTAGAGCTGCTTAAAGAGGCTGGGAGCCACATGGAAAGCATGGAAGCAGACCTCAAACACCTCCTCCCATGTGATGGCCAGGGAATCTGGAAGGGGCCTGCTTCTGCAGCCCCAAGGCATCCCAGCTTCTCAACCTTCAGCTCTCAACATACAAACAGAGCCTACACACACTGTCTCAAAGGCACTGCTGTGCTTTATAGCCCACAGTAAATCACATAACAAAGATGCAATACTCTTTAGAGGAGCTGGAAATGTAGAAAAAGCACAAGCACAACTTCCAGACTAAACTGACAGATATAATTGGTTTCCATAAAAGCAAAGAACGTTATTAAGGAGAAAAAATAAAGGAATCAAAGTCAATTGCATGGTGAAAAAGAGGCTGCTATATTGCAATAGCAAAAATCATTCAGACAGGCCCAGACCCATATAAATAATCAGGCTGATTTAATTTCCAACTGGCTACCTCCACCCTTAAAAAGTCTCTCTTTGAGCTAAGTATCAAAACCACTACAGCATTTAGCCACAAAGCTGAGGTGGAGCTCACAGGATGGTTGTGTCCCTGGGGAAAAAGAGTCCTTCTATAGCTGGATCCAGGTCCATACAGCCCATGTTAACACTTGGGCCTCTTCAGTTGAGTCCAGTTCCCACATTGCAAGTCCATAAACTGCTTTATCAGCTGCTATCTTAGCAGTATTCAGGGCTAAATCCAGCAACATCTCTACATTAGTAGGCACTCTAACACCTGTCTATATGTACTCCACATACAGCGTTACCTGGTGCTAAGGTTCCCTGGGCGTATAGGTTCCTCAAACAAGGGATCCAGAAACACTGTGAAAAATGTGTCTGAAATTATCTCCTGAACCAGCAACTGAATCCTGCACCATTCCCCACTCCAGATTCTGGGCAGAATCCTGAACCAAAACACCTTCTAGTATGCTTCAAGGGACCCCATGGGGCTTCTCCTTTGCTATAATGGCCCAGTGGTTATGGTTACTTCACGTCACGGTTATGGTTCCAGTTATTGTATGTCATCTGGGAACTTGCATCTATATGCAACTTGTAAAATGGGCAGGAGTCTTTGAAGGTCTTTTATGGGCAAGTGCTCTGCTAGCCTAGTAAAGGAAAGGACATAAGAAGTACCTCAGTCTGTAATCAGTTTAAAAAAAAAAAAAAAAAATACCAGTAGATACAACACCAGGGAGCCCAGAGTTGTTTGTGTTGTTTTGGCATGCTCTCCTAATGCTGTGCACAGCACTTCAGAATAGCTCTTTATTCAGGCTCTTGTCATCTGAAAAAGAGAATACTTCAATACATTTTTAAAGAATTCTCTGTAGTTCAAAATGAAATTTTCTCAGCTCAGAAAATAAAAATCTCCACAGAGCAAACAGAAAAAGCCATATAGAAAACATAGCCAAAATTGCAATAAATACCAGTGAGTAAGCTTGGACACATTTCCCATCCTAGAATGCCTTTGGCATCTTGTCTCAACAGCTTCACACCTGCTAGTTCTCCAGCAAGATTCTTTTCACACCATCCCTTGGGGCAGCAACATAATTCCCGACCAAAGGCTTTCATCAGCATTAAAGCCAGCTCAGCAATATACATAAGTCCTCTACTCCTCTTAAAGACTACCCTTCAGCATCACTTTCCAACAAAGTTGAAAAACAAGCCTTTGATATATAATTTCTCTAAATCTTGCTGGCTTAATCACATCAACTCCTGCCTTCATCTTCCCTTACCTAATAGCATCAGATTGTGACCAGTTCCTTCCGGCCCTCACACCAGGACTACCCTTCACCCTGTCTCTTGAATTTCTCCTCCAGCCTCACTCATCTGTGCTCTCTCCCAAGGTGAAGTCAATACAACTGCCTGTCTCTCTGTGCTTGTGCTGGCTGTCATCCTGACATGACACTCGCTAGCATAAGCTACAAAAAGCCACGTGGGTTACATGCAGCCCATTCCCAGGTGTTCCTTCACTTATATCTGGAGCTGTCATCTTGGTTGGTTTCCTAGACAATTGTCTGGTTTCCTAGACAATTTTACTCTTATCGTCTCAGACCATCTAACAGGCTGAGCTGGTTTTACCTTTAATACATTCCAGGTCAGAGTCTGCTCAGTAGATGAACAGCGATATTCAGCATTTGAGACCAGGACTTTTTATTCAAATGGAATACTTACCTGTCTCTTCTCCAGGACCAATCCAACAGAGCATCCCAGAATACATCTGTGAGACCGAGCCCTGCAGAAAGGAAGGTGGAAAAGGGCAGAAGGCAGTGGCAGGCAAAGAGCCAGAACCTGACTTCCCCAACTGACTCCTCCTCGATTGTGGTTTTTCCCTTATGAGAAGTACCAAGCGCTACATATAAAAGTAGAACATTTAATGGGAATTGAGAGCACCTATTCCTAGCTCAACCTCAGATTTTTCACGAGCCCACAGTGAGACCACTCAGACAGTAAACCCAGGCTCAATTCCCTTCAACTCAGACTGAAGATATACATACAACAGAAGTCTCATGCTCCTAACTACCAGGAACAGATCCTAGTGCTCTCAAGAAACACTCATCACACCCAAGTACACGAAGAGGTATGAAAAATGAATTTAGGAAGTGCTTTGCAGCAGCCCAGAGCAAAGTTCCTAATTGCTTTCAGCCTGCAGGCTGAATTCCTCTTACACCACCAGCAGCCAGAGTTCTGACTTGCATAAAACCTGATCCCAGCATCCACTGAAGTCAATGGCAACTTTCCTTGGATGCTAAACAGGCCTCATCTGTAGCCTAACAGCAGAATTCCCTGCCTAATCAATACAAGTGCCATTAATAAAACATGGGATGTGGGGTAGCATCATGCCATACAGCATTAAGTGGCAGCAGCAGCACATATGACTAATTTGTGCATCAGGCTTAAAATGTACAGCCACAGAAGGCAAGGGAAAGGGATGTAGAGTCTCCCAAATCTATGAACTAGCTGTGGTTGTCAAACACAGCAGATTTCTTGGCATCAACAACTGTGCCTGAAGCAAGCAGCAATTACAGCACTTTGCAGCACTGTAAGCCATTCTGACAGCTCTCATCTCAGCCTGCAAAAAGAGCTGATGGTCCTGGCCACACTTAGCAAAAGAAATGAGGGTGCCCCGCTCCCTGCCTTGCACGGGCCACTGTGCATACTGAAATGATTTCTCCATACATCTCTCTCTACATATATTTATTGCTAGGTATTTTTTATCCTTACTGAAACACAGTTTTTGCAAGTCTATGCCTTTTAATGCATGGAAGCTTTACCAGGCCCAAGCACAGAATATTAGCAAATTACTTAAGGTCATGTAAAGAAGTGGAGCAGCTGACAACTGGCCTGTTGGCAGGTAAGGCAAGGAGTAAGTGCTGTTAGATTACCTCGTAGGAATTAAAAAAAAAGAGAGAGAGAATAAAGTGGACACTGCTAGTATGTGTATCATTTGTTTCTCCTGCTGTGAGAGAGGCAAGGTAATTTTGTTAGCTTTTAGCTTGTTACCATAGTGAGACATCTTGACAATGATACATCAGTAGACTGGTGTGCTATCTTAATCAATTGTACAACAGATTATCATTCATCATATTGCTGATGAAACCCATCCCTTTATCTGTTCATATATAAAGCATCAGGTTGATTGAATCATTTAGCTAACATCAATGTTCCAGCAATAACTGCAGGAGGATCCGTATCAAAGAAGTTTACTGTACTCCTTCCTTTTCCTGCTTCAGGCCACAATTAGAAAGACAACTGTTTAAGAACTCTCACGATTGTATTTTATTTGACATCAGCAATATACACTGGAGTATAATAGGAACAATTTTTTGCACAATCTTTCTTGCAAGATGGATTTATTTTCCAAATACATAGATGTTCATAATACAGGAAGGTAACAGTTAAGCTGCACAATAGCAAAACAAGTTGACAGCTATCAAACCACCTTTTAAGTTTGTTAGTATAGTCAGGTGACCAGCATTGAATATATGCATTCAAATAATTTAGTTAACCTCCGATTCTTCCAATCCTCCCAGCCACATTGTTCCATGCAACAAAAATGTGCACGAAGGATAGTGTAAAAGAATACAACTCCAAGGCTTCCCTTGCTTTGATTTCCTTTCAGTGTTTCCCCATGTATGAGTCAATACAAAGGGATAAACATCAGAATTTGGCATGGCACAGAAACTCTTGCAACATGCATCTAGGACAGTCACATATTGCAGTAGTAGTAAATTATTGACAGAGAAGTTAGGGGATTTAGGACTTTCCTAAGAGGGTGTTAAAGATGCATGTCTGTTATGCTGCTTTATTCTGTATTTTCTGCATGCCCCGACTTTTACAGAAAACAAAGATAAAAATACTTCAAAAAGCTTCATATTTTTCAATGGGAGTATTCCTTACAACGTCTAAGCTTAAACCCAAATGCTTTGGTTGCAATGGATGGGGCTTCACAGGAAAAGAAAAGCTTACAGTTAATTAAAATACCAGTAAATACCATCTTCTTGCTTTTTACTTTTTTCAGCTTAAAAATAACACACAGATACAGCAGCTGCTGCACATCATGTAGAAATTGCCTTTTTCTTTTGGTTCCTCCGGTGGTACAGCTATTACACTTTGAGTTAGCACAGAAGTTAGTATCTTCCAGCCTGCCTCTCTGACCACCGTGAGCTGAGAGAGCAAGAGAAAGGACGTCCCACATCATTTGTTAGATGGACCGATTTTAACAGCTCACAGAAGTGCCTCAGTAATTTGGAATATCAGGACTGGCAGAGTGCCAGGGCAATACATAAAGGTGAGGAGAAACAGGAACTTGAGGCAACTATTAGGGGGCTTATTTACTTATTACCAGCAAGTAAATACTGTGTCTGCAGCCAGGCTTTTAACATACTGTCGCTGCTCTGTATATTTGCTAGCGATACAACACTTCACAATACATCCAAGTCAAACAGTCCTTGCCACAGCGGCACACAGCGCAAGCGGGCTGGCAGTGGTAGCACTCATCCAGAAAATCTAGAAACCAGAAAATCTTTTGTCTGCTCTACAACTGACTTGTATTTCAAGCATCCAAAGTGCTTTATGCCACTGGATCTTGAAACCCATGCAACCATCTTTAAAGACCCCTGCTTCAGTACTCCAACCCTACCCACACTGCATCTCGCTGCTTAACTGTCAGGTTTTATCCGCCACCAGCATGGGCACAGGCCCTCTCCCTGCCCAGGCTCTGCTGCCCACCCTGGTGATGCTGAGTGTGGAGAGAGCCCACAGCCAAGGGGAAGCAGTGCGAATCCCCCACCATCCCAGCGGCTGCCGCCCCCCACCCCAGCCATGCAGCAAGGTCCGGGACAGGTCCAGAACAAATCAAAACGGTGCAAAAGTAGCAGGGCATGCTGAAGCATGTTTTCAGCTTGTAGACTTTGGGGGTTTTAAATAGCTAATGAGCAGCTCTTAAGCCTAATTCGACTCTCACGTCTTACCTCAGCAAAATGCCTAATGGTCTCCAGCCTCAGCTGTTCTTGCCCAGAACTGGGATACCTTCTGCTGCTGAACAGATTGCTCCATCAGGACTAAATTTAGACCTACGAAACCATGTTCCTAACTCAGCAAGGCCAGCACTGACCGAGTGCCCTCCTGACTGGACTGATGAACTGAACTTAAAAATTCCTAGCTCTTGTTTGAAAAGGCATTGCCTTCTGCACTTCCCCCATGGCACAGCAGAGGGAAAACCTGGAAGTCTATAGGGAAGCTGTTAACTCGTGTACTTAGTAAGAACAACTGAGAGCATGAAGATCAAAGGTGGTCTTTTCTTTTACTCACATATTTTCTCTTACCTGATTTCACTATATTTATGTATACGATATCCAGATAGGAAGTGAGAAGTAGCCTTTTAAAAATCTCTCTACAAAATTCTCCCACCTTCTCTTTACATAGGATCTTCACATTCTCCAAAGAAAAAAAAAAAATACAATCCATGTTATTTATGAAATGGCTCCTTGTGCTAGTTTTGGCTGGGATAGAGTTAATTTTCTTCACAGTAGCTAGTATGGGGCTGTGTTTTGGATTTGTGCTGGAAACAGTGTTGATAACACAGGGATGTTCTCAGTATTGCTGAGCAGTGCTTACACACAGTCAAGGCTTTTTCTGCTTCTCACCCCACCCCACCAGCGAGTAGGCTGGGGGTGCACAAGAACCTGGGAGGGGACACAGCTGGGACAGCTGAGCCCAACTGACCAAAGGGCTGTTCCATACCATATGACGTCATGCTCAGCATATAAACTGGGGGAAGAAGAAGGAAAGGGGGGACGTGCGGAGTTACAGAATTTGTCTTCCCAAGTAACCATTACGCGTGATGGAGCCCTGCTTTCCTGGAGATGGCTGAACACCTGCCTGCCCATGGGAAGGAGTGAATGCATTCCTTGTTTTGCTTTGCTTGTGTGCGTGGCTTTTGCTTTACCTATTAAACTGTCTTTATCTCAACCCATGAGTTTTCTCACTTTTACCCTTCTGATTCTCTCCCCCATCCCACCGGGGGGGAGTGAGCGAGCGGCTGTGTGGGGCTTAGTTGTTGGCTGGGGTTAAACCATGACACTACTGAATATCACACAGCTAAGCACCTTTCCCACCATTACATATATTAACTAGCTTAACAGAAAACCCACATACATTCATTGTGTCTTACCTTCCTAAGTGAAATGGCTACAAATAAAATTCACTTTTTCAGTACAGAGAAAATATTTTGGTAAACTACAGCTCATTTAAAAAGTTGTAACTAAATACTCTCCAAATGAGAGATTTTACTTGAAAACAAAAGCTGTCTTTTTAATAAGCATAGAGATTCTCCTGAAGTTGGCTTAGAATTGTTTGCTACCTTCCCAAAGTTTGCAACAGAGCTTGTGATTTCCATGTGTGCAGATGAGGAAACCTCTTTTAAAAAAATAAATAAATAAACAAAAGTAGAGAAAAATTCAGCTTGATTTTCTTCTTCACAAATACACAACAAAACGGAGAAGTGAGCATCAAAGACAAAATCCCTTTTCCAATGTTTAAGCTACAGAAGAAGTGGTAGCGGCATAATAACTACACCTACAAAAAATCAGCGATGCAGTTCTGCTTCTGGGAAGGCCCGCAAACTGCTGGCATGAGACTGTGGGTGCTTACCAGGCAGCGGCACTAAGCATGCTCTCTTTCATTACCATACACATACTTGTTACTCCCACCACTCTCCATATCGGAACATTTAGCAGACACGCAAGGAGAAGACAAGACTGCAATACACCTTGGTCCTCCTTTGGCATGTTCAGTGCTGTTACAGCCAGTATCAGCAGTGTTGAGCTGAAGGAAGAGTTTTTTTCAGCTTCAGTCTGCCCTATTTTGTACTCCAAGAAAGCATTTTCCATCCCACGCCCAGTGCTCCGAGGGCCCCGATGCCCCACAGTAGAGCGTGGATGCACAGCCACATGGCTGCATCCCAGCTGGCAGCAGCTGCTAGCTCACATCTTTCCAGTCTTCTAGTCACAGCATCAGAAACCTTAGGACAGATTAACTGTGCTGATCCTCAGGCAGGATTCGCAGTTGGTGTTGAATTCCACATTGCACTCAGCTGGTGCCTAAGCTGCCTACTTGGAAAACAGTTTAGGGGGCATTTTCGTAAGTGGCTTAATCCAATATAAGATCTGCACTGTCTCTGAAAGAGGCAGGCTCACTCTCCTTCCTCCCCTCTATTTCTGACCATAGATTCCTACCTTCTCCCACATTAGCAATGTAACAGGTCTCATGCACCCATTCAGTGGGTTACAAACACATCTTCTCCTTTCACAGGATCCACACTGTGGAAGTGCCAAGCCTGTGGATGTACACATTCTCAGACATGTCTACTTTAAATGCAGCCGCAGCCCACAAGCTGTAGTACTGACCGGATTATCAGAAATGCTCAGCACTAAAAAGCTCCCATGAATTCAGGTACAGGAATGAAGTCTTCAGATTTAGTAGGAAGGCATGATACTTCCAAAAACTGGCTGTTACCATAATGAAAGCTTTTCTTCTCCCCCCTGCCCCCTCCGCCCCCAACTGAATTAAATCAGAGCCAGCCATCTCTGTATTCAGTCTCTTAAACATAAGGCAAGTTAAATGCTAAAAGTTCCAAAGTGCTTCATTACTGAAAATTAAATATATAGAGTCCCAGAAAGATTAAAAAAATGTTACTGTTTACATTTTTGATTGAGAAATGCTCTAAAACAGAGGGAAACAGTAATACTTAATAAAACTGAATCTTTTTCCCTTATCATTCTGTCTCCTGATTCTTCCTGGCTGATGATGAAAATACCCTTTTTAATGAAAACAACTTCAATGGAACACAAATGTTTCTAAGAGGACATTAGCAACTTATTTTCTTTATTACTTTCTCATTATACTTATAATTAAGAAATAATTATTTCTAGGCTGTTTCCTGCCAGATGCTGTTCTAGTACCTCTAATAGGACATATCTTAAAATAACTGCTTGGTAGCAAGAAACTAAATTTTTCATCCTTACTCATGTTTTCCCTTCTCTTCCTTTCCTCTCTCTTCAAATAACTTTATTGATTTGGGGCCTTTCATAAATTATGGCCTGCTTATATTTTTTCTCTCCATTATTTGTCATTGATGTAAATCACAAAATCACCTTTGTGAAGGAAAAATTACTACAGAGGGCACCTGAGGTTCAAAAAAGCCTGAGAGAGCCTCTGTTTTAATGCCAGTGGAGGCAGGATGAGAATCCTCAGGCTGTGGTTTCACACCAGCTTTAACCCAGCTCAAAACATCAATCCCAGCCTCCTCACCACCTCCTTTGTACCAGCACTAAGACAGGGAGCCAGATCAGAGAACTGATCCCGCTGGCTACTAACCAGCCAAAGGACAACAAGACAAACTTGGTTTTTAGCTAGACAAGTTATTTCAGTCAGCTCACCACAACCACACAAATACTTCTCCCCACACAAAGCAAGATAGAAAGGAAGAAGGTGGGAGCACTACATTCAGCAGTAATACAGTTTTACGGTGGAGTAACCATGGTCTTAAAAACAAACAAACAAACAAAACCACACATGGATTCTGCTTGTGATCTGTCAGGTGCAGACTGCTTCAGAGGATGGCAGGATATAAGCCAGCTCCAATCCAGAAGCCTCTTAGAGCAAACATGCCCTGAGTCCTGCCCTGCCCAATATGCTTCATGAGCCCTTCAAATATGGGTTAAATACTCAAGGCCACGATTTTGTACAAGTGGATTCATTCCACCATGAATCTGCTGCTGGTATGGATTTGCAAAGGCATGCATCTATGAAACAAAATGATATTTTCATGTAATTCTACAAGAACTCTGGTTATCTGAAATTCCTCAAATCTCCACCACTGGTCTCATGCCACAGAATGTTGCCACAAGTTAATAAAAAATGAAATGCACGTACATACAGAATCATCTGTTTATGAAAAGTATGTTATTATTCATTTGATGACCTGGTACATTCTAGAAGAGCAGGAGACTTTCAAGCTTGCAAATGTAAAGCAGACTGTTAAGTTACTGTTAGTAATAAGGTTAACTATCTCATACTTTGAAAGTACTTTGAAGAAATACTTGTACATGTTCTTGACCTCTGAGTCCTCCATCCTTGTGCATCTTTACTTACCATGGAGATGAGCCACCAGCACAAGACGATGAGGCAAGACAAAGCAGTACTCGACTACATTTTGTAATGCATCGAGCTCAGAAGTCCAGCTGAGTGCTTCATATTGTCACCTGCTTCTTCTACCAACCTCCAGGTAAGTTTTTTCCAAGGATGAAAACATATTCACAAGTAATGATTATTTCTTTAAATGCTTCTTTATGCCATCAGATCATCCGTAGAGTGCTATGTCAGTTAACAGCAACGTGGATACAACATTCATAAAAAAAACACGCAGCAAATGCTGAAGGAGATCAACAACAGCAAGACCACCAGCAGGAAATAACCTAGATCTCTGTGCTAGTTGAGGCTTAATTCAGTAGTACTGTATTTTTGCTTGGGATCTTTTTCTTGAAAATCGAGATATGAAGATAATAATAATAATTTAAAAAAACCCCAAAACCTACCTCACACAGTGCTTTCCATCCAGAAAAGTACTCTTTCAAAACAAGACTGCTTGCACGTGTGTCTTGAGCCTGCATCCCTTACAATTCAGGGAATTCATATTATTTGAATGGATACACATATATATAGATAGATATATATATATATGTATCCAGGCCGCGATCACATTAGTATTTTTAAATGCTAAAACTATGCTATTATTTAAAAAGAGCATTCACTAATTGATGGGAGTTTGGATGGTTTTCTAAAAAGGGAATCTCCAAGGCTTTTTATTTTTTGCTGCTGTTATTTTTATTTTAAAGAAGCCATCACACTCTCAGCTTCTCTTGCACAAAAAATGAAAATAGAATTATGACCAAAAAAATGTAGTGAACTGCAGTGAATAGTAACTGGTTTGCTTTGAACTACTTTCTAGTGGAATAATATAAAAAGCATAAGAAAGTCTTAAGATACTTGTGGAAGTTACAGACCAGAAGGCAATGCTAGTCAATTTTGAAATAAATACCTACCACATTGTCCAATTCATGTGAAAACAAAGTCGGTTTTACAAATTCTACCAATTTTACAGTAATTGCATTTTTCATTCCCTCCAGTTAAGAACACAGTCCATAACATTAGCAAAGAGAGATCTTTTCAGAGTGCTCTGTACTTCACACTGCTCTCACTTGCTTGGGATGTGGCAAAAACTTACTTTCAGAGTCTGATTTACTCAGAACATGCTGAAACTGCTCACCACAGTCATATTCTCCAAAAATGCTACATCTTGACTCTGAGGAGAGACCTACAAATGAAGACTGTAAAAATTAATGCATATCAGACTGACTCAAAATGGTGCATTCTTCCTTTCTTCCTGTTTAAAGTGCATTGAAGTCAATGAAAAACATATTGATTTCAGTGGACACCAGTACAGGTCCTTACAACAATATAAATATAAGTAACTTACCTTGGAATCACACAGTAAAAGAAATAAAAGGTCTTGAAAAAATAAAAAAAATATATTTGGGGCAAAAAGATGCCATTATCACTTAACTGGTTTCTTTTTTCCTGGATTTTTCCGTTTTCTGGGGTGTGGGGTGGTTAATACTGACCTCCATAAGGCCATTTACCCTTTGGATTTTCACTGAATAAGAAATTTTATTTATAGGGTTTTGCTCGTCCAACTTTATGCTGTATGGCTTTATGCTTGTCAGGCTGTGAAGAGAAGCACCTCCTGTTCTCCCCGCTTCCCACTGACCTGCAGCAAACTTACTGCCGCATAGTTCTGCAGTTCTGTAAAACTTCTACAACTTTGATCATCCTTGGCTTTATCCATATTATCAGTAAACATTATACTTCACCTAGGCTTCTCAACACTACAGTTGCCATTTTCCTGATCTGTTATTCAATGTTAGGATTAAATAAAACCAAGGGCAAATTTTTGTCAGCTGTCTGTATTGCAATTCACAACACTGCTAGCCACACAATGCCTATCTATTTTAGTGCAGTCAAGCCCTATTGGCAAGTCCCAAGAAGACAAGGAAAAACTCACCAAAATTTCTTTCCTCCTAAATCTTTTGGGTCAAGCAAAAGTTGTGGAGCCCAGTATGCAAAGTCTGTGATCTACTCTGCTTTCTAAGTAGATCTCTTGGAAGCTTTGGGGATTTGGGGGGGAGAGTGTGCTACAGCAGAAACCGTGCTCCAGCTTCTTCTCACACTGAGAAAGATTCTCCTAGGAAATCTCCTGTAGTATCTATGGGAAAATGTCCCAGGTGGCCAATATGTGTCTCTTACACAACCTGTGTGGTCATTTCTTCCATTCTGGCCTTCCCTCCACTTCCAATAGCAGGAAGATAGGGGAGATAGGAGAGATAGGAATGGGAGATAGGAATGTTAGGCTTTGGATAAACTGGATAAATATACACTGTATACCCTGCTGTTCTCACATGGCACACAGACACTGTACTACAGCATAAGGTACACTGCGGCCAAATGACATACAGGAGGTACACAAGAAAGTTGAAGGAGACACTATTCTGTGCATATTGAAAAGCTGAGTTCATTCACTTTTCTGTAGAAATATTGGTTAAACCCTATTAAATACAGTTACTTGGTTTCCCCAATTTTTGCAAGGTCCATCCTGAATGATGAAAATGACGAGATGCCAAAGGCTACACGTGAACAGTCTGTAATTGATAACTTTTAGCTCCTGTTAACAGAAAAGCTCTAATCACATTCCTTATTAAATTATTTACCTCTTTCATTCAATTATCATATGGTCTACTTGCCTGATCACAGGGTAATATAGAGTGGATGACTAAACAGTTTACAAAGTCTACTTTTTTTCCCTTAGAAGATACATGGGAGAAGAAATGCGCCACCAACGTCCATTTGATGGAGATGAGTCCATTTTATAGGAGGATAAACAGACTCCAGTTCTGCTGGTGAGCTCTAAGAGCTCAGGTCACCATGGAGGGCTGGGGTCTAGGTTTGCCACCTTGCTTGGCTTCATTATTTTCACAATTGCAGTGAAACCTGTTAATAGTGGGCTGATAGAAATTTGACCTTGGTCACAATTGACTATAAAATACACTTCAGTTCAGTGAAGGCAATCTTCCTGAGCCAAGTTTTTCAGTGGTTTTCTCAAATGACTGCGTTAGTGGTTGGGGCTGCATCACTGCAATCTGTGGGAGTTTTGCTGTCAGTAACAATGTCTCCGAGGAAACAGCAGCCAGCGGAGATCTGTCTCTTTCCTAGTAAGGTTTTTTGGCTTTCTATCCAGTTTCCTTTCCTGTTCAGAGAGATGACTATCTGAAGTGTTTGGTTAGTTTTAAATCACTATGGTACTGTCAAAAAAAGATTGTTCGACAAAGCCAATAGAAAAAAAAATAAAAATAGCTCCTGTAGAGTTCATCTCACTCAAACCCATCCCTAATAAGCCATTTGGTCACTGAAAAGACACCTGCAACATTCTCCCTTAGGATTTTAGTTATCAGTGTTGAACATTTGCGCCACTATATTTAGCATATTCCTGCTTTTGTTTGTGCTTCTGAATTACCCAGTATTCAGAACCTGCCAGTATTACTGAGTATACTGCAGGTTCTTTACTGTTTCTAATCACTCTACAAGGAGATTAAATATAATGAAGAACAACTGTTAACAATAAATTCCTGTTTACATTGTCCATAGGTAGTTTGGAAAGCTAGTTATGGTAATTTCTTTATACGCTGTAACACAAAAATGTAGCACAGTACAATAAATTAGTCCTAGACTCATAATGAGATATTTTATTTTATATATCATTTTGAATGTAGGCATGCAAGTGTTGGAAGGTACTTCAGAAATACACTGACAGATTAAAAATAGATTTTTTTCTCTGTGGTATCATGAAAAATTTCTTCCAAAATGGAACTATAGAAATAAATATTTGGAATCTATTAATTTTTGCAATCCTTTTTTTTCCTCCTTATAAGTCTTTAAAATGAAATGGGAACTACAAATGAATCCAGGTAGCACATTTAGATCAATCTTGGTCAAATAGCCTGAACCAGTGTTGGTCCTACTGAACAATGCACTGAAAAAGCTGATTATACAATCAGTATATGGGGATGGATGGAAGGAAGAGACAGCTGTTTCTAATGAATTGTTTAAAGCTGCCTGAGAGAAAACATTCTTGGTTTTCATCACAGATGAAAGCAAAGAATAATTTCAGTAACTTCTGGCACAAACACTAGGTTCTCAACACAGAAGGCCATTGTCCTTCATATTAGAAATATTTTATCATTTGTGCAATTGTGATCAATAATGGCCAGAGGATTAGCTTTGTTTCTTCTGGCTTAACAAAATAAATAAAAAATCTCTTGTATACTATCTTCTATTCTGACAATCTGCAATAGTGTGACCAAATTAGGGAAGAAACAGCTACAGCAACTAGAGATACATCCAGAGATGCAAACTACTGCAGTTAGACACCTTGCATGGGTGCTCCATTTCCAGTTGTGTGCTACGGCACGTGTAATGGTTTTCTAAGGAGTGTTGTAATCTCAGACTTCTTCTAGATGTAAAAGACAAACAGAAAGGACTTTACCTGACCTTTTGAGAGCATCACTTAAGTAATAAAAGACTAAGGTAACTGTTTATATCACTACATCATAATACAGTCATGTAAGACATTCCCACATCCTGTGCATTCTATCATCGACAGTCCAACGCTATACATGAAATAGCAGCCTGGGATCCATACTACATGTGGTAGTACACATCTCTTGCAGTCTCCCAGGTCCGGTAAGTTAAAGGTCAGATTCTCAGCCATGAACTGGCTAAAAGGTTTGGAGAGACAGAAAGAGGCACAGAGATAGAGTCATAGCTTCACCATTATGGGGTCTTTTTACTCTGATCCTTAGCCCAACATAGTCTAGGGCAGTCTCATGCATGTCCTCAATTACCCAAGCTGCTTGTGGTTTCCATCAGTCACTTGATCATTACCTGGGCACAGAACCACTCAACACTCACCTGATCTGCCCCTCAGCATAAAATTTTGACAATAGGCTACAAATCTGCTATTCCAATCAACTGAAGCTAATGATTAGTCCAGAAGGCACAGCCAGATCACAGCTGAGAATTTGGCCTTTGATTTTTACTTGTCACCTGCACAGAAATGCTAACCATTTGCCTAGCCAGATGGATCTGTACAAACATTTTTGGATTTATTGCCAGCATATCTTCCACCCGTTCTGGTGAAAAGAACATTTCTGATCAAGATTTCTATCAATCAGGTTTAAACTATTCAATTCTTTAATAAAGTTGCCTGCTTGCATATTGCAATTTGAGCCACTAAGAAAAGCACCTATCTATGCCATATTTTAAGAGAAATAAAGGGATAATAAATAAACTTTTTTCCCCAGGCTCCACCTACAAACTTTCTTTTATTTATGTCACCGCATTCCTTCACAAAAGGGTGTCTCTCATTCACTCAAAGATGTGCCATAGCCACGCTCATCAAAGCACACGAATATTAGTTTTGCTTAATTCTGAAGCCACTTTTAAAACTGTTGAAAATTTAACTTGACTCAAACATTATATAAAGAGGGGAGGAATATGTGTTCAAAGGAAAACAGAGGAGCATGACTGAAAAATACAGGGAGGGAGAGAAAAGAAAAGAAAAAAACCAAACCCCAAAGCATTCAAAGAAAGAAAAAATAATTCAAATAAAATGTTGAACATTGTGGGCCTGGTCCTCATCTACCACAATGGATGTAATTTAGGAATAAATCCACTCAAGCTGGTCAGCAAGGTCAAAGAATAATCACACACTTAAGATCACCTTACCAAACAAAAAACTCCAATTTTGAGAATTACATCAGATTTCAGATTGTACAAGGTTCACTCATTCTTATTTTGGAGTGAGAACTTCCCAGGTTGCAATGCAAACTAATGCTTAGTAAAAATATACGGAGCTCTACAACTCCTTTGCATAACTTTTCTGGAGTTGCACTCTCCCAGGCTGGACTCTCTTTTCTTTTCCCACTGTTCATTTTCTTCCCCCCATTCTGCCAATTTTAATCTAGCAGGGAAAGTCCTTTTCTAGCAAGCACTGTCAAAATATTCAGGACATGGGCCTTGCACTCCAAGAATGCAATGCTGTGTCCAGACAGCAGTGCCGGGTGCCTCAGGGATTTGTAATAACCAATATATGTATTCCTAGCAGTCAAGATGTGTTCCACTGCACAGCTGTGCACCCCTGCCTTTGATTTGTTTGCGGTGCATGTTCCTCCCAAAGGCAAGTTCTGTGTAGCCAGAGTAGTCTGTCTGAAGAGAGTGACAGTTCTCTGCTAGCTGATGGGAGGAAGACAAATCTGTTACCCATTACTCTGGTAGGAGTTAACTAATTATCCCCAATAACTCCAGCCTTTACAATGGGAAAGTAGCACACAGCTTTTATAAATAAGAATTATTGACCTTTTTAAATAGTTTCAAAAGAAGAAACTCTGCATCAAATGTGAGTATAATTTAGGAACTACTACATAGCAGCAAAACTACATTAGACTTTCCGATTTTTCCATGGTATCCTTGGATAGATACACCACCCAGTAGACCATGTTAAATGCTCCGAAGGTAACAGGAAATAAAATGCGTGCATATTTGTCTATCTTACTCGTGCCAGAGTGGGAGGCAGGGGGAGCAGGTGGCGTGACAGCAGATGGCTTTGCAGATGCTCCTAATGTATTAGGTGTGGTGGTCTGAATCTGCTCCAGTCTAGATCCAAGCAAGTGCTGAATGGAAGGGGATCCAGCTGTGGCATGCTGGGATACAAATCCAGTTAAAATTGGGGTAGAAGGAGGAGCTGGAGGGGTAGCTCTTGCAGAAGATAATGTCTCTGATGCATTGATGCGTGTGAAAGGGTTGGGACTTGATGCAGAAAGGGAGTGGGGTGTAATGTCAGAAGACCCCTGAGCTACAGAGGGAGGCTGGATGGAGCTGTGCCTTGTGTCAATTCGGCTCCCACCATCAGCTTCGGACTGTACTGTGGCATTCGTTCTTTTCCTCACATTTGAATTGGCATCTGTACTCTGCAAAGTTACAAAAAAAATACTAGTCATTCTTAAAATAAACGCTTTAACAGAAGCAATGGAAACTTTATAATCAAGGACTATCAGAGTAATACTCACAAGTACAACCAGTAGCTTGATCCTGAAGCACAAAGATACTACATGCTCATGAAAGTAGATTTAATAGCATATAAAGTAATAATCAAGAGTTCCTTTTACCTGTGGCTGGAATACCAGGTTGAACACATCTGATGCACGACACTCCACGTGATGTGGTACCTATGTAAACTTAATACCGTGAGGCTAAGGATTCTTGAGTTAGAGTCGAATTTTTTTTCCCAAGCTTATGCTCAAAATAAAATTCTCTGATGTTTACGTATTTCTCTGATGATATAAAAACATTCTAGACACAACTTACCAGCCATGATGGTTTACTTCTGCTTTGTATCTCCAGAAAAGTAACCACCATGTATTAGGAACTCTAGCCTGTCTTCTAGAGTAGATGCTATTAAAATGCAAGTATTTACCATACCAAGATACCACATTTCTGCTATTTCAGAAATAAAGGCAGTGCTTTTTCACATCAACCACAGGCAGTAAATTCTCCAGCTGCAATTGAACCAGTGAATAAATCAGTCTTTCACCAACTACTCCTTTCCATTAATTAACTAAGAAAAGCGGTGAAATCTCCATCACTTGATGTCTTCAAGCAAGTTGGATGTCTTTCTGAAAGATACACTTAAGCTAAACAGCACTTATTAGGCTGGATGAGAAACTGAAAAACAGATACAGATAAGGAAGTACAAATGGAAAATCCAGCAGAGTTTAATATTTTACTGACTTCTGGGAGTGGGACTCAGGCTCTGCTTTTCTTCTCTACATTTAAGAGGAAGCCTAACATGTCCGGAACCTCATTCTGGAAGGGTACCTGAAGAACAGGCTTTTGAATCTTCAGCCCTGCACCTAAACTATAATATAAAACATATTATATTTTAGGTATAATATGTGAACATATTTTGTGCAAAGACTCACTGCTTTCCAAAAGACAAAGATTCAATGGCTGTTAGGGTACATAGACCAAACAGCAGCAATACAGCTCTAAATACAGGCAGGACCAAACGATCACTTGTTATATATCAAAAATCACATGTTTCGCACCCCTCTGATGACACCATTCCCAGGCATTGCCCTGCACCATACCTTACCGTGCCTTTGGCTCCCCTTCCCTTCATCCCTACCAGAGAACCCTGCCAAAGCTCACAGCACGAGGAAAAGGGAGAGAAAGTGGGCAGTGATCTCCTTCCTCCTTCATCCAACAGCAATTCTCTCCAGCTAAGTGCCAGAGCAGTAACGGAGAACAACTCGGGTGTTATTCAAGATACTAGTACCTTGAGTAGTGAGAAGAGTGACAACCATGTCTGTCTGCTGCATCAGTTCTGCTTAGCTATTTTGCTCAAGGAAACAGAGAAATGGGAGCTGAAAAAAAATCTGAAAAATTACTTAAAAAAAAAAAAATCAAATCACTTGACATCTCCAGTACTCCCATCATGGCCAGAAGCTGGTCCCAAATCCTCTTAATTGCAGTACAAATCAGTCACTGGCAATACTGCTGCCTGAATTTATCTGAAGCTGTCACAGCTATATGCCAGCTCAGGGCTGATGTATTTGCCAGCTCATGGTTGATATATCAAATAATCCCTCTTAGGTTTCACAGTTTTCCTTCCTGCATAGAAGCGTGTCAATCCCTTTTATTTATTTTTCTGCATCTGCAATCCAAAGAAGCAGAGGACTGGAATAAACACCAGGCAAACTGGTATTTCCTGAAAGAAAAATTAATTGTAGAATCTAAAAGAGAAGCCTGACTCACTCTTTGGGAAGTGCAGACGTGCACACAGGTATGCAATTTGGATACTTTCACACTAGGGTTGTCAATGACCCAGGAATAGTAAAGCAGCTTTCAAGACTGCTAAATTGAAATTATAAAGTACAATCAGGAGAGAAGTGCATTTTACTAGCGACTTGGTAATACCTGACGGAGTATTGCATGTTACTTGAAGGCTTGCAAAGCTAAGCAGATGTAAGTCATCGATGTTCACTGTCCAAAACAATAGCTCTGTACTATGGAGAAGCTGGCACTAGAGTCACTGAGGTGAGTTCTGCCTTCTACATGCAGATCCTTGGACAACCTGGCTTTGCTCAAGTAAGATTCTCCCATCATAAAGCTCTCAAGCAGTGCCCGGGGAGCAAAAGCCCACGAACTGGGACAGGGATTGCAAAGTAGATCTGCACTGGAACTAAGACATGTCTCGCTTCCCTCCTGCTCTCTGCCTACGTTAGACCAGTAGCCTAGAGGTGGTGCTGCTGGAGAACAGAAGTATCACACCTTCAATCACTCCAAGCGCAACCATAAAATAATGGTCCCAAGAGTAGAACAGAGAATTAAGTGCAATTCACAGGGGCACCATTTAACTCTCCTGCTCACTTGTCCTGTCACCTGTTTTCAACAGCCACCTCAGTATCCTTCCCTTCTGTGCATCATCAACCACAGACACTGGTAAGACAGACAGGTAACAGCTAGGCTCCTCCTCACACTCCAGTCATCTCCATTTCTTTTGTGGGAACTGGTTTCCATCGACATGTTTGCATAATACCTCCTCTTCCCCCCACTTCGGCTGTCATCTAAGTGACCAAATAAGACCTGTTGCTATTTAATCCACTACTCATGTCCCATTACAGTGTTTATTCTAGAATAAAATTATCTATACTATTTCAAATGGTCAAAACGTGTAACTGTTTAAAAGTCTACTGGGCATTCTCTTTCTTGCCACTGATACACAAAACTTCCAATACTTCAGGAACCTTAAGTTTAGAGAGAAACCCAGTTTCCTCGTACGTATTACAATGTACACGTAAAGCCCAAATAGATAAGATTGTAAGATGTCACAACATAGCACTGCATAACAAGCCTCAAAAATATGGGTACATTCTTTGTTAATTCTCTAGAAACCACCTTCCAAGCGCTCAGAACATGGAGATTAGAAATGGTATTTCTAACATGCTCCACAGACAACGTATCACTGAAAACTGGTTGTTCTTGCATAATGTCATTGTAATAGTTTGGATATGTGTTCTTGAATTGAACCTTGTCCTTGAAACGTACTGAAACAAGCACGTTCCATGGAGACAGATGTTACATTACACATGGAAAGGCAGGGGCTTTGGCCACTGCTGGAGCAGCCTGTTAACCGTTAATACAGTGCTGGGAGCAACTTCAATATTGGAGACAGAAAATCTCCTGGGTCAGCGCTTAACTCCAATACCTTATGCACCCCAGAAGCCCTGTCTAAGGGGAACACATTCCAACTCCTGTTCCCAGCAGGTTTTGCATAATCAGCATAAAGCAGCAAAACAAGAGGCAGGCAGCCTGCCTCACTGCTCCCTTTTTTAACATGGCAGCTTTATCACTCCTGCTGTGAGTGGTGCCACCCAGCTCCGTCCCTGTCAAAGCTGAGCAGAACGCACACTCATTGCCAGGGTAGCCTCGCCAGCATATTGCCCACCACCTCCCCTCATATATCCTCTTCTTGCACTTCCTTTACTCAAGACTGTATCATGACAATAGCTCATTCTCCTCCTTCAAAGCACTCAGGTGTCTCTCCTTTTTGGTTTCTCCAGTTGAAAAGTTGCTAGCAAAAATTCTCATTATTGGTTGTATACATATGACCCCTATATATTCCTCTATTCAACGTTATAAAGATAACTCATTTCTTCCTACATTAGTCTATTCCTTCTCTGTACTGATGCTATCTCACAACTCTACATCATGTGAAGATTAGTGCCAAGATTACTAATAAAAATATTAAACGAGGCTGATTCCATGGCCAAGCCTTAACGAACCAAATTCTGTTGACATCAGAAGTCAGGTTAACCACTACATTGCAAAACATAGTAAAATGCGACATTTGGTTTGTACTAAGCAAAACATTCCACAGACATTTCAGTTATGGTGCATACCCCTAGTAAAAGGATATTGTGATAATGACAATCTGACCAACAAAATTATATACGCATGTAAAGCACTTGCTGTCTCCCAAAACTATTTTACTTAGTCTTTTTAAAAACCACAGCAAGAAACACAAATCTACTGCCTATCGGTAGCTTTTAGTTTGGAGGCACAAAAACAAGAAATAAAACGTGAAAATCAAATGGAAGCCAAATTAAAGTGTAACCCAAGAAATGAAGGGATTATCCAAGTAAAGATTCCCTTCTGAGGGCAAGTCAGGAAACCACTCAATTATCCTGAACCAACAGAGAGCTGCTGTGCTAGTCCAGATGGGGCTCCACAGGAAATACTGAGTCCACATTTTTCACATTCTCACTCTAGATTCAGAAAGGATCTGACTTTCTGGAGACGTTTCAGTGAGATTTTTGGGAGACATTTAAAATGGTGTAGCTCAGGAATGCAAAATGGGAGCCTGGAAGCTACCATAAAATTTTACAGCATAAATTTATGCAATAAAATATTTATGCAATAAAATATTACAGCATGCAACACCAACATTAATACATTTGATAAAGATTGCCTTTCTATAAAGACAACAACTTGCTGCTTATGTAAACGATGCCTCACCCTTCCTTTAAAATAGCCAATCATTCTGACTTGGTCCAACCAACGCCACACTTCACAACCACCACCAAACCACAAGTTGTAAGTACTTTGCTTTGCTGTATCCTCCTTCAAGAGGAAACCTTGCTTAATTCTCCTGACAGGATCAACAGCATCTGAATTTTAACTGGCAGAAATACTGTAGATAAGTTTCAAAATCCTGGGCAATCTGAGAGCACAATTCCGGTCCATGCATAGACAAAGTCCTCAAGAGCTCTGATAATAATCGAAGAGTATATATTTTGTTATAATTGTAGGACATCTTCATTGGATAAAGCTCTGTGGTTGGCTGAGATATGTTAATGCCAAGAATCTACAGCACCAATCTCCTATTTGATTTTTAACAGACAAGACTGGCAATAGTGGAAGCTAAGTTTCAGCCTATATGGGACTTATCACCGAGACTTTGATTTAGGGACACTAAAAGGTACAACATGCCAGAGGTAGATAGGTGACTGCACTAACAAAGCCAAGGAATTGACCAAACATAGGGAAATGCAGACTTCAGCCTTTTTCAGAAGAGATTGATAATCACTCCTTCATGAAATGAATATTTCATTAGTCCATACAAATTGAAAGAAAAAAAAGGCTCAGTACAAGAGATTTAGAAAGCTCCATCCTATGCATTAGCATACTTTACTGGAGAAGCAGGGGCCCATAGGATAGACAGGAGGTTCAGATTCTGTCAGACAGGGAAATAATTTAATCTATTCACTTCTCCCATCTCCTGGAAAAGTGTTCCAGTTATTAAGCATGGGACACCCCTCTGCCTCCCTATTTGTTGAAAGCAGCTGGAGTAGGTTGGTTGTAAACAGCAGCTCCTTAAGGCCAAGCTTACACATCCCAAGCCCTCTCCCATGGTGTTCCATCTGGCTGGGATTCACCATTCTGGATTTGAGGTTTCAGCATTGCTCCCTTAGAGACCTGGGTCTCCTCAGGCACTGGATGTGTATGTAGGACTGAGATCCCACCAGGTCTGTGGATGACGTGCTACAAGTTCTTTAGGCAACTAGCCTGTGTACTAAAACTAAAGAAACAAGCAAAAACCTCTCTGCAGTTTACAACCAAGAGGTGCAGTCAGGTGATTTACAGCTCGGAGAAGAGCGTATCAGATCTTTGCAAAGATGCAGCCTTCTGAGATATTAATGCAAAAGCCTGTCACAGAAGTGACTAGTAATTCCTAGCACTTCAGCTAAGAACTGTTTTAGTTCTGGGGTTTGGTTGTCTTGCCTACCCTGAATAATAATAATAGGCACATATCCTAATTGGTGGACTTAGTACTGTTAGGTTGGACTCGATCTTAAGGGTCTTTTCCAACCTAAATGATTCTATGATTCTAATTTATGTGAGGTAATAGACTTTCACCAAATTTGGTACTAAACCCATTAAAAAGACACCGGATCTGGAATAAAATAATCTAAACCCTCTATTTGGTAGAGGATAGCTGTGTTCCCTGCAGTTTTGAGAGTCAAGGTGGAAATTGGTTTATCATGATCAATAAAACATCATGCAGTATGCAAAAAGCTTTTGAAATATTTACTGCATTAAAAAGCATAGAGATCTTGCTTTAATTTTAAGCATCACATGCTATTTTGCACAGCTTTTATCTTAAAAGAACTGAAGTGGGGAAAGATACATTCAGTACAAATTCTTCCTATGCAAAAAGTCCTGATGTAAGATGCCCTTTTGCTAGTCCCAGAGCAGAAAGTCCATTTTATTTGGCATGAAGACAGGATAACTAGACCAACCTCCTTGCAAGCGTGTGTAAAATGTAGTAATCAATGCTGTATCCTTCCCTTGACAAGTGGATTCACATGCAATTGACCATGAATAATACAATGAACAATGCTGTTAGCACACTTCAGGATAAATCTATACAATTTATTGTTAAATACTGTGGCAGATTTGTGGAGCAAGTTTGGTGGTCAGCCTCTATGACAGAACGTATAAAAAAATACCCCAACAAATCTATCGCAAAAAATCAATT
Source organism: Ciconia boyciana (assembly GCF_034638445.1). NCBI lineage: Eukaryota > Metazoa > Chordata > Aves > Ciconiiformes > Ciconiidae > Ciconia > Ciconia boyciana. The sequence continues at coordinate 29,289,363 of NC_132938.1, forward strand.
TGCACATCATTTGCTTTTCCATTTAAGCTCAACTTTGATGGATACTGCTGTTTACTACCACACTAAAATGATGCACAAATATGAGTCAATCTAAGCTCTTCAATATTTAACAAGGTTTGCACACTATAAACAGCTGCTCACATAATGTGGAAATTCTGAAACTTTCTCTAAGCCTTCATAAGCCTTGACTTGAGCCAAAAAAATAAAGTACTGGATTGTTTTGTATGTATTACCAGTTTTTGACAAGCAAGCCAATTTTGCACTTCAATGAAGTCAAGATTGCAAATTTAGCATGAACTGAAGTAGCACGCAGCAGCTGAGCTGAGATTCATGGGAAGGGCATCATCAGCACAGCAATATACAATACTGAACTGACAAACTTAGTCATCTTGTTACAGAACAAAGAGAGCTGGTAACAACCACAGTGCATATTCCCTATGATAAAGCCAACCTAGAATCTGTAAAACAAACAAGAACATTATTTAAAAGTCACATGCCAAGACCTGGGAAGAATGCAGCAATGATAAAAGTGATTACCAGGGCATCAGGCAACTTCATCTTTAGGACTGTATTTAAGAATGTAAGCACTGAGAACACTGCAAGCTGTGAGAAATTCTTGTGTTGGTCCAGCACTGTATGGAGTTAGCTCCTTCATACAACTCAAGAGCATCTTCCTATAGCCTGTTAGTGCTTTACATAGCAGTTTCAACTCAGTCTCTGCAATTTTAAATGCTTCATAGTTTGTATGATGGAGACATTCTGTTGGGATTTAAATCCAAAGTAAGCAGTTCCTACTACCTGAGCTAACAGAGAACCAGGAGTAAAACTAGGAGTTTTACTAGGAGTAAAACTATACATTAAAACTAGGGCCGGGCATTTGCAATAGAATTCAGAGCTATTCTTCTAATCTGCCTCAGCACTCCTTGGAAAATAGTTCAGCAGTCCTGGGGTTGGATATATACACACTTCAGAAGGCCTGCGTCAGCCTCATCCTACAACAGACCTTCGCAGCAACATTGTGCAAGGTCCCAGGGCTGCTTTTGCACCATTTGTTTACTGAAACAGAGAGTTCATTGCTGCAAGCCAATGCATTTTCTAGATCCTTAGCAGATCTATCACAAAGGATTTCACTGAAGTGGTATCTCTCTCTGGGACAGAGGCAGTACAATATTTAAAGCAGTAGCTTCTGCTTTCTCACGGATAAATTCACAGCAGAATTTACAAGTCACAACACCACCATCTGGTACCAGCCCTAGCAGGAGAGAGCAAATGCTTTGACATCCAGCAAGCAGCTGTCAAAGCTGGAGAGAAATGCCCTGGGTAGCACCAGAGCCTAGATTACATGCCTTTGCAGAAGCAGCCATGCAACTCTACCCAGCAGTCTCAGCTCTGAGCTCTTTCCTGAAGCAAAGTCACACAGAAAATACACACACAAAAAGACTCTGTCCTCCTCTGTAGTAAGCCAGAGACCAGGATGGGAACGTAGGTTTGGCAATAGGAGACCTCTTCTCAAATCTGCCCTGACTGTTGCAGGGATATCAACACAAGCTTCCCACATCTCATGCGCTTCCCCACCAGGCCACTGGATATTCTAGGACAAGTGGTCCTAATTCCTTTCATAGATGTTGCATTCTGCACACTTCAATCTCACGCTCCCGTTGCAGTGCATGCACAGGCAAGCTGACTCCAGAATCAATTCCTTTCCTTCTCCCTGGCCCCTTATAAATTATTTAACATAACAAGAGCAGCTTCAATAGGAACTTAACATCCCATGGACTACCTAGCAGTCTGTTTACTAATGCAATTCTCCAGGACAGAAGGGGCAGGACTCAAGCCTGCTCAGACTCCCCCGTGGGGTTTGTGGGAGGCTGTATCTTATAGCCATGCTGGCCATTCAGATGAAACGGAGTAGGTATTTTTCCACCTAAGATGCATGGCAAACACTTTGAAAGCAGCAAGTCAGTTCTGTACATGCCTACCCAGGGAAATTTAGTAATTAAGCCTTTTAGGTGCCTAATCACTGTTTTGGATACTTAATCTCCCCTAAGAAAAAAAACAAAAACCAACCAAACAAACAAAAAACCAAACAAAACAACCCTGATAAGGGCACCACAATCAAAGCAGTTTTACAATTGCGGAGAAGAATTTTAATTATTAGAATAATAAAGCATATAACAAAGATGTGTTACTATAATGGAATGGAAAGTGAACAATAAACAAACATCTTTATGCCTCACTTAATTTTGCAAGACTAAGATTAGAACCTTTCATGACAGCACTATTAAACCTTCAACAAGATGCAGATAAATTAATATATAGGAAGGTCAGTGATGTGCTGTGTGAAAGTATAGGTTTCCCAAATTGGGAGATCTTAATTAATTCAAACAAAAACTAATGCAAAAATTGGAAGGCTTAAAGCAACCAAAAGTCTGGCATTACTTACTGTTTAGCTGCAACATGAAAATTGTTTGTGTGGTAATTTAGTAATATTTTCCTATTAAACTCTACCATAGTGCTTTTTTATCCTTACCACTCCTTCCTAAGGAAACAGTCTGTTCTTCTGGGAGGACGTTACATAGCCTGCCAAATTCACACCATTTGACATTTACCAGGGAAGTAGCATGTTGTCATCAGTGTAAATAACGCTGCTTGTCCCAAATCCCACTGAGTCACCATATTGTCGTGCTGCTAGCAAATGCACAACTTGGAGGAGAAATCTACCATGTTTTACTATTATGTTGTAGAGCCAGTCAATCAAAATTTTACTGGAATAGTACTAGAGATTTTGTTTTGCCTTACAGAGCCCTGGAATATGACCAAGTAAAAGCTCCACCCACCACAAAATACAATGAATTCTAGTCCATAGGTTTAGCAGTGCAAAGAGCAATGCAGATTATTTGGGGAGAAAAAGCGAGGGGAGATAAGCTATAAGAGCCAGTGCACCATCCACGCTGCTCATTTTGCGATCTGAATCGTGTGATGGGAGAGGAGGAGAGGTAAGAAGAGCACTCCATCTTACGTTCCACCATTACACATGCCTAAAAGTGCATGATGTGGACGAAAAGTGAATTCAAGGTTAGAAAGAGACACAAATTAGAAGAAGCTTTTTTCAAAAAATGGATGCCAAATTTATGCCAAATAAACCCATCCACCTGTATGGTGCTTAAGAGCCATATGCATGCATACATATATGTATGTATATGGAAGTATGCATGTATATGATTCTTAACCACTGGTGAGCACAATTCTTAAAGATTTTATTTATATCATGACAAAAATGAAAGAACTGAAAACATAACTACAGGGAGAAAAAAAAAATAAATCTGTTAGGATAGGTTGTGTGCTAACCAACTGTGGAGGTGCTCTGTATAACATCTATGAAAGGAAGAAGAACAGCTGATTAGGGACCAAAGACCTTCCTTATTTTCTGTATCGTTCAATTTTCGGTGACCTTAAAGCTGTAGTTAAATTTGCTTCAGTAGTTTGCTGAAAATGCCTTCAACGCTCATTGCTTCGTAGATTTTCCCAAGCCTCTCAACGTTTATTTCTTCTGACTCCGATTTTCCCAGTGTAAAAATGAAGTCAGCTAGAAATCTCACACACAGCTGTGAAACTCAATTGCAATTTGGTGTCATTGGGCTCACCAGTATTGAAAACTCTTTGCAGAAGGGAAACAAAACTGAAATTTAAATATAAATACAGGAAAAGGTTTAAGCAGAAAATATGAAGAGCCTTGTGTTCAAAGGCATCATTTCATACTAATAATCATAGGGAAAACTATAAACTCCCTGACAATTTGCATTAGAAGGGATGCTGAACAATCTGAAAATCTTACTCCTGTACAGGTTTATTCTGACTTTGTGTTTCTGAAATGCTACACATATTTTTTTGAGTACTTAATGTTTGCCTATACAACAAAAAAAAAAAAGGAAGGAAATTGCAATTAGATCAATACAAGAGCTTGCTTAATGCCTGCAACTGACATCAGTAATAAAAGTTATTTTCATGCTAAACAGGATTGTATTGCTTATTCTAATGACTAAACCATAAGGAGTTTCTCTTTCAGTAGATCAGCACGACAGAGAAAGGCACTTAAGCATAATTTAAAAATTAAAAACAATGGGGTGTAGTATTTTCTAGAATAATCACTTGAAAGATTGACCTTACTGTGCTATGCTCTGGTTTTCAAAATAAAAGCCTTATCCTAATACCATTTAAATTAAGTCTTCCAGTAACTACAGTAAACACTGTCAGGTATTTGAGCATCAGATGAATAACAGCAGAGTATATCCCTCATATTCCCTTGCCTACTATTGAGGTAGTTCATTATAATACTTATAGAAAAATTGAAGAGTGAGCAATTACCACGTTTCCTAGTAAGGTTTAGGGAGATAGCACTCCAGCAGGATTTCTTGTTTAGTTATAAATCAGGTGTTGAAACTAAACTCCTGCTTTTTGTGCATATTAAAAAAAAAAAAAAGAAATAACCCAAATAAAAAGCATTTCCACTATCAATAAGAAAAACCTCATTCCCCAGCTTTGAATTCCAACAATTTTGTTCATTTTATCAACACCCAGCCTTTTTTTTTTTTTTTTTTTTGATCACAGGTAAGTTGGGTGAGAATCGAGCCCCAAACCTAATTCTAAGTTGCACAATTCCAGTAATACTCTGCTCACTTTACAGTAGACAAATGTTTCTACTTCCAGTGTAAATTTATTCCACAATTCAACCATGTTAAAGGTAGAGCAATATCAGGTCCTTGGAAAGAGACCAAGTTTTTTAATATAACACTTTAATTTGTGCTATTTAGAAAGACATACTGTGTGAAATATTAAGAAAGCCATTTTAAGTTGTACACTCCACATTTACGCCCCAATCGTATTGTCTGAACACATATTTAGCTTTACACATTGCGAGTAGTGCCAGTTCCTGGGTAGGACTAAGTCTATCGAACCAAGTAAAAAACAAAAACCAAAGAAAAATAACAACAAAAAACCAAAAAAACCAAACAAGCAATCAAAAACCAAAAAAAGGGAAAAAACCCACAAAATATTGTACCTGAGCATTTGTCCTGGTTTTGGCTGGGATAGAGTTAATTTTCTTCCTAGTAGCTGCTATAGTGCTGTGGTTTGGATTTAGTATGAGAATAATGTTGATAACACACTGATGGTTGAGTTGTTGCTAGGTGGTGTTTACACTGGCCAGGGACTTTTCAGCTTCCCATGCTCTGCCGGGTGCACAAGGAGCTGGGAGGGGGCACAGCCAGGACAGCTGACCCAAACTGGCCAAAGGGCTATTCCATACCATATGAAGTCATGCTCAGTATAGAAACTGGGGGAGTTGGCCGGGGGGCAGTGATCGCTACTCGGAGACTGGCTGGGCATCGGTCGGAGGGTGGGGAGCGGTTGTATCACTGTTTTTTTTCCCTGGATTTTGTTCCTCTCTCGCTCTCTTGTTGTTTTCCTTCTCATTACAATTTATTATTATTTTTCTGTTGTTGTTCCCATTATTAAGCTGTTCTTACCTCAACTCACAAGTTTTCTTACTTTTGCTCTTCTGATTCTCTCCCCCATCCCACCAGGGGGGGAGGGTGAGCGAGCAGCTGTGTAGTACTTAATTGCCGACTGGGGCTGAACCACAACAGCATCAAAGCTAATAAGATATTTTAGGAATCATTTTGGATCTATTCTATCTTCAGGTATCCAAACATTCAAAGTTCCCACTAAATCACTGCAGCGTTACCCCAGGTAGCCATTCTCTCCTATCTTTCAAATAGCATTCAGTAAGAAATGTGCCAGTTATTTATGACCTGCATCCACTCTCATCCTACTTAAACATGATCCCAGCATATTATGACTGTAAATCATAGACAGCAAAAATGTTGCTAATGAAACTAGAGCGACAGAAAATTGTTGACATGTCAAAGAAATTATTCACATGGCACAGCAGCCTCCCTTTGTATGGTCCTGTCCTTATATTTGTATGAAGTCTATGCATTTCTTGAGCCTGAAGTCCTTCATAACACCCTAGGCAGTGTAGAAGTAATGAAGCAGCAAAAAATGGTTATTATATTTAAAAACTGAAACACTGTTCCAACTGCGGGACTGTTCAAGTCATACAGAGGAGGTAGGCTATGCATCCACATAAGGACTTCAGTAAACAGACCATCACCTTGTGGTCCAAGTACCACCATTAAGATCTGTCTGCTCTTCAGATAACTCCCTCCACATATGTGAAAAATGGGTTTTACTCCACTTCTCTATTTACAGGGACAGGGGAAGCTATTTTTCTACTAGCACAAGGAAGAAGCAAAGAAATTAAGTGGTAAGTGCATTTTCCAGTACCTTCCAGTACTACTCTAGAGAGGGTACATTTTATGCACCTCTCTTCATTACACAATATGTCTATGTATTCAAAAATAAGTTTTGGTTCAAAGGTTAAAATTTCCACTTTCACTTACAGTCTAGCCCTTAGACACAAGACACACACACACACACACAGGAAAAAAAAAAAAAAAAGAAGAAGAGAGAGAAGTATCCAGCCTATGGCCTCTGGATGGTACCCAGCCCATCAGAACAATTCATCCAACCCAATTCTTGCTCTTGAAGTCATGAAATAGGGCACAGAAATTAATCGCTCCAGATGTTTTCACCAAATGCTGCGAAGGGATACCCGCTCTCCCCCCACCCGCATCATGTAACTTGACCTGTGTCCATCATATGACTAAAAGGCAAGTACTCCCCATCACAGAAAATACATCTTAATCACGTAGGAAAGCACGTATGAAGGTTGTCCACATGGCAATGTTTCTTGTAAACTTGTCAGGTACACATCAGTCACATATCACCCCAGCATGGGTCCTCCTCGTGAGGAGAGGAGTGTGCATTTACGTGGCACTGAAGAGTTTGACCCTTGAGTTCCTCCATTAGATGCTATAGGGCTTACTTAAGACAACGTGACACTTAACTGGCCTTAGAAAAAAAGGAAGAAAGTTTAAGAGTTACTATCTACTTGTGACCAAGTTTGAAGAAGTTACTCCATTCAAAAGGTTTGTTTGAGCCTGACCTATTTTTTCAAGTTTCACACTCTTTTAACAAACTGCTGAGGTTGAAGCTCATGCTAACAGTGTTTAGGAGCCTATTTTTTGAAGACTAATTTTCAGTAGCGTTCTTCATCTCCAAAATTGGGTAGGTCTTTAAAAATAAACTTCATAGGAATACAGTGAAAAGGAAATAGTGCAGAAGCATAAAAATAGACTCAGGAGTCCAATAACAAACTATAAATCATTCATTTCCATCACACACTGACTTGCAACAACACTTCGGCTTTCACTAAAGAAAGGAGTTCAGAACACATAGGGACAGGTTCATTCATGCTAACCTGAGAACATTTTAACTTGCTCCCAAGACAAGGCTATCACAGGAGACCATGGTGTAAGTCACCTGTCTTGCCTTAGACAGACCCCAGTACTATCTCGCTGTGGCTGACAGAAGGGATGAGTGAGGTTGTCCAAGTCCCTTGGGAATTCAAAGCAGATCTCAAACAAGCTTGAGTCCTACTCATGGGATGTCTACTGCAGAACTGCACTCCTCTTTATGGAACCACATTAAGTTTGTATCGAAAAGTTATAGGCAACAAGAAGAAATAGTTGAAATGGGGTGGGGAGGGGGAGGAGGGTACAAAGAGGTTGAATAATACCATGGCTAAAACCAAATCAAGTGATAGAGGAGCACACACTGCATCTGCAGGCACTACAGGCTTGTTCCTGCCACCCCCAGCCCTGTAAATTAGCTTGACACCAGGACTTTCTGTTGGAATTAACACAGTTCAGATTACTTAGCTAGCCTCCAAAATTCATTTAATGCTTACTGTAATCAATATATTGATCAGTCACACCCACCATGTGGCTCAAAAAAAGTAAATATAATTACACAAGAGAATAACTTAGAAAAGCATATAGTCCATGTTTGCTACAGTAAAGATGTATTGGTTGTGGTGAAGAAATACATAATATGAATGAACACATCAAATAATTTGATCATAATGATAGGAGTTGCCTTTGATCCAAGACAACTGGAAAAGTGTTTTTGACTGAAAAGAAAAAAAACAACCCACCACCAAGAATTCTAATTAGTGCAAGTAATACATAAACGGATCCAGTGGAGAAAACCCACTTTAATTCTATGGTCGGAAATTGGTCAAACTCATGTCAAAAAAGGATTTCCAATTACGTGCAATTTATCTTTATTTTACCAAACTTTACTATTAATATGCCTAATTTCTAATACTATCAGAAAGTAAAATCCCCATGTTCTGTAGGGAATCCAGTGTCATAGCCCAACCTGCTCCCTCCTAGAACCCCTCTAAGACAATCCCATCACGTTACTGGAGAAAAAAAAATAAATTAAAAGAAAAAAAAAAGGGCACATAACCATCCAGTGAATAATGCAGAATCAACAGCCCATAAAATGAAACCCTCATTTAAAAGTATAATATCACCTTGTTTGTTTTCCTTAACAGCCTCAATTGCACTGTATTTTTCTTGTTTCCAGGGGACGTATACAGATGGGACCTCAACTATGAAAAGCCAGCGGAGCCAGCTGTATGCCATTTCAAGGCAGGCAAAAGCACAGGGCTAACAGGCGTAAGAGAGGGATCTTCCCCTCCAATTAGTAGAAGATCCAAAGCAGATTGCAAATGCTGAGATACGCACCAGAAAGAACTGTAGGGTTTAGGTATTCAGGCATCTTCTTTCCTAATTTACACACACTTCCTCCCTGGGCTAAGTGAAAATTTTTAATTCTGGGAGACTGGCAAATTTACCAGATTAGGCAAAGTCTGTTTGAAAAAAGTTTCAAGTTTAAAATAAAACTTTTCCTTGAGCTCTGGCAATTGTATTGCTAAGAACAGAATTTCTAGCAAAACAGTGGCAATGTAGTACAGACTTTTTTTAAGCACTAACTGAGTTAAGAAATCAAAGCCTATCATTTAGCTATGGAGATAAAACGTGTAGTCTTTATGTTAAGAAACAATGCTTACAGATTATATGCTACGGTCAGGCTATTGTCCTGCATTCTTTGTGCACCACAAACTCACAGAGAAGCTGAGATTCTGTTATCTCTAGTAAATCAGCACTGATTAGACAGTATATGTGCAGAAAAAAAAAATCAGATTCATAGTAAGGCATAAGAAAATTCTAGATTAGCCTTTTATAAGCAAAACTAAAAATTTTAAGGAGAGGACTATATTACATGTCAGGTTGGAAAGCAGAGTCTAACAGCCATATTAGCTTCTGTTCTGCGTAGCAGGAGACCAGAACAGAAGTCATCCTCTAGTCATGGAAAGGACTGCACGACAGCTAAGCCTTTATAACAGTACCTGTGGGCTCATCCTGTACGCCTGTCCTGGAAGAGCAAAGACTCAAGTCTTAGCATAGGCATAGTTGGAGAAAAAGCCATAAAAAAAAAAAAGTTCAAAGTACAATCAACATTATCACTCACTTACATGCTCATAACATTAATGTGTAACCCTTCAAAAAAGTAGACTGCTCCCTTGAGTGTTTTCAAGATCCCCAATCTGTAAGCACACTACGACATTTATCACAGAGGTATTAAGCAAGCAGTGGAATAGAACTGTTCACATCTCATTTTACCTAGCCTTCGAGTTGGGTAAACCTCTGTGTGTTCTGTTGTTGCTGTTGTTAAAAAAAAAGAAAAAACAGAAAAAAAAGAGGGAGAGAACAAGAAGTTTCTCCAAAACATGCATGTAAATGGCTAAGCATGATACAAGACTGACTTACAGCAATTCTGACCATGAATCAAAAGTTTTGTTAAGCCTCCTTTCATTGCTACCTGAGAAAACTACTATTTTTCCTTTTGTTTTAAACAAATCTTATAAATAAACCTAGGATGAAACTGTTCTTATGTAATTTATTTTCCTATGGACCCAAGTAAAACCTTACTGTCACCAAAAGCAGTATTTATTAACACTCCTCAGGAGTGCCTGAGATACTATACTGTACATGCTGTACAATCAAGAAGCTTAGCATAAACTAATGGCACTAATACCTCTATGTACAAGGCAAAGACTACTGTAAACATACGTTTTCTTGTTCCTATCTCTTACTAGCAGCCAACAGAGTGACGAGTAACAAACTCTTCAAGAGCACATCTATCCTTTTAAGCAGAAATGGGAGCTAACAGAACAACACAACCAGGAGATTGAAAACAGTAATGATCGACGGTAGGAGAGCAAAGAAGAGGAAGAAAAATGGAAGTGGGTGGACAGCAGCTGAGCAGCAATAGCAAATGGAAGGGGTGGGAAGGCAAAAAAGAGCAGATGAATAGGGAAGGAGACAAATGAGATGTGAAAAGAGACAGAAGACAAAATTACCAAGAGTTAGTCTAAACCAGCGGTTCTTAAATCATGGCTCAGCCAAAGGAAATTACAAAGACAGCCTGACAGGAAGAGTAAATTACAACGCTGCTGTCAGCGTCTTGTTGAGCAGTGTTGCCAAGAGTCAGCCATGGCTGGGAATTACTGGCCTACCGCATGGCCAGTGCAAGTGCTGTAATTACTTTGTTACCTAGGTGTCTCATGAATACAAGGAGCGATGCAGCAGAGAGTAAGTATATGGGAATGGGAAAAGGGAGGAAAGGAGAATCACTTGAGCTTAACTGGAAATGACATCGAGCCTTTCTTAACTGGTCCGTGCACTAAGATAGCTACCAAACAAGCCACACTTAATCTGAAGCACTATGAAGGCTGGAAAGCATTTTGTTAAACACAGCCCCAAAACCTTTTCAGGAGTTGAGGTAAGCTCCTGTGCAAAGATACACAAATTACATAAAAATGAAATCTATGATGGACACAAAGGTTTCATCCAGCATTCTTCAAAAATTCCTGAAATTCTAACTGATGAAGAAAGAAAACTCTAGATAGGCAATACATGCAACGAAAGGAGAACTGTGATGTCTAGGGAAGTGCTCCAAGGTACAACTGCAATGCTTTAGCTTATTTTAATTCATTAAAGACATTAGCCACATAAGATACAATGCTGCCCTTATAATCTGTAATATCTTGGTGTGTATAATCAGTCCAATCAGAATCAATGTGCAAAGGGAAAGAAAGTTTCCTAAAGATATCTATCCTAACCGACTTTCACCAAAACACAACTAAATATAGAAGAGACTGCAGGTATGGATGGACGCAACCTCCTCCTCTCCCCTGAGTTAATCCAATAATGCAAGTAAGAATTAAATCATGTTTTACAGGTTTTTATCACTGAATATAGTGTAGCATTAGCCTTCCATTACACTGACTTGCACTGCATCATTAGCTCAGAGGGAACCTGGGAGGAAGTTAAAGGCCTGTTTGTACCGAGAAACACTACCAAAAAGACAGAAAATGTTTGTATAAGCTGAAAACATACCGTGACTGTCTCTTCTGTACTTCTTTCTCTTTGTATTGGAGCAACTGGAAATTCAAGAAGGGATTTTACTGTCTTCCTTTTGGCTTTTTCCATTTGAATATTAGTAAAATAGTTGACAGCAGCAAACTCAATAAGAGCAGAGAACACAAAGGCAAAGCAGACCGCTATGAACCAGTCCATGGCAGTAGCATAGGATACTTTTGGCAGTGAATGTCTTGCACTGATGCTCAGTGTCGTCATTGTCAACACTGTGGTTATTCCTTCAAAGAAATAAAGCAAAGCACTGCTGAATCAGAGTAAAACAAAGTGAGAATAGGCAAGCAGCTTCAAGCAAAGAATTTTAAATCACTCAGGAGTCTTTCTCTGCTGCTTGTGAATAGTGCATTAGATTTAAGTCACGGCAACCATCATAATATCTATGAGCAGCTATGCACACAAAACAGTTAACCAGTTTTTAAAGGAGGCATGGAAAGCCATGACTTCGGCAGACCATCTACAGTTCACGTGAAGAAAACGTGGAAGCTTTCATTTCATATTTTTTTCATGTCAAGTTCAGTAGAATTTCCTAGAACAAGTTATTTTCTAAACATTTGAACATAATTTAAGTTGTTAAATAGGGGAGTGCTCCTCAGACTGCAACAAAAACATGATTTTTCCTGTAATGGGTTCAGAATGCGACCTATTAGTCTGCGTCTGTTTCTCTGATCCCACTCGTAATCCAGGTGCCATTGAGTCATGGCAAATTATTTTGGTACTAAGGAAAACTAGAATATTATGTTAACAACTCTGTTAATTAAGAAACCATCACCTTATCTTTTAAACCCTTCTGCTACTAGTCAACCGACGAAATTTAATTAGAATTTCATCTTCTGAAAGAACAACTTTTTAATTACAGTGTACAAGCATGAACACTGAACTTGAAATATGACCACTTCATGGTAATACTTCAAATGCAAATACATGCTGTATAAAACCAAGGTATGGGGTCTTTTTTTTCTGTTTTAAGCAAAAATATCCCATATCATACAAATGTAAAATACCGAGTATATAGTGAACACTGCATAAGTCCTACCATGATAACCTCAAGGAAGACTGACTACACATGGAGATATCTTTACTCTTATGAAAAGAACACTGTACCCATTTTAATTCAAGATGAAATGCATATACTCAGAAGAATTCAAAATAGTTAAGAGCATGTTTTCCAACAAGATCCTCACATCCCCTATTCCCTAAATGGTGGTATTGCATTTGGGTAAGCTAATATGAAAAACCTTCACCTAGACACTGCCATACAGAGACCTGGACACAATGAAACCATTCCTTCCTATTGAAGAAGAAAAAAAGAAAAAAAAAGGAGTAATAGCCAGTTCATGAAAGCACAACGAATATCTCAGAGCAAACTCAGCAGTATAAAAACACAGATGCAAGCTCACAAAACCTTATTCAGTGGGAAGTTGTTGAAAAACGCACCACTGAAAATGTTTAAGTCTGAGAAAAAAAAAAAAATTATGCAAAGTTAATTTTTTTCCTGGAAGAGACCCATCCCTGCTTAGCCCTAACCTTCCTGATTCTGCCTTTGTCCACTTCAAGCAAATAGTTTGTCTGAATTGTCTTTCTAAAGACATCCGTTTAATAGATGTAAGAATAGGGTGAAGTGACTTGAATGACCAACCATTCCCCAAATACCAGGAGGAGAGGGGAGGCCATGACAGTATTACAGTTTACTGCCATAGTCTTTATCAGATTTCCCCCTATTAAATATTCTTCTGGGAGACTTGCAGTTGCCACTGCAACTGCCCTTGGATATGTGCCATAGGGATTTACAGGGTAGGGAATTAAGTTCTGGTAAAAAATATTATCTATACACATAAACTGTAATTATGCAGAGCTAAATACTTGCAAGCTTCTGATTAGAAATGCACATAACCATATAAAAATATATTAAGAGGATTTTAATATAAAAATTAACGTTAAAATCCTGTTTTAAAATTACTGTTGTCTTTCCTCCAAGAAACACCAATCTCCCACAATCACCATATTCAGGTGTCTGAAGCTCTGACTGCAGAAATCACGACCTGATGTACCTTAGTTCCTTGTGTATTCTTCCTCTGTTACCTTTGCCAAGTTCTCCTTAATCATGCAGTGACCAATGGAAAGATCTTTTGGTTAGCCTCTTCTGACAGTTCCTCTAGGAGGCTAGTACCATAGCAGGTATTCTGGCTTCATTCCTATCTCTTCCCTCCAACATTTCTACCTTCTTTTAAGAAAACCTCTAGAAAACAGGGTCCCTGTTGGAATTTGTCAGAAAACTAAAAAGATACTTTTAGCCATACTTTAAGGCACTTGCTTTCAAAGGCATTTTAGAGACTTTCCATAACTTAGAGGATGTCCAAACTTTATTACTATTATTTGTTTTCAGTTTCACATATGGATATAATGACACATTACATCTATTGCTCTATAATTTGTACATTTTCAATTATCACTTTTTGTCTGTAAATACAGATTCTACCTTTCCAGTTTATGGCAATACTCCCTTCAAAAAAAGTACCATTATTCAACATCACTGCAAAGGCATGTGAAATGTTATACTAGTTTGCCTAACGTAATGCTTGAGTTGAGAGCTAGTGGGGTTCTTATTAGGTTTACAGGTTGTTTCTCTTACAACTAATCATTAACCTTGTCTAATTTGCAATGCTAAACAGTGTTCTGACTCCACTTACATGTTTGAATGGGCCGTCACGTAGAAACATTAATTCCCATCACTCTTGCCAGCATCTATCTATCTATAGAAAGGCTTTTTGAAGAACATGCTCTTCCTGATTAGTCCTGCTTTAGACTACAGTACATTATCAAGTCAAGACATTGCTCTATAAAGACTGCTTTTAAAAATGTTTTTATCCTACTTCTTTGTTTGGAATCGTATTTCCATTTAATTTCTTATGCTTTGTCTTCCATAGAAGCTTTTTGGTTTTTTATTTTTCAGAGTTCACTGTGGCGTCTCATTGAAGCTGTATTTTGATGAGGGCAATTTTAATATGTTGCGATCATTTTGGTTTTTAAATTCATTTTCATAATGGCAATGGCAGAAAGGAGAGAAGAGCACTAAACATGAAATTACTGTAACAGGATCTAAGTCTTACTCATAGCAAGCTTCCACTGATGACACAGATATCTTAAGAAGACATCTGTACATCTCGCACATACCCAATCTAATTATTTCAAAACAATTTTAGAAGGTGTGAGTGCAAATAATTACACTACTGTACACTGGAGGACAAAACTGCTCTGGATGTAGGCTAAGGACTTGACTGGATTACTTGGGGCCAGGTCTTCCCAACTTGCTCCCCCAAGCAGGTAGAATCCCCACAGATGTACATCCATGTGCCACAGGCAACCATGTCACCCTCCTGGTTAAATACTCCAAGTTTCTCTTCAGATTCCAAGGATTCACATAATACGTTCTTCATACATTGATAGCATAAATTCCTCTGAATTTACCTTATTCCCTTGCTTCTGCACTAGCACAGAGGCAGTATACCCCAAGGCACTTAAAAAGGGCTATTCTAGTGAAAGTCATTAAAAGAGGAAGTACTAGAAAAAGTAAAAAAAGAAATAATTACCAAACACAGTTCTAGCTGGAACAGACTCCTTATTTATCCAAAATGAAACTTGAGAAAGGATCACGGTCATAATGCATGGGATATAGGTCTGAATCATAAAATAACCCATTTTCCGTCTGAGGTGGAAGTAAACTGTCATAACAATATATTCACCTAAAAAAAGAGAAAAAAAGAAAATAAAATATTTTTCTGACTGTGCATAAAATTTTTGTGTTGCAGAATAACTGTTTCAGACTATCAACTAGGATTGCTTAAGATTATGCTATTCATACCACTTAACGTGTATAGAAAGATATGTTCCTTAGAGACAAGAACGAATGAAAGTTTTAAACAAAAAAATCCTGGAAGTAGTAGGTCCTTACAGTGCAATTTTGAAGCTGCTATCAAAAATACTATAAATGTACAGCTAATACTGGATCACTTTTTACAGTATAAGTATGATTTTAAAAAATTCTTTTGGTTTCTATTGAAGAAGAGTCCCAAGACACAAGCTATCTACCTACCATAGTATCCAGAACACTGTGGTACTTACCTGCCCAATAAAACAATAACAACAATCATGCACATCAAATTACATGGAAGCATCTCGGCTTTTTACTAGGTTTATATGTCAGCACCGCTATGATAATGAAACAAATGCAAAAATCATTTACAAGAATTAAAAATATTGTAAGTTTATCTAAAATGTTATCATTCATATTAAACAAAAAAAATTTGCAGTTTTACCATAAACTGAATAAACTGTCTAAATAAAGCACTACAGAACGAGCATTTTGGGGACAGTAAGGAAATTCTGTTGTTATAATAATCAATATGCTGAGAAGTAAATTTCTAGTGTGTTGCAAACTGCTGCTTTATCTTTGAGAAAAATATCCATAGAGCAATACATCAAATATATTTGCTTTATCTGTTTCATTTTGACCATCTCACAACAGACAAACTTGCTGATGCTTAGAAAATCATTCCAAATTTTAAAAATATTTTGGGAATATGCTTGTTTATCACCACACTGCTCATCAGTGATACTTCACTCATTTCGGATGCCTGTAGTTGCCATTTGCCTTATTTCTTACAGCACAAATCAGCAGAAGTATCTATTGTGACTAATGCATTTGTGCCTATCCTTATCTGACTAGAGGGTTTTTATGGCTTTAATAACCCATTCCGCATGCTGTACTTCTATCCCGAGCTGTTTGCACCGCCAAACAAAGGAAGTCTTTTGCACATAATGTGAATACAGTGCTGAGAAATTACTTCCTCACCCAGGCATCCTCTTGACTCTTCAAACTGCATTTTAAGCAGTGATTAAATGCTCATTTTGTCCCTTGGAGTAATGATCTCATTCTAGCTTTCTGAAAGACCGTCGCAATCTACTGTAATGAATCTGCAAATGTAAATCTGAAGGACAGAAACCTAATTCAGATTTATGCTCTCAGCCCTTAATATATACCCTATGACATTCAGTAGAATACCTTACAGGAAGGAAAGAAAAAAGCCTTGGGCAATGTTAAAGGGTTAGTTTTACCTCAAGTTGATTTTTACTGACGAGATTCCTACCTGTAATAGATTTAATGGTTTCAGTGGATACCGTATGCCCAAGCAGGTCATACTGAACTAAACTGGAAGACTCCTCAGGAACTTCCACTGACTTCTCAGGTCCTTTTGTCCAGGTATAAATCATTTCACTCTTTGGATAAGCATCTACAACACATCATCAGTTTGCATAAATAGGAAACTTCTTCTCACACCTTGCTAAGAGCCCACTCCAAACCTACTGAAATCGAATGGCAAGACTCACACGAAAAACTTCAGAAGATACCCTTCATGTTAAGTTACCCCCAAAAGCCACCCTTGGAGGAGAATAAATAGGAGCCAAGGTCATATGCCAGGTGTCAAACATAAATTCACTTCACATTTGAATGTGAAGTCTAAACACAAATTCTTTCTGGATTGGCCCTTATTGGGCATGTAAAGTTTATCTTTAAATTAGTTTAGAAATTTCTGTCTAAAATGTTATCGTTAAAATATACTAATATTTTAAAAAGAGCATGTATAAGGAGGATACATTTTGGAGACTGGGTGCACATTTCTTTACAGAAAAGAATTATTATACTAAAAACTATAATATTTTAAACTTGTGTTTAAAATATTTGCCAGAAACCAGAGGTCAGCAAAAAATTCACAATAGCCCAAAAATAAGCACACCCAAAGGAACACTTTACATTTAATACAAAAGACATAACTTAGGGCTAGCATTCAATCCCTACACAGCCCAAACTCCTGTTAAAATTAAATTAAATCAGTCTTGCATTTGAAATGGCTACGTCTTATTTCAAGTTTCACTGAGGAAGATATCAGATTAGTGTCAAGTGCAATTTCTGCTGGTTGGTGATTCTGCCTGAAGAAATATACCTGTGGAGAAGCCCTCACTATTGAAGTTCCCCTATCACACAGCTGATACCAAACGCAATTCTGGCAGCACCTGGTCTTCAGACAGGGATGAAAAACCTTATCAGAGCAGTGTCTTTACTATCCCCCTTTTGGTTGACTACCCAGCTGTATAAGCTAAATTTATGCTAAGGAAAGACTATGAGTAGCTTCCAGACATTTCTAACTTCAGAGCTCTGGGGTCAAGGAAAACAGATTAATGTCCAGCCACTGACTACGTCGGAGTGTAAAGCAGAAAAGTCAGTGACCGAGGAGGCTTAGAAAAGGGACAAGATAGTTAATGGAGTGCACCAACCATCCCCAGGTGGTCTCAGAGGTCTCTGCTGCGGATTCAAACCAGGGCATCGTAACTGCCTCCCTTGGTTCTTATGCAATATGTCCCAAAATGTTCCTTCTCCTCTAGTTTGGAGATTCTCCAAAAATCTACATCTGATTTCAAAGCAGAAAAGGAAAGTCACCTGCACCTCTCACCAGTCTAAAAATTATTTATCTAGACTAAACTTGCCATGCAGACTCCCGTTATAGGCCAGGAGACAGACAAATACAACTATAGATCAAATCTTTACTTGTAACCTACACATCTAACTTAGGATGTCAACATGCCTCCACTGACTGTAGAGAAAGTCAAATAACCTGCTTCTCTAGGTGCCTTTTACCTGGCTGTTGGAAGGCGAGATGGATCCCACCCTCTTTGTCTTCTCCAGAGAATCTCTCACTTCACTGAGTATCCAATTCCTCCCTAAGAACTAAGAAAAACTATGTATTTCACACAACTGTGTAGCCAGAATAGCAAGGTTTAATGTAACAGCTGAATCACTGCCTGCTTTTCAATTCTCTGCCTGGGTTTAATTTTTCAGGCCCTAAATAAAATTCCCAAGGAACTTAACAGGAGTTTCGTCTGCATAAGGATTGTGTATCAAGACTAATATTCAGAAAGTTTAGTAATTGTTCAAAATCTACTTCTACTATTTAAATTCTGTAGTTACAAGAAATTTCATAATTGCAACTTACAACTCCCAAATTTGAGAGGACAAGCATGACCATCCATGGGAAAATCCACTAATCTCATGGGACACTCTGCACTTATTGTAAGCCTATAATGGAACAAATTAAATAGTCTCTGGTTGCCATTTTGTCTAGGCAGTATAACTTTTTGCATACAGTAATTGTAAGAAGCTGAACAAACAAGTTAGATACCTCATTGTGTACAGGATCGTGCCATTTCTCATTATTCTGAAAAGTTTATTTGGGGCTGTCATATTGTGTGCAACAGACTTTTTCCCATTCCTGAAGAAAGTGTCAGGAGTCCACACCTTCGAAACCATCAAGTTATTAAGTCTTAAAATTTCAATAGGGCCATCATATTTTAATCTTTTGTCTACCCATGTCTGACGGAAGAAGACATCCATTGTATACTCCTGTATTAAATTGCAGAAAAACAAAGATCACATTTGCATGTACAAGTGTTTCCTGTAAAAAAAGAAATACCTCAGGAGCAAAGAAATCAGTAGTAAAGAAAATTCTAAGTCCACTACACAAACATATTTCCACCAATTAAAGTGTGTTGTGTACTTCTTAATAGCTTAATTTCCCACATTAGTCATATCAAGAAATTGCTACACATATTTAATCGTTAAGGAATAATTAATCTAATTAGGTTGCAGGAAGCAGGCAATTGAATTTGTAGTCAAGCATATAACTGGAAACAAAATGATCTCTGACAATAAGTATCAACAGATTTTTAAAGAAAAGATAGCCATGGATTTTCTGCTGCTGGCTAAATTAAAAACACCAGGACAAATGATTATTTCCACTTTAAAGTCAGGAAACAAATTTAATTTCAGCTGATGGAAAGTAAGCTTTTAAATGAGGAAAGCTAAATATTTCCTTTGCCATGCCTACAAAACATGGATAAATGCGCGTATATACACATTTGTTTTTAACTGCGTAACTATCCCATTAACTTCCTCAGAAAAGCCATTCAGATGCTCCAAAGAAAACATGCAAACAACTGCAGAACTGCAGACACAGACACATCATGAGAAATCATATGTGAATGAATGGACAAAGGAATGCATTTCTCATCTCTGAAAGCTAAAGCATTTCACAAAAAAAAGCATCATGTGGCATTGAAAAAGGTAACACAGAGGGCTTTAAGTGTTTTCTAACTTACACCTGTGATTTTGTTGTTAGGCCAAACAATGTTTTCTGACTTTATTTCAAGCTCTTTTGCATAATGTCACCTTTGAAACTACTTGTATGGCCATATCTATTCGCATGGACAAGGAGGCATAACTACTAGTGCAATGCATCTTTAGAATTATATGTCTTCTTTTCGATGGCTGCATCCTCCACTCTGGTTTATAGTTAATCTATGAAAAGTCTCTTTCCTAGTGTCGTTTCTTGCTGACTTCATAGCTCATAACTAACAGTTTCTGTTATTAGCTTCTACATGACAGATTTTGTAATATGAGATTTCAACCCTTTTCATTACACTGGGTGTCAAAGTAACCCAACTCTAAAAAGACATTCTGATCATCCCCTACACTGAGACTATATCACACTTTGCTGTTTCAGTGAGTTTTAGGAGCGCAGCCACATTCAGATTACATTGGGTCACGAACAGATATATTAACTAAAAGTCATTCCAAAACCGATCCCTGGATCCCTGAATAGCCTCCTAACTAATCCCTAATGATGAAAGGGGAAACATCTCCTGTAAACTCCCCTTTTGCCAGTTCCTTACCTACCTTCAGTCCATGTTCTTACTGCTGCCTTCTCCAATATAACTAATAATTTCCCATGTGGCACTACATCAAATTCTTCACTGAAACCTGAGAGATGCCATGCAGCCCTCATTTTAGATTTGAGGGGCACATTACTACATTTCCTTGGGACCAGATTCTTGTACCCCTCGTCACACTGAACAGCATCATACTCTACATAACAACCACTGAAGGGGTAAAATGCATTTCAACATGAGACTGCTGTCACAAATCTAGCCCTTCAAAAAATATCTTGCTGTCACATACCTTCCCACGTGATAGAACCAAATCAGGTGCACCACAAAGGGCACAACAGCTCTGTATGGGAAAAAAGTTACTGCCCTGAAACTGCCTTCCCCTTAAAGAAGTTCAGTACAAACATACAATGCACATATGGCTGTTACGTCCATGTGATTTCTTGAATATTTTATAGAAAGAGAAACTATTGTGTGATTTAGATTATAGAAGTTGGTGAGAGTTATGCTGCATTTGACCTCAAATGAATGCAGATGTCATTCAAGCACAAATAACAGTATGTGCAAATGTAACATTTCTAGTGTGACTGTTTCATGCATGTCACTTTGACGTTCAATTTCTGCAGACACTTATGAAAACTCTTATCAGTCAAACATTTCCTGAAAGTGATGCTAAAAGGGGCACAAAGATCAGCAAAGGGCATTCATCTGAAATGAAAACATCAACAAGTATTTATGAAATGATGTCATTATAATTCACCTGAGAATAACACAAGTTTCAGAAAGGAAAAGCAATTTCAAAGATATTACACATTTTCACCACAGTAGACTGACTTAGATGCTCCCCGCAAGGCCCGATTCTGCCTCTACACCATGAAAGTCTGTTTTAAATCCTATGACGTGAATTCCTTAAGCCAGCCAAAAACCAGTGAAAGTGTGACCAGAATCAGGCCTGATGTATCTAATTATAACCTGTAAATTAAGCTGTTACTAATCTTGCCTCCTTTGCATGATTGACAGTACAGTACAGATGAAGCATCCACTCCTTACTGCAGTTAATGGTTTCTCAGAACCAGGAAATGGCATTTTAATCCCAGAAATACGTACCATTTCTACATCAGAAACAGGTCCAAAACTGGTGACATATATATCTGTTTTGACTTCAGTAACAGGACCTAATGTATGAAAAGGAAGTGAGCAAGAAAATTTGAATTTTGCAGGTCAACAATTCCCATAAATGATCCTGGCGTGTGAACAGTTATCACTTTGAGGGTTCTGTGGACGAGCAAGAGCAAAATGCAAATACAGGTCATTTCAGATAAGTCTCTAATAACAAGAACTGCTCAATTACCTTTACCACATAAGTAAATCAAAAGCAGTATTTCCATGCAAATCCCCATTCAGAAAACCAAAGTTGACTCAACAGATAAGAAAAGAGATGCCAAAAAATCAAAAGGCTCACTGAAAACACCATGCTAATTAACAACAAGCACCGAATTCAGGAGATCCACATTCCCCAAGGCATTTATTATTACCAGGAGGACCAAATGTTAGTAACTGGACTAGAGATATTAGCATGCCATGCACTGGGCAATTTAGTACGGCAGTATCAAGAACTGCATCCATATCCTGAGATGCACTTAAATGCTTTAATACTAACAATCAAAATAAAAGTTGGATATCTAAGCATTTCTGAGGGTCTGAACCTAGGTTCAAAGCCTGTCTTGAAAGAACTAGTGATACTTAGGACATTGTTCAGAACAGTGCACCAAGCAGAGGTCTTGCACTCTCACAGCTGGGTACCACATAGCAACCATCAAGAAAAGCAGTTTCGTTTTAATGTATGATTTCTTTTACTACAGGACAAAACACCTTGACATTTCAGATGGGCGGGCATTCACTCTACAGTACACTCTACAGTTCCGCTTAAACCAAAGAATACAAGCACTAACTAATTTCACTGGGATTTAGGTCTGTTCCGATGTAACAGGCTAGAAAGCTGCTAATCATTACCAGTTATTATGATGATTCTGTGATCAAAGCATTAGCTAATGGTTTAATTCAGGTAATTAACTCACATCATAAATAAATAAATAAATAATCTACTTATGGTCTTACCAAACAGTATCTGTTTGAAAAAAAACGTATGATCCACCACGGTTTTCACAACCAAATTCACAACCACGGTTTCTAAATCCCTACAACTCAAATTTCATAAGAGGGTAAGTGGCTCGAATCTGTTAATTCAGGCTTTATTATAGTATTTGCAATCTAAAAATGAATGGAGGAAAGACTTAAGACTGTTAACAGGAGAAGAGTGTGTCCCTCTCGGAAAGAAAAAAAAAATTAAAAAAAAAAAAAAATCACTGTTCACAAATGTCACTTCGAATCAAATGTTAAAAGGAGAAAAAGAAATAAGCAACTGGAAAACAGGGAACCTATACTTCTTGCACCTAGAACAAGTGTCAAACTGTGAACAAAAAGTAAAATAAAACCATGCAAAATTATTTCACTAAACAGTTTGCAAGTTATATAGAGAAGAACAGCTAAGAATTTTTCATCTAAATGTCAAAAAACTGACTTTGCTGAAAGTTAACAGTTTCACAGAAAGACATTTTTCCAAGATAAAATCTAAAGAAAATTCACCCTACAACAGTTGGTAGCTCAGCAGTCCCTGGAAAGTTGGATAGTTTGGCATGTCTGTCTTGAAGAGGTTTTAAGAAGAAACTCCCAAGTTCCAGATAACACACTTTCACACCATGCTGTTTGTTTTGCAATGAGTTGCTCTCTAAACATGTCAAATGGAAGCTGCTCCCCTTTCTACAAATAACAAAGTGTTCATTAGGTCAAGGAAATCCATGAGTGGTTAGACAACTCATTTTACTGACATTGTAGTCCAATGACATTTCCTGAATATAATTATTTCTTGAGAGCAGAAGAGCTCCAAGAGATTGGAAAAACTCATACTAGACCTGTCAAGATACTGGAAGTGAAGACATTCATCTGTAGTGTTAGAAAATAGGGGAAAAAAGCCCAATCATACTTGTACTTCGAAACAGGAGAGGTCTAATCATATCTGACCTCCCATAATCACAAGACTATAATTTATCTAGGGTTGTTTTAATATATAAATATTTATTTCACCTGAACTTGAAATGTTTCTGAAATCAAAGTTCTATAGAAATGAAAAACTCATTTTCCCACACAGGTCTAATAAGAAAATGTAGGAATTAGTCTCTATTACTCAATAATAAGAGAATACTGAATATTGCACTCAGTTCCTGACTCCCTTTCAGGAACTGCTTTATTTGTTAGTTCTAAGAAACTAAATAGGAATATTCCTCAGAAAAACCCCAAACCTTTAACTGCTTTCCTCTGACGATATCGTCTTTTCTTTAGCTCTCAGAACACTGTAATTTTATAATCATATCAAATTGAGCAAAGGGACAGATTTTTCCCCCAGGCACGAGCTGCGTCTCCTCAGGCATTCATTTCTTTTGTTTTATTAAATGATTACAGTTTCATGGGCAATAAGTGTTCAGAGGTTTTTTGCAAGTTTATTTTTTGGAGTTTCTCAGAAAGAAGGGGAGAGATAAGACCAAAAAGCTGTCTGCAAATCAGCAAGCCTATGATTTAATGCTATCAGAAATCCTATAGCAGCAGCACAGGACTAAAACTATGCTTGAGTTCACTCTTCAGTAGCTGCTATTCTGCTCTCAAACCTTTATTTATTAGTAGCACCCATGAGAAAGAAGGAAGCAAGAACTCTCAGACAATAATGAAGCCACAAAATAAGATTGAAATTAAGTTTACTTTTGGTTGCTTGCCTGACATGATGGCAGTCCAGTGACAAAAACAGATGTTAAAATCACATTTTAGGCCACTAGAAAATGGCAGATGAATGAGGACCTAGAAATGTTTTAGGCACCATAACAGTTATCCAGCTAGTACTGACATGCAAATCCTTGCTTTGCACCCAAAACCTTGGTCAAACAGTAAAATGTTTTGTAGGAGTGAAGACAGCAGGAAGGGACAGTGAAGGTGATTATCTCCCTAAAGCTTTTCTTGTTGTGCTCCATGTCTTCCACCTACATTGTCAGTTCACAACTGTTAAAGCCAAATCTTGGATTTTCTAGCACATCCCGGTACTGAATGCCAACCTGGGAGTATCTATGGCGACACCAAAACCTATCACTTATTCTTCTTGTTCTAGAAGAAAACATAACTCCAGTTGGTAACAACAGTGGGGGTACAAATAGTGAGTCATGTTTTGGGTTTTTTTTAAACTATTATTAATCATGGGAATTCCTGTCAATGAGGAGGTGATCTGTAGTCACCTAACCTACTTTCACTGGTGATTTAAGCAGCCCTCTGAAATGAACGTGTTGCACCGCTTAATCAACTCAGGCTCTGCAAGCAGAAGATTCTGTTAGAATCCTTAACACTCTATTACTGGCAATAAAATGCAGTGAGCTGTAAGAAGGCCAATCAACTTTAAATATGACCATTTGGGCTTATCCCTCAATGGATGTTCAGAAAGCATCTATCCACCATAAATCTTCAGGAACGCTGAAGAACTATTTATAACATACTGGTGTGTATTTTTATGTCAATGAAATAGGAGGAGAGTCCTACACACTGCAGTGGGAACAGTTAAGTCTGAATCACTGCTTTCAAGATAATATACTTTAAAGAAGCTTAGGCAGGATTAAAAGCAACCCCTGCAAAAAGCCAGAATAGTTCAGTGTTAGATAGAGATGTTGCATGTGGGCTGAAGAAGCGATGCCAGGCCCTAACCTTGCGAAGAGGAACATAAGACAGCTCTCCCATGCATTTTATGCCAACATATGGGTTGAACTACAGCACAGCTCCCAGCGAAAGACTTTGGCTCCATTATCCCCGCGTCTCCATAGGCAACTGTCACTGCAGAGATCTCCACTGTATGTAAACAGTCAAATCCTTTCTGTATATTGCAAATTTTGCCATCAAGAGTCACGCAACCAATCGGGAACATTAGCAAACAAGTCTGTACAAAGGTTTCAATATACAAAGTACAATTTAAATGCTAAGTGCAGGTATTGCTGCTATTATGAGATCAGTCCCAGGATACATAAACTACATGAAATTATATTACATCAGTTCCTACAGCTACATCTAAAAAAAAAAAAAGTAGTTGCTACAGATTTTTTTTTTTTAAATATAACTACATGTGAAAGATTTGGTGCTTTCTCTTTCCAAATTTTTGCTGCCTGAATAGGGTTGATATCTTTTAAGTGAAGAAAAGAAAAAAAAGCCATCATATGAAGCATGTTCTCTTGTTTCATTCTATCAGAAAGAACAGCCGAGGACACCTGCTATATGGAAGATTTCTGTTAGGAAGCCAGAACAACTAGGTAGGGCATTTTTTTAAAAATGAATGTGGAATTCAAACACACGGGCTACATTCTCTAACAAAAGACAAATACAACAAATGCAGCAGCACACAATAACCTTTGTCTCTACATATGTTCATCCATCGGCACATCTGAACCCTGAAAAGGGAAAAACATACCTCCAGAAATGAGGAGATTATCTGCTGATGAACAGGCAAAGAAGCAGACTAATCTCTGCTGAGATAGCCAACAAGCTTGATACTGGTGCCAGTTTTCATGATGTGGACACCTGTCTACTAAGAACTGGACTAAGAATATCTTCTAATTTTATACAGGTCACTGAACAACAGACAGATGGTAATGACTTCAAGCATTACGAACCTGGGCCAAATTCAAATCAGTCAACTACAGGTATCTAACACCATATCCTGTTAAGCCTTTGAGTCATCTACTCTCACCAGCTGAGGAAGACTGGACAACTGCCTGAAAAAAAAGGATCAGCTTCACTTTAGACTGTTCACTTATGTCCATTTGCAATCTAAAAAATAAATTACTACATCTATTATGCTGAGCAATGGAACCGTGAAGGTACGTGTGAGTTCCTAATAAGAGCAGATAATCACGTAGATGTTTTCCTGTTCTCTGAAAACAGAAAATTGTCTTTGCTCTTCAAATGTATTCTGTGTTTATTTTCTGACTAAAGTCATTCTTCCTGCATTGACAGGAAATGAAACTCTTCAGAAATGCTGTTCATCAGCTGAACATCACACATCCTAGAAGGGGCTGAGAAGCCCTCTCCTACCCTTCTTAGGGGAGACGATGGCCAACATCGAATTCCACCAAGTACTCAGCTGCACTTTCGCAGGTACGAGATCATGAGAAAGAATATGAAAAGAGAAAGAAAAGAAAAAGGAAAATGAATGAACATGGTCCTGTTCCTTCTACTCATGACCCAGTGTACGTGGCAACTTCTAAACAGAAAGCCACAGAGCTATCACCATTTCGCTAGCTGACAGAGAGACTTGCAGCTCATGCCAGACTCTACCTCACACAAATAACAGAACCCAAGAGGAGCGAGAGCTGCAGCTTTCACCAACTGATGGGCAACCACACTACAATGGTCCAGTAACACGCTGTGGGTGATGCTGTCAGCCTGTTTAGAGCTAATGTTACTGGGTTTCCCTGTCAACCTAAGAGCTGCGGGCAGGAGGCAAGTCACACACCACCTTCTTTCTTCAGTCTGGCCACAAATTGGCCATTAAAAGCAAGATGCCAGAGATGAGATGTTCTCTAAAAGGCACAATTCATTAAAGCTAGCAGATACATGGCAGCACACTGATGCTGCCCTCACCAGCTTCAGTGCCTTCATTCCTTCCTATTTCCCTAAGTGCAGTCTTAAGTGTGATGAGTTACTGTATCATGAAAGTTTCAAAGACACCATTACATTTTTTTAAAGTTACAATCCAATACAGGTTTGAATCAGATCTCACAGGCCCTTACTTATGTCAAGAGTTGCTCAGGTAAAGTCTGAAACCATGCAAGTGTTTAAAACAGCAAATCAGACCCAGGCCTTTTAGTTCAAGTGAATAATGCTCCGCAAAAAGTCATCTGGACTTCTACCATCACTTTGAAACTAATCATCAGTAGAAATGTAACAAGGGGATTTTCAGAGAAAATCCAGGTTTTCCAACTTTCTATAGTTCCCCTTTGTGTCATACCCAAAATTGTTAAAAGCAGATTAAAACTGGAGGCAGGGTCTAACTAGAAATGCTTTTGCTTCAAAGTTTTCCAGCTGAATCAAAATAGCACTGTGGTAACACTCCTGAAGTTTTCCAGCAGATAATGCTTTTAATTAATCACACTACAAGTGGCATCTGTAAACACCCTGTTCTTACGATCTGTCAGATTATAGAGTGGTTTTGACCAGGAAATCCCTGTGCATTACAAATTGCATTCTGAAATTCGGGATAATGATAAAATGGAGCATACAGTGTAGGGAATGGAACTGACTTCAATTCCACCACGCTATTTTCAAACATCATAGAGCATTACTTTATTCATTAGTCCCTAAATACCTTCCCTCTACTGAAATTCAAAACTCTTAAGCATTTAAAGTCTTCCTGACAGCACTTGGGTTTTTTTTTTTCTTTCCTACACAAAACTGCCCATTCTGCTTTGTTTCATTCAATTTCTAGATGAAATCTCTTTGCTTCTCTCTTGCTTCTTTAGATTCCCTCCCCTCTGCCCCCAAACTTAATGGGAACTTTCAGTTAAATGGTCTTCAATAACCTTTTTCATAAACCCTTCTGGATTTATTTATTACACTACCAAACCTCACAGTGCTTAGTAAGTGATGGCAACTTTTCAGGTTTTTTTAAATTCATTTAATAAAGTGAGTTTGTAATGCAAGGTGTCAATCAAATGACATGGGGAACTTCATTCTTCTATTAACCCTCAACATACAGCATGCTTCTGCATAAGAAGTACCAGGACAAGCTTCCATATACTCCACTGAGGTTCAAAACCCTCCTGAGAGAGCATGTCCACATTTGTAAGCATGCTCAGGCAATTTAACTTCTCCTCCATAACTACCAAAAACTGTGCTAATTAACGATAGCATGGAGAATTTAGATCCAGTTTTAGGAAATCTCCAAAATCTAACATATTCTACTTCGCTCTGCATGTAAAAATCTTCATGAATTGTTATTTGTGGCAACTCCGGAAGATGCCAGCAAAATTCAGAATTTGGCTACCTCCCCAAGTCTGATTTTAAACATCATTTGTGCCAGAATTAGAAATGTTTTCATTGATTTGAAGTTTAAAATCAGCATCAGTCAGACCTCGGTGCGGCTTTTTGTTCTTCAAATAAAACCTTCCTTTCTTTTCGAGCCACGTGAAGACTAGATGGTGAATCAGCTTCAAGAATAAAACAAAAATATTCTGCTGTTCATCAGAAAGTGACATAGCTTTAACGTTACCAAAACACACTATACTTTCTATCTGTAAATATTCCCATCCCCTCTGACATTTTGTTTGCTATGCTATAAACTAGCGAGTGACCCCCTTTTAAGATGCAAGTCCCATTTGTCATAAAGATTTATCAGGAAAAAAAAAAAATAGGGAAAACTTGATTTGGATAGTGTATATTTTAATAACTAATCCATAGTTATTACTCTGAGTTATGTCAA
Organism: Ciconia boyciana; assembly: GCF_034638445.1. Classification (NCBI taxonomy): domain Eukaryota; kingdom Metazoa; phylum Chordata; class Aves; order Ciconiiformes; family Ciconiidae; genus Ciconia; species Ciconia boyciana. Next base: position 29,318,169 of record NC_132938.1, read on the forward strand.
AAAGTCAAATCTGAAAAATTGCAGAAATGTCTTTCTTTGGTTGGTTTTGGTTGTTGTTTTTTTTTAAAAAAAGCTGTTCTTTTCAAATCAGGTGAAAATAACTTTGCCTGTAAGATGCTAGGGAGGCAGGCATCACTTTCAAAAATAAAGTGGTTTTTTTGTTCCCCCATGTGTTACTCAGAAGTTCAAAACTCAAAGATGAGTGGTTTAGATGTTATAAGGAAGAAGAAGCAAGAAGCAATATAATATCCATTTTGTGAAATATTCTCCCAGAATTGTTTTCCCCAGGCTGAAATCTGAGTGGTTTTTTCCTCCCTCTATCATTTACTTCAACATTGCCATTATGAAAGTTCGAGGAGATACAATGAACTTTTTCTCCTTGATAGCATTTTGCTGAAAGTCTGCAACACTTATTGGGGAAAAAGACCTACTCTTGCAAAATATCCTGCAAAGGACAACTGTATTAAAATAAAAATCAACATAAACTGTATGTCATATTACATATTTAGTAGTTGTTTAATTTTGGAAATCTGATAATGCTCATAAAGCATCTTTGCTAGATGACTAATTAGTTGGCATTCAACCCAAAATGATGCCAAACATAGCACATCTCTTGTACGCGTGCAGAAGTGTCTGTAACCTCTCCGCAGAGCCTAAATTGCAAAAGGCTACCAGTTCCCAATGATTCCTCAGGGTGCTAATAAATTTAGCTTCCTTCTCACTGTGTAAGCTAACTTACATAAGGCCTCATTTATTCCATACGTTCAAAATAATAAAGGAGTGATCAACAATGCCAGGTGTTGTCCTTTAGCAATCACGATCATGCATGTGAGCACTGTATACGACATGGGGAACGTGTTGGCATACATGTCAGTGTAGATGGGTCACGTGTATGAAGAAGGTACTTTCAGAGGAGGAAGAAAGTATTTCACAACATAAACCTACGCAAGGATCTCATTCAATCCTGTATAGGAAGCAGCCTATAAAATGCTCGTTATAGCTTTGTGCATCATGAGAAGGACCGTAGCATTTCTTTTTAAATCTTTTTCTTTTACTTTAAAATCTGCATTTTTAATATCTTCATTCCAGATTACAGAATAAATTATTTTGTCTGGACCCAAATCATTTTTGGTTCCAAGTCCCTACACAGTAACATCAAACCCAATAAAGAACAGCGAGTCTGGCTGCTTGTTCAGCAGCACAAAACTGCATCTTAACAGCCTGGGGCACGAAAGGGACACAAAGCCCCCACATGCAGAGCACAGGTGAAGGCAACTTCGAGACTCCTCCGCTTCTAATTCCTACACAGCAATTAAGTCTACTACTTCTAAATCAAAGCTGGAATTCAAGCGACTGTGGTAAAGAACTGGTGTACTTAGGCACCTGAGCTCTGGTTTTCCCTAACTAGCAGAACAGAACCCATCAAAGACCTGACCTCTTAGGCTAGTAAAGTACACTGGTTTCTATTGGGACCCGATTCGTGGCACGCAGGGGGCAAAAACTGCCAAGAACCAGAAGAATCTGGATGTCAGACAGGTCCCTCCATCCTCATCAACACAACGCACGCCGGCTTCGGGGCTTTTTTTTTTTTTCCAGCGCAACAGCAGCAGCCCGAGCCCAGGGTGTGGGCAGAGCAGCGAAGCGGGGGCTGAGCCCGGGACCGCCCCAGCGGGGCCCCCGCGGCGGGGGTCGCTCAGCCCCCCCAGAGCTTTCGGAGCCAGGCGCTGCCTCGCTGCCGGCCCTTCCCTCCCCGGGGGGCTCGGACCCCGGGGCGAGGTCGGGGGGGCACACACACGCTTTCGGCCGGTAACGGGTCGGTAAGAGCGGCGAGCGCTGCGCCCCCCGCCCCTGCCCGCCCCCCCCGGCCGGCACCGCGCCGCCACCGTACCCCCGAATCCCGGTCGCAGGCGGTTGTCATAGCCATCCAGGAGGCTGTTCAGGATGCTGGTGAAATTCTCCGGCCACAATTTCTCCTCTTTTTTGCTCTGCCCTGGCGGCCCGGTGAGACTACGAGGCAAAGAGGGAACGGGTGAGCGGAGCCGCCGGGAGCCCGCGGGGACAGCGGCACCGGGACCGGCCGCCCCGGGCCCCCCGCCGCCGCCGCCGCCGCCGCCGGGGGTACTCACCACGTCGCCAGGCACAGGCAGTGCAGGAGGGCGATGGAGAGACCCGAGGACATGGCGATGGCTGGCTCCTTGGCAGAAACCATCTTTGCATGCCATACTTCACGCCTGGGCACGTTAAACGCCTTGTCCGGGGCGGGGAGGGGGACGCGGGGCCCGGCGCGGGGGCGGCGGCGGCAGCGGCAGCCCCCGGCGGCCCTACATGCGCGGCGCCCCGGTTGCCAGGCGCCCGGCACGGGCGGCGGAGAGGCGAGTTTCCCCGCACCGTTAACTCTCTCGGGGCAACAGGCACCGGTCCCCGCCGCTCCCCCCCACCTCCGCCCCGCCCCGCCCGCGGCCCCGCGCTCCGCCCCGCTCTCCCCTCCCGGCCGCCCCGTGGCAGAGGGCGGCCGCCGCAGCCCCCTCCGGGCCGCCGCCGGGGCCAGGCACCCGCCCGCCCGCCGCCCTCGGGTGCGGGTGCGGGTGTGGGTGCGGCGAGGCGGGGTGCCTGGGCGTGGAGGGTGGCTGGGGGCGTCGTGGTGGTGGCCGCGGCGGCGAAGTCTTCGTCCGTCCCAATCATCGCGGCTCCCCACGGGGGGGAACAAAACCGAGAGCGGCGGGGGGAAGCGATTCATTCCGCAGCCAGGAGGGTTTGGGAGCAGGAGGGCCCCTTCGCTCCGGGGTGAGAGGAGCTGGGGGAGAGGAGAGGAGAGGAGAGGGAAGAGAGCTCTGACTTCAAGGTTAAAACAGAGCGCAGCCAAAACGAATGGGAGCGAGTGGGTTATCCCGGGTTTCTACAAGCAAAAATGCCAGAAAAAAGAACGGTTTCACATTATATCTTCTTTTTTTTCCTTTTCATTCCTATAATTAGGAAACAGGATTTGGTGACCCAAATAATTTCCATTATACAAGGTCCAAGGGATTCTGCAGCAATCACTGTAAAATCCACTCAGAACTAGTCTGTCACAGGCTGTTGGAATGCTTGGGCGGAGAGGGGAAGAGAGGGGGAAAGGAAGAGAAGGGGGGGGTGTCCCCCACACAATAGGTATCGGCAATAAACAACTTGTTCTTCTGATCAGGTGTCCTGCGGGGACAATTGTTTGAGTTTGGAAATCGGCGTGCATGTCAATTTTAATGAGGAGGGTGAAGTTCATCGTGCAGGACCACATAGAGCAGGTATTGTAATTGACTCCAAGACTACAGTACTGTCGATGCTGACATTAAAAGGCTTTATTCATTACTTGCTACAGTATCTCTCAGCACTGAAATGCCGGATTATCTTTCAAACTACTGTACAGTTGAAATCTTCCTGATTGTACTTCAGAGCTTGTTCCAGCTAAGGTGCCCTTTGCTGATTCCTTTGAAAAACAATTAAAGCTGTGCTTGAAATCCATTTAGCTTGCTGATGCTGTTTATCTTTCACAAAACTCTGTCTAGGCAGCCAGTTCTGCTTCCAATTTTGAAAGCCCTATTTAGGCCTCTGCAGATTACTGGTCTGCTTCCCGAGATTTTGACAGGATCCTCACCTCCCGACTGCCTTACAGGATCCTGATCTGACTGCCTTACTGGAACAACAAATGCTCTGCCGAAACCTCACAGAGCGGGCAGCCTGCCTACTCCGTGCAGTATTTACAAGCCTAGACAACGCAGACAGTAGGATGTCACGCCAAGGTCACTTTCAGCTGCCATGATGAGGCTCTGGGAGCAGCCTGTTTAACTCCACAGACAGGTGAAAACCAGCACGCCAGCAAGAGTCCACTGCCCTGGCTCCATTAGCAACCTGATCAGCAACCACAGAAGGATGGATCAGCAGCTCTTCAGGAGTCTAATTTCACCATATCAGATAAGTTTGCCTGGGTTAATCAGCCACTTTTGATCTTCTGTAAACTGATGTAATTTGTTTTTCTGGACCAGTCTTCTGCTATAGCGTGGACTATGCCAAGGGGATACTTAGGACTGACCTCCAGTAAAGATAATCTCTAGTTTTCCTGTCCCTTGCAAGAAAAAGTAATCCCCAGTTGCAGAACATTGAAGAAATTTGTAAGTGAGATTACCTAATCTAGGGATACTTGAGAAAAATTTTGCTGGCAGAAGCCAAATTCACAAAACTAAAGCAAGGGCAATAGATGGTAATTGAGAACTGGGAAGAATCCTGCTGGCTAGTCACAGGCACAGAGCAAACGGCGGCTCTACAGCACTGCCACTTCTAGCAGCTGCCGTGGAAGAAAGCCAACACCACCCTGGCAAAGCCAGGGACACCCTTGGGTTTAGATTGTTTTATTACCTTCGGCATATGTATGGACACCTGTGTGATCTGAAATAGAAAAGTCGAGTGGTATTCACCAGTAATGATCTCCCCACATGAATATCCTGAGAAATGTTATCACTCAACCCCCTCTCAAATTCATGCCTGCAGTCATAGGGAACATGGATGCCATAGGCCCGGTAGTTCTGCTACAGGTAGAAATCAAAGAAACTCACTCAGTTGTCCCTCTTCCAGTAACTCTAGGAACTGAGCTGGTCTTTGCATGATTCCCAGGGCTTTAGAACAAAGAATAATATTATATTATAATATTACTGATATCTTTCATCTCTTCAGTACAGGTACTTCAGTAAAGGTAACATCAGGTTGAAAGATTTGTGGACTTGGCATGCCAGGACACCAGGCAAGAAGTACTCATGGCTTCTAAGAAGACGCTCATGTTGTTTTTTCTAAGAAAAGGTAGACATTGTGCCCTTCTGTCACACCCTCCCTGCCACAGGTTATATTGGTGTAGGATCCAGGTGCCATTTGGGTGCATTTACTCCCTACAAGTGCTGAAACTGAATGAGAAATCACTTTCTCTAAATCTAGAAAATTAGTTCAAACACTTTTCAGATTTATCAGTGGTTAATATCTCCCTTCGATCCAGTTCTGACTATCAAGAATTAAGTAAGATTAATATGAAAAAACAGAGATTGCTGTCCTTGATATCTGAACAACTGAATCATTTGTATATTGGTGAAACTTTTACAATGCTAGACTTGAAGGGAATATAAAACAGTTCAGAAAGACAGTAAACAATCCTGTAAGCCAGATAAATCACTTCTGAGTACTTGCTTATACTTTTTGATACATGCATTGCCCTGGCTAATTTCACTATTTTTTTAATGACATCTGAAGAGAGAGTTTAGATTCTTTTGTAAAGTATTTGTAGCATAGACACATACAGAAACTCCCAGGGTGCTTCTTTGTCACCAGCAGATATATGCTGATTTTAAAAATACTGCTTCAAATTATCTTTGATCACTTCAAAGAATTTCTGGGTTGTAGCATCTCTCTAAAAGAACTTCATAACTCCAAGAATGATTTAGTGGTCACAGGCTGGATTGATGGTCCCTAAAAATGTTTTCTGAATTTGGCATTTTCTCAGCTTCTCCAGTTTTTATCACCAATTCTTCCAAGATTTCTCCGAAGAAATCTCACCCATCGTGGACTATTGTAAGAAGGGGACTATTTTTGCCCAGCTCCATATGCTCAGAAAGCACTTGAATATCTTAAATAGACTTTTTTTTTTTTTTTTTTTTTTTTTACTGCCCCTATGCTGATGTATCCTACTAATGATTTTTGATGAAGCAGACATTCTGGCCATGCCTCAAAAGCAGTTTTATCCAAAGCTATGGATCTTCAAGTTTAGCTTGATCATTTTTTATTTATCACAACACACAGAGAAGCAGAAAAGTTTTTCATCACTCTTCCCATTTCTACTTTACCATCAGATTAAGTGGAAAGAAAAAGAAAGTCGGTACTTTTCTTGTGGAAGGCATTATCTAGCCTTTCCAGGTTTTTTTGTAAACTATGGATTACATCAACATTGTGGTTCCATCCAACCTACAGGTAAATTGTAGGTTACATCCTTTTCCCCAGCAGATTTCATTATTCAGCTGATTTTGACCTGATTTAGTCCTGGAATCAAATCCATGAAGACAGCCAAGCTTATACAGAAAAGACTGAGAAAATCTTTAATATCCAACTATATATTGCATAGTTAAAAGACTCTAACACTTAGAAAAGAGGAGATAAAACTGGAGTCACTGCCAAGCACCTAAATGTTTCTCTATCTGAGCAGCTAAGTCATTGATTTCTTGGACTTTTTACAGTTTCTGCTCAATAGAGTTTCTTACAGTCTTGATCAAACGGCTTGTCTTCACATACATACTTTAAAGCTCAGTGGCTGAATATCCATTCTTTGGAAAATGTATACCCCAATCCTATTTTAGGTCGATAACCAAGAAAAGATATGGATACCTTTTCTGTAAAGTTAACTAGAGGGTCTTTCACTCCCCTCCTTGCACCTCCTCAAGGGTGCAAGGGGTCTTTCACTCCCCTTCTCTCCTGCATCCACACACATTAAAGAGGTCATGGGAACCTACAAAAAAATACACCTGTCCTTGGCTTTATCAAGACTTTGATCTGGAGCTCAGGAGAAGCCTGAACTACCTGTTCAGGGAAGAGTTTTCCATCAGTGGGGATGCCAGGATACTGCGGGCCTCGATTGCACCTCTAACAATGTGCTTATGTTTGAGGAGTCTTGATTTTGGGTCTATTGATTGCAATTTAAGTTCTGCTCTGCGAGCAGTAAGACAGATGCTTAAGCTCTTTCTGTCTCTTCTTCCAGTCCTGTTTTCCCTCCCTACTGTAGTTCTGGTAGTTTTCTTTCCAGCTTCTTATTTCATATCTGATCACAAAGTTGTTACCTCCAGTTTTAAAAGGATCCCATTGCATTCATTGTAGCAAAGATGTTACCAGATGCACTTCCTTCTCTCAAGAACTTACAGGCTAGTAAGGACTGGACACAAGAAAGTGTTATTATTTCTGTTTTCCTGGGAACTGAGATGCAAAAAGCCTAACTGGCAACCCAACACCATAACACCATGTAAGAAATCTGCAGCAGAACAGGAGCTTAATTCCAGTCTGCTGTGTCCCAGGTCAGTTCTCTAATCACCACCTCAGCTGCCTTTCGAAGCACAGCATAAGCTCTGTGTAAAACCGAACCTTCAGCTGGCCCAGCTTTGCTTCACTTCCATGCCCAGAACTCCTATGAGACTGCAGGAACTGATGCCGACATGCATTTAGCCATGTATTCTTTCCTCTGACATATGGTATTTACAAGACTGTTCTACAGTACCATGGTTATTTTAACACACATGTCCTTGATTGCTTGGAATAGGGATAGAAAATCCTTTGAGTACCAAATATATATATATATATATACACATACACACACACACATATATATACTGCTCTTACTGATTGCAATAGGCTTTATGTGGATTCTTCTAGTGATTGACACATGGATGTTTAAGGAGGTAAACTGTGAGCTTCATATTTAAGGGGACCTCTACTCTACACACTGCAATGGAAATGTGTTTGTGGAAGCACTCACTGCAAGAACTGCCAATTTGGGGCAAAAAGTGTTCTCAGCAAGAAAGCATTAGAGAATTCCTATGCTTCCATATCTCATTTCTCATCTAGCCCTACTGCTTCCCCGGCACACACACATATAATCGGGCACATCACTGACCCACGTTATGTCTGCGGCAGGAGCCTAGAGATGCAGGGGACATCGGGGCAGGTCACAGTCACCTCCTCAGTGGGAGAGTGGGGAATAAAGCAGATTTCCTGATTTCTGTCTCTACAATGGGCGTCCCCAGATCTAAGAAGATCTCTTCATGCAGGGGGAACGGAGATTTTTTCTAAAAGCAGTAGAAGGCTGTCTCTGTTTCATCAAGGTGAAGGCAGCCAGGGTTGTGAGGAGGAATCTCGGAAGCCACTGCCCTGTACCCTGCCTTCCCCTGTCAGGGCTTCCAAGTTTAATGCAAAATGTGTCAAACTTTTTGGTTGCCCTGAGCAACAGTAGCAAACCTACTGCTGCTTTCAGAGGCAGCAGGCAGGGTGGAGAGAGGGGCAGGGGGCTGGAGCAGGGGCAGCTCCTGGGGGCTGCCATGGCTCAGAAGGAGAGTGAAGGAAAGCTGGGCCCGCTTGCGGTCCCCTTCAAGTTCCTGCTTCCAGGCAGAGCCTCCACCCTTTTAAGACAGCTGCATGCCGCTGCTGGCCCCTGGTCCCAGAGGGAACAAGAGAGCAGAAGCACCAACAAACTGCCTCCCTGGAAGGCTTCATGTTCCTAGTCATTACACATCTATTAATCCCAGAAGTATATGAGTCATGGGCAGATGACTGGGGAATGAGTTAAATATGTCATGGGAGCCATAGGTCTGCCTCCTGACTCTCACTGATGCCACTGGCATCAGCTCTAGTGATCTGCTCCCTGGCTTCACGGTGCTTGCCTTCCCCATCTCTCTCAAAGGCAGGAGGAGCCTTGTTTTTCTTTAAAAGAGAGAGCAGAAGAGTTGCAAAGTCTCTGGATTGTACAATGGGGGAGAAAACCCTGAAAATTTGACCTAGGTGTTTTACAAGGTACTGCATAAAGAACCCAAAATTCTGCAGGCAGATAAGTAAAACTGACTCTTCTGAATCTCATGACCCCTGTGGGGCTGACTTCTGATTCTCAAGTCTGGGGCTAGCAGTACCGATGAGGCTCTGTTTATGCTGCTCTTCCCTCATGTTGCCCTGCTGTGGGGTTGGTGAGCTGTGCTCAGCACTACCTCTGCAGTGACAATGATGTTCAGTAAAGAAGAGACACTTTGCTTTGGTTTGGTTCACTTCCCACCATTGCTCTCTTTGCTGATGTCAAGCACGCACATTAACAGAAAGACCTTCCAGTCTACCTTGGAAGAGATACATCCCTTATGTCATTGCATTTTAAGAAATATTATGGCTCCAGAAGGAGCAAGGCATACAGTCACCTAAAGGTGTCCTGCATCTACCTTCCTACAAGGGATAGCTTGTATAGTTGTACACCAACTATAGTCAAAACCTTCCTTATAACGATAACATCTCTGTACTAAATAACAATATCAGCATTCATGTGTTAGGTAGAAAATATTCCTTTTAAAATGTTTAGTATAAAAACAAAAAGAACGATTTTTGTGCAAATAGAGCTGCCAAGCAGACTTTTGCAGTGACCCAAGGGTCTGTAAACAGCTGAGCAAACTGGCATTTAGAGCTGTACTTGTAAGCTCTGCTTGCAAAGGCAAAATTTGCCATTGTGGTAATACACTTAATCTACAGAAGACACACAACCAGTCTGCTCTTCATTACCATCTGGTGGTTGTTGCACGGAGTGGCATTACTTACATCTAAAAAAGTTACTGAGGGGAATTTTCATATCATCACCAAAAAGGAAAGGGTGCTGTAGCAGTAGTGGGCAGCACAAGGGGGCTGGTTTTGTCTTACAGGCATTCATACAGAGGCATCAGGCCCGGAAAACACTGAAAAAATGAGCGGGTGGAAAAGAGAAAATTAAGAAGCATCTGGTGGTACTTCAGCGTTTCATCAAGTAATTTAAGGCGTACCTGAATATCATTTGCAAGGAGCCGAGAACTGCTCGGGAAGTGTAGTGCACTGTTCCCTCCCACTGACAGCAATGGCAGCTGAGACCATTTTGCAAGGTAAGATATCTTGTTAACCACTTTTAATAACTAATTCCCAGATCTCCTTCACTACTTACCCAGAGAGGTGTCTTACAAGTGGTATCCTAGCAGGGGCATTATGTCCTCTGTGGTGAGCATGAGGGAGATAATCCTATTCTACTGATATAGATATGGATATATCTCACAGTTTATGCTCTCGTGCTAAAGCCAGAAGCTAGCACCATTAAATATGATGAAGCTGTCCCTACTACACACACATTTAGATGCCTCCTCCTCTGGACAAAAAGTGCTTTAGGTTAGGATACCTGAGCAGCTGGGAAGAACAGCAGCTGCCTCTGCTCCTGTGCCTCTGAGGAGGATGCCTGTGCTTGGTACCTTGTAGTCCCTTTCCCCTCCTCCACTGTACAGTCTCTTCCCCTTCCCACCCAATGGTTTCATCAAAGGGAAACTGTGCAGCGTGATTCAGCTTGGAAGGGGCTTTTGGAAGTCATTGGTCCAATCTCCTGTTCAAAGCACAGCTAGCCTCAAAGTTAGATCAGGTAGCTCAGGGCCTCTGAGGAGATCCTCACCCTTTTCAATCTTCTTGGAGTATTTCTTATCCTTGGAGTATTTCTTATGAAGGAAGGATAGTCTGCTCTTATACCGAGTGAAAGAAGTACAGTAAGTGATGAAGTACAATACCCTTTTGCTTTTACCTAAGTGTATGGATCAACAGATAAATGATATACGGTGACAAGTCCACTGTAAGTATTTTGCACCAGTAGAAATATAATCTCTTAGCCACAGTCACACAGGGTGCTAGTCTGGATATACCATGGGGTTGATCCAGTGCAGCTGCAGCATCTCTTGTCTTATGCACTAGATTGAATTTTTCAATAATAGCATGAAATTAAATAAAATCAATTCATTATTGTAGTTATAAAATTCACAAAGCATAATGGACTTAAAAAAAGAAATAGTTTTATGGTTCAGTTGCTTTTTACCTTTAAAGAAGATGCACTCTTCAGTTCCTTTCCCAGCCCTGCCACTGATTTCTGTGACCTTGGATAAGTCATTTAGGCCAAATCTTCTCAACAAGTGTAGCTAATACTAAGTGCATGAACGTATATGAAGGCTTTTACAAGTAAGAGTGACCCAGATCTTGTGGAGACCAAATAACCAAATCTGCATTTAAAATTTTCATCCCCAGACCTCCATGTCTGAATTTCCTGTTCTGTAAATTTTAGAGGAGATTTACATGTGTTCCAGGGATGTTTGAAGGTATTAATTAGTTCAAATGCACACAGTGGCTTAGCAATGTAAAGTATATAAATACTAAGTATTATTATCAAATAGGTCAGTATTTAACCAATACTCATGTCCTTGTTAGTTTAGACATTTTGTCAACTTTGTGTCTCATTTCGGATGTTTAATACATAATCAGCTTTCTAAATATTCCTGTGCTGGACACAGGCATCAGAGTACATGAGGTTAACACTACCTGAGAAATAAACACTCCTTAAGCCAATACACTATCTACATGAACAGGCCTCCACAGTCACCTCCCAGACCTCTTAGCCCACTTAGACATGAGAAACGAAGGACTTCCACTGCTGATGGTGAAAATGAGTGGGTGGAAAACCCAGAGGACAAAAGGAAGATGAATATTTTACAGAGACAAATACACAATTCTGGGAGGCAGGCTACACAAGATGAATGGTTTTAACAGGATGGATGAGGTTTGCACTCACAAGCGCTCTCTCTTACCTCATGGGAAACCATCTGTGTATTTCCCCTTCCCTGTCTTATTACTCCAGAGCAATACATGCTCTTTTCCCTGCTCTACGGTTCAGCTCACAGTCCAAAAAGACGAAGTACAAATCTACCCTGACTTATGCATGATTTAGACACCAGGGTCATTTAGGTCCTGTTCCAAAACTCACTGAAGTAAACTAAAAACCTGCCACTCACCCTGGGGATTCTGGATCAGAACCAGAAAGCATTTTTTACTCTGAGTTCCTGATTTACTATGGTGTTGGGGTTTTCTCTATATTTATACTTTATTTTCTTACAGCCTCATTGTTGTTTTTATCCTATTATAAAAATGTTCTAATTCCTCAGTTCCCCATCTGACCGACAGGCAGGCAATATCTTGCCTTCATCAAAGGCGGGGTGGACAGGAATTTGACTTGGCCACCACTCCTGTGGGCAGCCCCTCAGACTGGTCAGAAACAGAGACAATACTGAAACACATTTTGCAGATATTCTGAAATGGAAACCTTGATAAATGTCCAGAAGCTGAAGTAAAATTTAAGCCTTAATGTGCTAGGTGAAGGGAGAGAAACTCTTTGAACCAAGGAACAAGTCACTTAAGGAGATGCTTGGCAAGATAAAGGAAGACACAACAGAGAGGTTAAGAATATGAGAAGTTAACTCATGGGAAGGATCCAAAAATGATCCCTTACAGTAGGAAGTGATGAGAGGGAAATGCTTCTAAATTATAAAATTAAGTATATGCTTGATATTTCTTCTTTTGGCCTTTTCTGTCCATGAACCTAAGTCTTCTTTCAACCTCTTTCACTTCTGTCCAGAGATGGTATTAGAAAATATCTGAAGCTAATATTGTTGAAATCACACAAATGCTTGCCACTGCTCAGAGGAACAAGGGGCTGCTTCCCCAGCCCTTATCTCACCCTTTACTGATTCCTGAGCGTTCAAGTTCTGCTGATTGCCCTACAAGAGGAGTCGGGATGGTTTTGCCCTCTGAGGTGGGTTTGAAGGCAGCCACAAACAGTTCAGTCTTTTCCAAAATGCATGAACAGTGAATAAACCAATAACCCTTGTTGTTCAACCATCCCTCCTGCGGGACTCTTCTCAGAGCAGTTATCCCTGGGACAGCCTCTGTGCCCCTGTGCCCATCACTGCTGTGGGGAGAGATCTCAACAGGGCCTGCACAACTAGTGACATCCCAGTTTTGTGGTCTGGCTGAGGAACCTCTATCTCACTGTTCTCTTTCTTTTTGTTCAATTTCTTTTTTTCTTCCAATTCTTATCTTTGCACTTATTTTAGCCTTTATTTTAGGGCTCTTTTTCAACTAGCTAAAAACAGCACAAATGACAGGGCGTAATCTATTTCTCAGTTTATGGACCGCTTCCAGTGACTGCTGCCAGCCCACATGACATATATAAATCATGGATTTTAGACCTGCACCCCTGCATCAGTTAAAGAGATAAGTAAAATTACTTGTTGTCTTACACCTCCCTGTTGACAAAGTGACTCCCAGCTGAAGAGATTCACATGTGCTCTTTATTTCAGCAAGCGAGAAGCATCTATCTCACTCATCAAATGTGCTCCTGAGACAAGAAAGGAGTGTGCAAGCAGCTGTTGTGTAGGACTATTGCATTTGTTAAAATCATGCCCACTTTGTTTTCTCCCAGCGTAGGTATGACTATACATGGCGATACATATCTAATGCTGTCATTTTCATGGCTGTAAATCTACTCAACAGAATTCCAGAGGAATTTGCCATCAGCAAAGAAATCAGCCTGTAAGTTTTCAGTCTGGCAGCTTTTATTGTTATATTTTGCTGGTTTTCTAATACTCGCTTTTAAATGTGAGAGGTGGAATATTTTGTAAACATATATTTTTGAAATATAATTAAAATTTTCATTCTTGTCACCTTTGTCCTTGGAGACAGCAGACAACCTTGGTAATGAGTGGAAATATGGAATGCCAACCTTTCACGAGGCGCGTGCAACGGCAAGAGGATAGAGAACAGTTTCTATTTGCGGTGACCATTCTTGGCTCTGTTCTAGCTTTTACTCTTTAGGGTCTTACCATATATAAGCACAACCTCTTAAAAAAACAAGTATTATACAATCTCAACCAAAATGTCTTATTTTCTTGTTGAAGTTGGCTGTTTGAGGAGTATGTAACTTGGAGTCTCCAATGCACTAAGGACATTTTCAGGTAGATCTAGTTTTAAAACTGGAAGTGGCAGCCCATGGCAGAGGCCAGTGTTAGCCCCAGTTTTCATCCCAAATCAGACTGAAGTTAAAAAACCAAAACTTTTAATGTAAAACTAGCTTTGAGGAAAAACTAGTTAGGACCTTCAATCTCCCCAGCAATGTAGCACAACAAGTGAGCAGGGGCTACTGGAGGTAACAAAGGAACGGGAACTACAGTTTCCATGGAAGAAGTGCAAACCATAAGTAGAGGCAGACAGCAACATTACCACCCTTTAGAGTAACAAGATCACAAAACACCTGAAATTAGAAGGGTAAGTTATCTAGCCTACCTCCTGCTCAACTTCAGAGCCAAGTTCAGCGCCTGCTCTGAGCTGCACTAACCTCAAAGATAGATCAGGTTGCTCAGGGCTTTGAAAGGAGTCTTTTAATTCTAAATTTCTTGAGAGTAAATAATGCAGAAATCTATCTTTTCTCAAAGAAAAGTTTATTTTGATTAAATATTTTCTTTTTTCTTCCTGATGAAGGAACGCTTTGATCAACAGGCTTATGTGAAAATATCCCCAGAAAAGTTGCTTGTGTCACTGAATTCAGCCATTCTGTCTCTTTATTGCTAGAAGCAAACAAGCTAGGCTCTTATTTACGTGACTCACAGATTCATAAGTGTACATAGCGAGTGCATCACATCACTGAAATGGGACAAAGAGACACATTGCATTCTAGTGGCTCAGTGTGGTAAAATACTTCCGCGTATGAGAATACTACTCATATTTCTCTGCTCACTATTTTTAAAAGGACTTATTTAACCTGACAATTTAAATAGGGTTTTGCAGTGAGCTGCTTCAGAAAACAATGAAAGGCAAAGCTGGAGAAAATGAACTCCATTTATCAGAAAAATAATTTCTGGACCATTCCAGTAACAATGTTTCATTTTGTATACCAAAAAAACCCCCCATACAAATAAAGACAGGACCAGGCCTAAAAAGCGTAGAAGCAAAGGTCTCAATCCTACAAATATATAAGCAACTTGCCACGGTATGCATCAGCCTGTTAAAATCAAGGAACCGCTTGCAATGGAAGGGTATATGTGTGCTCAATTCCTACAGGATACATCAGGTATTAACTCTTTCTGTCCTGCTTCTGACATCTCACCAGCACTGACAAACCTCAGTTGTTAGGAACTGTGTAAAAGGAAGTACCTGAAAGACCTTTTAACAGGAATCATAACAATACCACACTTCATATGTCTCTGTTCTTTAAATATCTCCTTAAAACCAGCCTCTGCAGTGCTGTCTACAACTGCCTTCCTTTTTTTAGCAACACTTAAGACTACTGGCTACTTGTTAATACACCCACTGAGGCCATTAAACTATGCAAATGCATACGGACTAACTGCTGCCTTCAACTTCTTCATGTCTGTCTCAACACTTGTTGAATGTCTTCCTAACTTATCCTGGATGGTTTGTTCTCTGAAGCTGGGATTGTCTTTTTTGATAATCTTTATAGCATCTGGCACAAAGACCTTAATCTTCAGCCTCTACTACTTCTCTTGAGCTAGCATCGGAAGGAGAAGGAGCTTGTGCGTCTCCCACACCTGGGATGAAGGACTCGGAAAGTCAGCGGAGTTGTTTCCCACAGGTAGCGAGGAAAGGGGCAAAGAAAATGTACTGCTGGGGGGGGTGTGTCTGTCATTAGGCATGCAGTGCTGGACTCGCACACCTTGAGAGAAAGCAAGTTCTGTAACGTTAAGAAAGGATATTGGATGAGTGCTGTAGACACAAGGCTGGGAGATCTAAAAAGGGATTTCAAATGAGTGTTACAGATGTTTATCTGACATGATTAAAGACTCAGTAAATTATTCTGGCTGTAGATATTATAGGACAAAAAGAATCCTATAGCTCTTATTATAGATTCTCTTCTCACTTGGATTATTAAAGGCGACTAACTTCAATTCACAGTTTTGATATTTACTATTAATTCTTTAAAAGCACTGTCCTAAGTGTTTTACAGGCTCTTAAAAGAAAGTAGAACCTGCACTAAGATCTTAATTGACCTTTACAGCATATAACAAGAGGGATAAAAATAACGCACAAAGAGGGCAGGAGTTTTGATCTGTACCTTTTTTATTTCCTGAGGGAAGGGTGAGGGTGTGGAGGCTCACTGAGAGACGCGAAGGAAAGGGAAATGGCTGGGAACGTGAGGTGCTCTCCTCAGTGCGGGGCAGCATTGCCCCATCTACAGATCCCAGGATAAAGCACAAGTTCAGTGTGTCACTCCGCAGCTCTTCTTGATCACTTGCGCAGCTTTCCCGCTGCACTGAAATCCCCAAAGCACAGTAAAAGTATCTCCAGCTTGCCATTTTCTGCCATCCAAGAAGACTGCTCACAAGCTGCATTTGACTCAAGGGATTACTGTAGGTATAAAATGACAATAGCATTATCACTAAGCAGATGAAATATGTTACAGATGTTTATTGTATTTTGTTACCTGCCTCTTTTCTCTAAGTATAAATATTAACAGGGTTTGGTTGTTACCTGCAAATGTAGTCATTTCATAGTTCCTAGGTTTCATTTCATAGTTCCTAGGTTTCATTTCATAGTTTTCAAACCCAACCATTTAACTTAATTTTGACAAATTTGAAAATTCAATCTAAAATTTTTAATATACCTTATCAGTATAGTTACTGCAAAATGTCACCTGCTCAGTGCCAAGTAAGAAAAAATGTATACCCATCCTAATTTTCATTTTTCTTTTACCTGGGGTGTATGCAGACTCACAAGCCACACAGCCAAGCAACCAGTAGGGCGCAGATGTCTGACAATGAATAATCCAAAGATCCTGATCTTGGTTTCCCGTTCTGTTTTCTGTGCACACTGTTACATTGTAATGCAATTTTGCTAATTAATGATGCCGCTTTCACACTTACTTAACACCAGTCCTGCTTCTGGCCGGTAGCTGGTGTACCTGTTCCCACAATAGCTCTCCCCACTGACTGCAAAACTGCAAGTCCAGTTGGACACTTAGATTACGAGTATCCTGGGTCTGCAAGTCCCTGTTTCCAATTACTCAAACCAGTCAGTATTACAAATATTAGCATTTTCAGTCGTCACCTCCACACACAAAGTGTACAGCGTGAGGCACGCAGCTCCCCTTCTCTGTTTTGAGCAGAATCACAGAAGACACACCTTCCTTCATCCTACATTTAAGAAGGCACGAAGTATCACTAGAGAGAGATTGCATAGTCACCAGTTTTGCAGTTTTTTTCCCCTAGTTTCATAAAAAGTTGTGGTCTTCCTTCCTACAGATCTTATCCAGTGGGAAACAGGAAGAATTTCCCTTTTTTTTGTGATCTTGCATTCTTTTTAATTAGACAACATTGTCTGAGCAGGACATTATCTTTGTACTGTGTGCACTTTCTGATTCCAAGTGAAAATGAGCATTGCAAAAAAGATCTTTAATAAACTGGAAACATTTCTTTGTGTAAGGAAAAAGGTGCCCTCATGAAAGTTTATGCATAATGAAGGTGAAAAATGAACATGTGACTGGCCCAGGATGGTTTTATGAATCATGCTTTGCGATTATATTATTTGTCTTGCTTCTAGTAAGCATTCAACATGCCTCAGAATATGAAAAAAAAAAGTCATGGCTACAATGTTAGAACTAGTGGGTTTCAATTGTTTTAGTTTACTAGTGTTTATATATGCTTAATCAAGATGAAACTGTTCCCCACCCAAAAGGTCTGCCTTCCCTAACACAGCCCAGAAAACATTTTTAAAAATCTTATTTAAAAGATGTATGTCTATGTCATAGACTCTATAAATACCAAACCCAGCCTAGAAATGAGTGGGAAAGGAATTTGGCATTATCATTAGCAATGTTTTAAAGAAAAGAGATTATTGAACAACAAATATGAGAAAATAACCATAAGAAAAGACCATAAGAGCAGAAATTGAAGCCACCACAGAAGTCTGTTTTTCTTTAAAAATATTACAAACTAGTGGCAAAAGTCTCCAGATTAACCTCCTAGGTTTTTAGGCATTAAGCAGCCTGACTTCCAAAAGTGCAAAGCAGCACATCTACTTACGTGCTCAGCAAATTCCAAGATGTTAAAAGCCGTGTTGGGGACCCGCCAGGTTTCACTCAGCCTGAGTGAGTGAGCAGACCCCACTGGAGTGGATGGAAAGACATGCTGCTGTATATTGAATCAAATTAATTGGCTGCAGAAGAAGCTGCAGTTTGAACCACATTTGTAAATCAGACCACCTGATGTCTCAGCACCTGTAAAAGCTTTTAGAAAATGTTTGTGAACAATAGTGATAATATCTGGGCTTTGAAAGTTAGCTTCTTTGCCATGGTCACCTATTTTGGACGTCACCTGTTCTTTGTAAAAGCGGTTGTTAAAAAGCTGCCAAAAGCAAGAATGATGTCACAAGGAGTATTTTTATCAAAATTACGACAAGATTCTTCCACATTGGTGGCCTGGAAAAGCATGCTATATTTTCCTGGAAACAGATCTTCTGCAAAGAAAGCAGAACTGCAAGTTCTTAAACTTCAGATAAAATTATTGAGCATTTCAGTTGGTAACATGTGGGAGAGTGGAAGTCCTGCTGTTAATAATTTATCTTTTTCAGTCCTGGAAGCAATGGAAGACAGGTCCCAGACATGTTCCCATCACCCACCCCAAGGGGCAAAAAGGATCCTTCTCACCACCCCTGCTGTGGCAGTGTAATGCCATGCAGCTCCTCCTTTGTGTGGTTATTAAAAGTACCATATAAACCTCTTTGTTCCAAAGCCCAAACTAATGTGGGATCTTCTCAGTATTGTCTCCACACAGCGGGATATTTGCAGTTCTTTCAAGACCCCAGTTTAGAGCTCAGATGTCCCCAGTGATCAAGCTGAACAAAATGGAGTTGAATTTCCATAGCGTGGCACCTTTGGGAAACAGTCAACAGCTCAGTAGTCTTATTTTTGGGATGCTCAGTGGAGGAAGCTCAACACTGGTCTGCAGAAGCCAGGACGGCTCAGCTGGCAGAGCTCTCAGAGGAACCAGCTTGCCGAGAACATCCTTGCCCTCCCTGAAGTACACTTGTTGGGCTGAGGCATCCCTAATGGCAGGAGACCTGCAGGACAGGCTTAGCTCACGCCTTTTCCAACCAGATGATAAGCGCCAGAAATGCACCTAAAACCTTTCAACCACTCATGGGCATTCAGTCCAGGGACCGGACTACAGCTAGTCTGAACTCAAGCTGCCCTGAAATGTACAGAGAATGCAGAGTTGATATAGAATAAACCCCTGCACTTACCCCTTAAGACAGATTTTGGCTAACCATAGAGAGCAGTGGTCTCACTTTCATACAGGCATATCTGACTTTCACATGGCTTATGACAAAGCTAAAATTAGCTACAGGATATAATCCTGCACACCATAAAGAAGTAAAACGGGACTTTTATTGTCCCATGGAAAATCCTAATTCAGTGCTTCAGAGGAACCAGGTAACTTTATTATGGCTATGTCAGATAAAACTCCGAAAAAAAAGATACCTTTTAGTAGACTTCTATGGGTAGGATTTTTTTAAGTGCTATACCCAAGTCACACCAATTATAATTGAACACTACTAAAATGTACTAATCATGATTAGTAAATTTTAATAGCTTGTTCCAAACAGCAATGCTAAAGTACCATTGAGTTGAGCTGGGAGATCACACTTTGCAGCAACTAAGGACTAAAATAGAGGAAAAGAAAGATATGTTCGGTATAAAAGCCCTCAAAGCCAATTGAAACTATTATACTGTTACAAACCATCAATAAAATAATTATTTTCATAAACATGTACTGCCATGGTTACAGGAAGTAGCTGTGAGGGTGAAAGACTCCCATGGTAATCTCTCAGGAAGCATGTTGTGCTCCTTCTCCAAGAGTGACAGATTTGCATAGAAATATGCATTGTTAAAATGTTCAAAATTATCACTAGAATTTGTCTCACAAGCTACCTATTTCAATATTCCTGCATTTTTCAAATATCGTGGCATATTTCAACCATGAAAGCATCACCAAAAGTCTGGCTTTTCTCATAAATAAGTCTGCACAACACTGTAGGAGCCTCAAAAACATCAAATACATATCCCAAGGTCAGCGCGCAGGATTGTATAGCGCACAGATGAGGTGGGTTGAATTTGAAAGGGATAAATGTTATCTCTGCTGAGCTACTGTGCAGGGAAACAGAGCGGCACCGGCAAAGTCAGAAATTGTTCACGGGGCTCCGATTAGTCAGTGTGTAATATTGCTCATAAGAGGTCAGGCTACGTTAGAGCATTCACTCATAGAGTCTTTAAAAAAGATCGCCTTTAAACGCAAGATCAATTACTTTGGTCGAAAAATAGGAACTAAAAATCTGTTGTGATCTCCTGCATATGCTGCAGCGGGTGCTTCTGTGGAACAGCTCCAGCGACAAACCTGCTCGAGGAGCAGCGCGATGGGCGGACGCAGTTAAGCCTTCACAGCTGGACAAAGTACTATTTGCACCAAAAACGTGCCATTTCTTTCGAATTTGCCAATTCCCTTTCACGTTATCATTAACATCAGAGCCTATCGGTGTGAATCTTCACAGAAAAGTGCCCTCAATTTTTACTTTCTCTCGACGCGAAGTTCGCGCCCCAGCGGGGGCAGGTGCACCCACCTGCGGCAGCCCCTCACGGCAGCCCGGGGGCTCTCGGTGCCGACCTGCCCAGCCAGCCGCTCGGCTTCACCGCCCGCTGCGGCAGAGCGGCCCCACCGCCGGCACCTGTTGCCGCGCCACCTCCCTCAGCCCCTCCGCGGCGGGGCGGGGCGGGGCGGGGCGGGCCCGGCCCGGTCGGGTCCGGTCGGGTCCGGGGCAGGTGGGGGAGGGGGCGCCGCACGCGGGCCGTGGCGGGCACAGGTGCTCCCCGGGGGCCGCGGCGCCCCGCTCCGCGCATGCGCCGCGCTGTCGGGAATTGTTGCTCCGCTCCGCACCAAGTTGCAGTCCGCGGCTCTTCCCCCGCGAGGCGGCGGCGCGGCCGGGGCTGGGATGGGGGCGGCGGCGAGGCGGGACGGCCCGCGGGCCCTGTCGCTGTCGCTGGTGCTGGCCGTGGCGTGCGCGGCGCGCAGGTGAGCGCCGCCGGGCCGCGGAGGGGTGCGGGCGTGGGGCCGCCCGGCCGCCTCCTTAACCCGCCTGTGCTCCTTCCCGCAGCGCCGACGGGCCCAGCAACATGTCCTACGTGAAGGAGACGGTGGACAGGCTGCTGCAGGGCTACGACATCCGCCTCCGGCCCGACTTCGGAGGTGAGGCGCCCGCGCTCCCCCGACCCGCGCCCCAGCCCCCCGGGCGCCCCCCGCCGGCTAACGCCGCCTCCCGCTCCCCCCGCAGGTCCGCCCGTGGATGTGGGCATGCGGATAGAGATCGCCAGCATCGACGTGGTCTCAGAAGTCAACATGGTGAGTGACCGCCGGGCCGGGCCGAAGGGCGCTGCTGCCACGGGTCCCCGCCGCAGCGGTGGAGCCCCTCCGCGCCGCAGCGCCGCCTGCCGGCCGCGCCGCGGAGCTCCGCGGCGCCCCGCGGGTGCGGGGGCAGCCAGCGCCCCGGCGGGGCGAGCTCGTCCCCGCCGGCAGCACACGTCCCGCGGGGACGGGCTGTGGCCTGCCGGGTGCCCGGCTGCAGAGGGGGCTCAGTATGGAGCCGAGCGAGAGCCAATACTATAAAATAGCCAAGCGCATCGCGGTTGCTAGGAAGAGTTGTTTGCCTTGTTGAGATAATGTTCGCGTGCCTGCATTGGCACTCCACGCTCAAAATACCTGCTACAGGTTTGAGGTTCTGGGTTCTGCTTGCGCTGGTTTGCCCTTTGCATGATCAACACCTGTCGTCAGAAATGTTGGAGTTTCTTGAGCTGTAGCAGCAGATGGATAGATGTGCGGTTTTTTCATGTTAAATGATTCAGAGTTAGACACTTCACTTTGCAAGCTAGTGGTGTTGAGTAAAAGGTGCAAAAAGGAAAGAAAGAGGAGCTTCTAGAAAACGCTCTCTTTCTTGTAGAAGGGGGAAAAAACCCAACCTTGCAGATCAAGTACATAAGGATGTTGCCTATCCAGCTATCAAAATCAGAAAAGTCTCCTAGCTACAGGTGTGAAACATATTGCATTTGATTTCAGTTCTGCTGCTGGAAGGAATGCTAATAGACATGCAGGCTTAAAGAGCAAAAATGTGTCTGTATAGTGCTTGCCTCGTTTGACAGCCTTTTCCCAGAAGAAAATGAGAAATCAGTTACAAGTTTGAACATTTTACAAAATCATGTTGGATTAGTGTGCACCGTGGGCATTTTGCTCTCACTCTCTTTTCTTATGTTTAGTCTCATATGGAAAGAAAACATCTTAGATTTTCATAGGGGAACACCTGTTTAGTTAAAAGAAGCTAGAAACCTTACATTTCCATCCTGATCAGCAGTTTACTTCACTGAAAAAAAGGTGGTATTTGCCCATCCAAAGTAATTTACCCAAGTCGGCATTTTTCCTTGGTATATTAGTAAATAGTTGTCATTAAAATAATCTCTTCAGATATTGTTTTCATTTTCATATTTAGTTTTTTCTGTTGTTTGTTATATATACACAGTTCCTGTTTGTGTGTAACTGTTATATTTGCTTGTATTGCCAAGCAGAATATGCTTGGCAGAAAGGGCAGGAAAAGAGATTTGTCACATTGCGTGTAGCATACCAGGCTCTGCAGAGTGCTAATACCACACAAAGACAAGATTTTGCAAGTTTCAGCTCCTGAAGTTCCTGTTGCTGTATTCTACTTTCAGGGAGGAATGTGGTAGGGACTGTGCAGATAAGGCAGAGAAAACAGAACATAGACCTTATGAAAATAGCTGAAGAACAAATGTACTCCAACTCCAAACCGTTTCTACCACCCTGTAACGGTACACCCTGGCAAAGCGAAACACAGCAAACACCATCACCAAAATACCTGCTCTGAAAGGTCCAGAACTTACCTTGTAAAGTCTCAACACCTGAAATACTGTTAATTTGGAGGGGAGTGGATGTGATGGTTTCCAGTGGCAATGATAGATCCAACATGCGACTTCCCCCTCCATTCCAACGCTTGCACAGCACCTGGGAAACTGCAATTTGAACTTTCTGGGTTTTAATCAAGGAAAGTTACATGCTAGATGGATTCCTTAACTAATGTCCATGTGCGGGGGCAGCTTGACTAAGACTGGTCAAAAAAGTAAGACGTTTTCATTTCATAAGGTGACACATCTCTCAGTGGAAGGAAGCAACCATTCCCACATAGCCAATAGCCCATTCCTTAGGGCAAAATATGGAAAAAACGATCTCCATTCTGAATCAGTCTGAAAGGGGCTTTCCCATATTACAAGTGCTTACCTGTACATACCCACGTCTAGAGTGTTCTTTGTTGCAAGGTCTTTGTTGTGTTGCTAGAGACTGTTATGTAGTCATTTGGACAGTGAAATCAATAATGTCATCCATCATTGCAGAAATGAGGGGATCGATATCTCAGCTTAAGAAAAATTTTTCTACCTAGTAAAATAATGCTTTATTCTAGTACGTTTTCTGAGAATCACAGCCTTGAAATGCTTAATGTTGCAGCAACCTGTGAATCATTCAGCTTCTCTCCTTTCCTTTTAAACTGTTGTCTTATAGATTGTCTTTTTTCTTTGTTTGGTAAGAACTACCATTCTGTGACTTCAGAGCCAGAAATGTTTACCAGAAGATGCTAGTTTATAGCTTCTGTTGTCTATAGGGCAGTTTTGTTGCTGAAGGAAACTGGTAACATAAGCAGAGAGAAGAGCAACAGCCTCATCGTGTAAGCTCCTCCTGGGCAAGGGAGTCTGGTTGGATGCCACCAGAGCTCTGTTCAGTCAGTCTCACTCTAGCAGTAATGGAGGGAGTTGTCTCATCCCTTGGCTCTCCTCAGGCACATGAAGCCTTATTTCCAGAATGGCAGAGGCAGCAATTCCAAATCCTTTTACCCACAGGCAGGGTTAAATTTTCTATTCCAGTCTCGGTGCTTAAATAAGAGTAAAGATTAAAAATATATATATATATAGTCTATGAAAGAGGTGTGCCCCTTTGGTGCATTAGCTGAGAATTTGTTATGGCTGTAGGCTGTCTGCCAAGTCAACAGGCTGATCTGTATGTCTGAGTAAATCCAGTCCTCAGGTGAAAAGTTGAAATGTAGACAACAGAACTATTGTGAATTCTGTGAACACTGTCAGTAATAACTGTCTGCTCAAGCAGCTTGTTTAGTTGTAGTGGCTTCTTCAAATATACTAAACTATTGTGAAATACTTTACTCAGTTAATGAATTAAGACTTGCACAGCCTTGAAGTCAACCTTTCTGTTATTTCCCCTGAGTACTCAGTCCTCATCTGTTCACCTCTTTAAACTGCATTGATTTATAGCTGCTTGGTAGTTCAATAGTACTGTAGTGAGCTGCATAGCAACTTTTACAGAAGGATTAATTGAAGCACTCATTCTCATGACTCTCCCATTTGGCATCAGATATGTTGTTATATTTTGATTTTTGCAGGTAATAAGCTGAAGAGCTTGTCATAGATCAAACAAGCAGAAGTAGAATGTAAAAGTTCTAATGACCATTGCCTGGTTCTAACCGTACTTTCTTCTAATATACCATGAGAAAAGTTTTAATCTGTTTCCATCAGATTTTCACATCCTTGCTACAGTAACTGCAAGCATTCCCTTCCAAAGGTACAAGGTAACCCTTTGTTTTGTCTCAGTTAATGACTGTTCAGCTAACTTTCATCCATGACAGAGTTCCTTTAGAAGTATATCAGACGTTTACATGAATATAAAGAGTTCATTAAGTACCATGCTACAACTAAATCTATTAAGCTGCTGTGAAGTGAATTGGCTGGTTTACTCTGATACCTTTACGTGGTTAAAAGAAAGTGCTGCTTGCACATCAAAAATAAACATGGATAGCATGATTTGTGGTAACTACCTTCAAGCTTCAGGGCAAGCAAACGAATAGCATATTGCTATATCTACTAGGAAACAGTAAAGAAGTAGCTGGACTCTGTAAAAAAGTTCACATGCAGTACATGACATAATTTTCTCTAAAAGGTATTTCCTACTGAGCAAGTGGTCAAACCTTTATAATAGGGAAAAGGTAGCTGTACATGTCCTAAAGTTTTGAAAACCAGTGCACATGATAAAGAACCTTTTATAGAGTAGTTAAAAGTGACATCAAAAAAAAAAAAAGCACGCATTATTTTATATTGGGGAACACTGTTCCTGACCTACCATACTGATTTTACACTGATGATAAAGACTTGGTTTTTATGATTGCAGATTGAAGGTTTTGTGTCCCAGCAAAAAGAGGGTTAAAGAAAACATGGAAAGAATGTTTCATCATTCTTTGACAGGAGAAGTATAATTCTTTAGCTTCTCTACACCCAAAGTCACTTTTACTCAAGGCTCTTACATTTATCTGATCTCCCGAATAAGCTGCAAATTTTACAGAGAAGCAGGATCTCATCTATTGCCTGCTGCTCAAAAGTCACTACCTGGTTCTCAACATTTCCCCTTAAGTAGCCTGTCCTTTATGTTGTCAACGTCCCAACCTGTTGGATAACATCTTTTTGCCCCAGAAAGAGTTTAATTTATCTTAAACCACTCATTTTTGTGTCCTTTTGAGAAAACTGATAATTAAATAAGCTAGCTACATAGATTTTTTTTTTATCCATTTCATGTGATACCACCCTCATATTCCATCTCAATCGTTTTAGCCCATATGATTGTACACAAGAAATTAGACATAGAGATAGCCATTATCTTCTGGTGCATTTTTGACACCATGGCTTATGCTGAATAATGTGTTTGCGGCACAGAGTAGACCTGCATGTCATATTTGATCCCTCACTCTGTCATGACTGCAGATAATCATTGGTTTGGAGAATGAATTGTCTCTCTCAGTACTTAAAGCTCCACTGCCCATGTTGTCAGATAACTTTTTCCACTACCCTTGTTTAGCTTTCCCTGGAAGCAATATAGTATTTCTCTTTTTTTCTTGCTCTAGGGCTGCTCTCAGGCCTACTGCTGAAACACTAGCTTACATTAGAAATTAAATCCAAGAGAAATGCATTTTCTGATGTACCAGAAGTTTATAGATATATTACTTTAGAGGCTTATAAACAGTTCTCCATCTGAAGGCTTGACTACATTAGTTAGTTCAGAGCATCTTAATTTGTTCAGTTTAGGTAGTGAACAGTTCTGCAAGTGTAGAAAAATGAAGAACAAACTTGTGTTCTCCCTCCACATGATCTCTGAAAAGAGTGTGTCTTTCTGGGATGCTTCATGCTTTTTCTGTTTGAAAAAGCATTTCAGAGAGTCATTTCCCACATAACAGTGTTGATGTATTTTACTTCTTTTGGGATCTGCACAGGTTTGCTGTGTTTACTAACAGCTCAATTTCCTTCAAAAAATGACAGAAATCAGTATAGAAAAATAAACAGAATATGTTCCAGACAGTCTGAACATCAGAAGCAAGCCAAATGAATAAGCAGCCTTTGTCTGAGCAAATATCACTCTACAGGTTGAAGCAGAGGATTACAGTTTTGTTCAGTTGTATAAACAGCAGTAAAGGCAGCCACCTGCGTCCGGAGTTGCACGAACATCAGCACAGCCAGTAGGCTGAGGGAACTGATTATCTCTACTTCACACTCGCTAGAGCACATCTAGGTACTGCATCCAGTTTTGGGCTCCTCCCAGCCAATATGCAAAAGATGGTGAACAGAAGCAAGTTCAATGACAAGCCACCAAGTTGATCATGGCTGGAACACTTGCTCTGTGAGGAGAGGCTCTGGGACCAGGTCTTGTTCAGCCTGGAAAGAGATGGCTTCAGAGGCAGCTTCCCAGGACCTGTAAAAAGGTTAGGGAGAAAATTGAACTAGGCTCTTCACAGAGGAATGTGATGGGAGGACAAGAGATGACAGACATGAAGGGAAACAAAAGAGGTTCAGACCAGATGTAAGGAAGAGGGTTTTTACCCTTGGAGGACAGTCCAGGCGAGAAGCAGTATGCCCAGGGAGGTTGTACACTCTCCATCCTTGGTGGTCTGGAGGACCTGACAGGATCAAGCCGTGAGTAACCTGGTCTGACTTCATAGCTGAATTTTTCTATTTTATAACCTAATAATTGTTTAACACATTCAAGAGGCAGAAGTCCCCTTAACATTAATAAACATTCATTGATAGTCAGCTGTACTTAATTTGAAGAGGTCTGGGAAGATCATGCAAGATGAACTCGACAAAAAAAAAATATATACACAAAAGTTTTCAAATTTGCTTATAAGTCCAAGGCAAGGATATAGATGCCGCCAGGGCCTAGAACAACAGAAGGGCTTCCCCTTACTTTAGGGCTGATGCCAGCCCAGGTGGCTGTGGCATCCTACACTGGTAGGTGTTTTAGTCAAGAGAAGCTGAATCTGTGGGTTTAAACACTCAGGCTGGCTAAGGCTTAGAGCTAAGACACTGAAAGTTTGCCCATTAATCCTGGCAGACCAGTGCTCATGCACTGGATCCCAATTTTAGGAACGGTAGAGAGACTTTCATGTATGGGTGCAGGTTATCTTAAGGCACTTTTTGCACCCTAAGGGAGGCTTAAGCTGTGTTTGTAGGCATAGCCAAAGTTTCACACATCATCTTGTCCCTTCTCCCTGTCTGGATTAAGGATCTGAGAATTTAGTATGGTGGCTGTTGCAAATCTCAATCTAGGAAACAAACTCTACACTAGGGAACCAAATCACATTATGAACGCTGTCTCCATAGCTCTTTGCATCACAGTAGCCAAGTCTCATTTTTTGTAATCTTAAGTCTGTTTCCTGGAGAACTAAAAAGTCAAACTCCTTCAGCTCAGCCAGTGAGGCAACAGAAGTGATCAGGGTAGTCACAATGATAACAAATGCAGATCCTTGGTCTAAGTATATTTGCCTGAAGGTGTTCGTACAGATTAAACCGATGTTTAAAAAAAGACATAAAACTCAATAATTATTCATGAAAATTTGCTTAGCTGTAGTGCAGAAGAAGAAAGGAGAAGTACTTTTCCGTTATACAGCAACTCTCTTGAAGAGCATGAAGGACATGCAAAAGCACTTGAAATTAATATGAATAAGAATGTTCAGCAACTGATTTTATTTTTTTCCAGCAAATATGGGAAAACTAATCAAGTAATAATACATAAAGGTCAGACCATTTCATCACTGTCTATTCTAAATGAGTAATTATATTAAAGAGAGAAGCATGGAATGAATGTAGAAATAGGCAGCTTGAGGTTAAATGACTAGGTCACTGTTACTGAATGTTTTGTTGGGTTATTTTTCATTTGACTACATGAATAAGTGGTTCTTCAACAAAATTAACAAGTAGGCAAAAAGGATAAAGCAATAACTTAAATGTTGTTTCATATGATCCAGAAAGTGGGTATATCTTAATTTTTCAAAAGCTAAACTAACCTGAGACTAGCTTCAGGGCTGATACAAGCTTTATTCCAAATTTTCTTTTTAGTCTGACAAGCATAATACTTCCCTGATTTCAAGGTTTAAACAAAATAGCTATGATTGCCCTTCATAGAAAAGATGTGATTCTTTTATCTAATGTTAAACTCAGTTTCCCACAAGGGGAGTCTCCTGACTCCCTCGATTGTTTCTCTTTCTAGCCACTGCAGGTGGCTTACCCTCACTTTTCAGCTTTTTCTCAAGAGCTAATAAGCTCAGTTCTGACCTGTGTACTTGATCTTTTAGCCCAGATTTTACACCTGACACCACAGGGCATCCTGACATCTGTAGTCCAGACAGATAATATAAACTGTGCAGAGTTTACATTTCTGAAGACAAGAAATAAAGCGGTCACCTTCCCATTTGTTTAAAACATATTCCAAGAATGCAACAGAATAGCACAAGATAACAAAGGACAGAAAATTACTACTCAGTTGAATTTTCAATATGTTTTTGTAAGCTGCTTCTTACCTTCTTGTTTCTCCTGAGCATAGAGTAAAAAAAAAAACAACCCAAAACAACTGCAAGTCTGAAATATGACGGTATTGCTGTGATGAACTCTTAAAAGTTTCTTCCACTGGAGTGAGCAAGTGACCACCTGCAAAGGAAAGGACCACACGTTTTCTTAATCATGTGCCACTTCTCCAGCCAGGTCTGGTTCCTGAAATCTTCAGTTAATCGTATCACAGTGGTACATATGAAATGGGAGGGGTGAGGTGACACCCTCCCCCTGTTCAGTGGAAGTTTTAGCACCCAGTTTGGGGTGTCTAGGATTTCACTAAATAAGGGGTAGACCTGGAATGAGATAAGCCTTTCAATTATGTGGATCAGAAAATCCAAGTTTTTCCCCATCACTGCCTGGTTTGTGCACCCGCATCAAACAACATGGCTGTGCTGTGACCACTGGAAACTTCCAGCTTGTGGTCTGTTAGTGTGCACAAACCCCACAGTTCAGTGGCACAAACCTTTTGAAACATTCAGGGTCCCAAATGATTCTTTAATAATGGAACAGTCAACGATTCACACAAAAGACCCATTCCCCAAAATGAACTGCTTTCTAAAAAGAGAAAAACAAATCCATAAAATTAAATTTTAAGTTCTTCCAGGAATCTGAAAGATGTTTCTTTTCTTTTGTGTGTGTAGGACAGGGCAGGGGCTTAAAAGCTTGCATTTTCATTTTCCCCAATTGCATTGCCTTTTTACTTTTGATTCTAGAAAGGAGAGAATATCAGAATCTTCCAAACTAAGCATTTTTCTTCATAAGGAGATTTAGGGGATAAATTTCAAGTGTCTGCAAAACTTAGTGAGTTTTTTTTTAATCAGCTTTACTTTGTACTCTGTTGCCTGAAAAGTATTCTTTAACTCCTCTAGGCTGTTCTCTTCTAACTGCAGTTCAGTACAGACTTGGAGCTGAAGCTACGCAACCAAGAGGGAGCAGTCACACCACCAGTTCACCCTGAGGTGGCAAAAGATCCTAGCCTCAGGGGAGGAACAGTAACAAGCTCCAAAGCTAGCACAAGAAAGACTTGTTCCTGTTGACAGGATGCCAAATACTCTGGAACAACAGCTGAAACTGTTAAATCAAACCCAGAGATTGCCATCAAGCAGAAGTGTCCCCAGGTGATGTGTTTTGTGGATCACTGTATTCCAAACAGCAGCTGCCTGGAAGAGTTCTCTGGGGTGTCTCATCTCCCATCCATCTAAGCGTGCTGTATTTTAAAGCATCAGCAAAGCCTGAAAAAGACAACTATAAAGGCTTCTAGCAGATGATGAAAAAGTCCAAGATGGCTACCAGAAAGATTTTATACTTTAAATGCTCTTTGAGACTCCTTTTTTTCTTCTATAGAAAGAATTCAGGATCTCAAGGCATGCACTTCCATGCTTGTAGAATTCCCCTTCCCTCATATACAGTACTGCCTGTAACTCTGGCAGTGTTCCAAAAAGCGTATTAAAATGAAATTATTTCCACCCCAAAGGCTAAACTACGGCAAATATGTTCACAAGGAAATCGGTAGTAGCAGTCACTGAATAATCTAGCAGAATAACACCAGATAATGCAGTTTGTTTGATTCTTTCTTTAAGCAATAGTTCTGTATTAAGATTTACATGGGCTGGAGAAGGTAGATTAGATTTCTTGCCTATCAACCTTTACAATGACCTTTCAAGATTAAAAGGTTGCTTTTGACCAAAGCAGTGTCACACTGAGGTTTGCTCCATCCTCTGCTGGGGCAAATCCTTAATAGTTTGTGTTATGTCATGAACAAAGGAAAGGTAATTTTAAAGACACAAAGGCAGCTTCTAGAAAGCTGCATTATCACATAGACATCCACACTACAGCAAGATTGAGTTGTAAGGTTTTAAATGCTCACGATAGAGCGCGTAGTTTCAAAGCAAAGATTAATGATTTCAGACTGCCAAACTTAATTAAAGGTTGGAATAAATGTTCTCCATTAAAATTCATCAATCCATTTGGCTGAGATGGAAGAATTTCAGTCACGTCTTTTTTAATTGCCTATAGAAAGAACTGAAGAGATAGCAAAGTTAAAACTGTTGAAACAGATACATGGTGTCTAAATATTATTCAGGATCTTAATCATATTAAAAGAGGAGTGGAATTAATTCCCCAGCATATTTTTAACCTGATGAGACTCTTAAGTGTAAGTGAAGTAACATGAGTAACAGTCAGCTGCAAGTAGATATGTTCCTGCTTGTGTGTCTCAGGAACTTCTAGGCAGTACTAATTCCCACAAAGCACTGAGGACTCTGATCCCATCCAAGGAGACTAGATGTTGGTAGTCCCATTGGTTTCAACGAGTATGCTCATGGATAAGATTTCTGACATCAGTAAAATTAAGTGCATATTAGCTTTACCAGCTCAACAGTTTACTCAGCAGTTTGCAGGAGCAGTCCAGCTTTCCAGTTTACTTCAGTTTTAAACCTTAGTTTCCTTATAATTTTCTGTGTCATTACTCTTCAGCATCAGCGAATAACCAAGCCTGGAATGATACCCTCCCACCCGGTGTTCTTCCATGACGATTTATCCTTTCTTTAACCAATCGTTTTGTAAACCATTCACTGGTCAAAACAGTACACTAGTCAAGGAGAGAAATGGATGAGGTGCAGAGGCTTCATACATGTATTGCATTTCACGGGCAGTGCAGCTTTGTCACTGGCTTCCTATGAAGGAAACAAAACATGGGATTAACAGCCATCTGTAAATTCTGGGTTTATTTTATCCACTGTGCTAGGACCAACTAGGGGGAAAAAAAAAGTAACCTGCAAAACATCAATAACATGCTGGGAATCAAATCTGCAATGACAGACTTCACAGCTTGTTAAATGCTCCATGGATTCCTAAACTAATAGGGACCAAATACAGTGTCATTGCAGTGTCAATTGGAAATGAATCCTCAATATAGATCTTTTCAGTTCCCACTGTCAAGAGAAATGAGTTTGTTTTCCAGAAGCACACCAGGGGTATGAATTTCTCGGATCTTAAGGAATATTTGTATTTCAGATAACACATTCTTTCCTTTTAATTATTCCTAGTAGGAACTCAGTAAGCACAAAGCAGATGATGAGAAGGACTAGCATGTTTCAGGAAAATACAAACATAACAAAGTAGTAACCATTCCACTCGGCAATCATCCTGGCTCTTCTCACCAATATGACATGGTCTATCAGACAAAGTTGCTCTTTGAGGAAATTTTTGCACTGGATCAGTTCAGTGAGCCAATTTCAAATATGAAGCTAAAAATTCCGCCTCCTTTTAGAGTGTCTCATCCGAATGGACATTTCATCACACCAATACTGAAAGCATACCACAACACAAATATTTCACTGTTCCCTTCCCAGAACCCTGTAATCCTAAATGCAGTTTGCACTATTCTGCCCTTTAGATAGCACCAGGGAAATACCAGTGCCAGAGACAAAATAGGGAAATGTGGCCCATGTCCAGCCACTGTCCTTCTCTGGGTTTGATCTCCTCAATCTCTTACTGGAACAGGGATGCTTTGTAAGATACTGCTCTAGCTCCCAGAAGAGGAATACGCAAGAGGAGACACAAACAGCATAAGTCAAGACTATTCTCATGAATAACATGATACTGCACTGTCACTGTTGGTCTCTGGACATTTTGCAGTGTGACATGGGTACAGTATTGCCACACTGCCCACTATGAAACACCATGGATTTTAATTTATTTTATTTTATTTTAGTGCCTTCTAAGTACCTATTAGCCCTCCGGTTAGTCAAAGAACAGACATTAAATACATACCGTAAATTACTTTTTAAGGGGTATTAATAATTCTTCAGCTCGTCATTAAGAGTGAGTGCAGCACTGACAAAGAGTAGCAGAGCAGCCAGCAGCGTCCTCAGTGTCAGGTGTTTGCTTTTCACATCTGCAGAAGCTAGAAGCAATTAAAATGATAGGTGAACTCCTGAACTGCCGCCTTCTCTCACAGGGTAACACAGAACAAAGGACCATCCAAGAACACTGCTCATTAAGTTGTCCAATTTAAAAGTTGTTTTTCTTTCTCAAAAGGAAAGAGAAAATTGACTTTTTTTTTTAAATTGGTTTACAAGTCACTTTTTCTCTTGAAGTAATACTCCTGCTTATACCTACCCTCCTCCTGCAGCAGGATAGCTATTAAGCTACTATCTTATTAGAAACAAATACTTTTTTTTAAAAAGATTAAATATTAATCTGCAGATGATTCAGACGTATTATTCAGGCAAGCTTATTACATGGGTTTATTGCAGGACCTGATGGTTTCAATGACTTTTGCACAGCTTGTATTCAGAAATCCAGGCCACACTGGTGCTCCAGATCATAGAGAAGGAGTGCAAGAGGAGCTGCTGATGACAACCTGTTGCTCCAGGGAATAACGTCAGCACCTGACTCTGCAGGAGAGGGCTGCTGGCTCAGCAGGGACCCTGCTGATCTCACTGCTACTCTGCGGGGCCCATCAGGTCAAGCTGCTGCCATGACAGATGGCTAATTCTTTTCACCATATTTAAAACAGGAATACTGTGGTTTAGATTAGTTTTTATAGGACTACATAGAGCCTATTACAATGCAGTAGGCATTTTTTATAAGTTTCTGGTTTGCTGTGTTTCCAAGGATGTTTTTTGTGGGGCTAGAAGGGAGCTTGGACTAAAGCAGCTAGATCTACATTCCTTAGCTGTTAGGTTTTTTTCCGTCATCCAAATGATTAGAGTGATGGAGAGTTCAGCACAATATTATGGAAAGGGATTAAAGATACGGAGCCCTATACTTTAAAAATTTTGAATCCAATAAGCTCATTAGGATGCGTAATTTTGCACTTACTAGTCCAACCAAATGGCAAGTCAGTTTTTCATGTGCCTTCCAGTTACAGAAGTGATCACCATAACACATTGCAACGTTCAAGAACTGCAGCAGGAAGCTGGACAAACTTTAGGCAATAGTAAACCAATGCCAATTTGGAACCAAGACGCTTTGGTTGAAATACTTTAATTTGCCAATATTTAGCTATGTCCGTGTGCTCTTGAGTCATCCTTTATAGCAATTCTGTAGAAGAAAAATAGATATATTTGAAATCTAGACAGGCAAAAAGTGATTCTTTTATTAGCTGTTCTTCCACTGAATATTGGCTCCAAAGGGCTCTTCTGGAGTACATGGATTATAGAAGTGCTCAGCCCACATTGTCCTTTGGTTAGGTTCCACTGAAATCAGCAAGGATACATCAGTGATGGATCAAACCAATCTTATTCATGCTGATTATACTTTCCTGTAGTAATTGCATTTTCTTGCAGACATGCTGCCTGTAACATTCTTAAACTCAAGATAAACTGAACTGTCCTGAACACACGCAGACATCAAGGAACAACTTTTCAAAATGCTTAATTTCTATGCTAAAGCTTCAGAGAAGATCTCAATAGCAAAATGCACACAAACAAAAATGAGCAAGTGAGAAAAAACAAGAAGCCCATTATCCTCCCAGGAATATATTCTCTGTCATTTCAGAGTCTTGGCTTGCAGACAACTTGGTTTTCCTTGCAGCTTTTTTACCATTTTCCTGCTGCTATATTCATCCATCCTAACCTAACGTTTAAATGTTGGTGTAAGAAGCTATCAGTCTTTCTGACAGTAATCTGAGATCTCAGTCTCCTTAGTCTACATTTAGCCAGTTCCAGCAGAAACAAAATTAATGTGAACAACTACCTATGCATTTTCTTTTTTATTATTCACACCCACAACTACATTATCAGAATGACATACAAGCTTTAAAAGTCACAAGTGAGAATCTCTTCTGTTCTCTGTAGGTATGAGTGATCAACTACCTTTGATTTTATTTTTATATTTGTCTTTAAATTAAGAAATCCGGATAGGTTGACAAGAGGAGTTTTGAATTTTGTGCTGAAGTTGGGAGAGCGTGTGGGTGCTAATGCTTCTCCCTCCCAGCAATCGTGCCATCATTGTAGTAGTGGAACAAAGCTGCGAGAGGATGTCCCCATTTCAAAGGAAAAAGCAGCAATTCAGCTGGCTCAGGACAGACTCAGAAAATGTTTTGGAGACCAGTGCAGAAGCCTTAGATTTCACTCTGTGTTCAGCAGGAGATCAGTGCCTACAGCGGTTATATATTGTTGCATTGTAGAAGAAAAGGCAACGGTCTCAGGGGGAGGTCCTAGGTAGAACCATAGGGTTAATTTCTGTTCCTTACACGGATTTTTTTTTTTTTTTGGCATGACTCTGGACACACAGCAATTCCTCTGGCCCTCAGTTCCTCCTCTGTTATTATTCCTACCTCACAGGGATGTTATGAGAATTAAATGCATTGTATGAGTGTTCATTTAGACAGTGGGCAAGTTTCTGCAGACTCAGATGGAAAGAAAAGGCATACAGCCTGCAGCTAAAAAAGAATATATCCCCTGTGACCAGTAATTTCAACACAGCATCATGGCTTATGACCCAGCTGGTCTGTTCCTACATCTCTACAACAGTATTCCTGCAGTACTGACAGGAATTTATTTCTTACTTACCTAGTGAGAAATCCCAAGACAGCACAAGATGTTGCATGGTAATTACATTTTCCTCAGTGGGATTACTGAATGACATATTGTGATATATCAAGAGGCAACTGTGAATTTAACTTGAGTCAGCGCAGTAGACTTTGCCCAGTACAGTAGGTTTCCAGATGAACATAGTGTGAATGTAAAAATAAAGGGAAGTTTCTGAATACCTCACAGCATCATGCATCCTCTGTCAGCATTAGCTTTCAAAACACACATGGTTCTGGGCTGGCTTGGGAAAACTTCATGTATTCATTATTTATTTAGCTTACATATTCATTTTAATATTTAAGAACATATTGTTCACAGAATGGATTCACAGGAGAAGACAACGATACTCATTTGTCAGAAGAATCAGGCATGTCAAAACACAAAACTTACTTTTTCTTTCTATTTACTCTTTGATGCCACTAAATGTCTATTTCTTGTGAGTAACAGAACAGGTAAGCAACGTGCGTGACTATTCTGTAAATAGGCTATTTAATCTGATTAAATTTCAGATCATTATTTGCCCAGTTTTTGGAACATGACAACAACATGCAACAGCAGAGGTCTCTGCTGTCATTAAAGAGGTGGGCAGATTTTCATATGTATCCCTCCATGGTCGTATTGTCTTTTGCAAGAAATTGCAAGGGTGGTATTTGGGGAGGAAGAAGTGATAGAGACTGACACAAATTCTGGGTTTTGTCTCATGTATTTACCTTTAGTCTATACGTTAGCACTAACAGAAATTCCCTTCTGTGGAAAAGATTTTTTTCTTTAGGTATTTGTGGGAGAGTTTTAGTACACCCTAACAAACCATAGCCTTCATGCAAAGTGTGCGGCTTGTAAGTGGAAAAAGTCTTCCCAGACCTGCTATTCTCATTTCTGGAACGGACACTTACTTCACTGGGTTCTCTGTAAGTGCCATGCCCAGTGTGCTCTTTAAAAAAAATAAATGTCCATAGCAACTCTGCATTGCAGTTTCAGCAGTTTCAGCCCTTTGACCTCTTGGGTAAGTTATGTCTTACGCTGGGAGCAACACTTTTAAAGTCAGCCATCCCTGGGGGGCACAAGAAGGTGGATACTCAGCTTTAGTTACTGGGTAGATGAGCAGGTCAAGCACTTGAAGTCCAAAACATTGCTACTGATGTGCTGTAATGAGAGCTGAGCATGGTAGTGCCAAATCTCTGCAGTTGCTATCAGTCTACTCACCAGGGAGGTAATGCAGGTTGCTTAAAGTGCCAAAGAGGAAAGTTTCCCTCCCTCCTCTAAATAACTTGGTTGAATGAGCCTCATCTATCTC
The DNA here is from genome assembly GCF_034638445.1 of Ciconia boyciana. Classification (NCBI taxonomy): domain Eukaryota; kingdom Metazoa; phylum Chordata; class Aves; order Ciconiiformes; family Ciconiidae; genus Ciconia; species Ciconia boyciana. The sequence goes on from NC_132938.1 coordinate 29,354,632, forward strand.
TTTCTCCATTAATGCTATCATACAAAGTCTATGCAGATATTTCTCCAAGGTTAGGAACATAAAGTTAGGCAGTATGAAGAACTTGACAAAGATTTTTTTTTTTCCTTGCTTTATAATGTGTTACTTCTTAAATTCAAAACAAGGAGCCCTTTTTCCTCCAACAATCCTTAGCCTCATGATTCAAGCATTACCAGACCAGTTGCACAAAGTAATTTAGAGCCACCTAAAAACTGTATGGATATTAGGTGTGGTTTGGTGGATAAAATTGCTCCTCAGACTCATTCTCTTGGCCATGTCTCTACCATAAAGACCAAAGGCAACAGAAGGTAATATGGCTGGTGAGTGCCAACTGGAAGTTTTCATGCACTTGGCAAGAAGTCCCTGGACAACTGGGTAAACTGGCGTTATAGCTGTATAAAGATACTGAATGAGTAACAAGACCTAAGCGAGGACAAGATGTTTAGATCCATGACAAAAACTGCTACATTTGTTAAGAGGAAAGTGTAGAAATCAGCGTGAAATAAGAGAAGTTATCTTATCTAGCCCATCCACTGAGTGAGGAGAATCCTGCCCTGCATTGTGTATTTTCTGTGCTTACTCCAAGCTAGTCTAAAGATTCCAGGAACTAAAATCAGATCATTGTTGAGCAGTCCTTCCTTATCTCAGTCAGGGGGTTCCCCTTGTCTCCGGGATGTTATTTGTCCAATATTCACTTTATGACTTTATATCCCATTTCCCAATACCTGCTCCTTTTCACATAAGGGTAAGTTATTTTGTGTCCTTTGTTTTACATCCCATAATCCTTTTTTCCCCTCAAGTTTTTCTCTTATATGATACCCTTAAACTCAATGACCATTTTACTTATTTTCAAGTTAATGAAACATAATGTCATATATCATTCCAGGTACCAGCCTGTGTGAGGATCTGCCTTATGCAGTCTAGAAATGCATGCTTGGCTACCTTGCTGCTTCCTAGGTGTATTTTCACACATGTCACTGAGAAAACTTAACAGATGATGAGTAATGCTTTGTAACATGAGTAGTCCAATTTGGAGTCGTACTTTTCACTACACATTGATGTTGGATTAGAGCTCACCAACACTGTTGTAAGTTGGCAGTAACTAGTCTGAAATCCATGAATCAGATACAGATGAAAGGAGGACAAGCAGACATAGTGTATTTTCAAAAGCCAACTTCTGCATATATATTCATTCCAGAACAAAGCATCTTTCAGATGTTGGATGGAAAGTAATTGCAATTCGGAGTATTATCCCCAAATTTCCTCATTTCCCTGTAAATTTTGTTCCTTACAGCACAGCCCTACTGTTTTTTTATACTATTAATTATCTTTTATTAATTCTGTTATCTTGCCTGTTTTTACGTCTAAGCAATCTTACCTAAATGTACCTGCATCCTGTTTATTTTAATACGTGACTTCCTGCATTCACTCAGCTTTCTGGTTGTGTCATCCCACAGATAGGTCCATATGAAATAAGCCTTCTCACAGAGGTCACTTATGGAAACGTTGGTACATTCCATCAATAACTGAGCTTTGTGGTCCCCCAAGGATACTCAACACCTTGCAAAGTTGTGCCATAAATAGCTGTTGAACAACACTGAGCTAAGGGAAGAACAGTAAATGATTTACACTAAATTGCTCTGTGAAAAGAGCTAGGAGTAAACAGGTTCAGGATGCTTTATCTCACAAGCTGCTTTGCTGGCATAAATTATTTCTCATCAAGTTCCCAGATACTCCAGCTGAGGCAAGTGTTGAACCAATATCTTTGAGATAAGGCTGGAGATAAAATGCTTTGACCACTCAGCCTGGGCATTATTAAAGACCTGAAACAAACAAATTCCTGGAGAGGCAGTATATTTTCCACAGTATGACTTCTAGTAGATAGGCAACTTCTATATTGCTTTCCACATCAGTGCCACAAATGAATTTTCTTCAAGGCTGAGTGAAAATATGTTACAAGAAGATAAGTAAATGCACATTTTCTAATGTCAGCAGTCCAACTCATTTTGTCAGGGTTGGGTTTTCCATTGAATATGCAGCAGTAGGCAATCACCAAATGATTTTTTTTTTCAGATTCAGTATCTTCTGACTCATGAGATATGCATGATGGGGCAGCAAGCTGAGGGCTCACCGGGTGTCTGATTCATTATCATGGAGGTGAGCAAACCAAACACCTGCATAGCAGATGAGAAGGGGGACTTCTGGCAGACAGTAGGAAGATACCCAGCTGGAGTTTAGTTATGGACTTGCTGAAATTGGCCTGCACTTCGAGAGTCACTTTGGATGGCATTCGATAGTTTTTATCTAGTTCCAGGGAGAAAATTATGACATTTTAAAATGGCACTGGAAGCAAGGAAAACAAATGGTGAGTGAGCCTTCAGCCCAGACAGCAAGGCATAACTTAGACCCAGATCAACAACAGTGCTTAAAAAAAAACAAAAAAACCCCAAACAACCAAAACCCCAGTCTTCTCTCCAGCATGTTTCTGACTTTTGTGAGGGTGGGAGGTATGTTTCTCTAAAGTGGATTATAAGCATCAAGCAGGAATATGTTTCTTACCTTAGCAAGGGGTGATATATCTTGATAGTAGACATCGGCAATTTCTCAGTTTCTTTGTAGTCTTGATACACCCAAACTGTCTTATTGACAATGGCATTCACAGAGTCAAATGCTAAAAGCACATCAGAGGATCAGTGAAATATATTTCTGAAATGATCAACAGAAAACATATGTAAATAATATGATAATAATGTACCTAGAGCATGCCAGAATGGAATACAAATACTAGACAGTGTATTGTGTACAATCTGTCATAGTACAATCAAATTTTAAAAAACAAACTACATTTTTCATTAAAGTGAAAGATGGTTTCTGAGCAAAGAAGTCTCTCAGAAGATGCAACGTTAAAGACTAAGTACAAAAGAATTGCTTTTCATCCATCTCTGTTAACAGATTAAATCTCTATTATCTGGACATCTGTAGGCACAATATAATCTAAAGAGGAATACAAAATGTAGGATCAACTTCTGTTAAAAAAATAGTTCTAATTTAAGTTAGTTTTCTTTCCTCACTTCAAGTTGTTTTTACTTTATGAAATGTTTTACTATGTTTAGCTGAATGGGAAAGGATGGCCAAGAAAATCTCCCTTCAAAAGAGAGCTCTCTGCACTCTGCTGCCCCATGGCTCCCATCTCTTGCTCCCATCCCTTGCTGTATCAGCAAATAATAAAAAGCCAGAACTGGTAATTCAAAACTAGTGCTGAGGTGTTCAGCTCAGGTAGCCGCATAGCTAGGAGTTTGAGCAGGAGGATTTTGGCAGAAGTATGGTGGGGAAAACACTATCCTGAAAAATGCTTCATAAATTTATTTATTTATTTAGTGATTAGCATTAACATAAAGGTCAACAAAAGGCTTACGTTATGCTACAGACTTGGCGTTAGCATTGGAGAATGGAATGGGATAATCTAAAGCATCACTTTACTCTCTATTGCTAAACAGATACAGCCAAAGCAAAATTCACAGAAATCTTCCCAAAGATGAAAATCAACCCTGTAGTGCTCCACCATGATTGTGAACAGAAGGTATTAGCTTTGGAACGGAAACAAATTCACAACTCTACTCTAGAACCTTCTTGCTCTAGAAAATGTTTTGTAAACAGTGCCAACTTCTTGTTTTGCAAACCAGACAGTACCAACAACTGAGCATGAGATTAAGCAGAGCGTTATGACATTTACTCTTTGCTTCACTACTATTTCTACATACAGATACAAGATTTAAAAAATATGAGTGACTATAATCAAAATACTGTGATTCAGTTTCTATCTAATCAAAATACTATGACTCAGTTTCTATCTCCCTTTGCAGTGTTCCACGGCAAAAAGCAATGGATTCCCACTGTGGACTAAATAGTGAATGAAAATGTAATGCAGTGCAGAAATCCCAGTTTTATCCTGCAGGTTTTATAAACCACTCTTCCTGTTCCTGTGGCAGCCATTGTTTCTTTAGCATGGCATCCCATGTTTTGAAATGGGTATTACTGGTTCTCTTGTAGGATCCTCTGGAGCCTTCTTCACTTGGCATTTCTTGCTGACAAATTGTCAGTCTACAAAAATGCGTTGCAAAAAATACTCCAAAACCCATGAATCTATCCCTTGCCTCCCACAACAGCTATTTGCAACTGTGAGAATACAACAGTTGATCTGTAGCAGGAGAACTGTGAGTGTATTGCACAGAGCTCCCCAAGTAACACAACCTTTGAAAAAAAGGTCTTTGAAAAAAAAAATCACTCCCAAAAGAGATAAGAATGGCTGGCCACAGTTATTTGAACATTTGCTTAGACAAAATGATGAGTCAGGCAGAGAAATGTTAGGTGAGAATAAGAAGCTGCGCAGGGCAGCGATCAAGGACATCATATGTGAGGTTGTTAGGGATCTTATAAAAGTCAGTATTGTTCTTCCCTGAACCAGGATTAGAAAGGAAAGCTGGCTTTTGGCTGATATTCTAGATAGCCTAATTCAATTCCTAAATCAGCTGTAGAGTTGCACTTATATTTTATCTAGCTATATTATTTCCTTTTGCTGAAGACCAGTCATGACAACATCCAACAGATTTATTACTAAAATACTGGGTTATTAATTCACTATGATATTTTATATCTCTGATTTCATTTTAAAAGCAGAGTTATCTAAATGAATTTCACAACAGAAGAGTTAGAGTCACAAAGAATGATTTCTTTCTCTGTGTGATACATTTCTGCCTCTGCATATTTTTATGTTTTGTTAGGTGACTATGATTTGCTTCCAACATTTTCAGATCATGGAGGAGTTTCTTTGAATGCTCATAATTCAAGTTACTAATCACTTGAGGATATATTTTTGCTCAGACAGTTGGGAAAAAAACCAAGTGGTTAAGAGGATTATTTTATGAAAGAAAATGCCTACAAAGATGCATTTTTCCATACAAATTTTCTTCTGTCCTGTTGATTATAAGCCTAAGAGAATTAAATTAATATTTACTGGACTTACACACATCAGCAAAAAGATATGTAATTTTTATGGACCCTCCAGGTCTCTGAATGTTTTGTCTTTTATATAAGTTTCTGGAATATGTAAACTGATTACAGAACAGCAAGAAAAAAGTAGGTTCTTTGTTTTTACTGAGTCTGGCACATACGTCAAACCAGTTATATCATTTTCTTCTATGGTGGACTGGAGAAAGACAACTGTTTTTTACTTTCTTTTCCATTCACCATCCATTATGGAATGAAAACAACTGAAAGCAATAACAAAATCCTTCCTGAATTAAATCAAGGGAAGGCTGGCCACTGTAGACAGAGATGGGCAAGATCTGTTGGTCTAGCACTTAGTCACAGCATTGTCTTGCATTTACTTTTAGTAGGGCATTTCCTCTAGCAAGTTCTCCCCACGTAGACTACTATTTGGTTGTTTCAGAATATCGGAAAATACAGAAAATAGTATAATGATGAAAACTAGAGGGAAGGGCATGAGAGAGATTCAGAATTGCTTATCATTTGTGTAATTTCGGTAATTTCAGAAACACTGGGCTTCCCTAGCTCTACATTGCTGTACATCTTGCCCCCCCCCCCCCCCCCCCCTTTACCTTGTTCTTGGTCAAACAGTAGAGAAAGGTTCATCCACTCCTTTTGCTCGGCTTACAAAAAACTCTGCTTCTCCATTACAGTGGTATTGGAAGGTTAGTTGTAAAGAAGCAACAGAAGGAATGTTTAACTCTTCAGTAGCCCTCTAAATGCATAAAAATACTGCCTAACTTCAGTTCTTCAGGGCTGTTCCTTTAGTGATGGCCATCAAGGTGAAGTATTAGACAAACAAACATACATAGCTCAGCAAGGAAAATGAAATAATTAAAAATACCTGGTGCCCAGCCTATGGGATACATGTTTTTCAGATTATATGCAGAGATTCAACTTTACATAAAAAAGCCTGGTTTTCAGCACTGTGTTGAAGGAGCCAGCTGTCAGGTTCTCCACACACATTGCGGTCTCAGGCATGTTCGGCTGTGACTGGTGGTTCTCCTTTGCTGTGCAGGATATCGTCTGTCAGTAACCATTCCAGAGTGCAGCCATTAGGCTCAACATTTAGCTTTGTGTTCAAATCTGAGGAAGTTGCTAGTTGTCCATAAATCTGCCACTGGGGAAAGAACACAGAACATACTTTTCAATATCTGTACAGATCTTCTGATAACCTGTAATCGCCATACATCAATTCTTCTGGCAAGCGATACATAGGTGTTGTTCTACATTAGAGCCATCAGCATCTTTCAATGCCTTTGATAACCAAAGATGTGATTATTAAAAGATGGCAACGGTCCTCTTCAGCAACTGAACTCATTTGTTAAAAAGTGGCAGGGGGCATTTGCTCACTGTCTTACCACCATCCCTTTGGGGGCAAGCAGAAGGAGCTGCTCCCTTTTCAGTATGGCTATTTAAAAATAATTCAAAATTTAGCACAAATAGGTGAAGAATCAAAGCACACTGTTTTCTGAACCAGTTCGGAGTCTCTGAATCTCTTCAGATTTAGCTCTGTCACTCATGTAGTGTTTGGACTGTAGCCCGGACGGAGGGTAGGAACAGCAAAGACCAGTTCACAAACAGAAGGAATCATAATCCTATTCCCAATTCCATTCCAGTGGTAACAACCTCAGCAGAACTTAATTCTTCCACATAAATCAACAATAACTCCACTTATACCAGAGGGTTATACCAATAACATAGGAATTGGTATCAGGCTTAAGAACTATAGTGACAAAATACTGGCTTCTGTAGCATTTCAAGGGCTTACATAGTGCTGATGCTATTGTGATGATGCTGTTTTTATCAATACAGCTATTAAACACTAGGAAAAAATGAATGAACTGCACACTTGAGAAGCTTGGGACACAGTTTTTCTTTTACTGAAAAGGCTTCTAAAGAAGCTATAGAACAGGATTAGTACTTCAATATTCATAGCCCAGTTAAGATAGCATGACTATATATTTGTGTGATGAAAATTTATAATAAATCTGCCTAAAAAAAAGTGATTTCAGGTAAATTTCTTAAAGCTTGAAAATGTCCTGTGTTAAAAAGAAAAGGATTTTTTTTAAATCACATTAACCAATCAGCTGCATCTTTGAAAACCAATAAAAACTTTAAACAGAAATTTTATGACTCTCTGACTGAAAAAAAAAAATCATACTGCCTTGAATAAAGAGAACAGAGGCAAAAAAGGAAGTGATTACAGGCTGAGAATTTATATTCCAAGTTTTAGTTGGATGGTTGTATTGTAAACTCCTTGGATTCATTATGTTCACACTGCCAAGAATTACTCTAATGTAGTAGATGAGAATTGCTCTAATCTATTACCGTTGGCTGCCAACAGTAATTCTATTAATTCAAAGAGCTAATGACATTTACTAGTATTGCCATGCTGTTTTATTGCATCTTTGAAAATAGATGGGAATACTCAGTGGTGTGTCATTCTAAACAGACTAAATTTAGAGCCTCATTCTCCATTCTTTCCACTCTATTTTGTGAGACCAAATCTGAATAGCAATGCTTTCTGTCTAATTTGCAATGGTGCGACTGAGCAGGTGAATGGCACCTGGACTCCTGAATTACATGCTCTACACCATACATGGAGAATGTGAGGTGTCCAAGACGATGGCTCATCCTGTGATGGAGTGTAAGCTAATCAAGCTAATACCCTTCCAGGCTTTATTTTCACATCATGCAGGATAACATGAAGATACTGGTTTGAGTCTGGAAGAAGGGAAGACAGGTCTTGCAGCCCTATGCCCAAAATAATTAGTCCAGACTCAGCAAGGATGATTAATTTGGGCTTGGCATCCACGAATATAGCTGCACCATTTCTATCTCAGAACAGACATGGGTCAGAAGCAGTTTAGGTTGCCTGTGCCAAGAGCCGCAGCAAAAGACACACATGCACCAAATCAAAGCATAAGGTCAGCTCACTAAGCAGAGGTCAGCATAACCTAGCCAGACAGAAGTCATCTTCCTAACTCTGAATGCTCACAGTGTAGGCATCCAAGCCAGATGTTTTTCACGTAAGAGGAAGGTGCAGTACTGTTTCCCTTTCACTTGGCTGCCTACAGGCTTGAGCAGTCATCCAAAATACAATTTCCCTGTTCTAGAGTAACCAGTTTCATACCTCCTTGAGGAACGGTCTGAACAGTTACCCTGGTGTGGGGCTAAGTTGCTCCTGTAGAAGCTGTTGCGTGTTTTTGAGTAAGAAAACATGAGGGGAAACATATCTGAGGTCCATCCCTACCCCCGTAAATACCTAATATTAAATACACAGTAATTTCAGACAAAAATGTTTGCCTGTGCAGCTCTAGTGGGAATTCTCTTTCCTCAGGAGTTAAGCAGAAATCCAGCAAAGTTACAAAATAGGAACATGTGAAAACTCACAATTAAAAAGTTCTTTCTTTGCTTCGGCAAGGAACAAGGACTGGGCTGAGGCTTCTTCCCCCATCTACAAATCTATGTAGGTCTGTGCAAGAACCTGTCTTACTAATTTTCAGTACACAGCATATACATGGCCTCATTTTCAGCAGAGGTAAGAATAACTAAGAAACTAAATAATAAAGATTTTTTTTTTTTAACAGAAGTAATACGTTATTCCTCAGGAATCTCTACAGTGAAGTTATAAAACCTCCCTAGAAAGAGAAAAAAAGCCTGCTTAGAAGATTTTTTGGACAGATGAAATCCCTCGTACCAAATGTGCACAGACAGGCTTTGTTTTTCAGACAACAAATTTCTTAACATGAAGTCCCTTCTCAAATGAAAGTGCTAAAATGTAACAGCAATACAGCAGTAGCCACAAGGATTGTAAACAGGAATGCGTCTGGTGATAACTAATTTGTTACCTTTCTCCTGTCTTGTAGCAGATTCATCATCAAAATACACAGCATCTGTAATTCTAACTGAAATACACACTCGTCAACTCTGCATGAGCTGGCTGTGCTGGGAATTACAGGCTGGAGCACACGCGGCATCCTGCTCCTTTGTGGCTGCATGTGCTAAAAAAGGGTGGAAAGCAGGAAATCAGTAGCTCCCACCAGGTCAGGATTCCTCAGGGACTGCATCACCAAATGATTCCCAACTGCTGGTGCAATGTGTAGGAGCATAGCAGTTATTCTCTACTAGCTTGCAGTTCCCAGACAGTACAGGTTAAAACAGAGTTTTGAAGGCTACAGTCAGCGATGGTGAAGGCACAAGCAAAATAAGTGCTTACCTAAACTAAGTAAGTGCTGGACACAGCAGATTTGTTGGGGTAAGCAGAGGAGGGAAATTCTGTAGGTCTCACAGCAGTGACCCCAGCTCTGCTCCAGGTTCAGGCTATCTCCCCAGAGCAGCTCATTCAAGTGCCCTCTCCCCACACACCTCTGAATGCAAGTGCCTCTTGCAACGTACACCTGACTCTGTGCTCTGCTTGCCAGTGCTGATGCTGAAGGAGAAGGGTGTGCAGGTAAAGCCTCCTTAGTGGACAGCATGGTGGGAGGGAGAGGCAGTTGGCCACCTTCTCCTCACCTTCCTCCAGACAACAGGGCAAGGGCTGGGCACACGAGCTCAGTATCAGCAGATGAAGCAGCAGTTTTAGATATAACTGAATACACAAACAGAAACAAGCGTCAGGAAAGGGAGCTCACTCAGCCTTTGCTCCCAGCCCACGTAGGTAGATGGTGCCTGACAGAGCCACACTTGTGGCTGTGAAACTGACTTTTGTCAAAATGAGTAAGTTATTTTATCTTTATCCTCAAGGCAGTAATACTTAATTATGTTTGCACTGATACGAAACCTGCAGCCAACTCAATATGTGGGCAGATGCAAAACAGCTCATGATGCATCTTCCATGTACTTTTCACTCACAGCAGAAGGCTACAGATCTTGACACAGCATGCTTTGCCACAAGGAGAATCTGCTTGCTATCATTGAACATGTCCTCCGTAATTAACAAGATGTGACTTCACTGTGCTGAATCCATAAGGACCAAGGAGCAGTTATGTATCAAATATGCTTACATTTCCTATGCTTAAATTTCCCTACAGCCTACCCTCTAACTCCAGAGGTCTTCTCACTCACTTGTTTTGACTGGTATAAGGGTTAACCCTGATGAAACAAGAAGCCTGTACAAATACTCTCAAACCCATCCTAGAAGAGTCACTTCAGTCTCCCAAAGAGAAGGTTGCAAGAGAACCAAGAGCTTGAACTGATCCTGCCGTCTGTGATCCCAGGAAAGCAGCATGTCCCTACAGGGTTAGGCTTGGTTTCAAAAAGAGAATTTGCTGCCCCTGTTAATGATTTAAAACTAGTTTTATTTTTTACATAAGCTTTTTCATTTTTCTGCTACCTGACAAAACCCTTTCAGATTATCGAAGGGAAATTATGAAGGCCCAAGATGTATAAACTAAACTCCTTATTTACTGTGAGCCTTGTTTGTGTTCTACCAAGGTGGAAATTTTCAGGCCAAAGCACAGCCCCCTAGGTGTTAGGAATCTGGTCCAAATCAGTAATCTAAGCTCATTTGTACTGTCATCAGAGAAAGACATGTCTGCCTAGCAGGTTATTGATCGATTCGTCCCCATTCTAAGATGTGTAAGATGCCTGTCGAAGTTGTGATGAAAGGTTCTTCTACTGTAAGTAAAAGGACAGTTCACATAGAATAAAAAGTTATTTACTAAAAGAGGTGGGGGGGAGGATTTACATGAGATAACGAGCAAGGGAAAGAAAATGTAATCAAGAATTAACAATAAAACATTTCAACGAGCCGGGGTAATTGAATCAGTCTCAAATGTTAGGTGACATTTTTCCCCTCTCCCAATTTAAAGCAATACGAGTGGCAGTAGCAAAGGCTATTTGGAGATCCTCTCCAGTGCCATATTTGTCATCTGGAAATGGTGTGACAGAAACACACTGATGTGCCTTTAAACACACACCCACACGCAGAGTGGTCCCAGTTACATAAGAGAATAAAGCAATTAAAGCCTCTTGGAAAGAAATAGTGTTATGTATTGCAGCTAATTTCATGCCTCCTTATGCACATCAATAAAGCATCACTAAAGCTATCTTTCTTGAGTTTAAAACATGTTCATCTGAATATAATTAAAATGGACAGCATGAGCTTTAGAAGGGTTACTGTAAGAACATAGGTGGTATAAAGAGGGGAAATCTGTGAATAACCTTCAAGGGTTTTCCTCATGTGTGCTAATGCTAGCTATGTGAAGTGCTTGCGCCATCTGTATAAAAGCCAGTGAAATAATTCTTATTAGTGTTACTACAATGAGCACAGAAGAATTGTTACCAAGCAGATCATTTTCAATAGACATCAGTCCGTATGGCATCATGGAGCCTACTTAGGATTTCAGTGATCTATGTTTTCTGAAAGGTATGTATAGGGAAAAAGAGGAGGACAGAACAATTCCTAAACACCGCACCCAAACTCCCCAGCCCTCATCCCATTTTAAATATTGCCATTCATTATTAGCATCTTTAACACCTGTGTCTCCTATTTATACCCATCCCTCACACCCCTTCTTACAGCCCCAGCCTTGGTGTGCCCAGCCAGACCCATCCCTGTGGTGGGAGGGTACATTTCATGCCATGGCCTCAAGTCCCTGTAGCCCCATCACTGCATCCAGGGGATGAACAGGAGCCCAGCATGGCTTCTCCCTGCCCATGCACTTGATTTCTCAAGCATGGAAATGGAGTCAAGGGAAGATAGAACAAATCCCACTCATTTAAGATGTTGTCATGCTTAATTTGTAGACTTTATGTAATTAAGTCAGAGAAGTGCTAGGGTCTTAGGGGCACCTGGTGCTGTCAGACTTGCACTGCTGAGTTAATAAAAAAGGTACTGTTTTTCTGTGTGCATTTCGAATTAAAATTACTTTCAGCTGAAGAAAACTTGATCAGTCAAGGCTTATGGGGTTGAAATTTGAAGGAATGGGGGCAGTCAAGAGACCCATCATAACATACCAATTATAAAAAGGCAGAAACTATACAACTTTCTGTAAAAAAAAAATTCTTAGGTCAAGCAAACACAAAAATATAAAAAAGGACTTTATTAAAAGTTATATTTGATAGGAAGAAATGCTGCATCTTACTGCTCTCTATACTTAAGTAAGTGTTAATGGTGCAAGTGGTTAGCTTCATTTTTGTTGATAAAGCTTCAAAAGAGGGAGGTATGTCCATTTCTGCTTGAAAAGGCCAGATTCCCGGAGTCCAGTTGCTGGCTGGACTGAATGGACTGTGTGCGTAAGTGTTATCACAAGGGGTTTCTTTAAAATAGTTTGACCAATGAATGAAGCAGGTTCTAGAGAGAACAGTAATAAAAATTCCATGTAAGAAAAAATACCATTTTCTCTGAGCTTGTTTTCTTTCAGGTTACCAAGTGCTTCCTCATGGATTTTACTAGGACTAATACTATTCCAAGAATCTTCTTTAGGTCCATCGTACCTCTGACAGGTCTCACTCCTTCTCCTGTCAGGATCCTCTGGCTGCTCAATGACTGGTGTTTCCGAATCACTTTTTAAAATTTTTGCTCTCTTCTGGTATAGTTCACTGGGCCAAAAGAGGCCTTTCTAATTAATTAATCCTCTACTGTGAATGAGAGCAGCTTCCCTGAGACAATCATATGCTGTGATCTAACCCTTAGCTAGCGCTCAGTTCACTTTTGCCCAGCAGCTAACTGGTGAGCAAAACTGTTTTATCTTGGCTCTAGCCTCTGGTCTTCATGTGGAGCAACAATGTCTGATACATGATGCACTAAACAAAATCAGATGGTAAACCAGAAGTAATCAACTCAAAACAAGTGAGTTCAATATTTAAAGGCTTCACCTGATAAGCGATGGCTGCAGCCCCCTCCCCTGGCTCCAAAAACACTTCATTTCTCTTCCATCATTGCTACTACCCCTCTGCCTTATTTTTCTACCATGCCCTCTTTTTTTCCCCCGTTATATCCCATCCTCACAAATGGCCTGGTAGCTTTCTTCATTTGCATACAGGCTGGCTGGCCAATATGCTGAACAGCACAGTGTGCATCTTAACCAGCTGGGTTTGAAAATAGGTTTGAAAACCCTTTTACTGGCTTCCGTAGCTTGAGCTGCTTGGAACATGGGCTAAAGTCTGCAGGGAACAGAGAAAGGCATCTCATCATAACTGTCCAGGTCATCTGTTTTGGGAAGGAAAACTAACATAATAGTTGCTTCCCATGACATGAAGTCAAAGTGTTGATTCTTATGCAATACAAAAAGTAGTAGTTCGTTTGAAGCTTCCCAATCAATGGGCAGCCTGCAAAATGCATTAATAGTATCTTTCCTGTCCTTACAGTCATTGCTGCTTCTATTACAGGCAGAAATCTGAAAAAAAAATAAAGAGAACAATTCTTCATCACAAAACATTTTTAAGGTAGAATTCACCACTATTGTGACAGACTGATATCTTATCCTCTCCATACAACACTCTTAGAAGGTGCCAACTTCCAGTGAAATTTTCTCCCATAGAAAGAATGCTGAGAACCCACAAAAAAAGCCAGAATGGGACCTCTGTCTTCTCAGTGCCTCTGCTTCTTCGTTTACAAGTTCCAGTTAATATCAAGTCACGTAAAGTAACCATGAGGAAGTCACAGGCCAGAATATTTTGCTACTACAGTTGGTCACTTCAAAACATGAAATTCTTTTTTTAATGGCATCTTCTTTTGGGATGTGATGTCTGTCAGCTTCTAGGAGCTATAGAGAAAGCTTAGGTTGTTGAACTACTTGTACTATAACAGAATCCAAGAGAAAGAATCCAGCTCATAACACATCAAATTAAAGGCAAATACTTATTGAAGCAAGAGATGTTGCACTCCATCTGTTCATAACAGAATGAATGGAAAACAATTAAAAATGGTAATACAGGAATCGGCACAGTATTTTTTCCATGCAATATTTAGGATAATGTGTCCAACTCCCTTTTTTACAGTACTACAGCATACACATCAAAATACTGCAAGGAGCAAGAGATACGACGAGATTGGAATTTCCAAATTCCAACTCCAAATGCTATTGGAAACAATGGTGAACTTGCATTATCTCAAAATAAATGTGATTAGTAGACAAAGATTAGAAAGAAAAGTTAAGGCCTTAAATCAGTCTTGCTGAATATCTGTAATCCAGTAACATCCAAAATCTCTCTCCAGAATCAAATCCTTTGTGCCTGAGAACTTTATAGAGGTATAGGAAGGCAGTACTTGTCCAAAATTGAGACTATCTCTACTTACTCATTTCAGATTTTAATACTGAGCCAGAGTAAGGGTTCTTCACCTCAAGAAGACAAAGTTACAGCTCATAATCACCTCTTGCAATCAAAGATGGAGAGCAGCTTATAGGCATGGGAATCAACACAGATCATTGGCCATTCTTTCTCAGGCTGTACAAGAAAGAAGGAGGGAAGATGAGTAACAGCTCCCACAGATGCTGCTCCATCTCTGAATCCAAGCAGGTTGGTAGCTTCTGCAAAGAACTCATCCACAGCCCTTGCCTTGCTGTGCAAGCAGGTAGGGCAAGAACAACCTGGGCTGTCGTGATTTAATACCTGCCAAGGACACTACTGCTCAGAAGATACATTTTGCAGTACTACCCAGTGCAAAATTTGTAAAGGCCAACTGTGGCATATACGTGACATCCATGACAGGATGGATTTATAAAAGATAGCTCTAAGAAGTTGCTAGGTAACAGTGTCTTGTCCTCACAGCCGCTGAGCAGTGATGATCTGTTCTCATGATGCAATGCTGCAGCCTAATGTCCTTGCTCAAAATTTCTGTGTATACCGATTTTTAAATAAAAACAGATCTGAGCTGATATCTCTAATTTACAGAATATTTCCTTTGCCAACTTTCTAATAGCCTGCCTAATCCATCACTCTTAACCAAACACAGCTCTTCCTATTTCTGGGAAATCACAATCTGTTTCTGAATGCCCACTCTTTCTGGAAGACCAATAAGGAAATTTTACAGCAGAAAGCTCACCCCTCTGCCCGACTTCATTAAGAGAAGACATGACATACAGTATTGCGTTCAGTGTATACATTCACTCTGGTGTCAGCTCCCAGTCAAAATAAGCATTACGGCAGCAGATACAGGGAAGTGACTTTGAAGTTTATGGACCATCTGAGAAAAGACTCACTCTACAAACAGGGCACTCAGAGAGACCTGACACAGCCTTGGGGAAAAGATATGGTAGCACCAAAACAAATCCAACTAAAAGGCAAATTCCCCACAGCCCATCGTAAATAATAAAAAACATCTGCTGCAGACATAACATCACTGGGATTTGTAGGATTGACTATGACAGCCAAGGAACTCTGACACTGACAATGGCTTTTCTTAGGCTTTATTTTTACCCAAACATGTTAACATGGCTTACCCATTCCCTTGCTTCATTTCACTGTGGCATTTTGTCCTTCCTGTTGTTTTTAAGAGTAGAATAAACAATACATTATAGATCTTTGTCTTCCCAAGTTAGAATTTCAAGGCTAAAAAGTCACCGTCTGAGGAGTGAGCTGGTACAGTAGCTCTGAGGGGCCTCGTGTCCGAGGTGGACACGAGGTCTCTGAAGGAACAGCTCAGCTGCCCCATCTGTTCACTGTGATGCTTTATTCTGTAGCAGGGCAGGCAAAAGCCATGGAAACCTGGCTGCAAGAGCCAGAAGAAAAGAAATAGCCCACCTTACTATGCAGAGAGCTCTTACAGGCCACATATCTTCAGTCAGGTCCATTACAGAGGGAACCAAAACTGTAACTTGGGCTGATACTTACAGTGATCCCAGACTGCCCGACACTGCTGTCAGTATCCTGCTTGTGGCAGTTTCGATCAGCTCTAGCCAGGAGAAGTTATTAGCTTAATAAATTCTGCTCAGCCAGAAGCCAAATATTCTCAGAAACATAGCTTTTTTTAAGTAAAGTAATCATCATAATTTTCTGCTGGTTTTCTTATTTTTCAGTGTATTGCCCTAAGCATTCTTTGTACTATCTAGAAGTAAGACTTGTTAAAGACTCTTTAAAGGCAAACAAGGGTTTGCAAAGTGGCCTTGCACCCTTTGCAACAAGTGCCACAATTCAAGTGCATCCAAAACCTCTCTCAGTCATGTTACAGACATTCTTTCCAAGTAGGCAAGAGACTTGCTTTTCACCAAGATAAAAGCTTCACAGTCATTAGGTGCCATGATTTCAGGCCAGGCTGTGCAGTAAGCCCTTCACAGAAGCACTCCTCCACCCAGGACACGCTGTGCTTGCACTTCTCAAGGTAGAGCCTCGCAACTCTGCCAGGATTATCCTGCTCGAGTAATTCATCACATCCTACTGCCGATGGTGTTTGCTCTTTGGGAACCTGGTTTATTCAACTTTCTTCAGAACAGAGGTACATAGTGAGTGAAGTAAAGGCAATGACACATCTGGCCACAGCTAAACCATAATATTTCCTTGACATTTTTGTTACATTCAGCCTGAAATGGCATGAAAAGGATTCAGGGACTGACTAGCCCCTCCCCCCCGCAAATTCTCCTTTCAGTTCAATTCATTTCAGCATCTTTCCCAACACAGACAGACTTTCAGAAATACACTCTCTGCTATGGGATCTTTCCAGTTCTTCGGAGTACACCTGAACTTTCAGGAGTACACCTGAACTTTTACCAAATGTAGCTTCCTTGGATGTCACATCTTTATAACCAGTAGCACCCAGTCAGTCTCTCTCAAGACATACTGGGCTGTTCCTTCACTGCATTATTGTGCCACGCCGAACCTGCGTACGTGTATTCCCCCATTCCAGTGCCCCATACTTTAGTCAGCTGTCCACCAAGTGTTTGCACACCAACCACACCTTTTCCTCCTAGAGAAAATGCAGTATTTTTTAAAAGCTGTTGTTATATGGTTTAGAAATCTCCTGTCCTCTGGGGGTGTGTGTATCTGTTCCTTCTAACTACAAAGGCTACTGTTGTAACTGAAAAAATACTCTTAACAGATTTTTATCTGCAGCTTTTTCAGGTGAGATATTGGAGACAAAAGGAAGAGTTCAAAGAAGACTGAGACTTCTCTTATATCCATCACAGCTGTAGATTTCTTCTGATTCTCACTGCTGCTGTAGTGCTCTTTTTCATCATTGTATTACATGGTCTCTCATGAGCTGCCATTCTTGGGTTAGGTTCAGCTGTGAGCTATTTGAGACACTAGTCTTGAAATAAACTGTGTGTAACCAGAGATTTCACTTAACACAGCTGCACACTGTTCTATGTAACTCCCCATTTCTCTTTTGAAAACAATTTTGCAGACATTTCAAATCCTAAAACAAAATTCCCCAGATTCCCTACTGTTAGCTAAATATCACGCATTAAAGTCTTCTTCTGTGACCACTCCTGGCTTCTCTAGACTTTCCTCATAACAACACAACAGGTGATTAAGCAACATCATTTTGATATCTCTTACCTGATTAGCACTGGATTTATTCTTCCTTGTACTCATTTCAATGTCAGACTACTCAGCACAGTTCTTTATTACTACAGATCTTTACCCATTAACCTTGCTAGAAAGCACCACAAAACCAACACTTCAGAATATAAATCATCTGCCTTGTGTATTAACGTATTCTACTTCAAAAAAATTCCACTGATTTCATTATTTTTAAACTGGTTTGAAATAAATGTGATTTCTACAGTCTTAAAGTAAATAGAAAATCTAATGAAGCTCCTTTTCAATATGAAGAGTGAATGTAGTTCATATCATACTAGTGTTTGGAGCTGTTCATCTCTGTTATTGAATCTACTTCAGAATGGATCATCTAAAGCCTTCCTAGACACATACATAGATGCTCGGTTTTAAGAGCCTGCGTTACAAGGCACAACAACAGAGCTAGCATCATTTTCAATAGACATCAATACCAGAAACAAAATGGCTATGCAGATTGCCACCATTCTACATGAGCCACAGAAATTATATATAGAAGTCAAAGAAGTCCAGAAGTCTGGAACTCTAGGAACTCTTTTGGCTAGTTAAGCTCACCACATGCCCTGCATACCCCTCCAGTGAATGTCTCTGGCACTAAACTTTTGAGCTAGAGTCTTTGTAAAGTGCAAAAGCAGGGAGAAACAAGTCATATACCAAGAAATTTCACTGAGAAATTAAACAAACAAAACCACTTGCAAATAAGATTTCAAGATTTTCCAGTTCTTTCTAAAGAATGCATGTCTGGAAATTTCCCTCATTTGTAACAGACACCTCTTAATGCCATACGTCAGCTCAAAGTCCCCAGAGCAGGTCACATTCTTGTTCATTTGCCTGCATTTCTCACTTCCCAGCTTGCTGTGATATGAAGGGAAAAGGTATATGGACTATTACTGTTCATGAGATGTTTCTGCGTCATCCCCTCTCTTTTTAAAACTGGTTGTTAGTTCACACATTAACACTAATTGCAGCAGCAGAGGTATCGGATGTGGAAAGCCAATTCTCTGCAATAACGAAGTCCCAAAACATTTAGAGCTTTACAGGGTAATAAGGCAGAAAGCAGCTAATGCAGCATGCAGTGTGCTAGCAGAATGTGTGAAGCATTACAGCTTAGATAAACCCATTCTAACCTAATTCACCTTTTGGGTGATCTCAATAAACAGTTCCGTCTACTGCATAAACATGCATTGGTGAAGGGTGATTACGTAAGTCAGAAAGGCCAAATTCTCCTCAGTAGACATTGTGGCTTCACAGATGTCCAGGATTTAAACCACTCAAGAACTGCAAACTTTTAATAGATTATACATTGATAAAAATGACAGAATGGTTGAGGTTGGAAGGCACCTCTGGAGGTTGTCTTGTCCAACCGCTCTGCTCAAGCAGGGCCACTGAGAGCAGGCTGCACAGGACTCGAGGATGGAGACTCCAGGACCTCTCTTGGCAATCTGTGCCAGCGCTCAGTCACCCTCGGTCAAAAAGTGCTCCCTGATGTTCAGGAGATACCCCCTGTGTTTCAGTTTGTGCCTATTTACTCTTGTCCTATCACTAGACACAACTGGAAAGGGCCTGGCTCTGTCCAATTTGCATCCTCCTTTCAGGTATTTGTCTACTTGATGAGATCCCCCT
Organism: Ciconia boyciana; assembly: GCF_034638445.1. Classification (NCBI taxonomy): domain Eukaryota; kingdom Metazoa; phylum Chordata; class Aves; order Ciconiiformes; family Ciconiidae; genus Ciconia; species Ciconia boyciana. The sequence goes on from NC_132938.1 coordinate 29,373,781, forward strand.
TGACCCTTCTCAAGGATGAACAGTCCCAGCTCTCACAGCCTTTCCTCATAGGAGGGAAGCTCCAGTCCCTTCATCATCTTTGTGGCCCTTTGCTGGACTCTCTCCAGTAGCTCCAGCAATGTCTCTTTTGTACTGAGGAGCCCAGAACTGGACACAGGACTCCAGGTGTGGCCTTATCAGTGCTGAGTAGAGGGGAAGGATCACCTCCCTCAACCTGCTGGCAATACTTTTTTTAATGCAGCCCAAGATACCATTAGCCTTCTTTGCAGCAAGGGTACATTGCTGGCTCATGTTCAACTTGGTGTCCACCAGGACCCCAGCTCCTTTTCTGCCAAGCTGCTTTCCAGCTGGGCAGCCCCCAGCATGTATTGGTGCATGGGGTTGTTCCTCCCCAGGTGCAGGACTTTGCACTTCTCCTTGTTGAAGTTCGTGAGGTTCCTGTCAGCCCATATGTCCAGCCTGTCGAGGTCCCTCTGGATGGCAGCATGACCCTCTGGTGTATCAGTCACTCCTTCCAGTTCGCTGTCATCAGAAAACTTGCTGAGGGTACACTGTGCCCCTTCATCCACGTCATTAATGATGATGATGTTGAACAGGACTGGACCTTGGGGTACACGGCTGGTTACCGGCTTCCAACTAAATTTTGTGCCACTGCTCACCACCCTCTGGGTCCAGTTGTTCAACCAGTTTTTAATCCACCTCACTGTTTACTCATCCAGCCCATACTTCATCATCTCTACAAGGATCTTAAGGAAGAGTGTCAAAAGCGTTACTAAAGTCCAGGTAGACAATATCCACTGCTCTCCCCTTGTGTTTATTCCCCATGTTTCTGAATCCTTCTATGCCAATCTGAGGGCAAAGCATAGACTATGCCTCTCAGCTATAGCATAGCTGCAACAGAACCCACAACAGAGCCCATATAAATAATGTTGAAGTAATCACCTGGGAGGTCTACCTGGCTACAATCTTCCAAAATCCTTGTCTATATTTCCTTTTGTTATAGCCCAATACGGTACTTATGTATTATTAGGACTCCTGGCACCTTGTTCCTGTTGGCCCCATGGAACAATGAGCATCCAGGCTTTTTCAGACCTTTTCCAACACCTCCTCCTTTTATAGGGGCATTCATCAATTTAAACCAAAGGAGGTCACTGTGAGGTACCAAACCCCACTCTTTTTATATATGTGGGTATATATATATGTATGTGTGTATATATATATATTTCCCTCTGTAATTTATTTGCATCAAGGAATTGCAAATTTCTTAACCAAATGTTAATTCTCTACTGTAGGGTAGCTGCAGGGAGTGTTTTCAGTAATAGATACTAATTGAGTTGAGAGTAGCTGCTATATCTAAGCTACTTTAAAGGATGAAAAGGCAATTTCCTTCCTAAGCAATCCAAAAATTGCTTGGGATTGCAAGTCTAACAAAATTCCAAGCAGAAAGGTACTAAAACCCCGTGGGCCTTCAGAGAAGCCACATGCTTGCAGTTCCCCAGGCAGTGACAAATAGACTTTGCCTTGGTTCTGAAGAAAAAAAAAGGTCTCGGAAAAGATACTGACTACAAAGACACCATTTCTAGTACCAAGAGCTATAGCTTTCCAAAGGATTCAGCTGGCATATCATAGTAGGTGGTAGATTAGCAGGATGTCTTCAGTATTTGAGTTCCAGTCCCTCGTTTCTATGCAGTCTTTTGTTTTGTCTCTGGTTTCCAAAGTCCATGCGTTCCCACTTTAAACAAGTCTTGCAAAATTATCAGCAAAGGAAACATTCTACTGATTTATTTTCTCATTTCCATTCCTTTCTACTTCTCCAATTACTACTGCAAAGAAAGGAAAAAGCACCTGCAAGAGACATACCCCTTCTCCTCACGTGTAGCTATTTAGACATTTCACTTCTTACACCAATTACAGTGTAACATTTTCTATATCACAGTATAATGACTATAATTCTTTAAAGATTGCAGTTAATTAAGCCTCAGAAGAGCCCTGTGAAATAGCCAAGATTTATTATTTTACAGGTGAGTGAACTGAGGTACAGAGAAGTTAGGATCAAGAAGAAACATGAGAAATTCTTAGTATGAGCTCACCACAATCATTCTTGCACAGATACTGTAAGTTTCCACTGCTTGCTTCTAACAGCTTATTAATTTGCAAGAAGACATTCAAAATCGTTTGTTAATTGTGTAATGGGACTGGTTTTGAATAGTCAGTTAAAATCCCTTTTTTTTTCCCCCCCCCTCCCTCCAGAGTTTAGCATATAGCTTGAAGGTCTGGATTTTCAGCATCTGAAGACATCAGGCATAGATGGCTTACGAAGGTCATTCAGAAAATAAAAATAATTAATTTCTGAAACTGCTTATAGTGGAGGATGATAGATTAATCAGCCTTACCTGTCACCTGTACAGTTAATCTGATTATTCTCATGACGTATTTTAGCAGCAATAAATCTATACTAAGGCTGGCCTGACTATGTCTTGCAAAACAAGCCACTGAAAGCATGAAAGGAACCATTATGTTATAAGTAAGTAAAATAGTAAAGAAAACTCTAGTATGGCTAACTATCATATATAAAGAAGAACCGTAAAGCATGGTATGGTGGATGCAGCTGCCAATAAGCCATTTTTTTTTTAGAGTCTGACAGCATTTTAGGGCTAGAATGATTTTCATTTCACAAGGAATTTAATATTTATTACTTGGCAACAGCATGATGTAGGAAGCACAAAAGCGAGAGTGGATGTTAATGAAGGTGGTGACTACAGATCCCATTTATTTTACACAGTCTGCTACTTCAACTCATGAGTCCAGGACAACTATCCCTGAGTTCAAAGGCCACCAACTTAAGTAGCCCTCACTTGTCAAATCTCACATTTATCACATGGTGTTGCTCTGCCACAGCATCTCAGACTCTCTCCAGCTGAACCATTTGACAGCTCATTTTATTAGGGGCTCCCTGAATTTTTCAACAAACAACCCATAGTTTGGAAACAGGTATTCACCTGTGCCAGCACCTCTAGTCTGTCTTAACCAGTCAACTCAGGCAGAGAATGAGAAAGCCTCAATAGCAGAAAAAATATCAGATCTGGGAGGAAGAAGTGCCCACCACGTTGTGCAAAAATAAGTGAACTGACCGATACAGGAGGAGATTAAGTAGTACTGTAATAATTAAGTCATTACACTCAAAACAAAGAGTAAATATTTTCAACATGTCACATTGACAGTAGGTACAACAGGTTACTGTCAGAGAAATGACTCATCCCCTAAAGACCTATAGCAGAAAACACTGGTCACCTATTTCGACCTCTCACTGAACTAATCCGCTCAGATACGATACTTCAGGGCTTTCTATCTGAACCTGTTAGAAAGACCCAGTATATATTAACTTCTTAAAAATAAAGATAAGCAATAAAAACTTTCAAAATATTGCAGGACCAGTACAAAGACACTCAGCTAGAGCCAGGAAAAAGTCGTTTTGAGAAATAATAAATTCTCAAAACCATGACTTTTTAAGGAAATATAACCAGTAGCCTGCTTTCTGCTGAGTAATTCAAGAAATTTCCTTAAATGAGCCAATACGTACTGATATTTTCATTAGCAAGTGCCTAGAATTTTGCTACTATTCAAATGCTGTCATGAGGCTGTCAAGGGCCTCATTGGTTGTCATCTCATGCCTGTGGTCCTTCAGAGGACTTACACGCAAGATGTCCCCCATCATTTTGAAAGTTCAGGTGGCATACATCACATCAAACCTCTCTGACAGCTTGAAAGCTGGAAACTTTACCAAGCCTTTAGTATATGAAATGACTATCAGCAGGTGTATATGTACTTGTGCCCAAACTAAAGTCCTGTGCACATCCCAAAAAACAGTAAGGAGGTTGTTCCAGAAACAGGCTCTAACAGCCAGCCGATGGGTAAGGTGGAACAGGGAGGCAATTTGGCTTTAAGGCTACCTCAACACAGCAATAGAGGTGCAGCTGCTGGATCCACAGCTCCTGATTCGGAGGCCTCCATCATCGCTCCCACTGGCCTCGCAGGACTTGCAAGATGAGATGGTACAGAGAAGGTCTGTCCATGGGCTCTCCACAAGCCTCTCTCCCCAGTTCTCTATTACACACACTCCTTAGTCTTAACAGAGCTCAGCCTCTCTGCTAGGGAGCTACCATGCTAAACTTGTGGAAACCAAAGTGCCCAGACAGCAGAGGGTCACCTGAAGAGACTGTTTAGAGAGTTATGTCTTCCTGGATAAATCTTGCCGCCTGTTCTGACACAAGATGATGCCCTGACACCACTGACTGCTCTCAGCACATCTAGCTTAATTTCTGCGACCGAGTTACCTGTTTTTAGGCCAATGCCCAAACTAAATTACATGCAGTGATTATTTAAAATAAAACAAGGGAGCTTAAACAGAAACTTATTTATTACTAAAAATTCAAAAGAATTTTTAAAATCACAATAAAACAATTTCAGATTCTCACATGTTCTGTCACTATCAGGTCTATATGGCAACCAATGTTTCCAGAGCAACTTCCCTACCCCAGCAAGCGTTGCAAGGATAAACCTATTGCTAATACCTGTGAGGGACTCGATGTGATAACAAAAAACATTAAAATCATTTAAAATTATATTTTATTATGATGAGGTAGCTCTTAGCACCCTCAATGAAACACCATGTAAACACATCACAACATGCTCATCTCTTCCCAGCGGTTTTAGCATCAACAACACTGTGTATCCTCATGTATGGACAAGGCTGTGTTCTGGTTCAAGAGGGGTCTCAGATGTCAAAACTCTGTAGCCAAAGATTGTCTTCCGAGTTTTGACTTAGGTTCTGAAATTGATAGCCTGTTGCTCTAATAGCAACCAGTAGCCCTGGTAGCCTTTCTTCTCTCTTCCTTTCAAGGAACTATCTATTCCTCTACCAGCAGTTTCATTCAACTCTTCTAACAACCCTTGTGAGCACAGCTCAAAAATCTTATCTTCTGCTCACTGGCTGATTGTCTTTTTGCCTTTTCTAATTATTTTTATGTTTAGTCAGAAAGTACAACCAAGCTTATGTTTCACTTTCTTCTTTGCTTCCTTTATTAAACTCTTCAAGATAAGGTAGCATTGATCCTTGCAGTTGTACAGCATGTGAGCACTTTCTAGGATTCTTCCTTATGCAAACACAGAAATCCATGCTAGCCAAATCCGATTTAAAACTTATAATAATTATTTCTGTTTCCCCTAATACTGTGGTACCATACTCATACATAAGGAGCCAATTTTTAACATATAAAACATACAAATGTTAAAATTTAGTTCCATTATCTTCTCTCTAGAAACACATACACAGTCTCCCCAACCTAGACACTACGTCCTTATTCCTCTCGTCTTTTGTCCCTATCTGTTAACTCTCACATTTAATTCATCTTCACGCCAACTGAGATGAGAGATTGGCCTTTCTCTTCCTGATTAACCAAAGTACAACTAGACATGTTTTCTGTTGGCTGTAACAACCCTTGCACAGTTTTAATCCACCTATGAAGAAGGAGACTTCTCACTACCCTTCTAGCCCAGCTCGCAAATGGGGAATCCATCACCAACAACTTGACTCAAATGACATCCGACACAAGTGCCTGCTGTGTGTGTGCAACCTGGTGTCACCAGCTGCCTACCATCTCTCATTGTCACCTGCACAAGTACATTTGGGAGGGACAGCATGACTACAGCTGGAGACTTCCAAGTCTGAAAACATAGAAAAGGGTAGAAATAAAAAGCCATCTCCTCCTTCACACAAGTCTCTCTCCTTGTTTCCAAATTCTTCTTAGTTAAGTCTTGAAATAAGTGGCCTGGGGTTTTTTGTTTGTTTTTTTTAAAGTGCTAGAACCCACACATCTACTCTTTGGGACTGTTTCAGCACCTGGCATGTATCTGGGTTTTGTGTCTGGCTCTTAGAGTCCTGTGTGTAATTGCGGAATACTTGTTAATGGTCCAGTGAGTTAACACAAAAATAGTTGACACCATGGTGAAAGTCGACATGAAGCTCCATAGTACATCAAAGGAAAGACACTTAAAGAAAACAAATCTCTCTCAGGACATTTTTCAGGGATTATTTTTCTACTTTCCCTTTTCAAACCACAGAAGCCTTAGAAAGTTTATCCCAAAAGAGACTGTTGGTACCATGTGTCAGATTCCTGATGTGATTGCCCAGAGAGTTTTGTTCAGGAAACTATCCTTTGGAGAAAGAAATAATAACCTAGTATAACTGGGCTGACAATCTAAACTAAAATGCCTGTCTCAGTCATATGCTAATCAAAGCATTAGCAACATCATATTCTGCAACACAGCCAAATTAATAGTGTTCATTCACATGTGTGCCAATTTAATTTTTGTGTATCTTTTGAATTTCCTATTTTTTTGAAAATTATTTTCCCATTTTCTTGGCACAATGTTTATGAGCCCATTCCAGAGATGTTTATCACAGGGATTTGACTCAAATCTCTGTAGACAGCTCTTAGCGCAGAGCAGAGTTCAGTTACAAAAGAGTTGTTTTAACATCTGCCACCACTCAGCAGGGCAGATGACCTACTTACATAAGGCTTTTGTAAAAGTCTTACAGTGCCATGTAGTCCTTTAGACTTTGTCATCTGGTTCTATAGATGGTCTTTTCTAAACTCCTTCCTTTTTATGTTCTTGTTTATTCAAGGGTTGAAGTTCACGCTCTGAATGAAGCTACCAGGAAGCTACCAGACTTAGTTAAAAGAATCTAAATCTTTTAACACTAATTGAAATCCTAATTGAACCCTAAATCATTTAACACTAATTGAAACCTCACTAGTGAAGTCCTTGGCGAGTCTAGTTTTCCTTCCACTAGATGTGTTCGTGAAGAACAATTTACTATGAGATGAAGTGCGCATGTGCCAACACAAGGCTCTGATGCACTTATGTCTTAGTTTCCCATGAAGGGCCAGATAGTGCCTGTCACTACTACAGGCACGTGGAAGGGCAGAAGACACAAAACATCTTTCCAATTCTCTTGAGTGATGGGGGAAAGGACCACCTGCAGATTAACAGTCATTTCTCCCCATTCTCCTGGAGTTGTAAGGAATCCCAGACAGATAATAAAGCTTCTTTCTCCTTCCATACCAGTCCTTGGATCAGAACCAACATATCAGGCTAATTTGCTGAATCTCATATAGATGCAGTAATAAATGTTGTTCTCACAGGGACTCAGTAATATCAAGGGCTTCTACTTCTTTGTCTGAGATGTAGCTGTTTCTTACAGGCATGCTTCACCTCAGATGGCTACATAATTCTCTTCTGTTTCAGGTCTGCTTCCCCCACCTACATAGATACAGGATTTTAATCAGGCTGTTTACGATCTACTTACTGTGGACAAGCAAGTGAGCAAAACTGGTCTTTCCTTTGGTGGGTTATTGAAAATACACATAAGACAGGAAAACGTGAAAACACAGAGCTGTCATGGCCAGGTAGCTGAAGAGGCAATTTGTCCGTGCAAACTAATGACAACCAAGAAAGCAGGTACATCCTGAACATGAATGAAAGAACAGTTCACCATAGTAAGCCATATTATATTCATAGACTTTAATATAAAAAAAAAAAATGTTAAGTGACAGCCACTTCTGTAATTATCAGTATCAACATAAGATGGTTCTAACATTTGAAACTACTAGAAAAAGTGTGTATCAGTGTCAGAAAACATTTCTAGCCCAGCACCACCCCAGCATTCATTAGGATCGAACAAATTGAAGGAGCAATTCCCATGACACTTGGTCAGGTAGCTGACCAACAAGTCGCCGAAGGAACACACCAAGAAATAACTTGGTATAAACTCATCAAGACCAGCTGAAAGAAACATAGTACAGAGCTATACACCTGGGGCATGTATTTATTAGTTGCATCCAACTGGAAATGGCAGAAGAGGAAGAATAAATGTGGTAGATGCAAAAGCACAAGAAGAAAGGAGTCAACTTTTTTTAAAAAAAAAACCATTGTTATTTAAGGAAAAGTCCAGTCATAAGCCAAAAGAAAGTGTTACCCACAAAGTAATTTGTGTATTGTCAAAGAAAAGCAGAACCCTTTCCAAGAGCTCTGAAATATTGCAACACAAACATGTGATTGGGACTCCTCAAATGCCCTATAGGGACCTAAAAAACATAAAAGCAGTGACTCATTTCCTCCAGGAAACCACAAAGCTGTTCAGTTTGAATAATCTGCTTCCATTATTTATGGCATTCATCAAATATAGATACGTTTGCCCATCCTCTGCTGATCAAAACATGCTAAAATACTCGACCTACTCACAAAAATGAACTCCAAGCCTGAAGCCACTGCCCTCATCATGACTAAGAGAAGACGATACTTTGGGATGTGCTAGAAGGCTAGCAAAACGGGCTAGGGACATGTCCCTGCACCAAGGACCTTTCACAGAGTAACACTTCGTATAGCATGCTCTCCGACAGACCACAGATGTGCCGGTGTAACCACTGTCATCAGTAGAGCTGCACAGACCTGCCTGAGGCGCACGGGCACCCTGTCACCCACCCTGCTTTCCAGACCATGAACAGCCTTTGCCATGTGCTCATGCTGCAAGAAGATTGTGCTGACCTAGCGTTTCTCCAGCTCATCTGGGCTTCCTCCCAAAGGAAACTTATGCATGTGGGTAAATGAAAGCCACTGGCTGTTTCAACAGCTCCTCTGGCTGTTGAGGTAGACCAGGACTAATGGGAGTACAGCAGAGCACACCTGCTCCATGTAGACTGAACCAGTGACAATATGGCACAAGGCAAAATTTCAGGTCCCTGCCCATTAGAGTTCTGGACACTAGAACTTGTTCCTTCAGTTCCGCCTGGAAGTCCACTGTGGGCCAGGGCACTGCCTGTGTACACATCCATTATACGTACCCATAATAATGCTTCCCATTAAGATGATGCTGGAATTAAATTAAGAGAACATAAGAAGCAGGAAGAAGGGCTAGCTGTTAGAGCATCACATAAATTTGACTTAAGGCAAAACTGATGAAAATATAAATATTTTCTACTTTCATACTCAAGAGAAATTAGTTATCCACTAAAGCTAACACTGACTGCTAAAATATGTTGGATCCAGTGAAGAAAAGTGAGTTAGGAACATATAACGGAAACCTCATTCCCTTGAATTCCATAGGCTGTTGTAGTTCCTTGTGCAAGTGGAAAATAACTGCTACAGGCACCCTTTCTGTGCAGCATCTTCTAACTTCTGTGAAAAGTATGAGGCTCTTACAAGCAAGCTATGTTTTAAAGCATACATCTAACAGATTGTGGGCTTTAGACTTTTCAGTGGGGGCGCGGGGGGGAGAGACAAGTGCTAGCTAGAATGAGCTGAAAAGTATATCATAATGTGTATTAAGAAAACTAAAACAATATGTTGAAGTAATCCTCGTGCTTTAGAGGTCCAGCCGTGTGCCACTGATGGGAAAGAGCAATCCTTTGGCAAGCGGATACAGAAGTTTTCAGGATCAGTGAAGCTTTCATCACAGAAGGATTAGCTGAGTAGCAGAAAACTTGCTTTTCTGCTCTGTGGAAAGAAATAATGTTCCTTATGTATTCATTTTAAAATGAAATTAACCTTGACCCATCACTTCTCTGTAGTGTTACTTCTTCCTTCATCCTTAAAACAATTTTTGTCAAGTCTGTTACAAAACAAATGGTATAAATGAACTTGTTGCAGCCTGGACTTTCATACTGGTAATTTCTGTAGTCAGTAGACAGTAAAGTCTATGGTAAAGGAATATTTTTATATTACATAGTAAAAGGCTGAAAATAGAAGAATAAGACTAGCCTATAAGAGAGGAATTTGGAAAAAAAAATATTAAAGTGAAAGAAACAAGGATTTCACAAAAAATAAAATAGGATCAAAAAGGATAAAGAATCTTTATCTTGGTAATAATCCTACTACTCCTCATTGCAGAAATATCTGTGGCAAGTACATATTTAATGTATTGAGAAAATGTTGAGAATTTTCTTTTTCTTCATGTGTGATGCACTCTTAAAGAGGGACATTTTTAGTATTTGAAGCATGCTTTAGGATAAAATACTATAGCATAGTGGAACTGATAAGGTTCCACTGATAAGGCCAGGGGGAGGGGTGGGTGGGAATACCGCTTTATTCCAAAACAAAGCCCCTTTGAATACTGTCTTTGTAAACACATTCCCATGATGGAAGGTAAGTTGAAATTTTCCTTTGTAAGATAATGGCAGGTCCTTCTAGTCTGTTCAAAACTAGTGAACTTCATTACATAAAAGGTGTCAGTATTATGAAGAAACAAAAACCACTTACATGGTACACAATAAGCAAATAACAAAAACTTAAACAATTCCAGAAATTCAGGCCAATTGCTTCAAAATTCAGGTTGAGTAGTCAAAGCAGTACGCACAGACATTTTAATTTACCAGAAATACAGCAAGACAGACATCAAGAGCATATCTCCAAATATGATTCTCCTATTTCTTTTAAAGGTCCTTGTCAGGCATAAGTCTGTGCTTACTTAACATATAATTTCTTGTGAACAAAACATTCAGCAAATTCTGCTTCTTTCACTTTGCATAGTCTGTACATGCAAATTTTAAATTTCCTTGATGGGATCATTATCCAGGAATCCTTGGTAACAGGTGAACCTGGACTATCCATACTAATGAGGGTGTTTGAACTTTAGGGTGGGCTAATTAACTCTGCTTCACTTGCAAAGTAGAGTTTTGAAAGATGGATGTGTATAAGCAGGAATAGCAGATAAACATAAAAATTACTTAACTTGCTAGACAAACAGAAGCATGGAAAGAAAACTCACAATGATCGAGTGGCTAGCATGCATAATCACAAGATTTAGTGTTGGATTCTCCAATAATATCCCCAAAAATCTAATTATTTGTCTCTCTCAGCAAGCATTTTGGAAGTTACCTCCTCACTGTAGGACAAAAAGCTACATGTGGCCACACGCAGTGGAAAGTAGCAGCTAAAGGAAGGATTATAGGTTCCCATAATTAAAACATTGATCCAGTCTGGCACCAAAAGTCAAATTTAGATTTCAGCATCTGTGAAATGTAAGAGTTGTCTTTATTAGATCAGGGAGATTGCCTATAGCTGACACTACCAGCCATTACAAATTAATGCATTTGTCAGAAAAAAGCATCAATTTCCAAAGGCAGTCACCACCTGCCCTTACCAATTTTTCTGTGGAACACTGGTATGCTGCTTTTCATTGCTTAAGGAGCTCTGTGAATCCCATGTTAAGTTTCTTGTAATAATAATAATTTTCTGGTTTTGCTGATGGCTATATTACATACATCTTCCCCACTGTATTTCAGATGTTTACAAACCTTCATTGAGTGGATAAAATAGAGCTCTCTAGACCAGTTCTGCTGGGCATGACAAAGTTCATAAAGATAAGTAGTTACTCGCTCATCAGAAATAGTAACCCCTTTCAAGAAAGGGGCCTGGACCCAGGTCCCACTGCCTCTAAATTCAGGTAAGGAAACAGAGGAAGAGCTTGCTCAGTGGCTTACATTTGAGTGGCAGCAGACAAAAGCTTTGTTCTAAATCAAGGCTGAATATTCCTCCTGACAGGAGAGTGTAGTCAAAAAGAAAGTTACAGAAAACTAGTGTCAAAGTTCAGTAGATTGGATTATGTGTTCATGTGAACATCCCTGAAGTGTATATTAGAGCTTGTGAAGCTCTAGCAGAGCAATTCAGTATCTTAGACTAACAATGTTAAAAATCCAGAGGCTCAAAAACAATTCTTGCAAGACACTAAGACCTTCCTAAATTTACAATAAATCTTCTGATGTTTCTCCTTTAATTTCTTCTTCCAGACTTTCCCAGGACTGAAATAAGATCTTCCCTTTTTTCTGCAATACCATCTTCCTTTTTTCCCAGCATCTCCACTGGCAATTTTACTTTCAATTTAATTTGATTTTTCTCTCTTTGTCCCCATACAAATCTTATATGGCCTTAACCAGCAAACTCTTCTGTAGCCTTTGTTTGCAATCTAATTGTAGAAGTTCTGTAAGCTTGTGCAAAAGGCAGGCTGCCTGTTGACCTAACGAAAGCAGTGTTTGTAGACAAATTCAAGAGGCAGGATGCACTGCATTCAGAATTTGTACAGGTTCCAGTTTTACTCAGATTCCTGCAGTGGTTTTACAGCATATGCTCAGGAGATGAAGAGAGCCAGGAACACCCTGGCTTGAATAGGAGGTATCTTATTAGTCATAGCCACACAAAACAGACACAAAGTAAAAATTGATATTAAAGAATATTTGCAAACAGATGAGAAAGTAATGCAAACACTATCCGAGTCCTACGGTTTCTATTATGCTCCTTTATCGTAATATCAGTGTCTTCTATTAGGGAAATGTGTTTTCTTTAATAAAGAAATATTATATACCTTAGAGAACAGAAAGGGAAATGAGCTAGTATTCTAAAATCAAATGTCAGATCTTCCTCTATCTAAGCTTGCAGATGATTATGAAAAGCTTAGCTAGAAGCCAATTTTTACACCAGGATATACACTGAAGCATTCCTACAGATTTATTACTTGAGCTACACTCTTATTTCTATTGTAGATACCTAAACATCAAAATACATTGGCCAGAAAGAAATATTATTTGCAAACACCAGCTAAAAAAAAAAAAGCTGAGTATATTCTCAAATCACCTGTGCATCTCTATAAGCAAGCAGCTACAAAACTTGGTTCCCAACATTTCTTTGCTAGAAGCGTACTAGCAAAGGATGCTTTTCTCCCCCCCCCCAGTTTTCTTCACACTTGGGAATATGACATGAATCTAAAACAAAATTAAAACACACTTGACTTTTAATAGCTTCTACTCAAAGTGACTCAAAGCTTTCACTATTATTTTCTTCTTTACTAATAAGAACTTAATCACAGTAAAATGTTCTAGATTAATTCTTTGAGCTCTATTGCTGTCATTCTTCTGCTGAGACGTGACAGCATTTTATGGTTAAAAAAATTAATCCTCAATATTGTCTGCTGACACACCTTAAGTAAGAAAGAAAAATATCATAGAAGTACATACATGCTATTACTAGAACATTACAGGGTAAAATAATGCAAGAGATTACCTCAGAAAAATACCTTATGCGAATGAAAATAATTTTCTGGGTTACCTTCACTTGAATGGGAGATAGATGTTCCCCACCAGTTGAGGGTTTAAAATCAGTGACCCAACCCCTGTCTGTGAGAACTTTCCCTTCACCTGTAGCTGAAGAAGATTTAGGAAATTACAACAGCCCTTTGATCTACTCAATTTTCTGGTCTACATATTTAAAGCTAAGCATTTCAGCCAAAATTTCAAATATAAACTCAGTGGAGCAAAAGATATTTTAGAGGTAATTACAACACACTTGAAGCTTTTAACCATAGGTTGTCTTACGTAGTCACATATAATTCTACTTTAACATGATTTAAATGCTGAGAAATTTCCTGTTCAAAAAAGAATGTTAAAACATAATGCATGAATATATAGAAGAAATTAAAAGTCAATACCATCATATAATATCTTTAACAATCAGCTCTAATGAAATTTTCAGTTCAGTACTTAAGTATGAGCTATTTTGTATTTAGCTTACGCACATCATAGGGATGGGATGAGAGACAAGGGGCACAAGTTGCAACGTGAAAAATTCTGACTGAACGTAAGGATAAAGATTTTCCCCGTGAGGGTGATGAAATACCAGAACAGGTTGCCCAGGGTGGTTGTAGAGTTTCCATCCACAGAAATACTCAAAACTCAACTGGATGAGGCCCCAAGAAGCCTGATCTCGTTGGACATGCTGTGAGATGCAGGTTGGAGAAGGTTTTCTGGAGCCTCTCTCCAACCTGCATGATACCATAATTAATGTAAAAACTTGTAGGTATAGCTTAGAAAGAGACTGAACACCCATATGCTTTGAATCATTTAGGCGGAACTTTGGGAAGTTCTCTCAGAACAGAAACATTTTTTAAAATAATATTCATGAATTCTTCTCACATTTTATGAAGACTTTCAACCTCTCTAGCATAAAAAAATACTGTGTCAACAGTCTGATATATTGATTTTTAAGATTATATTTTTATAGTATATTAATCTATACTTAATTATTTATCATAAAGTTGTTAAAAATTTGCTCAAAAACATTTTAGAGGAATTTTCTTTTTGGCAAGAAAATTGAAGTTTTTAGTTTTGGGCGATACAAAATTAGTTTTATTTTTCCATTTGTCTGCTGACCTAAAAAAAACCCCAAAACAAAAAAAATCCCCCAAAACCCAAACCCAAAACACAACAAACCCTAAACACCCCATTCTTCCTTCTGATGCTACTATTCCCTTAAGCACAAGTGTGCAAGCTTGCCTCTCTCCTTTCCCAGGCTTTCCCAGCACATTGCTGCTTAAACTCCTTCTATTGCATTTTATTTTTCCTGTTCCTTAGAAGTGAAAGCTTTGTGGAAGTGAATGCATTTCCCTGACCTCACTTAAAATATTATTGAGAAAAGTAATTTCCCGAACTGTCTTCTGATCCCTCCTGATCACTTTTCTGATCTCTGAAGAGCTAGCCTTTGCCTGATCCCTCACTGACCGCTTTTTCCTGCCCCAGTACTTCACATTCCCTCCACCTCCTCTCCACGTTCACCTTCCTGCCTTTATTCTATTTTTCAGCCATCACCTTCCCCAGAAAGCTATAATGAAGATCTAAATGACAATTCCAATCAAACAGCTACAGACAACCCTACTGTTGACCCCCGCCAAAGGGTATCTCCCCACACACAGATCTTTGCCATGCAACTTAAACTGAAATTGCCTTCTCCTAAATTGTCTTCTCCCACCTGCAGGGAGTACCACACAGCAGAACCAGCCTCACTTAGAGCTTGTAGGCATCCTTGGAGTTATCAGGATAACGTTGAAGCTTGGGGGTGGGATGAATTGTTCTCCTACCCACAGCACACAAGTGAGGGAACCCCTACAGCTTTAGGAGAGGCAGATCCAGCATTACCAGCTATAGTTTCAATGCTAACAGTAAAACAGAGTATTTGTCAGAGGTGCATTTTTGACAATCAGTTCACATCAGTGTGTAAAGCAAAGGTGCCACACTGAAAGTCAGAGAAGGTAGCCCTGCCAGTCTTTCCTTGCAAAAGCGCTCCATTGCACACATCTGTCTCGCCCTTTAAAAGCCACTGCTGGTGCTATGCATTTCCCACACCTTTCAGAGAGTTTTTCAGCCAGGTCTTAGCTGGTGATAGCTCAGGCCCACAGAGTGTCTCCGAGGTATGCTCTGACTGCCCTCGTGATGATCAGTCCAGCTTTTATAGCCCACCACTACCCAGCAGAACACACAGCTCACAGAAGGGCAAATCAGGATCCCTGTACACTAGCATGCAGATTTCCCAAATTCCAGTTAACCAAGCCTGCTGCTGTCACACAAGGCTGGACCTGGAGTTCAGGACCCCACTCTCCATTCACCTGACCCTGCCACAGCCCTTCTCTGCAACTCCCCCAGCCTGAATTAATCTCCTCGATGATTAAATGGTCCTTCTGTGAATGACCAGTACAATGCTCAGCATTCCTAGCCCCGCTTGCTCATGGACAGCAAGGTTAGCATGTCCCTGACTCATCTGGCATACATCACTTACTACACAGTAGGATCCTATTTCTTCTATCACATCTGCATAAGGGTCACACATGAGACCGATAAATATTCAGATCTTTCTTCATCCCATTCCCCAACAAGGTCTCAGTTTATAAAATAAATCCTTATCATTAGTCTCCTAGTCTATGAATTTTCAGTATTGAATGTAATCTCACTTTTACTACCCCGGTATTCAAGATGATCATCGGGATTTTCTGATACTCCGTGATATTGACAGTGGGTCCTTACTTTAATATCAGCTGCAAATTTCATTGACACATTTTGATTTTTTGTGGCAGAGAGAGAATATAAGAGAAAATAAGAAGTAGTACCAAATCTGATCCTTAAGATTTCCACCTGCAATCTCCCTTGGCATGTTTCTTATGTTCAGCACACACTACTGGCACATCCCCTTAACCATTCTAGTGTTCTTGTACTAATTCCCATCTTCTCCAATTTAAATTGCACAAAGATGTTTTACTGAACATCAGATAGTTGAGATTCACCACATTTCTTTTATCTAGGAAACCAGTTATCAGAGAAAAAAAACAAGAAGTGACATGATCTACATTTACTGAGCACATGCTGCATTTTATTCCATCACCAGCTGTTTCTACTTTTGTCCCTTGTGGCCTTAAAAAAAAACCAAACCAACCAGCCAATTAACATAATTCTTAAGGTTCCTCTGAGCAAAACAAAAGAAAAAAACTCCAGGGCAAAAAGAGTTAGCAATTACCCATCTCAGGCCTCAGATACAAATGAAGCTTAATCTGAAACAGTGCATCCTTTCAACCATCCTCAATCTGAAAGTCAAGTGATAGCAGCAGCAGCTGTCGCCTCCTAATTCATATACCAAAAAAGTAGTCCCATGGTAAATGTGTCCTAACTGCTTGAGATACAGTTGACTTCATTATAAAGTTCACAGACTTGCTGTCTGGAGAAAATTCTACATCCAATATTATATTTATTTAATAGATTCAGGACAAAAAAAGCCCCCACCAATTATGATGAGCCACTAAATGGAAGAGTTTACTTACAGTAAAACATTACATATTATTTCAATTGCCTAAAAGACTCAAAAAATTAATATCAAAAGTAAAAAAAAAATCAAATGGGAAAATGTGGTGTGCTAGTGACAACTAACGCAGAAAAATGTTATGAATGAGATTTGCTTAAACGTGCTTAAAAATTCTAATTAGTTCAACACTTCATTAAGAAAAAGAATCTAGAGAATAGATATTATCGGATAATGAACACTTCAAGATTAGCAAGTAGTGCCATTCTAAGAATGCAATAAAAACCCCACATTATCACATTTTATGCTATAGAGTCACTTGGTCTGCACTAGTTATTGTACTTGTGTTTGAAATTCAGTTCTTAGGGAACTCTGAGCCTTCTTTTCCTGTCCATTAAGCATAAAGACAACCCTGTACAATCGTTTATTGACCTGACGAACAGAATGGCCCAGATTAGACATTCCCCACACAGATTAACTCCTGTGCCTGAGCCACAGCCAGAACAGACATTTGCCAGCATAAAAGCATTATTTGTTCAGATTCTCCCTTTAGGCTTGGCCCCGTACTGCTCTAACAGTGCTCAGGCACTTACGTTCCTCTAAGCAGCTTGCATTTCAGTGGGACCACCGGGCACTTGAAATCAGGCACAAGATTACGTGAATTACCAATCATGGCAGCACCAGTACAAAAGTGTAGTTTCCAGCCTTGCAGAGGTTTGGCAGATTAAAACAACTGAAGATCGAGCACAGATCTGTGTGCCAATTTCAGTTCCATAAGAAACAAGCCCACATCAAGCGTTGCACACACAGGCCACCCTGTTGAAGTCAATTTGCACACTTGATGTTACGCAATGGCTGGGCATCTCAACAAATCTCTCTATGCGATTTTGGTCTTGGGTGCTAATTCGGCTTATGGATGAATTCCTGTCTACTGTAGAGAACTGTGGTAGGTCAGCGATTTTCTGCCATCTGTAAGCAATTGGATTAAAATTAGTTACTAATTGGGCCAAGAGACCTCAACATAGGAGATACCAACCACCTGGGCCATAAAGTCACCTGCTGGAAACTCTGGCACTTCATAATGTTCATAGATCTCATAATGCCTAAAAATGGCACACAGAGATGATAATATTTGCAGCTGGGAAGGAATCAAGTTTCAATCATTTCTTTGGCTGACAGTGTTGACACAGACTGCTAATCAGGTGGTGATTAAATCTTAGATTTCTGACTTTAAAAACCCAACACTGCTTCGAGCTGTGTTTTAAGCTAGTGTGTATTCTTTCACTTCTTATGTAAGCAATCCACTTATAATAGCAGACCACTGTCTTGCAAGCAAAGCGTTGCAATGGAATTATCTAAAACTGCCAATGTCTGGTTTAATACTTGCAGACACGATCCCAAATGTCTGGGGGTGTATCAAATGTATATATTTTGCTACAAGCAGTAAGACTTAAATCTTGGACTCATTGCTAGAACTGGGTGCTGTAACCATAGTGATTTCCTTTCAGTTGCTAAACTTTGACTTGCCATGGAATGGAGAAGGAAGAGGTTTGGGGAGACATTTAAACAGTTCATCCAATATTGAAGTGACACCTACTGCTGAACCTATGTTGATGCTGCAGAAAATAAGTATACTTATGACAAGCAATCTTTGCGTACAGAATTTGAAGACGGAATACAGTTAAAAACTGACTAAAAACAGGATTAAAGGACTGGAATTGTTCCTGTTAATACAAAAGAAAAGGGAAAAGTAAGAGCACTGTTTCCACACTGAACACTTATCTTCCACCTAACAGATTCCCCATCACAGAAAAGCTTTTCCCAAACATCAGGTTGGTGATATAGGAGAGGGTGTATGATAAAAAACAAGTGCTGGGCAGGGACTAAGCTTTCTTAGCTGCCCCCTGAGTTTAAATAAGTCAAAAGAGTATTATCCATGTCAGAAAACTGTGGCAGCTACTGTTACAGCAGGCGATGTACAATACTTTACTAAGCCTACTGAATTTTGTTTTGCTACAGCCAAAACCAAGTTATTCTCCCATCCTGCCCCCTATACATTCTCAGTAACATTACATATGCTGAATTAGCTATATCGATGTTTCTTGCAGAAGCTACAGAGCTCTCTCTCATCTGCAGCTATTTCACTGCTTGACACACAGACATTTGTTTTCCTGTTTTACCATGTCTCTAATCCAGGAGAGACCCAAGAGTTAACATTCATCTGGCTGCCTTAGAACAACAGGGCTGTCATGCTGCCTATGACTTGAGGTCCATTTAGAGTCCTGTCTCCAGTGATGACCAACATCAAATACTACATAAAAAGATACAAGAATCTTCCAGCACACAGAAGCAGAATAATCTCCTCACGGTGTTATTTTCGTTCTGACCCACAACAGGGAAGTTACTTTACCCTGAACCATGCTAATTTATATTCCTCCCAAGATTTATTTACAACACATTTTCCAAAGCCTGTTTTAACAAGTGCAAATTAGGTGTCAGATTCACTTCAATCATTAAAAATAGAAAAGTGTACCAGGAAAGTAATCGATTTCACTTGTCGTAATTCATGATAAATTACGGGATAAGATCTCTCCCCGAGAACACTGGTGAGTGCTGGAGAGAGATCCGCTTCTGGTCTTGTGCTCTAGGGTTCAGAACAGGTGGGAAAGGAGGCAGGACTGTCCGTTTCTGATGATCTGCTAACACAAATTGTTAGAGCAAGCTGTTCAAGTCCCAGAGTCACTATCTGTTTTTCTCTCCTGCTCTGAAGAAAATAGACTATTGCATCTGGCAAGTTTGCTGTAGGGTGTGTCAGAAAGCCAATCTGGTGAAAGGAATAAAATACTAGGGTGAGAGTTAGCAAAGAGAGGCAGAGCTGTCCCTGGTTGTTTCCTAAACGCCATTCTCCACTCCATTCATTAGCTTTATGATTATTGCCTGTGAAGAGTCAATCTCCAGGGAGCAGATGTTCATATTATCCTGAGATACCTAGAGATGTTGTAATCACCTGAAAGCAAGCAGGAAAATAAATTATTTGGTAGTTCGGTAAATTTATGACTATACTCTAACAGATACAAAAGCCATTCCTGCTATAAATAAATGAAAAACTAAACATCCACCCAGATACAACAGATCCATCTGGAAAGTCCTGTGACTAGCCAGAATGTTTATCTCTAAGCATTCAGTGTCTACTGATGCAAACCTACTAATTCTGTAACTATTTAATCAAGCTTTATGCAATTGGGTAAGGCAAATAACAGGCAGTATATGGAAAAGGTTCATTCCACTAAACCCATACTTGACTACATCTACACCATATAATCAGGAACCTTAACTGAAGCCACTTGCCATATTGCTTCAAAGCTTTTGTCACTGCATGGCATGGTGCTGCATCCTACTTTGTGCTGGAGCATCACTTACCTGATCACCTGTAAGGGCCTCATCTCTGATTAGAAGTCACCAGGCAGAGCCATTTTATCATACTGAAGAATAGTGAGACTCACTGCCATTACCACAAAGAAGAAAAACCTCCCCATCTCCATTGTTGCTCATGTCACGAGCAATGGCATTACTTAGTCACCTCTGCCAGACACCAAAACTGCCAAACAGCTGGTCTCCTGTCCCAGATTCAGTTTCTTACTATGATCCCCTCCGTGCTACAGGCCAGCTTTGTACGCACAGGAGGAAGAGCTACAGCTGTCCCATAATTTACTCCTCTGCCAGGCTGCTTCACTGACATTGGTTTCCATTCATGTCCACAAATACCCCATTTATCAGCATTATCTTCGGAAAAGCCAAGCCTTCTGGACCTCTACATTTCATACGCCCCGACACCAACGCCTTTGATTGGCTCTGTAATAAGCTAAGCCAGTCCTATAAAAACCTGTAGTTGGGAAAACATTACATTTTAGCTTTAAACAATAGTGGCACAGACCTAGGCTTCACATAGCTTGGCCATCTGCGTGTAGAACTTTTCTGGCTGAAAACAAGTGGATTTCAGTGGAAAATTAGTCTTTCTACTCAGTGGAGGCATTAAGAAAAAGAAACAGAAAAGCAGCCATATTTGTAGAAGAAGGAATAAAACATAGGCACAATTTGAAATGCTTGTTTCACTCCTGAAAACACACTGAATTTCCATTCCTCTATGGGATGGAAATTGTCTAATTTGCAAAGCAGTGAAAACTTACCAGTAATAAGCAGCTGTTTGCTTGTTTTTAAATGGAAAAAAATCATGAGGACTTTTAGTTGACATGGTTAAGGCACTGCAATGACTCCAGAAATTAAAGGCCCAGAAGTAAACATTGCCTAGCCAACAACCTATGGATTTAGGATCCCTCAGCCCTCAATAGCCCCTCTGGCCTATATCATGTCAAGCACAATAAATTAAGGACACACCAAAGCTATGCCTTCTGCGTCAGTGATCATCACATCAAAGTCCCTGTGAGATGTTTTAGCTTTACCCCTCATACTGTGACACAGCTCTCCCTAAAAAGCACAGAGGGAACTGTAGCTGTGTGCAAGAGCACTGCTGCACGTACCACTGCTGACATTTCAGGATAAACCAAGAAAATTAATATTTCAGAAGGCAGGAGGAGGAACAAAACAAAAAACCCAAACCAACACCGCACTTCTCCCAGCATGGCTTCCAGTCTACCCCCTCAGAGGTCACCATGCAGGACAAGCTTTACAACAGTGCTTCAACATTCAGTAATAGGCTCTAGCAAGCAAGGAAAAGCTGAAGGGTCAGCCTGGCTTCTCTTACTTTGGCAAATGGTTTGGATGCCAATTTTTTTTTTTTTTTTTTTTTTTTCTCCAAAACAGCAAACAAAGGCAAGATAATACTGAAACAGCCGACTGGCTGCAGAGCTCCTACAGTATTTTAATGCTGTGAAAACACTATGAAACTTCCATAGCCAATGCAAGATAGCAGGTAGGCCACCAGATGCCAACCCACAGACCTTGGGTGCCACAGTCATTTGAATAGTGTCGGTGCAGCCCTGGCAATAGATCCGAGCTTCTTCTGTCGCTCTGACCTGAAGCTGCAGAACAGCTTTACACAGCTAATAAACCTGGCCTCTGCTGTAGCCCCGTGCATGGCACCACACTGCTAACTCGTTCTGGTTCCTCCTGGCCTCCTCTGACTAGCAAATATGAAACATGCAATGACATTTGCCTTCAGCTGGGAATAGTGTTAGGTGTGCTCCGTGATCTTTCACAAGTCCCTGGGTTTTTCTTGCCTCATTTTTGAGGCTGTAAAACCCACTCTAGAACTGTAGTTTCACAGCTGCTCCGAGATGCTCTGCAAAGGAGCTGCTCTGCCTTCCCCCTTTGCTGTCCTTTCCTGCTCCAGCATTAGTGCTTGGGTGGCCATGGTGGGGACAGGATCAGAGAATTTACCTACGTAAAAAAACACCACACTAGAATAGTAATGACAAGGTTCATTTCTAAACTGGTTCGATTCCCTCCGCTTCCTAACTAGCAATTCAAATGCGTGCTGACCCACGAGAAGGGATGGGAATAGTGGTTGTCTTGGGCTTCAGTGAGGTGAAAGCCTTCTGAAACTTTGGTCTCAGAGAGGTTTTATTGCTGTAAGCATTAAAGAAAACTGATTTTTTTGTTTTGCTTTATTTACAATGTAATTTGCGAGAACATACTTTCCCAAATTTTCAGTATATTGGCACCAGTCCCAACTTTCTGCACTAAGCTACTCAGTTCTCCAAATAATTACTATTCCTATCTTCTCCCTAGTTACTTATTTTGCAGGAAAGAGAGACTGCACTTCCATATCCCAGTCAGTACTCAGGAGTATTACCCACATGCCTTCAAACTGACTGATGAGTTATTATGTGCTCTTGCTTGTTTTTCTCTCTCCTAAAATGCCTACACATGCTATAAAATGTTTTGAAACATGGATTCCCATGAATCTGGCAATGGCACTGGCTTTGTAGGATTTTAATCAGATTAATCATATTAAATTGGCCAACTCAATTAGTTATCCAATTGGTTGTGCCATTGTGCCAGTAAGATAAAAATAAAACAAGGTCCTTAATTATCAACACTCTAAAAATATCCTGGATTCTGCTCTGAGGATTTAGTGTCAATGATACATGCATCTAAAGGCAAACTGATTCCCTGCAAAAGCCAAAATAAAGTTTACAACACTGATGCAAATTTTCTGTGGAAAACTCATCAAGTAGGATGTTAAATTATCATGTAAGCAGCTTAATATTTGAATTATGCAGCTCATGAGAACTCACATGGGGAAGCTTTTTCTCAAGCTGCCTTTTGTAGAAACATCCCAAATGGAAAGCAAGTATTTACAGCACGCTTGGTTTGCAGTGGGCACAAGATGATGGAATTCAGGATCTGGAGGACAGCTGGGAAGGTGAGCAGCAGAGTTAGGACAGTAGAATTTGGCTTGTTCAGGTAATTGCTAAGTAAAATTCCCCAGCAAGCAGTCATCAAGCAGAAAGAGTGGAGGCTGATTTTTAAAGAAAACTTATTAAGAACCAGGAACAATCCACCCCATCATGCAGGAAGACCAAGAATTTCAGCAGAAAGCGTGCCTGGCTAAGGCAGGATTTTCACGATGAACTAAAACACAGAAAGGAGTGTACAACAGATGGAAGCAAGGCAACAAAACTAGCAAGAAAACCAATAATGAAGAATTATTTGCTGTTGAACAAGCTGGAAAGGCGAGGAGAGGGAGTTGCCCTCTGTGTGAGAAAGCAGATGGAATGCATGGAGCTCTGCCTTGGGTTGGGTCAGGAGTCAGCCAAGAGTTTATGGATCAAGATTAGCAGGCAGACCAACATGGATGCTGTTGTAGTGTGTATCTCCTATAGACCTCCTGACCAGGAAGGAGATGTAGATGAGGCCTTCTTCCAACAAGTGGAAGAAGCCTCATGTTCACAGGTCCTGGTTCTCATGGGAGAGTTTAGCCACCCTGATATCTGCCAGAAGGGTGATACAGCAGGGCTCAGGTAATCTTGGAGACTTCTTGAACACAATTATGACAACTTCCTGAGCTAACTGAGAAGCCAACAAGAAAAGGTGCTCTGCTGAGCCTCATAGTTACAATAAGGAAGAACTTGTCCAAGATGTGAAAGTCAGAGGCAGCCTTAGCTGCAGTGACTGCAAGATGGTAAACTTCAGGATCCTGAGAGGAGGGAAGAGGGCAAAAAGCAGGACCACAGCCCTGGCTTTCAGGAGAGCAGCTAAGGCTGCCTCTGACTTTCATGTCTCGGACAAGTTCTTCCTTGATCTCAAGAAGTCCCTTCCAACCTAAATGATTCTTTGTTTCTGTGAAGCATAAAAGTATTGCTTCAAAACCTAGCTGGACCTGAAAGTAGAAAGAGACAGGGTAACAATGCTTTTGTAGGTACATTAATTGCAAAAAGAAGGTGAAGGACAATGTGGGTCAAAAGGTACTTAGGAGTCAACTGATACAATTTCAGCACTGCTGTCTACCTCTGTGAAAGACATATGTGGTCAGGGAGGTCTCTGATGACAGGAAAGATGACAAGTGTTATACCCATCTCTAAGAAAGACAAGAAAGAGGGCCCAGGGAGCTATAAGCCTCACCTCAGTCCCTAGAAAACTCATGAAGCACATCCGCCTTTGAAATCCATTTCAAAGCATGAGGGACAAAGTGGTAATTAAAATAGTCAACACAGATCTACCACAAGCAAATCATACTTGATCAAGCCAACTGCCCTTACAATACAGAGGCTGTCTATGTGGATGAGAGGAGAGCAATGGATGTAATACATCTTGATTTTAGTCAGGCTTTTGACATCATCTCCCACAGCATTCATATTTGGAAGCTGAGGAATAATGTGCTGGACAAATGGGCTGTTAGATGGGTTGAAAATTAACTAGCTGGACTGCCAGGGCTCAAAAGGTAGCGATTAATGGCTTGAGGTCAAGCTGGCAGCTGGCAACAAGCAAAACAGGCAACACTAGAGCCAACACTGTTCAGCAAGTACGTGGATGACTCTACATTAGGGAGAGTGGCTGACACAATCACTGGCAGAGCTTCATTTCAAGTGACCTTAATAAACTAGAGGATTGGGCTAACAGGAAACTCAGAGTTCAGCAAGAACTACAGATGTCAGCCCCTGGAGCGGGTTGGAAACCGACTGGTTGAACAGCAACTGAATGCAAGCCATCAAGTGTACTCTCATTGTATGTAAAGTGAACTGCACACTGAGCTACACCTGGCAGGGGTATGGCCAGCACAGAGGAGAGTCATTACCTTCCTATATTCTCTAATGGTAAGGCTGCACTTAAAACAGTGTGTCCTGCATCTTCCCTCCCCTCAGGGATGGAGAGAAACTGCAAAGGGCCCAGTGGAGACCTACCAACATAGGTTATGTGTTTTAGGCCCCAACTATCAGGAGGGACAGGGGAGCTGGGCTTGCTTAGTCTGGCAAAGAGAAGAGCCAGGGGAATATTTCATTGCAGCCTACTACTGCCTGAAGGGAAGATGACAGTCAAACCACTCCCAGTAGGGACAGATGATATAATGAAGGACAACAGCTACTAATTGCACCTTGGAGGGCTCAAGGTGGATGTCAGGAAAGACTTTTTCACCAGATATGCAGTGCAACACTGGAAGAGGCTGCCCAGAGAGGCTGTGGAATTCCCATCCTTGAGGGTCTTCAAGGTTTGCTAGAGAAAGCGGTGTCTGAGCTGAGACAGGCTTGGTGACAGTCCTGCTTCAAACAGGAGATTGGACTAGAAACTCCCAGAGGACCTTCCAAGCAGCACGTCAGTAGTTTTATCATGCTATGACAGTGTCACTAATACCCTTAGTGTTATCGACTCCAAGTGCAAAATACCTTCACTTTGAGAGACATAAAGCAGAAACATCATGATACTCCTCTACCCCAGGTTTCCAGATACAGCACAAAAATGTTACGATCCTTTGTTTAGAAGTATCAGGGAGACAGCCTGACCTTATGATTTATGGGTTAGGATTCTGTAAAGCAAATCAGGATGCCAACAACATACAGGAAAAATCTCTCCAGCCAAATAACAGTCTTTATTATCATTGCCATTTTACACAACGCGATTCAAGCATAAGCATCATGAACAACAAAAAGTAGTCTCAAGCAGTTTAGGGAAGAAAAAAAAAAAACCGACAAACTGAAATATACTTGCAAAGCAAAAACCCAAAACAACAACAACGCAGCCACCTTAAGAACCCATTAAGGTATATAACAAGTCTAAAGATCTGGCAGCTAAATGATTACTGTTTCCATTCCAGGTAGAGCCACTGACTCACTGCATGTCACTTCGACCTTAATCTGCTTCTCTCAAAACTAAAGAAAATCGATACAGTAGAATGACAACTGAGAACCAGGCAGGAAGAATCAAATAGATTTCGATCACCAGATCCACAGAAACAGCAAAAACTCCTAACTAATCTGCATTGTAAAATGGTAAAAAAAACCAAACCAAAACAAACCCACAAAAACCTGTATTGCATATATATGTATGTAAAGGCATTAAAAAAATAGAAAAATAAAAATCTGTTGTTGTTACAAAGCTGTTGTTACAAAGGTGGCCCAACGTCATATTAAGATATATGTAATTTCCCTCCTACATTGCTCAGCATCCTCTGGAGCCAAGGAGTCTGGCCATGGTTTGGAGTCTTCACTACTGATTTTTAACTCATAAGCTTTGCTTAACATAAACCCCTGCACAACACAGAATTAAGGGTTGTGGGGCTTTTTCTTTAACTGTACATGCTCGGCTAGCTTGTCCTGTGACTCCAATTCATTTTTGACATGGCTGACATTCTTGTGCTTGTGTTCTCTTCAACTTTCTGTCCAGTACTTATAAGATTTCTGGTACCATTATTGCTTACACAATACCGTTCAAGACAAAATTCAGCAAACCTCTCCCACCTGCTCCTAAGCTAGCAATCAGTTCAGCTTCACCTGCAGCACTGTGCATTGACACCATGAGGAATTCTTCTGAGCTCTTAGCACTGTGCCGTCCTCCTTAGACATTTGGTGCACTCCATAATGGTCTCATAGTTCACCCCTGCTGAGCTAACTGGAAATTACGAAGAAAAAAAAAAAGTGCTTCAGAAACAACTATTGTTAGAAAAAAGGCTGCTTTCCAATTATCTTGCTTATAGGTAGCAAGGGAAGTGTGGTTTAATTAATTCTCCACTTTTCCACAATATTTTGCCTTTTCTGGAACTTTGAAGTGCTGCATCCTTCCATCATATCTTTTTCTTAGTTTGCTTTACTCCTCACATCACATTCCATGTTGTAGACCCTCAGAGCTGATCTATGCCCACCTCATTTGGATTCAGTCCTCCAGTCAGTAAGGAGCCATCTCCACATAGGCCACACAAGAACCTGGCAAGTACAGTTTCCTCCCAAATGCCCAGTCCCACTCCTGTGTATTGGTGCTTTCAGTCCAAGCTAGCTGAAATGTTTTGGAACATAAGTTAATGCTTGAAACTTCTTTTCCTTGGAGTGCTTGCTCCACCCACTTTGCAGAGAGGATGAAGACAGCACTACTTGGGCACAATGTCACAGTCCTCAAATGTCATCCCACTGTTCCCTTTCATACCTGCATATTAACAGACAAGGTTTTGCACAACTCGCAGGAGAAGAATCCTAGAACATCTCGACTTCAGCACAAAGCAGCATGTAATACCTAGAACACCTTTGCACTGTAGTTGCTAATACCTGGACTTGAACACTAACCGGAGTCCTCAGATACAGACAGACAGGTATAGACCACCTGGATGAGTTTGATTTGGTTGGGGTTTTTTGGCAAAAAAACTCACTTTCAGCTGACTCACAGAGAGAATTATCCAAGAGAAAACATGTTTGTCTCTTATTGCTGTCTACATTTGCTCCTAAAAGATGTGTCTAGGCATGGATTAACATCTGTTGGTCTGTGGACTACTTGCCAGTAAGAAGCTTTTCTCTTCTTTTGTTTTCCCTTCAGTTGTTCTTTATTCAACCCCAGGTGCTCTCACTGGAGCCAAAATATAAAGAACGCTTATTTGCTGCCTGTAAAAATATATGCACTCATTGAATACAGTTACTCTATATGCCAGTACACTTGTATTTGTTCACCCCAGCATTCATCGTAATGCCATCTTACTTAAGCACATATATGTCCTGTGCCATGTTTCCTATTCTCCACCCCTCCCCTCAAGCATGTTTATGTCAGTATTACCCTCTATATAGAAAAGATTACCAGCTTCAAAAGCAAAACAGAATAGCGTGGGACTAGATATCATTCCTTGTTTCCTACAGGTACTAAAAGCAGTTCATTCATCTTTCAAGGAATATGAATCATACCATGGACATGTTCCGATTCTTATGCCGGCAATTAGCATAGCCACTTAAGACAGACACAGTATTAATTTGCACTGTGAGCAATGTTATACTGGTGCATCTCATTGCTACCCCAGACAGTGGGCTATGTGGCTGGAAGTTTGAAGTGGAGCTGGGAATGCTATAGTGGTTTTCAAGCTTTCTTAAAGGAGCTTCAAGCATGCAGTGAGAATAATAACATATCTGTAAGCCTACCTTACCTGCTACCTTACTTTCCTGCTAAATTTAGCTAAGTCCGCTCCTAATCAAAGCAATCCATATTAGTATTTAATACCTCATCTCTTTGCTTCCTATACAAAGAGCAAGAGGCACATTCAGGCCTCCCAGGTCAGCAAAGCTCAAATAAGAGGAGAAAAAAAAAAGCAGAGGGCAAGGCAATGGGATATTGATCCAAAGTACAGAAGTCTTTACTCTTCATCCCAAGAGGCAAAGTAGAACATACAAGATAGAGGAGGGTAAAATCCCAATTCTATGTTGAATAATGCCAAACCAATGGAACACAACTATCATAACAACCCATTTAAATGTCAGAAGCAGTAATAAATACTTCTGCTAAGTAGTATTACTAAAACACTGAACAAAATGCAACAAAATAAATAGTCTACTGCTGTAACTGAGAAATGTTTTGCCTTTTGGTTTGCTTTTTCAGTAATGATTGAAGACATTGGATGTAATTCCAATCCTATTGCAGTTAAGGGGACTTCTGCCTTGACTGCAAAGAGTAATATTGGATCCCAATACGATAATGATGAGCATCTTCATTTCTAACATGCTACACTTGTAATGAGTCTAATCTTGTTCCTGGCTGTGCTTTGAGCAATAAAGAGCATCATCATTACAGCTATGCGGACTCCTGCCAGATCTCTGCTTCTTTCTGCGAGACACGACTGTGATGCCACATACTTAATTTAATTGTGAAGTTATAAATGCCAACAAGGTTTATGAAACATTTCTCTGGAGAATTATCAGCACATTTGAAAAACAATAATGCAAGGCACTTCACTAGCAACTAGAGCTACCAACTGGATCAAACAAAATAACAATACCTTGCACAACTTTTTCTCCTACAGAAATCTTACATCTACAAATGATTTGCAATTTTGTGACAGAAAACATAATTTCTGCAAAACTGAAGCTTGCTGTGGGAAAATTCTGATTCCATTAAAAAAAACCAAAGAGCTTCTCTCAGGAAAATAGAAGGGTTTTATTCTATTGTCCTGGAGTCAATGGAGCTTCCTATCTTGTTTCCCCTGACAGAAGTGTAGTTCACAAGAACCACAGCCTCCTGTGAACCAGGCCAATGCACTGAATAATTTGAGTACACGCTCCTTGCCCCCTCCTCCCACTGCTTTGGACAGAAGAGGGGAGCTGGATAACATATGCTGCCTTAGTCTTCATTGAAAACAAAACCAAAAGGAACACTGAACTATGTCCTTAGAAAGAAAGGCAAATACAACTGATCCACTAGCGCACATCCCTAGCTCCTTGGCTTCCTTGCTTGGCTGGACTGCAGACTTAATGAAGCAGTGTAGCTGCCCTGACATTTTTAGAAAAGAGCATGAGTAGAACCAGTATTTTCTTCCACCGTAATTTGGGTTAAAGTGTTTTCCCCTAATTTCTGTGCAGTATCTGGAATCGAGCACCAACTGTATATGGGAAATTATACAGGATTTAAAAAAAAAAACAAAACAAAGCAACAAACAAGAAAAAAAAACCAACACCCAAAAAACACACCAAAAAAATCCAAACCCACACCCAAAAAACTACCTCACCATTTGCATTCTCTTATCTTAGAATAGCTCTTTTGTAGGTGAGGGTATAGATCTTCTCTAGGAGAGAAGGCTAAGATAGGACAGCTGTCTTCCAAGACAGGACAGCTAACTGTTGCTAAACAAATGCTAACAGCTTCTTCTGATGCATTAGCATGCTTACAACATACGAATGAGTATACTTTTTTACAATTTGCAAATTCAGCACTTACCATGGTCTCAAAACTCTGCCCTTCCTATTCTTGTTAGTATCAGACAAACGTGGAAAATAATCTTCCCCAATTAATAACAGCTTGCAGTCACAGCAGGATTTACATATATTGCTGTTCTACATTTATAGCCTTATTGCAGTCAATATTAGTATTCTGATCATCACTCCATATTTAATTTTAAATTGCAATTTCAGTTATGTTTGTCTTTATTAAGTTATAGTATATTTGAATTGCATTGCATCTAATTTTCTGTGATGCTGCCAGATATTTAATTATTGGATGGTTCCTGAGGATATCATTTAAGTTTAAGATCGTTTGGGCGTACAGGATGCATCCCACAACTATGGATATACACTGTTATCTATTAAAAGTATGACACTGATGTGCTTTATGTATTTGTTTTGCTGCACAGTGCCTTCATGTGCAAACTCATATAGGAGATCTAACATTTGATATTGAATTGACCTAGAACAGCTAAATATTCACAAAATATTCTTCCACTTACTAACTTTTGCTAAGAACTGCATCCATATTGTTACTTTTTAGCTGGTAAGACTCATAGAGTGTGCTTTGATATTCAGTTATTACTTATATCACAATGTGCTAAGCTGTTTTTCAATACATGAAACAATAACAGAACTTAGATTGAGGCCACCTTGGAAAGAGGGAAAACACAAAAGGTCTTTTTAGATCACAAAGCTGAACATTGCAAGTTAAAAGATGCCCCATTTTCCCCTTAAAACATGTATGTCTGGAATTTGTGAAAGACAAAGCAACTGCCAGTACAGCAGACATGTAAATCATCTTTTATTCCAGAGTCCTTAATTCAGCTGATAAGCGTTGGTGAAGTACCAGTTCTGTGTCTCCCAGAAGGTTAGATTATCATATAACAATGTATTCCACATTATATTCTGCTGTGCTGAACTGGTAAACCACACAGTGGAAACTACCAGCAAGTCCAAACTATCTGTCTATTTTAATGCATCTTTACTGGTTTCAAAGAGCTACAGAGGTTTATCAGGAAAGAAAAATTCCTTTATTGCCCTTACATCATCTATAAATATTGCACAAAAAAAGATTAGGGAACCAAAAAATAGAAATAAAAAGGAAATTTAGTATTGTATGGGAACTCTCCGGTCTATTACTTACTGGAACTATAAATTGTTCTTCTACCTTCAAGTACAATATGCATCACCAGTCCATTCATTTTCTTTACTACAAGAAATTTATATCATCCAAGTGAACTGTGAAGCTTGGTACCAATATTTATTTATGAGACTATTTCTTAATCTGAATTTAAGCAATTTGCCATTTTAAGTAAAATAGGCTAGTTTCTCTTACTCACATTTTCACGGAGGACACATTATGTAGGACTAGCACGTAAGTATTTGTCTTAGCAACCTAATGCACCTTATTAAAACACTGTTTGATACACAGATTGGCTTGTATGTTATAGTACATACATATACACGCTCACTTACACAGTTCCAGTTTGATACAAAGAAATAAGAAATTTGCATGATTACTAAGAAAGGAAAAAAACCCCATCTCATTCTAACAAATCAGACTTCATCACACACAAAAACAACAACAAAAATCAACACACATCAAAACAACTTTATCATTGGTGCTCAGACATTTACCATTAGGAAGGTTGACTACGCCCTGGAAAAGCAGGGAGGCATCTGTGGAAAGCATAGACAGCTCAATTAAATCTACTGAAATTTCATGACTTTTCATCTGCATTACAGCTTTTTTTATTATTATAGAAAGTACAGTTAGGCAAAAAAAAATTCAGTGTGCTTCTAAAAAAAATTCATTTTTTTTAAAACAAGTCATTTAAAAGAACAGTTATCTGCAGAAATAGATCCTCTTTTTTAATTT
Organism: Ciconia boyciana; assembly: GCF_034638445.1. Taxonomy (NCBI): domain Eukaryota; kingdom Metazoa; phylum Chordata; class Aves; order Ciconiiformes; family Ciconiidae; genus Ciconia; species Ciconia boyciana. The sequence continues at coordinate 29,405,686 of NC_132938.1, forward strand.
TACATTGGGCCCTGCTTTTTTAACTCATGATTAGAAATTCTTAAATACAAGAGTTAAACGTAGTCTGATTTATTTTCATATCTAGATTGATGCTTGAGATCTTGGGAAGCTGTCACAAAAAGCTAAAAAAATTCTGCAGCCAATTACCACTACAGATATGAAAGATTCAGAAGTTATTCATACACTCTAGAGCTTGAAACCACAAAATCTCCAGGAAATTTTACAGGGTGGAAGGCAAGTAGTCATTAAATTTTCAATTCATTCACACCACTGTAAAATATAAAAAAATAATACAAAGACCTCTAAGATGTGGCTAGCCATATAGTTTGCCAGCATTTCATTCTTCACTGATGAAATATGAGAATGGTAAGGCTGTATTCCATTAAAAAAATTACAAAACATATAACTACATAATTTGGGTTATTATAGCTCAGATAAAGGTTATTTTAATGAAAAGCAAATGTTAACTATGCTTCTAAAAATAAGAACTTACAGCAACAGGGACTCTCACAATCATGACATACGACTCTTCCATTTTCCTCATTAAAATATTGAATGAGTAACACCCCCATGTTCTGGGGAATGGAAAAAATAGATCATTCTTTCTGAGTTAAGAAACACTGAGATTCCTTTAGGATGAAGCTCAGATTTTTTTCTCCCCATTAACACTTGTTGGCTTGCCACTACTATGTACTGGTACATAGTATAGCACAATTGCAGGGCAGAGGATCACTCTCTCTACTGTAGTGTTACCAAGAGCAGTATTCTGTATATAGCACAGCTGGATGAAATAAAATTTCTAAAGCAGACTATGATGCTAAAAATAGCAACTAATTGTCTTCTACTAGCCATAGCCAAGAAACAGAATTTCTTTTTTTTCCACCAGATCACATCCTTTAAGATCTCCTGTAGCTTACCTTGGCTATTTTTCTCTCTTGGCTGAGCTTTGAGAATCATCGCATAGGCACCACTCTCAATTGTTAGGTTTTTTCCAGGATGGCATGACAGTTTTACAAAAGCAGCTTTAAGACCTAGTGAAAATATAAAGGAAAGCAGGAAGGAAGAAAATATAATTGGAATTTCTGTTCCATCTGTGCTGCAGTCTGCATAGGCTCTGCCGAATCAGGCAGGAGGTGTAGAGGATACCAAGCGAAGCACTGAGCACTGAGGATTTAACTTGTATCAGCCATTATGAAAGCTTTTCTACCTAAAGTTGCTTGAAATAGGACAGGCTAGAAAACAGATACAGCATATGAAAACTGCACCAGGATAGTGATTCCCCCCCCCCCCCCCCCCCGCCATCCAATTCCCATCTGGTCTGTGGGTCTGTATACGCATAAGAGGAACAAAGGGCAGGGATTTAACTTCTCTTTAAGTGTCTGCTTCCAACCCAACTCTATTCAAATTGTACATTCAAAAACTTGCCTCCTTGGGGTTTATGCTTCTCCATACCGCTATTTAAATTATAAATCACCTATTCAGCAGAGCACAGCATATGCCCCACTGCATTCCTTTGTAGTTCCAGGCTTGACCAGTGTGGTCTGAAAAGCAAAAGAAGCTGTCCTGACGTCCTCCTAGTTACCTGGGCCAGGAAAAAAATCTTATGTCTTCAGCATACCACCTCTTGGTTCTGTTGTGGGTAACCATAATCTCACAGGCCTGGGAAAGGGCATATCTATGAAATCTTTGCAAATCAGTGGTCAGAATGGATGCAATTGTCCTATTGTATATGACCACCAATCATCAAGTCATGGCATTTCCTCCATACAAAACAACCATTACAGGCTCAGGGCAAGCAAGAACAGTATTTTTGTTAACTTCTTTTACTGATGATAAGTCTATAGTTTATAGCTCTGCTAGATGCAACATTTCAGCCAGAAAGTCTTTCTGAAAGGTAACAACGCTGCTTTGATTTCATGGCAATGGTACAGTCTTAAGAAGCCACTGAAGATGAAGAGAGCAAATCACAGCATACAGCTCTTATTCTCTATTTCTTAAAAAATTACAGTCCAGACTAGGATTTGTGAGAATGACAGAGGTAAGGCTTTCCCTCACATAAAAGAATATCTTACCCCTAACCATTTTTTTCAATAATATCTGCAATTTTGCTGCACTTCTGTTAAGACATGTGACAACATGACCTGCCACTTGAAAAGGGGGCTGGGGGAGGAGATGAGGAAAACTAATACTCCACATACTGCTGTTCCAGTCATCTTTTAAGAACTCCATCAGCTACAAAGTACATGGGCTTTTCCACTTTAAAAAATTGACTACCTTTAAAATCACCAAATTCCCAGAAAGACAGACACAAGAGAGTAAATCAGACCAGAAGCCTTTTAGAACAATTTCTTTTCAGACTAAGTGAAAGCTGAAGGACTGCATAAATGGTATTTCACCTAAGCCACAACACGATAGTCAAGAGATGACGTTCGTTTTCTAAGCGGTAATATTTGCCAAGGACAGAAAGCACCACATTCCCCAGCCTGAGATGAGATGTGCCCAGCTATCCAAGGTCATTACATCTGGCACCTTCAGCAGATGCAGAATGGAAAGTTGTCCATTATACGTTCTGAGGTTGTATTTGCTCTTTCTCAGGAGGTCTAGGGACTGCTGGCCTTTCTGGATTGTGGGGGAATCTTTCAGGACAAAGACAGGGAATATCAGGAGTGTCCTCAATGGCATAAAATGCTATTTGGCTGAGGTCATCTAAGCTCTGCTCTTTCCATATTAAAGAAAACCTATCAAAAACCATGCAAGTGTGATGCACAGACTGGAGACCCAGATGTACCATGTATTCCCTCTGGCTCAAGAGGTTTTGAAAGCCCGTGGCTGGGGGTAGTCACTGCCATTGGTGAGTAGCGTGAAGTTTGACATTAACACAAACAGGCCAAGACTTACAATCATGGTTAATGACAACAACATCTTAATGATCCTTAAGTTTCCTATTGCTAGTGATATTCAGTTACTGAAAATTATCTAAAAATAAACTTCTGTTAAGTGAATCAGTATGCAAAATACAAAAAGCCCTTCTTATTTCTTCCCTAGGACTACACCCTGACCATGTATTTCCAGCAGTCCTGGAGGGATAAAAGGCTCTCTTATTCTGGAATACCTTTGAACCTAACTCTGGACAACAGAGTGGCTGACCAGCTCTGGGTGCCGGACACGTATTTCCAAAATGACAAAAAGTCATTTGTCCATGGGGTGACAGTGAAAAACCGAATGATTCGACTCCATCCAGATGGGACAGTCCTTTATGGCCTACGGTATGTTGGGTTTTTTAATTGGATATACGGCTGTCCTTGCAGAATGCAAGTCGTGATTGGTAAGTGCAGGTAGTACCAATGCTGCTCTCCTCTCCTTTTTCCTGGTTTCTCAGTGCAGCTTTATGAGTCAGCAAATACTCCATCTAGGCCACCACAATACATCCAAGTATTTTCCTCAGGGCATCAAAGCTACCTTTAACAGCTATAGCCATAACTGACAAAGTCTAATGCCTCTGTTTCTTTCAGCTCTTCTGAGCATGTTAACACTACTACTGAGTTCTTTATTATGGTTCTCACCTGGTAATCAGTCATCGCTTAGACAAACACTTCCTTCCCTCTGAAATTCTCCGGCAGTTCTTCAGAACAATGTAAAATATAAAATTGGGAGTCATCTGAAGAAATGTGACCAGCATTTGGTAGGGAATAAAAAGAGGACATTTGAAAATTTACATGAATTAAGGATTATCTATACATCCGACTACAGGTTTTCTTTAATCTGCCTTGATTTATCACTGCCTCTTCGCACCACAACTGCTTCTTCACATGGTGCAACCCATGTTCACCCCATAGATAAAAATATATTCTAAAATCTGAACAGGCACAATCTAATGATAAGGTACACAAATGTAAAATTAAAACTAAACCAAGTTATTTGTTATGTTGAGGTTGCTGCAGAACCTGAGTAGGCTTTGCATGATCTTTGAAGTTAAGGTAGCTTTGCTTGGAAAAAAAAACATCGCCTGCTTGAAACAACCTTTGATCACCATTATCATTCAACGGTGAAAATAAAGTCCAGAGAACATAAACCTGAAAGCATACTTCAGTTAATCAGAAAAAAAAAATTATAAAGCCTAGTTAAAATACCTCAAAATGGTACCTAAGATGGGACTGGAAAAAAAAAAAAAAAAAAAAACACACACAAAAAACCCCCAACAAACTGCTGCAGCAATTCAAGATGAAAGTAATATTTGGGGAAAGATAACCTAGAGCTTGTCAAAAATAAAAGTTTGAAATAACCTCTTAGCCTATAAAAACATAACCTTTTAAAATACAACACTACCCATGCACTCAGAAAAAGCCTTCCAATCCATCAATTCAACCTTCACAAGAAACAAAAAATCATTTAAAAATTATTCTTTTGGTTCATTGTAAGTTTTCTTTTGAACTTGTCAGATTCGCAGGCAGTGCATCAGTCGCTACCAAGGACCACACAGGCACTTTGCTACAGCCAGATCTGTTCTGGTACAGAAAAACTGCTACTTCAGTTGTGAAAAAGAAAACAAGGAACCCAAGAGGAAAGAGCTGATAGACTACAGGCTGTCATTATTGTCTGCTAAACAGAGCATTTGAAAAATACATCTTTCCCATTGCCTTCAGACCTCCTACAGTTCTCTTTAATCAAACTGACTCCTGAAAATCAGCTTAGCAGGGCAGTTATCGTTAGAGGACTTTTTGGCCTGAGAACTTTTCAAAATATTTCTTTTTTTTTTTTAATGGCCAGAAACTAAATCTATTCACATTCCAGGATTTGCACAGTGAGAGTCAGTCCAGAGGAGGGCCACGAAGGTGATCAGAGGGCTGGAGCACCTCTCCTATGAAGACAGGCTGAGAGAGTTGCAGTTGTTCAGCCTGGAGAAGAGAAGGCTGCAGGGAGACCTCATAGCAGCCTTCCAGTACCTGAAGGGGGCCTCCAAGAAAGCTGGGGAGGAACTTTTTACAAAGGCATGTCGTGATAGGACAAGGGGTAATGGCTTTAAACTGAAAGAGGGTAGATTTAGATTAGATGTAAGGAAGAAATTCTTCACTATGAGGGTGGTGAGGCACTGGAACAGGTTGCCCTGAGAAGTTGTGGATGCCCCATCCCTGCAAGTATTCAAGACCAGGTTGCATGGGGCTTTGAGCAACCTGGTCTAGTGGAAGGTGTCCCTGCCCATGGCAGGCGGGTTGGAACTAGATGATCTTTAAGGTCCCTTCCAACCCAAACCATTCTATGATGCTATGAAGAATGTGCATTAGAGCCAAGTAGTCCCTCACAAGCAGTTGTATACAATATAAACTACACCTAGAAATGTATGCCATGCACGGACTTCCATACACATGCCATACATCTGATATCAATTACTGTCTTCTGCAGAGGTAGCAAAAGAAGCTGTGACACATCTGGTGAACTTGCTGCAAGTCCTCTTCATCCACATGCTTCCACGTGCTTCATCCACAAAGCACCAGCCTGGCTGAGAAGTTGTGACCCTGCCTGAGCATAATGCCTGTGCTCTTCCTCTCAGAGGTGCTCAGGCAAACCTCCAATGCAACAGCAAAGATGGTCACCTTCACATAACAAGGTTGCTAGTTCATATGATTAAATAACCATTCACATTTGAATGGTTAAGCAGCAGCTCTGCAACTTAATACCCCATCCAATATCTCACTGCTCTCGGTGGGAAAACCACACAAAACAAACAGAAAAAACCCACACTAATATAAAGGGCAATCTATATTCCACACACTTGCACTCTAGCACTGGGCGATTCCCTTCTCCTCCCTTACCCTTGCCTCATGCCTTTAGTGCACGCTGGCACAGGGGCAACCTGGGGCTCTCACAGGCTTCTGGGCTTCCCCACCTTCTCTCCCCAGAGAAGGCAGCAGGGGCTCAGGGTGTATCAGGGCCAAATATTGCCAGATGTGCCCATCTCCACCAACAGCTTTGTCATCGCCAAACACATGCAGAAAGAGATGCTCAGCTGTCAGGTCTTTTTCACAGATCAAGCTGATGTGCCATGTTTTCTCCAAGGAAAAGGCAGCTGTTTAGACACATCTGGTGAGCAGACTTTGGGCTGCCAGCGAAAACATCCCTATCCCACAAGAAAGTGTCCCCATCCCACAAGAAAGATCTGATCAAAGACAAAGATAACAAATGAACAGAAGAAAGAATGAAGTTAAGAGACACTGAAACAGGTTTCATACAACAGATGGCAATTATTGCACTAAGTTTGCATCTATTAGTGGTCACTTTCTTCATGGTAATAAATATGCTTCTGTCAGCCTATAGATTACCTTTAGATCATACAAACAGCAATTTCTTCATATACCAGATGACACATATGCCTTATAAGAAATAAAACAGAAGAAAACACTGCAGAAAGTGTTCTTACGTAAAATTCAGCATTGCCTGTTAGAAATTTGAGTACAGCTCCAATCTTAGTCTCACGAGTAAAGAAGAAACTTTGCAACATACCAGCTTGCATTTAGCTTCTATGCAGTAGAGAGCATAAAGACAGTATCACCAAACCTCTCACAGAGGTGCTGTGACCTGCGAGTTCCACTTTCATTACTGAAGACAGAGCATTGGCCTGGCATGACTTGAACAAGACAGACGACACCAATTACGCTGCAGACCAGGGCCTGAGCTCCCAGCAAATTAGGCAGGGTCTTAAACCATCTCTCAAGCATGATTTAAATGCTTGCTTTCTGCCATGCCTCCTATTCCCCACATACATTTTCTATTTTCGGTCCAGAGTTAAATGTTTCTTTTCAGGCTCAGATATGAAATTTTAGTGGCTTCTTTAAACAGGAACTAGAACAATCACAGCAGCTCTAAATAACCTGCTTTGCTTACATCCATGTACTTGGCAGTTTGGCATTGATGCAATGTTCAGTCTCAACCAAGCTGAGGAAGAATAAACCAAGGTTAATAATCTGGCTTTACAGATGAATAAACAAGGGAAACATGCACCGAATACACTGAACTGGTTTTAGATCATATAACAAAGCATTATCACTTCAGTATGTCTCCATTATAGTATTATTTCTATGATGAAAGAAACAGTCCCTTCAGCTATTTTTCCAGTAACTTTCAGCTGCTATATCCCCACAGTTTAGAGAATGATGTGTGCATATAAACTTGTACAGACACAGAATAGTCCTAAAATTTCAGCCCTCTAAAATTGTGCATTGCTGATGTGTCTCTTACTGTAAATGCTGCTTCTGCTAATTATTCACAGTAATGAATACGTAACATTACTAACCAAATACCTCTTTCATCCTGTTGCCCAAGCAAGTAAACACACATAAACATCTTTATCTCCACATTAATATTTCCACTGAATTCCATTTCAAATATACCAGAGAAGTTGAGTGTCACTGTTAAGTATTATGTACCTGAAGTGCTCGATTCTTCAGTTTCTATCAAGTACTCCCACCAGCAGCTATTATTATTTCCTGTGGTGTAGCCACCTGCTTCCTAAGAGAAGGGAAAAAATCCCTTTGAGTCAATGTGCAAACCGGCAGCACCGTGTGGCTCGTGTCTGAGACAGCTCTAGCCTGGTCCCAGTACAGCTGGTAAAATACTGGATTCTTCCTTATTTTTTCCCCATTTTTAGTAAGTCATCAGATCCCGTTAGCTATAAACCCTTTTGGCACTAGCAGTGTCTCTCATTACTTGTATTGCCTTTTCAGGCAAGATCCTCTAGAAATCTCTCCCAAAGCTCTAGACTCTCAAACCAACACAGGCTGTTGTTTCTTTTGCTTGTCCTTTCTCCCTCTTTCCTGGGTAAGATGCTAGAGGTATAACCTGTCTTTAAGATATTTAAGGAAACATTATTAATTTATTGTATTAAATTCCATATTCAAATTCTTATGTCATGGTGTCAAGAATAGAAGCTCTGATTTAAATCATCCTTTCCTAGTATTTTATGCCACCTCTTAATTCTCAGCATTTCACTAGCAGAACAATGACATCTTATTGCTTCCAAGATATCTGTTCTGTTATCATGCCATTGCCTCGAAATAAACATCAGCAGAATTTCATCTGGTGTGGTGAAAGAAGCATATCCTTCAAAAGTATTAGTTGTTCGGGAGTGCAACATACCTTCAGTGATACCTTTACACATATTTCCCTTCCTTCTGATGTTGATGGTTGGACTAGATGATCTTAGAGGTCTTTTCCAACCTTAATGATTCTATGATTCAGACACAAACCCATCTTTCATTAGAGCAGGGCTTCATTTATTTCAAGGCATATCGTGACAAGCATGCAAAGGTCTGGCTTGGAGCACCAACAACCTTTGGTTTTAGTGAGACCACTCATTTTTATACTGCTGCAGCAGAGGATGCCACTTTGCTAGGCACTGCTACAACTGCAAGGGGACAGGGATAAGGCTTATCTTTGCCTGCAACGTAAAGACTTACTTCACTACTTCTTACACAAAGAAGGTCTTCTATGATGTAAGCACTGTAAGAGACATCCATCTACCTCCAACCAATTCACAAATGTGAGTTGACCCATGCAACGCTGGATTTACTAACCACTTATTCCTGCAATATCCATGGAAGTCTATCTAGCATATCCTAAAGGTGGAATACAGGAAAAGCTATATTTAAAGGCAGAATGCTTTGGTTTTAAATATAATCTTAAAAGTAAATTCAAGTGTAAACTTCTCTTCTTCACTGTCTGTTTTGGTGATATGTCCGAGAGTTACTACAGAAATTTGCTAGTCAGGAGCTCACATCTTTTAATGCAGGGAAATTTCACTGCTTTTTGGACTGGTTTTGTATTGCCATGATTTGGGGCTGTGGAGTTTTGGTTTTCCTCCAAACACCTTCATGGGTTTGATTAAAGAGTCAGTTATTGGGTATGTTTGAGGACATCCCATCATGGCAACAAGCAGCCTGCTTATGCTGGTACTCAATAGATTGTCCTCACCTGTGTTACTAAGCAGCTCCAGCCAAAAAAAAAAAAAATTACTGCAATCCTTCTAAATGGTAAAAAAATGATGTCATCTAACTGAAATAAAAAGCTACTTTTTATTTCGCTCTACAGGAAAATACAGAGCAACTTATAAACCATTCTTTTATCAGATGATAGAGTAGTTTTGAAAATTATACAAAAAGCTATTGCTTCCATGTATCAATGCCAAAAGATTTAGCAGCGGGCTAAAAAAGAGAAGTGTTATCTTTAAAAAAAAGAGAAGTGTTATACTGGAGTAAAGAATCCAAGGAAGAGCAAGACTTTAGATCACAGCTGACACAGAAAACTTTCCTTTCTCCTACTTAGTGTTTTCATATGTGGTTACCTGGTATTAAGGCTCACAAGAACCAGTTTGGGACTTACTTTAAATTTTTGAAACCTGAAGATATACAAGAACTTTGCAAAAATAAGTCAATCAAATATTTGTCATTTCTTCCACATCCCAAAACATTTCAGTCACTGAGGGTCAGTTTTCAGGACTCACAGACAAACGAATACATCCCTCTGTACAGCTATTAGGAAGGGGTAGGGGTGAGGGGGGCAGTTCACACGTGCGTTGTGGATGCCAGTTCAGCCTGCCACAGGTCACACTGGGCCTGCTGCAAACTTTCTTCCAACAGACTACCCTTAAATGAGCAAACGTGCCTGACGGGCAGCCAGCATGGCCCCTAATCACAGGGGATGCACCACTAGGAGCATTTGTTTAACTCAGAAGGAAAAAAAGGAGAGGAAGAGGAGGACATGGCAGATTGATCCTGAGGCAGAAGGATTTTCTTCTTTGTCCCTCCTGCTGCTTGCAGGCTGTTCAAATTGTCTGTACCCCTCTGTCAATTCTACTGTCATCTCCCTTTCCTAGTCCTTAACCCAGTCCTTGGGCATGGTGTGGCTGGTGCAAGGAGATGAGTGAGCAATGACCAGTACCTAAACCCATGGGGAGAAAGCAGTTGGAACCAACAGTCTGTGCACAGAAGACAGCACGCATGGCCAAAATACAGGCTTCAATAGCTGTAGGAGAAAGAGCTACTCCTTACCCTTGGCAGTTACCAAAGGAAAAAAAGCACCAAAGTTAATTTATGCTCTCTCACGCTTGAGCAATGACTCCTCCAGCCTACTATAAAGTCAAAACAGAAAACATCTGTATTTGCCTGGGAGCCGCAGCACCATCAGTATGTGATGTTGCCATAAGCTAAAATGCATTTTCAGGATCGTTCTTACCATGTGCAAAACTGGTTAATTTGACACAGTCTGTCCCAGGTCACTTCCCACACCCTGCAGTTAATCTGACAGAGATTGCAAACTGGGTATAATACATTCTGAGAAAAAAAAGATAGATATATTTTATCATCTCAATACAGCTACAGTCTGCAATTTACTGCATGAAGCACAGTAGCACTCAAGCAGGCAGTGGCGTACTAAGATACAGGTTTTGGTGTCTGTCTTTTTTTTTATGTGGAGGCTGAGGGATGTTCTTGTTTAAATACTGCTGGAAGGAGGCAGTACAGGTGTAGTCTGTCTCATAGCTCTATGCAAGAACGGTGAAGGAGCGCCATGGAATGAGACACTCTCAGTATTACTCATTTTTAGTGAATGAGTGAGCAAATCTAACTGAAGAACAGTTATATACTCTAGTTGAGGGGAAGAAGTGTAGAACAAAATAAAAGAATCCTGCAGAAGTTGGATTTGCTTGCTTTGTTTTTCAGACGCAGAGAGAGATGTAATTATATTCAGACACCAAACAAAAAACCAGCAAGAATAAAGGAACTGTAACCTAGCCACTCCTAAGCTCACCACAAACAACCACTGCATAACTCTAGTTCAAGCAAAAAGTACTTTTCGATTTTTTTTTTAATGGTTGTCTCCTCCCCAGGCTGGGTGTCCCCTGCAAATATCTAACTTGCTAGCGGCAGCAACGTGGCAGCAGCAGCACAAAGCTCTACTCCTCCACTGGGCCTGTTGCATTTCACAAACATATTTTCAGGTCCAGCCAGACTTTTCTCCAGCTTAGATGTTGAAGCCCACATTTACACTCCCTGCTAGCTTAGCTGCACTCTCCTCTCCAGGTGTGAACACTTCTCCCCAAACCTGCCTCCTCCAGCTGCTCCCAGTACTCTTCACGCCCAGCCTGCAGTTTCTTATTCTCCTACTTAATGTACAAAGATTAGAAAGGACAGAGTGCTACAGAATGATAAGGATAATAAATCAGTGGGGGACCAGCACATTTAGTCTATTCGCTACATGAAGCTCAATTCATCATTGTTTTACTTCTCCAGTATTTAGTTGGGCACTGGTGGGAAACTCTACATACAGCACTGCTCTATACCCGACCCCGGAGGCTGCTGTGTACTTCACTGCTTAACGCCACAGCTGGAAATCGAAGAGACAATCTCAGTTCAGGCACCTCCTCATTCTGGAGTGGTTGGATTTGTACCTTTTATGCTATGTCCATGTAACACTGTATATACAGTGAAATGCAATCTCACCTTACTCACATTTGTTACACAAAATGTAACATAGCAATCAACACAGGGTTTTATCATTTCTTTAACATTGTTTGATGAAGAATACCTGAGACAGAGATCATTGTAGTAATTTATAACTGAAAGCACACAGCCAAAATTGAGGAAATTTAAGGCGAAAGTGAGTAGACCCCTTAAAACTTACGGGGCATGATTTATGTAGACCTTTACTACTGCAGGTAAACCAGAAAACCTGTAACTGCTTATGGGCTTCTGTGTGCAAACCAAAAATGCTGCTTCCAAAACACTGAGGTTTTATTCAATGTCAAGCACAAAATGGAGCCCGCAGGCTTGATAAAATGAAGTGGTAAATTGGTGGTTAATAAACAGCACAAATGGAAATGGACGACTCGAAGCTATAAGAGAAAGGAAGAAAGCTAGGGTCCTCTCTGGCTGCCAGGGCAGGGTAAGAAGTCCCAGGCATAACTCAGAGACAGCCTTGCTGTCTTCCTTCAGCACGAATGGCCTCACAAACTGCCACGGGGAAGCCACCAGCTGCTCATCCCAAAAAGAGGTGCTCTCCTCATCACTGACAGCACGCAAACTGAAATCCCTCCAGTGGCATGCACAGCAACTCTCCCCCCTCTTTCTCCCAGTAAACAGCCAACGTGGCAGAAACATGCAGCTCTGTGGGGAGCAACTGCTCAAACTCCTACTGAATCGTCACATAATTCCCTGTAATTTGATGTGGAACTTTTTCCTCCAGTTTCAGCCACCTTAATTTTTATTCCATTTTTACGTAGCAAACACAAGTACTTAACATGGACTCAGCTTTAAATATGTGAGCAGTGGCTCTTGTAATCGGTAGTTAAGTACATAAGCAGTCTGGTGGAGTCACAACAACTGGCTTCATGGGCTTGAATTTAAACACAAGCTTTAGATGCTGTAAGTGACTGTGGCTATCAAGTACAGCACTTTGAAGAACTGAATTATAAGCATTTTGTAGAGCAAAGCCCACTAGGCTTTATTCAAAGGCCACTTAATTCAAGCAGATTCTAGATCAAACTCAGATCACTGAAGTTATGTCACCTATTTAAATATATTAATATTGTCAAAATACTATTTAACCACATTAATGCTATCCAAAGAACAATAAAAAAATAATTAGACAACATTTAACAAATGTTTCATTTTAAAGCTGAAGGACACTGCAAAGTATGGATTACATATTTTCTATGCAGCACATCATCTTCTTACTGTCTTGGTATAAATTGGTTTTGGATTATTCTCTTATCGTCTATTTTACAGACTATGTTCTGCCTACTAAATCTGAGCAAGTCCTCCCTTTCTCTCATATCAGAAGTGCAAATGTCTTCCAATACTTTAGAATTACTACTCTGCCACTGGCAACCCAATCTGCATCCAAACTGCACTTCTGAATATAATGGTCTTTAATTTTTTTTACTATTTATTTATTTTAAAAGAACTCCATTCACATCAAAGCTCATCTCTAGTGTGTATACATAATGCTATTATTTATAGTTGCCTCAAACACATTGGGAGACAGAAATTAAGTAAAAATAAATTTAACGGCAGAGATGAACACTGAAGTACCATTGATCAAGAAGAATTTCAACTAAATTTATATACACTCTAAGAATCACTTCATCCAATAATAGCATAGACAATTTTTAATGAGTATTTCTTTCTTTACTTGCTTTTAGGGTGTAGGTATCAGACAAGAAGGGAGCTTTTGTATATTTACCAGCTCAGCTTTCTCCTCTCACAAACCATAAAAGCTCGTGCCTGATAACCTGTTAGGTGAACAGATATCTTATGATTGAGCAACCAGAAAGAAAATCCCCATAAGCTTTTCACAAGTGAGCTCCGTAACTCCTACCGTATCAGTGTGGCCAGTTGCACACCCACCCCTGCGGTCGAGCATATTTCATCTTCATACTCTAGAAGTTAGTGCTTGAGTTTGCATAACTTCATCATATTTGCTTTTTCCCTGAAATACTAGATCTTGAACACATTTCTTGCTGCTTATACTTTGCAAGGAACACCAAATGGACATATACAGTTACACTACTTGTATTTTTGAAAGAAAAAGGCTAAACCTTTTCTAAAAACCACTGCAATTTAACTTAGAGCTGGTATGTACTGTTAGCAGTACAGATTGTTTAGTATATGTTTTTATATAATGTGTATAACAAACAGGTACATAACAATAGAGATCTGTGCTGAATCCCAATATGCTAACATACTTAAGCAGTGCATTTTGTATCAGCATACATTTGGTACATACCACAGTACATGTGTTTTCCAGGTCTTGAAGTTCATTAAAAAGACATTTAATAAAAAGCAAATCCATTTTCCTCTAATAATAAAAATTTAAAAGGGACAGTAATTAAAGTTGTACTGTGCTGCAGATTTCCAATTTGCATGCTATTAATTTTGAGCATGCCAAGAACAATTATTATTGAGGGAGAAAATGTAAGTTCTTAGCTGCTCAAAACCAACCTCACTCTCATTTCATTTATATTGATGTTGATCAGTGACATCAGTGAAGTACCTGTTCAACCAAAATCAGAGGGGTGGGGGGCGAGATGCAAATCTGTACCTTTTCTATGCAATAAAGGTATCAGGCAGGTAAATTAAGGTCCTAGGGGATGCAGCAAATATTTTACCAGACCTGCACCAAATTGATGAATGTACTTAGATCCACAGGAGGGAGGAGTCTTGATTTAAGTATTCTCTCTAAGAGAGAAGAACTGTCCTAATGAACACTACCTTAAAGCTGCTGAAATCCTGAACAAATGCTGGGACAGCCCATTCACTAATGACACACAAAGTGAAAAAGGAAAATTAGTAAAAGGTGCCAGGTTGTGGAGTCTGCTCCTTCTCAGAGACATCCCCTTTGCTCACAAAGCTCACAGCCATCAGGCCGTACCTGCTCTGTGCCACACCACGCAGAAGGCTGCTCGTACCATATCAAGTATTTAAGGGTATCAGCATCAAAAGCAACCCTGCCTTGATTAATTCACTAAGGCAATCAAACACAGTGTTTTTAAGTAATTTCGAGACAGATTAAGAACTGTTTTTTTGAGTACAATGCTGAGATACAAATAATAATGCTTTAAAAAAAAAAAATGTTTTCAGGCAATGTATTTTCTCCTTAACCCTCGCTCTTCTACAAATATCTCCACTTAAAAGAAAAAGAGGATTAGTTTTTCTTCTCAAGTGTCATTGGCCTAGTTTAGAAGTAGCTGCAGGAGAATTTACAATCTAGAAAATAGCCAATCCCTTGAGTATAATAAAATGTAAAATTAATTACTCTATAAAATACAATAGTACATTCCTCTATTCGGCACTTTTGCTATGGTATCGACGTATATGGTCTCATAATTGCCAGGCCAAAATGACCTCATTTTAAGAGGCAAAATACGTGACAACTAGAATGTTTTAATTTATAAAGCCACTAATAAAGTGAGATTACCAAGTATTGCTATAGCATTGGTAATACAATCCCACCTTAAACTGCAAGTCTGACCTCTATTTGTTAGACTGAGAAGTCAACCTGACCAGACATGAGGAGGTAGGTACTTCAGATATAATTTATTTAGTTTTGGATGACGTATTTGATTGGATTACAAATATAATTAGACATCATCTTTCAGAGAAGAATCTAGAAGTATCAGAAGTACTGGAGCTACTCAGAGCCTAAAGCAAGAGTCAAAAGCATGGACAAAGACAAATCTACAGTAGGTAGATTTACATGGCAGTGACCTACACAGGAGTCTGAGCTGACTGCAGACTATTTCTTGATCTCTGGGTAAATCATCAGGCAGCAACATCAGCTTCAGCTCCCCCAGCCCAGGTACAGGGTTGTCTACACCCAGCGTGGCTGGTTTCACCTTAGCTGAGGTAACTGCTCACAAGTCAGAGTAACACAGCAGTCACAGCCTCCAGCCTCAGTACCAACAACAACATGTCCCCCTGACAGAGGCATTGGCTCCAATTCTCAAAATTCCTTAAAGAAAAGAAAAAAAGCCAACCAAAACTCTCAAAACCACCCCCAACAAAAAAACCACACAAAACACACACACACAAACAAACCACACACAGGTCCTTCCTAGAGTCAGGTCAGTAAGAGTATACACTTAGCTTCTCTTTGGAAAGAACAGCTAAAAACAAATCAAAACAGGTACAAATTAATTGCTTACTTCTTGCAAAACTGTGTATTTTCCACAAGTGAAAAGTGTCCAGTTCTTCACATTCATGAAAAATGCCAAAGACCAATTTTTCAAAGCCATGTGCATAACAATATTCTTGGTCCAACACGACACCGATCATCTTCCAAAAAGATATATATACACCCTCTTATATTACCATCATTTCTGTAGATCAGACAGAAAAGTTTATCATCCGAGAAGATAAGTTACATACAAAGGGTAAGCTGACATCTCCCATGCATCACGGCACAGGCAGAAGAAATTTAGGGAAGTTTAGACCCCTTGGCACTTCTCAGGCCTAGGAAATTCAACTCTCTGATGCTCCATCGCATGCTGCTGATGTCTCTGTTAGCAGAGCCACTCTAGCCACCTCTGAGAGCATGGTCACAAGAGACTGCAAATGCAGCATTTTTCATAATCTTTAGATAGATGGATTTGTAAACTATGTAAGACAGTGTGATCAAGTGGTTATATAGGAAGCATAAATCTACTTCCAGTCCTGTTCCTAATATATTTGTGTAAATGAAGAACCTGGAAAGTAAAGCTGGTCTGAAAAATCTTAATATTTTTGGTTTTATTAGCTGATGCGGGATGTTTTAAACTTGTTCTCAGGTTTGATGATAAACCTTTTTACAAAGGAAAGACCATATCTCTTAAGGCTATCTATTTTTTGGTAAAATGAGAGATAATATTTAAGAGTTTTTAAAAGGCCTAACAGTTATCCAAGTAAATCACCTATATGTCCCCAATGCTGTATTTATTAGTTTTAGTATGTTCTGATCAAGGGACAGAAAGAAAGAGGTTGCACAGATTTATTTTATTGGTAAGGATTTAGTTCAAATAATGTCTTAACCCTTTTCCCATTATTTTCTTCTGTCAGAAAACATCTGTGGAACACACCTTTGGAGTCCAATTAAAAAAAAATATCTAAATTTCTATTTTATTAGCTCATAAACTATTCTACAAGAGATATTTCAATATCTTAATAAATGTTTCTGAAGAAATACTTTTGATGAATCTCTAGTCAGACATTTTGCAAATGGGGGGAGGGGAGAGAATAAAAAATTGTCAAATTATTTCCTAAGAATTATTCCATTGACCCCAGCTGACATCATTTGAAACACAGTTGGCCACTGGCCTACCTGTCTTGTTACAAGGTCTCCAACTGTTGAGTCTTTCACTGAAAGAAATAAATGAAACAATTATAAAATTAATGCTTTTATTTTTTTGGCAAGATTCTAGGATGATATATCAATTTTTCATTTTTTAAAATTATTTCTTTACATGAGACTGATAATTCTGCGCTTAATACAATTAATGCTGCCTCTTCTTGATACAGGATATACACTTAACCCATTTGCAGAAAATCACTAAAATGCATAAGAATTCCAAGCTCTCTCTGGGATGTTAGATGGTGTTAAGCCTAAATTGGTAGAAGACCTATATCAGCCAGATTTTTAAAAGATCTAAGGCAAAAATTTCAGCTTTAGATCCAAGGAACAGCAGTTTCCACTGAAATACTTTAAGATTAGCCAAAAGAGTTTAGCAACTAAAGTCTTCCTTAAGTAAAATGCTTTAAAAAAAAATAAAGACTCTAAATAGTAATTTAACTCAAATTCTAGGAAGTTTTAAAATACACAGCTATTATCCAAGTGTGGGCAACTACTGTACGTTAAGACTACTAAAGATTTCTCAGTGTTACCTGGGAGCCCCCTGCTGGGACTCTGCCTTTAGAAAACAAGCAAAGAGAAGAGTTTTGTTTTGAAGGTGTGCCACAGATGTTTCAGCAATATTTAATTACTCTACATATGGTATATTATCAACCTTAGAGTCACCAAATGCTTAGTTTCTCATAAACAAATCACTAAACAGAAGAAAAATAAATAATTTTTCTCTGCATAACAAATGCATTTGCTTGATATTAGTTAAACACTTAAAATATTTTAAAATATTCCTAATTCTGGGAAATGCATGAAGATTCAAATGAACAGCCTGTGTGCTAGCTATAAAGGATCCAAACTGGTGGATTATCTGTGTGGCTATCATTAAAGATGTCATAAACAGAATTAGGTTTATTAAGTTTGATTAACAAAAGAAACCCCAACAAGCAACAACAGCCCAGACAGAACAAAAACACCTACTAAAACACTTTTAGAACTGCAGGAGAATAAAAATGCCAAATTTTGTCTTTATCTTTTATGGAAGAGTAGTATTTCTATTGCATCACCTGATTTAACTGCAAAAAAATAGACAAGTTTTCAGGAAGGTTTGCAGGCACACAAGCTCCTCTTTAGGTCAAACCGAAGCAACAAATTTCAGGTTAAGTACAGGTTGGAACAATTGCTCTGAACTCACAGATCCCTCAGTATCTTCTTTCCTGACAAAACTCATATAAAATATTTCAACCCATACTGCAGTCGCTACCTCCTCCGTTCTACCAAGTACAGCTGTTCAGAGCGCTGTGCAATTAAACTACCTGGGGTCATAAGCAGCAGCTTTTTCCACAAGTATTTTGTGCCCATATCATTTCACTCTTCTGGTTGTGAACGGTACAGCCATAAAGCTGTTTCCAGGTTCATCGTTGAGGAAGTTTTGTAGGTCTCCTTATAAGCTCAAAATTGAGATGTCAATGGTAGAGTACCTGCTTCATTGGAAATGTTTTCTCAATGGCAATGGGAGTGTCTGTCTTTTATGAGCATTGAGCTGATGGCTGTTTTATATATATATATATATATATATATATGAATGAGCTTTCATTCACTTTTATTCCATTTCTAATTTCTTTTTTCTATTATTTCTTAATGGCAAAATGTCAGGCTTATTCTTAAGATGCCAGTGAAAATATCAAAGCATTTTACTGAAAATATTCAAAGGCCTGCATGCCACAAGATTATAAGTAAAGCTGCCTGAATACTGCATAGCACTGTCCATGAATCTTCACTCACATGGGGAATAACTCAATCTTCTGCCATACTCAGTCACCTGTAGGAAATTTTATCAGTATAAGTGAGGTGTTATTTGCCAAATTGAAGAGCTATTAGAATACTCAAAGAGACAGCCCTGGCCACAGCAAGAGGAGTTAAAAGATCAAAGGGGAACCAAACCAAACCAAAAAAACCTTATCATAGTTCTTTCCACTATGCCAGGCATGCACTTATTTTGTGTAAATGTAATAAGAAGTAACATTTATATGTAAATATTCCTCCTTCCAAAGCAGCCTCAAATTAGACCCAGGAAGAATGTATTAACTGGTATAAGCTGCAATATATGAAGTTTAAAATACAACATTTCCAAACCCATTTTTAGATCCCTCTCCTGGAAAGGTTCCCAACTCCTTCCTTCAATACAAAAATAAGGTGTCCATTCAAGGAAAAGAAATCATTCTGTGAAACCACTGGGTAACCAGTATGGAATTTGAACACAGTGCGATAGCTCCTTATAGTCAATCGTTTGCAGCCCATAAGAGAAGGCAAAAGAGTAGCAAGCAACGTTAAGCCTGTTCATCTGAGGAACTCGTACCCTCTCAGACAATTTTGAAACAGCAAAAAAGGGGCTAAACCCAGAGTGTAAATCGTTCCCTATAAATTACATATTCCTTTTGCATCTTGATCTGCTGGGGGTAAGAGAGGAACTGCCTGTTTGCTTATCTCTGAAGCAAGCCATCTTGCTCTTTGAAAATCCAGAGTTCATGATACTCCACCGAGCAGTCATCAAGGCTGTAGATTATAACAGCACCTTTTCTTTAGGTTTACCTGGACACTGAGCCTTAGCAATAACATGTTATTTAGCTACTAACATGAGAACAATAGCAAAACATTTATACAGGATGGAAAGTGGAAGGATGAGAATTTCAAAACAATACAGGTTGGCATGATGTCTTTCATACTTTCCTACACTTTCATTAGCCATCTTGATGAAAGAATGCCCATGTAATTTATTATGGCTTCCATCATTAAAACATTTCAGGGAAGAACCTCTGAACTATGAAATCCAGAAGAAAATACAAAAGAGTAGTCAAGCAGCAGTGTCTTACTGTATTTCTCTCTTGTCCCAGAGAAAAAAGAAGTAAAATTATCCAACCACCTCTTGGGGCTCCAAGAAGCCATGCAACACAGCAAGGTTGTGACAAAACAACACAAAGTGAGAATTAAACACCATAAACAACGTGATTTTATCTGAAAATTCTCCTTAATGAGTCAGACAACTTGAGTGGAAAAGAAATTCATCTGTTTGTATAAGCTTCAATCTTAATTCAGTATTTTAACATTATGCTGAAGAGCATCTCTATCATCTAAGGAAATTTTTGCTTATTCTGTCCTTGCGAACACTGCATTAATAAAGGCACAGTAGCATTAAACAGAGTCTATCATACAGTGCTCTTAAAGCTGAAGATGGAAGAAACAGGCACAACAACAGATACAGACTGCGAGGAATTATATGTCAACTATCTGTAGAAATAAAATGCAGATGTGTACAAAAGCCTGCAGAGTCCAAGCTTGCAGAATATTAAAGCTTACTCAAGGCAGGAGGAAAAAGGTGACAAGGCAGCCTGATATAGGTCTACGCCAGAGCCTGAGCCAGGAAACTCTCAAAAGCACGTGAATATTTTCTGTCCTGATGCTTAAGGAGCTGAGGAAGACAAGTCTTGCCCTCATTCAGCTCACTGCTTTGGTTCGTAAAACATGCTCATCTTGTTTCTTTCGTCAAGGCTTTGATTCTCTCTGCTGGAAGAGCCAATAGCTAATACAGCCCCACATTCCCATCACATCCAGCTTCGTCGCGTTTCACAAGTGCACACGATCTTGCCGAATGTATTTGCACCACCATTCAGAACACAGCTAACTTTCATGATTTTAGCAAAAAATCAAGTGTTCTCTAGCCAGCCTTCCTATGCGAGTACCCTAAAGGCAGCACTACGGTCAAAATGAATATGTAAAAAGGTACCATGAGATTCCATTCATACCTCTTCTTGGATTTTAGATACAAATTGGCACAGTTTTAATTACAACCTGCCAGACCTATAAAATGCTAAGTATCAAAAAGTATGTCTATACTGCATAATGAGGCATGGAGTAGACAACCTGAACTTTAAGTACTTATAGTTGGACCTTTTACTCTCCTACTTGAACAGGTCCACCTCTCTGGCTGTCCTGTGTTCCATCCATTTGAAAAATGTTCTGTGCCAAGGAGAAATTAAAATAGCTGGTGGATTTTGAGTACTTAACTTGGATGACGAGGCAATCTTTTTACGAAACTTTTAAAAGTAATGGCTATGTTTTGGAATGAAAAAATAATTTTTTTTAAAAATTGGAAAAAAAGCAAACAGACAAAATAAGGTGTTCCAAGATATCATGGGGAAAGCATTTATACAAGTATATTATCTATGACATACACACTTCTTTAAATTATGAAATATATATTTAATTTCTGAAATAACACTGTTTATAACAAGCCTGTGTGCTCTGTTTATGAGGGATGTTCAGTTTACAGAAGAGCAGTGACAGATATTGTGCATTCAAGATGCTACACAACTACATATCAGTCTGCTGGATCACTTGTGCGCACAGCATCCAGTGAATATGACAGACCACTAAGTATCATTGTTTAAAAGTAAAAAGAAATTATATTTTTAATATAAAGGAAGTCTAAAACCAAATAAAACAGGACAAAGATTCAACATTGGAGCAAGTTGTTCTCACCTCTATTACAATATAAAGTTAAACAAATAAATATATATATTCTGCTCTAAAACTGCTTACAATTTTTGTACCTTTTTCTTCCCCATAAGACATTTTTGGTATACACAACTGCTACCCACCTTGTAAAACAACTACCACTACTGAAAGAGAAAACCAGTGAAAAATATTCCCCCCCCCTTGCCCCCCAACACATTCAAATACAAAATATCCACCCCCTACCAGTTCAAAGTTATCAATAAGAGTTAACAGATCTTTTAGGATAAAAATATCTCATTGGCACAAACCCAATTTTCTTTTCAAAGATGTGACCCACTCAGACAAAATCTGCATATGACTCATCCGTGTTGGCAGTCAGGAGAAACTAAATGCTCTAAGTATGACTAAGCTGCTCACTCTCCGGGGCTTGTTAACCTGCTCCATCTTATGCAAGCCCAGCTGAAGAACTGGGTAAAAAGGACAAGCTCAGATAAAACATTCACACAGAGGAGCCCACGTATGTACACATACAGTCTCTCCTAATCCACACTGTGCTGGTTTAAGAAGGTCTCTCCCAGTCTACTCCAAGTTACCCATCACCATTTCTCTGCTAGAGATTACAGCTCTCTTATAGATGCTAACTAAGGTTGCTTTGGTGAACACTTCCTAATCTATTTCAGTCACTATGAGCTCATTACCACCTTACCCAATTTAACTACCAGTCAACAAAAACAGATTCACAAAGACTATTCAAGGTGTTTTCACATCAGTAGCTCTGCTGGTAGATAATAATGGATTTTAATTTCCAGGGAAGAGGGGATAAATTAGAAGATGGTAGCCTCTTCACCTAGTGCTGCTGCAGCTGGGAAAGGACATACATCTGCTTAACAAGGACAGAGAATTTTGTTTCACCCGGCAAGAGAAGTACTGACAGGAGATGTGCTTGTCGTCCAGAAAGGGGAAAAAACATTAGGGAAAAGTGCCGTGTAAGCCACAGGACGATATTGTTCCAAAGGCAAAGGGGTACACACCGGCCATAAAACAATTCAGGCTGCAAATTAGAGGGCTAACTATCAGAAAAATGTGGTTTCCCAAAAACTTCCTATTTAAGAGTTTGCCCTACTACTCCCAAGTATTTTAAGACACATGTCGATCAGGTTATGAAAGAACTATCATGAGGCGGTACTCGCGGTAGTACTAACAATGACCCAAAGGTCCTTCCCTTCCCACTGTGTCCCAAATCTTGTTTTCTAATTAAAATGAATGGCAGGGTACAATTTTATTCCTATGTTTAACTGACTCAACAGCACAATTCACAAAGAAAAATAAGGCATAAGAACTACAAAAAAGCTGTACTGGAATAACGGAAACACCCTACTGTCCCAAGTTTATTTCAATGTTATAATTAATTTATTCAAAAAGTTATGAGAATTTATAAGCTGTTGTAACTAGAAATCTCTTTGAAGTAATATACGCCTTAAACAGGTTCACTGTCACAGAATCAGTCTTGGGCCACATGCAATGAAAAGATTCATTTCTCTGATTTATCTTGTTTTCCAATTAAGATCTATTCACAGGGCATTATCATCAATCAGTTTTCTACACAAAAACCACGTCAGCGTTCCTCCCGAGTCAGGGGTGTGCAAAAAGGCAATCTAATTTCTTTTTCCACACTTTACACTGCCAGTGGGGTCAATATTTTGGCAAAAGCAAAGATCCTCTCATTAAGGTCCTAGTGCAAGAGTTTCATTTTACTTTCAGTTCTCCAATGAAATTAGTCACCGCACATGGTAGATTAACTGCAGCAGCTCAGCTTCTTCAGATGCACTCGAGTTTCCTCACAACATATGTATCAAGACATAATTACGCTGCCAGCTTCACTGACTGGATTTATTAGTTTTCACATTCAGCTACCTATCTGGAACAAATGAAGTGTGCTTACTGTCTGATCAGGATAGGAGAACCCAGGAAAAGAGTGAATACCAAAGACCTGAGAAAAACCTTCAGAAATCAATCACACTTTATATTAAGAATCGCTTGAGTGGTCTGTAAAGACTTGATAATTTAAGATCTTCTGACTAAGTGGTAAAAGCGTATTTTAATGAGTATTAGGTCTTACAGTCAGTTACAAATATAAAGCAGTACAGTGCCATACTGTAAGAAGCCATTTACTGCTGCTGTTGCAATCTTCCCTAGGTGATACATGTCATTAATAGATTTCATAGGTGAGCTCATTATGAAGAAGTGTGGCCATAAAACTAACCACAGATCCAAGTGGAAGCCTCTTTTCCTTTGCATCAGGGTTCCTCCTGCCTCTTACCATTCCTTCTTTTCTCCACAGGACCCCTACAGAAAATGCTATCTTCCCTCTCTGTTGCACTCTCCTAGGAGCAGGGATTTAGTTTCAAACAATGTAGGACCATGAAGTCCTAAAAATCTCAAGTCAAATTTCTCTGCAATTGATTAGTTACTAATTTCCTCTTCCTTATAGCTAAAAAAGAAGCAGGACTCATCTAACATCAGCAAAAAAACTAGCATTTCACATCTTAAACAGATGCTTAGCCTGGTCAGGCATTGTTTTGTGGAAACATGTTTTTGTTTCCACAAAAAACACAGAAGTTTAGCACTTACTTGTATTTTCTACCATTTTTTTCCAAGGCAGCTCCCCCATCAGTTCACAGTTCCATAAGAAGCTAGAGGTTGAGCCAGACACAACCAACAAAAAGAGGCAGGTATCTCCCCAGATGCTTCCAATTACTCCCTCAGAGCCCTGCCTTTTCTGCTAGCCCACACAGGTGTTGCAAACCAACAGTAAGGGCTGGCAACCAGTGTTTTTAGTAACTTGTAACAGAGAGTCAGAGGACACACCATGTTCAAAATCACTCACATGTGTTTCACAAAATCAAGAAAGGATTAAGCTTCTCAACTATGAAAGAGTTTCCACACCACCCATGAAAGCTTAGAACACCTCATTTCTCTTCATTTAAAACCACTAGATCTCTATGTCTCTCAGCCAAGTTTGTTTAGTACTGAAGCCACTGTTCTGGCCCATTTTTCCAGTGCATAGGTAAAGCTACAACCACTGGAAAAGGAGCAGACTCCCCCATCTTGGAAAATCCAGCAGGCCAGGCATCAGAAGAAGACAAGAAATATGAAAGCAAGAAATTGTTTTGATCCTTGCTTCTGCACATTTCCTCCCCTGACTGCAGGTTTCTGTTTGAGATGTGTTGATATGGGTAATGTTGATGTGTAGAAGGTACATGAGAAGTCACAGTTCCTGAAGAGTCGCACAGCACCTACAGGGAAATGACAGCACTCTCTTCCAGCCTCACCCCTGCTTCCAAAATCCAGGAAGATCTTCCTTGGTTACAAGGAAGTTAGATAGCGATGGGTCAATATGAAGTGTGTCTGATCCCAGAAACAATCTGGTTTTTACCAGTCATTTTGACCAAGCACATCCTGAAGCCTTCCAATTACAAACCAAGCTGGGTGTGAAAGATGTCTAGATTCCTCTTCTGCCAAAGAAGGGGAGGCATCTGAACATGTGCATGTCTGTCTGTCATGCACACACAATACATATCTTGGTGTCTGGTTTGGTTTTATTTGGCAATAAACAACAACAAAACAAACAACCCAAAAGACGAAGGTACCAAATGACACTAACATCACTGCTGCCATCTAGCAGACCTCTGTTCCCTCCTGAGCAGGATATTTCAATCTGTGGATATTATCTGCCTCTAGGAATTTCAGTAGTAACATCACTCTTCTTGCAAACTTTTAGAAGGTTTGTATAGAGATACAGATTTACAGATTACAGATCTAGCTGTTCTAAAGTTACAGATTTAGCACCATTTTTTTTTATTAAAACCAGACTGAAAACCAGTTATCT
The DNA here is from genome assembly GCF_034638445.1 of Ciconia boyciana. NCBI lineage: Eukaryota > Metazoa > Chordata > Aves > Ciconiiformes > Ciconiidae > Ciconia > Ciconia boyciana. Next base: position 29,430,950 of record NC_132938.1, read on the forward strand.
GACTTTACTTCCCTCTTGGACCTTCCTTTATGCTAAGCACTTCCCATCTAGCTCACTCTCTTTTTCTTTTTGGCTTGCAACATACTTGCGCTGTCAAACTAAATTACTTCTTGCAGTAAATTTCAGCTCCAACTCTCAGGCACTTTTTATTGAAGTATCTTGTTTGCCCTGGTATAGTTATAGTTCTCTTGGGATTTATATTATAAAATTTATTTTCATGGGTTTATAGCTGTGCAGTAAAAATTCTCATTGCACTGAAATTTGGCTTACAAGCATGAAAGAAAGAGAGCTTTTTGCTAATATTTAAACAGTTACATTGTAACATTTTAGTGATTTTTTTTTTAAATATTTCTAGATCTTTACAAGCAAGTCATTCATCTTCACGCTACTCTGAATTATTTCTGATACACTGTATTGAACAGAAAAAGATCTTACATTATCTATTAAAAGTGCATATCTGGCTTAAGGTTTTGATTTTAGAAGTTTCTAACTCAGTCAAAGCAAAATATTTTCTTACAGACCTTTTCTCCCACTACCTCTCTCCCCCCACTCCTCCACATCAGAGCTCTCCCTTCCCCACTGCCTCCTACTCCCTCCCTGGAGCTTCAGGCTCTCCTCCTGGGGAAGGCAGAAGCCAGCAAGCCCATTTTGGGTAATCTCCTCACCCCATCCCTGCTTTGTGATAGTACTATGTAACTGTTCTCTGAAGCAGAATTCTGGCAGCTAAAAATCAGACTATTCAGCAAGGGTTTGTTTCTTTAAGCAAAATAACGATGATCAATTTACTGACAATTACTTCAAGTGCCAAGGTAAATCTCCCAAGACAACTAAAATGTGATATACCCTTCCCCAAAATATTTTAATGCCTAGAGCACCCAAGTCGAAGATTATCTAACGTTTGAGACACTTCTACTTGGCACTGACTGTAGAAGTCAATGTTCTATGTGAACAAAATATAAAAAAGTGGGCTAGAATGCATACATAGTATAGTGTAAGAAATCCTGACTTCTTCCCAGGAATCAGACACCTTGAAAGGGTTGAACACCTCCTCATGTGGATGTTATTGTGTTAGGTTATACTTTATAGTGTTAGGCACTTTGCAGGTCTCTACAGTCAAAGATCTGGTTCATTGTGAGGATAAGTTCACGGGTGAATATCTGTTGAGCTAGTGTTTATAACATACTTGGCTTTATTTTACTGACTCCAAAACTTACCTTCAAATCAACCAGCTGCTAGCCCAAATCAAATTTTAAAATATGCTGAGTATGACAGTGTAGTGCTAGATTTCAATGGTGATCACTGAATAAACCCAAAGAGAACGTGATGCAGGCAGTGAAGGAGTGTAATGAATGCTTCCCATCAGGTTCTCACCTCAACACTTGACATGCCATAGCCTGGCCCACCCGCACACTTGTTACTAATGAGCAGCTCTCACTCTAGATTTACAGAGCTTAATAAGAGATCTGTTTTTAAGGAGGAATGGTAGTTGAGGCTGTAGGTTCATGAGCTGAGGAGGAGGGGGACAGCAGCAGGGCCAGCTAAAGGAGAGCCTGGTCTCCAGGAGGCAGCTGCTTGCTGGCCCCCACTCCCTGCAGCACACCAGCCCTTCGACTCTGCAGCACGACTGCTCAGAGACATGCTGTGAACAGGAGATTTCTTTTGGGCTAGAAATAACATTGCCTTGTGGAAAAGTGGATATCTAGCCCTGAATATATCAGGGTTTCAGGTAACACCACTGTCCCACAGATACCTCTGCTAACACAGTAGAGGAGCCAGCACGCAGCAACCCAGTGCTCAAGGTGACATTGATGGTGAAGTATCCAGGCCACCTGCTTGTCACAGGCAGTTCTACTGTCCTGTAGATCACAGCACCGTGATCGCAAGGCACTACAGCTGCAAGCCCTCATCAGAAAACCCATAAGCCTCAAAGTGCCTCAAGAAATTTCTGAACCCGGGATCCTTAAAGGAAAACCAGCAGTGACCTTTTCCAGCAAACAGCCCTTCATCATTTAAAAAAAAAAAATAGCAAAGAAAGTAAATACAACCTGTATTTGGGAAAAAAAAAAGAATAAACAGCAGATGGATAACAGGTTTCAAATTCACAGTCAGTTCAGTCTAGCAAAAGAGTATTTACACTTGAATAGATGGTAGCACAAAGCTGATTCCCATGCCATAGTCTTTAATAGTTTGCTCACCCTGAATGGCTGGAGTTGCCAGAGATAAAGATACAGCCCTGCAGCTGTATCCTCTGCTTTGTACACACTACATTATATAAAATACATGATACCAACAGAAATAATGCTAATCCTCAAAAGTACCTCCTGTAAGTAGACTCTTCCAGCACTAGAAGTTGGGCATGTTTGCAGTTCAGTGCTGATGTTTTCTCCCAGGGTCAAGGACTCAGCCACTCAGGATTTGCTTGGAAATTTACAGTGTCAGCAGGCATGACAACTGTAAACCTTGTACATGTACCATGGACAGAGAAAAAAAATTGCAGGTTAAAGGTATAGTTTTTCTGCCTTCCTCTATTCCTTCAATAACTCTGCCTACAAGACATCCCATTAAATCTTAAACATCAAGAGTCTTCCTGGTTCCAGAAAAATTAGGCCAATTACACCACAGGTATGGGACTGGCTTCTGATGTCAAACAGTTTCTATGGGATTAAGTTCCCCGATACCACTGAAGTTAAATTAACACTGATTTAATAAAAGCAATGTTTTACCTGGGATATGAAAGTCTACTTCCAGTGTGTACTAGAGCCCCAGCTCTGCAGTGGTTAAGAGAAGCATGGTTATTTTTTATTTGATTTCAAGATTTTATTTTGCTTTTAAGGAAAAATATAGTCCACCCCAGTTCATATCTTCATCTACATTTATAATTTATGTTCTGTTGACTGAGAGAAAAAGAACAAACATATTAAAATTTGATACCTGTCCTCCAAATGGAGGAAACATTTCACGACAGGATTTGCATTGTTTATCTCTGATCATCTCCACATTTAGTTGTCATTGCTGTCTTAAATATTGCTTCTATTTTTTCCTCAAGAATTGAGAAACAGCTTTTTGACAGCATTTTGATGAAATGCTCTAAGTACTGAACCATAACTCCACTTCCTGCGCTCATTCTGAACTTACTTTAACTGCTCACTGATGACTTAACCCAAAATATTACCTTTACCATTTGTTCCTACAAGACCTGCTGCCCTGCAGGGAAACCTCTCACAGTATTAGTTAAGGAAGTCAGTTCTGGAAATACTGGACATCAATGTTTTCTTTCATATAATTTTTTTTTGGCAAAAAATAACTTGATTATATAGCAAAAATATGGTATTCAGAGAGTCAGACATCAAAATAAAAACTAAGCAGTGGGTCAGATAACTTGAACCCCAAGCCACAATTAAAAAAAAAAAGAACAGGTAATTTTGCTTTTTTGCAAATGTTATTTATCTTGCCTGTTAGCAATTCAGACTTCACTCCGTCCCAGAATGTCTGAGTACTGACATGAATGAAATTAAGTAGCATAATGACATATCTCCACCTAACTGCTTGTCTTCTTTGCATAATCCCATTTTTATCATTAGTATTCAAAAGAATCTAAAGAATGTAAGGATAGTAGGGCAAAAGACACTGTACAAACAACACCGGAAAAATACATACTTTAAAACATATTTTAAAAATGGAAAGCCTAGAAGTAACATATCCTACTCTGAGACATAAATAGCTCTGCTTCAAGGGTAGGATTAGTCCTCCACTTAAACTTTTACAGAGCCTCATGACATTCCACCACTGCCACAAACTGCTTGTGCCCAGGGATTTTCAGGACTAATCCTCTTGAACACAGATTTATTGCAGCTTTGCCCTATCTTCAGATTATTGCATCCCCCTTCCTGCCATTACATCCTTGTATTCTGCATTTGAATGTCTTCGTTTTTAAGCTTGTGGTGCACGTTACTCTCTCCATCAGTTACTCTCTCCAATGAGAGAGCACAGCCAGTAACAGGTTTGAGATTTTACTCTGTTTATAATAAAAGATTTGATTTTTTTTTAATCGAGACAGCAATTACTATGATTGCATATGGGTCTAATTTATCTCCTTAAACAAATTTTGTGGTTATCCAGAGCATAATGCCATTAAAAATTTTACACAGCTGAGATCTATTATGAGGGAGAAAGAAATGCTTGAAAGGCAGATTTATGAACTATAGGTAATGGATGTTGCTGGATCCTGAAGCACTCCTACTGCAACTCCAAGTAGCTATTTTCAAGGAAGCCTAAGATTCCCAAAAAAGTTTAAGCACGTCCAGCTTTAGGAGACACCACGCTGTGTTGGCAGGTTGGTTGTTGCAGGGAGGAGCTCCAGTAGGTACTGCCTGCCTTTCCCATCCGCACAGGCATCCAGTTCAGGTTCAGCTGGCTCTGACAAATCGTTGGGCAGATACTGCTTGTCATCCCCTCTGCCCAAGGGCACTGTACCACTTCCAAAGCTGCAGGGCTACAGGTGAAGTGGGATCCTTTCTCCTGCTGCTGGAAGCCACGAGCTTCAAGCTTCTTGGCAGCCACCCTCCACTACCTGCTTGACAATAGTCTCCAGTTGTCCTTCCCATCTCATGTTGTGCAGCTCTCATCTCTGCAAGCTTCAGAAAAACCCTGTCGCTGCCCTCTTCCCTGGAAGCAACTGCTTGCTATTTCACCGGAGAGCCACAGTAGCATTCAACGCTGCTGCTAAGGGGTTAAAAGAGTCATGAGGGGGAGAGCTGCTCCCCACCACCACCTTTGACTGCTCAGGGAGACTTTCCCCAAAGTACAGAGACTGACATATACACACTACACTGCCTTACAGCCACTATAGGGAATGCAAAACAGAGCTGAGGGAAGCAGAGAACATAAAGTGCTTCTGTTTTACCTTGCCTTGTAGCACAAAGACAAGGAGTGATTTAACAGGGATGAAGGATGAGAAATTACTGATAGACAGGCCAGGCAGATTTGGATTTCTTACTGCTGCTAGACACCAATACTAAGAATTTATTACCTTTCTTCTGCATAACCCAAGTATTTACTTCCAGACTCCACACGCAATTAGCAGTGCAGTGTCTTAGTAACATATCCATTTATTTTTGTCCTTGGATTATAGTAGTGATCAGACCCATCAAACCAATCAGTGTGCCAAAAACTGTGCACAAATGGTGAGAAGACAATACATTTGAGCAAAGACTTATCAGAATTACAATGTCAAGAAAAAAAAAATTATGTGGAATATTTAAAACTCAGGTATACAACAATTGCATTGCTTACTACTGCACAGTTAATTTGCAATGATGTTATTAAGAATAACAAATTGCTACTACTTACGTACCTGATGTAGGATATGCAAAACTGCAAAAGTCAGTAGTATAGGTACACTGGCCATTAGGAAATATCTGGCCACTGTAACTCTGTGGTCTAGGAAACGCTATGTCAAGTTCTACTTCTGTACACATTTAAATAAATCTGGTTGATACAGGTGAACTAAATTACCATAAAGGCTGATTTATTAATTGGGAACAAAACATTACCCTATGAAAGCTTCATTAAAAAGCATTTAACTGTGACTAATGTTAGTATATCATTATGTATGATCTTAAACATTATTAAGTAGGAGTCTGACAAATGATTACTGCATGTCTTCTCAATGCCTCTCAGTAACGTATATTTGGTATATGGCTAAACTAAATGAGGACCTACCTTTGCTGAAGTCCTCAACCTTTTCTACAACAAATGCAAAACCCATTAAGACACATGCAATTCAATTTAATGTGACAAAAATCTGCCTCAGGAAAAGCATAAATATACCATTTCCATTTCTACACAGTATTGTAGAGTAGTTTTGTGGACTGGTTCCGTAACAGCATGGTCCTTATACACAGGTAGACAGATGGATTTTGTAGACTTAGGATAATTTGAAGCATGTCACAGTAATGAAGCATGTGCCTTTTTTTTTCTTTTAATTCTGTCAGTTCTGTGACAGCAAGAATTATCACCCCAATACACCATGTAAGTGTGCTTGATTTTCAGCACATCAAAAGTAAAATCTCCAGATGTATTCCTGTGGCATTCATTAACATGGAACTGGAACAACAGGACCAAATCCAGATCAAGAAAAGAGGTTATCTGCCTTTCTCAGGTAGGAATTGTTGGAGAGAGGGAGAGAGAGAGAGGCCAATGAAATTACAAGCCAAGGTTGCCTATTCACAACTTCAGAAGTTTTATAAGAATTTAAGAATCCATCTATCACAAAAAAGGCAAATGCAGGTGCTAACTCACTTTTGTGAGTTTGAAAGCACCACTATGAGTGTCTTTCTTAAAGGGAGGATCACTTAACCTTCCTCCCAAGTGTCACAGGCTTATCAGCAAGCATTTGCTTAGATGCTCTGTGATTTACAGTCTAACAAAAGGAGAGGAACTGCCTTGCAAACAGGCTTAGGCTATGGAGAATACCTTCAGGGACCGAATGTCAACTCACATGCCCTCTAGAAGGAGCAAGGATCTGGAAGATCCAGCCTATATCGTAGCTACTCTCAATGTTCATTAAGTAACCACCAGACAATGTTACATTTCACAAGTTTTTGATTGCATCATGCCATTTTTAAGATATGATGTTCAATTATCATAGCTAATGATAAAATGATTATCCATTAAAATAATCCATAAAAAAACATTAAAATAATGAATCAGATATTACCAGTATTTCCACAGCATGGATGAAAATGCACTTACATATCAGACAAAATTAAAACAGCAGTAGGTGACAACAAAATTTAAAAAGAAAGCTATTAGCAGTATGAGTTACATGTAAAACAATTTGCAAAATAATTTGAAGTAGTCTGAACTGAGAACACTGAAAATAAGATGACCAAGTAGAAATCTCATTAAATGTTCTTCAAAACACTGTACACTTTTGCACCTAATGTTTTCAGTCAAAATCCTGCTCTATAATATTCAGCATATGCTCTGATGCTTTATACTGTAACCAGTATATTGTGCTGTATAAATTATTCAGTCATGCTTTACAAGCTATGTAAAGCCTGTATGCCAGGAATCTGTGTGCATAACCATTCTGTATTTAAACAAGCAGAAAAGCCACTATAGAAAATCTTGCCTTCTCAAACAAGTAAAATGTGGTTCCAAATCTCATTATTTTTTTCACCCTCTTCTTACAGGATCACAACAACAGCTGCTTGCATGATGGATCTACGCAGATATCCTCTGGATGAACAAAATTGCACACTAGAAATTGAAAGCTGTGAGTTACTGGAGGGAGAGGGTTGGACAAATGACAGCTGTGGATTGAAAGACATTCACGGGTTAGGTAAAACAGGAGCAAGTTGTTCCAATACTGTGTGTCCAGTGAGCTTGCACACTGAACATACCCAGTATATTTCTATAATATATAAGCCACAATATATTTCTATAATACATAAGCCTCAATATGTTTAATTCACAATATTTGGTTGATCCAAGCTTGTAAGATGTCTTTCAAAATCTCTTGTCAAGGAAGGGAGAAGAGTATTTCTTGATGACTAGATCAGAGGACAGCAACCGAGCACTGTCCATCTTCAGTGCCTGATCACCACAGGACCTGAATGAATTACCTCACCTCAGTGCATTCATCTCTAACATCGAGATTAACATCTGCCTCATGTGGTGGTGGGAGGATTGATCAATTACTCTTACCAAAACACTTGGAGGTTATAAAAGGAAACAACTTGATCCTTCAGCACCAAGGTTAATGAGAGCTTTGCCATTGTCTTCCATGAGCATAGGATCAAGGCGTGCTGTTGCAAATTTTTGTCATGAACATAGCTTTTATACCTTTTATGATGCTAGCCTTTGAAGAAATGCCTATCAAGCTTTTGAAAATAAATTCTATTCTGTCGTTGGTCAAACCAGCTGCTGCCACTGACCATAGAGCAATCTGTCTAAACAAACTAGTTAAGACTACATAGAGGGCAAGGCAAAATAATGCAGCAGTTTTCTAAGAACTTCCACTTGTCACATTACAACTGTTGCACTGTTAGACTTAAATTATTTTTTTATTATAATAATACTTCTCTCTAAAGTATCAAGTTCTAGAAAGGATTGACAGATTTCCCCAAATCCAGTATTTTGGTTCAGCTCACTGAAGAGAAAGAACAGTTTTAGCATTTGAACTTCCATTCTGATGGATAGTTTGAAGTATTAAATAAACAGAGAAACAAGCTGATCCAGGACTAAGGGGTTTTCCTTATCTACCAAAATAATTTCCTAATACTTATGTCATCCACAAAAGCAATGTTTTCATTGTTTGTAGCACCTCCCATTCAAGCAACTAGAAGTTATCAGAAGTCCAGTAAGTAGTTTTCATTCTGCAGAAACTCGTGATATTAGATTTTTCTCTGGACTGAAAAGGGGTTAAATTCCTAAAAACCTCACTGCATCAATTTTCAAAAGGATTCTATTAGTCTTCATTTGTTTAGATTTGACAAATAAAAACAATTTCACAGTGCCAAAACAATGGAATATTTACATATAAAAAGTTTAATAGTGTGGTAACACAAATATAAAATAAATAAGTCTAAACCAAAGAAGACAAAATCACTTTGAGGCTTAGAAAATGTTGCTGGGAAAGATTTCAGTTTATTCTGAACTGCAGAGGTTTTCATCAGTTGAGTATATGTAAATGTAATATATCTCAACAGATCTGTGAGATGGAGATTGTCAGGCACTGAGAAAAGACTACAGTCATTCTAGAGCACGAATGAGAGACAGCATGGGCTCTCAGCCCAATGTTTATACTTGTTTATAATTTCTACTTGATGGCACCAGAAATATGCCTTATTTAAAGCATTGAAATGGGCACATACCTTCAAAATTACTCTCCATAATGAAGTATTTTGGGTTTTGTAAGTACATAATCAATATCAGCCTTAATATAAATCAGTGGAGGTGCAGCTTTTCATTTAGATTTTAAATTGTTTGGTAAGCAACTTGAAATGTTTCCCCAAGAATTATTCGTTTTTGCTCCTTTTCCTGGAATGTCATTTTACAGTGATTTTAGAAATTCTCTGCCAGCTTGAGAACAACGAACCTTTTATTCCACCAGGAAAAGATTTCAATCAAGGAAACATTCACAGTAGGCTTAATGAAAATTATTTTTACTAGAGTGCATTGTCTGAACAGAACCTGCTCATTTATTTCTTTAGAGATTCAGAAAAAGGTGGGGGTTTTTTTTAAGATCTTAGTGTTTTGGCACTGCAGGCAGCCATCTCGGAAAGAGAAGCAGGGAGATGGTGCTGACAGTGTTGTCAAGGTTCCCTGTGAAGCACCTCAATAACTGCAGTCCCGAGTCACCGCAACAGCTTATTCTCTGTTCACCATTCAACACATACAGGGAAGTCTCTGGAAGGACATACTGGTTATGCACCATAGTAAGCCCCTCCAACAGATGCAGTAGCGTGGCAAGCTGGGCCAAGCCAATGTGCATGTAATGAATACTTGTGTTAGACCAACATGCCTCAACCTTCCCTGTACACCTGCTTTCAGTTAGCCTGTCCGTATCTACAATGCTCTGAGTTGACTGAAGCACCACAAACCCACACCCCTGCGTACAAACACATATACAGCCATTTTCTTCTCATTCCCAAGAAGCAGAGGCAGTAGGCAATTTTAGCTTCCCTTTCCAGTGCTGCCCATCTCCCTACTGATCTTCCCAGGTACTTTCTGCTAGTGCAAAACTCTGTCCAAGTCTCATAATCCACCACCTTACAGGACCTACAGAGCCACTCATTAAGCTGCATGGTTGTCATACTCATCCTTGGGCTTTTCCATTCCCTGCCTTTTTTGGCACAAAACAGTTTTCTTGGTGTTGCTTGCTGCTGCTTGGCTCATCTTCTGGCTTAAACTTAACAGGGCATGCGATGGATGCATTTGGAGAATGAGTCATTTCTTGATTTTCAAAATAAAGTGCATAACACATCTCTTCAGTAACTTTCCTACCTGATCAGCAGAGGAAATTAATATACATACGGTACCATAGCAATCAAAATGGGCGACTTCATACTGAAATTGCCTTCATCTTGGATTCATACCTGAATTTATTTGCTGGGAGATTGTTGATTTGAAGTCTCCAGCCCAATCATGACTAAAGCTGATCGAAGTACATGAGCATTTATCAGCTAGCAGCCCAAATAACAAAACCAGACTGACACTTGGCTGGCTCATACCTCTTTATTCACAAGCTTTCACATAAATGAAGCTTTGTAGGGATGAATGCTCAGTGAAAATGGACTTAGATACTACCACTGAGACCTCATCAAGAATCAAAATTAACATCAGATGGAATAAGCAATTAAAATGCTAACACAATCAGGGATGAGAGAATACCATGTCACCCATGTGGCCAGTCACACATCCCCAAAAGAAAATTGCTTTTCAGACCTTTTGAACACTTAATATAAATAATTCATGTCTCCAAAGATATATATGTTTATATGTTAATACTTCTTGAGCCAATCCAAAGAAATCAACAAAATCTTCACTCACAATTTGCCAACAGGTCAAAATTGGCAAAGTGCATTACTTCTCGTTAATATTTAGCTCAGTTCTCCTAACAACTGAGTGATTTTCCAAAAGCACAATCATGCTTACTTGCTACTGAAAGCCCACAGATGGTAGATGTGTCAGGAGCACTGGCATCTTTGACAATCGTCCACCTAAAATCCACCTCCTAATGCACAACAGCTTTTCTCCTCTGCATGTCTAAAACTCTTGAAAGTTATTGTTCATCTACATGGCAGGAGAATATGATTCTGAAGACCAGGCTTCCTACTTCTCTCTTAGGCATTTGAGTAAAAGTAAGCCAGTTGTCCTGAGTACTCAGCACTTGGTAGCACCCATTAATCTCCTTGAAAGCTACTGGGGGGCAAAGTGGAGAGGCTGAATAAATAGGTGATAACTGTGACCGCTGCCTCTCTGTTAGTGCCACATGCATTAGGCATGTGACATTTTCTTCCGTGACAGAACCAGTTTATGAGATTCCCACCCTCAACCTCTCCTTCCAGCTCCTGCATCGCACTTCAGCTATTCAGCTTTCTGTTGTGCCAGTATACAAATCTTCACAGAGCTAGAATGAAAATCAAATTGTTAACATTTTCTTGGTTAAAAAAATATCCCTTTGAAAGAAAGGGATATTTCCCTTTCTACCTCAATTTTGAGAGAGACAGGAATTAAATAAACCCCAGGGCAGAACTGTTCCTTAAATAAAAGGGCCGGGGAAGGTGGTGCTATAATCACTAAGCAATCCTGGAACTGCCTGTGTAACAGCACGTAGCATCTCTCACCGCTAGACAGATACTGTGCACTACATGCACTGTCAGACCATTTTCAAAGCACTGGAAAGTGGTTTTGTTCAGTCTTATACTGTGTACAGTTATATGGTTTAACCCACGTGGCACCAGCTTCCAGAGCAGTACAGTTCGTGGAAACCATCACTGAATAATAATTGCTACTTTGAGGAGATGTACTCTAAGTTGCCATTGCCACTGACTTTCTTCTTCTGCTACCTACAGTCTTCTTGGCTTCAGCAGGAATGTAATAACAGTAACATTGACCTTCTTTTAATCCTTTGTTTCTTAACAGCATTTTTATCCTTGGTGCTGCCAGTAATCATGCAAGCTTGATGCATGCAGAAAGAAAACAATAAATGAAACTAAACACATAGACAGCAAAAAGACCTGTATGGATGTGTAAATCTATGCAATACTAATAGTCCTAAATCTAGTAGCTCTCAGCAGCATGTAATCTGACATAGAAGTAACATGTCTGATCTTCAGCTGGTGAAAACTGGCATGGCTCCATTTTTGTTGATTAAACCACCGCAACTCGCACTCACTGAGAAACCTCCCTGTCTGCTTTTTTATTAGCTGTTTCAAACATTTGTTCCAAGTGGAGGACCCTTTCCTCAGCCCCACCCTTTAAATTAGATCTGATCAGCAGAAACTCTGTAAATTAACTCAGAAATGAAGATAAATGTTTATGAGGAGAGTTCAGTGCCTGTAGAAAATATGCATGACAATTTGGAATTTAAGCAAAAAGACAAAGGCTGAATAATAAACCAAATCAAAGGTCTGTATGGGCATGTAAAATATCTAGCCTGCATTTAAACAGGAGCAGTTATTAAACTGATCTCCACTCTCCTGCAGATGTAAATGCATGGCTCGCATGGAGGTGCATACCTGCAGGGGCAATCACAAGCAGTATGGACTGTGCAATAGAAACAGCAAGAAAAGCCTAACAGTTAAACCAATGCTGAGGCACTAGACCATGGTCAAGATGGATAATGTGTTCTTCACATCATTGTTAAAGTCCCCTAAAAAAACCCTGAATTTTATGAGCTTTATGTTCTTCTAATCCTGTGTACAAGGACACTAGGGCTGCCAAGTGGTTCCCTGAACAGCATCCCTTGGAAACCATGTCAGTTAACAGATTTTACACTCAGATTCACAAGCATTACACTCTGCACCATGCTGTCCCCCTGTGCTTGAAGTCCTGTCTGCTTCCTCAATTCAGTCTCGCTTATTTACCCAGGCCCAGACTGTGACTGGACCGTGCATGGATGTGAGGTCAGAAAGCTGCTGCAAACTGCCCCCTCTCCCTCCCCAGCTCCCCCTCCACATGAGAGCTCCAGGATCTCCTTCGTCCCTAAAGGCTGGCAGGAAGGTGGCATCTGTGCGAGTCCTCTCCCTGTCCCAGGGTGCTTCCCCACCTCTAAACCGAGGAAGCTGGATACACGTTTGGCCCTCCAAAAGCTCAGTGCTCCCTAGTGCATCCACAACAGCTGCGCAGCTCTGTAGCGGTGCCAGAGCACAGCAATACTGTAGCACATACAACCTGTCCCTCTCTTGAGTTCCCCTGTGTTTTTAAGGGACACTTACCCCTACTGCAGACGGAGCATGCACCAGAGGAACCAGGCAGTCCCACAGATGAATTGGTCTTAAGCTACTCAAAGAATAGATGAACATAGCAGTATTTGTGAACAGAAAGGCAGTGCGTCATTACACCTCACAGGGATGTTGTGGAAATCAGCCAAAGACAATCCTTGAAAATCTACAGTGCTAAGAATTGTTCCTTAATAATACTTACCAGGGAGTAATTTAAGGCACTGCAAATAGCAGCAAAACAACTGTGCTACACAGGCATGGAAAAGAGCACAAAGAATCAAACACTGCCCTATTATCAAACCTCTCCAGCAGAGCAGCCAACGCAGGGATAATACATGCTTATATTGAGCTAGCAGATTATTTTCATTTAAAAATTACATTTCCAGCTTTCCCGAAGCTATCTTACAGGACAGCAGAAGCTATGTATGCACAGCTGACAACCAGATAAATGTATACATTTAGGAGGAGGAGAGCATTTTGGCTGCACATATTCCTTCACACAGATTTTCACGGCTTTGCTCAAGCAGTTCACCTTGTTCCAAATTCTGCAGCAGCAGATGGGGAGACCATATCAGAGGCTTTACACCTGTTTCAGTGTCTAATACCGTGATGGCCATTGGAAACTTCTGTGTATAAAATCAAGGGATTTTATAACTGGAACTGCTTCATCAGCAGAGCTGGGATCTGTAACAATCCATTTCTCACAGATTAGCATATCCTGGGACAGAGAAGACTTAATACTTGGCTGGAGGTTACCCAGACTGCTTGGCACTCTGACGTGAGCTCTGATGGATGTCAGCTTGGCAATTTAAGATGTTAAATTCCCCAGCTGTTAGTTCTGCTGTACCAAGTAGCCTCTGGCAAGGGCTACAACTGCTATAGCAGTTCACAACCCAGTGCCTTGGCACAAGCCCACTGTCCCTGGCAGCAGCTGCGGCAGGCTCTGGACCAGCATGGATGAGATGCAGACACATATCTCAGCTGATAAAGGAGCAGACAGAAGGAGGAGGCAAACAACCAGGGACAGTAGCATCAAACTGCTTCAGCTAAATCACCCAGCGCTTGTCTGACAGAGACTTCTGACTGCACACAGCTGCCCCACTCTAGCATCCTTCATTATAAATACATGTGCTGACCTCACCGCACCACCTAGAAGATAAGACAGGATACTGTCATTACTCTAATACTCTTTGTCGCTTTGAAGTCGCCAGGATCACAATCACGGCGTGACCTTGTGGACTAAGCTTGCTCCTGGCTTTCTCTCAGCAGAAGAAAATAATGGGCCAACAACACCACTCTGACAATAAATTAAATCCCCATTTGCAGTTTCTCTTCCAGCATCCCCCAAACTTAAGTGAAATCTGTTTCACTGTCACAGGAGAGGAAGGGCCAGGCTGTGCTCCAATTTGGCAAAGTTATTTACTTATTGGCAAGCTACTATGTGTTTTACAACAGGTCTGAGCAGATTATCAGAACTGTCCCTTTGGTCTCAAAAATCTGTGTCTCTATGACAACTATGTAATGCTGCAGCATGATTCAGGGATCGACACTGCAACACTGAACCATGTGTTAGCTTTGTCAGCAGCACTTTCAGAAACCACTTCACTTGTGTGAGTGAACTGAACAAGCCATAGAAACCTGAACAGAGTGAGTTGGGGAAAAGAGGAAGATTTGTTTAGTCAGCTACGGTATAGAAAATGGCAATTCTCTCTTGACTCCATTGTTTTTATCGCTGTCCCTGCTTCATGTAGAAATAGGCCTAGCACTAAATATATGTAATGCTTTGATGAAAGCGCAACCAACTTGAAGTGATATTGCAGTGAATCAATAAAATACCCCACTTGAACCTCTACATAGTTTGTTGCCAGAAAAAACAACAACTGTGTTCATACCTAAACATTCATTATTGCCTCTATTGGCAGAGTGGTCTGACAGAATGAGATTTGAACGGATTTATTACAGCTCCCTGCCTGAGACAAGACTGCATTGATCCAGGGTATGATTGCATTTGAACTACCAAGGATGTAAGAACCTACACCTCAAACAAAAAGGGCTATTTTTATTAGAGATGAAAAACCTGTCTTAAATCCAAGCTTTCCCAGACAGCTTTTCCTTTGCCTGTCTGCAGGCACCAGATATCTAGTAATTTATTCATGCCTGGCAATAAAAATTCACTAATGAATATGACTGTGCTGGTGCGTGAGGCAGCAAGAGCTTTGAGCTGGATCCACTCATGTCTTTTCCCTAAAGTATCCAAAGCCACTAAAAGGGCATCTGGTCTCATCCTGCTTCTTCTCACCAAGCATATCAAATTGCTTCTACAGAAGGCATAGTTTCTCCCCTCCCAAAGGAGCTCGTTGCTCAGAGTATTCTAAAAACCAGTTGCAAGGCCCCTTCCCAGTTAAAAAAAAAGGCCAGAAGGGCGCTCAACTCTATGCCTCTTTTAAGATTCCATCTTTCTGATGTTTCTAATGAGGGCGGCTTGCACCCCTCACAGTTGCTTAGGTTCTGCCACATCTGTAAATGAAGAGCTTCTCTCACTCACTGCCTGTCAGACTCCCCCCGCTGCCCCATGAGACGTGCAGCCATAAACCCGTGTCCCAGCATCTGTCGCTTCCCACAGGCCCTGCAAAACCTAGCGGGGGGGAACTCATTTTCTCCACTTTGACTTGTCTCTGGTTATTACAGTGTAGCGGTGGGAATAAGAGTTCTCTTCTGCTTCTGGCCAATTCCTTTAACTGCTCTAAAATACATACTCAGCCCTAAATTTATTTCTTTCAAACTCGGTGAGAGAGAGAGGTATCTGTTCCAAAACTCAGATCACTCAAACAGTGGGATCTTTCTGAGATTAACTATCTGAATGCAAAAGGCAGAAGAGTTCCTGCCTGCCCATCTTGACTTAATCTGCCAGCTAGAAGTGATATGAGGTTCTTAGCATTTCATCCAGTTCACAGCATTCACAATTCACCAGTGTGCAGGCGGGTCTCCATCCATGCCTTCTTCTGTACGCCCATTGCTGCCTGCTCTATGACATGCACAAAATGCCTTATTTCACAAGGGCTTTGCAATGGATCAAATGCCATATTCAAGCAACTAGCTCCCACAAACCCTAGCAAAAGAATAGTTAACACCAGAAAAATGGAAAAGCACACTTTATCACAGCACACTCATAAAACAAGCAAGACAGTACTTTAGGAAACATCCCAGAAAGAGCAGGCATGGAGATCAGCACACATGTTGCTGGTGTCATCCCATATACTGCTCATTGGGACAGCAAAGTGGCTACTCTCTGGGCAACACATTTTGCAATTTGAAACACCCTTTAATCATTTCTAAAGACATTCAGATAATACACCCTAGGGCACTCCGCATACCCTATGCAAAATACACATCACTGCAAATTCACTCTCAGAAGGATCACCCATGGAGACTCCGCACGCACACAGCAATCTGTAGATCCCCATTAACTTCTGACATAGCTGAAATGCCATCCTTCTGAGCTGCAGAGAACATGCTGGCAGCAAAACAGGAGTGGTTTTAAAGTTACAGCATGAGCATCCACAGCAGCAGATTTAAACATCACGGGGACAGAAAGACTAGCACAGAGCTGTAGAGCTGAGCAAATTGTTTTTCAGACACTCTGAGAGGCAGATTCACAAATAGCTTGTTGATATTGAAACTGAGAAATCAGCCAAATAGGATGTTTCGGTTTTTTCACATCAAAATTTAAAATGTATTTTTGGCTCAGTTTAAGTCATTCCTTACTGCTCATCTTTTAAGTCAGTCACTAAGCTAAAATAATTCATTCTTCACAGTACACTAGTGTTAAGCCACAATGACTGCTCTGTTTCCACACTTTGGAAAGAATTCTTTCCCCAGAGGAGTATAAGCCAGTTATTTTACTTTCACAACATATTTTTACACTGCACACAAATTTAGAAGTTACTCAGATGCTGATAGTATAGTCTATATGACTTTCCCTTTTTATTTTCAAGAAGATGGATAACTTGTCTCTGTGGATATGGATGCATAGATTTTAATAGCAAATACTTGACACTCAACAATTTCAGTGCATGAGCACATGAAATTAGCCACGTCACCTATCTGGTATATCTTAAGCACTCTTCTGTTGCACACAGAGGAATGCAGAGTTATTCTCACGACTGGTCTTCTCATTTTAGTGGCATCTCAGTAGCATCAGAGGTACCGATACAGGGCCCAGGCTGTCCCCTGGTGACCGCAGGGGACAGGAAAGCTGGGGCCACGTCACTTCCCAGCGCAGCCTCACCAGGTCCCCGTCTTCAGCCTCTGGCAGCCCCCAGGCCAGGGGAACAGCAAAAGGAAAAGCTGGGCTTGCTTTTCAAAAGTAAGAGTTCATTTAGAGGAGGGGCTGATTTCTCTGGAAACAGCTGTGCTCTTAAAGGAGTCTGTAATTCTGCAGTCAGAGCAGCAGGAAAAATAATCTCTACACCTGGTCATATCACATTTTTGGAAGAGCAGGCATATTGTGCTTTGAGATAATGCAGTTGTCCTGAGATGTTACAGCCATAAGTACAGTTTATGTATTTACTTGTCTTCTGCCAAGGTGTGAATTGCCATATAAAACAAACAAAACCCAGAACAAATTGGAAGATTCTGGTACTCATAGATTCGCTTCAATTTATGAGAATGAAGCCTTGCCCCAAATGCATCTGGGTTTACAGATGTCATAAATTTTGAGAAATTCTCTGTTCAGGGCCTATCTACTCTGTGTCTTGATCTATACCTATGGCTCCTTGACACTGCAATAATACAAATAAACAAAACACAATGCCTCAAGGCTCAATGTGGAAAGACTGCTTACCTGACCTGGGACAGCATTAACATGAAGTAGTTTTATTAATTGGGCAGCATACTCACACACGAGTCCTCCAGCCCTCAGGAATCTACTTTGCAGAACTGAGAACAGAATTGAATCCTTCAGATAAAATTCTTAATGCTTCCTCCAGTAGCTTTCTGCTACCACTTCTAACAGCTTTATTTATTTATTCATCTTCCTCATAAACTTAAAGCAACAAACATTAAGTGCAAGAGCAGACTGTACAAAGAAACATCAGTCGTTATGAGTAAACCACAGCGTGTGGGAAACTTCAAGAAGAAAACATTGAGCATTTCAGTTGTGTTTGAAGAGTTCATTGATACTGATATGATTTTTCACTGAATTTATCTTTTGCGCTGATTGGCAGCCCTCAATTAATCGGGCTTCCATCAAAATAGCAGCACCAAGTTTCCCAGACTGCCAACCCAGATCTCCCTGGCCATGCAGGAACCATCTGTGCAGAGAGGTGCACGTTTGCCTCCCTCGGTCTTTCAAATACCTGTTACCAAATACCTGGAGTGCAAGCCTGGTTTGTACAAGGGACAATTGTCCATCAGCATGTAGATAGAAACCAAATTAGACAACGATTCATTTCACACGAGACACTGGACACCAGGATCAGGGCTGCGTAGCCATAGTGCTGATGGCCAGGGAAAATGGAAATGCTGTGTAGTAACTCTAAGTACAGATCTGAGCTAATGAAGCAGCACCTAAAGGTTGGTAGATTGCTATCCAGTATATCTGTTCCTGCTGGTGAGGTGCAATTTTGGCTAATACCCTCAATGAGTTACTTTTAACTCAGAATATATGGCTAATCTCCTCAACAATGTATCTCCATTCTCATTCATTTATATTCTGTAAGTGCCTATGAACACTAAATTACCTACAAAGACTTCTTCCTGAGAAAACACACGGTTATTTAACATATTACCATTTCTAATCCAAACCACACAGAGCATGACTGCCTTATTTGAATTCACGTTTAGGGTCAAAGCAACAGAACCCATAATTCAAATATTTCACACACTTACTGTGGGCAAGAATTTGTATCAACAAGATAAGGCGCACAGAAAATTATTCAGCATCCTTTGATTGTAAGACCTTGGACCTTCTCTCTCTATGGAGTGCCTGCCCCTCCATTAACACCTCGTATTAGTCCACTAATGAGTGCGTGCCACATGTCTGCCTCCACAGAAAACTGCAGATACTAAGCAGACTTTGTACATCAACCACCTAAAAACCCTGTTCCTTGACTTTAGCCTATGCTTTTAGCCACAGAAATCCCCTATTCATTCTTTAGTGCTTAAGGAAAAATGGCAACCATAGCAGTATCACGGACAGCTTGGTGTCCAAGAAGCCATTCATCTCCTCGGTGCAGGACTGTACTCCTGAACCCAGCCTGTTCATTGCCCAAGGGAACATGCAACTTGCTAATTCTGATTTTCAGCCCAGGCTGTACAGTCATACCAGACTAGTAAGGCCTAACATTTCTCTACATACCCCTGTCTTTGGCTTATCATTGATTTGCCAGGGTGAAATTAATAACACAACATGTTGGTAAAGTATGCTATATTCCTTCTATACTTCCCCTTTATGCACTTCAGGTCTCCCTACAGAATGGAGATGGATTGATTTTGTATAGTATTAAAGCCTATGGATGAAAAGTGGTGGATATTTTCTTAGTAGTAACAGAATTTTGGTATTTTCTACTGTAGTTTTGCTATTTTGTTCCTTATCATTGCTAGCACAAATTTAGTCTCAGCAACACAAGCAGCCCAAAAAATGCTGGTAGCTTGCACTGCTTAGCCCAGCTGTGAACTGCAGTGTCATGGTGTTAAAATGATGCTGGCTTATCTCAGTGCCTTAGCAGAGGGAAATTTTCTCAGGAGAAGCCAATGCCATCCCAGCTGTGTAAGCAATGGGAGTCATTTCTATAGAATCAAGAGCAGAATTCAGTCTGAAGCTCCTTTTTTTTTCCTGTTACAGCTATAAATCTATTACCAAGTACAGATCTGAATGTATTTTTCTCTAAGTTTTGGTCCTTTGTAGGACTTTCTTGCTCCTATTTCTTGGCAGTACAGAATTAGTATTTACCTATGGTTACAGAAGTAAAGCAGATCAGTGACAAAGTTTTAAAACAACAGTCAAATCTGCATTTTCTTTCATGGTCTTGTAACAATGTCATAAAGAACAACATCGTATTTTTCAGGCAAGGCTTTTTCCCCAGTGAAGTATATCGATTCAGTAATGTGTAACTATTGTGGCAAAATATGCATGCAGAAAAAGTGTAATACCGGCACAATACATGTGCATTGTAAAACATATTTTCTAAAAAGAGTCAATATTTCATTTTCAAAAGTCAAAATAGTTGGTATTTTTATTTGAAATTAATTTTGTTTAGAAAAGTACTTTTTTCACTCAATTATTCTTAATTTTGTCTGAATGAAAATTTTCACGTAGCTCAGTATAACTTTAAAACTTTCTACAATTGTTCATGAATTGAAAATTCAGCTACTTACATAGTCAGAACAGTGAGTGAGACCACCATGAAAACTTCATTCTCATTGTTTATCTAAAAAGCCTAAGTACAGTGGCCTCGTACTTGCCCCCATATTTATCTCTCTGAAAAATTTACGCACCTGAATTAAGTAATTAAATTTTTAAAAGGGTTTTCACCATCTCAGACAGGGGAACACAATATTGCATAGAAATAGAAGGTGTGCTTGCGTAAGCCGTGCTGGCATAAGTAAGAAACACATCTCCTGCTTCATCTGCAGTGTGAGTCCTGTTGAAAACAGAGACCCCACTGCCTTAAACAAAAGCAGGTTTAGGCTTGACATGCTGGAGCACAAACCAGATGGACCTGGATTTCAAATGCCTTTTTCACCGAGTACAACAGCTGTATCTAAAATTGGGGGAGTCTGCCTGGCAACCAAATGAGAGCACTTAGAAGTAGATCTTAATTAGTCAAATGAAATAAGTGCTCAAGGGCAAGATGTGTTTACAATACAAGCAGACAAAACTATGTACCATGCAATATTGACTGAACTAAACTAACTGAATGCTAAGCAGCTGGACCTCTGTTGCTAATGTTTACATAATGTGCTTATAAATAGTGTTGTTCTCTTTTTAACTTTGTAAAGCAACTCAAGTCAGAAAAAACTTCCAGGATTATGGCTCAGACTGGGATAGCCATGCATTGTACAGCAGCTCCAGATGAGAAAAAAAGAGGAGGAAACTGAGGGGTGAAAAGAGTGATTTGCATCAGACTTATAAACTCTACATAAAATGTGCTCCTGACAGCACTGCAAGCAAGTTACCTTAGTCTGGTTCATATGAAGGTGTGGAAGTCCTTTGAGTTAGCAAAAGAGGTGAGGGACAGCAACACTGGGCTTCCAGAAGAGGTCAGGTCTCTCTCGGCACGCCGAGGTCTCTCATCCTGAGTCAGGCACTCGCAGCCTGTGCTGCCAGGATTGGAGTAGAAACAATTTGTGGTCTGCATTTTGCTGCTCCTGAAAATGGATTTTTTCCCCTCCTCATCAAACTAGGGGGAATGAAGGGTAGAAGAGAAAAGGGGGGGGGGGGGGGGCAAGCAAACCTCACCAGAAGAGGTCAGGAGCTTTGGTTCAACTTTCTGCAGATTGAGATACAGCTGGTATCCAGTATAAGTGTCTATTCAAAAGGAGAACAAGAAAGGGAGAAGGAGAAAGCTCAAAACAGATTCAGGAAAAAGGCATCTGGGAACGAAAGCAAGAGAAGATGACTGGGACTTCTGACACTTGCTGCTGGAAAGAAACAAGCCCTCTCTTCCCAGCTCCAAACTCTCAAGGACAGTCTGGTACCAGCAGCAAGTGAACTGGATGCAAGGCAAGGAAACTGTTGGGGTTAATCTCCTCATGCACAGCCTCTGCCCTGATCGCTGTTGACTAGCCTTTAGACAAGAACACGATGGTGTGACTTCAGAACTTTGCTGGTTTCAACCCCACAGGAGAAGAGGAGTCAGGCAAAGAAGCGAGAAATGTGGAAGCAGTTGAACAAACAGATCTTCAGCAGTTGTAACTACCAAAGTAACTAAAAGTACCATTTTAAAACATCATGCTTCAGAGCCCCTCAGACTAGATTATGAGATGAGAAACTAGCTAAAGGTCTGTGGAAACTAATGTATGATGGCTGTACTTATCAGGGCTGATTTGTTAATAGCAGTTGTGCATCTGTACATGTTACATGTACAATTACACAAGTGTCTAGTCTGCACGAGAAGGCACCAGTCAGGAGCACACACTGCACACTTGCTTTGTTAAAAAAAGTTTAAAAAGCAATATCATTGCTACTACTTTTGAGACAACAGGTCATCAAAATGTCTCAAGTCCAAAGTTAAATCACTGGCACTGCTCGCTAAACTTTTGCATATAAGAGACCTCTGAGTTTTCAGTGACATTTTGGCCACTGAGTTACTATGGGCAGGTTGCTTATTACTAGGGAAAATGCATGGGCATGAACAAGGTTTTCTAATTGCAATTTAATTTACATGAATTACACAAAGATGTGTAGAGTCAGAGACTCTCAACATCAGGCTAAAAATCATCACTCCAGTGACGAAGTAAAAATGTGAGTTGTAAAGGTGAAAGACATGAGACGGGCAAATCTGGCTGCAGTGGAACATGTCAGACCCTTAACTGCTGTACTGTCTCAAATCGAACGTCTATGTCGCCCATCATCTTGTCTCTTGGCCACTTGACAGTGGCCAGCAGCACACGGCTATGAAGCTAGAACAGAGCATAGGACATACATGCTGATATTTCCCCAGTAAACTCCTCCAGTAAGTGTTCTGCACTTCGGTACCTCAAGTCAGAAGTAGTATCGTTGTGTTTAATAACTTGGATAGATTTTTATTCTGTATATGTATGATAGCTTCGGAACAAGCAGAAG
Source organism: Ciconia boyciana (assembly GCF_034638445.1). Lineage (NCBI taxonomy): Eukaryota > Metazoa > Chordata > Aves > Ciconiiformes > Ciconiidae > Ciconia > Ciconia boyciana. Next base: position 29,453,690 of record NC_132938.1, read on the forward strand.
CTTCTGACACTTGCGTCACCTTGTGCAATGAGTTCTGCAGGTTATCTGTACGTTGTATTTCCCTTTATTTCTTTCAAACTAGCCGCTAGACATACGATTTGTTGCTTTCTTGGTCTGGAAGTGTGAGGGATTGTGAATAATCATGTCCTGTTCAAGCTTACCATGCTAACTTAGAATCTGATAGACTTTTGGCATAACATTCCCTCAGCCCCCTTACCTCCAGGCTGAAGAATCGTAACTCAGTCAGTCCTTCTTTCAATGGAAGCAAGCCTGTTCTTAATCATCTCAGTGGCCCTTCTTTGTAGCCAACTTGGTACAGTTATTTTTGAGAAAGAAAGAAAACTGCATATAATAGTCAAGATATAACACAACATGAATTGGAAAGCATATGAAAATGCAAACAAAGAATTTTGCATTTGCTTTCCTTTCCTTTCCTAGTAATTCCTTCATTTGTTTTTTTTATAGGTAATGAGAATGAAACTCTTACTAGTGAACAGGAAAAAAATAAAAATACCAGTATGCCTTATAAGAGGTGCTCTTGCACATGAAAGCCATACCAGATAAAACATATTAATGTGTATTTCTGATTGTGCACTGCATTATATTTCTTTTAGGCTCAGTAGGTCCTTTGACATCACTGGCATAATCCAGTAGGAGGAGACAAATAAACTGGTAAGGCATTTTCGGTACAAGTCTGACTACTTAACCAGAAGCCTTCAATGTTTCCATCTATTGAGACTACAGTGATACTGAGAAATCCTGCTGTGTTAGCCATTAAAGAGATAGTAAGCAAAACCAAACAATTCCTTTCCCAAAGGACATTCAACCTTGTATCAAGTCTCACTGGCAAACGTGATTTAAAAAGTTAGAGGGGCAAAAAATGATAACAAGTAACAATGAACCAATATTAAAGGTGTTTGCACAGTAACGCAAGGTTATAATTCACTCTCCGAACTAGATTAGGATGTTGCAAGAGTGACTTTATGCCGTAATAACATTTATTTTCTGCTTCTAATGGATAGGAAGTGATGCCTCCAACTGGGATGGAACAGATTGCCCCATATGTTAAATTTATTTTTATTTGAGAAACCTTCTTAAATAACTGACAATTTGTAGTACTCCAGCAGTCTAACCAAGTTTTCATTTGGGTCAGTATTGCTTAGGCTAAATTCTGACTCATATCCCCAGTTACAATCTGCCATCTGCCTATAGAAAGTATTTCTCAGTGAAAAAAAAAGTCACAGATAAAAACACCCACTCTAATGCAGGTGGCAGGGAGCCTTTTCAAGCAATTCTATCAACCTTAATGTTAACTAGTGACATTGCTTTCCAAAACACATCTTCAGATCTGCGGTGCCCTGTTCACATGTTGGGTTTAAGCTGAAATAGTGCAATAAATTTACCGTTGTATGGACCACCTCAGTGGTGTGCAGAAGAAGTGCTTTATCTTCTTGTTTGAATACAGTCAAAGGAATAATAACTATGTGAAACAAGAAAAATTATACTGTAAGAATACATTCAGCAATGAAGACTAAGTTGTTAGGAAAGGGACGATCCAATACTGATGGAAGAAGGTTGGGTTCCAGCCTCATGTCCTTACACAAGGCCAAATCATCTGCGGCACACGGAGTGGAAATATTTTTTTGAAATGCCCTTTTTAGACTCAGATCCCTAAGGCAGGGACCCTGTTGCTGGGTGTTTTGGAGCTGCCTACCCTGGAGAATCAGAAGGGAAAAGGGGGTCCATTTGGACATCTCTGTGGAACTGGTAATAGTAGTAGAACCATGACGTTATTTGTTACGTTCATGTAATATAGATCTTTATTTATCCCAGAGGTATTTGAAATGGTAAGGGCTGTGGTGGAAAATAAAACAGCCTGGTGCCATTAACATCTAATACATTGTTAACCTCGGCTATATCACAACGTCAGTAACGTTTCTAAAATATTTTTGTCTGTGAGCAGCAAGACTTATACATAACCTGTTTCTTGCCGTGCTTGAATCTAGTTACTTTTTAGATCTGTGGTACTTCTACATAAGTGTTCTCACTTAAACTCTCAGCTGGTGGTCTAGAAGCAAAAAAAAAAAGACGTGTTGGCACATCAAGGACTGTATTATCATTTCTAAAGATTATTTTCTAGGAAGCAGAAGTTTAATATCTGGAGCTGGGCAATTAAACATATTTTAATGGTTTTGAAGCTGGAAAAGAATCTAGCAAGCAAACAAAGGCTTAAATAGATCAAATAATTTTCATGGGAGCTTTATTACTAGAAAAAAAATCTTAGCAATCACTTATTATTTAGGTCAACAAAAGCACACACGTAAATCCTGGGGAATTTGTTTGATTAAGTGGGCTAGACGGCTAGTGATGTCAGCCCAGAAATCAAGCCACGTTTGCTCCAGAGGTATTGAGTAAACCTGTTTAAAACCCAACGCATCCTCTGGATGAAGTCCAGCCATTAAACACAGTGGCTGACATCGCGCACATCACCATTCCGACACCCGGCTCTCCCCTAAGGCGTGCTCATCGCTGTCCTGGCCAAATTCGGCAACTGGCGTAACCCCTTCGGGACCGCACGTTTCGGGCCGGGCGAGCCAGGCCGCCCCGGGCCGAGGCCCGAAGGAGGGCGGCGGGCAGCGGCAGCGGCAGCGGCGGGGGGCGGCAGCGCTGCGGCCCGGCCGCCCTGGAGCGCGGGCGCCCCCCCGTGGCCGCTCGGCGGCGCTGCGCCGCGCCGCGCCGCGGCGGGCGGGGACCGGCGGGGCCGGGGGAGCCGTCACGGGCGGCGCCCACCGGAGACGCTGATTCCCTTTTGTCGGGAACGGGCGTCGCTGAATTAGATTCCCTCGTGTCATTAAATGGGTTAAATGTGCTTCGTGTCGTGCTCTTAGTCATTCGGGGAAATAATTCCAGACTTCTGCAGCTACAGCTGCAACCGCTCTTGACAGCTATTATGGACGTAATGGAAATAGTTCAGGTTCCCATACTTGGCTTCTGTGAAATTTGTGTTCGGACAGCACTGCCCGGTTGTACGTACTGCTCTCTCTGTCACAAAAGCAGAGGCATCCCTTTGAAGCAGTGACATGGATATGTATGCAGAGGGAAAAGGATCACACGGGGAAAAAAGCTGCCGAGGGAATACCTGGGCAGTGCCGATAAGTTCAGTGAACAAATCAGCATGTTAGAGCTGACCACTGCACAGACTAGACCCACTTTTTCTATCATTGAAATAGCTTTTCTTCCATTGTAAATGTTAAAGGCATATGCTGCCAGAAATGAGGCTGTATCATTGCCTGCTAGCCAGAACCTAGTGCTGCTCCACACTGAATGTTTCTTAGTTTACATCACGGTGGCTCCTCACTTGAAGGCACTACCCGCTTCAAAAAGGAGCGATCTGTCCTCTGCTAACTCTGTTCAGAGCTGAGATCAGTTCCAGCCTTTAAACCGCAGCCAGCTGTGTTCCTCTCGAGTTTGCTAGTTTGGAAAGCAAAAAGCAATGTCAACGCTTGTGGAACACGAGGCCCTCCAAGCCCTGCATCTGTGAGTCATCGTCAGCCATGAAAGCAACGCCTCTCACACACCTAGAACAATGTGCAAAGCACATAATGAAGGGCATCGCACAACAAAAATCATATCACATCAGGGAATGGACTGCCTGGGGAGACTTTACACCTTGTTAGTGTCTAGCAGAGTTATTACATTGACTGTCAAGGAACTCATGATTGTACTGAGGCTCTCTCTATACAAAACCACAGGAAGATGTTCCTGCTCAATTACTCTTCTAAAAAGAAAGAGAGCTAAGAAACATGAATGCTCCTGATTGAAAAACATCACTATCCCTGTCTCATAATTTCCCTCAGCTTTAACTGGAGTAAATTCAAGGAACAAATCAGCATATTAGAAACAGTGGTAGCTCACACTAGGTCCATTTTTTGTAGTATTTGGAAGTCTTTTTTAAGTTTGTAAAGGTTAAAGACATGGCCTGCCAGCACTGATGGTTTCTCATCAGCTGAAATCTCCATGCAAGGTCCTTGCTTTTGGTGAATTGACTTTATAATCTTATAGTTCTACTTTTCATTTAGTAGCCAAAGTCATAGAAACCCTTCCAGGACTAGTGACAAGCACATTTGCCTCAGTTACAAAACTCCCATAATCTGTTTTTGTGAAGGTCCAGCATCACCACACGCTGTACCAATAACACAGTGCAATCCTTCCGTAGGAAGGTGTGCCCGGTTTTGTTTGGAAATCTGCCCTGTGATATCCCAGGTGTTTATAGGGTACCATTTTGGTTTTAACAACTAAATCTACAATAATTCACCTTTGGGGAAGGGAATTTTATCTTCAGTAAGGTGCCCAGACTATTCCTTCTTTTGTCAAGAAGGCAGAGAAACTGCAGAGAGGCTGGCAGAGGCTGCTTAAGGAGACAGCAAATAAAGTCAGGACTTGCTGAGCACTGGAGACAGTTCCTCTCTCTGCCCTGGATTCCAGTGTGCACCAGCCGAGGAAGCAGCACAACTGAACCAAAACTGGAGGGAGGGGTGTGAAAAGGGTGATGGTACAGAACAGAAGAATCAGGTCCACCATTTTCTTCCAAACCCTGAAGCAGAATCTAACCCTTCACCTGTGACTTTGCAGCAAGTACCTGTGCAACATCTAGGTAGTGCTGCACCCTTCTTTCTAATTTTAGCCCCTAAAGACAAAGAAACAGCTATGAGTGTTACTTCATGTAGAGGATGTTTGTGTGGTACCAAGTCTACACATAATCAATACCCTTTCAGTATGAGATGACAGTTTACCATTTCCTCTGTTTTGCTCCATCCTTTTTAAAAAGGGAAAACATTCCAGAGAGATTTTTTGTAATACAGATTTGCAAGAAAATGAAGTTAACACTTCCCTAACAATCTTAGTCTTGGCCTTTTAAACAGACTTAGCAGTCTTCATTCCCTCCTTCAATCATTCTGTATTACACCCTACACGTGGTTCATGTCAGGCCCGTGGTTTGTGTGCAATGCCTTTAAAGCAGCTACTGAAGTCCCACTATCAAGCAGCTGCCTTGACCTTTTGCAATGAAAAGCTCTTGGCTTCTACCTGGAAGACGTGAAAAAAAGCCATGCAGAGAGCCCTGTGTGACAACCCTGGGGTGATTCATTTAAAAAAAAATTAGCATAAGTGATGAAAAGCACAGAAGTTTTAAGCAAACAGCAGCAATCTATATTGCACAGGTTAGTACAGTTTCAGGACAATTCAGATAGTTAGCAAACTGTGGCACCAAGCAGTTCACAAATAAGATACGTGAACACTTAACCTTGTTCAGCCCATCACTGTGTGTTTGCATCAAAGGTATCTGTTCAATAACTGCAGCCTTCCTAAGTAGTCCCTTGAGCCCGGCAGCAAGTTGTGAGAGCTTCTCTGATTGTCACCAGGGAAACTACAGACCTGTTCTGCATGTGGTCAGCCTTCCAGAGATGAGGCTATTACCAGGCACTATCATAGGAAAAGACATCTCAAGACTCATTTCCCTAGCTAGAGATTGCATTACTGGTGCATATGAAAGGATAAGTTCCTAACTCTGTAGAGGCTTCTGATGCTACGGTTGGCTCAGCTGGCAAAACTACTGTCAAGTTTTCTAAAGCTTTGAGTTCGAACACATGTTTTTATTTGATCTGTCTTATATGATTTAAACCTGATTAAATCTAACACCTGAAGGAAAAGTCTAAAAATAGATGAGATGTTGTTCTCTCCTTTGGTAGATATCTGGAGAAAGTAGTAAAATGCAATAAATTGGAAACAGTTTAAATGTTAGTTCAAAAATGTCATCAGTTGTGAGATTTTTTTGAAACTCAGTCACTTTTGACTTTAATCAAAATGGTTTTGAAAAATGGTAACAATAATGTTAACATTCCTAGTGGTAGAATGGCAAATTAATTTTTAATTAAATGATAAATAATCAACATGGCTGTTAAAAGGAAAGAGAAGAAACGTGCTAGTTTTGAAGACGATAGGAAATAGTTCTGTGATAACAGAAGATTGAAGATGGCATAGTCTAATTAAAATATAAAATGCTGCATGAATATCAAAGGATACCTACAGCTCTGACAGACATTGTCAGGTAATAGTACAGGCACCTGAATTATTCTAGAATCATCTTTGCCTCCATTGGCTCCAAACTCTGTATTTTGTCACAGCCTGCATAGGAAATCAAATGCAAAGCTGGGAACTGAACCTGGTTTTACTGTCAGAGCTCCTCCTAGAGAGTTTAAAAGTTTCACTGATGTTATATCACTCTGTTGGTAAACTGAGCAACTCAAGCCTGAACGGAAAGTAGTATTAGAGCTAGCTAAAAATTGATCTTTAATCTTAAACTCCGTCCTTGTTTTCTGCCTTCTTCCTTTCCACACCTGGAAGCTTCCCCTGGGTACAGAGGAGGCTACGTGGCTTCTGTATAACAGAAATGTCACACAACAGAAGGCTGAATTCCTGATTAACAGCAGCTTCTTCCACTTTAACCGCAACTATTTAAGCCAAGTAATAAAACAAAAAGAAAAATCAATAATCAAATTGTGCTTCTGTTTCAGATGGATACACTACTGATGATATTGAATTTTACTGGAATGGAGGAGAGTCGGCAGTAACGGGAGTTAGTAACATCGAGCTCCCACAATTTTCTATCGTTGATTACAAGATGGTATCAAAGAGAGTGGAATTTACAACAGGTAAGTACCGGCTAGTTAAAAAAGCTCCCCCCTCTTCCCCAACCCAGAAATATCAGTGTCTAATTTTTGTTAGGCGTTAGTCATTATATGACTTCTTTCTTTCAGGAGCATATCCTCGACTATCACTTAGCTTCCGGCTTAAAAGAAATATTGGATACTTCATTTTGCAAACCTATATGCCTTCCACACTGATCACAATTCTGTCATGGGTATCTTTTTGGATCAATTATGATGCCTCTGCAGCCAGAGTTGCTCTAGGTAACTTCTTTTCAAAATCACTGAACTACATAGATACTTGTTGCCTTTGAGTACAGTAGCACCACATCCATACAGCTGATTGCAGCAGCATTAATTGTGATCTTACACATGCAGCGTAGGGTCTTCGTTGCCAGGAAGGCAGGCAGGTGTCGCCTTGCCTACATCTGAAGTTCTTGCTCTGCAGTTAGGTTGGGGTCCTGACTGACTTCCAGTTGCCATAATGGTCTTTGGATCAGACCAAAAGTATCTTGCTTCCAAACTGAAGCGTAAAGGTCTAATGCAGGTATCTAAGGGTATCTACGCTGTGCTGCATCAACATTTCACTGATGTTAAAAAGCATCCTCTCAGGTCAGATGTGTGGCTGGAATGAATACACAAGACCCTACTGACAGCAATGGAGATATACCAGCTTACACCAAATAAGCCTGTTTTACCTACATAGTTGGTTATTTCCTGTACCATGTTCCTTCCTACAACTTTCCATAAGAACCAAGATCTTCTGCCACCATTTGTGCTTTAAGGCAGATATGCTTTTCAAATGCTAATGCCAGAAAGCCATTTTGTCCCACCTCTGTTTTGTCCCACCTCTCTAAATTCAACTCATTACATCTGTGCCTAGAGCTATTATCCGGATGCATTAATGACCTGTAATTAAAGCAGACTAAAAAATAATTTAATCCAACTAAAACAAAACACATACACAAAACAAAAAAAAAAAAGAAAGAAAGAATCATGCAGTGATGGATAACACAATGAGATGGAAATGCTTTATTTGCAGCACCCCTTTAACAGGAAAAGCTGTTTTGGTACAAGCATGTATATCACTTTCTTTTCATCAAAGACTATCACTTTATCATAAAGCTTCCCTTTCCCCTCTCTATCCTCTGTTTTCAGTCAAAAGCTAGATACTTATTCCAGCTCCCCAGAGCAATGCAAACCACCCTATGGGGTCAAGCAGGGCTACTGCTGTAAATGAAGTGAGAAGCATTTCCCCGCATAGGAAGAACAGTGATCAGCTCTGCTATCCAGGGCAGCTAACACCATGTTCCCTAGCACAGTTATTGTAAAAATTAAGGCAAGATGTACCAAGATAGGCTGGGCTTTTGAAGGCTATTTTGTTCACCCTCCATTGCATGGACAGCCAGGGAAGGTGCTCTCAGCAGGCCTGCAAGGATATCTTCCTTTCCAGTCCTGCCAAATGCATTCCCTTGGCTGTCAAGAATCTGATCACGTAATTAAGCTATCTGCATGAGAAGTGCACGGTAGCTGGGCAATGCTGCCATTACGCCTTTCACGCTCAAATCTCCTTCCCTGTCTTGTTAGTCAATGTCTTTTTCTTCCTTTCGCAGGAATCACAACTGTGCTGACCATGACCACCATCAGCACCCACCTCAGGGAGACCTTGCCAAAGATTCCCTATGTCAAGGCAATAGATATTTACCTGATGGGATGCTTTGTGTTTGTGTTCCTGGCCTTGCTGGAATATGCCTTTGTAAACTACATATTCTTTGGGAAAGGACCCCAACGTCAAAAAAAGGCAGCAGGCAGGGCAGGGCATGCTACGGGCGAGAAGAGCAGACCGGAAACAAATAGAGTCCAGGTAAAATGTTCAAGCTAACTCTTCAAACGTTATTTCTGCTCTGACAATGTTGGTGTATATGATGATAGAGATAAATGCAGTTTGAACACGTATGCAAAAGCATTTAAGATCGTCTAGAGAAAAATCGTGTTTTAAGGAGATTACAGCAACATATGGTTCGTTCCGTCTTCAACTGAAAACAGAGTAAGAAACTACGGAAAATGCAAATGAATATTTAGAACAAGCATTTCTTTGCAGCACAGAAGAAATACAAGGGGTACAAGGAAGTTAAATATTTACCATTTCAACTGTGTTTTTCCGTGGTATAGAAGAAATGTTTGTTACATAGTTCCTCTTTACACACAGAAACTTCACCAAGAATAGAAAGCAAAGACAGACACTGTTCCTTCAGTGAGTCTTGAATGAAGCGCACACCACTGAGCTTCCAGGAATGCAAGAAGGATGCTGCTAGGTTATAACAGCTTTCGCAGATGTCAGGATTTTTCCCTCAGGCTAAATTTAAGCAGACCACAGCTATCCCCTCTTAAAAACAAGCCAGACAAACTCCAGGAAGTAATGCTATGGACATTTTTTTAACAGGAAAAAGTTGAATTTACAGTACATCGCTGAGCACTTGCAAACTTCTATAAACTTATTCCATTTTTTCCCAGTTTTTCAGAAATAAACACTTCCCTCAGGTGTATTTGGCCCAGTCTGACTCAGAGGAAAATACATATCCTAATGAGACAAAAAGTTTCTTCTGTTCTTTGCTTTTCTTACAATATATTACATCCAAGTATTAATGAGATCTTACCCAGGCTGTCCTATAAACCTCTGTACTGTTGTGGCCTGAGTTGATAACATTTGGCCAAAACCATATTTGAGCCCTCTGTTCACCTTGAAGCATGAGATCGACACATAAAACTCTAACAGGTAAGACTTCAGCTTGGTGGATGGTTGCAATTTCACATACATGTCAGGAAGTACATTCCAGAACTTCTGTGATATTTTATTAGTTCTGGAGTTGTGTGTCTTGTGTCCCAGCAGCCACACCACTACAGCTAAGCATCATTAACAGAGTCATCATGTCCTCAGTCTCAGTGAACTCATGAGCCCATTAAAAGTCCTTACCCGCATTCACCTCCTGTCCCAATGTGTAGGAGTTGCTTTATTACAGTGGGTGCACAAATTCAGTTCAGGCATGCAGCAGTCTCCAAGGTCCCACAAAGTATTGTCCTCCACAGAGCAGAGGAGATAAGCCACCCCGTTATGGATTGTTGTGCGCAGACACTGTCTATCCATTTCTGTGGAAGATAAGGAAGGGAAGAAAACCAATCAAACCCACAAACTCTGACCAGCCACCTCGACATCTCCTGAGATAACCCAACCTAGGTGTGAAGAAGCACAGCAAGGGTTCATGATGAAGAGGGAAGCAACACGTCTTCAGAGGTCAGCCTTGGCTACATGGGCCCCAGTGCACTGAACTGAGTAAAGGATGAGAAAGTGTAAAGGATAAGAGTGCAGGTAAGCTCTTTTTCCTACATATTTGGAGAGGTTGTTTAACTAACAAAAAGCCCTAACTCATGACTAAAAGCTTTTGTCTAAATGTTACGCTGGCAAAGATTACACTGAGACCAATACTCAGAATGGGATGGAAAGTATTTACAACCACGCTTGAACTTTTCAGAGCACCACCTGAATACACCAGCATTCTTCTGACAGAAAACGGAAGGTATACCTGCTTTGTACCAGGATTTGTAAGTGTTCACACTTTAGAGTGCAATTCCATTCTAAGACTGAGAATGCTTTAAGAGAACAGACTGCTTTCTGCCTGTACAGTGCAGGTTTGTGATTTTAGACACACATATATGTATACACATACACATAGACACACACAAGTGAATGGATATAAATGAATTTTGTTATCCCACTGGAGGTACATTGACGTGGGACCTTGTGAGCATTCATTTTACTCAGCATGGAAATGCTGATGTCCAACAGCCGTACATCTGTCTTCGGCAGGAAGAATGCATATGACCGGAGCAGTGGGACACAGTAAGGATATGTGATCTCTAGTGAAGACAGCTCCCAGAGCCTCTCCATCTGTTTTGAGATTTTTCACTGGTATTATGATGTCTGTACCAGAGCAGGGGAAAGCTTTTTTGGAGCACAAAAGAAGTGCAGCTGTAAGTATATGCAGCTACAGGATATTTTTTTCCCTTTTACTCTTGACCCATACCACTTATCCATACAGGGACCTATAACCAATAGAAGATATGTAACAGTGCTTCCTCTCTTTGTGCCAGGTGAAGATATTGCTCATTCCCATCTGACATACAACTCCCACGACTAAAAGAGTTCAAATTCCTTCACCAGATAACAAAAGCGTTAGACATGTGAGCAACACTTGGCACACTGACTGCGATATTAACACAGTATAGAGAAGACCAGATGGAAAATGAAACCATACTGCTGTTTCATATGTGGCTGTTCCTTGCTCTACAGACTGAAGAAGGTGGAAATAAAGCCTCTCCAGTTTCACAATCGATGCCATTTTAATTTTTAATATGAAAAAATACTAATTTATAGTAAACAAGCTTTCTGTTTCTCTGAATAAAGCATAAAGTCTGTTTATATCTCCTTGTCCATTTGTCGAAGCTAGATGTCACTGAGGAAACCACCATAATTATAGATAAATAGGACAAACCACCCAGCAAGAAATATATTTAGATAGTCCATGAATGCAACTGCTTCTGTTTCCCCAGGCAATTATAATGTGAATAATGATTACAGAGAAGATGTCTCTTAAGCATGAGAAAGAGGTAGGACACAATCATAATGTGAGTGGGAAAGGGGCTGAGCCATCAAGGGGTTCATAAATGGCAACACAAGGCAGGTGATAGATGGTCTTTTGCTCCCCAGTTCTGCACAGCATCACACCTTCCTTTCAAACTTTCTGTGAACCACAAAACACCTGGGATGAAAAGCCAGAGACCAGCCACAGGCTCCAAGGAAAACATACGATTTTCCAGTACAGTGGCTACTGGAAGGAGAAAAAGGAAGGACCACATAACCACGCAACTAGCTCAACCTTCAAGTAAATCCACACTGCATAAGTACCTCCCTGCTGAGCATAACCTGTTTCTTTGCCGATCAGATTGTGATAACACTACTGCATTTGTTCCAACAAGACAGCTGGTATGCATAACGTGGCCCTGAATCTTTCATCTTAAGAGAAATAAAAGATGTTTTTGTATTGAGACAAAACAAAAGTTCTTACCTTTTATCTCCCAACAGTTAACGTAAAAAAAGTAGGTAGGTAAAACCCATTCCAGACAGCACTAAGCATTTGAGACCCATCCTCTGTCAAGGAATGCCAACGTGCTCTTCCCCTAGAGCTGACTGACTACTTTTTATGTGGTCAACACAGGACTGTTGTTTTGGGGTTTTTTAATTACTTTAACTGTTTTACACTTACAATATCATTTGATGCTCCTAAGCAGGAAACTCATTTTCTAAGTAAACATACAAGCCAGATTATTATTTCTTTTTATGATGTTTCCTGAGCACACATCAAGGCTTTTCCATCACTGATGAAGATTCATATATATGTACCTGTGCTGATTTAGGCTTTAGGTAGTTCTTGTGCAAACGAAGAATTAAAAATCTGTAAGTTCAGTATAGATACACACTCAATATAGATACAAATGTCATTACAAGAAGCGTCACCACATACATGCATCTGAAGAATATTTAAACTTTGATAATTATACCAGATGACTAACACGTCAGCTTTAAATGCTTTGACATCCTCCTCACGTAGTCTTCATGATATGTTCAAAAGACAAAAAAAACCCCAATTCTTCAGCTTTCTACAGCTTTAGGCAAAATTTATGCATTGTACAAACAAGGCAAAGTGTATATCTTCATGCAAACACACATTTAGGCTCAGAATATCTGTTAAGCAAGAAAACTTGTTTTCATCTGAGCAATGGTTGGATTATGTAATAAAATTTAGGGCATTCCAGTTAAAGAACAATAAGGTGGTATTTGAAAGAATAAATACATTATATCCAAGCAAGAAAGAACTACTCTGGGCTTGATATGGCTCATCTTTCCTACCTAACGAGGGGACTGAGATACTCTACTCCTAAGCAGGCAGGCAGCTAGTGGGCCAGAAAACTGAGTGGACAGAGCTTTGTCTCTTCCATCCCCATTTTTTGTCATGCCATCCAATGCAAATGTGTCAAAGACTGCGTACAACTGCAGTTCATACCTGATGTGAGGGAAGAGCCTCATCACTGAGACATGGGGTGGAATGAGTTAGAGCCTGCTGGCTGTTTCTGATGCACAGGCTTCCTCCAGCACAGGACCAACAGCAAGCCCCAGGTAACTTCGTATTAAGTAAGGGAGAAAAGACTTTAAGACAGAAAATTTACAGCTTTTACTGTGCGCATATTTGCTGTTAATTGATTTTAACATTAACATAAACAAAACTATTAACAAGTCTCTTTTGGGGATCCCTTAACAATTTGTATGTTTTCCAGATTCCTACAGGAATTTGTAGAATTCCTATGCTTCAGTAACAAAACCTCAGCTGCACAAGTTTTAAGAATATTTTGGAGTGAACTTCAATAAATTCTGAAAGGGTTTTTAATGATGTGGGAAATTAACAATTAGTCCAGCTTCATGTCGCACAAGCAGAGAATTTGACCCAGGGACATAAGAAGAGCTTTTATACTTCTCTGAGCTAATTTATTCAAGATCAGTGTAAGGCCCTTTGCTCTGAATTGGAAAGACTCCAATTCAAAGACTGAATTGCTTCATGATGTATACAAATCATCCCGCCTAAAATGATTTAAATAAAACTCATTTTAAAATACAACAGCTTCATTCATAACACTTAAAGCGGGAATTCATACGCTGCTTGGCTTATAATAAACTGTCAGGGCATATTAGTTTAAGAAACATCCCTATGAATCACTTTAGATTGTAGGCAGTTATGAGTTGTCTTCACAAAAGAGAAGCCATAATAACTGCTTAATGATGCTTGCACTACTGTTACTACTATTACAACACTAAAGTCAATTAGCTTAAACATTAGATTATGTAATCAAAGACAGCTCAAAGAGCTATTTCATAAAACTGGGAAGAAAAGATGGACCTAGCAAAACTTCTGAGAATTAAAAAAATATCTCTTTTTACACAGAGACAACTCTGAGATGGTTGCTTTTTCCACAGAAAATGTCAGAACTTAGGAGTAATTAATAGTCCCAGTTATGGCAGTCCTCTGGAGAGTAGGAAACCCTAGCTTAGATCTTCCTTCTGCTTAAAATTGAAGACTTGACCTAGGAAGTATAAACTGGGTAGCCCATATCTCAAGTAAAGACTGCAAACATCATGCTGGTTTGTGACCAGCTGGCCTCTCTAACCCGGAATATGTGAGCTTTTCCCACCAAAACAGTGGTGGGAACTTGGATGTTCCCACTGAATGCTCATTTCAGCGTGTACAGAATCAGTTGCTAAACCTGACTTAGAGCATTTTCTATCTGTGGTGAGTTATTACTCCATTTAGAAGACTTTTTTCCCCACAGCTCTCCTGGGCGGCTTTTGTACAAATAGCCCCTCCACATCTTTGTTTTCAGTTAGTAAGTGTTTAGTCTGGCACAGTGTAAATACGCCAGCAGTCATCACGCAATGTTTTCTCCTTCTGGTGATGGGAAGGAACATCTTCCATGCTGCCAGGTGGAACTGAGGCTTTCTCTGGCTTCCAGCTTTCCTCTGCAGCAACGCCCAGAGACTGGATTTCCCCAAGTGCTCTGCTTGGAGTTTTTTCTTGAACACACTTCAAACCTGCTGTAGATTATTATACCATTTCCTAGCTCTGCTATGTCTTGCTAAAAATGTAAAGCTCAGAGTGTGAACAAAGCGTTGCATATCACTGGTGCTTCACAAGACTAGATATGTCAATAAGTAATTTTTTTTTCCTTGGTATAAAGGCATCCCCAGACAGCCATGGTATAGACTGTAATATAGTTGGGGTAGGTCCAACACCACAGTTTACAAAAAAACAATTGTAATACTCAAGCCTCAAGGAGAAATCTTTTAAGTTTCATTTAAGAGGTCTGTGTCCTGATGTGTATTTCCTTCATATGAGCTACAGTGGATGTTTAAACATCTGAGAATTTGAAACATCTAGGAATTCTTTATGGAGAAGTCAGGAGTCATCCTGGAAACACCAAAAAACTTCTCCTAAAAGAGGTTTTACTACAAACATATAGAAAACTAAAGATGAGGGAAAAGGTAAGCACTTTGTAGTAATGCAGCCATTCATGGTTAATTACATTCATATATAAAAAAGGCAATTATATTAAAATATTTTAGCTAAATATATATATATTGTTTGTGCCAGACATGTACATACCTGTTGCAGTTTCCAGTTCTTTGCTCAGGTATTTAAAACAGCGCCCTGACTAAATAACAGCACAAATAAAGTAAGTGATAAATGTATTTGAAACAACTGCTTCTGGTACTGACATATACAAATGCAACTGAATATGAGGTTTCATTGAGTAAAATGGTTTATTCTATCTGCACGTAAGCAAGTTAATGGTATGCTGTGGGCGGTAGGGATTTCTATCTCTGCAATATAGTAATTCTCCAAAATTAATTCTCATCACAAGCTTATTACAATAACTGATAAAATGCACATGTACCTATATGCTCTTCATATGATGAACCCATTGTTACAAAACTGTTCTTGAAACTAACCTACAGCACTAAAACTGTATAAAATTAACAGAGACAGCAATATTTTTTTTTCACCTTGAGTACATGAAAGCTTTGGGTGTCAGGTCACCAGATATTAAAACTCAGTATTTCATAAAGACCATGATCTAAGTTAAAGATAAAATTAGAAAACTCTTACTTTACAGGGGATGAGATAACTAACTGAATGAAAAGGTCCCAGATCAAAGAGCTGGGTCAGAATGGAAGATACTTAGATGCCTAACAGATAATTTCACACCAGTCAGGAAAGTGTATTTTCACTTCCATTGATGCTATACAAGACACGACTGTCACTGCAGCCCCAGGAGCACCTTGGCAGTAGAGCCAGAAGGTACCTGTCCATCTGGGAGACACCTTGGGCTGGCTGAGGAACTTGTCTAATTCACGTTCCTTCCTTGACACAGGTTGATCCCCATGGAAACATGCTTCTTAGCCCACTTGAAATACGAAATGACATCAGCAGCTCAGACGTGTTCACAAGCCTCCGTGACCCCCAAGCCACCACGTACACGTACGACAGTGCCAACCTGCAGTACAGAAGAGCCACTTCCAGCAGAGACCTCTACAGTAGGAGTGCTTTGGACAGGCACAGGCTTCATAAAAAAGGACGCTTACGAAGAAGGGCATCCCAGATCAAAGTCAAAATCCCTGATTTGACTGATGTTAACTCGATAGACAAGTGGTCCAGAATGGTCTTTCCCATCACGTTTATTCTTTTCAATGTTGTTTACTGGCTGTATTATGTCCACTAATTTATGCAATAACATTACCATAGACTACCATAATTAGACTTGTTTCTTCTCCTTCTCAATTTTGTTCACTCTGAAGAACTGCAGTAGCCATAATGTTCCATGTTCAAGGTGAGATTTCCAGCCATTGAATACTTCTAGATTTAAGCTTCCAAATAAAATAAAAAAAACCCAACCCAAATCCAGACTCACTACATTCAGATCAGAATAGTACAGACCTGCTCTTGAAGAGCACCTTCAGCAAAAGCGCAATACCTCAATTTTTACAAAGAGTTTTTGCATTACCCATGACCTTTCTGTACCCGCCTTTATCTCTTTTTTAAGTGGAATAAAAATTAGTCCTACTGTCTTCCCACAGCAGCATGCTTTCAAACAAGACAGTAAAACAACTCAAAGTAGTAGTCATGTCACAGTCTTTCAGCATTTAGAGTGTAAAGAAATTTGAAGAAATAACTGTTTGAAGGATTATAACTATTACATCACGCATAATTTCGAAGTCAATAGTTATACTACGAAGTATTTACATAGTGTCTGTGAGAAGCATCACTCAAGGAGATGTAAGTCAATTCACGTTTTCAGAGAGGGAGGGATCTCCAAAAGAAAGAAAGGGTAGCAGAGACAAATCCCACTGAGTTTCCAACTATGGAATCAGCTGATTGGACCTGACTGGAATGTTGTTATTTCCACAAAGTAGCAAAGTTGAAATTGATGAGAACAATTTTGCCATCTGTAATTTTGTATTAAAAAGTAGAAAACAAATACGTGTTCATTCCTGGAAGCAACTACCGAGGGATACCCCAGCCCAAGAGTGGCTACTTTTCTTGACTCCCAGGTTTCCTGTGGCTGGTAATTGCAACACATTCTCCCAAAAGCTGGCAAATGTCTGGGAACAGATCTGAGGAGATTTCTGCACACAGTTTCCTACAGATTTCCTTACTCCACTGAGAAACAGGAGATACAGCTGAGCCTTGCGGCACACTGGTGATGTTGGGTACACTGGTCCTGAGGAGTTGCCTCTCCCCACCCGGCTGCTTATTGTCGGACACAACCACAGCCAAGGAGCAGCAGGCGAAGTGCTAGCAAGCTGCATGCAACTGAGGAGCAATAGGTCAGTCCTATCCTATCTGTATCAAACCCATTTCCCTTCTATATTGCCAGTTCTTTCCTAACAGTGTTTATACTACATTGCCTAACATAGCATTTTATTGAAACTGAACTATTACCAGTTAAATTTTATTTTGTATTGAAAGTGTTTCATACTTTTAGGAGAGTCAAGATATACAAGCCAACAGAGTCTGTGTAGGTATGATGATTGTTACCAATGCCAGCTGGTACAGAAGGAAACATTGATCAGGACAGTAGGCAGCAATACCCACAGTTAGGAGTTAGTAGGGAATACAAATGAGCGATGTGGAAAGCTTCTTCACCAGCTCCTCGTTGCCTGGCAGTAAGGTCAACTGATGACCTTATCACCAGTTGACATTACAACTTTTTAATCAGAATGTAATAATAAATGAAACACTCCTACATGTTTACGTTTGTCATACCCTGCAAGACCTCGACCTCCTAACAGATCAGGACCTGCTGCCCCCTCTCTTTGTGCAGCAGGCTTCTGCAGAAACAGTCTGGAATGATAAATCACCAAACAAGAAAGGGAATAGCATTAATGTACTGATTACAAAAAATAAAAGGCTGGAAAACAGGCATTTGGCATTGCTAATCTAGGAGGGTCCTTGAGACTACCAGTTTTTCTGTGGGTTCCAAAGTCCTGGTCTCATCCCAAGTTCAGTGGAGCACAAAGGTGGTCTTCTCAGCTGTCTCTTCTCTGCTACAACCTTTACCTCCAGTCTATTGAAGAGTTCCACAATTTTACCAGATTAATCAGCCACTAGGTACAATTTGAGATGATTCAGGATAAATATTAATTCAGTCAAATGGCTCTTCTGAATAGGGTACAACTTGTATGCCTATCCCCACCCTAAAACAACTCTAAATAATTTTGCAACATTTACACCATATTGACAACCAAAATAAGAACTGCCACACATCATCCCACACGGGACATTTTGATTAATTTTTTAGTCAAATTTAAACGATGTTTAGATCAAGAATATTTTAGTGACAATTAACAATAATATTTTGGTATCGCAAAATAAACAATACACAGAACATATGGAATTCTTGCATGCTAAGCAGACTGAACTTTCCATAACTGAAAAAAATAGCCCCAGGAGGGACACAGCAGTGTCCTGGCTGTATGTGCTGTTCATTCCAAACACACATCCCATTAAATGGTTTTGAATTCAACAAACTGGCACCAGACTTTACAAACAGAAAGAATAAGTCCATCAGCCACTGAACTTGCCAGCTTTGTGGTTATACACAGAAATAAATTCCAAAAAAGCAATACATTCTGCAGATTTGTAGTGTAAAATACTCTGTGAAAAACAACTGTCAGTGACCCATGTTTTTGCATTACCTGATTTCCCAAAGATATTCACAGACAGACCACAGGTCAGTAATTTAACCCAGCTGTTCCAGTGGTGTGGAGACATTACAACCCCTCCTTACAGCTACAGTGGACTTTTAGGAAAAGCCAACATCCAATGTGATATTGAAATAAGAATTTAGGTAACAGAAAGGAATCCCTTGCCTTCTATTACAAGAACAAAGATCAGCTGTACTGGTCTTCAGTATTTTTTCTTGTAGACTCCTAACATCTGCCTACACATAGTTTCTAGTTTATGGATAGTCCAGCTAGTTCATGCACACATGTTAAGCACATGGGCTAAAAGCAGTTACATTGTACAGTTCCAAGCAAAAAAGAAAGGATATGGAGCAGAGGAAGGGCCATTAACAAACCAAGAGCACTGCAAATGCAAAACTCCTTCAGAACGGCATGTTCCAAAATTGCAGGCTCCACCCTCATCCATCAGGACTCCTTCAACATGTCACCTACACAAACCCCAGCCCTGCTGCCAGTTTTGAACAGCACGCAACAAGGCCTGGCCGCGTCGAGAGCTGGAAGCTGCGATCTTGAGTGAGGAAACAGCTGCCAGCTCTCAGCACAAAGCTTTGCAGCAGGGGCTAATAACTGCACCACATGCAGAGGCAGAGCCACTTACTGCAGGTCGGCAGTATCTTAGCCCAGAGCCAGCATCTCCTGCCTCCCACTGAGCTCCTATTTGCACATTTAACCACTAACTCTGGTAAAGAAAACAGAATTTGTCATACAGGCTTGCAAGGCACATTGGGTTTAAACTAAAACCTCTTTCAAAGCCTCAAAAGAAAATTAAAACCAAAACTTGGGAACAGGGTGTATAACCATAACTAGCATGTTTTCCCTCTTTGCACTACTTTCAGAAAAAAAGCAGAAGAAAATATTTCTCACTTGAGAGCAATAGATTGGCAGCAAGGAAAAGGCAGTGGTTATTAGAGGCACAGGATGGAAAAATGTGGCTATTTATGGGTTACTCATGTACATTGCCATCTGGAGCTAGGAATTAGCGAGTACAAAAGAAACACAACCTCTTCCCATCAATAGGTTGGAGTCATTTGGCTGGCTTTAAGTCATGAAGGTGAATAACGCTGTAATGCTGAGCTTTGCCACTGTTGTCTTTTAATAGTTTGCCTGCCCTGCCCATAGGAACCAGACTTCAAGCTCAGCATAGATAAGGTCCTATTGCTAATTAGGTTTCAGGTAAACCCCCTTACAATTTGTGCCGCTGTTTCATGCAATTTGTGAGTTTGAATAGATTATTTGAATAGATTAGTTTTGAAATAAACTGGAAGTCCCTTTTAGCTAGGTTTCCCAAAGATATGAGCTTCTACTGTCACTATGTGTGTGTGTGTGTTTGCCTATGTGGGAGTCTCCCAATAATATTTGAATCCATTGGCAATTTCAACCAAAAGATAACAGAACAGTAAGGATCTGTGAGATAATACATTCTTACGAGTTCCCACAAAGCAGGTAGCTGAGCAGAGGACAAAGCTCACAGGAGCTAATCCATCCCTCTTCTCTGGGAGAAAGGGACTCGATGAACTCCAACTTTATTAGGCATCAGAGAATCCACACGGGAAGGCAAATCAGTACCCAGATCCACGGGGAAAACAAGGTTCATTGGTTTTCATGCTCTTGAAACTATTTATTTCACACATAATGATCTTTTAATCTCATTCTAATCTTACTTCTCTTCAGTAGTATCCCACCTAATTATGAATGAAACAGTCAGTGGCTAAATCGGCAACATGCTTGGAGCATGTATTTCTCCAAGAGCAGAGTAAATTAAATAGCTTGTCCAGGGCTTCAAACTGGGATGGAGTCAGCCAGGAGACTGCAGTGATTTTGCCCATCTCTCTAATACCAACCCAGCTGCGTCGCCAGCCTGTGAACCTTCCTTGGCTGAGCAAAACCACTGGTTTACAAGAGCCTTAATGTTGTGATGGCATGCATGAGAGCTGGGATCAGCCTGAAACAGTGTGTGAAAGTCAGCTGCAGTCACTCCGAAGGACAAACCAAAATCCTTCCACTTCATTTATATTCCCACACAATTCAAAACAATTAAGGAATAGCAATAGTGGTAGAAAAGGTCTTAAAACACCACAAAAAAATAACATTTTCAATATCACAGGAACATTTCTGACAACATTCCTGTGCTTTATGCTACCACTGAACAGCACAGAAGTTGCTGTTTCAAAGTTACCCACTGGTTCACCCTGTTCACCCTTATAGAAAATGTTCTATCCCCTTGTACTGCAAGTGGCGGATGTCTTGCAATAAATTATGAGGAAAGTCATCCAGGGCTGGGGGCCACATTCCACTAGCTGCTTCTGTTTCCCATCACCGATGAACCTCTGCCCCTTCTCGTGAATTCCCCCTTACTGAGGATGCATTGCTAACACTTGGGAGGATTAGTCAAAAAAGGGCTGTGTTATACCTGTTGCATACAAAAATGTTTTTAAATGGTTTCTGCGTTGAAAAGTATAAAAAAACACATCTGTGATTGTACATGTATGTTTCTTCCTACCCCTATAGGCATCCACACTGTGGCCCAAAGAAGGCAGGAGATTACAGAAAAGCATTGAATTTCAGCATGTGATGATACCGAAATGTATATGCACAGGGTGAAAGAATGAAGAGACAAATGAGAAACCTGGCATTTTTTAAAGGAAGATCAGGTGATTTTGGTCTACTTACTGTCTTGGAGTTCAGAGCAAACTCTAATTATGTTGTCTGCTCCTTGGCGTGTTTGTTTCTCAATTATTTTATAAGTCATTTTGAGTCTCCAAGCGTTATAAAAACATCACCTCTCTTGTGCTGATGCCAGTCTAAGAAATGGCATGGTAGTCATTCTTTTACACTTTTATTCTTGGCAAAATCCATTGAGTATCATTACCAATAAGAAGCTAAGATAATTACACGGTAGCAGAATCATGTCATCTCTCTAGAGACAGTCTCTGATCAATAATGTCTTTTAACTCATCACTGCCTATCTGTATCTGCACAGTCTTAGAGGAAAGTATAAAATATCAATCACACCACCAAAAATGTTCATAAAGATGGTTTCCTTTGGCAGATTATGCATTTCAGTGAGAGCACCAGCAACCTTGTTTGCATTTGTGAACATACCAGTTTCCTTGTTCCCGTCTCTGAAACGTCATTTGCTGTTTTGATCTAGCTGACAACGTATTACCTGATTTTTTTAGATTTTCAGAGGCAACTAACTTTGAATATTGTGTGCTGCAGAAAACAGCAGGTTTAGAAAACAAAGGTGGCAAACCATCATTTCAAGAAAGAGCTGAATGAGACTTTGGCATAGGTAAAGAATTCAGGATTGGGTTTTACAAAGGCAGTTAATAGCAGTTCTTGTCAGATCATCCAATGCTTGCTCTGGCTCCCATCTACATCAATATTAAAAGAAATATGAGAGACCTGAAACCTCTGTATTCCCAAGAAACAGAATTCCTTCTTTTACTGTAGCCATCAAAAAAAAAGTTATCTATATGATGCTAGGAATCTTTCTCCCCAGATAGTCCACCACCAAAGCAGTCCCTGTGGACCTGTAGTAGTTTCCAGTTAGAAAAGTCTCCACACCTTCCAGTGCCTTTCATTATTGTATTAGCCAAATTAGCTGACTAATCTGATGCTAAAAAATAGCCACAGCCTTCTCTATGTAGGACTCCCACTGGTGCTAGCACATATGAAGAGTACCTTTGAGTAAATTCCCAGCCATAGACAACGTGAAGAGTTGAACATCCAGTATATCCTCCACAAACCAGCTTAAAACATGAGGTTCTGCTCCTGCGATGACCTCTCCACAGAGCGGCCTGATGCGGTGAACCACACAGGCTTGTAAAAGTCCAAAGGATGAATCTTTGTGAGCTTTGCCCCCTTTTCTACGTTTTGGCAGTGATCTTTTGGTCTTTCTGGAGCAGTTCTGAAGTACATATAAACTATAATTACAGAGGGAAGTGTAGGATATTGCCAAATGTAATTAAAATGGATTTGAAGAACTAAAAACTTTATAGACTATCTTGACCCACTTATGAAAACATTCTCCAGTACCAGAAAAGTAAAAACCTCTTTATTTCTGATACTTCATTATAAACACTAATTCACAACTCAAAGCAACAGCAGAGTGTGCATACTTCAGGACAGGGTGTTACTGGTTCTTAAAACCACCTTTCAGGTAAAACCATAATCATGTTTCAGCATGTTTCCTATCAGAAAGGCTTGCTCCAGAACTCAGAAATGTTCTACATGCTTATATAGATCTTTTAAAAACACAGCTTCTTAACATACACAATTGCTTTGTTGCAAAAGCAGTTTTATTACAGTGGTCACTTCCATACTGACAGTTTGCTGGTCAGATCCAATTCTGATTCACTTTATTGTGCCAAGATCAAAGCTGAAATGATTGATCATGAAAAACAAGATTTTTCTGAAATCAAGAAAAGATTTCTATGAAATGGAAAGAAGTACAATGAATGCCAAAGGAGGGCAAGTAACATTATTTTTATAATTCACTTTTATATTTTGTCTCAAGATATGCTGCATTTTCCGATTCAAATTGCAGGTTTGTTTATGCAATGTGAATTTCTGCAGGTGCTTTTTACATGTTAAAATTAAAACTTCATACAGTGTGTCCATTGTATGTACTATTTTCATTAGGACTTTTGGTTCAAAGAGCCTACTGTACAAAATTTTGTTTCTGGTCTTAATTACATGCTTAAGAGGTCTGTACATAGTACCTGCAAAACCACAGGGGTTTCACCAACATTTTTATGATGGTTGTTTTCCTTTTTTTTGCCCACGTGATCGCAGGACCCAGAAGTGAGCTGCTCTGCAGGGGCAAACACTAGGAGAATACGAACACATGTCCCTGAAACAGAACAAAAGGGGGAGCATCACCTGGGAACAACTGTTAGAAGTTAGCGTGGTGGGATATGCAAACATCAAAGCCATTCAACTTACTATAACCAGCTAATTAGAAAGAGCTCAGGCTGGAAGAACGCAGAAAAATAGGGACACAGGCAAAGTGAGCAGATAGGCAAGGACAAAATTAAAAGTTATTTAATGTTAATGGAGTACCTTTAAACTCCTGCACCTTTGGTCTAATTCCTACGCCTTCAGAAATTTCCCCGATTCCCCCCTTAGTCACAGACTCAAGTGGGTTTGTGAGGGACGCTCCCCGTATCACAGCCCCTCCACGGCTTTTGTTACTGGTGCAGTTCTTGTATTTCACTCTTGTCTCAGCACATAGTTCCTCCAGGGGCTGGGACGTGCACTGCAGTGCTTTATGCTGTATGAAAACCGGGGTGGAAATGCAATGGCAACTTCCTTACCTAACTCCCCGTTCTTCAGCCCAGAAGGGAGCATGGCTGGGCATACTTGACAGATATGCTCCTGGCCACTTGAGCTTGTTTTAGATGTTTCTGTTATGTGTACATTTTTCCTGTTCACTACCTTTTCATGCCTACCTGCATTCATCAAAGTGTATGTTGAAGCTGACACCAGTATAATGGGTTTTGTGGAATCTCTAGCTTTTTGCATCAATTTGGCCCGGTCAAGTCTCCGCAAATGCCTTATCTGTCACAACTGGAGACCTTGCTTGTTCCATAAGTACCTAACTCTCAGAGCAGAGACAGAACGAAACCACTTTCTGATAGATGGTACAAAGTACAGAGCAGCAAGCTCTCTTCTCCATTCTGTTTGGTCTTTTTCCTTTCCATCTACTGGAGGCCATTACGTGCCTTACGAGGACAGTTCGTTTCTCTGTAGAGATGTAAGGTCAGGATGCACGTTTCAAATGCAATTCCATGACAACCACTGTATCTGCTTTCTTAAATGTGTTCACAGTACACCTATAAATTGTATAAATGGATCAGCACGCCAGTGTCTTCTATCCAAATGACATCCCAAACTTGATAGCGTACACTTATACAAAATAAACTGCTAGCTGTTTATTATTTCTGCTACTGTAAATAAAAGGAATAGTTTTCAGTCCTTTTGTCCTAAATGATAAAAAGTGTGCCAACAATAAAAATCAGTTAAAAAATCAATTACCAAAAATTAAGTCTCTTTTCTCTACAAAAGCCTTTTAGCAGCATATGCTATCACAGTATAATGCAAGCTAAAGCAGAGCTACACCTTCAGTATGCATCACAGAATCCATGAAGCATTTAAATGCGTAAGGCCATATCAAAGCAGTATATTCATTATTCTATAAAGCCACTAGATCTAGAGGAAAGGGAAAAGTGGAGTCAAGACAAATACACCTATGAATAAAATAAATAGACCTGACCAATTTATTCATTAAACTCACAATTAAAAAATAGCATGCTCCTGAACAGACTACTGGATAACCTGCAGTAACTCTTTCCAGATTTTTGTATAAAGCTAAACAAGTATCAATTCCAACCTGAATTTTTTAGCTTGCAAGGCCTTTACCTGTTATCTGATCCATTATCAAATTTCTGTTGCTTATGTATATTCAAGACTACGATCAAGCCACATCTGTTAAAGATTGCAGTCCTTTCAGTGTCAGATATATTTTCCGGTCTTTCATTCTTATGACTCTTTACCCCCTTATCCACTTTTTCTGATCATTCTTGAATTACTGACACTGAACTATATGCACATCTGACTAAATGTACCAGTACCAAATAAAAGGGAAACAGACTACATTTTATACACACACATTTTTTAAAGTGTTCTCTGACCCACAAAATGTCTGTGGTAGTTTTAATATTAGAAACATACATTTAAGTTTCCTATCCATGAAGCCTATTAAAACCCTTTTCATAGAGGCCTTTCTACAAGAGAGCTTCTTGTCCTCCTCTTCTTCTCTGACCAGTCCTCTGAAGTCCAATTTTTTGTATGGATGTATTATTTTACACTTTGCTTATATGAAAACCCCATGGAAAGCACAACAAACTGTAGTAGAAGAAGCTCAAGACCCTGATTTTGAAACTATGAAGAAGGTAAGGCATCAGTACTTTGCCTTTTTATATATACAAAACATGCATATATACACACATGCATGTTGAGAAGTACACATTAGTATTTATGTAAGCATTACAGACAATTTGCTCTTTACATACGAAGAATGCTTTAACAAATAGTAGAAACCGTGAGATTCCTGGTGTACTCCCCTCTAGTGTTACAGCTTCTAACTTTTGTTACATATTACAATCAAAACCCAGTCTGGTTTCAGAAACGTTTAGACTAGGATTTATCCCTTATCTGCTGTATTAATTGGGCTGGGAATATCCTTTTCACAGTCTGCGTAGGTCAGCTCCTCTCCAGCACTGCACCCCCTTTTGAAAACATTAATACAGTTGATGGCTTTTCACTTAAAGATACAAAACCAAAGCTAAAAAACCGAACTTTACTCTGAGTAAGGCCCCAGTGCTTCTTCCTCAATTTCTGAGCACTGAACAGGTTGCCTAGAAAGGTTGTGCTGTCTCCATCCTTGGGAGATATTCAAAACCCATCTGGACACGGTCCTGTGCAGCCTGCTCTATGTGGCCCTGCTTGAGCAGGGGAGTTGGACAAGATGACCCCCAGAGGTCCCTTCCAACCTCAACCATTCTGTGATTCTATATTGCTTTTGTTTGTAAAGCTGACTTTTCCCAGCATCTAAAAAGGTTGAGTTTAGTGATTAATAAATCAAGAAACAATTTACTGCAATAATTCATAGACAAAATCAAGTGTTTATTTACTAATTACAAGTATAAATACATTAACCCTACAAGTACTCTGTCATGTTCTTCAATTATCATGGCACCTTAGATAAGGATAACATATTATGCAAGTAAGATGCCTTAGTTTTACTAGGCACCTGTGCAGTCACTGCCGAAGTTTAACCAAAACAAATATGGCACATATCGTAAGTGATACTTTTCCATAGTTCTATAAATCTTTAGTACTAAAAGCAACTGTACATTGGATTTTTATATTTTTGGTCAGATACAAGATTTTATTATTTTTATCAAAGGATTAGTAGTTTATTTGGTCATAAGTCATAACAGCCTTCTCACTTCAGTATTTTATAGCATCATTTTGGCTTTGCAGAGAACTTTTTCTTTTCCCCCTCCAAGTCAACTGGGGAGCCATCACCAGCAGATACTGTCAATGATCTGAATTCCATCATTTCAGTTGCAAGACTACCTTCAAAAAGGAGAAAAGGAATGAGAGTAAAGTTGAATGAGACCAAAACTTAAGCAGTCTAGGAAATACAGCTTTTTGCTTTCTGTTACAGTATAATACACAGCTACATAAACATGTCCTTCCTCTGGAAAATACACCAGCCCTCTCTCAGCTCTCTTTTACAACCTCACACAACTATCACTTCCAGTAACTTTCTTTAGCATTTACTGCACGCAAACCATTCCTCAGCTCCCTGTAATCAAAAAGTAGAATGGTAACTTCCAGGTCCAGTGAGATTCTTTCCGCACAAAGCAGAACTGAGGGACCATTTCTAGAGCGAATTCTTCCTTGCGCACACATAAAACTAAGTAAGGAGATGACAACATCCCACAGCTTCCATACAGACCTTCAAGCAGAACAAAAAGCATGCGGAGACTGAAGTCTGTCCTGGAAGAATCCTTGTTTGCATATTGTAGAGTTCATGACAAGCTACTATTTTTATTTAGTTTTGGAGGAAAAAAGTCCAGGGAAAAGCAAGCTGTTAAGAGCTCATTTCATGAGAACACCACCTGTATCTGGACTAACGCATTTATCTTACTGGGAACTGCATAGTTATTCAGAGGTCTCACATCAGCCTCATTAAAGCAACTGGTAGACATAATCTTAGTGCCTTTTGTAATTCAGAACATTAACAGCGCTATTATAACTTAGTATTTAACTCTATAAGCTATAAAACTATTATTTTCAGTTGTATACTGATGAAGATTTTTTCTAAATGTTGGTCTACAGATTCCAGCTATAGCATCATAACATTATATAAAACATTTAAAGAAACCCCTTACTTGCTAAATGTTATGAAGCAACTAGAAGCTGCTAACTTCTAAAAAGTCAAGCCCAGCCAGCATGGGTTTAGGAAAGGCAGGTCCTGCTTAACCAACCTGATCTCCTTCTACGACAAGGTGACCCGCCTAGTGGATGAGGGAAAGGCTGTGGATGTTGTCTATCTAGACTTCAGTAAAGCCTTTGACACGGTTTCCCACAGCATTCTCCTGGAGAAACTGGCTGCTCATGGCTTGGACGGGTGTACTCTTCGCTGGGTAAAAAACTGGCTGGATGGCCAGGCCCAAAGAGTTGTGGTGAATGGAGTTTTCTCCAGTTGGTGGCCGGTCACAAGCAATGTCCCCCAGGGCTCTGTGTTGGGGCCAGTCCTGTTGAATATCTTTATCCATGATCTGGATGAGGGGATCGAGTGCACCCTCACTAAGTGTGCAGACAACACCAAGTTGTGTGGGAGTGTTGATCTGCTTGAGGGGAGGAAGGCTGTACAGAGGGACCTGGACAGGCTGGATCGATGGGCTGAGGCCAATTGTATGAGGTTCAACAAGGCCAAGTGCAAGGTCCTGCACTTGGGCCACAACAACCCCATGCAACGCTACAGGCTTGGGGAAGCGTGGCTGGAAAGCTGCCCAGCAGAGAAGGACCTGGGGGTGTTGGTAGACAGCCGCCTGAATATAAGCCAGCAGTGTGCAGGCCAATGGCATCCTGACTTGTATCAAAAATAGCGTGGCCAGCAGGACGAGGAAGTGATCGTGCCCCTGTACTCGGCACTGGTGAGGCCGCACCTCAAATACTGTGTTCAGTTTTGGGCCCCTCACTACAAGAAAGACATTGAGGTGCTGGAGCATGTCCAAAGAAGGGCAACAAAGCTGGTGAAGGGTCTAGAGCAGAAGTCTTATGAGGAGCAGCTGAGGGAACTGGGGTTGTTTAGCCTGGAGAAAAGGAGGCTGAGGGGAGACCTTATCGCTCTCTACAACTACCTGAAAGGAGGGTGTAGAGAGGTGGGGGTTGGTCTCTTCTCCCAGGTAAGAAGTGATAGGACAAGAGGAAATGGCCTCAAGTTGCACCAGGGGAGGTTTAGACTGGGTTTTAGGAACTTTTACTTCACTGAAAGGGTTATCAAGCATTGGAACAGGCTGCCCAGGGAAGTGGTTGAGTCACCATTCCTGGAGGTATTTAAAAGACGTTTGGATGAGGTGCTGAGGGACATGGTGTAGTGGTGGACTTGGTAGTGTTAGGTTTACGGTTGGACTCGATGGTCTTAAAGGTCTTTTCCAACCTATACGATTCTGTGATTCTATGTTGATACACACTTTCACATCCATCCTGCAAGATGTCAGAGAATTCCATCTCTCAGATAACAGACTTAATATTTAGGACAACTTCAGATTTAAAAAAAAACCAACAAACCAAAACTACTTTCCTTTATAACAGAGACAGAATTAATACTGAAAGGCAACTGAACAAGGAGGGGTTCCAGGATTCACAGTTATCACCAGGGTGCAAGTCAGATGACACTTCTTCCCCTAAAAATTTATCTTCAAATCCTCACTTCCCTTAGTCTTTTCTATTAAGAAATCTGAGACACTCCAAATAAAGTTTCACTCGAAATTTTCTTCTTGGGTTTCTGTATTGGAATCTTTGTAACTTTACTCCTGATTTACTATGCCATGGAAATTAAAGCACTCAATTTGAACCAATATGCATTCCCAGCCACCAACATTTTGTGAATTCTCTCCAATCTTTCAAAAATCAACTCTCATCTGACACTCTGTAATTTCATTTGCTTCTCTTCCTGTTCTCACAAGACTTTTTAATAGTGCTCTGAACAGACTATTATGCTTATCAGGATTCTAATTACATTTATAAAAAATTCTAGACTAAACTGTGCCAAAAAAACCCTGACGTCTAACCAAGATAGTCTGCCTTACATAAGGCTTTCTGTAACTCTATAATCATTTTGCCAATGAATGATTTACTTTGGGTTTTCAGCAAGATACCCAGAACAAACAATTTCAGTTAAAATAAACTCAGTACATGAGAAGTCAGGAACAAAGGATGGTATCAGTAAAAGCTACCTTATTAGCGGCTTCCAGTGCATTTATTAGGTTCTGCAACTCTTCCTTATTCATCTCTATAGAAATTGGTTTAATTTCACCATTTTCTCTCACATCCAAATCAAGATTGAGAAGTGGCATTTGCAGCATGGAGATCTTATCGCTGGAGAGAGCAAGCTATGCAGATTGATGAAAGAACAAAGTGTAAGGTGGAGCCATTAAGTTTAGTCTTTCATAGCACCCCATCAGCACTTTATATTGAATACGTATTACCAGAACAAACATCAGCATGACAAAACTAACTTCTCACAAGTAATCTCTGCAGTTTTTTGATTTGCTTTCCCCACCCATTGTTGGGATTTTTGTTTGTTTGTTAATACCAACAATATACTGAAATACTAAAACCCCTCTTCATAGCAATACATTTGTCAAAACAATTTGTTAAAATTACTGGGCTGCTACATTTTTGTATTCTAGGTGAAAAGAAAGGATACATTTGATCATGGCTCTTTAAAAGTAAAATATATTAATTCTGAAGTCACCATATTCAAATAGTTCTGGTAACCAACAAGCAAGAAGGGTCTTATAGAAGGGGCAGCTGGGAGAAACAGGACACCTTTGTGCATTTTTCAACTCTCTCTACAGCTGATCAAACACTGTTTGTCAGATAACCTATTTGATAATCACTGATGACAAGGATTACATACCAACTGTGCTTTCTTTTTTGTTTATTATTATACTCACTCTAGTATAAATAAGGCTTTTAAAATATATTAAAATCAAAGATCCATTGATAATACTGCAGGTCAGTATTGTACACACCTATCTTATGTATTTAGAGAGCAGAATGTGGTACAGCAGAGGAGAGACAATGTCCTTGGTAAGATTCAACTATGGTAAGTGAAAAAAATCTCAACCAGCTCAAGGCGGGGGGGGGGGGGGGGGGCGCGGGGTGGAGTGTTTTAAAGCAAAATTAATACAACAGCTCAGACATGTACTAGAAATTTGTATCACAAAATAGAAAGAAACTAAAAAAATCCTCCAGAAGAAAAAGTTAGAAGAAACCACAAGCAAAAAAACAAGACTTCATATAAGTCTAGTTTATATTTTTGTCAGCAGTAAATGCAGTTAGCAAGAGATCAATCCCTAGTTAACAGTTCATCTGAAGAACATTATGATGCCATATTTGTTCTAGCAAAATCTTGTCTACTGTGGGCATTTCTCTTTGATTTCCAAAGCCGTTTGCTGCACAAATTAGTTAACACTTGTTGAAATGGAAAACTATTTAACAGCTCTACAAATCTGTTTAACAGCTCCCATGGACTAACTAAACAGCATTACTTATACTGCTTATATTTTAAGTCTCTGGTAGAGCTTAATTTAAAGCAGCTGTGTCTTCATAACCCCAAAGCACCATCCAACTTCAGGCAACACAGTTATTGTTGGCTTATTATCGAAATAAGTCTAAAGATAAATTATTTCAAACTAATTATTATTTAATTGTTTATTGCAGGAATCTAAAAATTTGAAAAAAGTCAGGGAAACACAACCTGAATCAGTGTACTACTCTTAAAATTAAGTAAATATTTCTTCTTCCTTTGAGTAAAAATACTGTCTATTCAGGCCTCAAAATCATAACAGCATACGAAACTTTCAGGTGTTCCTGAATAACAGTCAGTCTCCTTTTAGGAAAGAGATAGGTATTGCAGCTTCAAAAGAAAGGGGGTAGGGGGAGAAGAAGAATGTTACTTCTATAGTTTACACAAATTTCTGGCAAGTCTTTGATGTGTTATCATGAATGTGCTTTTCTGATACCTACAAAAATTGAACCATGCTCCAGAATGAGCAGGCCTAAGGGGACTATATCAGTAATTACTTCTGTGTTGTGGAATACTTCTTTCCAACATTATGGCAACACTCTCACCTTTAACTGCCAGTCAAAATCCTGCAGCTGGGCAGAAGAGATTGCATTTACTCTTTCCACTAGCGCATTCCTGATTTCTTCCTTTCTGCCTTTTAGACATTTTTTGATTGCTTCTTGGTAGCTTGAATTTAACTCATTTATCTGCTGAGCAGCCTACAAAAATAAAAATAAAAATTGTGATTGCTTAAACTATGAGCCACAGAAATAGCATGTACCACCTGTAATAGCTGTGCTCTGTAGATATCCAAGCTTCCACCCAGATAGCTGTTGTACTAGACTCCATAGTCTCATCTTATCCTCAGAGGCTGCTCTCTGTGTTTGATAGTTAGAGTCAGTATTTACCACAGCAATGTACATTAAAAAAAAATATTGTAATTTAAATTACAAGAGACCAGAGAATGGAGGCTTTATTGGCCTTCTTAGATGCCACTCTAAAATCAAAACAAACAAACAAAAAGAATCACACACACAAACAACACAGGTTTAGCTCTGAAACTTTCTGAACATCAAACTGGAGGCAAAATACATTAGTTTAGCTGAAACAGACATACTGATGTACGGACTTTCCTATGCCTACACAAGTATCTTTGTTTGATCTAGCTACTAGCAGGTAGTCAAAATGCAAGCAATGGGCAAAAGATGAAAATTAAGATTTCTGATAATGGAACCAGTTTTTGCAAAGTTTATACATATTGGGATGCTCTGAATTATAGTCCCTGTCCCACAGTCTAGATTTTTTTTTTATTTACATACAATCAATATTTTAAAACACTTCAATGCAGTAGTAATGAACAAAGAACACCAAACAAGTGTGAACTGTTTTTAATTGCTAAGGAACAGTAATGAGAGGTTATGTATTTTAAGGAAAAAAGATTTAATTTGGTGGTACTTAAGAAATTAATTTAAGTGACTAAAACAGTACTTAACAAGTAAGTATTATCCAATTCTGTTTAAAAAAAAGTGTCCAATTTTACTTTTTCTTTCAAAAGTCTTTGCAGTGTATCTCTAAATACTGCTAGCCTTCTACCTATTTAGGCTTAGTCTGCTACTATTCAAATGCTACACTATAAAAATACTTTAGTACTAAATAAACTGCAAGACTAATCACTACAGTACAATCTCTTCAAGTCAAGCCCACTCAGTGATGAGCCCTTACCTCTTCGTCAGATATGTTTTTGCCAACCGCAGTTTTGAAATACGTCACTGTTTCTTCTAAGACCTCCAGCCACTCCGACAAGCTCCAAATACTGCCATAATCCTGGTATCGAGGATACGCACGGCCACATATGCCATCAACTATTTTATGAAGGAACTGAAACAATGCGATACATAACTTAAGAACATGATTCTATCACAGTTAACCTACACCGGATAAGAGACTGATCAGGCAATTCAGTTATCACCCCTCCCTTCACTGGGTACTGTCTCAATGTTTCCTCTGAGTGCAGCACATGTACCATTCTAAAAAGTCATAAAGAGGCTGTCCCTGAATATGAGCTGTCCTCCCCTCTCCCCCAAAGTCAATTCACAAAGTTTGGCCAAGGAAATCATGACATGATTCAGATTCATCTTGGACTTACATTTGGACTTAATAGTTTTGAGCATGACTATAATGTACTACTGAGCAGCAGAGCTGCCACACCAAAGGCCACCTCCATCATCTCTGCACTGGCTTTGTCAGGATGCAAACCACAACTCGAAATGCTGATCTCTAAGCCTGTGCCTGCGTATCTCTCTAGTCTCCCAAACCACTGTCCTCTAGCACTGAGGCTCTTCTATATGCCTGGCTTCTTGGCCTGCTGTGGTCATTTTTCTTTGAGCACCGTAGTGAGTCAAATCCAGCCAGTCCACTACTTCACCGACTGGAAATCAACGGAGCCTCTCCGGCAGCAGCCGAGAGCCCCCGCAGACAGGCCGTCTCCCTCAGTACCGGCTGAGAGCGCTGAGCCCTCAGAGAGCGGAAGACTTGCGCTTGGAAGAGCTCAAGGATATTTCCAATATTCTAACAGCAAAGCGAGCGCAAAAACACCCGCTGGGTGCACTCCCAGCGTATTTTGAGCTGGTACTTTTGGTTTCGTTTTGGAGAGGCCCAGAGAGGCCGGCGACGGAGGGTCAGCGCGGGCCACAGCCCGGAAGCCAGGAAGGGGAGCAGCACCGCTCTGCAGCCCGGGGGGCCGGCGGCCTCGCCCTCCCTCACAGGTGCCGGGGAGCGGCACCTCAGCCTCCTCGCAGCGAACACCACCCTCCCCAGCCCGAGGGGCGTTACCGGACACCGCCCGGCCGGTGGGGTCCCCGCCATCTCCCGCCGCGCCCCCATCCCCGGTTCGCTTGACGGCGGCAGCGGCCCGGAGGCCCCGTCCTCACGGAAAGCAGCCGCCTCGTCGGGCGGGGAAGAAGGCGGGCTGCTGACCGGCACGGCGGCCTCGGCTCTGCCTGCCTCAGAGGCGCCGGGGCCCCGCTGCCGCCCGCCCGGGGGCGCGGGGAGCCCACCTCAAGGGCCCGGCCCGGCGGGAGCTTCTCCAGCAGCCGCGGCATTTCCCGACCCTTCCCGCCCCCCCGCCGAGCACGTGACCGCCCAGGCGGCCCGCGAGCACGCGCTTCCCCCTCCCCTCCGGCGAGGATGCGCATGCGCACAGGCAAAGACCCGCCCCCCCCCCTGCAGATCGAGGGTTCGAGTCCCGGCCCCGGCGCTGCGGGGCTCGCCCAGCGGGTCTGGAGGGCAAACCGCTGGCTCTGTGCAGCCTTCAGTCAGACGGCGAATGAAGTTGAACCCCCCAAAAATTTTACGAGCTTTTATATGCAATAACACTTCAGCAATTTTTATATTCTGCCTGTTTTGCAGCTTTGCTTTTTCACTCTTAACAGGCTACGCTTTCAACTGACGGTAGGGGAGGAAGTTCAAGGCTTACAACAGGCCTTGTAAGCTTATCAGGCTTACCACATCCTGATATTAAATAAAATTGAGGAAGTTAGGAGAAATACTAACTACATGCTGCTGGTACAGTGTTTACCATGAACAACCCCTTTCTTGTTTCTGCTTTGCCAAAGTGGGAGTGCAATGCTAACCAGACCATGGAGGAGGTTTACAGAACAGGTTTTAGCATTAGCAATGACCTTTCCGTGCCTTAAGTTGATTTGAATGTGAACATGAGGAAGCAAAAATGCCTCGACCGCTTGTATGAGAAAACCGGCACGAATGCAAGACCCAGCAAGGCACAAAACTGCACAGAAACTGAAATACCTGTAGGCAGACCTTATTTGACTGAAATCACTAGGCTAATTCACAGGCAAACAATTATGCATATGTAAGTATAACACTGGGCCATAAGAATATGAAAGCAGCTACAAGTCTGTACTGGTGCATGTAAGGTCTGCAGAAAACCCCAGGCTGGTTAAGGCAGTTTGCAGCATGCCTTCTCCAAAGACAGGCATGTGGCCTTGTAGGAACAGTGTGGTGCGTGGGAGTTTTGGAGAAGAAACAGATGGGGAAGAACCAATTTCACGTTTTGCTGACTGTAAACTTTCAGATGCACCCAATTGCTCTCAGGCTTTGCTACTGCTAATGGGTGATATTTTTAATAAAGGCTTCTGGAAAATGTATTTAATTTTATTATGGAGAAATTACTTGATGCTGCTGTTAAATTCAGGAACTGCTGAAAATGTAAATAAAAAATATTTTGTATAATTTTCAATAATAATTTCCTTTATTCCCCTAGAACTTGATTTGTTAGATAACTGGAAACCTATCCAGTTTCTTTTGACTTTACAATGTTGCACACTACAAAATAGAGCAGCAGGGGGAGCTTCTGCTCCAAACAAAACAGACCCAGCGATAACTCTGGAGAAATATGAAGGAGATCCAGACTTGGAGAGAAGTAAGTTAGGGGGAATAAGGAAAAAGGTAATGAGTGTACCGCTCAGTTGAAAGGGATCAAACAAGTGACAAATGCAAGAGAGCAAAGATGTAACACATGGAAGACAGGAACACATAAAAGAGGACAGAGAACCACCTTTCTGTCTGACACAGTCTCAGTGAACGCTTTCAAAGCAGCTTATTTTTTGCAGGTCTGAAGAATAAAGAGTTTCACTTTTCATAGATGTGTAGTTTAAAATAATATTTTGGATTCAGCCTACTGACATATGAGGAGCAAAGGCAGACTGTGCAAGGAAACCACAGCTGGGTTAGCTAAATCCATGTTTCTGATCCCGGGTACAACTACAAGGTAGTAGGGCGTACAAAGCTGGCCTTTGGCAGTTCGGAGTTTATTTGGACTTGCATCATTTGGATCTGCCATCAGGTCTTAGGCCTTAAAAATACCAGCTTTGCACGCTTCTGTACCGCAGCAGCAAGAACCCACCCCACCCCTCTGAATGTAAGCTGTCAAATAACCACAAAATCAGAGACAGGGAGGGAAACTTGTAAAACAGTAAGTAGGTAGGCAAGAGACTCCAGGACAGCAAGAAAAGAAGGAGCTTTATGAGAGAGAAATGCGGAGCAAACTTTGCATTGTATTATCCACATTGCTGCTGCCTTATAGAGGGTTTTGTTTGCTTTTACAGATAACCCACAACCTAAACTGCAGTAATTAAACATATTTTAAAATTGATCCTTTTGTTGCCCTTGTTTTTGGAGGAATGGCAATAATTAAAACATTGGGAAATAATTTAATAATCGGAGGTTCTTAATATTATAGTAGCATTAAGGTGTTTTACATTGCTCTAAGTATATCCCATTGGGGAGAGCATCTGAGCACCAGTATAACTCTGACCCACAAGGAACTATTAAATTGGTATGGCAATAGAAATAAATATATAATTCTGCATTTTACCAACACAGAGGGGCCAGTAAATGGGATTTTAAAATACAGAGGCAACATGAGGTTGCAGCTCAGATTAAGCTGAGCTAAATGTAGGTTGCCATGGAAAAGGGAGGTCCCACTGGTCCTCCAGCCCCTGTTTCCAGCTCTGCTTCATTTCCCGCTCCCTTTTGCCAGCATTAGGGTGCCCGTGGCTGCAGGATGAAACTGCAACTGATATGGCTGAAAACGAATTGTTATTTTTGCACTGATTTATTTTTTTCATGGGTTAGATTTCAGCCAGGTTGGAACAGAGCACACTTCAAACAGAAGATAACTTTGTCATTGGGACCAAGGGTGGGGGGGAGACAAAACTACCCCTCTGGCAGCCCACATTTAGATCAGATGAAATCGGTCCTGAAACTACAGCTTGACACATGAATATCAATCAGTGAACCACTTAAATTATTAAACCAGGCATCTTGAAAGCTTTTGTAGAAGCTTACCTATAAACATGCTCATAGTGATATGCTACAGCTGAAGAAGATTGAAAATTATGTATCTCTCTTTAATTTTTACACTCTGACCAGCCAGTGAAGTTCATAATAAGTGAGGATGGATAAACAACATGACACTGATGTGCAGAACATTCCTTATCAGCTGTTTTCTCTTCATAATCTATAATCATAATTTCTCCTGAATGAGACATCAGTTTCTTAAATTGTTTTACTTGTAAAATTTAAGCACATAAAACCATGACAAGTTTTGGTTCTCTTACCCCCCCTCCCGCTCCATTCTGTAAATATACAACTTGTGTATTCACTCTATGAGACATGAAGAGTACAGTACATCATGCATAGTGGATACAGTCTATGTCCACAGCTCTATATCTGTCTCTATCTTCTCTAGTTTTTTCCAGTAAAGAGATGTAACTAGAGGGAATTCCTTAATGTTCTTGATTTCACTTCTCACTCTGAAATTTCAAAATCCTCTTGCTGGTTTCTATAGCAGTTCTGTCCTTCCAACAGATTGCACTGAAGATCTAGCAATAGCTGTGAGGGACATTCTCATGGTTCAACATCCCCTCAGAGACACACAATTTATGTACCGAACTCTGTACTGCCTTTCACTGACAAGAACTTACTAAAGAGATCATTCAAAACAGCTCTGCTACATTGCAAGATTTTCAGAGGGGAACTGCTATTGCCAGACTCTCCAAGCATACTTTGAAGTACAAGACAGGAAAAAACTTGTACATATTATTCTAAATTGAACAAGTTATTATCATAGGTTTTTTAAATATCTGTACTGTATATATCTCAACACCTGCCTGGCTGAGGTAGTGGAAGGACCAGGAGCTGGTACCACACCCACTATGTGGTAGGACAGAGGCAGGGGAATAATTTAGACCAGAAGAGTGTCCTACTCTATAGGCCAAGGAGCCTGTAGTTAGCTTGAGCCATATACCCACTCAAGTAACAACTCATAGCTCAACACAAACTGGAGTCAGTAACTGGGGCTGTCTGCTCACGAGTCCCGCTGGTCGCCATCTTCCGTCCACAGCTGGGCAGGCACAGACTTATTCTGGGACCTGGATGTCTTGCCTTCCCTCTTCGGTCCCCAAAA
This sequence comes from Ciconia boyciana, assembly GCF_034638445.1. Lineage (NCBI taxonomy): Eukaryota > Metazoa > Chordata > Aves > Ciconiiformes > Ciconiidae > Ciconia > Ciconia boyciana. Next base: position 29,491,666 of record NC_132938.1, read on the forward strand.
CACACTTCTTTGCACAAGTTTCTTTGACAGGAGAGGGAGGAGCCTTCATCTCCCACCCAACGGGAGTCTCTATGAATATTCTCCTAACTCTCCTTTCCTGCAATTCAGGACCATTCTTTCTTATCCTGCGTTCAGGGAACATGCAGAAGAGTTTATTTTCATCTGATTTATTGCTACATTTTTATAAGGAAAAATCTATTGTAAACCTAAAATCTAAAAAATCTAAAATATAAAAAAGCATTTCTATACTTCTACATCCTTTTCATGCCTAAGAGTTCTAGGTGAACTGAATACCAGGAATGCGTCAGGACTGGAATTTCACTCACCATGTGCAAGTCTAATAATTGTAATGGCTGGAATGCAAAAAGACAACAACAACAGAAAATTAATAATCACTTTTAGGGCAGATGCAGTAAAACTATAAGCCAAGTATTTCTTCCCTTCTCTAAGCCTAACCCTAATATTTTAATATTAATAATGAATGGTAATAGTGTGTTGGTGCTTTTCGATATTCTTTGGGCATCATAAAAGATAAAAGAAAATGCCCTGTGGGTAGATTATGACGACTCTTAGCCCTATTAGTAAACAACAATTAGTAGACACTGGAATATGCTGCATAGCGAGTTGCACCAACACATCATAATAGCAGCAGGGAGAAAGTGTTCCTAAAATAAGAAACATAGTAGTAGGTACATCTCCTCTCATCCATACAAGGAATTAATGGACTGTATGTATTCTATGACTCTGAGTTGAGAGCTACTATGATAGCTACTATAGATTTTATTTTTATCAGATAATATTTTAAGGTAATGAAAACAGCTGTTGGTCAAATAGTTACACTGGCAAAACTCTGGTGTTGCTGACAGAGGTTGTTTCAACCAAGGGCACAGCAAGAGGAGGCAATTTTAACAGACTAAGGAAAAGCACAGTTTGTTGATACAGCTATGTGCATGTTAAGAGTGCTTTTGCCAGTACAGCACAGCAGTGCTTTTTTACCACTAAACCCCTTCCAGGGTAAATACAGCCAACTTCCTCCCAAGGCAAACGGCCTTGGGATTTACAGGTCTTTCTCAGTCTTGTCAGTCTGTGTCCAGTTTGGCAGCAAATCATGCTGGCCAGAATGCCTGGATTTCTTTGGGGTCTCTAAATAATACCTAAGGGGCAGCTTTTCACATCTACCTCCTACTTCTGCCCTTCTTTTTTCCATGGGAAATAACAATTGAATAGACTTCACTGAAGACATTCCTAGACTCCTACTAAACAACAAATCCCGTCTACCCATGCCTGTATCCAAGCTCAGGAAAGTGGAGTCAGTTAGTACACTTTATACATATAACTTTCCTTGAAGGATATTTAACATCTGTTCCCATTTTTTCTTCTCTGAGACAGACTGTGCGACTACTATACTTAGCACAGAACTAGGATAAAGAAAAAATTCCAACTCTGCTACTATATTATTTCCTACCCACTTCATCTTCTTGCATCTGAGTTTCCCCACCTGCAGAACTGAGATAGTAATATCTGACGGTTCCTACAGGTGGTGTAGGAATCCATTAAGTTTGTGGCTTTACACCATCACGTTTATTAACTTTAAATAATATCTCATAAGAACCAGCAGTTCTTCTGTATTTTGGGAAAAGTATGACCATGGCAGCAAGCTAGGTGTGTGTCCAGAATGACAGAAATTCTTTTTTCTTAGGAAACACATGGCAATATGACATCAAACACAGCAAATGTAGTGCTCATGAGGAAAACAAAGAAATACGTTGCAGAGGAGAAGGGGGCCAGAAAAAAATAATTTGAAAGTCACATCTTCTCAGAAAGCTAACTAAATATTCATGTATTAATTTGAAAAGTAGATTTTGGGAAGCAGTTGCAAGAGTCCTGGACAACTTCTTTACAGTTACCAACTTTTCGAACCTTGCTAACTGTCATACTGTTGCTGCAGTTGTACCTCCATGACCCATGACCTCCATGACTCCTGGGACAAATTCTGCTTTGAATCGTATTACTGCAATTCCCCTTTTTCTTCAGCATGGGAGTGTCTCAAATTAACAAAGATACAAAAAGAAGGGAGGCACACTGCGTACTTCTTTGCAATAGCAAACAATTTTCTTGTGGCTTAGTCACTGATGAGTAAGAGAGTCATGCCAATAAAACCATTGTATCTCAGCTTGCCTACATATACTTTCTTTCTAGGCACAAAAAAATGTTCTAATTTACCTAAAAGCGTTACCAGCCAGCTGAAAGTCTGAAAACCCTCTGGCTCATGCACAAGTGCAAGACTTTTATAAGGTAGGAAAATGCATCTATCTATAAACAGCGTTTGCTATAGTGAAATAATGAATCTCATTATGCAGGTGACAATAGCTTTGATTAGTATTTTGCTCATACCAGATTTGCAATGGTTTAATGTTATTGCATCAGTAGAGATATTCTTAATTTTCAGTGAAGTAGCTCAGATGACATTTGCTTTTATTTAGAGTTACTCTGGAGCAAATTCTGGAGAAGAGATCACCAGATAATTTCTCTTTGCACTGTGAAGACATGGTCTACTCGTTCTTCCACAAGCCACTGTAAGGAATGTAGTAAGAAATTTTCCTTTCATAGTTTGGAGAATATTTCAGGAGAAATCCTGAGTGACTTAAAACAATTATGTTTTATTTACAATTCTATTTGCAATTATGTTAATTTTCGTAGTTTTCCTTAAATAGTTCCTCTACCTATAGGACGAAAATAAAGAGAAAATATAAATTGTTTATTTGAAGACAGGATATAGTTTTTTTCATACATTAATTGCAATGCATTATATGATATAAAATCCTAGTAAAGAGCAGTTGTTCTAATATTGTTACATATAGTACTACCTAAAAGTAAACCCTAGGCTTCCTTTTAAGTTTGAACTTGACCTACAGATACCTGTGAAAGTATAAGTCTCTCTTGTCTTTACCATGGCCATGGCTTTTCATTAATTAATCTTGGATCTGTGATGTATTGGGCTACCCAAGTGGATCAGAAACATGCATGTGGTAACATTTCTTCCAAGTTAGCTAAAGCCGTGCTTGTGCTTTGTCTTGGTCTTGGACTATACTTTACTTTATCTTTACCTTGGTCTATACTTTAGCTTCATCTTGGTTTACACTGTCTCTAGAAGGCGAGATGATCAGATATAAAGTCTGCTGGGACAAAGTTTCACCTTCAAAAATGTTTAAATACATGTGAACCATAAAAATGAGTTTTTATCAGTGGTGTCTTGTAGACACTTTTGATCTGATACTAGGTATCCTAAAATTAGATTAACCACCTTATGAAAAAACAGCCTTGGATTTTCCCTTGTGGAGAATACCTGAGAAAATCAAAAGTCCAAGTGGCATCTTCATATCCATCTGCTGGATTATTTTTATTTGTTCAAGAAATGGTTATAGTAGTTGTGACATAAGTAAGTATGTTAAAATAGTAAAAAATTTTGTTTAGCAAGCTGGAGTCATCTGTTCAGCAGAACTTATGAGTTAGAAAACCTGTAAAAAAAAAGTGAATAGAAAAAAAAGCTTGAGAAAAATTATAACCCAGACAATAACTTTCTACAAACAAAGAGAGAGAAAAAAGCAACATTTACTAAATAGTTCATTTGATATCACTGACTCAGCTGATTTTATTAGCCGATAGAGTGGTTTGATAAAAAGAAGATGCCGAATTAAGGTTATTTTGTGGACCAGATAAAATTAACAAGTCAAATAACTTGCTTATATATACAATGAAAAGGAAGGCACATAAGCACATATCATAAGTGCATATCAAAAATGTTCTGATGCACAATAAAACTGTAGCAGTGTAAACAAACTAATAACAAGTTTACAGCTGTAGATAAGATAAGGCTGAAGATTAGCCATGGGAAATTGCCACACCACAGTAAACAGAAAAAGAAGGGACAAAGCAATTTACTCAAGTGCATCAAAGCTGTCTGTGTGCAATTCCACTTAACTAGTACTACTTTCCAACCATACACACTTTCCCATCAGCCCAGAAGTAGCAGCATTAGATGGTGCTCCTTTTCTTTATAGTTTTGTGTCTTCTTACTCAATGGCCTGTGTTAGTTCAGTCGGGTAGTGAACCTGGATTGTTAGAAGCTGGAGTCTCACTATAGGTTACCAATTCAGCTCCCCTATTGTAGAAAGTACTAATGCCAAGATAAGAGGTAAATTCCTGCTGCATTAGGAGCTGCAGTAAGATGATGATACCTCATTTAAGATTATTTTCTGCTTGTCCTGGTAATTCAGAGCCTCTTAAAAGTGAAAGATTCTTTCAGATTCTTTGTTAAATTCCAGTTGATAGTTACTTTCTGCAGAAGGGGCAACAGAATGAAAATCCCTAGAACAAAAAGTCCCATCATCTTAGTGACTTTCAGGATGGAAGTCCCTAATACACATGATGGCCAAACCAAAGTGAGTGGTATATCAGTAAATGCTACGTCAATAATAACTGCTATTGACTGCTAATAACTGCCCTCCAGAACTGGGATATAACGCAAGCTTCCCGATTCCTGGCATTCTGGCTAACCATAATGGTATAAACCCAAGGCAAAGCATAAGGATTGCATGAGTGCATACTACAGTCAGTTACTCCCTTAAAACTTGGCTACACAAGCCACGTCATAGCAATTTATCCAACATTAACTAAGGTCTGAATAGATTTGTTAAACTGCATTACACCTTTGGCTGGACACTTTTATTCAGAATTTAGTTAGCCTTCATTCAGTTTCATATAATTCATTCTTATCTTGTTTACTTTAGCAAAACAAAGGTGGATAGAAACACACCAGGAACAAAAAGACCTATTTAAACCATTAAAACAGTGGTCACTGCTAGTATAAGAGCAAATGAGATTGAGTTTAGAAGCTAGAAGATAATTCTTAACCCTCACACCAACCATAGTCTGGGACAGTTTTTTAATACAGTAATATGAGCAAAACACCTAATTACTTCTAAGATAAAGCTCAGTCAGTTTATCAACTAGATTACATGGCATGCTTGCAATAACAAGGGAATATATTCAATGATCCAGAAGGTACCTTTCAGGAAAGTTCCCATGATAATACTTACATACCTACTCTACCTCTCTCAAGATTTGCAAAATGTACATAATATACACAGAATATCTCGTGCACTGTAAAAATATAAAAACAAAAGGTAGATCTTTCAAACTGAGCATGTAGTCTCAGAATCACTAGCAAACACTTTCACGTTGTGGTGTTTATTCTCCCTTGTTTCAATTTTTTATTTGTAATATGGAAGTAGTAATACCTTCTTGTCTCACAGGGAGCTGTGAAGGAAAATTTGTGAATATTTATAAAATGCTCACTCCAGTGATGAACACAATTTCCTCACGAGGAAATCAATAAACCCATACAGATTTAGACAGTGTATGGTAAATAAAGGTTATAGCCACACATAGACTAGAACAGATGAACAGCTGTCTCATTCACTGTGCATCCATCATCCTGTAAACTGAGTCAGACTGGGGTCCTGTCAGGAAATACATCTGAGGATCTTGTAGTAAGAGACTACCTCAGTGCATATGCACGACAGACAGCTTTAATTTGCACTGGCAAAATATTGGGTTTTCACATATAACATTGGTTAGGACTCTAAATATGTCATTTAGCCAATGACCTTGTAAACAATAATTCAGTGTAATTTAAAATTTAAGATTTTTTTTGTGAAATCTCTGCTACAGTTAAATTATTTGGGTTTACTGCAGAGCTAAGGAGGAAAAAGGTGATCAAATTACCGGGTGATAATCAAGTCCCTTTCTGGCTATATATTATGATTAATATGCTACCACATCTTCAAAGATATTTAAAGCAGAGTGTATATCATAGTATGTCACTATTTATAGTGCAAATACACACCAGACCTCTCAGGTACATCCACTGACCTGATATGAATGCACCCTGTACTTGCTAAGCTGGTCCAGGAGCATCCACACTGCAGTAATGATAACTGTCTACGTCTACAAACCCAAATCCCCACTGGCGCTGCTAGTTCTGTGGATTTGGCACTGCACTGTCTGCAGAATCATACCCAAGTCCTTAGCATTTCATTAACTTGAGGTGCTCTGGGAAATATTTGATGGCATGCTATGACAAATTTCCCTCTTCCTTCCAGGTCTTCGTGGGAAAGTTTTCAGTCTGCCAACATGTTTAGTTGACAGTTCCCATGATGTAAGTTCCTCTCTTTCATGTGTCCCAATCAGTGCCAATATGAACGCAGCTGGATGAGCTGTTCATGCTCATACTTGCAGAGCTATTGCAGCCATGAACAGATAGAGGGTTTGAAGAACACAGAAGACCAAGGAGCTCTCCAACTGTGCTGGAGTCATCAATGGCTCTCACGTGCCTATAGTTTTCTCTTTTCATGTGGTGGTTCAGGAATGAATATGAAAGATACCTGCAGACCTCTCTGAAAAAAAAGGGATATATCTGTGTGGATGACATTCAGTGTTAATACCTCCACATAGAAAAGCTATCAGTGAGATTTCTCAATCAAGCATTATCTCTGGTGACTATCTTCTTTGTAGTTACTCTTCCACAGGATACTTGGGAGAAGACAGTTTAATCACACTTCAGACAGGCTAGATGGTTGCTTTGCATGCTTGGGATCAAGACCATTTATACTACTGAACAGTAGTACAAAAGGATAAAAGTGAAAACATGTCTGTGTAATGGCCAAGTCAGGTGCCAGTAAAGCCTCCCATCCACCCCATCAGACCTACCTCTCTGAACAGCTCATATATCCTGTTTCAACACATCTAATTAAACTGCACAGAGTGCTACACTAAGGCAGCTATGCTCCTTCTGGCAGCCAAGCTAGCTCATTTATGGTTTGGTCAGGTATTTTTGCAGCGCACTGATATGCAGGCCTAATCGAGGCAATTGTTATTGCTGGGCAAACAAGGGAAACAAAATAATGCCTTTTGTAGTTGTAAGCTTACAGAATGGACTGACATGCATGAAAAAACATGAATGGGAAATGTGGGACTCTGCATATGAATTATTTACAGCTCCTATGTGATTACAGAAGAGGTGGCTATTTTGTTAAGAGCTGTGTGATGTTCTCTTCTTTCTCAAAAACCTATTGTAACCTGAAAGTTCCAACAGATCAATATGTTAACCAATTAAACAACATTAAAGTAACTGTTTTCTGGCAGGCCTACTACCACCTTGTGTCTTGCAGCAGTTCACTCTGCTCTCCCCAGAGTTGCATCCTCTTTCCTACAGCACCTGAGACAGCAAAGGTGGTGGATCCTGCCAAGGAAACAGAAGAACTCTGTATGTTTTCCTGCTCAGAAGAATAAACCTGCATAATTTCAAGGCGGCAGTTATGGACTTCCTTCATGTACATGTATTTTTATTCCATCTGACATGCCAATATGTTTTGAAATTACTGCTAGCTGTATGGGCACTTCAAAGAACAGACCATCAGCTGCCATTCACTGAAACATAACCCAGGTGTTTTCAGTGTGTGATTAGGGGTGCAGGGCATGCTACGATGCAGGACAACAGAGGAAAACAATGCCATGCACAGGGGAAAGAGAGCACAACTAACTACCACTGCTCAGCACAGCCCTCCCATCTCTCTGTTAGGAATTCATTGTTGATACTGGACAAGTACTGGTAACTCCAGTCCATTTCAATAGGGACCAAGGGGTCTGCAAACAACTTTTTCTGGGTTTTTTTCTTCCTTTTTCAGCAGAAGATGGTCTTGGAGTTGGAATCCTCTCACTTTCATGTAAAAGGCCACATGATTTCATTGTAAGGGGCAGCCTTCAAAAGTGCTCTGGAAGGTAGTAAGAGGAAAAAGGACAGTGTGGGGCTTCAAAAGGGCTATTGAAACAACTCACTGAGGTTCCAGATAGCAGTGATTTGTTTAAGATAATTCGGGCAGTTTCTCAATAGCCAGAGGCTTACTTCCTAGAAAACGAGAGTGTTTGCTAACCTTGATTAGCCCAGTGGCTAGAAAACCTGATGTTTAGACAGGCCGAGCTGCCTTCAGTGCCAGACTGTCCTGGCAAAACATCAAGAACATCAGTTTCCCTGACAAGCTGTCAAGGGCGTCAGGTTCTGTCACAGCCACATTCCTGCCACAGCCTCCATCTGCTGAGGCCTCAAGGAAAAAAAAAAAAAGCCTTTAAACGATAACTAACCTTTGGATGGGCAAGCGCTGTGGTCAACGGAGATTGTAAAAGCAGCTCTGTTCGTTTTTCACTTTGAAAACTCAGCTCCTGAGCATAGCAGGAGAAAAATGGGTGCACAGCTGCTGCCGCCTGGGCACGACGGCCCTTTGCCTGCCCGCAGTCCGCCTCGATGCCTTGGGGCTGGGTATGCCCCTGGCTGGGGGAAAGGGCTTGCTTGGCAGTACCTAACCTCGCCTCCCGAAGCGGCAACCAAAGGCCTGGCCCCTACGGCAAGGAGCAAAGCTTCTTCACGCGGGACCGTGGCGTGTGCGGCGGGGCCGCTTTTGGAAGGGTCTCCCGCCGCAGCCCGGCCCGGCGGGTCCTGCCTCAGTCACTCCTCGGGCGAGATAAGACCAGAGCGGGAAAGAGGCGAGAAGAAAAGGGCGGCAAGAGGCCGGTAAGGGCAGAGTGACGAGTAGAGGGCGGCGAAGGGCGCCGGGGCAAGAGGCAGAGCCGGGCCGGGGCGACAGAGGGGCGCGGCGCAGCCGCGGGGGGCCGGGCAGCACGGCGGGGCGGGGCGGCGTGCGTGGAGTGGGGGGGGCGGTTTGGAGCGAGTCGCGGCCATTACGCTGGGATGTGCGCGGTGCCACCGGTAAGCCTGCCGGGCCGGGCGCGGGGTCAGGCAGGCAGGCAGGCAGGCATGCTGCCTGCCTGCGGGGCCGGGTGCGCGGCTGGTGGGGCGGGAGGACACCGGTGCCGGGCTCCTGGGCCGTAGACCTGACGGGAGGAAAACGTGGAAGCAGCGGTCGTGGGAGGAACCCGCACTAATTCACGAGGAGGCTGTGGCGGAGCCACCCGCGTCGCCGTACGGCCGTGGGGTCAAACGAGCCGGCAGGAAAGCGGGGCTGCCTGCGGCCGCCGGCCTTCGGGCCTCGCAGCCGGCCTCGGCTCCGCGGGCAGCCGCCGGCAGCCAGGTGCCCCCCGCCGCCTGGGACGGAGGCGAGGCGAGGCGAGGCTGCCGCCCTGACGGGGGCCGCCGCTCTCCAGCCCCTGCGCGGGGTGCCTCCGTCCTGCCGGCGCCTGGGGACTTTTCCCGGGCAGGTGCCGCCCCTCGGCGTGAGGGAAAGGTGAAGCGGTCGGTTCTCGGCGTGAAAAGGCAAGGTCGTCACAACCGACCTGTCCGTTTTCACCTCCCAGTGGGACTCGGATGTGGAGGGAGGTGCCCTCTTCCTAACCGCGGGTGACATTTTGAAGGCGTGAGGGGTCTGGTCCGGGCAAGTGCTGCGGAGTCCGAGCCGCCCCCGCAAAACTCGGCGGCGGCTTCACGCCGCGTTCGCGGCTGAAGCTCAGTGGTACCGCGGCCGTCGTGGGCAGTGGAAAAGGGCGGTTTGTGCTATTATGTTTTTAAATGTCCCCTGGGCCACGAGGCTACCTCTGTGTACGTTAATGTCATCGACTGAGCTGCTCTGGAAGCAGACCAGAAAGAAAAGGGAATTGAGACCTTGACTCCAGAAACAAAAGCTTTTGTTTTAATAGTTCCTGGCGGTGATTGAGGGAAAGGGTGTAAGCTTTTACGTACTTTACAGATTTACGGCAAGGAAGTAGACTTAGGTCCATTTAAGTCACAGTCTGAAGCTTCAGGAAAGTACAGAGGGATATAGTGCGCACGGTCAGTTACAGGATTAGGCCACAACAATAATTGCTTAGTGATGAAAAAATGTTCACAAGGGTGGGAAAGAAAAATCAAAGTTCCTAAAAGGCAGTTATAGTTCTGTCAGAAGTACAGCTACTGAAGAAAAATGTACTTTCAATATCAGAATGACTATTCTTTTCATACTAAAATAATACATAATACGGTATTCATGTCTCACCAATTACTGTAGTATTGACAAACGTCTTATTTAAAAACATAGAATTGTTTAGGTTGGAAAAGACCTTTAAGATCAAGTCCAGCCGTTAACCTAGCACTGCCAAGTCCACCACTAAACCATGTCCCTAAGCACCACATCTGCATATTTATCTTCATATCATCACCATGAGATAACAGAAGCATCATTATCTCTATTGCAGCAGAGAGGCACTAAATGGTTTCCACAAGATCAGAGTGCAATTTAATTCTCTTAACTCCTTTGCATGCCCTAGAAGCTCGTCCAAAGCCATCGTTTTAGGCTGAATCTTTACAATTAGTCTGTGGGTAGTTACTGTTTACAAGAGCAAAAGCTAGGACTGACAGACAAGGATCACATTCTTCTGTTAGTTGCCACTACTGTGGATGATCTGGATTTCAAAGGCAATAGCCACAGCTGATATATATTTCTAATGATAACTAGACCAAAACCAGGACTCAGTGCCCTACACAAGTACTCAAGGCACTCTAATCTGAGATTCCTGTGCCACCTCCCTCTGCCAACATGAGTACTTTCACAGCTGTAAGCTGGATTGGGAAATCCAATAATGTTATTGTCTTTGAGTTAGTAAAAGGTCTTGCAGGTCAGTGAGTTGAACCAGGTTCAGTAAGTATCAGATCAATTATGAAGGAGGGGACAAAGCCAGGAGCAGGAGGTAGGAGAAGCAAGAGCAACTCCTTTCAGTGTTAGCTCTTAAATCAGTTCAGCTACTCACAGCACTGCTTCTTTAGTGTCTTAAATAGTTTTGAGGTTACTAGGATCAGAATTTGAGCATTCTTGACCCCCTGCATTTTTTTTTTTCTAGGCTCCTATATCTTTAGGCTTCATTTTTAATAATAAAACTTTTAAATATACGCATTTGTAGTTGAGCCCTGAATTGCTGTAGGACACTTCTCTCTTTCAGGCCTGAAATATTCTCTGAAGAGGCATGTTTTGTAGTGTTGCAGAAAAGTGGTTAAAGTGGATTCACAGGTTATTCCTGTCAAAATATCCCCAAGCAGTAGACAGGTTTTATTGTTCCATGACAAATATCTGATTGTATTCCTGAGGTTATAGAAGAGTCAGTTGTATCAAAAATTCACTGTGTTGGAAAATTATGTTCACTGCTGTCTTGAATTCTGTTGAACAGTGTTGTGGCTGATGACCACCTGTATCACACCTAACTTGGTTTCTGTAGTGACTTTTAAAAGCCCCGTCTTGTCCATATGAAGCCCCAAACCATCAATATATACTGATATGCTGTTTAAAATGGATATAAATACTGGCATAATTTCTGCTGTCACATTAATAAAATTAAAATACATTTACGTGTTCCAAGTACAGGGACAATGCACAATTCCTGTCTTGGACAGCTAATAGTTGAAATCAGTGTCATTAAATATTGAGTGAAGTATGCAAGATTTGAGCCTAATTTTAGACCCAAATATAATAAACAGTACTGGAAGAGAAGTAAAACATTAATGGCTGTGGAGAGGAGTAAGAAAGGCAAGGACAGAAGCAGCAATACTAAATAGAAGTGCCACAAAGTATTTAATGAGGCTGAAACGAAAACTAGACACCTGCGTAGTTTGAGTCTGACCCTCAGAACTGCCTCTCCAGAGGGATCTCCCACTGAAAATCTTGAAGTGCCAAGGAAAAAACGTGATGCACAGCTTATGTTCTAAAACACCACTGTCATTTGCAGCTGGACTACATGTGAGGAAGATGCTTTACTGATAGAAAGTAGGAGCTGTGCTTATGCACAGCATATTGTTGCTGAACCTACAACACAAATACAGCACAACAGCATACACAAAATACATACGCAAATCAGCACAACAGCATTGACAAGGTGCTGTCAGCTGTAGCATTATCATCCCTTTGAAATATGCAGGTATCTCACATCCGTTGTAGCTGTTGTTTCAGCTTCTTAAAAATCAGAAGGCTGTATGTAAATTGTTCATATTTAAGATACACTTTTGGTAGGTATGATTGCAGTATGCTTACGGTAGTTGTAATCTGTTTGGCTAAAAACCAGTGAAGCTGCACTGCTACAGGCCTTGACATGAGCTGTCTAAGTCTGCACAGTACTTGAAGACCTTCATGGGAGCCTGTACTTGTGTGGCTTAACTGCTGTTAGTTATCTAGATATTAAATAGCTCAGGTCATGCCCACATGTGTAGCATCAACATTTCTGGCTTCCAGTATTGGCAGAGAAGTCTGTTTAAAACCTGAAGGTCTTTAAGATAAAATCAAACCTAGTATATTAATTTAAAGTGAGCTGTGGAGGATTTTTTGGATTTAGAGTTGTGCTCTTTTTGTGACCATATGTATAACCTCCTTTCCCAGATCCTTTGAAGAACCCTAGAGCAGTAAACCTGAAAGCCCCTCTGGTTGCCTTGGGAGTTTCTGGAACTCTTGAAGAGCTGATAATGTCTTAAAAAAACCAGAAGAACATGACTAGTCAGAGACCTAACCTAGGATTTTGGGAACTCAAGTACAGTTTCTTGCTGTAACAGGTACTTCCAGTATAAATTTCAATGAGTAACCTGAACTTCTCTACACAACACAGTTTTGGCCCTTTAAAGAAATCAGCAAAGTTAAAAACCAGCAATACTGCAATATGGATCCATTTCCTTTAAAACTGTTTACTGTAACTTAGGGAGTGTACACTGACTACAAAAAAATCACATCCTTTCGCATCATATGAACACCAGTATAAATTTTTTAACATGGCCCACACCTTAGTCTTACTGTGAAATTAATGTGAATTTCATGCATATCAGAGCATCTGCAGAGATTAAATGCTGCATGACCATAAGCTAAAGATATACTTGTGAGAAAAGATGGTCATAAAATAGTAAGACTTAAACTGGAAGGTTTTGTTTCACAGTTTTGAGAGACCAATGTGGCACATAAGAACAGTGCATAAAGCAGAACTTTTCTGATGAATAGAGAAGAGGATGGAAAACGTTTGCACAAATCATAGTTCTCCAGCAGTCTTCAGTTTTATTTTGAAACTGATTACCTGTAGCAGAAATACATGATTCATCTGAGTTTTAAACCTAAAATTTGGTATTATATGGTTCAGTTGTGTCTGTAGGTACAAGATCCGATTGGCATCTTAAATAACTTTATCCAAGGTGGAGGAGATTTTCTGCTTTTATGTACTGCTCCCACACGGTAGCACATTAATCAGCACTACTGCATGTATGGTTTACTATCAAATTACCTTGTGATTGACCTTGTGTCAGGGCCTTGGTACTTCCTGGGTTTTAATGCATCCTGCTGATTGTTTTTTAGTTGTGAAGAGCTGCTGATGGCTGGCTTAATGTACTCACAACCAAGAAATTTTCTTTCCAAGATAAGGCATTTCAAGGCTTGCAGGTTTTCATTGTTACCCATGCTAAGTCAGACTTTGTAGGTAAGAGTGCATGGCAAAATATTGCCATAGCATTTCACTTTTTATAGTAACATCTGCCTTCCACTCTTAATCTAAGAGTTCTTAGCATCCCCTTTATGAATATAACTCAGAATACATGGTTGCAAATAACCACATATTTTTCTTCAAATTGAAGTTTTGATTCCTGCAAGTTTTTGGCTGTTTGTCCCATAAATAGGCAGCACAAGTCTCTTATCCAGATCTATTTAGCATATTAGGATGTCTCTGCAGATTTCATATTGGCTTGCAAAGAGATGTTACAAACTTGTGAAATTGCATGTTACAGAGAAAGTAGAAAACCTTAGGAGAAGGGAAGTACTTGTTCTTCAGAGGGTAAATTAATCTTTCGGCCATGGCTCCCTTAAGCTTCTCCATTGTCTGATAGCTTCTGAGTTGTCAAAGATGATTAGGAAGCATTTTTAACATTTAGCCTGTATAGTTCTGACAGTGTACTCCAGTTGTAATGTAGCGACACAAGTGCTAATGTGCCTGTGCAGTAACACTTGCTAAGAGGTTTAAAGGGGACTTTGTGTGCATCAGGAATGATCTGCTCTTCCATGGCTTTGTGTAGTGTGACCTCCATTGGGGTTAGTATTTTTTATCTTCCCTGGTCACCCCAGAACCTCAGACCTGCAGAACATCCTGAAATATTCAGGTAGGGAGCTAAGAGAAGTGGTGATGCTAGAGAGATGCATTGTCTGAATTGCTTCCCTTTTAGGTGCTGTAGACATTTTTTGAGTAAGATAATGCAGTTTTATTGACTGCACTTTTGTTTGCCAAGAATTGATTGATTACTTTCTACTGGAAACAGACCCAGAGGACACAGAAGGCGTCCTGCACGTTATGTCCGAAGACTGTGCCTAAGCAGCAACAGGATAGAAATAAGCACCATACACATGCATGTGCCAAAGGTCTGAGGAACATTCTTGTGAAATATGTCATTTACCAAGTGTATTTAATAAAGAATTTTCTGAAAGAAGAATGAGGACTAACTATTTGGAGATCACAGCAAAAGAGAGGGATGTTGTCAGAAGGGAGGAAGTGGTCAAGAGAAGCCGGGGTAAATGGTAGGGCGCTTCACATGACATGCGAGCAAACAACCACAACATAATAGTAAGGTACAGTTTCAGAGCAGTATAAACATTGGCTAAATTATCTACACATTTATTTTGCAGACAGTCTCTAGAAAGAATCTGGGGTGGGAGAGGTCAGTGAATGCCAAGTGATTTGCCAAAGGCTACCCAATAATAAAACTGGAACTAAGGATTTTTTAGTCTCAGCTCCGTCTCCCTGCAGGAAAGCTAGGAGTGAAGGCTTGCAAGCAGATGTGAAGGTGATATTCCATGGAACTGGAAGCTGAAAGAGTTTACAAGAGACAATGAAAGGCAAGTGATGGGAAAAGAAGGCAACTTTTGGACATGAAATGTACATCAAGAAAATGATTGTACTGGGCTTTATAATGAAAGACCCTTCTTTCAGGGTACAGAGCATTTAAAAGTAAGGGTTTTCACAGCATTACCAGTAGCAGACTGTTATTAAAGGCTTTTTTATTGTGATACAGGATGGTCAGACATGGATAGTGTATAGTGCTTATCTGTCCTGTGGTAAAAATAACACTGCTGTGTCTTGCTTTTACAAAGATTTGACAACCAGTTATTGCATGTTAACTGTATCTAGTCCTTCAAGTTTTCCATTAGAATATCTCAAAGTGTTTTATAAGAAGAGGAGTCAGAATACATGAGGCAACTGAGGTAGAGAGAAAGCAAATAGTATGTCCAGTGTCAGAGAGTTCCCTTCCACATTTCATCATGATCATGTGACATTAGTGACCTTGCTACAAAAACTTGGCTTTTTGCATGTAAGACATGTCTGGATTAGCTCTATGTCAGCTGTTGCTATTTAGCAAGATCAAGTAGTGTTCACTAGAGTGTACAGTGTGAAAATGAAAACAGAGTCTAGCTTGTGTGACACTGTCCTCAAACTTAGAATATGATCATTTAGGCTTCGTATTTTCAAATACATGAACATTATTCTTGGCTTTTTTAAACAGAAACTTATTTTTTAAAATAAACCTTTAAAAATACTGCTTCAGCGTTAAGTTCTGTCTCTCACATCTGTCTAAAAGTAACTCACCTTGTGGGTCTTTCGCCAGTGTTCAAAGAAACATCTGCTGGTTTGTATTACTGCTTCAAATTCACGTTAGGCTAGAGAACTCAAGAATTTACTATGAAAAATGACATGACAAGAGGGTCAAATAATGTTTTAAGAGAAGGGATTTCTTAGAAAAATTGTTTAAAACAGCTTTTATTTGATCTTCGGCAACTTCATCCTTTACAATATCTAACATGAAGTTGATGAATCTCCTTTTGAACTCCTAGCTAACCAAAGAAAAGGTGTTCATTACTTTATGATCCCAATTTAATGAGGAAAAAGAAGAAAAATATTCAAAAGAGAAAAAAAAAGCAAAAGATATTTCTGAAGTTTGAAACCTCATAAATCCTATTTTACAATGTAAATGCAAATGACTTAAAAAAACCCAAATCATTTGCAAATAGTAGCTCAGTCAAATCCCAGGTGAGTCAGAGGGTGTTGTGGCAGAGTATGAGATCCAGATACATTTTTCCCAAGATGCTGGTTAATTGTCTGATTCACCTTTTTGACCATAGGAGATTACTTGTTGCCTCTCATACAGTGTTTCCAATGTGGTATGGTGGTGGTGTTTTGTGTTAGTTATTTTCTTGTCCGTACAATCTTCTTTAGAGTTTTCTTGAACGCTGTTTACAATAAAATGCTGCGGATACTGGCAGAAATATGCAGTGCACACAACTGAATCCGAAGCTTCCTGTTCCTTTTTAAGCTCTGCTTCTCTGAAGGAGGATGAGGAAGGGTGGGGCAGAGGTTTTGGAGCTGTGTCAGGAGTCAGGGATGCATATGCAGTGAGGGGTGACTGCTCTTCAGCAACACTGCATATGCAGTTTAAACCTTTGGCTCCACATCCAGTCGTGATGAATTCTGTCTTAACGTGCTGTCACGTTAAAATGTCCAGTACTCCCCTCCCTGTTTTTTTTAACAGTGGTCACCAGATATCAAATAGTACAAAAAGTAATAAATTATGAAAACAAAAAAGAGTTAGAATTTAGGAGGTTTTGAAATTTGTCAGGTTTTCTCTTTTGTTTTTCCCAATTCTCAACTCTCTCTTCCCATCTTTATTTGCATGTTACTGATAATGTAACTCTTAAGCTTTTAAAGGTGGTTTAGCTGTATAGGTTATTTTGCCTAGATAATTTTCACTGAGTGAACAGGATCTGCCATTTAAAGCCTTTGCATTCCCATTAGCCCTGGGAGTTTACTTTGAGAAAGAGTTTCTTTACTTTTGCTGCTGCTTCTGGTCACAGAAGTCACCAATATCAGATTTTTGTTTGGTCTTATGAAAACAAATGTGATTCTCTTACAGATCTAGCCTGCTGTCAAATACCTGGTTCATATGGCATCTTGAAAAATTTTGTGGTATTTGCTTATTGTTAAGTTTTCCGCAAAGATATTGTACATTGTAACAGTATGTAGAGATATGTCAGATTACTGCTTTTGGGCAAAGAATTATAATTTCCAGCAAAAGTATGGTTAATTGACACACCTGTATGATTCACGGTAAAGATGGAAGCTTGAAAGAGGCTGATAAACTTAATAGGACAAAGAAGAAATCATGTTAAAACTCTCCCTGATAATCCAGCAAATTAAAGAAAACTTTTCTTTTAAGAGGCCCCTCATTGCATAAGATCTGTTTGAGAAATTGCTGATTTGTCACAGTAGAGACGGTTAAAGAGGAGTGTTTTTTCCTCAGAATGGCCAAGCCTTAAGGGCGCCATCCAAAACCTAGAAGGTTTTTTTAAAGAACTGAGCTGACAGAATTTGTGATTGCAAAAGAAGAAAGTACCATTTTTTCAGCCAGTCAGCTTTTTAAACTGTTTAATTTTCAGTACTTTGTTCTTTGTTTCAGTCCTGACTCATGTAGGTGGGTTGGTGTTCATTTGGTTTTTAAGAACCCTACGTGCAATGAAGAGCTCTGTATAGCAAAGTATAGACTCCACTAGAAGCAGGTTCTGCACTCCCTAAATATTTTTGAAGACCTGGCTTCCTTCCAGGCTTTAGAATTGTTCTCAGACTTGGTGCAAATGAATTGAATCATCTCTTTCACGTGTGTACAGATCAATATTCACGTCTGACTATATGGTAGCCATACCTTAAAAGTAGTTCATTGCTGTGAAGTAGCTGCTTCTGGATGTTGGAGTTTCCATCTCCAGAGGAAAGAGTAATCCTGATTAAAATGGGATAGTAGCCTCTATGCAGAGGGCAGTCCCTCTGGGGACTATCCCCCGGGCCGTAGCATTAGAGGGAGCAAGGACACAAAGATGCCACGTTCTGTGAAAATAAGAGGTTGCCATATTTTTTTTTAAATCTTCACAATCTCCTTCTTGTTTCTCTGAGAAGTCCCAGACATAGTTGCCTTCCTGTGCAGCAGTTGCTTTCCTTTGGTAATCTGATGGTTACTGGGACCATGAGATTTAGCACTGAGAAAACAGGCAAGTCTCTTTTTCTCAGACTGGTCTCTTATATTGCCTGGGGAAGCACTACAGAAGGGCCTTGGGAGAACAGTAGTTTATGTGGGAACTGCCAGGGGATGCTGAGAGGAGATGCTGTATAAAGGTTTGTTTTTCTCTTGTTGTTCCTGTTCTCCGTTCACATGCAGATCAGGGTTTCTAAAGAGAAATATGGGTTTCATGTATGTGGTAACAGTCTTCCAAGATAGATTGTAACAGTCAATAACTATCCTCATCTAATGATGATAGGACAAAAACGTACCATCTTAATTTGATGAGGGGAGGAGACCAGTTAGACATTAGGGGAGAGCTTTCTAGCCAAAGGGTACTGATGTGGTGGACCAGGCTTTTAGGAAGTTTGCAGAATCTTCTTTTTAAGAACAGTATGTGTTGATGTAGGTATTAATATTACCTCATTGCTAGAGGACCTGCTGAGGACACTGTGCCCATGTTTCAAGATTTCTGCAATTGTAATAGAAGAAAGGAAAAATCAAGGAAGATAGGTAAGAGAAGATAGGATGGTGTCAAATCGATAGTTTGGAAAATTACTTTTTACAGCAACATTTTTGAGGAATCTGAGCAGCACAGAGTGGCATTTGTCAATGGCAGAAAAAGAGGTACCACATGAATAGAAGTCTGAGTTGTTTGAAGCCAAACTCGGGATTCGTTTGATGACTGCGTAGGGTAGTCTGTAGTAAAGAGATTTCATTTAGAAAGACCCAGCAAGTTTTAGAGGCAGCTGTTGTGTGGGAATTTAGGAAGAGGATTTAGTAAAAAATTTTGCTATAATGTATGCAGGTAGTAAGATACCAGATGGCAAGAAAGTAATCTGCAGTGAGAAGTAGCTGTACTGATGATTTGGAGCTCATGCAAGTTATAGTTTTAAACAAATACAAGATGAGCTGTTCTATGGAAGAAGTAGTACAAGAAATACAGCAACTATTAATTGTAAAAACTCGTCATAAACTGTAAAAAAACTCATCATAAAACCCAGAAGTTTTGAGCTTCTATTAAAGCATGGTTTGTGTGTGTAAAAGTCCTTTTCTGACTGCATCGGGTGGTTTGATAAAAGTGAGTATCACCTATACCTATGAACTTCATCTTTCTTTAGGAAAACAAATTCCTGGGTAGATTGCTAGAGCTTAGCTAAGGTGAATAAAGGAGAAGCACTGGCATGAAGTTTATTCATCCTCTGTTAGGTGGTAAAAATTCTCAAACCTGTTTCTAATTCAGTAGGAAGAGGTTTTTTGTTCATGATAGCTACTTAGTGCCCTTCACTGGCAATTCCTCACTTCGGGTCTAAGGCTGTGCTCAGATGCCTATTGCTATATTTTTGACTCCCGAGTTTAATAAAGGTTGTTAACCATCAGCAAGGACTGCAGTGGCTGAGATAAGGATTCCTTTCAAAATGCTGTTCTCTGCAGAATTAGCAGCTTGTCTGCTTTTTCACCATACTACAGCATGAGAAACTGGTGGGCGGGCTGCTTACGTGAGGTGCAATTACAAAAATATTGTGTATTTTAAACAGAGTAATCAAACTCTGGGATCCTGAAAGGGTGCATGAAATTCACATAAATTCAACCTTTGAAGCAGAGGTTCCTGACCTCACATAACCTATTAACTGTCTGTTTTTTTTTAAATCAAAATATGGAAATTACTTTTATTCCTAGGCTTATTCAAAACTGTAACTGTGACTTTTTAGTTGAAAAGCCTTTACAGAATTATTACTTAACTTGCTGTATTTTAACATGTTTCTAGATAGAGGACGCTTCTTGGATTATAAAGCATTTCAGGCGCAATGGCAGATCCCATCCGCTGGGCCCGATACCGTTGGCAGCGACTGATATCTACAGAGGGTGGAGAAGGTAGCAGCAATTCAAGTAACAAGTGCTATCAATCATCAAAAACTATTGGCAAACATAGGATAGTGATACCCTGTTTGGGACATTTTAAGGAAGAGTATGAAAAAGTATCAAAACTGTACATGAACAACAAAATACGGACTACTAAGTATACTTTATTGAATTTTTTACCACGGAATTTATTTGAACAATTTCACAGGTAATGAACTCCTTTTAATTGTGGTAATTCTTCTGAAATGGAATCCTTTTATTTAAATGTGTCTATTACTATATAGACGGGTATTCAAAAATTATTCTTCCTCCTGACCTGCCTATCACTTCTGAAAAGATCTGTCTTATTTGGCCAAAGTCTCTTGAGTATCATCAGTACTGAGTATCATCAGTAGCTAATCCTTTTCTCCGTAGTTTATGTAATTTCCACTCGTTCTGTTAGTCGGATTATTGAAATATTCCTTGCTCTTGGAGCACTGCCATACAGCAATCTGCAGCAGGATTTTCAGATCATTTCCTGCAAATGTATTTCTCCCCTCATGTCTTTCTCTGTTGCCAGTTTTTTTCATCCTCCTTCTGCTTGGAGGACTGCTGGTTTGTAAAGTTATGCAAGGAAGGTTGTAGGATGGCTCCCTTTTAAAAACATGTCATTTCCCCCAGGAGATGATAAAATTAAATTTAAAAGACCTGGAAATTTCAGAGAGTGCAAGTTCACCAAAGCCTCACTAGAAGACATATGCCTGGAGGACAGGTTTGAAAATACATGAAAATTCTTGGTTTCTGCATCTTCTGATCATGCATATTAAACAACTGTGCAGCTAAGTAATCTGTTGACTGGAGAGTGAAAACAGAGTTCTGGATACTTAGTTGTTAAATTGCAGTTGAGGGGAAGAAAAGATAAATTACTGCTAACTTAAGTGTCTATATAGCATGAAGTGGGGGAATAAGGATGACTGTCTGCTAGCACAGCTAACTCCTATGTTTTTTCTTTGTTTCAGAGTTGCCAATTTGTATTTCCTATTTCTAGTTGTCCTAAATTGGGTTCCTCTGGTGGAAGCCTTCCAAAAAGAAATTACAATGCTACCTCTCATAGTGGTTCTGACAATTATTGCAGTGAAAGATGGTCTGGAAGATTACTCAAAGTATAAAATGGATAAACAGATAAACAACTTACTAACCAAAGTGTATAGCAGGTAAGAGACAACAGTCTTTCTGGTTTATTGTTGTTATTTGATTATGAGTATATGTGAAAAAGTTCTTGAAAAATATTTTGGTTTACTTTCTGGATACTCAAAGAATCATAAAATAATTTAAATTGGAAGGGGTCTCTGGAGGTCATCTAGTCCAACCCCTTGCTCAAAGCAGGTCTAATTAGATGAGGTTGCTCAGGGACTAGCCTAGTTCAGTCTTGATCACCAGTTTTGCTAAATGGATATCAAATTAGTGTAAAATTTGCTGAAAAAATTATTTGATTGGGGCAAGAGTGTTCATGCATGAGTTTGTATTGTATTAACCAAGGTAGTTTAGTTTGACTAGTTAAGCATTGTTGTACATAGCATTTGTTTTGAAAGGTGTATTTTTAATTCCTCTAAAATCGCTGTAAACATCATGGAAGTTCAAGGGTTGCTAATTTATCACTATATTGGTAAAGCTCATTAATGGTATTGGGATGTACTCATAATGTAGTAACATTTCCCCAAACAGAATTAGATCACTTTCTGTTTGAGTGCATCACATAGTTTGGTAGAAGTGTTAGCATCTCTTCCACAGTGCAGGACTGCAGTATTGCAGACTGTAGGTGCAGGTCTGTAGTGGAGCATGCTAGTGGTGAGAGGTTTGCTGACAGGCAGTTATTATGCATGGATAATAAAAAGACAGGAACGCAAACTGATCATATTCTAAATTAACTGGCAAAAAACTTCTTTTAGTGCACGTCAGTGCTGCCCACATCATTGTTTTTCTTTTATACCTGTCATAAAAGGATGTTCTGATACTCATTCAAAGCCTGTAAAATACAAAGATAAAGGAAGTATAGTGGACCCTTTTTCTCTCTTGCATGCTTTGCGGTCATGCAGGGAAACAAG
The DNA here is from genome assembly GCF_034638445.1 of Ciconia boyciana. Classification (NCBI taxonomy): domain Eukaryota; kingdom Metazoa; phylum Chordata; class Aves; order Ciconiiformes; family Ciconiidae; genus Ciconia; species Ciconia boyciana. Next base: position 29,513,701 of record NC_132938.1, read on the forward strand.
TATTTTGAAAAACGTCACTTTTCATGTGCTGTAGTAGCCATCACAAATAGCCCCTGTAGGAGAGGACTGATTGGCAGTTAGACACTTTAATGAAAAGAGGGAGCTTTAAATATGGTTTGGCACTCCAGCAAGTACTGTATGTTATGCTTGGACCTTACTGAATTTGTTAAAGACACACCTTTTCCTAGTGAAGGCAATACACTGCAAATAACTTTTCTAAAATCTTAATGTGCTAGGTGGTTATGCCAAACCCTAAACTCAGTACTGTAGACATGACCTTAATGAGCCCATGCAGCAGGTTTGCAATCTGGTACGACATAACCATTAAATATATTGTGATATTACTCAGAAGATGCAGTCTCCAGCTTTTTGGCATTTGCCATACTCTATTGGTATTTTAAGAGCTAGCTCATAACCATAGAAGAAGTCTGGACTATCATTTTGTATCATCAAAGGAAAAACAAACAGCTTTTTGTTCTGCAAACAGGAATATATATAGCTGCTTTTGCAGAAACATTGTATTCAACCTATAAAAATTTGAGCTTGAAACAAATGAGTAATTGGGCTATTAGGGAAGATAGACATTTTCTTTCTTTTTCATGTCTGCAGAGAAGCCTTAAGGGAGAAGCTGGATTATTTCTGCTATAAATCATCATGTACCCCAAAAGAATTAGTTGCCAGAAAGCTGAAGCATTCAGTATCCATATTTCTGAAAACTCTGTTACTTGCAATCTCATACTAATGTCAGTGAAGCAGAATTAATTTCTGATCTTTTCTGTTTTTCGTTACGGAATTGAGATCTGGAAAGAATAATCCTTTCTACAAGGTTCTTCCTTACCTTAGCTTTCCTTTCCTCTCCCAGACTCCAGCCTGGCAAAAAGAAAGTGAAACTTGTCCAGGTGCATCAAGTAAAAAGAAGCATCATATACTTTCAGTCCCATGTTTACTAAATAGGTAGTGATTTAAAAGAGAAATATTTGCCATCTCCTGAGGGCTAATCTCAACACTGGCAGCCCAGAAAAATAGTTTTTTGTAGTTTTTGGTGAAATACATGGTAGTTAGAAAAAATACAGGGATGCGAGAGTACCAGCGTTTTTCTCCTTTTTTTAATCTCTAGGAAAAAATTACTTTGAGGATAAATCAAAGGGTTGCTTTGTCACAATATCTTTAATTTCCAGATATTTCTGTGGTTTTGCAAATTCCAATTCACTTTGAAAAATTCCTGTAGAAGTCAGTGGCAGAAATTGGCAACTTTTCACCTGATATTTTTATCTTACTACATTAGTGATGCTATTGCTTTCTTTGTTTATGAGATTATTTTGTCTTGCTTACCTTTCAGTTTCCATCCTTTCTCTAACTCTTCTAAATACAAGCTGGCTGTGGAAGTAATTTTCTCCCACCGCCCTCCTGGGTTCTTAAATCCTTTCCATCCTGTTTGGAGGGTGAGGTAAAAGGGTGCTGTTTTGGAGTGACCAGGGCATTCTGCTCCAGTTGGTGTTGTACCCTAATTGGACTCACTTGGCCTTCATAGCGGGGTAAATTGGCCTACACAAAAAGTTATGCTGATGTAGTTTTCAATACCTGAGGGGTAATTCTAAACACACAAAAATATAACTAGTTTTCAGCTAGCTCAGTCTTCTGAATAAATTTACTTTGTCAGCACCTTTGCAGCTATCAAAGCTTAAGTCATACCTTTCATAACTGAGTCACATCCTTTTTCAGCAAATCTTCCTTCCCTTTTCCTGTTTACCTCTATTATTATGTTGGGTTTTGTTAATTGACTTTAGAAATTTTTTCTTCAACTCCTTTTTATTTTTTTTTTCCTTTATTTTCAAGGAAATATACTGGTATGAAAATTTAATCCTTGCAGTGTTTTTTTAATCCATCCATCTTGTGATAGACATGGCTGTAGCTTTAATTAAAGTTTTACATGCTTTCCATTGTGCCAGTTTTCCGTCTGTGTAGAAAACTATTGATGAGCATCTTAAGGAGAAAACAGATATGCCTTATATTGCTTTAATTTTATGTCAGCTTTTGTTGCTTCCTGGTCTTGCTTTGTTTGCACTTTGAAAGCAATATAACCCCCTTGACCTTATCTTCACTGGAGAAATTGTCATCAGTACACTGATTAATTGTGTGGGCTTTATGCCTTCTGTTTGTAGACAAGCATTTTCAAAAGGGTCAGATAACACAGGTCTGAAAGGTATCAGTGCAAAGCTTGATACAGGGATTATTTTTCTGATATTTTTTTTGTCGTTAGAAGTGTCTGTTTCTATTTCAGTACTTATCAGAAGCATTTTACATAGCTAGCCCTTCAATTAAAGCTAGTAGAGAAGTGCCAGTCTACACACAATGGCCAGGTTGTGAAGCTTGTTAGCTTATGTCTGTACTGTAGAAGCTAGGTGCGCTTCCCAGCTCCCTGGTGTGAGTGTGCTTCTCAGACAGCTTAGAATGAGATCCAGGGAAGGAAGCACAATGTGGAAGACAGCCCTAGCACAGCCTGGACTATACCCCAATCTGGATGATTGAGAAATGAAGACTGCAGAAAGTACATGCTCCTCTCTTTAAACTTAGCTCTAGGGTTAGTCTGTGCAAGGCAGAAAAGCCAGGCAGTCACTGAGGGCAGTAATAGTTCGTGCAAGAACATACTTCATCCAAACCTGTGCAGCGTTTGTAACAGCAACTGTAGGTGTGTTTCATCACCCATATTGCAGTAGCCTACTACTGAGTGCCACTGGCTAGCTCATCAAGCACTCCTTGTTGCTTATTACCTTCCATCCTATTCACCCCTCTAAACCTGATTGTGTTTGCAATAAACTGCCATGACTACATAAAAAGAAGATTCTTCATCTCAGCTGAGGACAGAACAGCAGCTATAAATGGAAAGTTGAAAACAGTTCAAACTTATGTACATCATGCCTGGATATTTCATATTAATAAAGAATTTCAACTCAATACTGATGGGCCTGAGCTTTTATTGGCTTCCTTGAGTATTATATAGAGTCTTGGTACTTTATGTTCAAAATTAATGGAAAAGATATTTTAAAAGCCTGTAAACACAAATATTTATATTCAGAGCATCAGTGAAGTGGTTGCTGAATATTCTTTGCTTACTGGTAGATGTTCATCATCTTGGGAGACAGACATTTTTGAAAGATCCTATCAGAAGGGAAAAAGATTTGCTTTTCTTGGTTGCATAATTGCAAGAAAAAGTCGTGACCCAAAGAGAAATCCTGAAAACGCTGTTTGCTTTCTTGGAATAATGAAAATAGAGGAAGCAAGTGGGCTGAGTTTTAAATAGAGCTAAAATAATTCTGGGAGGGTGCCTGGAACGTAATTCCCGGAAAAACAGGGCTTGAACCCAAGAGCTGATTCTTGGTAATTATATTCACCTTGAGCTAATAGACTATCTCATCAGAGTTTTTTTAATGACTTGGAAGCATAAATTAACTATTAGAGTAATTTTCTAGTTACAGTGTGTTTCTCTGAGCTTTCAGTTTATGCATTTGTAAAAAATTACTGGTTTTATATATTTCAGGAAGGAGAAGAAGTACATAGATGAATGCTGGAAAAATGTCAACGTTGGGGACTTCATCCGGCTTTCACGTAATGAAATAATTCCTGCTGACATGGTGCTGTTATATTCTAGTGACCTGGATGGGATCTGTTACATTGAAACGGCAGGCCTTGATGGAGAAACCAATCTAAAGCAGAGGCAGGTGGTGAGAGGATATTCAGAGCAGGTGATAATTGTGCATTTCTAGTGGTGTAAGAAAATTGCCATGACAGATGGTCAACTTAAAAAAACCAAACAACCTAGCCCTCTAGATTGCCTAATTCTTCATAGCTCAGCAATCCCCATCGGAAAACAAAATAACTAGGTAACATAGTTCTGATTTGTTGCTTGAGGTATGTTGGAGCAAATCTTTCTGTGTTCACTTAACCCAGAGAAAGAAAGATCTATTTCAAGTAATACAAACCACTAAAAATAACTATTCAGGTAAATGTCAAGAAGTCATTTATGGTCCGTATCATGTCATGGGTGAGAAATTGGAATTTTTTAGAAGGGAGTTCTGTGCTGTATAAAGACCTAGAGAGAGGAGCAGATATTATCTTTTCTCTGTCACTGTTTTTTTCATATTGCAAATGTATTTCTACCTCCATACAATACTTAGTATTATAGCTACAAGACAAAATGCTGGAGGCTGGCACAAAGAAGATGATACCAAAAGAACAAAGAACCCTGGCATTTCTGCAATCTTCAGCACACCTGGTACTGAGTTCTGCTGAAACACCATGCTGAAAACAGCAGCAGGGAGACTCAGTGCTGTGCATAATAACAGACTGTTTAGCCCTCTGGAGATAGAATTACCTGAACTGCCTCTGAATTGTCAGCAGTGGTGAGGAAGTGAGGAGTACCACCTTGTTGTGCATTAAGACTGCCCCGTTATTTGGCAAGTACGGTAATACCAAAGGCATGATGTGATATCCATGAACAAAGCTGTTTCTTATCCCCTTAAAGTGACATGCATTTTTTAATTTTTACTTTTTTTTTCTTTCTTGATTTAATCTTAAAACAATATGGCAGAAACAACTGTTTGATCTTTCTGTATATACATATTATTACGCAAGGCAAAATTCAAATGGTTCTACAAGCTTACATCATACTGAGGTGGCCCTGATCTCGTACGAGCTCCTGCTACCAAGGTCTGATTTCAGTCTCACTCAAGAAAGAGACTGTTTCCTCTGTTTCCAGAAAAATTGCACCAAAATGTTAAGAAGAGTCATGCTGTCCAAAAAAAGTGACAATTCCTTCACCATTCAAGACTGGTTATATTTGTCCTCAAATTTAAAAAAAAACCAACTCATTGTAGGGTCTTCTTGTCAGGACTGCAGAACTGCATGGTTTCTGAATGTAGAGCCATGATCAGCTTCACAGACCCCTGGTGCCCCACCAACTGAGTTTCAGCCAGAGGCTTTGTCCTTATAAACTCAGGCTGAATAAGATTCTGGCAGTGTTGTGTAAGAGGCTGACTGCCTGACCTCTGTGTTTCTTAAGCTCAGAAGAATAGGAATAAACTACATCAAATTAAAGAACATCTGAAGACAAGGACTAAAAAGACTTAACCTATTTGCAAGAGTGCATTGTCCTGCTTCTTTGTGACTGAGCAGGTAGAAACACAATGAAAAAAGTTATCAGTGGGGCACCTGTTCTTGCACTTGGGATTCCTTTAAGAGAAGGCAAGGCAAAATTAAAGCATGAAACAGGAGCTGAAACTCTTGTAGTCAATTTTATTTTTTGGCAACTTAGAATAGCATTTTTTTTTTTAAATGCTTAAATGACAACAGGAAAGAAATTGGGAAAGTAACTCGAGGCTTCTTAGGTAACAGCAGGTAACAAGGCACAGAACACAGTGTCTCCAACCATCTTGATGTTCATAAATACACAAAACATCTGAGGGCCTGCTCCCTGAGGATAATGAGCTATTTAGTGAACAAACTGACATTGCTCTGCTGCTTTCGAGATACTCAAGTGTTGCTTCCCATTGAGAGGGGATTAATCTCCTTTTCCTTCCACACCTCATATGGTTAGCTGAACCAAGCACAGGTTCACTGGGGTGGAGAAGCTAATATGCCATTAGCACTATGTCACTGTGAGCAGTGAATGTTTCCTATTATGTTATAAGAGAGGCCACAGAACTGCTCTGGTCGTTTCCTTCTCAGCCTATGTGGTCAATGACTGAATCCAGTCCTAGCTGCAGCATCCTCAAACCTAGTGGAGAGGAAGGTGCTGTCCTTTTCTTCCAGGCAGCCTAAGAAGCCAAGCTGATGAAAGGAGGTGCCAGCTCTCCTCTTCCACCTTGGCCAGGCACCCACTCCATTCCCATGCCATGTTATCAAACCATATAGTTTGTCAGGAACATGGCATGGCCAAAGCGGCAGGCATGGCCTTGAGAAGCTGCCTCTCTGCCCATTCCAGTGAGAGAGTCTGGTGCAGGGCCTGTCACTCCCAGCTACCTTACTCAGTTCCCATCTTTATTGTCCCCCTTCTTTAGGGACATTTACACAAAATCCAAGTAATTTTAATTCTACCATAGAATATTTTGTCTCTTGTGCCAGGAAACATAGGAGAGCATCTCAAGAAATAAGCTGCAAAATTTACTTTCAATGTTTGCTTTGTCAAAGTTAAGATTATAATGAAGAAATACAGACCATAAACTTATAGTCCAGGAAGATCTGAGTGCCCATATCAAGGTACCTGGTTTTGGACATAGTTTTTGTCACCTCTGTTTTATACTGGCAGAGTATAGACATAACTTCTGTGCCCACTATAGGTTACACCCCGAGTTTCTGTGGTTACTACTTCAAGGTATATTGCAAGAAGCTCCTACTAACACCTTCACTGCTATTACAAATTGTTTGACCAAGTCAAATGGTTTAGTTGCCCGTCAAAAATAAGATGCTTTCACCAGGAATACATATCTAGAGACAGTTTCCAGGCTGTAGAAGAAAAGAATTGACTGCTTTGGCTATTTTACTTCCCTTTGGGGGTAGTTCTTATTCTCTTTGTGCTGGTTTTTGTGTAATTATTGTATAATGTGAAATGCTTGAAAAGTGTGAATCAATTATACTGTCTAACATTTTACAGAAATTTTTTACTTTCTGTACAAATAAACATGAGAAAGGTCAGTGGAGAGAGAGGTCTTTCATAGTTAAATTTACAGAGAGATTGAAGGTATCTGTCTGTCTAAGACTGTGTTCATATTGACTTCAGGTTAATACAGTGCAACAAATCAATACAGCAAAACATAGCAAAAAAAATATTTTTTTTAATCAAGCCAACAAAGTACATGTTAATATTATTATGTCTTCTGGGTTTCAAATTCTACTTACAGGACTGTGTTTTAACTGCACAGTTGCTATTCTGCCAGTGTGAAGTCACCCAATTGTGGGAGTGCAGCCTTCTCAGACCCTTGTAATTATGTAGAAGATGTATTCAATTACACCTGTGAATTGTAGATTTATCCTTGGGTTTGAAACCTTAAATTGGTAAATTTTTTTCTAAAGAGCAGAACAAATTACTTTCCAAAGAGTTAGTGCAAGGTACTCAGCTTGGAAACGGCTGTTATACCAGAGGCTAGCCTCTGTTATACTAGAGGCTAGAGGCATAATCATATGCCATTAACTGAAATTAAATTGCAAGTGCAATTGCAGGCAATTCCAAAGATAAGACCTTTTGGTTTTTCTCTTACTTGTTGTCAGGTTTCATTCTTTATTAATAAAGGATATTTGTTTCACTTGGCTTTTCTCTTCACTGAAGAGCTGACCTGCTCTTTATTTGCAATATGTACTTCTAGTCTTTTATAACAGCCCTTTCTTTGGTACTGGTAAGGCTCAAACATCATTAAAAAGTTCTACCTGCTTTCTTTGTGTTAGCCCAGATCGCATCCTGGTCATGGTATCAGGAACAACAGCTGTTTGGAAGAAACTCTGCTTGCAGAGAAGACAGTGCCTATTTTTTTCCTTATCATTAAAAAAACCTATGGGAAGTCTCTGCTTTTCAGATGTTCTTACTGCATTTTTTTTCTTCTTCCTCACTCTTCCACCTATTTTCTCCTCTCCAGTGTTCTCAAAATATCAGCAATTCAACTGATACTTGCCAGGGTTTGATATTTACTAGGAAGTCCTTCCATGCTGTATAAGTCTCATTTATGCTGGGTAGGAGATCATCAACACCACCAGCAACTTACAGTTTCGAAGCTAAACTGTTAGGTAGTAATATCTGAATCTATGAATTTATGATGTTTTTAAGTTCCATCACATTTTGTCTGAGTTCTCTGGGTTTTTTTTTCTATGGCTTTAGGTCTCTGAAATTGATCCAGAAAAATTTTCCAGTAGAATAGAGTGTGAAAGTCCTAACAACGACCTCAGTCGCTTCCGAGGCTTTGTGTAAGTAGGCTGGGTGGCTCTTTAAACTATTGTCATTTGCTTTGGTGCTCTTACTAATTTTCAGAGAGCTTGTAATGTTTGCTTTAAAAAATAGTGACAATATGTATAGAAGTCAGTTCGCACCACTACATTTCTGAGTGTAGCCCAAAAGATAGAGCTCCAGAAGGGCTTTCTGAGGAGCAGATTGTGAACTGGGAAAGCCCACTAGTGCTTTTTATTTTGTATTTAATATTTTCAACATCTTAGTTTAGGCTGTTTTGCAATTGTGTATTCCATATTTGAAATAGCTGTTTTAAATCTGCTCTTAATAACAAGTGATATCTACAGTATTTGGTCTCGATCATGGCCTGATTGGACAAGCTGCATTGCTCAGAATTGGAAATGGGAAGGAGTGGCTTCCTGTTCTACTCTGATTTGTTTTGTGTAACCATCAGTGACTTGATCAAACTCCTTTTGACCAACATGCCTATCTCTGTCTTTTCTTCTTATTGGTTTATGATTTTCTATAGACAGTAGAAAAACAAAATCCTATTTCTGACTGATTTTCAGTTTTTGAGAGTTATAATGTCTATGTTCTCCCCTGTGGGCACCAACACATTAGAAAAATGAAAAGAAAAATAAATATACATGAATCTTAGTCTCTGAGGAAACATCTTGACAAACAGTGGTCCTGCCTGCACTGGAAGTATGCCACAGGAATAACTATGCTCACAGTATATTTCAAATGGGATTTTATATTTAGTTAGAATTTTTTCTGATGTTGGTAACCCAAGTAGAAGTTGTAGGCTTTCAGACTTCCAGTGTTTGTCTTGAGCTCTTCTCAATAGCGTTGCCTACTTCTTACATGCCAGCTAGCAAATGCTAGGCTTGTAAACACAAGAAAATTTTAATACAGTGCCTACATGCCTGGATTTTCAAAGATGATCTGCATGCATGTTACCCCATTCTTTTGAAAAGTCCTATCAGAAATGTCAGAAAGGCAGTCAGTGACTAGCAGCTTCTTTGGGAAATCTACTCCCTAATGGTTTTGCAAAGCCTGACTGGTAATTGCTGGAGTCCTACAGCCGAAGTAATGTGCTTTTTTTCAGTGAGCATTCAAACAAGGATCGAGTGGGCCTCAGCAAGGAAAACTTACTGCTCCGAGGATGCACAGTAAGAAACACAGAAGCTGTTGTAGGCATAGTGGTGTATGCAGGTTAGTGAACCACCCTAGCTTTCACAGATTGCCTTGCAAACAAGATAGAGTTATGTGCCCTAAGAAACAGTGTCGTACAAAAGGGAATTAGGAGAGTAAAAGCTTGAATCCAGCAGAAATCAGCCATAGCTAGATATGTTAAGAATGCATGTCTGGATTAAGTTCATTTCTATTTTAACAATGTAAAGAGCTGATATGTCTGATTATTCATGGGAGGCCAGCTCTGTTCCGTGTGAACAGGTCCTTGTCCTCAACTGTTAGTTGCGATGGTAAACCCAGGCTTTGAAATAGACATGGAGATGCATGGCTTGCTTAGGATTTTTTCTGGTTCAAAACTGAAGCTACTGCTATTCTTCAGTGTTCTGCATCAAAGGGCAGAGGTTTTTAAACTAATCAATATGATGTATCCAGCCAGGTAGTTGTAATGCAGGTGCAGGATTTTGTAGAAAATATTAGAAATATAGAAAACATCAAGAATAAGATTGTTTCTATAGGAAGGAGTATTATTGACAGTATAAAAGTTGATGTGTACATGACAGATTTTGGTTTAGCTTGTTCAGTTTTCTTTAGTACAGAATTCATATGTTGTAGGAGCAGTTAGTTTGCTCATATTTATAATCTCTGTTCAAATATTAGTTAACAGAAATGTCCCATTTCCCAGAGCTTTAGAAATATAAAGCACTTGTGGTTCTGATACCTGCTATTAGAGAATTTCAACCTGGGTTGTGGTTACAGGTCATGAAACCAAAGCCATGCTGAATAACAGTGGCCCTCATTACAAGCGCAGTAAATTGGAAAGAAAAGTGAATACTGATATTCTCTGGTGTGTTCTGCTTCTGATTTTGATGTGTTTAACTGGTGCAATAGGTAAGTGAGAATCAGCAGACTCCTGCTATTTTCCTCTCTCAGCCTACAGTGCTTAGTGTTTTATTTTCGGGCTGATTCATTTTAACAGCCCATCTCGGAAACTGCCTTTATCCATGTGTAATTCCCTAGCAGTTGGGGATGCTGCCAGGTTTTAGTTCATGTTGTCATGTTTAATCTGGAGTGTGGTCAAGAAATATGTTCCTGGTGCGAGTTCTTACGTCTGGAACCTGTTTCTCCGATTCATTTCTCTCTCCTCTCACTAATTGCTCTGCAAAACTCCTACTTTCTCTTACGATTTTTCAAGTAACGTGCGATGCGTGTACAGCATTGTGGGGAGAGGCCTAGTGTGACTAGAGTTGTAAAGACTTGACATTTTAGGGATTGATTAAATAGTGAGCTTGAGTAAATCTAGACAGACTAACTTTTATGACAAATCAAAAAGGTGTTTAAAACATGTTTAAAAAAACTTCTTTGGATTACACTTAACCTGTGAACACCATGTCATCATTATTAACTAAAACCTGGACAAGCAAGGATAATACAATTAATTGCCAGAGGTTTTTCTGGGGAGCAGGGGTGAAGTGTTTATCAAGTGTAGTTAGTATTCCTGTAGTTCTGAGATATGCTGTATAGATGTGCTGTTGATAGAAATGCAGGTAAGCTGTTTAGTCATGTGTGCATTGATACTTAATTAATTCTAATGGGGTTCCTGTTGAGGAAAAACTGAAGAGGTAAAATGATAGTTTAAAAGCTTAGAAAGAACTACAGAGTGTAACGGCTAACACCGTGACCCAGAACTGTGATACAGTTTACATACAACTGACTCAGTTTATCTTGTTCTTGTTTTCAAGGCCATGGAATTTGGTTAAGTAGGTATTCGGAAATACCTTTTTTTAACATCCCTGAGCCGGATGGGAAATCAATTCCTCCAACATTAGCAGGGTTCAATATGTTCTGGACGATGATCATTTTATTACAGGTAACTTTGGTCTGCTTTGAACATGGGTCATATTCTGATCTCATTTATATCCTTGAAGTAACTCTTCGGCTTCAGTAGAGCTACTTCATGTTTGTAACTGGCCAAAGAGTTTGGTTTTATTTAATCCCCATGTTTTATTTTGGTAGGTCTTGATCCCAATTTCTCTCTATGTTTCAATTGAAATTGTCAAATTGGGACAAATTTATTTAATACAGAATGACATTGATTTTTACCATGAGAAAACAGACTCAACAATTCAGTGTCGAGCACTGAATATTGCTGAAGACCTTGGCCAGATTCAGTATATCTTCTCTGACAAGACTGGAACCCTTACTGAAAATAAGATGGTTTTTCGGAGATGCAGCGTTGCAGGACAGGAGTATTGCCATGAGGAAAATGGTAAGACACTACACCTGTGTTCACAATGGGTCATTTTTCTCTTCTCGGAGAAGCTGAAAGTTTTCATAGGGGTCTGGTGGACTTCATGAGATCTGTGTGGCAATATGCACTCATGGAAGCTATGAATTCAGACTGATCCTAATAGCCGTGCATCTTTCCCCATTATTTGGATCCCTTCATATATAGTGTGTTAAGAGACTTGAAGGCTGTAGGTAAGGTGCTGCTTTGCAGCTGGTTAAGTTCTAACATATTTGATACCACAAACAAAATACTCTTTATTCGCTCTGGAAGAAGTCATGCCTACTGTGTTTTGCTTCTCTCCTTGCAATATTCAGAACCCAGAACATTGGAAAATTGCCCTTTCCTCTCTTTTTTTTTTTTTTCCAACTAGAGTGCCAATGCTTACCTAACATTTTAGGGTTCAGACATCCTGTTGACTGCCATAGCAGTGTACCACTTTTATGTAGTACATCTTAAGGCTCCAATTTGACATACTGTTGCCCTTGAGGATACAGTAACCCAAATAAAATACATGCTGAAGCCAGAGCTATAACAGTAATGTTAAGGTCAGTAATGTTTAACAGTAATGTTAAGTCAAGCAGATGTGTGTTAAGGCTGCGAAGATGAGTACCTCCATCAAAAATAATGACTGTTGTATTCTTACTTATATCTTACACACCTGTTTATTGTTAGCCAAAAAGTCAACAGGCGGTGTTACTGGATAGTTGCTGCCTCATTGTCTAATGGTGTAGCATCTTTCAGTACACATTTCATGAGAGCCTACTTGAAGCCTTCTGAGAGCCGGGAGAAGGTACAACTCCAGACACAAGAGAAAATTGGGCAGAGCGACATGAAGTCTTTGATTCAATTAGCTATTTTATTAATTAGATAAAACCACAAAATTTTGATTACCATTCCTCTATGTAAGTATTAGTGGCTGCAGACATTTGCTATTTTGCTGGTGGGCAATGCAAGTATTCCATATAAGATCAAAGGTGAGGTGCTGACAGGTGGACACGTGAAGCGCAGCTGTATATTAAACCCCCCTTTATGGTTTTGGTGGTTTTGCTGCCAGATAGAACTGCTCACAACTGCGAGCAAAAGGCACACCCTGCTGGCCACAGCAATGAATCAGTTCAGCCCTTCCTTTGTTGTGTCACAGGAGCAGATGGTTACAAACCGTTTTTACAGTAATTTCTGCACATATTTTGAAAATTTTATGGTGCAGGTGTCCAGGTGCTTCTTTGGCTTTGCATAATTATACTGGGAAGGATGACAACAGCAAAGTGAGAAGAAATATTTTTAAGTTTCAAAGTTGGTGAATGAACAACTTAAATAAAAAGTAGAATATATTTTCAGAGCATTTTCTAAAGGAAGGAAAAGTATTTCAGAAGAGATAAACCAAAGAGTAGTGCGAATGGTGTAGCTGTGGCTGATCCAGGTCTCATTGTGCCAGGCAAAGTATATCTACCACTTACTTCTCCTAGTAATTCACTTAGAGTTATCTTCCAAAAAGATTAGTGTGTTAATTATGTTTATAATTATTTCCTGCTGTGCCCTGTCTTTTACCTGGTGCATGTGCTCCTTCCTAACAAATCTAGAAATTATGTGAGCCTTGAAAATCAGTTTGAAAATGTTGGAAGTCCTGTGTTTTAGTCCTGTTTTACATTTGTTCAGTTGCATAGAGCTACTGTTTGCAAGGCTCCTGCTACATAGGGTAAGCATTGCAGTGCAAGATAGTACAGTCTTTTGCATACAAGCCACTTAGTCTGTACATATATTTCTGTATTTATATCTGTATTGCCCAGGGTAAAGAGGGGCACATGAGGGAAGCACACAAAAGCAAGGACTGTGATTCAGTATAATCCTCCATATAGGTGTCCCCATGCAGTGTTCTGTCTAAAGTAACATGTGCCTTTTGGACCATGGCAGCAGAGCAGTGTGGTGTTACAAGAGGTGCCACATATGTTACTTCAGCCAAAACACACAGGCTTCTCAACAGCCTGAAATATAGCGGAATGGGCACATGTTGTCCAAACCTTTCTCTACAAACAAGTACTAAGTCACTGTTGCCGCTTTCTGGTAAAAGGTATCAGTACCACATGCGGGATATTATATTCGGTAGTTGTGGAGAACCACAGTTTGTTATGTTCCCACCTATTTTTTTTTTTAAAAGAACTATTTTATTAAATTCATGTTGACATCAGGGAGATGGTCTGCCAAGGAAGGTGTAAGCTCTGGTCTCCCTGCTTTCCTCGGACTCATCAGAATGGCAAGATGAGGGTCAGGAGGCTTTCATTTATGTTCCATAAAGAGAAGACAACAGGAAATAAGGAGAACTTAACAGGCTAGCAAATCCAGTAGCTCATTTCCTGAACCATAGCTAAGCTCCTGTGCTTTGGCTAGGAGGAAGAGGACTCACAAGTGACATAATAAACCTATTTCCATCTCATTTTGAGCACCAGAGCTGGGGACTCTGAGCTGTGGATAGGTTTCCCATTTGCATAAAACAGAATAATATCCCACTTTTCACTTTTTTCCTGTACAGTAGCTGCTACTTTAAATAAGAAAAAAATAGGGAATTAGTGGTGTGGCAGGAGATGTCTGTATGTTAATATTGCTTTTTTCCTAGGATGCCATTGTTTGTATTCACACTTTAATGAAATAAATAGGCAATGCACAGCTCTCAGAACAGTTTTTCCATGCTGTCAGTGGATGCAGACATTGAACTTCTAGTGTATGCTCATTGCATGCTATTTTCATGGTGACAGGTAAAAACTTGAAAGCTGAATAGTGTACAGTGATCCAGTGCTGTCTGGATTGAGATTGCAACCTCTTGCATGTGGTCAAATACTGTCCCAGAACTCCAGTGCAAACACTTGATTATGTTCTTTACAAGCACATGATAGTATAGGTGTGTTTCCATTTGATTCAGAGGTTCTTTACACCACTGATCTTCCTAGCTAGATTTGTGGGGCACAGAACTGCATTTATATCTTTGGTGCAAAAGTGTTAGACATGTCAATACGAAGTTTTATTATTGAAACCTACTTTTCAGTTACTCAGAAAATGTGTATGTGTGTGTGAGGGAGTGTCCAATACAGAAATGACAAGAAACACAGTTTCAATGAGTTCCTGCTAGAAGCTGTACTTGTCAAACCACTGGCATACAATCCTGATCCATCATAAAATAATGAGGCTAGAAAACCTGTCAGGAGGTGATCTGGTCCCGTTTCTCTGGCCTAAGGCAGAGTTGTTGCTATCAGTTTTTATGAATATTTTTTTTTTGTTTCTTCAGGACCTCCAGTGATGACCAGTTCACTGCTTTCTCAGGCATTCTGTTCTAGTATGTCATGTCTTCTCTGACAAAGTTTTGCTGATACCTAGCCTGAGTCTGTCCTGCTACGATATAGGACCATTGTGTCTTCTATTACCCACAGTGTGCATAGAAGACAGGCTATTTTCTTTCTCTATGCAATTGCCCTTCATGTACTTGAAGACTATTATTTGTATCCCATCAATGTGCCCTTCTGGAGGCTGTGTAACTCCACTTTATTATACTGTTTCCATGTGGCTCATGTTGTCGAGAACCCTGATCATTCTTGCTCCCTCTTCTGGATTCACTCCAGTGGAGTGTTGCTCTTGAAGTGCAGTGTCCCAAACAGGAATTCAATGTGATGGCTTGTTATGGCTTTTATTTTTCATAAATGGTGGATTATTCTTAACTATATACTAAATTCCTTACTTGGAAATTTTGTTTCCTGAACCTCCAGGCAGTGTTTTAGAAAAGTTTCTTTTTGCTCATGGAACAATAATTTTGTTTCCCTTTCCATAGCAAAGAGGTTGGAATCCTATCAAGAGATGGATTCAGAGGATAAAGATTCAGCTGATCGTCAGTGTGGTTCTTCAACCCATATGTCAAAATGGCGGGGGCACAACTGCAGAGCTGTGAATGAACCTTTGAACAGAAAGTCTTTGAATCAGTTGTCTGGTAGTTACCCTGCATTAGGAAGGGAAGATGGAGCAGGTGATGTTCCCCACTCAGGACATGTTGCTTTCAGCAGCCCCATTGTAAGTAAAAGCTGTTGGGTTTGATGCTAAATTTCTGAAGTAACTCATGAAGGAATATCTTTTTACCCCCATTTGATCAGAGTGCTTGTCATTTAAGAAATCCTTTCCCTCTTCCATCAAAACCAGAGCCTTCCATGATTGCTTGGCTGCATCCTATTTGCAGCTGACATTGCTCATGTTTGTTGGGTCCCGAAGGTGTATGCTTTGGTTCTTGCTGATCACTCCAGCTAAAATGACCAGCTTCATCTTAATAATAGTTTGTTCTTTTGTTTTAAGAGGTTTCTAGCATTTTCTTTAGTTTTTAATAGGAAATACTAGATGACCAATATTTATTGGAGATTGCGAGAGGTAAAAATTCTGCTTCTGTACCTGAAGGAGTCTAAATAGCATTCATCATATTTAATCTCTGTCAAAGTGTCTGTGAACTAAGGTTCTACTGTTTACCTGTCTGGGCATGAAGTTTGCCATTTTCAGTGGGCTAGCACAAGGCAGTGAAGACACCAGAGCGTTCCTCTATTTCCTAGTATAACCAACTCAGGATCTGGCAGGAAGGAAGTTGTATGAGCTTCTACACTTCATTAATCTGTAACTGATTTAACCTCCAGAGACTGAGATTAAGTTTATATCCTAATGGACAGTTTTGTTCATTTCATCAATAGGAAACGGATGTTGTACCAGACGCACAACTGCTGGAGAAGTTCAGTCAAATTTCTTTTCATTCCTATCAACAATCAGAAGTAGCCAGCAGCAAGTTATCTTTGGAGACAACGTACATCACTGACTTCTTTCTTGCTCTGGCAATCTGTAATACTGTTGTAGTTTCAGGCCCCAATCGGCCACGTCAGAAGGTAAGAAGGCATTATTTTTGGCTATTGGGCCATATTCATCAATAAATGAGCTCCCTTTGGTTTGATTACAAAAGAAAAAAAACAATTAACTGACATTTAAAAACTGATTCTTTTCTCCTCCATTGGTTTGTCCTGTTAGAAATAAGGGAATTACTGTAAACCCACGGAGTGCAATGAGTTAATATGTAATATAATGCTGGTAATGTTTTTCTGATGCAGAAAAACTTGGCTTCAATATTTTTGCTTCTGTGTATAGACTGTTCGTAACTTTTACAAGACATATTCTGAGATTAACTTGCAATTGTGATTTTTTCTATATTCTAGTTATCTTTTTCCAGATATGTGCATAGCTTCCTTTAAGAGTACCCTACCACTCAGGTTACCTTTACAAATAGGTTATTATTGGCTGAAAGATAAGAATAATCTCAGAAGACTCCCAGAATATTGGAACTGAGAATGCTCTTACCTGTTCCCTGACTATTCAAATAGAGTTTCAGCAAAAGTATGGAAGATCAACTTCCATATGTGTAATAATGTGAAGAAAAAATGCTTTGCAGTATGACATAAAGTGGTCTCACCTTGAATGTACAGTGCATTTGCTAGACTGTCCTGGTTTAACAATCTGGAGTGTGTTTAAGTCTTCCTGAGACCACTTGTTTTCAGAGCACACAACCTAACATTTATTTAAAGATACTGCTATCTTTTTCAAATCTTTTTTTTTTTTGCAGGGTGGGATTTTCATAACCCCATCTTTTACCAATTTTGACTGTGTTGCAGGATAATTCCCAAGTTCAGCTTTGATTTCCTTCCCCCCATCCCCTGGTGATTTCCATTTGTTGACTTTCTCTTTTGAAAAAAATGTATGACATGCAGGACTAGATTTTGGTGTCCATCTAGGCAATGAACCTACAACCATGGCTGGAGGCATTCCCAAAAAGTATCCTCTGGAGTATATATGGTATACATACCTCCTATGTATAAGTAAGTCTGGTATTGTAGCATGCTTCCAGGCGTTCCCAGAAAGCATAGTAGGCAGGTTATAGGTCCATGTGTGGACAGGGCAGCTGTATTCATAGTTACTAATCAGCCATAAAGGTGATGTAGAAAAATATACAGGCGAGATTGTCGTTTTTTTGAGAATAATATTTCTGGATGACTTGCTAGCAGGGGAGAAGATCTCCAGGTCACTAGTAGGTAGGTTGGTAGGGGCAATGTGGCATGATGTTTCTGAGTTCACAATTAGGGAATGACATGAAAGAGCTCAAGGCAACGGAAGGTTTCAGCGTTGCCTTAGGAAGAGGAGATTAAAGGATGTTCCTAGTCTCTATTTCCATGATGCTGAATGGAGACACATTACAACTTGCGTGCAGTTGTGATAGAACTGAAGCCAGAGTCTGTCCTTTACTTTATGCTTTTCAGTAGCAAAGAAGAACATGCTTCCTGGGGATAACTCATTCTTAACTCTTCACCAGTAACGAGAAATGAATGTCAGCCTTGCATGCCTTGTTCCTTGTTTGTAAGCTATTAGCTGCCTAACTGTTCTGGGTAACAGTAAGCCAGTTATTTTGTAACATTGATGAGAGGGGAACTGTCTTTCATTTTAAATTCAGACATTAAAAAAGTATTGATAAGGTACTGCATTTTTAACAGTACTTGTACCTAGTTACTGTGAGGGGTATGGAGCTGGTTTATTCTTCACAAGTATTTTGCTAATTCAGAACAAGAATTAAAGTGTTTAGTTCCATTTGCCACAACTTTTAAAAGTTATAATGTCATACTAACTGTTTCATTACTGAAACAGTTCTAAAGAGAACTATTACATGGAGTCATGAATCAAACTTGGAATGCATACAGTTTTCAGATCTGAAGTATTTTTACAATTCTTTTGGTCTTACAGAAGCTGTTTACTGTACTTATGGTTATATGTTTAAGTGAGCTGGCCATCTTTAATATAAGCAAGCAAACTCATGGTAAATTTTAAAATACTACATTCATTAAAAAACATACATAGTTTGTAAGCTGTCCTTCTTTAATGTAATAAAATATGAAGAATTTAACATAAATGCTTTATCTAACTGTTCTGTTCCAGATGAGACTGTCTTCGCTGGGTAGGATGCCTATTAAATCGCTTGAGGATATCAGGCAGATGTTCCAGAGGTGGTCAGTCCGGAGACTAAGTTCCTCCCCACTTCCAAGTGTAAAAGAGTCATCATCTGAAAGCCCCAATAGTTTTGTGAGCAAACTATCTATTTTCAGAATGAAACTGGCTTCACCTGCTCTGGATGGAGCTGCTCAAAGGGCTGCTGAGCCTCACAATACTGGCAGCCCAGAAAATTCCCAAGTGCCTCAAGAACAAGCTGTGGTGGATGTAGCTGCTGGCTGTGAACACAACAGTGCTGCATCATCTATTGAATTGTCTCCCTTACCTAAACTATGTTATGAAGCTGAGAGTCCAGATGAAGCTGCCTTGGTTCATGCTGCTAGGGCTTATAAATGCATTTTACAGTCTAGGACTCCAGATCAAGTAACTGTGGACTTCGCAGGTCTGGGATCTTTAACATTTCAGCTTTTGCATATCCTGCCTTTTGATTCAGTGCGGAAAAGGATGTCAGTGGTCATTCGGCATCCAGTCTCCAACAAAGTGGTGGTGTACACAAAAGGTGCAGACTCAGTCATGATGGATTTGTTGAGAACTGCATCTGAAGGTATCTATAGAACTTCTAATTCATTGCTCACCTTTGTCATTCTCAGTACAGGTGAACAAATGGCCTGATTCATGAGATGAGACAAGCAACCAAGCAGAACTATTATCTGTGAATAGTTCCTTATAGGGAGCCCAGAAAGGTAATATTGCTTGTGACCTAGATATGGCTATGCTGTGTGCTGGTGTGGAAACTGAGAAGAGAGAAGCAGCTGTTATTCAAATTATTTAGTGGTGTCTAAGCAGACTCTTTGGAGCCAACTGAAGTATTCCCAGTTATAAAGTAAGGTTCCATGGCTGGCTGATCTCAGTGAGGAAAAGGGATATTTCCAGTTCCAAGGGTGGATTTTTACTCACCCAACATTAGCCATCTAACGTCTAGACAAGAAGCCTCTGTAGGCCTTGGGGCAGAAACAGTGCCTCCAAAATCTGTTGTCTTACTGGGGGGGTAATTTCATGTCTGGAGGTGCCTCTCCTTACTTTGATTCTCAAGGTAAACTTGGAACCCAACTTCTACATGTCCAAAGTTAAGTGAGTTGAATGCCTGTCCCAATAGTCCACCCCTTGACAGTTATTGTCAGAAAAGCTTTTCTGCAACTGCCGTTTTAGCTCCTTCCCACTACGCCAGTGACAGTAAAGCTGCTTGGGTGTCTGTGGGGCCCAGTTCATTTTAGAAAATAATTTTATTTTAGAAAAACATTTTGATATACTAGTGGCATCCAAAGATGTATCGGTACAAGATGGGTTCCCCCTCACTGCTTGTGCAGACTGGCACACTGCATACTGACTATAGATACAGCCACAGTACACTGTGCAAACACGAAAGATACATTCATAGTTAAAATAAAACCTGTTAACATTTTGGTATTTTTAAAACGGATTTAGGCCTTCAAAATTTTCCGCTAAATTTAGCCTAAGAATGCATATTTAATTTGCTTTCTTTGCTTTTTGTGTTGATAGCAGGTACTAATAATTCAGAAATGGAACAAAAGAAGATTAAAGAGAGAACTCAGAAGCATTTGGATGACTATGCCAGAAGAGGACTGCGCACTCTGTGTATTGCTAAGAAGGTATTCCTTTCAATACATATTTTTAAGAATTTTACAGTCTGTGACCAACCTGAGTGGTATCACCAATGGAGCAGACATCACAGCTTCTAAACAGATGCTTCCATTGCCACATTTTGTTTATCCTTATGTTCTTTCAGGAGGAATTTGTAAGTTGACCCAAATCAATTCCTGACTACTGTTAGATTGCCATAGTTGTTGTCAGTTTAGGATGCCAGGCAGCTTAATAGCCTAATTCTAAAACAGGGGTTGTCAAATAGCCTGACTTTTCTTCAAGAGTCCTGAACAGGTCTCCTTGTGTGAAATTTACCCTGGTTGGAATTTGAGACACAGAAAAAAATGAAGTCAGACCTGTTTTAATGGGTTTCACAAACAGTTTGCAGTGTTACAAGCTCCAGATGCAAAACTTAAGGGATGTTTTGAGATTCCATTTTAAATTCATAGCTGCTCAGAAGTAAAATTCCATAGGAATTGAAACAGGCAAGAAACCTCTTTACAAAACCTTATGCTAAGTGAAAGTACAGGCTGTGTAGCTGTACAGTCATCAAGCTGTACACAGCTATGCAGTGATTCTGTGGCTGTGTCAATGCTGCAATTAAAGAGCAGTAGGGACAGTATACTGTGCTCACTGGCCTGCCTACCTTCCATCTAAATGGAAATCTGTCAGGCAGCTCCAGGAACCTGCAGGGTGCCAGTGAGTAACCTGGCTTGTGAAGCCT
Organism: Ciconia boyciana; assembly: GCF_034638445.1. Lineage (NCBI taxonomy): Eukaryota > Metazoa > Chordata > Aves > Ciconiiformes > Ciconiidae > Ciconia > Ciconia boyciana. Next base: position 29,534,497 of record NC_132938.1, read on the forward strand.
GGCAAAGTAATCTAACACTATGAACATAGTACTAAATCCATGGACATGTTGGGGCACATAAGTAGTGCACTGCCAGGGGCTGCGCTTCTAGTTCAGTATGTGGACAGCAGAAGTAACAGTGAGGACACTGTTGAGGTGCCTTTGAAAACACAATATAGATGCATGCCATATGTTTTCTCTCCCTCTGTAGGCGATGAGTGATGCAGAATATGCAGAGTGGTTAAATCATCATTTTTTAGCGGAAACCAGTATTGACAATAGGGAGGAGCTGCTGCTTGAATCTGCCATCAGGCTTGAGACTGAACTAACTTTGCTCGGTAGGTAGAAAATGCTGTAGCTCCCAGGAAACTGCTTATGGTGTTCATAATTGGAATTTACCTGCAGAGAGCTGTGCTAACCTCAATTTGTGTAAGACATAGCTTTCTACAGACCTAGAATTTATTGTCCCTCCTGAATTTTCATAAATCTTGCAGGTAAATTTGTACTAGTTGTAAAACGCACTGAAGACAGCTAGTGCTCTTCTGTTGTTTGTAAAGGGTAAAGTTTTACTGATTTTTTTTTTTTTTTAATTTGGTTTCTTTTTTGTGCACACTAGAGTTTTTTAAGTGTCATCATAATAAGCATGTGAAATGATAATAACAAATCACTTTGCCTTCCTGGGCAAACATTTGAATGTTTGCCTTCCTGGGCAAACATTCACAAGAATCCCACTTCTGGGCATGTTTTCCATCACTGTTGCATTTGTGGACACAGCGGGTACGTTTGTGCTGTGTCCTCCTGTAATAACATGGTGATAAGAAGTCAGGCATGCTTCTGCAGGAACCATTCCTCTGATGGTCATTCAGCTGTGCAGAGATGGGGAGGCCAAAACAAAATTAAAAATGTTTGGTGTAGATGTGCAAAAGGTAAACTGCAGGCAGTCTGGGATAATAGCGCTAGAGGACTGCCCAGCATATAACATTTGGAAAACAAAGTGCAAAGATCTGACTGTGGTGGTAAAGGCAGCTCATGCTAGAAGCTGAAGAGAGACAGATCCTATTGTGTGGAAAGGTGTTACTTCCCTCATTTTGTGCCACATCTGCTCAGGGCAAATGCCATAAACCTTGATACTAAAAGGAATTCTGGGATCACTGGCTTCAGTTTCTGGAGGGAAGCCAGAGCAGTGCTGCTAGCTGCTGTAGTTTTAAGGGATGATGTGCTAATACAGGTACACTTTTGCACTAGGGTCATCAGAGGGAAGTCTAGTTGCTGTGGAGACCTGCTGTCCTGCAGGCCGAGGCATTTTTTTGTCTCGTGTCTCTGATGGGACAGTAGGCAATATGGGTTGGCCCTAGCATTAAATGGGAGTGAGAATAAGAAGGGTAAAAGGCTTCATACTGCAAGGTGCTTGCTTTCAGTACCTCTGCTAGCTTAGTTACTCCTGCTTGGGACATATGTGCATTGTGATCTGCAGAGTGGAACTACTTCCAGCACATCTCATTCTGCTTCTCTGAGCCTTCCTTTGCTTTCTTAGTAAACGTTACCTGGTGTAGCTGCAGCTGTAACTCTGACTGTCCTCTTAGGACTGAGAAATGAAGACTTTGTCCTCAAAGAACAACAAGCAAAAATTCAAATCATCTCAGTATTGCCAGGATAATGGAGGACAGCAGTGGTTTGTAGTCCACTGCGTAGGCAGGTGTGAAATCCTATGGCTATATATAAAGCCTCAGGCCTTTATTTGAATGGAAATCTATTTCTGGAAAGAATAGTCCTAATGTGCAGTACTTAACTAAGCACAGATCTGGATCTCAGCAGTATACATATTGAAATTGGCTTCTGTTGGATTACGAAGTGATCAAGTACCTCAGAAGGGGAGTATTAAGTGTATAGAGTGCCCAAATTGAAACAACATTTTTCTCTCTTCCCTTGATGCCTGCCAGTGTCTCTCAAAGAAGCTTGCATCAAATAGATCCCAGCATCTTCCTTCCTGCCTCTTCCATTGACTTGCGTCAAAATGCAGGCAGAGTGCAGAGCAAGTACCTGGAGGTTTTCATCTTCCTGGTGACTAGGGGCCATGAGCTCTGTGCCCTGTTGGCAGCTACTTACTGAAGAAATTGCTGTAGTGTCAAAAATTTGCCTGACCTTTTGGTTCTTATCCATCCCCATATGACAGTCAGTGCTTTATATACAAATTGCTGGCTAGAGTCCCGCACTAGAAACAGGCTAGGAGGGGAAAACTTTGCTTTGAATTTTTTTTATTGTTTGTCTTTCAGAATGAACCTAGTTGCAACTGCCTGAAGTTTTTTTCTGATAAACTCTCTTAGCCTGAGAATCCCACAAGCCAAACCATGTCTCCTGCTTATGATTTAGTACCATTTCTATTGTGAAAAAGCCATGAAAATGTCTTGTACCATAGTAAATCACTGGCACTGCAGCTTTTCAGAGATTGTTCTGCTTTATGCTGACGTTGTGGTACCTCACTGTTATCAGAACAGAAGATTTTGTAAGCTGGTTTTGGGGATACAGGTCTGCCTGCTGTGCACACCAGAAAAGAGGATGTCTCTGTTAAAGTCTCTATTTTTTTGTTGAAAGTCTTTCTTTAACCACTAAGGGGTGTGTGTTAGAGCAGATGTTTCCTCCGTGTGGGGGAATATGTCAAGGTTGGCAGTGCGGGCAGGAGGAAGGGCAAAACACAGAGTTTGTGCTATGAATTGAAAGGATCTGGGACAGGAAGTACTGCAGCGATGAGTGGTTGAGAAACCTGCCGATGAATGCCAGGTCTTTGCAGCAGTGTGCAAAAATATGATATAAGAAGAGGGGATTTTGGTGTGGAAAAGGTGAGGGCTTGGGACAAGAGGTACAGATAATTCAGTCTGGAGCAGAGCTGAGAATAAGGAAAGAAGTGGGCTTTGAGGTAGGAAGGATTGAGGTGATACATGAAAGAAGGTTTGGGGTAGTCTGAGGTGTAGGAGAGAGTGGGAATAATGGACTATATTAGTCATGAGAAGCCTGGGAGTCTGTGTCCCACAGCCACTATGAGATGAAACAACTGAGAACGAGAAAAGTTGTCTTAAAAGGGTCTCATGAAGAGTTGGAGGCCCCTGAGGCTGTAATGAGGGTATGTGTCAACAATCTCGCACGTGATTGGCTCTGGGACAGAAAGATGTGGGAGGGAGGAATTCCCAAGCATGTCCCAGTAGGGTGTCTGTTTTGGGATGCGGAGATACACACAGAGGACCGTCTTGTCATGTCACTCTTGCAGCATTTTGGTTTTGGAAATACAGCAGCACTAATCCTTCTACTTGTCTAAATTGAGGTGCCACTGGCATTGAAGATCGCCTGCAGGAGGGTGTTCCAGACACAATACAGGCATTACGGAAAGCAGGAATAAAAATATGGATGCTGACAGGTGACAAGAGAGAGACAGCTGTCAACATTGCCTATGCTTGTAAACTGCTGGAACCAGATGACAGAATCTTCACTCTCAAATCACAGAGTAGGGTGAGTGGAAAATTACACTTTTCTTCTTTTTTTTTTTTTTTTTCTCTGCTGAAAGATTCAGTCAGGCTATATCACAGGGCAATATGGAAAAATAAAACATTCTCTGCTTTCCCAACGGACCAAAGACAGCATGGTTTCTTGGAAGATGAAAATACTGGAAAACTGACGGTTTACTTCCTTGCAGGTAAAATATGAAATCCTTTATATGTATGTAACATCTATTTCTTTATATACAGTCCCTAAATGATGATTAATTATTTTAATTGAATAGACTGCTTAATTTCTCTTTGTGGTAGGTTACAGAGTTGACATGTTTCACATGTTATTAGAGATTTCCAATGGCTGTGAGTTACAGCACGTTAGCAATGCAAGAATTATCATCGTGCAAATTCTATTCAATTAAGTTTTGTGCTGCTTTGTGTCATGTATTCCCTCAGCCCTGCTTGTCTTGCGTAAATGTACAAAGAATTGTCTCGTTAAAGTACATTGCACACTATTCAAGAAAACTAATCTGGCCACAATTTTATCAGAGAAAAATCTACCTTCTCCCCACCTCCCAGTAATTGAGTCATGTGATAAAGAGTGGTTAAAAATTCTGCTGGTTTGGGTGGCAAGTTTAATCCTATTTGATGATCGTGTCCTCTTGTGGATGCTTATAGCCAGCTTTTTTTCAAACCTTGATTTTTATCAGTTTTGGGTTTCTTAAGAGAGAAATTACTGACTGTAACTGCTAAAGCCAACATATGAAATGTCTCTCCTCGGAGCAGAGACATGAAATCTGAGACTTCTCTGAAGGACTTTTTCTAAGACCTTTCATTTTTCTTTTTTTCTCTGCTTATATGTTACTTTAGAAATTCAGTTTATATCTGCCATAAAAGATTGTGTGGCAAGTGGTAACTGTGGGGAAAATAAAGTGAAAAAGAAAGGATTTTTAGTCCAGTTGTGTTTGAGGAAAGCTTGGGGTTTGATTTTCGCTGACACTTTTTTCTTGCTTTTTTTCCTACTGGGGAACGAGTGTCTTACTTAACAGTGAGGACTGAGCCCCTTTTGCAGAAGTGCTCATCCTCCCTCTAACTGGACTTTGAAATAAAAAATAGACAGGAATTGATACTGTTGCATTTCGAAGTAAAATAATGAGAAGATTTAAGAATATGTATTTTCTTCTATAGAGCATGTGCCTTACATATATTGATATCAAGAATCTTTTGGGCATCTTATTTGGGCATCATTGATTCTGACAAGGTAAAAAATTCCACAAGGCCAGTTCTTCAGTAATTCATTGCAGCTCACCTATAATTTGATTTGAAGTGCACTTTTGGCTTTGCATGCCAGACGAAAGAAATGCAGAGAGCAAAAGTCTTCTATCAAAGCTGTATTTATATTACAGAATACTTAATGGTTGTTTTTTCTGCTGGTCAGTGAACGTTTTCTGATTTGCTTCAGTTTTTTCCTTTCTCCTAGCACAATACTCAAGCCAATCTACTTAAGCAAAGTTAAATCACAGGCCCTTTTATTAACAACAGACTGCATCCTTTGTGATTTTAAAGAGTTATTCAGCCTCATGTCTGAGCCTTTCTGGATTCAGGTGAAATGCTACGCAAGGGCAGCATTTGACCTTTTCTCCATTTGTATTTTATAAATTGAAAAGGGAGCCAGAACACAAACAGTATTTAATAAGTTGCCTTTCTGTTGTCTTTAATTAGGATGCCTGTGCCTTGGTGATGAGCAAAATTTTAGAAGACATCCAGAAGAATACTTCTGCCAAAAAAAAACCCAGTCAGAAACTTGGGAATGTCTCTGCAAGTCCTTCCACACAAGCTCCAGGGTTCAGTGCAGGCCTGGTTATTGATGGAAGGACTTTAGAGCATGTCCTTCATGACAGCCTACAGAATATTTTCTTGGAACTCACAGAAAAATGTCGGGCTGTAGTCTGCTGCCGAGCCACACCACTGCAGAAGAGTGTCCTGGTCAGACTGGTGCGAAATAAGCTAAAGGCAATGACATTAGCTGTAGGTGAGTCCTGTGGTTATCTTCTTTTCTCTGAAAAGCAGTAGAAGCCAGTTTCTTCTCTCCTATATTTTTGTTAATGTCTGTCACAAAATTTACTTTACAAGGAAGATAATCCTTTGAACTGTAGTTGTCTCTGGCATAAGATGATGTTAGTCTTCTGAACTAGCAAATTTAGTCCATAAACTTACTCATGGTAATCTAAAGCAACAAGAACAGCAGCAGTCCCGCACAGTGTTATGTAACATGTCCAAAGGAGCAAGTAAGAGGATTTTCCTTGTCACAGGAAAAAAGGTGATTTTCCCTTGTTCTCCTTCACAACTCCCCAAAATAGAGAGGGAGAGGGGAGATAACTGGCTGTGATTTAAAACACCCATATTTTCTGTTCCAGCATACCAACTAAATTCTGACAAAAGGAACAGCTAATACCCATTTGGAGAATATAGCTCAGTTCAGTCAGGCCTTCCACTTACTAATCCTGTTTTCTGTAGGGTTTTCCATAGGCTGCACTGTTGGCCATAAAAATGTTTTTCTCTGAACTCTCTGGTGTTCTTGTATATTTGTCTTTTCCTGCCACCTCCATGGTGATGTGTTAGCCAGCAAAGCTGCATCCAGGTTGCATTCCGAATAAGAGAGGTTAGTTTTGATTTTTCCTCGTCTTTTCTCTGTAGGTGATGGTGCCAATGATGTCAGTATGATCCAGGTGGCTGACACTGGTGTGGGAATATTGGGCCAAGAAGGCATGCAGGTAGTGTATACAAAGACAGCTGCAAATTACATCAGATTCCATTTTAAATCAGTTCAGAGTTTACCCTGGAGGCCCCGTGGCTCCACAGTCCATTACCGTACACGGGCAAGAGTTTGCAGCCTAAGCTCACACCCAGGCCTCAGCACTCTTCCAGGAACACTCAGAAGCTGAATGCTGCAGGGGTTCAAACTCCAGAGCTTGCTGCCTGTCACCAAACTATTACTCATGTCCTTCCAGGAAACAGGCAACCTAAGCACCAGTGATTTCTGTGCAGTTGTGTGCCTGCCTGTGTTGTGTTGGGCTGAGCTGTGTGTGTTAGTTTAAAATGTTGTATGGAGGGGCTCAGATCTGAGTGAGGGTAAGACCGTAAGCACTATGTATAAAAAAAATCATAAAATAAGAATTTCCAACAGTAGGTAAGTTGCTTACTTGGCAGTATCTGAAGTTTATCAGTTTGGATATAACATATCCTTTCCTTCACGTGCGTTGCAGGCTGTGATGGCAAGTGACTTTGCAATCTCTCAGTTTAGACACCTCAGGAAGCTGCTGCTTGTCCATGGTCACTGGTGTTATACCAGACTTACCAACATGGTGCTTTACTTCTTCTACAAGAATGTGGTATGTAGCTGTCCCATCCCGGGGAAATCACAGTTTGCATATTTGAGAGTGCAGAAGGGTTTAGTGGGGCTTTATATTCTTTTTTTAGTTTCTATTGTGAATGGGTTCAAAAAGACACAAAAAGCATATGTCAGACAATTCAGTTTCCCATTTATGTCTGCAGAGACCAGAGACTCTTATTCCTTGGATTGAATTTCCCACTCAGAGCCATTGTCTGGTTTGATTAAACAGTGGGTAACGGGCATTACTAATGTGGTGGCAGCATGACTATTTAAACAAGCCATGTCCAATTTTGAAATGTAAAGCTGTGTGCTAGTCAAATATAATTTCAAAGTGTGGTATTGGCATGAACTCCACAGCATTTATACTTACTTTTCCATAGATTACTGTAACCACACCTAAGATCTGACTGTTTTCCTCCAGGCTTTTAAAACACTTGTCTGCAGGTAACATTTTATCATGTCGTCTTTGACTTTTCAGGCCTACGTGAACCTCCTGTTCTGGTACCAGTTCTTCTGTGGGTTTTCAGGCACATCAATGACTGACTACTGGATCTTGATTCTTTTCAATCTCCTTTTTACATCAGTGCCACCCATCATTTATGGTGTCTTCGACAAAGATGTGTCTGCAGAGATACTCATGCAGCTCCCACAGCTGTACATGATGAGCCAGAAATCTGTGGTAGGTTAAAGAATGCTTGGCCTGAAGCAAACTGAAGTGGTTGGCATTTGAGCCATTTCTGTCTTTGTTTCCTTCATGGTTCACATCAGGCAAACATGAAGTTTAAAACCACTTTCTCTATTAGAAAAACACTTAAGCCTATGCACAAATGTATGTGCACAAATAAAAGCTGTTTTTTCAGAAGTTTTTTGTAGGCTTTTTTCAGCCGTACACCCAATCTTACCAGACATTTGGATGGTAAGAGAAATTAAGGACTTCAGGTGAAGCAGTGTACTAGATAAACATTGGTACCAGCATGTTTACTTCATTTACTGCCTCAGCTGTCAACATGCTTCCTCAAAATGGGTTTCTTTTGAGCTTCTGGGCTTACTTTTAAAGATAAGGGCACTAGACACTGTTTTTTCACTGTCATATAAGGCTCTCAACTGCCAAAGTAATGAGGAATGGATAAGAACCAGAGTAGATTCCTTTCAAATATATAATCCTCAAGGAAGTTCTGTCATTCAGGTTTCTTTTCTCCTTATGGGTATGTTCTAGAATTTGCTGGTGGCACTTTTCTTCTATCTGAAAACACTATACATCATATCTGCTCTATAAGTAAATTCTGCCCAAACATTTAACACAGAAAACTGCAGGGAGGAGTTTCTAAATCAAAATTACATAAATCAGTAAGCTTTTTCCTGATTTCTGCTTTGCTTAGCATGAATTCTAGCATAATTTTAACTTCATCATGTTTTTTTAATTTATCACTTAATTAAAATAATATTTTTATTATAACAATTGAAGGCAGTGACATACTGAGCCTGAGACACAATAGATACTAGTAGCCCAGAGAGAGGAAACATGGAGCATATGATTCACCTAAAACTCACCATTTTCTTTATGACCATAGCCTTTCAATAACAGATTTGACATTAGGAAGCATTTCTTTACAGAGGGGGTGGTTAAACACTGGAACAGGCTTCCTAGAGAGGTGGTCAATGCCCCCAAGCCTGTCAGTGTTTAAGAGGCCCTTGGACAATGCCCTTAATAACAGGCTTTAACTTTTCGTCAGCCCTGAAGTGGTCAGACAGTTGGACTAGATGATCGTTGCAGGTCCCTTCCAACTGAAATATTCTACTCTATTCTGTTCTGCTCTGTTCTATTTTATTCTGTTCTAACAAATACTATTAAAAATAAATGAGCTACAGCATGTTGTGTACTAGTTGTGCAGTCTCATCTGTATAACCTGGCAGAAGTCTAGGTCTGATTTAGAAGGGAAAGAAGGATATACAGTGAGGGGGCAATTTATTTTGTTTGTTTGTGGACTTTTACATTTCTTTTTACATACCCTTAAATATTTTATGTTGCTTGGTTTATGAAATTTTTGCAAAACTAAGTACTGATCCGATCGGTACTGGTACCGGTCCGAGCCTTTGTAGACTGGCTGGAGCAGGTCTGTGCTTTGTCAATCACAGAGAGTTTTGACTAAGTAAATGTTACAAGGCCTCAGGATTTGGCCCTTTGTTTTGATCTCCAGGATATATACGGTGATCTGAGCTGAGATGAAAGTTTTGAGGCAACATAATCAAAATTACTGCATTACACAATAGTTTTTCCATTTTTTTCCCCCTTAACTTTTATCAGAGTTTTTCTCTTTTGTCCAGCACAGCGTTGCCTTGCTCTGTGGTTGGAGTTGTTAAGTAGTATATAATTTCCTTTCTTGCATGGAAGCACAGTGAAATAATTGCTTTGAATTAAGTGCAGCATAGAAGAAAAAGAAATGCTTTAAAAGATGTAGTATCACAATATTGCACCATGACATCACAAGTGCTCTGTACAAGCTATAAAAATGGACAGTAACTTGGATTCACCTTCAGTAATTTAGAGCACTTCCCTGACAGGCAAATAAGAAGATAAGTTTCCCACACCACCTCCAGAGAGCAGTTCAGTTCTTGAAAGGGCTGAATGGCTTTTTGGAGAAATCCATCTCTCTCCACTAATTGTAGAGGAAGTCCTGGCTGAGTAGACCGCTCACCTATGTGTCTCAATTTAGTGCCTGAAGGAATGGGATGTATCTAAGCCAGGGCACACAGAGCTATGGTTTCATAAGTGGTTGAGCTGTCATGGCAGTTTGCTGCCACTGAGTGACGAAGGCTCGTTCCTTCTCCTCTTCTCCCTACTTTTCTTCCCGTTCCCTGTTTTCATCCACATAGTTAAACTACCTTCCTTGTGCCAGCTTGGTCATCCCATGAGATCCTTCCAGGAGGTGATTTAACACACTAAAACACTAAATGTGTTATTCCAGCAGAAAAGTGAATTGATTTCTCACATTCTAGTGAGTTAAGTTAGCTCACAGAGGAGTCCGGTCCGCACAGAGGAGTCAACCAGCACAAAGAGCAGAAGCACATGTACCAAAAAGAAGGGGGTGGAGATAGAAGAAAGTGGGACTTGGCATTCAGTGATGGTAAGCTGCTAGGGTAATTCACTGTCCCCTAGCCCTCTCCCTTCCTTAGTACTCAGTTAGGTAAGGCTCTGGTAGGTCTGTTCTGGCGGAAACAGCTGTAAGATCAGAGGTCCAGATCTGGCTTCTGATTTAAATACTAACAGTTAGCTGCATGTGTGGAGTGAGCTCTCTATTTTTATTATCATAACAAAAAAGATGCCTCTTCATTGGGAAACTAACTGGAATTACTTCTGCTGATAATCGTTCCCCAAATCCAAATTAATGCTAATTAAGGATGCAGCAATTTGTTCAATTTGTTTCAATGCCATTATCTTTTTTTCTTACAGGCTTACTTGCCTTCAGCTTTCTGGATAACCTTGCTGGATGCGTTTTACCAAAGTCTCGTTTGCTTTTTTGTGCCTTACTTTGTAAGTGCTGGATATGAAATACATTTATCCATTTTGACACACTAAAAACCCAGGCAAATTAGAGAATAAAATGAAGTATTTGATTTTACTTCCTCATATATAAATGTGTACTAACAGGATCATCATTGGAACTGAGCTGAACTGTGTGCATGCAAATATGTGTGGTATTGAAACTATTCATGCCACTTTGTGTATTAGGACTATACGTAAAGAATATATTACGCTGACCGCTGTCTTCCTTTACAGACTTACTATGGCTCAGACATAGACATTTTTTCTTTTGGAAACCCTGTAAACACAGCAGCGCTCTTCATAATACTGTTGCACCTTCTCATTGAGTGCAAGTCTGTGGTGAGTACTTTGTTTTCAAAAGAGTATATTCCTAACAGAGTATGTGCATACAGCTTGCATTAAAATTAAACAGAAGAAAGAACTTCATATACAAAACAGAATAAGTATAAAAGGGCCAAAGCCTAAGTATTTTGTTTATGTGACCATGTGAGCTCTCCTAATGCACCTGTCATTGGAGCCAATAGAGTTACTTGTATGACTAAAATTAGCAAAATTTGGCCTCAGAATTATTTGTAAATAGTGAAAGGATCCTGCCTCGTTAGGGTACGGTGGTTTTGGGGATGCCAGTTTAGTTTTGCAAATGGTAAAACCAACCAGTGATCTACTGAGTCTTCATTAGTTCCCAAAGCTTGCATCTCAAAGACAACGATGTGAGCTGTTGATTTTGAATGCTTGAAACTGATGATCTGCTCTCTGGCCAGGAGGTATATTTTGGTGACAGAACTAGGGAACCGATATGCTACAGAAATGCTATTCCTTTTAATTAAGTCTGCGCAAGCTAAAGCATCTGCATTAGCTTGGATAAATTTACAGCCCTTACAACTGTAATATGTGGCTATTTTGCATAATTTTAAAGAAAATTCAATAGTATTTACAGTAGAAGGACACAGATTAATGGGCTTTATTTTCTGTCTGTCTTTTTTTTGAAATATACTTTTTTAGGATTGTTTCGTAATGGATGAAATTTCAAGTTGTGATTCGGTCTTTTCGTTGTTCTTTTGGGAGCATGGCAGCAGTGATAAAAATGTCTTTATTGAGAAGAGATGGGTAGCATGAGTGTATCCACACTCTGAATAGGAAAACATTACTTAAATGGCTTTTATTTGGCATTTTTGAATGTCGGCAAGCTGTCAGACCAATGGCAGTGTTGTTTCCATAGTAACTATTATAGCCATTTAGAAAATTACAGAAAACTCCAATGTAGAACAGTTAATCAATGTCTCAAGCAAGATATATAAGGGTGGTGTCATGCGAAGATCTCGCCTCCATTTGCTTGAGAAGGCTTTCTCTGCTGCCGGTGGATGAGGGGGTCATCTAAGGCAAATGGCACAAAAGTGTCTTTCACAAAGGAATCAAAAGCTATGCATTTAGTAGAATAAAAAAAATTAAATGGCTGGGTTACCTATGAACTGTAGGAAGAAGGCTCCATTCTTCCTGGAATGTTTTGTATAAAAGTAGGAATATTATCTGAACAGATCTTTCCTCTCTTACATTAAGCAGCTGTCCTTGGAGGAAGAGTGTGTGCATGTTCATGCGTGCATGTGTACACACATACAGGTGTTACAGGTCTTTCAGTTTACAGCTTAAATCTGATTTCTTTCCTTTTCTGAATTGCAGACTTGGATACATACAGTAGTTATAGTTGGCAGCATTCTGTTTTACTTTGTCTTCGCTCTGGCTTTTGGGGCAACCTGCAAAACCCACAACCCACCATCAAATCCTTATTGGATCATGGAAAAGCACATGACAGACCCAGTATTTTACTTAGTTTGCCTCCTGACTACTTGTGTTGCTCTGCTACCCAGGTGCGTTTCTGTTTTATAATTGCAGATTGCTGCTGTTAACAAAATTAATTTTCTTTGAGTCAGTGATGCTATAAATCTCTGTGGCTAGAGGTCTTCCTCCCTCCTGCCACCCACAACGTAAAGAAAATTTCATAACTGCCAGACCAAGCCATGTGAGGACAGCTCTTTAGTGACATGTTCTCAAAGTAAATTTCAGTAAATAAATAATTAATTTCTTTTGTGGTTTATATTATATTCAATTATTTATATTACATTAAATATAGTCTTTGGAGGGAAGAAACAGTAATCTCTGTAACCAGAGTTTATAATTTATATACCAATCCGTTAGTGATCACAGTTGAATATGTACTATACATAGAAGCACTGTGTTTAGTCTGTGTTTATTTGTGAAACCATTTTCTGTTTGAAATTTATGTCATGAATATATATAAGAATATTTAGAACGAAGAATGCATGTACAGGCTTCTTTGTGGGGTGGAAACACACTGACTAGATTCACGAAAGGTCCTGAGTTGTGTTTTTATCGTGCCAAATGTTTAAGTGTTTTGCCTCACTGAAGAAGTCATAACTCCAAGTTCGATAACTCATTCACCCTGGAAAGGCAGGAACATTGGGTGGAGGTCCCAGACACCAGCACGCTGAGCAGGGAGACACCTGAGCGAGCCAACAGAGAAAAACAAAGTGTGTGAGAGAGTGAAAGACCAGTGAAAGAGACTTCATCAGACTTGGTCTAGCTCTATTTAGTAGCCACAGACATCTTCCTTTCACAGGCTGAACATGAACTCAAGTCTCCAGCCTATTAGTGAAGAGCCTACAGTGCTAATTTATTCATTCTTCTGTGTTATGTCTCTTTGTTTCCCTCTCATGTCATTTCAGAAAGAGGGGACTTGAAACTGAATTGCACAGAGAGATACTGAGAGAAGTGTTGGGGAGAATAAATGCTGTTTCCTCCTCACCTGGTGTCATTTTACATCGTTAGGCACAGTCTGAGCACACTTTCTGGATCAAGGGCTGCAGTACATGCTGCATGCATTGCCAATGCTGCTGGAAGGAAAGCTGGCAGAGCTGTGGCTGTAGGTGCCTGCAATAGCCACCAAGTACCTGAGTCCCCTTTGAAGAAGTCTCCCTCTGTGTCTTAAGCACATCAGCCAGGGTTTTGCTGCGCTCACCGGAGATCATGACTGATAGCTTTGGTTCACAGTTCAGTTCACCAGAAGGATAAACCACGACGTGCAAGAAACATGTGTGCTCTTCCCTCCCCATCCCTGCTCTCAGCTTGGCTTCAGGTGGTGACAGTAGAGCCTTTTCTTTCACACACAGTAAATCTCCCTTACACAACAAATAAACAGATAAATGCTGTTCCAGGACCTTTTGGTAGGGCTCTAGAGAGCCTAGGTAGGAGAAAGCTTTCAGCTTGGTGACTGTTTCCAATGTAAAGGTGTTCAATTTTGAAGAAGACTTCTTTTTCATGGTGAATTAAATGCAAAGTGTTTAGACCAGTGGAATTCTTTGAGTCACTTGCACTCTCCCTGTACCAATACCTGAGAAGATTTATAACTGTTGTGGCTAACTCAAGCTTTTCTACTTCAGTGATTTGAAGTAGAAGTGCCTATTACGGAACCGCTGCTGTCACACATACATTTTTTTCTTTGCTTATTTCTGATGTAATCCTTTGTAAGGTGCTGAAAAGCCACCACTCAGTGGAGACTGTGAAGCTAAAGGGTGCTCTACACCTTCTAGCCTGAGGGAGTGAGACTGGGGCTTTCACTGGAGTTTTTAAGGAGCAGTTCTCCTACAGAGGGACAGATGTTGGATGCCCTGTTGACTGAAAATTCACTGAAAAAATCTATGATTAAAACCTTTGCCCTAAGTTGCCAGTTAAGTCAGTTCTAATATGAATCATTCCTAGAGTTTAATTCTGGAACATCACTTGTACTCCATATTCCTCTTACTGCACATGGTGATTTGTTTCTTTGGCCTTTGCTTTCATGTTCATTCTTGCTTCTGGTGAATTCTCTGGCTCCTGCAAAAGTTACGAATCTTGGAACGATGCTCTGCCTACTCTTCCCAGCTTTCCAGGGCTGTATTAGTCCTATATTATCGGCGCAAAACAGCAGTGATTAACAGCTTCTCAGTTGGAGGCATGAATTTTTCTAAGCCTGATTTTTTCCGCAGTAGTTCTTAACTCCTTGTATGTGCACTGAAGTGCCAGGGAAACTCTAAACTGTGCACTGATTTTGATGCCTTTCTTTCTGGGGCCTGACATTGTACACAGAAAGCTCCACTTTCAGTGTAGTTGGGACCCCAGCCCTTCATTGAAGTTGCACGTGCACATTGCTGCAGTAACTACTCTGTAGGAGAACTGTGTTCAGGACAGAAAAATGGAAGTACCTGAGAGCAGTATCTGTCTTTGAAAATGCCAGTTTTAAAACATGTTCTGGTGGAGTTGCTGGCCTTATAGTTTATGTTCACAAAACGGCACCTGCAAAAACTGTTTCAGAGACTGCTGCAGCCACAGGGTTACTTGAGTGGTGTTTGGTTTCCTTTAGTGTTGCTGGAAACAGTTTTGAGTCTGCTTCTAAACAGCTTATTTGAAACTGTGTTTATTTTGTAGATACTTGCTGAGAGTTCTCCAAGGAACTTTGTTTCCGTCTCCGGTGTTGAGAGCCAAGCACCTTGACAGACTGACTCCCGAGGAGCAGAGGGAAGCAATTAAGAGATGGAAAGATGACTGCACTGTAAACTGTAGAGTGGAGTTCCAGGCTACTTCTAGGTCTTCCAGCTCAGCCACAGCTGCTGTATCAGAGGAAGAAAGCATTGCCAGTGTTCTGCCAACATCTAAAACACCTTTTCAGGCCTGTTCAAGAGATGGGTTAGTAGAGGACACCTCCTTCTTACCAGACGTACAGGATGAGTCTGGGAATACAAACGGCTTGAACTCTGAAAAGACTGTATTTCTGAATTCATCAAAGGAAACTAATTCAGACACATGTGTCAGTAGTAACTTATGTGCCAAAGTCTCTGTGTGTGCTTCTCAAGAGGGCAGCAGTGCTATTTCTCTAGCACACAAAGCAAGTTTGAATTCTGTTTTGTGTGAAGATGATGCTTTAATGTATTTTACAAAGTTGGAATCCTAACTGTTTAAAACCCAAGAGTAATAACTGCTGATTTATGCTACATTGTGGTTTTGTTTTCTTCAGCCAAGGCGGATGATGCACACATTTCCTTAAAAGCTTTTTTGTTTATAAAGCTTTTCAATAATTTATTAAGAAGTTCAAGATCTAAATGGCTGGGTTGTTTTTTATATTTTTTCACACAGTAGACTTTGCATACTGCTTATTTCTTGTATGCAACATTGCATAATACCTTGTGGTGTTATGGACAGGTCGTTGCATGAATATGGATTTGCAGGACCCAGTTCAGGTAAGCCAACCTGCTCCCTTGCACTGCTATCCTAAAATCCTAGCGTTCCCTGGGATTCACCACTTGCTGAAGTATGCAGTACGCAGAAGGGCTGAGATGTAGTGTTACTGGTTGGCTCGTTGCAAGACTCCTCCAGTATGCGTATACAGTAATTGTTTTAATCATTGTGGTCCAGTTTGTTTGCCAGGCTATTGCACGGGCCATCTCAGTGCTGGCCAAACACAATTTTAACCATCAGAAGAGCGGCCCAGATGAGACATGTGTCAAGTGTCTCCCTCACCTTCCTCTTCCACAAAAAGAGCAAATCCTAGTGCAGCCTTTTGTTCTCCGTGATAGTTCATCCTCCTGCTACATCCCTCCTTTTTGTCTCCATGTGCTGTTTCATGTCATTTGCCACTGACACTGGGCTTCTTTTCCTCCTCACCCAGCTCAGATGTTGGCTGCCTGTCTTTTCTCTAAACTCTATCCCATGCTTGCACTGCAAAATTGTCTGCCAGTAGCAGTGGGCAGCTCCAGTCTGTCTTCAGGTCTTCTCTTATAAATAGCAGCTTCTGGCTGATGACATTACTCTTCTTCACTCTCAGGTGTTTTTACATTCCTCTGGACTTTTGTAATAAACAGCTTAAGTATCTCTAAAGGCTGCTCAAAAGAAGGTATAACCCAGTGTATGTCCCAGATTTGAGCTCTGTTGCTCATCTGTCTTGGAGGTGTCCTGCCTCTGACAATTTCCCACTGCTCTACATGCTGCACAAAAGCTGGCTGAGGTGCACGTGGCTATTTCTGGGTTCCAGACTGTCTAAAATATTGCCTCCTTTTTACTTCCCTCCCCAAAAAGTTACATGGCCAATTTATGGAGGAACTTAGGAAATTGTTTGTATCCACTAGCACCTGTTGAAATAAACAGTTTCCTCAAACTGAGGCTGCTAATGAATTATTAGTATTGAGCCCATTTGATGGTTCTGTTTCTTTCTAAAAACTTTCTGCTTTAAAATTGCCAAGATTTGTGGGTTTATTTTTAGGCACCGTGTTTGGGGCAAGGGCTCTGCTTTCTAATTGAACCATGAGCTTTCCATGTCAATGATCAACATTACATATTCCACATCTTTTAAGATCTCTGAAAGAATTTAAACAAACGCTGTGAGGTCTGAGACAGCTGCTGCTATGCAGGGCAGATACTGAGGGCATGCTAAGTTCATTCAAATGCAGGTCACCACATGTTACCAAAAGTTTAAAACGGTTCTGTTTTCGAAAGGTAGAATGTAATTAGGGCTGACTCCATCCCTAGTGTTAGTGAGGAGAAAAATACCCTTTTTGTTTAGCCTGTAGAAGAAAAACAGTGGAAGGAGCCAGTGATGACAGCCATTTCTGCAAATATTTTTTTAAAATTTGGTTCAACATATGACAAAATATTTTTGGTAGGTTCTAACATAAGGTTAGTGGGGACCTTTGAAGTGATGGCAGACATTCAAATTCTAAGAGATCATGTCGAGCAAGTTGGTTTGCAGTTACGATTTTCAGATGTTTGTCTGTAGTATCCTTGCTGCGGGGGGCACCTTGCCAGGAGTGGACTCCAGGTGTCCTGAGTGAAACACCTCAGCTTTCTCTACAAGCCACGGGAACTCCGAGGTGTCCGAGGAGAAGCTGCAAAATGGCCAGCAGGTTGTGCAGGGAGATTAGCTGGCACAAGGGCAGAATCGTACAGGAACAGACTTGCTGGGACTCAGTGAAGTCATCTGCTCTGCTCCACAGCCCCAAGGCAGGCTCTGCTCTACCCTTACGATTCCTAGCAGATGTTCTCCTGTTGTAAAGAGCTCCAGAGAAGCAGGCCAGGACAGTGCTTTCCTGCCCTCAAAGGCAAATAGTGTTTTTGTTTCTGTGTCTCACCTGAATGTTTCTTCTGCACCTTAGATCTATGGCCTCTCTTCACTTGTGGCC
Source organism: Ciconia boyciana (assembly GCF_034638445.1). Taxonomy (NCBI): domain Eukaryota; kingdom Metazoa; phylum Chordata; class Aves; order Ciconiiformes; family Ciconiidae; genus Ciconia; species Ciconia boyciana. The sequence goes on from NC_132938.1 coordinate 29,552,119, forward strand.
ACAGAGAACAGATTATTCTGTGCTGTGGTTCTACAAGTCTGTGACTATGACTGAGGTACGTTGAGCTCTCATGGAAGAGCTCCGGGACTTGCAGTGACCTGAGGGAGTGCAGGGCTCAGCTGTCTCCCCTTCCTGTCACTGTAAAAAGGAGCGTGGGGGACAACACTGGCCTGTGACCTGCCCTCTTGTTGCCTCTGCTGCAGGAGCAGAACCTACCAGCAGATTTGGCAGGTAGCTGATCGTTTAGTCTCAGGAGTTCGCATGTGTATCACACAAAAGCTGCAAGCATTCAGAGTACGATCTTCCAAAATCTTCCATGACTGTAAGCTGTGGCATCAAAATAACTACACAAAGAAACCTGAGTGGCAGTCACCTGTTAGACCTGGGGCCAGCTGCATGATGCCTCTGGGACGCTGGAATTGCTATTATGTGGCTTTTTACAAGCCTGGTCACCCCACTACTCACTGCTTAGTGCAGTGAGGCTTTCAGGATGGATTCTTAAATTGGATGAAGGATGATTTCATCTGGGTCTCAAAAGTGCCAGGCCCTGTGGGTTGCCTTGAAACTTTAGGTCCTTTTAAAAGTTTCTCTGTGCTGAGATTGTAAATACTTTTGCACCACTTGAAATGGTACAAAACGCACACACACGTTTCATTTTTTTCTTGGTGTGTTGTTTCACTGATGGTGCGTGTTGCTTAAAATTGTCCACTATAGGTTGTGTTCTTTTAGAGGTCTTTGACAAGCAGTCTAAGTGATAAAATTATCCGTTGTGTAAAACCCGATCTTTTTCTTCTTTCTTTCTTTCTTTCTTTCTTTTTTTTTTGTTGTGGACAAACAGCAGAAATATCTAAGGGCTATCTGCTGTGATCACTTGCTGTTTTTTACTGAAGGGGAGATGAGGGTAGTGAGTCTTTAATAAAAGCTTCAAAATATTAATTGGCCGTATCTAAAGTGGTGCCAAATGAAGGGTGCAAGTGAATCGCCCTCCCTTTGCTTCTCAACAGTTGAATTGTTTCCTTTATTTTTTTTTAGCACTGGAGACGTCACGATCCCCTGCTTGCTTCTGTGCTCCTGCACTTAGGCACAGCATGACCTGACTTTTTCCATTTTGAAAACAGGCTTTTTAAGATCATCTCACAGGTGCCTTCCAGATGTCATGAAGGAAAGCACAGCATTTACACTTTTGACTGTCAGTTTAAAACAAACCAAAACAACCACCTTCAACTCCCCAAACTTCGTAGCTACACCTAGAGCAGCTTTAACTCACTTTTTGATGTGCAATATTTGATTTACAGAAAAAAATACGCTTTTTTAAAATTTGTTTTTTCACAGCAGCCACACCTGTGCTAAACATTTGCAGGTGGCCGTCAGCCACAGCCTGTATTGAGTGAGTGTTTTCACAGCACAGTGAGCGCTGGTCTGTACCTGGGGCACAGTTTGAGCTGAATGTGTAACCCCAGCTGTGGTGTTTCCCTCAGCCCCGCCGGCTGCAGCAGGAGGCTGAGGACCAGCGAACGCAGAGCACCCGCCGCTCCTGCCAGCCCTGGCTCTGCTGCTGGTCAGAACAGCCCTTGCTCTCTGCAGAGGCTAGTGGACAAGTTCTGAAGGTGACGGTGTTAAGAACGTTCTCATAGCTGAATTGCAGTGTGGGTTTCGTATTATTTGTTCCTGGTTTATTCTGGTTATGTTACTCTTGCCCTCATGGTCCACCTTACTGTTGACTGCCGTGAAAAGGCAAATTTAAACTATTTTAAGTTTCTGCATGCTTATTATTTTTATTTCGGCGTGTGTACGCATTGTTGAAATGCTGCGTACCAGTTAAAAGGAGATGGTTATTTCAAACTAATTGTATTCCTGAGGAAAGCCATAGAACAAAATGTGTTCAGAGCAGTTTGATTGTAGCTTTAATTTTTCAGATTTTTCAATTCAGAGTAGCTGTTGGCAGCGGTATTCTTGGTAATATTCTGCATTGGAAGCATACATGCAGAAGACACTAAAAGTTGTACGGTGGTGGTAGTGCCATAACCTCCACAAGTGTTGTAGTGCTAACAGGGCTGTCAGGGCTGCTTAAAAAAGCTAGGTAAGGGTATGCAAATACCTTTTTAAGGCTATTTTTAGGCATTATTGCTAAAGTTATAGCTTCACACCTCCATATTGTCATTGAGTCTCTAAAGATTAAAACACATTTTCAACAGAGAAGTTATTTGGAAAATGATTGTAAATTTTTATTAGTACAGCTAGAAAGAAGCAGATCTGCTTGACTGTGACATTGCTTCCATTTGGAGCTACGGCTGTGGTAGCGGTAAAACCAACAATTGTTACCTTACAGTGAGGCTACACTTGTAAGAGAAACAGCATAATTGTGATCGTAGCCGTTACGGCAGCACACAGGGAAAGGCTTGCTACAGTGGAAGGAGGAGTATGTTTGCCTATTTCATGTGCACACATAAAAAAAGCAGTATAAAAATACAATTATAAAATTACAAATTTCCTCTTTACATGGAATGTTGTGGGGAAGGAAGAGACCCAGCTGCTCCCTCCTGAAGCCATTTGGGGTGGGGCTCAGCCTGTAATTTCTTCAGACTGATTCCGTACAGGAGGGGGCTGGATCATATGTTTAAGCAGAACTCTCCCTCATTTGCTGGGAGGGACTGCTTGGAAACTGGTGGCATGCCAAACCCAGCTAATTAAAATGTGTAATTATATATTATCATTTGGTAGTGCTAATATCTACGTGAAATGATTATATGGACTCCAGTGCTTTACAAAATGCAAAGCTGCTAACCACTTCATCTGGTGGAAAGACGTCAGGCTGGGCTGCTCATGTCACAACAGCACCTGTTTGTTTTACTTCTGGAAAACAGACCTTGCTGAAACCTGCCTGTCACCAGACACGTCAGAGGGACGGCGGGGCGGGCTGGCTCTGACAGCCCCTGGGCTGCCTACTCCGGTAACTCTCGGTACCGGCTCCGGGACTTTGAACGGTGCTGCCCTACAGCTGCAGAGATCCTGGCCCCAGAGAAAAGCTAAAGTGGGGGACTGAGAGCTCCAGCTTCCATATCCTTAAGGCAAGGGCATCAGTAACCTGCTTCATCTGTAATCTACTTGCACTGGAAAAACATGGTCACAGCTGCTTTCTCTCATTTGTAGCTGGGGGAAGAAGAGCATTTATGTTACAGTAAAAACAAAATCCTTAATATATTAAAAAACCCCAAACAAACAAACCCAAACCTAGCAAAGCCTAGAAGGGTTTTCTTTCTGAGCATGAAACAGTGATACAATAGTCACTTGAATAGAATTTCAGAATCCATAACATAAATATTGAATATTTATTAATAATGCTGTCTAGAGCACTGTCTCATATGTCTAACATTAGGCATGTTAAAGGAGAAGATATGGAAATACGAGGTAAACCTTCACTAAAGCAATAGTCAGATCTATGTAGATTGGTTGTAACATGATTAATAGTACCTGAAATGTCCATTAATTAGCTCTTTTAATGCATGTTTCCACATATGGCAGTCATGGTATTGACAAGGCCCTGCCACATTGTCATGGGGGCATGCCAGAGGTAGCAGAGAGGGTAATTATATGCCTCAGGCTGGATTCACAGCAGACCAGGCACAGCACTGAAAACACGCAAATTTTAAACGCATTGCTCCCCAGTGAAATTCATCCAGTAATCCTCAGGTTCCTGACTCCTCCTACTCTGGCCTCCCAAAGGCTGCGAGCTGCGCAGGACATCACCTGCAGCAGTTGATAGGACACACCTCCCCTCTAGCACCATAAAGAGGTGCCAAGCTCCATCATCATGTTTTTCAACCAGACTCGCTTGGAGTCAAGGCTTAGCCTCTTACCTGCTGCACAGGGCACTCCGCCATCTGGCTACCAAGCACTGGAGCGGGGCTCTTTGGGCCTTTGCTGATGAATCTGTTGTACTTTAACATATTTCTAATATTCATTTCAACAGAAGCTGGAATCCAAGTCTTCTATCATTCATATTTCTTTCTGCTTTTTTTTTTTCCCCCAATTGTTTAATTTTGCTAAGCAAAATGAGACTTTCAATGCAAGATACTAGAAGAGACCTATCCAGAAATACCCAGTTTCACAGTATTTGGGATACTGCTCACACTGCATCTTTTGCACTTTAAATCTGCATTTTCCATATCTCACCAGATGTTCAAAGTAGCTGACTCTAGGGGGGGAAACCATTGCAGTGGCATTGCCAACCCTGTTATGTTTTTAGAGGACCGGAGATGTTCAATGCACGCTTTATAGGCTGGGCACACTATACAAAATGGGGAAAAAAGCCAGTGGGGCATAGGTTTGATAAATGTGCTAATTGGTGTAGTGCTGTCAAGACATGGGTGTTTCCTGGACGCATTAAGACATTGGGAGCTTCAGCAAATTAAGTGGTAGAAACTGTCCAAAGAGCCTGAACAGCTAAGTTTTGGTCTCGGGTGCCTCAAGTGGTAGTTAAGAGTCTGTTGGCCTACCGGTCCCTCCATCGCCCCACAGAGATACCCAAGCTGGCTCTGGGAACAGACGCTGCGGAGTCAGGATGGTACAGGGTTATGCCCATGCAAGTTAGCCACCCTGAGAGACAGAATGCATTAGCTCCGGCACACCAGCAGCACACGGCTACGCACCTGTGGAGACCTGCACGTGTACTTCAATGCGCCCTGTGCCACATGGACGTACAAACCCGTCCATCTCTCCCCCACCCTCCAGCGTGTGGTGCGGCCATGCCTGGTGTTGCCCTCGTGAATATACGTCAGTGCTGTCCGGATGCACTGAGTTCATTCCTCGTGACGAGTGAGTGAAAATGCATGTGCTACCAATCGAATAGTATTAAAATAGGTTATCTAAAAGGTTTTTCTAGTCTGTGCTACTGCTGAGTTTGAATAGCTGAAAGGCAGAAAGTGGCTGATTCTTTTCTTTTAAGCCTTTTGCTGTGTTTGGAACAGCACCACAACACAGTTAAAAGAAAAGTCAAAAGGATTATTAATTCTACCCCAAAGTATATTCACCAGCAGAGCGTTTACCGTTAACATACACTGCATATTCCATAGCTCCACAACCAGAAAAGATAGAGCTTGAAACTCCTTTTCATAGAGTTTCTGGACTGCAAAATCTTCAGTGTTGAAGTGCTGATTCCTTTTTTCTTTTGTCTGTCAGCACAGTTCTTACCATCTGGAGTTAGTTCAGCAGAAAGGTGTGGATGTATATTTGTCTTTCAATCCACTCAATAAAATGTGACACGTTACTGTAAACTCCAGGTCCCAAAACCTTGGAAAAGCAGACAGAGCCCCAAGAAGTTAAACCAAACAAAGTCCAGTGCCCTGAAGGTTGCTCACATACAAGCGGTCCTCCACTGTCACCCTGCAACATGAAAAAAAAAAAGTCTATAGGGGCTATGCGTGGCCAGCAGTCATACGGTTAAAGTTATGTCTCAGTTCCTACAGCAATTTGCCTTTAATAAGTAACTCAGCTGTAAAAACTGGCTGCTCTGCTGAACCATGTAGCAGCAGAGAGCATTACCAGTATTTATTCCCTGTTATATTTGTACAAAAAAATACCTGCAAAAGGCTCATGCCAATTAAAAAAAATCAGGCTAATAGTTAACTAATACAGATAAACCTTAGAGTCTTCAAGCGATATTTCATTAGCATAAACTGAAGTTGATTACACCAATAATAATAATAAAAGTTGGGTTAAAATATGTAAATAACTTGTCATTCCTATAGTAGATGAAATATGCTAATAAACATCATAGTACTTTGACTTCTAAAAGCAAGTCTGGCTGTGAGTTTCTCCTTAGAGAGAAGCCTACCATGCAAGAGTCCACAGTGCCAGACTCGTAGCCAGCGCACAGCATCCTGCTGGTGATGGTTTTCATGTCAAAGTATGACTGGCATTGTTCTAAGGAAATGATGCGAACCTCTCCTTCTTGAAGCTTGAAAGGCACTGAAAAACAGAATTAAGCATTAAACTGTATACACAAACACACAAATACCTAGCTATGATGGCTCTTTGAGATATGAGAAATATTTCCATTAGGATAGATTATCCATATTGCTTTATACTAAACATAAGGAGAGAAGAATCTCCCTTTAGCAAAAAGCTAAGGTGAAAGCAGGTGGTTTTCTGCACTGCTGCATTGCAGGATTCGTGACTGCCATGCTGCTGAGCCAGGAGTGTACGTGTTGCATTCTGGAGACGGACCAAGCACATGGGGACTGGTGTGACACTTGCTGTTTATCGTGCACTCGCACTGACAGACTGAGGAGGGAGAGCACCTTTACATGATACGGTATGGGACTTCAAAGATGGGGGCAGTATTGGCTGGACAACAGTCATGTGAGGGAGATGGAGGAGAGGTTTGACTCATTGCGTGGCAGGATCTCCTTGTTTCTGTCATGGTAAAGCTTGGTATAATCACAGCCATTTTGAGTTATGTTTGAGTAAATTTGACTTAGTGTATCAGGGAATCAGAACTCAAAGGTTATTGGAATTATTTTAGTGCATTCAGGAGACAGTAAAGGACTTCTTCCTATTCTAAACAGCTGACCAAGATCAAAGTCTAAGGAAAGTTGTTCAGCCTAGGGCATGAAGTACTAAATGCTGTGTAGCCATGACGGTTTTTGATGCTTCATAACATAAAACCTTTAAAAGCAATGCTGAAACCACATTAGAGACCAAAGAACCTTTTTTTCAGTTACCAGTGGTGCAAAAGCATTCTGTGAGGTTTTTTTTTTCCTGCCATTACATAGAAGATATTTTTAGATGGGTAGAGCTGCTAGTAAACAGCCTATCCCTTACATGTGCAATTTAATTTTTGCCACGTGTCTGACCTGGCCACTAGAGATGAAGTCCCACCTGAAGCAATACTGAAAGGAAAATTTCCTTCTCCAGTGTACAGAACGACAGCCTTCCCTAGCAATTACTGTAACACTGAAGGGAGAAACACAATGGCTAAGAGCGTTAACAGGGTTGGGGCCAGGATAATTTGCATATGATGTATGCAGAATCGTTTTGTCTAAACAAAGATTTACATGACACAACTGTTCTTGTCAGGGACCCAAGGATTGCACTGGCCACAGAACAAGAAATCACACTAACGTTCTGTTCAGAGGGACAAAAACAACACTCGTGATTATGCCTGGATGGAATAAATTGCGTCACAAGTCCAAAGTGTGGCACAGAGCATTGATTCAAGAAAATGGTCACTCAGCCTGTATGCCAGTGCTCTCGGTGCCTTCTGCTTTCGCTGAACTAAGAATGTTGCCCCCCCGCTGATGATCTGATACCTTCTCAATACAGTTCTGAATACAACCTAAACCAGTAAAATGATAACCAATTCAGGTGACTTTCTTGATAAGAGTTTCTAGATCCCCAACATTTTTGAAAATCAAACCACTTGTCTAAATAAGGATTAAGGAGCATAAATTCAGGCTGCTGATTTGAAAAAGCTAGGCTCTAGTCACAGCTAGATCCCTTCATGAGTAGTTACAGTTCCCTAGTATTTAATAAGGTCCAGTAATAGTACAAATGGATAAAGCTTTGTAATGGGATCACTTATTTGATTAACTCAGTAGAAGGTTAACATGTTTTTCCAAGAGTCCCAGAAATACTCATCTTACTTTTGTTGCCCATGTGTCCCCAGCCTGTGATGTAGCAGTAGGTATCTGGCCGAACCAACTGGTCCTTGCTGGGCAAACAGACAGGTCTTACATAGCTTGTCTCGTTGATATTCTCATCTAGTTCCACAATGCTGATATCATAGTCTACGACTGCTCTGTTGTAGCGTGGATGGAGGATAATGGTCTTCACTAGTCGGGTCTGCATGAAGCCTGACGGATGATCAAGATTGCTAATCCCAAACACTACTTTCCAAACAGCTGCATTTTCTCTCCTTTGTAAAAAAGAAAAAATGGGAAATTTCAGTCAAGAGCCTTCTTTTAAGCTAAAATACCTGAGAATTTTTTCTCCCTGACTTTTTGCACATTGCACTTTGCAAAGCATTGCACATACAAATGCTACAAGAAAAAACAAATACTTAGGCATCATTACTTACAGCTAAGATCTGAGCAACAAAAGACAATGCTTTCCATTTCCTTCCTGCCTGTTACCAAATGAATTAAAGCTCACACCTTCAGAAGATATGTAACCACCTATTCGCTGCTGTATTAAATGCCAAAAGCTCTGAAAATAATCCCTTGGATCCTCCCCATGTCTTAGGTGCCCACATGCTTACTGGTGGGCATGTACAAATTTCTCTGGGGTGGCAATATTGTTCAGTAATGTGCTGCTGACAGGAGTAAATCTAGCTGAAATCCCAAGGGAGTCTCAAAGAAGCAATTCTATTATGAAAATCAAATCTTTTATGATAGCCATGGGAAAAGTCCCTTATTTATTGGGCATTCAGTCTGTGCCAAGCATAATTCCTATGCCTAAGATCAAAGGTTACTTTGATTCTTACAATTGTTTAAGACTCTTTTGGTAAATATACAAGATCACAAAAAATTATCCATATGATACAAATGGGAAGACTGAACTAGTGTCTGCTGAGACACATAAGAAAAACATAGACTTTATGAAAGGCTTCGAGGGTGTAATCCCTTGATCGTAACTGGTCACAGGATAAGTCACAGGTTCCTAATTGGTCTGTGATGCTAAAAACCCTCAAAAAAGTCAGCATTTTTCACAACTAGTGAAAGACCGTTCCATGTAACCAAGCACCTTTGACAAGATCGAAGCTTAGTCAAAGCAGTGTAAATCGAAGCATGCAAAATTTCAGCTTTTTCACAGTACTCAACACGACTGTAATTTCTGTAATTTGTAAAGAGATTTGGTTGCTAAATAAAGGCTATTTTTATCTTGAGTTGCATGAAAATTCTGATATTTCAGACTATAATGATCATTTTACCATCATGATCAGTTTGTGAGTTTTTCCATAAAGTTACAAGATTAAGTGCTAAGAATATTCATATGCTATTGTGTTCATAAACATTGTAAAAAAGCATTGCTCATTGCTCTGAGCAGTCGCAGCCAGAATATATTGTCCTACAGTCAAGAAAAAAACCTTAATGTTTTGGATGCTTTGGTGTAATGCATTTCAAAACAATCTTGACAAAACTCTGGGGACTATACTAATAGAACGAGCAAAGTACACGGTTTCATGTAGTTCTTTCTATTTATGCCATCTACAAGTATTTGTGACTATTTGCATAAATACTTTCTGCTGCATTATTGTTATGTGGTCCTCATGTTTCGTATCCCAAGCTTAACAGGAACTTCACAAAATGGAGCATTTTGTCTAAAGCACCAGAGCACTTCAAAATCTGTTTTAATTGTTGGCTTATCTGGTTGACTTAGTAAATTTTTAAATACTTTATATCAAGAAAGCTTGTGGCATCAAGAATGATCTTGCTGTTGCTGTGTCAAGCTATACAAATGAAGAATTTAAAGACTTCAGGCTGCTGAGAACATACCCTCAAATCTATTCAGAGAGGCAGAAGAGAAAAAAGTTCCTATAACTCCTCAATGAATTATTAAACCAAAATATCTTAGTACTTTAAGACATTTAGAATGCAAACGTGAAAGAGACCTTTTACACGTAATGCTCTGAGCTCACATAGATATTATATAGCCCTAAATGAGGAGTAAATGTAGTGACAGTCTTTCTGCATTTGACAAAAATGGGAGAATTTTTACTTTATAAATGACAGCTCCTTTGCTTATCTTTCACAAATAAGAGAAATCTCTGACCCATGAAATTCAGTAGCAGTCTAATATTGCTGAAGGATCTACCTCTAAATCCCACCCTTTATTTTAGATCACCAGAAAAAGTTCTTCCAAAGGTAAAGAAATATTCCAGATACTGCTTAGCTTTATTTCAAAAATACATGGGGAAAGAAGAGAAATTCCTTGTGCAGGACCCAAAAATCTGATAAATACAATATCTTTGTTTATATTATTCAGGTGTAGCACTGTTAGTTTAGAAGGAAGGTTATCTAGGTTACTCTTTTAAGTTCCTGGTTATTACTTTTCTTCTCTGTGAATGGAATCAGTTCTTGAACATCCTTAGGGCTTGATATGATGTGATAGTCAGAACTGAGGTCTCTCCAATTTCATTTCCTCTAGCATTTCCTTTAATAGCCTCACACCTTGAGATGCTCACACTATTGCCTGCCTGACATCTTCGGGCTTGGGCACTAAAGCCACAAACTTTGCCCCTACCACAAGTTCCATCAAGAGCCAGGGGAAAAAAAAAAAAAAAGGAAAAACCCCAACAAATACCAAAGAACTCAGTGTTTCAGAAATAAAAAGACAAAATTGAAATTATTACTGAAAAAGGGAATGATTAATGTTATAAAGAAATGTCAGTCAAGAGATACTTGCTTACCACAGAATTTCTGCTGGCTTGAACAGAAAGAAAGGTGTTTAGTGTAGTCTAAAATAATTTCCAATGAGCAAGTACCAGGTTTAAGCACTGATGACAACTGTGTAGCAGAAAATTACTTGCTAACTACAGCAGAAAACACACATTTCAATTATCTTTAGAAACCCAATTAAAAACATCAGTACAAGACAAAATAAATTAGGTAATAAACTTCCCTCCAAAAGGGAGGTTCATTAAAAAGCAATGTTGGTTAGCACCAAAAAAGCTGACAATGACCAAGACAATTCCTAAGACATGTAAACTTCCTCTGCACTCCAGACAGTCCATCCACCACGGGAGGCCAATACTAGAAGGCACTGAGTAGTGGTTAATACTGACTTTAATGATTGCAACCTAATAAAGGAGTGGCATGTCTATGATTAGAAAAGGGAGTGACTTCAATATGTCAGTTGCACTGTCAGTAAATACTCAGGTTTTATTTTTACTAATGGCCACAGCATTTTTCCAGGGTCATTTCTATGCTGCTGCCCAGAATGATTTTTTTAATCTATGGCAGCTGTATGAGACCTATAGGATTAGTGTTTTGGTCTTCTTCCTTTTCCTGTTTCCTCCTGAAAGTCAGGGCATCTTTATTTAGCTTTCATCAGTAGAGATGCCAGCAATGAATAATAAAGCATGTAAAAACCTAAGCTGATGCTGTTTTATACCATTTACTTTCTTTTTTAGTCTCTTAAAACCAGGCCTCTGTGATTTGCCATTCTGCAAAGGTCATCACCTACCCCCCAGTGTGTTTGTACAGGAGGGAGGACTTGGTAATTCACATGTGCAAGTTTATAGGAACAGTAAAACTATCTGAGCCCTCTCACCCTTCAAAGCAGTGTGCTACTGTCAAGACCCATCTCTTTGCAATCAAAACACAGCCACATATGTGTCCACTTGGCTCACTCTGCAGGGAGCATTGCCATGGCCATCGGCCTGGGCGACTGGTCCTACCGCCAAGGATCCTCTTGTTCATGCGAGCAGCTGGGCGACGGCCACAGTCTAGTGAGGAAGAGATGCAGAAGGGAGTTAATTGTTACCACAACGGCAGCACATATAAGACCTTCTGCAAGAAAACTGGGCACAGAACGATATTAACAGAGTCATGAAATTACACTGGGCAATACAGTAAATGAAGTCGTCGACAACCACACAACAATATCAAACACATTGACCTATTTTCATCCTTCCTTTATATCAAAGGATTTGCTCTCCGCATATTCATTTTGACAGGCCTAGCCTGAAATATTAACCAAGCTAAGTTTGGGATCCTGACTTCCTTTGTCTCAGGAGTTACCAGGCTGCCCTTGGGAAGGTTTCCTGGGTTTTATGTCCTTGTCTTTCTGTCAGCTAGCAACGTGTTTGGGCTACTTTTAGTTCTTATCCATAAGAACTGCTGCTGGAAAATCTGCTCAGCAATCATAAGGCTTTTCTTAAGCCAGGTGTGAGGTGAATGGCACACTGTTTACTCAGGTACATGGCACCAAGCTTGCTTTGCCTGTGGAAATTACTAAGGGAGAATATTTGAAGATCTGAAGACATTCCAGTACTCTGTCCAATTCTACTTTATAAGCCACTTCCACTGGAAATTATATCAGATTCCCATCTGCCAGACAGTTACTTTTCTGAAATAGTTAGCCCTTCACTTTATATTCTGGATTTGTAAGATGGCAGACATTATTTATCCTGTTTATACTCAGTCTAATTTAGAGAACAAAAGAACACCACTAGTTTCTGCAATCAGCCTCCCAAGGGAGGATATGCTGCCATTGCATATATCCATGGGAATTTAGTGGTGAAGAAATAAATTGGAGCAATGGTTATTTGTAACTTCTAATTCTTACTGTGCTCACTTAACTTCAGAGGGCAAGGGGTTAAGTGTGCTTAAAGCAACATATGTCAGAAGCAAACAGCTTTGACAGGCTCCTATGAGCTATTCTTTTTTTTTCTAAGAATAGTAAATGTTTTGATTAGTTTCCCTAATTTAGGTCATGCTTTGTGATTAATTTTCCCAGTCTCAAGCTAACTCATAATTTAAGTGTTCTTCAGCAAAGCTCTCCTTGTCTGTAGAACACGATTTCATTGAAGATGAAGAATTTCTGCATTTTCAAACCACTTAAACTTGCACAATCTGCTGTGCCTACAGACTTGGTCTGTAGCTTTCTATTTCAGGTTCTTCTGTCCCCTTGAGCTTCACAACTAAACAGATCACAGCTTCAACTCCCAGGCAGATAGCCTGCTAACCACCCTGGTGGTAAAGGGTATTTTCAGCAGGAAGTTTTATCAAATTAATTTTTGGAACCTGACTGCTGACAAAATTCATTTTATGGGACCAGGACTGGGCTACTGCAATACACAGCCTCGTAGTCAAAAAATAAGAAAAGCTGATGAAACTGAATACAGTAGGGAAAAAAAACCTCAATGCAAAACTGGATGTTGCAGAAGTGTAGTCAAATTTCAGAATGAATCCACACTAAACATCTGCATTTGTTAAAGTAATTTAACACATCTTGAAAAATATCTTTGTTTTATATGCACTTCTCTCTTACCTTCTTTAGTGCAAAAGAGAGCCACTTTGCTTCTGCTTCGACACATCTGTCTAAATATTGAAACAAGAACATGGTGGAAATCTCAATTAATTGATGTAATTTTTGGTAATTTGCAAATCAGCACAGGTATTGTACTCGTTGTTGTGAACCAGCTGTTAAAAATTCCCCCAAACTGTAAAAAGAAACACAACGAGCTTCTTATGCCAGATCATCCATGGTTTCCAGCGTCTGCCTGGAGAGAATTCAAAATATTAGTTCAGCTTTACAATGCTTTTCATGAGTGGGTGCTACATATTTTGCAGACTGCCTTGCTCTCTGGGCGCTGATCCAGCTCTGAGGTCAGCTGGGATGTACAGTCTGTCAAGTCTTAATTTATGGCACCTGAAAGCACAGAGATCGCCATTCTCCTCTTCCTTACAGTGGAAGGATAGAATTTTCTTTGAAATACTTTTGATAACAGATGATCTTTCATGCCCTAAAAGTTTGGGTGTTTTGAAAAAATCCAGGAAGTTTGCAAAAGTAAGTAGTAAAACAACAAAAAATTATCATTTCTGTTGATGAGAGATTCCTCAGATGAGAGAGGAAAGAAGTGATTCTTTGTCTAAGGAAGGGAGATCCTTGTTGTCAGCAGGGATTTAATGAAGCTGTCTGGTCCGGGTGCTTCAAAGGCATCACCTCTATCTCACTCAAATGCTGTTAGTCTAGCAGGATGAGCCCCTGAGGATTCACAAGGTGGACTCAAAAGAGACTACAGTTGTAGTAGACACTAAAATCATTATAGAATGTATCTTAACAACTCACATGAGTATGTGCTGGGATTTATACACAGATACCTTGGAAAAAAAAGAGCTTACCAAGGGAGTTTGTCATCCTCCATTGATAAGTGACTACCCACAGCAGTGAAATAAATCTCATTTACCTGTTACTTACCCATTCACTAGAAGTGCGTGTAAAGTGGATGCATTTTTATTCTTCCAGTCTGAGTGCAGATTCAGCCATTTTTGATGCTGCATTTCCTCATTCTCTGTTACAATTTCTGTTTTGGATGGTCCTCTGAAACAAATGAAAGACATTCATAGACCTTCCAGTAGGTTTCTATGTTACAATTATGAAGGTGAAGAGGCCCTAATGCCTCCTGTTTACTCCAGAGATGTACAGCTGAATGTTATGTCAAAGCCATGTGTGGCAGAATCATAGTTAGGGGAATGAAATCACCCCAAGAAGCCAGGCCAGCTAACATAGTACTGTCACTTATGTTGTATTTTCTGACAAGAACCAGATTTGGAATCGGGAACAGCAAGAGCTTTCTGGTGGCATTTACTGCAGTCCATACACTGACATACTGTTTCTACAGTTTCTGGCCTCCAAAAACACAAAAACCACATCTTCATATGTAGAAGAGGTAAAAGAAAAAATATTTTCTTACATTCCTATCTTTGGAAATCCATTAAAATTTAACAGTAAAGAGCAGTTTGGGTCTTGTTAATAATACTTGACAGTATCTCTAAGTCCAAGCTGTCTGCTTTGTGAAACAGAACAAATCACAGGTGACAATGTCAAACCTGTCCTTCTGCAGCAAATTAACAGGAATATGAAAATAAGTTAGAATGGTTCACCAGGAGATATTTTCATATATCCACTTCCTCATTTTAGTTATTGCCTGATAGACTCAAGCCACTGAAGAAATTGCTGTTTTAGTAAATCTCAATTGCTAAATGGAAAAAGAGTGTATTTTTTAAATGGCTTTACAAGTCACGCAACTTTCAGCACAGAACCATCCATGATTAGCCATCAATCCCTGTCAATGACAAGGACTTTCAAGGTCTGCTCTCCTGAACACTGGTCAAAGGCCAAATTCTAAATCCTAGTTCATGGAAAAGAGAATGAGAAAAGTTCAGAAAAACTCTGATGTGTCCTAAAACTTGCCTCTGAACCTAATTTCTCATGGCAGTACCTAGTAATGACAGTCAGGTTATTAGTTTGTCTTGAAGTCCAATTTTCAGTATTAACTATATTTCTTTTTAAATATTTACAGAAGTGCAGAATCCTTTACCCACTTGATTGCATAAATTAATAAAGATCAAATAATTCTGTTTTATGGTAAAGTTGTCAGTGCAACCATATGGAAATGTTTTCAACAGGGCTGGCAGAATTAACTAGGCTCTGAGGTCGTGGCCCTGGATCCTGCCTGTTACATGACTTATTTTTCAGAACCTTCTCTGGGCATATTAAGCAAATATCATTCCATGATCTACTACCCAGAATGTGCAGGCAGATAATAACAAGCATTTTAAAAGACTGTTTTTTCCTCATTTAGAGAAAGCTGTTTGCTGCAAAAAGAGCTTTCCTCATCAGTGCCTGCTTATAGCAAACACATAAAACTCTCCTCTCTTCATTTCCATCATTTCCTTATTTCCCACTCTTTTTCCCACCAAACATACACACTTTTTTTTTCTTAAGATGACATTCTGCCTTATGATCTTCTGTGAACAATTATGTTCACCATTTCATAACTGTACAGCGATATTTTATGTGGCTGTAAACAGTGTCTGATCTATAAAATACGTAACTCAAAAATGTGCAAAAACGTGCAAATATCATGCCAGCTGATGGATCCAAATCTACATTATCCCAAATATCAGATTATTTTGCTGAAACCTGCAGTTCTGAATTACAGCTTGTGATGCTATAATCATCATTAAGCAGATACGTACTTCTAAACCAGGGCAACAACCTACAAGACACTTAAGCCTGTATGAAATTTTATAATTATTAATACAAGGTATTATACTTAGTAAAAGTAAAATTATGGCTATGCCTTTTTTCCTTGGTGGTCACAGCTTGATATAATACACTCAAAACAGTATGCCCTAATTTATGTCTTTAGAATGCCTTTTGTAAACATTTATAGAGTGTTCTGCCCCTTGATGATGTTTATACAAGGTTTTCTTTCAGATAGGCAAGGGACACCACTTGTCTCCTTTCATCTATTTTAATTAGAAATAGCCAGAATAAAGGGGACCTAAGAGCCTCATTTCTAGCTGAAGAAAGCTGGAGACAGTGGTTAGCATTTGTGTAGTGACCAAAGCATACTGGGAATTGCCAGAGAATGAGAGAACATGAGCTAAAAATGTTAGAGGAGGAGTAAGGACTCGGGCTGGTGTGAGCTTCTGGGTCTGAGACTTTCAGCGTCCAGGGAGGGGCTGCTGTGCCAGGAGTATACATTACACCAGGGACTGTAAAGCACTCTGAGAAAAGGAGGGAGGTAGAGCCATGGGGACTAATTTTAGCCAGACCCATCCTGTGCTCCAGAAACACAGCAGGCAGCAGGTTCTACTCGGCCTCTCTTGGAGCTGTAGCACACAATTTCTTCTGTGGACACAATCTAAACAAAAGGGAAGGACCTTTCAGTAGACAGAGCTGTGTCAACTCATGGAGTATAATTTCTTCATAAGAATATTTTGCTTTACTGAGTTTCTTACAGACTACAACAACAAAGCTATAGCTGCTAGTTACTTTAAGGCATCGATCTACATCTTTGAGTTTGAAATTAGCTCTCTTGCCAATTTTTTATTTTAGTGGTCTGCCGAAGTTGACCTAAATTAAGTCAATCTGCATGAAAGTCATGTGTGTGGCCATATGTAATATCTTTCAAGATTTCAGGCAAGCCAAATAAAGAACCTTTGTTATGAAACACTTTCAGAAAGCTCTTCCACTTCTTTGCAGTTTTATTTTTGGGTTTTTTTCCCATTTGGTTTGCATATAACAGAACAGCTTTGCTCAGAAATTTGGTGTTGATTTTAGATTAATGCTTTTAATTATTACTGGTATTGCAACAATAAGCAAAATTGAAACTCTATTTGTTGACTGAAACCATATATACCTGGAACACAATGTGCAGTTTTGAGGCCCCTCAGTTTAAGAGGATATTCAGAAACTGGAGGGGGTTGTGCAGATGGCTTTCAAATTTTCTAGGGGCCTATGGCACTGACGCACAAGGAGAGGTTGAGGGAACTGGACTTGTTTACCCTTGTGAAGAGGAAGCTAAGGGACAATTCAATAGCAACCTGTAACCACTTGAAGAGGAGATAAAAGCTGATGGAATCAAACTTTTCTCAACAGTGCTGCATGGTAAAACAAGGGGAAATGGCCTAGAGTTGCAGCTTTGGAGATTCATAGCGGATGAAAGAAAATACTTTTTCATTAGGAAGGTGGAGCAGCCCTGGAAAAGAGAGACTGTGGAATCTCAATCCATCAAGGTTTTCAAGACTTGGCTAAATAGAGCAGTAGTTGAGCTGATCTCGTTTTGGCGCTAGTCCTGCTTCAAGTGGGAGATGGACTAGATGTTCTCCAGATGTCTGTTACAATGGGGATCTGATGATTCTGTTGCACAGTACAAATACACTGTAGCTATGCTGAAGAGCTTAATCTCAAAAAAGGCTAACAGTTACCAGAACAGATTTTTCACAAATAAGAGCATCTTTTAACATTACAGTACAGTCACTGAAATAACTACATCGCTTAAGTAAGTTTGTTAGTGATATCTGCAAACATAAGACATTCATACCATGGTAACAATAATGCATGCCTTTTGAGTGGTGATCTTTGGACCAGATCCTCCACCAGGCTTTCAAGATAACTTACAAATCCTACCTGAATCCACATGACTTTATAACATCTCATGGTGCTATTTGGAGTACTGAAATACTATTTTGGAGTACCATTTGAGTACTGAAATATTATTTTAAAACCCATGGTGTTCTAAGAATCTATTAAAGAATAGACCACAAAAATTTAACTGTCTCATGTGTCTCATATTAAATATCTGCAGTAGATCTTTATATCCAAAAGAACTATGCTAAAGCTTCTGAGCTCAAACCACTCAAGCATAACACTCAATAAATACACTTTAGGGTGCCTGTAGTCTCAGCCTATGGACTTCTCCAAGACCATATCAAAAGTGCCATAGTTAAGTAAATTTACAATAGATGCACAACAAACAGCAATGTTTTAATTTTTTCCCCTCTAAAGTGATAGAAATACCAAGCTTAGTGGTAAAAGACAAGTATGACTTTCACCTAGATTTTCATTAGGTCCTCTGCGCTGTTTTCAAGAATGAAATGCGATGAGGCCCTATGAAAAAAATCCTTCCACGAGGCTTTCTTGGACTAGACAGTTAACCAAAACAGTTAACTATCAGAAAATTCAGCCGAAAGGAATCTTATGAGGCCATCTGATCCATTCCCCTAATCCAAAATAAGATCAGCTATACCTAAATTCTCTCTGACAGATTTTTGTGTGCCCTGTTTGTAAAAATCTCTAATGATGGAGAATCCTCAGCATTTCCAGGCCATATATTCCAGGATTTACAGTTAGCAATTTTTTTCTAATGTTTGTTCTAAATCTTCCTGTCATTTAAACTCATTACTTCTGTCTTATTTCCACTGGAAATGGAGAACAGTTTGTTCCTTGCCTCTTTGCAGCAGCCTTTTACATATTTGAAGGCTCCTATACCTCCCTCCCCCTGACTGACCACCCAGAGTTTTCAATCTTTTTTCACAGACCATGCTTTCTAGGTCTCTCATCATTCCTGTTGACCTATTCTGAACTCTCCCCATCTAGTCAAAATCTAACACAAGCCGAATACACCAGAGCAATTACACATAAAAACTCCTGGTTAATTCAGGCCATTTCTCCAGTCTGTAAAAAAATTTTTGAATTCTAATCCTGTCCTTCAAAATGCTTTCGGATCCTCCCAGCTTGATGCTGAATGAGAAATTATTAAGCGTGCTCTCCACTCCATCCTCTGAATGACTCATGACAACACTGAATATCACCCCAGACACACTGGGATGTGTCTAGCCCCCCATCCGATACATCTTTATGGTTTGACAATGAATCATCAACAGTCTCGTATCATTTCATCTGTGTCCACATCTCCTTACATATTGCAAAAGTCATTTCACATAGTGTGAAAGTTGAGAATATATCACATCTATTGTTTCTTCCCTATCCACAGCGTCTCTGCCTTTTCAAGGAATAAATTAAGGGAATCTGACATGATTTGTTATTGATAAATATATTCTGTCTGTCATTAAGACCTTATACTTCTGTAATTATTTGATGATAACTGAAGCTAGGCAACTACTTTGTAAATCTCTGCATCTTCCTCTTTTTCCCTTTTTGATGAAAGATGGCATACCTAACAGTTTTCAGGCTTATGTAGCCATTCTCCACAACTTCTCTAAACTACTGGCTACCATTATTGGCATCCATAATGGAGCCATAGCCATAAATCTTAAATGCTCCTGGATGAATTTCAGCAAAACTAGCTACTTTGAAGAGCAGTGTATAACCTATTATTTTTCTTACTCTAGCCCTAACTCTTAAGTCTTTACCATCTTAGAAACTTAATATGGTTTGCTGAGGTTTCTTTGTGGTTTTGTTTTGGGGTTTTTGTTTGTTTGCCTTTTTTGTTTAATATCCCTGGCTTTTCTGATTCTTTCTCTAGATACTTATGCTGTTGTTCTATACCGGTTCTTGTAAGTTTGAACTACATCTCCACTCTCTCTAGAATTCCACAAAATCAGTCACTCATAAAATCAGAAAGGCAAGACATTGTAATTTGCAGTAGCACTTATGTCTACCTGAGTGGAAAATTTTAACTTAGACTTTACTATTTTTTCAAATTTCAATTTTAAAATTAGAATATTCCTTTAATACATTTAATTTCAAGCTATGGATTCACTTATATGTGTTTAAGAGAGGGATTTTTAGAATTAAAAGAGAAAAATAAAACCCAGTCTCTCTTCTACATTATAAATGTGCTGGCAATGGGAAAAAGTAATGTTTAGGATAATTTAATTACATAAGTTGTATAGTGGAAATATTAAAGAAATAGTTTTCAAAGCATTCTAGCCTGCTACCTGCTGATCACTGTGCACAACACTCAAAGTTTATAGTATAGTTCATAGTGAAACACAAGGAACATTATGACTTGCATACTAAATCATAATAAAAAAAAAATAGAAGGCAGGTACTAATTTTAGGTTATGAAGTTAATATTCTGTTCATCATTAAAAGTATCGTAATTTGGGATACTTCTGTACAGCAATGGTTTTAATACCTCTTTCTCCCTATTCCATTGTGGAAAACTCTCTCACACATATTAAATTGCAAGTTTAGAATAAAGTATAATCCATAAACCGGATTCCTTCTCCCTTCAAAGTAACAGTAACATTCCTCTGTTCAGCTTCTATAATTCCATTGTTTTAAGTGCTCAAGTGAGAGCAGGCTTGAAAAAGGAAGCCTCGTGTTATGCCAGAAGGTAATGAATATTGTGTGTATGGGCACTAATATAAAAAAATTAGGCCTATTTCAGAGCTGGAACAGCATCTGTTTCCTGTTTGTAGTTAATGGTTAAGGCATTTCTTGGTCTTGAGCAGAATTCTATAAAGCCATGGCTGTGCCATAGAACATGGAGTAAAAGATCAAAACCTTGATTTTAACAGCACTGAAATCAGAGAAATCTGAAAATTTAATGTGAAAACATGTGGAGACATAGAAAATGGAAATTAAAAAAATTCACAGCATTGACAGAAAACTAAAACATGTATGATTAAATAGTTCTTAAAATTTTTGGTGGAAAGTAGGTAATCACTGTGATATTTCAAGGTTTCAAAATGCCTACAGTCTTATGTCCTAACTGATAGACTACTAAACCCTACCAAGAATGAGTTAACATGTAATTGTGCTGAAAAAATGTTATATGCTTGCTTTTTCTCTGTCATTTGAGTCTCTGTAAGTTATAGAATTCACAAAGTATGATTTTGTAGCTAAACTTAAAAAAGACCATTTGGGGCCATCTAAATTTGAAACTTCAAATAAAATATAAACTTTCTTATCTGGAAGTCTTAGTTAAACTTCAAATTAAATGTAAAGTCCTTCATTTCAGGTTAGTTAGCTTTTAATTTTAAAAAGATGAAGGACATATTTTGGAGAAAAATAGAGTTTTGAAATAAAATTTTAAGTAAGTGTTTAATTTTAAAAAGTTGAAACAAAATAACTTGACTTTTCAACCTTTTTTCCCCTGCTGAAACTATTCACTGAATTTGGACAAAATTCACTGATATTTTTGTTCAACATTGTCCTTTACAGAATTATTATTCACTAAGAAATGTTCCCAGAGTTCTACTGGTAATAACACATTAGCCAGAAAAAATACTTCAACTTGCAGATTCCAGAATGAATTTTCAGGACTGACAGATTTAATATCTGTTTAGTGTTAAACTGAGTAAATTTGATTTGGAAGGCCCTAGGAAAAAAAAACTGGTTTTATAATGCCATTTGTACATGCTGTGACATAAAATAGTTTGAAAAAGTGTTTGTGATCAATCATTAGAATAAGAATGTTTCTTTGGTTGGCAGTATTCATGTATCTTTCTATTTCTTTTAGTCAGTCACAGAATCACAGAATGGTTGAGGATGGAAGGGTCCTCTGGAGGTCATCTGGTCCAATTCCTCTTGGTCAAGCAGGGCCACCTACAACCAGTTGCCCAGGAGCACACTCAGACAGCTCCAAGGTTGTTGGAGATATTAAATCACTAATAACCATTATCTTTTTACCTAAAGAAAGAAAACTATCCAATCATGGAGCTAAAAAGTGTTATATGAGTTAAGTGACTATATGCTTAGTGACTATTTGAAGCAATTGTCACAATTTGCAAGGAATTATTAGGTTGAAATTTCTTCGAAAAAAGCCTTATCCAAATAATTATATTTTAAACTACATATGTACATGAAAGATGAGACATAATCTATCAGATTTCATCTAATACAACTCTAATACACTGACTAAACTCTACATATTTTAACATTGTTTTATGGTTGCTCAAAATTACTAAAACAAGCTTCTACATCTACCACAGCTTGTAATGTTATTTTCAGTAAATTTCATTTGATAGAGTTATTTGCTGCTGTTCTTAAAAAAATAAATGCAATCTGAAGAATTCGCTATTTTGGTAAATCCTCTAAAGATTTAATAGAACACACTGTGGCCATGGGCAATGTTTATATATTCAACGTAGGTCAAGCATATTTTACATCCTGTTGGGTGGGTCTAGAAATCCAGATTGAATTAATGAGTTCAAATACTTCATCTTTGGCATGGAATTTGATTTACTAAATGCCATCTTTATTCTTGGAGACAATAAAGTAGGTTAAATTCAGAAGTTCAAATTGCTAATGTGGGTAGGACAGAAGTATTCAATTTTTTCTTTCCATGATGTTTTTAAGCAAATTAGACATTAAACTAAACTTCCATTATTTCTGTTGCAGAAATAGCTAGAAAGTAATAAGAAAGCATAATAATTCATGTGAGAACAAAAGATTATTGGTCCAGCAGCTTGACTACTCAGCTGGCAAATATTATTAAAGAACTTCATACCAAAGAGAGAAAGTGAGAAAGTATTAGGAAAGACAAAAGGCCAGGCAGCAACAAGAGATTGGCCTTTCCCTTCCACAAATACATGCACAGTAGATGCTATGGCAGAGGAAAGAAGGAAAAGCAGCTACCTGTTTCAGTGGATCACCAGTGGTGCAGTCTCCAAGAAAGGGAGCAGCAGCAGCAGGAGGAGGTAGCAGAGCTTACCGTAGATTTTCATAAACAAGTAACTTGGTAAACAGCTGTGATTTTATGCTGATACTGCTAGACCAGAACAAACAGATCAGCTAAAATTCCCCTGTACTCTGCTGAGTACAAGTTGCTGAAGTTTATCATTATTACACTTGTTATCTCATTCTAGTGCAGGAAAGAAAGACAAACTCTTCCACTACATTGCCATAGCGTAACAGAACAACTCCACTAACTTCTGGTTTTGCCAAATTTCAGATCTAAGCAGACCATGGTTTTATGATCACCATTCCATCAACAAAAATGTGGACTTCAGAGTACATGAAAATGGTTTTCTTCAATTAAACATGAGGACAAATCTAGAGTCTTCTAACATAATGTTCTGAACCTGCACAGTATGCCCATCTTCAGCAGCATAGCCTCTGCAGCACACACCAGGATATAGCTAATCCTTGATCTGAGACACTGATGGGAATTGCTGTTCAGTTCTCTACCT
Organism: Ciconia boyciana; assembly: GCF_034638445.1. Lineage (NCBI taxonomy): Eukaryota > Metazoa > Chordata > Aves > Ciconiiformes > Ciconiidae > Ciconia > Ciconia boyciana. The sequence continues at coordinate 29,575,239 of NC_132938.1, forward strand.
GTGTTAGCAGGAAACCTAATTGCCAGAGCCATTTTACTGTATTTAAATTTGGGACTCAGTCAGAGGTCTCTGAAGAAAATTATCTGTCCTGAGATGAACAGGCAGTCATATCAGGTGATCTGATAGTCCCCTCTGGCTGTAAACTATGAAACCTAAGACTTGAACAAACAGTTCCCATTAGGCTCTTAGCATTATAAACAAAAGTTTACTTCATATCTAACATTCTTTTTGCACTAGAGGAAAACATAAGAGCTGCTAAGAACACCCATTGCATAACTTGTGCAACAGCCACCATTAGTCCAAAGCCTTTCAGGCAATGCTTGGAACTTGCAGTTTTCTGTGATGTTGCATCATGCATCACACAACACATTGCATGTGTTGTGCTGTGAAAAACTGGGGAAACACATCATCTATGGAATTAGAATTGGCCAACAGCCAGGAAAATAGAATTTTATGCAATAGGCAGAATAGAATTACCTTTAATGTTGCTTCAGACACAATGCTTATACCTCCCAATTAGACAGACTGATATTCTGTAAAGTGTGTTACCACTATCAGCTAAATTAACCTAACTTTAAACACTATCATTTAATGCTCTTCATTTTTTCCAGATTAATTTAGGCTGAAGAATTAGAAATATCTACAAGCTGTTAGAAAGACATTGCTTTTGTATTTTAAACATTACCACATTATATAGCAGTCAGGAGTTGTCATTTGAGAAAGCACCAGACACAGTTATGAAAAATAGTTTGCAGAGCTTTACAGAAAATAAAAATACCATATGCTACCATTCATTGTAATTCCTGGTCTAAGAAGTCTCAACTTTGATATCTCATGTGCACTATTTTCCTCTAAGAATAAACAAGAAAACTGTTAAATCAAAATCAAGTATCATCATAAGTCATTTTTAAAGAAATCTGCATAGCCAAAAAACTGGGGTTTCTGCAGTGTGCTATAATATGGACAGAATTTCTACATTCACAGCTTTAATTTTCTGAAGGAGTAAAATGAAGTATTTCCTATTGGGAATACCTGAAGAAAAGCATTGCTTAAAATACATTATATTTATTTTTTTAAAAAAAAGGATAAAAAGAATTTTTTTCACCATTATTTGAGCTCTATGCAATATACAGTCCAATTTGCCTGTACCCTCAATGGTGACTGGAAATAGCTTATTAAATACACCAATGTTATCAACCTCACATTCAGACTTTCTTGTTATCGTAAGTCAAATAAATAATGTATGTAGGACATAATGGCCAACAGATGAAGTTTATGGCTTTAGATCAGATTTCACAGTGGCATGAAACTCCAATTTATCATTCAGTCTTCCATTTCACCATATAGAAAATGTTACCCTCTGTGACATTTTCAGTGAACCCCTATGCAATGTTAACAAAATAATTAAATAATTATATTAACTCGTATTACTCCTTTTTGAAATTAGTTCTGGTGAATGCATTATAATCTTTGTTTTTCATATAGATCTTCTTCAAAGCTAATGTACTGTATTTTTGACAGTGCCATTTCACAAAAGCTTGTAGAATAGCTAAGAAAATCAAGCTTCAGGTGATTGAAAAAATCAGGCATTAAGAAAGGAAAGACAAACACTACGTTGGTTTTCTGAAGTACTGCCAGGAAGAATTAGAAATTAGTATTAGAGTCAGACTGAAGTTGTAGACTTCAGATTTGAACTGGAATTTCCCACTGCCCTTCATACAGTTACCTGTCACTACAAAAAAGAATTTGTAGAAAAATTGATTTGTAGAATATCTTCCCCTGTTAGAAAATGGATTTGTGAGATTTAAGAATTATTTGTGTCTCATACATTTCTTAAAAGTGATAGGATTGATAACATCTGTTAGCAAGCCTCAGTGAAGAAGCAGGAAGGTATGAGTTTCTACTCATGCTAATTTCAGCCTAGGTACACCTCTGAAAAAAAGGAAGGAATCAGAGGTCTTGTGATAATTTAATACCTTTTTCATTTTCCTAGCAGCAAGCATCATAGGAAAGTTAAACAAATTTTGTTAGGACTATGAGACTGAAATATTAAGAAGAAAAACATTCTTAATGTTAAGACCATCGGTTTGTTCTTAGACAACAAAGTAGTTGTAAAAGCAATAACTATTTTTGAAGGTACCAAAGGAGTTTAAGCTTATTAGGATGTTATATAAAGTTAAAGCATAAAGATAATGTCAATATTATTTAGATATACTAAACTAGCTAGAGGAGTACAGAACTGTTGTGTGTTAGAATGGCAGGCAGGCCATTCAGTACAGGTGGTCTTGGAATCAGGGCATCTGTTAGAACTGATGTCAAGCATCCATGCAGTGCAAGGCAATACAGAGTAGGTTAAGTGCAGACACTGTAACCCAGGGTCCTTATCCTCCTGTGGTTTTTTGAGAAAGGTACAAAGAACAAGACTGCATGTCAGTATACATAGTGGTAAAAGGCAGACAGAAAAGACAATCCATTTTGGGGATCAGACACTGACAAAAGACTATACCATCAGGCCTGTCTTTTCCTAGTGGAAGACAGCCTTGGATATCAGAGCAGATGAACCTGGTTTTTATCCAACAGTTATATTTTGCATCAACTATTCCATAAATCAGCTATTACTTTAGTGTGCGTGCAATAAGAAAGATGCATAGAGGCTATTTTTTTTTCTGAGTTCCACACAGAAATCTCTATCTTTAACAATTCATTGTTCAGAGATACCCAAGTTAAATATATCTGGTTGCCTAGCTCACAGTACTTATTGCAGAATGCAAATGAATGCAGATAATTTTTCCTGCATTTCTAAGACAAATCTGCTTTAATTCTTTAGGAAGACACAGAGTATCATATTGCCAAACAATCCTGAGCCTCAGCGATAACTGCAAGTTCAAATATTGAGGCTTGGCAAAACACACTCTTTTAATAACAATCATGTAATGTTTATAAAGTGGTGAAAGTGCCTAGATTTTTGTGAGCTTTTGTTCCTGCCACAGTTCACAAAATTTCATTACCTCTTTTCTCTATGAACCATTTCCACACTAGGTCTAACACTGCAGTGATCAATGATCATTCACATCTAACTCCAGCACTCCAATTGTCCTAAGAAATTCATCAGTGCTACAAACTACTGACCTTACCCTAAACCCATCTGATTGCAGGCCAGTTGGCTTAAATTTTCTTGCCACTCATCAGCACAAACATGGTTATCAGCAGCTGACCTGTGAATGGTCAGGAACATCAAGGAATTCATGTTTTTAGACAGGGTAACTGCAAAGAAAAAGAACAACTTCACTATTATTTCACATGGTTAGTTTTATAAATGGCATACTGAAAACATACAACTACATTCAAAAGAGTTTTCCAAGATGCTGGCACTTTTGCTAATTTTATACGCTCAATAGCTACGTAATTTAAAACCAAGGCAACCATGGCTATCAGAACCTTGCTAACACTGAAAGCATGAGACACTAAACAACAAAAGCATCTTGATGATTAGAATAAACGAGAATACTCTTGACTCACCAGCACAGGTTCACATGGGTTTCTGATAGCCTTAATCTTGTTAAATGATGTTTTACCCCACAAATAGTCCAACTGAAATCACTAAAGTAATTTGTGGGATGAATGCTGCTTGGCATAAGAGTGATACCATCATTTGACTCTCAGTAATATGCACTGTTCCTGTCATAACAATATGTGGGTGTCATTAGAGAAAGAAAAAACAACTACTGTTTACAAGAAAGACCATGACCATTGCTTCTCTCTTAATCCATGTATAAAAGTGTGTCAACTGCCTTTATCACACACAAAAAGCTTCTCAAAATGGCCCAAAATGGAAATTTACATCCCTCCCTTTCTAGGATCCCTTAAAAGACATTGGGTTGTGTGCATTCCTTCCCCAAATACATACTGGTTTTAGTTAAATTGTTCCTCTGACTTTTGCTTTGATAGTACTAATCTTAACGTAGCCAGTCATTAAGCATTTTTCCTATATGCTAAAGGTGCTTTTGCTTCTCTTCCCCATGAGAAAGGTATGTATTAATCCTGGATTACTCCTTTTCAGATATGAAAACAGTTCTTCTCTGTTGCATAGGTTTTATTAAATGTTGTTGTTTATTAATGTTCATACAATGTTAAATGTTTTAAAATATTTATACAATCTACTTCAATATGAATACAGAATATTTGCTTCTGTAAGCCACGGTACACCTTTTTTCTGTATTTAAAATTACATACAAAGCATCTCAAAACTTAGTAATATAAACTACTGTTATGTATGGAAATATATGAAATACATTTCACATCAGTGAAATCTCAGAGGACATACTACCACTTTCCAACCTGCTTCTTTTCAGTGCAATTTTTTTGAAATCCATCTTCATTTTTATTTAAAGAATAATACTTGGAGAGTTCTACTTTAATAACACATAAAAGCATGAGGCCTAATCCGAACATAGATAGCAACAGCAGGTTACATCATTCTGCAGGTCTTTAGCCAGTGCAAAGGGGACCTAGTAGGACTATCTTCTCATAAGCTCTGAACCTGCACCATTGCTGTCAGTGGGAATTTCACAGATTTTCACAAGGACAGAATCAGGGCTTAGAAGTTTTGCCCAAATGAATTCTACATCTGAACATCTTCCTACTCTCTCTTCTGTCCACAACACTTTCCAGATTTTACACACCATCTACACATTTTAGAAGTTCCCTGCCATGTCACTTTTCTTATATCTTTGCACTGTGACACTTCACACTGAGCCCTTCCTTTCTCTTTTGCCCACTTTCTTGCATGCTTTCCCAACCTCAACCCAGTCTCCCTTTGGTAAAAAAGGGAGAATCTCTCCACCACAGCAATTGTATTCTAAATCAAATCATCAGTGATTACTACCATCACTCAAACATCAATTCCAGGCAGAGTGCACCGTGGCGGAAACTTACCACAGTCCCATTCATCTGAGCTGTCACTGCAGTCTGCTTGCCCATCACACCAGAGCTCACGTGGCACACATTCATGGTTGGCACATTCAAGTTCACTCTCTTCACAAAATGCTGCAAGGACAGAAACATGTTTCACTCTGAGAAAGAAGTGATCAATGTAAAGTTCACATTGAGACTGAAAAAATGAGAAAGAGGGTGAATGTAGGCACAGATCAGATTTATGGAGCAAGAAAGTGAGACAGATATGCAACAAAATTCAGGATAGGCATCACTGAGTCAGAAGGTGGTTGCTGCCAGAGTTGCAGAGGGCATTGCAACTCAAAGGGAAGAAAGGGTTTCTGGAAATGGCAAGATCTGTGATTACTTAGTATCATTTGTGGTCTTGTCATATGAAACCTGTCTAAGCTTCTCACAAGCTTTAAGTGAAAATATTGTGTTCCATGCTTTTTAGGAGACTGTTCCAAATCTGTTTATTTCTTCATGTTCTTTGAAAATAATATTTTACTGTAATGCATATGTATTTCCTTTCATCCACAGCAATTTTATATTAACTTTTGGATCCTCCTTTGCTATTTAAGGTCATGGAATTATTTTTACCTCCACTTTAGAGATGGGGAACTGATGTACAGATAGACATGCTCCAGTTCACCGGTGGCTGCCAGCTGGCAGCATTAGATAGGGATTTCCTGAACCTCTGTCCAGTGCAGGAACCACAAGAGCTTCCATTTGCAAATGACTTTTAGCTTTCACCTGACCATAACAAACCCCGTCCCAAAAGGCAGGTGTGTAGCATTACAGTACCCTCCTCACTAACATACTTCTCTTCCAGCTTCTATAAACCCCATCATTAGGGAATTTTGAGACCTGGGGGAGGGCGGAGAGGGAGAGTATGTGTGGAAGGAAGCTGCATCCAGTTGTGCCTATGTCTGGCTGTTGTATAGCATCTATACTGCCATACAAACCAAGCATTTATTTGCAACACTAGTGCAAAAAATGTACTCCACAGTGAAAACCGTACAGACAGAGCAGGCAGTGCTGCCTACTCTGACATAAGTGATCTTTCTGGCTCTGGAATAAAGTGTGCAAAACTAGAAAAAGCTCTCTGCTTTCCAGAGAGAGCATATTTCAAAAGCTGGAAGCCCTCAGCTGGGGAAACTTTGCTGCCATTTTGGAATATTCAACCCTCGACACAGAAGCAGAGAGGAAATATAGTCTGATAATTATAGACTACCTTAACCTAAGCCCTCAGAGAATCTTTTCTCTGCCATGATCTTAATGTGTGATCGTGAGCAAATCACTTTAATACCACCTTCCTGTTTTTAGATTACAGCACACAGACCACTTGGAAGTCAAATGGTATAATCTTCACAATGAAAGGCAGATTAAGAAACGTTCTGTGAGCTGCCTCTTCCCAAAAAGAAACAAAGTTAGATCTAGTGATATATGCAGGCTGCCAATCATTTTGGCAAATATATTCATATGCTCAACATAGCACATAAAACGTGCCTACCATCCTGTCCCTGCCAACAGAACTCCAGAGACTCAGGAGCAACCTTTTTAAAATTGTAAAATTATACCCTTCAGTCCCAGCAAAAATGCTGAAATACCGGGATTTCCCAGAGAACTAAAATTCCAGCTTTCAACCAAGCTTACCAAGCATCTCTTCTTTCTTGTGGAGGCTGAGTGTCACCCAGTATGTCTTTCTAGTTCCTTGTCTTGGGGACATGCCCACGCACCAGGTTTTCTCAAAAGAAGAGAGTTCAGAGTACCACTAATATATTAATGAAAGTGAAGGTAACATCTCACGGCACCCACTCCCAGCTTCGCTTGCAGGGTGGGAGCCTGCAAAGCAGCTGCCTTTCGCAGGTCTTCCACCTCTTGCCATCCCACTAGTCAGCTGTGTAATGGAAACGGAACACAGGGCAGCTCCCGCAGGGGATCAGGGGGCCTAATGCACACTGTCAGCACTTTGAGCCGACTTACACTGTGCGCACAGACAGTATGCCCATACCGTCTGTGTACCACACTAAGTTTTGTATCTCTGATATTTATCACAGTTTGGATTGTAGAAGAAGCCTGTGAAGCCAAGTGGGGAGACACAATCTAAGAAACGTCAAGCAGAAGAGAAATCAAATAAAGCAGGGACACATTAAATTTACTGAAGAACAGATCAGAAGGAAAATCAAGTGGAAATCAAGAAAAAAAGAGCAGTGAGCAGCTATACCTATATGGAATGAAGTTGAGAAAAGTTGGGAAAAGGAGTCAAGAAGCTACGAGGAATAAAGAATAGCAGCACAAAGACACAAGAAGGAGGAGGGAGAGAGAGGAAAAAAAGAGAGAGGACCGGAGTGACCAAGGAGATAGCAAGGATCCAAGGATGTGAACAACAGAGGACACGAGATGAGGAAAGAGATAAATTGGTGCCATAGTAAAATTGAAAAGGAAACAGAGAATGACTAAACCTTTCTGTCTGTAGAAAACCTTTTTACTTTCATTTATTTTGCACCCCGAGATCCCAAAAATGTGATCAGTCCTTTATGGGAGTAACAAACTGCATAAGCCCTTACAGCAGTTCTTTTCATCCATCATGTCAGGGCAGTCTGGGAAACCATCACAGATCATAGTGTGTTTGATGCACAGCTTCTTCAGAGGACACTCCCAAAGACCCCTTTCTCTACAACCTGGAGGCAGAGAAGCACAGTTTTGAAACACTTGCATGCAATATCAAATCAACTGTTTTCTTCTTCCTTAATAATCCTGAAACACCCAAAATATTTTCACTTGCAATATAAATTTTAAAAGGTACCAAGAATAGTTACTAACGAAGAAATGGAAATAAGATTGTCACAGTGCACACTTGATAAGTGTGTATAAAATATATAACACTTCATAATATGTCAATGCTTTTTAACTAATAATGAGAAATCTGTAATTTTTTCTGGCAGCGCTGATACAGAATCTAATGCAGATCACAATGAAAGGTAGAGAGATGCTGTAAGTATTGACCACAAACAGTTTTCCTGGTTCCATAATCGGAGACCAAACCAGTTTGAAAAGACTAGAAAGACCCAGTGGCTGTACGAATCTTCAAGAGGGTTCATTATTATACAGGGAACACACTGCATTATTGTCTCTTAAAAGTCCTGCTAACCAGCCTCTCTGATTTCAAGAGGAATACTTATAAAACTGCATCAAAGTGCTTTGACAGTAAAATTCCTGTTAGTCAGCTAGAGGAAATTAAGAATGGCACAAGGTACATTTTAGAAAAGTTTTCTCTTGTTTTATTTCACTATTTATTTCCATCAACAAATAAAGCACTTCAGTGGGATACCAGTTTAAATACTTTGACATACTAATGTCCTGTACATCTGACATTCTGGTTTTATAGGAAGCTATAAAAATAGTGTGTTCTCCTGACTAAAACAGATGGTTTGATTGCCTTGTTTGGCCTGTTCTATAGATGATAATACTAGTTTTCATTTTAATCCAAGCTCAAATTCAGGTGACAGGCCTGATGTCCCCACACGCAAATAGTTGAGGTATAAGCTCACAAACTGCATTTGAAGCAGCACCTCTGTTTGCCTGGACCTAGAACTACAGCAGCATATCAGCAGTAAGTTACTAAGCAGATATGTTGTTTCCAAGAAGTGTTATTTCATAAGTGAGTGTTTTACAAACATGAACCAGAGAATCACTACTAGCTCATATGATTACTGGAAAAGTCTACTCACATTTTAACTGTAACTGGATGTGTGGCATGCTTGATTTTGTTTAGATTGAAAAAGCCATGTAAATAAATGTTACAGCACAGAGAAATAAATAGCCTTGAACCTGTGAAACTAATTCCACATGATCAAAGAACTATTTTGGGTATCACCATTTTCCAGGTCTCCTTCTTGACAATATTTGTGATAGCTATTAATGAAAAATTAATTGAAACCAAACAAAACCTTTACTCTGATAAAGAACAAAGAATGCCAGTCATGTTAGGAACTTGATATGAAAATAGAATAAAAAAGCTTAAAAATATATAATTTATGAACCTTGCAATTTTTTAGCAGAGTGTTTATAATTAATTAAATACATGTTTGCTTTTCCCCTTCATCACACATTATAGTGTTACACCGTGAAGTGTTCCATGACTCTCCAAAATTTATCTTTGAGTACAACATAGACAAATATAGAGACAATTTCCTAGGAAAAATTCACTAGTTACTGCATTCAGTGTTCAAATATACTATTTTGTTGGTAGAAGCCATCTACCATTTGGTGTATTTATATTTCTTCTCTAAATATTTTTGGGACATATATTTTTAATTTAATGACAATGAAATGGAAGTGAAAATGGAGGTACGAAAACTTGTACATATTTACATTACCCCCATCTCAAACATATGTTTCGGCAAGAGATAAGGATTCACATATGATCTTACCTTCATTCTTCTTCAAAATATGAAGCAAGTTACCATTTGTTATTCACATGTATATTCCCCATGCAATTATTATTAAGTCATTAACATTAAGACTACCACATTTTTCTCTCAACTAAAATACTACAGTCAGAACTCAGACTGCAGAAAATAATGAAGGACAATACTGGTTTTGAATGTTATGTCTTCAATTTCTTTAGTATTCTTGTAGGACCCTCTTCTGCTCTCTGCCAGAGGCATTGTTCAGCAGCCACTAAATTACAATTGAGCATATTTAATACCACAAACTCTCTTGACGTCTATCATAATAATTTTCAGAAATTACTTTCCTCACACTTCATTGAAATGCACTCAGAAGTCTCACATTCAGAAATCTGGGTCAAATTTTCTCCCCAAATCCTAGTCTAAATGGCACTAAAGCCTTAGGATTTCACTGCATTTGAGTGGTGACATTTCCTCTCACAAACATCATGTGAAAGTATGACAGAGATTCCTAACAGGGAAAGGCAGTGGGTGCTGAATACAGCTCTACTCTGCATGGGCAGAATATACCTTAGTCCCTTTTGACTGTTCTACCTTACATTTTTGGCCAGAGTAGCTTGAGCATCCAAAAGCTGTAGCTAGTCTTTTCCAGCCTCCTCCTCCTCCCTGCACTGTGAAGTTGTTCCATGTCTTTCATTTAAGGCACTTCAAATACAAGGTTTTTAATTTAAATACTGGCTGTTATTTAATAGTATAAAACAAATTTCAGAGGATAAATCTAATAAAATGTGAGCTAGCCATTTACACATGGAAAGATCATCACGTTTTGATTTTGTCCTGCACACATGGAATATGAATGAGTCAGAGACAGTTAATTCTGGAGCTCTACAAGGACTTTCTGTTTTCCAGTAATAGCATTACCCCTGGTCAATGTAATGTCACTCTGACAGCAGTAATTTCCTAGCAGATACGGCCTTCCATATTTATAGAAACTGATAAGAATTCTGCTGATTGCTACTGACATTCTGTCTAGACTATAGAGACAGAGAAAGATCTACTAGAGAAATGAATATTATATATTAGAGCAATATTTCATATGTTAATGTCTAGGAGAATAAAATTACCCTAAAAGATGCATAGCAATTAGCGTTCTAAGGAGTTAAGAACAGGTGGCAACAAAGAATATTTGGCAGGGAGGACAACTGAGACAATTGATTCAAAGGTAAAGAGATGAGAAACTCTGAAAGAGTCACTGTGATCATCAGCTCTGCCTTTCCTTTATAATCCAAACAAGAGAATGACCTAGTATTAAATCCTGTTTCACTGAGCTTATCTTTTTTTTCTTTTTGCTTTCTTTTTGCAGGGGGAGGGGAATGGGGCAGAAAGAGGAGAGAGAATACACGCATGGTTTGAAAATTCGCAGAGACTGAGAATATATCGTGCCTTAGTGATAAATAACCCCTTGGTTACTCCAATCATCATTAAAAAAACCTGCTCTTAAAAAAGAAGCTTTTTATAGAGCTGACAAACTTGAATTTTAGCCTAGCTTCAGCTTTTAGGTGTTGGATCTTATTTTATTTTTGTGCAGCTGAGTAGAAAGTCTTTTCCTGCCACAGTTTTGTTGCTCACATAAACTGTGCTTCCATCTTAACCCACTCTCTGTTAAAACAAACAGGTTGTGCGCCTTAGCCCTACTCTGCTGGAATGTTTTCCAATCCTTTACTCACATTCACACCTCTTCTCTAAATCCTTAGTGATTTATAATTATTCTCTTTGCCCCTAGGGATGCCAGACCAGCAGACATGCAGAACTCTATGGAGGCTACACCTTAGTCACATAAAGAAATAGTATAAACTCCCTTTTCCTTCTCAAAATTCTCTCGCCAGCCTGTACAAGGATAAACAGCGACCAAGAGATTTGTTGGTTATTCTCAAGCTCAATACATCCCCTTCAGTTAAAAGTCAAGAGCAACTCTACTGTAAGTAAACTCAGAAATATACTGAACAATAAACTTTGTGGTTACCACTTTATCCTTGTACCTACAGCTTGAGGTTGACCACTCTGAAAAAACATGTAATTCTTGACCCTTGCAGTACAGAATCCACTTCAGCAACACAGATCTTTTCTCAATACATCATAATGAGAATATGACCATGTATAAATTTAAAATTATATTTATGAATTCAAGATCTAAACAGCCAGGAAGTCACATTTTAGCTCAGTAGAACATCCAGCAATATCAAAAGAATTAAATCTGCAGCATTTTTTATCTTGATTACTAAAGGAATACTCAAACATCCTGGAATATGGTTAGCAGAATCTAAATGATCAAGTATCATAAATGGCATTGACATTAATCAAGAAGGATGCTTGCTAAAGTATTTTTACTGCCACTAGTCTTAAAAAAAAAACCCACTTTCAAACATATTTTTCTTACAGAAAAAGGGGCTTATGCTCTGAACTGTTATGTTATAACTGAAGGAAGAACAAAACTCATTTTCTAATGCTTCAACTATTCTCCATTCAAAAGATCCAACTTATCGAATTTATTTACCACAGCTGTCCTCATCACTATCATCCTCACAGTCAGCTTGACCATCACATCTTCTGGATGCCAGGACACACCTCCCAGAACGGCACTTGAAGTGACTGGGTGAGCATTCTGTCAATGACAAGGAACAGGGAGAAACAAGACTCCATAAGCTGCAAGCTTAATCATCACATGAGTAGTTATTTATTTATCACTGTGGCTGTTTCGGAAGGGTAAATGACAGGAAGAGAAAGCTTCTGAGATACTAAACTGGAACTATGTAGCAGGCAAGGCTCTTAACAATTGCACTATGAATGGGGTGGAGCAATATTTTCCAGAGCTCTCCCTCACATGCTACCCTCTGTTGAATTTCAAAGCTTTGCCAAATAACTGGCATACAAAGTTTAGATTGTGTGCATGGATTTCCTAACTACTTTTCTCACTGTTGTGCTGTTGTGTGAAGCAGAAATATATCATCTGATATGTTGAAATGAGTATAAGAGATCCCCAGGGTAAAAAAAAAATATATATTTTGGCAATTGTGTGGCTATTTGAATAAAAACACCTATAAATGTCCACTAATTAACCCTTACATCACTTCTGCCTCATCTTACAGAGTATCATTTTGAGAAAGCTTTATTTAGATGGTTTTGAAAAATCCACTCATTTTTTCACACTGTACATGTCACTGACTTTGATGTACAACCTCCATCGTATGTTGCCTTTTTTTTTTTTCCTTCCTGCAAAATCTCTCACATATTTAATACCATGCAGATCCTTGGGTAAATTTTAGGATTCAATAAACAGTTGTACAAAAAATATCATAATGAACTCCAGAGCCTTAGAAAATCACGTTCTAATGATAAAATGTATGTGAACTATACTGCCAATATTTAAGAATAACTCATTATGAAAATAACTAAGTTTACAATGCATACTGTCTTGGCCAGCAGTATTCTTGGATTCAGCACTGACTGGAAGAGAAGTTAAGCAATTCAGCACATTGTAATAACTCTGTCAATTATAGTTTAAGTTGGAAAATCACCTATATTTTGTAATCATAAACATTTTAAATGCTCTCAGAAGCTTATTTTCTTCTGTTACTTTTTTTTTTTTCAGAAATATTTATACAATATTTTAAACTTCCCAGGGAAGACTTTCTAACCAAATCAACATAAAATTCTAGCAGTAAGTGAACCCAAAACAACTCTGATAAGATCCCTTAATTCGTTATACTGTTTCTAAAAGAATACTAAAAACACCTCCTTTTTCACTGATTTTCCAGGAATATCTATTTCAGTGCTAAGATTATCAATAATCAATGAATCAGCTTACTAGGCAGAGTCCCTCTAATTAAAGTGAGAATTTTTTAAAATTATAATTTTTATAAGTGAACAGAATTTCTCTCTAGAAATGGAACACACTAGTCCTGTAAGCAGTAGTACATTTAAAATATAACCATTCTATGTTACGTTTCAAAGCCAAATGATCTAATAACACCGGGAGGAAGGTTAAAAGACATTTGATACCTGAGAAAATTAAATCACGTTATTTTTCTTTAACTCACCTTGTTGTGCCAAAATCTTACTTTTCCTTTCCTATACACTGCTGGGTAATAACGGATAATTCCTTTCTATCAGCCCACTGCTGTAGAGGGAAATTATCTCCTTGTCTCTCAAGAGTTCCGCGACAGAGGATTTCATTACTATGGTATTACATGTCTTTATAAAATCCTCACAGTGATATATGTGCACATGGACTTTGCTTGAAGAAATAGTACTAACTGCTATATATGCTTTACTGTTTTTTCATGATTCCTTCACTATATTCACAGCAATGCATCTTCACTAAAAGAACTATAGATTAACTAGCTTTCGCCCATTGCTTTCTCTGAGCAAGATCAAGACTGTGGACAGACCGTCATCACCGAGTAGGTGAGTGGGAGGAGAAGAGTGAGAACTGAACACAATGAGCATATTGCAGGCACTGTAGCACACACCATCTCACTATTTTCCCAGCTACTTTACTGGCGCTTTGGCAAAAAAAAAGAAAAGGCATGTCAGAATCCTCACAGACCTCACATCCGATGACCACTGCAGAAGGAAAAGCTGCACAGCTTCTCCCTTCATACATACAAAGAATAAGCTTCTAGGCATTTAAGGCAATTTCATTCGTTTGTTCCACGTTCACACTCACAATGATTACTGTTATGGCTGAACTCAAAACCTGAAATTTGTCAGTTGCTACTGAAGCTAGTTTGGCACAACTCTCTACAAAACTTTCCCCAAACAAAATCCAAGAGCAAACAATAGCTGGCAAAGACACTAATGTTACAATATTTTTCTCAGAGCTCTCGTGGGGCTCAGCCTTTTTAAGATTGCCAAGAGTCCACCTCCTGGTTAGAAAAGCATTATTATATCATCTGAATAGGTAAAAAAGTGAAGTATAAACACAGGCAAGCAGTAGGTGTGGTGTTAGCAACAAATCTCAAACATCAGCTTTCACAGATTGAGGGTAATTGATCCTTCCTTCAACTAGATTTCTTATGAGAACTTCCTCTTATTCCCTGAAACCCAGTTTGGAATCATTTCCACAGTTTAAATGTTGTAATTTAAAGAGGAGGTATGGGGAAAAAAATCAGTGAGTCTGGGAACCTAAATAAATCTTTAATTTCCAGTTATATCTATTTATAGGAGTTACCTTCTACATCTTCATTTGGTGTTAGACAAGTTTGGTTGTCTGAGTTCTCATCTGGAAACTGAGTGCAGTCAGTATCTTCTGGCCACTGCAGACCTACAATCCCAAGCACAGACTCACAGCGTTCCTTAGACTGTACACATAATGTCCTGAGGAGACAAAGTGGAATTGCACAAAGTAACTGAGTGAAAGCCTTAGAAATTACCAGTTATTGGAAGTCAATAATCCTAGCCAAAGTTAAAGACGAAGATCAAGGAAAAATCAGTTAATCAGATTTCTTTACATGAAAAAAAATACATACCAAAAGATATGTTGCTACTGTTGAAACATTATTTTAAGTTACTGTATGCAGACTATTACCTGAGTTATAACATAATAGCCAAATATAACTACTTACAAACATCCTCTCCTCTGTAAGGGATGGCAGAGAATCTTTTTTAAGAAGCACTAACTGCCCTCCTTCAGGAAAAAAAGCCAAATACATTTTGTACCAGTGAAATACTACCTGATGACGCTACCTCAGAAACCATGTGGTTTCAGAAGAACAAAATGTTTAAACAAAAGAGTAAAGAACTCCCCAGGGAATATAATAAAATTAAAAGTCTGAGGAAAATCAACACACAGATCAACCTAGTCTTGAGGGTGTTGTCAGTTAGAGCAACAGAAGCTTGTATCACACCTGGAAAAAGGCATGAATATAGTCCTCCTGCTGCATTTTTTTTTTTTTTACCATAGAAAGACAGGACTCACCACACAAAATTGTTTCAGTCCATCTAGATTAATATCCTGTCTTGCAAAATACCCAATGTCAAATTCTTCAAAGGTACAAAAAGAAAATGCATAACAGAAAAATCCCCTATTATTTCAAGCATTATTTCAGACATTTAGCAACTACATTTGCCTGGAATCATAGCTGATGTGCTGTTCAATACAATAGTCTTGTCTTGTATCTGTAGTATTTTGAACCCCTGTTTGTTTTAACTACCTCTCTTTTTTTTTATTTTTGTGGAATATTAACTAGGCAGTATGGGATTAGGAACCTCAACATCCTTTTCATGTCTTCCTCCAAACAGGAACATGCATCGTACTTAACAGGTATTTGTCTAAACTGTTCTTAAAAACTCTTCAGTTAGCAAGGTTTCATATACTTCCCCATCACTCATTCTCATACACAGACATCTATTATTTTCCTTATGTCTCTCCTATAGCTCTCCTGATGTACTTTAAATCCATTGCTTCCTGGTTTAACCTCAGTGAACATAGTGAATAATTTATATATTTTCTCACAGAAGCTCATTTTTACCTATTTGAAGGCTATGATGTCTCCCCAGGTCTTCTCTTGTTTCTAGACCCAGATACTCATTTAATTGCACCTTTTAGACCATATTTTCTAGACCTATAATCATTTGGACTTTCTCCTACCGTTTCAAAGAAAATTCTCCTTTGTTCTTAGAGGCTGAAAAATATTCAACAGTAGGATCCCACCCATTTCTATTTTTTTCAGTTTCCTTCATGTCACTTTTAACTTGCCTTTTATTTAATTTGATTAATTTTTCCAGATATTTCTTCTAGGAACAGACATTCTTTTCATGGAAAGCATTTATTCCACTCATTTTCCTTTGATCTTTGACCAATGGACCATTTTTTTTCCTGCAGTAAGCTTCAAGAAATGCAGTGACCAAAACCAAGCAAACAAATCCATTTAGGATCAATTATTTTATGCTCTTTTGAGAAAAAAATACATTATTAATCTTCTCAAATTTGATTTTGTTTTGATGGATTGCATGAAGAAGAGTCAATGTTTTTCTGCACCAAATGATTCACCATTGAGTTGAGCAGTTGGAAGGAATGGATCAATGGATTGACATTGGTTAACCATGCTACAGTTACAGACTCTCTTCTTTTAGATCCTCCTTAATATCAAAAAGGTTGACTCACACCACTTTACAGCCTCAGCTTTCTGAATGCCAGAATTTTTATTTACCAATGACAAAAACCCAAAACCAACAATAATATGATTAATACATTTTAAAAATTTTATTTTGTTAGCTGAGGCATCTAAGCCATTTCTGTCCTGTGTTCTCTGCACACTCAAATCTTCTGCCAGAGCTGACCCTTTCCAAAAGCTATTGCAAGCCATTTAGTTGTTAGTCTGTGGTGAAAGAATTAAAACACAGATAATCTTCCAAGTAGTACCTATCACAGCACATATGGAAGCCTATTGCAATATTGCCAAGAAAACTTGAAGAGCAATTGGTACTTTTGTTTTTTTTTTTTAATCCTTCCCACATTCCCATACCAAGTCTCACAGTTAGGGTATCAGAATACCTTGGTAACAGACTTCTTTACTTCTCAGTCAAATCTCATCCATAGTACTGTCTATGAATCAATCTAAACAAGTTAACAGTTAACAAGAGTACACATCAGAAAGCAGAGAAATCTCCCCCTTCTTGGTAGGAGAAAGAAATACAAGGTAAAAAAAAAGAGATGTAGCATAGAAATGTGCAATTTTCTGCAATGAAATTCAGTCTACCACTTTTTAAAGAACATTAAGCATATTTAGCAGTTAAGTAAAATATCTCTTTACTCTCCCAATTCAAATAAGTAATGGGATGCCTAAATTGATGCTAACACATAAGGGGCATGAGATTTGACCAGGATTATTCTTCAAACACATTTGTCACAATTTTCATGCAACAACAAAGACAGCTGGAGACTACTTAAATACACATATAGTGTAATCTCCATATCATTATAGGCTAACATGACTGGGATAGGATATGTCCTATCCAGTGATCAGATGCATGAGAACGGTTCAAAGCTGCGCCGGGGGAGGTTTAGGCTGGACATTAGGAAGCGTTTCTTTAGCGAGAGGGTGGTCAAAGACTGGAACAGGCTTCCTCGAGAGGTGGTTGATGCCCCAAGCCTGTCAGTGTTTAAGAGGCCCTTGGACAATGCCCTTAATAGCATGCTTTAACTTGGTCAGCCCTGAACTGGTCAGGCAGTTGGACTAGATGATCGTTGTAGGTCCCTTCCAACTGAAATAGTTTATTCTATTCTATTCAATATATACATTTTGAAAATTATTGAACTGCTATTCATCTCCTTGTTTTGAATACTTCAGATAATAATTACACACGTGTAATAAACTGCATTTAATGATCTTATAAAAGATGGTTTTCTACATTTTGCTATGGAATTCCAAAGCAAAATTTCTGGCATTTTCAATGGAAACAGAAAATTGGGAAAGACTAATATGACAGACAATCAGTCAAGAATTAAATGAAGTATAGTATAGTACCTGCAAGGTGGGATCCGCTGATTTGTATGGGGGTCACATTTTGGTACTAAGATTGTACAGGCAAAAAACATAAGGTACTTGTAGCAGTTGGTCTGAACCAAGGCTGGGAAAAGAGAGGACTCCCAGCTTATAGAGGCTTCCTTCTGCGTCCTGTGGCCCAGGTAGTTTGGGTAATAAGTATAGTTGTAAGGCAAGTTCATACAGAGTTCCAGAGTAATTGGCTCACACTGACCTTTCACAGAAAGAAAACAAAAAAAGAAACACAAATGGTGTGAGATCAAATGAAATACAGAAGAGATAATTACATAAGTATTTAACAAATTTATCAGTCAGGGTATTTCCTCTGAGAAACTACAGGTTTCAGAGCTCAAGACCCGATATGAGCCTATTCATAGCAGTAAAGAAAGGTGGGTTTGACCTCTGCCTACCTAATAACCTATTCAGGTTATATTCCCTTATATTACCTTACCAATATGCATTAACTTCCTGAGTAACACC
The DNA here is from genome assembly GCF_034638445.1 of Ciconia boyciana. Lineage (NCBI taxonomy): Eukaryota > Metazoa > Chordata > Aves > Ciconiiformes > Ciconiidae > Ciconia > Ciconia boyciana. The sequence goes on from NC_132938.1 coordinate 29,593,612, forward strand.
TTAACTTTAACAAGGTACAATAAACCATTCTTTAAAAACAGATTTATTATTTTCAGATCAAGTTTCTGATGATTTTCAAGAGCTCCTGTACCACACAGCAACACACTTCCTCCTGGTGTACTATACTACCTCAACACACCTCATACTGGCACGGCAATTGTCAAAATTAAGAAGACTGGGATCTTAGGATACTTCGGGTTGGAAAGGATCTCAGGAGGTCTCTAGTCCAATGTCCTGCTCAAAGCTTGGTCAGCTCTGAGGACTGATCAGGTTTCTCAAGGCTTTATTCAGTCGGGTCTTGAAAAATCTCTAATGACAGAGACTGCACAATTTCTCTGTATAGAAAACAGAAGCCAGGATTGTTATTTTAGTTCAGTTTATGTTTTGCATCCCAAGATCTGAAGGAAGAATGGGGACAATAAGGTTATGTATTGCACAAACACTGAGTAAGAGACAGTCTACATGCTAATAATTTAATTCAGATAAGACATAATTTATAATAAAGAGATTGATAAGCAAAAGCAAAATAAATGCAACAAGTCCATATGATTACACAGACCATAGCTATACACAAAAATCATCTGGCTTTTAGGGGGTTTATCACAACACATATTGAACTAACCAAGTATTTTGGATTTTTAAAATTGTACAGCTTTTGTATTTCTTCCCAAATTGGTAGTCAGAAATTTTATTTTTCAATTTTCCACCACAACAGAAAACAACAGACAGAATTTTACTTTAATTCAGACTGAAATTCAGCTTTTTATTTAGCACTGAGACCAACGTGAAATTAGTTAATTTTACTTACTTTTGAAATATGAGACAATTTTCCATGAAAAAGTATACTATTCAAAAGTCATTTGTTATCAAAAGCCTATTCTGGTAGCAAATATATCTTAACACGATTAATATTCTCTGCCATCCAGTTGCTACTGTCAGTTGCCAGCACAATGTGGCAACTGTGTGATCCTATAGCTGGGTCTTTGAAAGGAAGTTAAAAGAAGATCCAACAGTCAATTATTCAGTTGATCAGCAGAACTGGCCAGTCTTTCTTGGACTGGCACTCCCTGTTATAACCTCTTTTAGTATTTACCTCTAATCTGAGGATCACGAAGCTCATTTTATATACAGCTTTTCCTCTCTGCTAAATCCTTGCATACTGCCAATACTGAACTATCTCTGTTGTCTCAAACCATGTAGTTCCAGCTTTGGGGTATATGAGGTTCAAAGACTTCAACAATCCTCCTCACGTTACTGCCGTTTCCTTCTCTTCATGACGAACTCTCCCTTGTCCTCCCATGCTTCAGCCCCAGATGCGCAGATCAGTTTGGTTTTGTCTTTTGATTTTTCCCCAGTAAGCATCTTTTCTTGATGCGTACAGAATATTACATGTTCATCGGTATTTCATGATGAAACCCAAGTAAATTAACACAAAAGTGCATGCAATGTTCTAAGTGTTTGTATAACATAAGATTATTCAAGACTAAAGGGTAGAAATGCACATATATCACTCTTTCTTTTGTCATGCCTCACTTTTACAGGGGTTTAGGTGAGTTCTAGAAGAAAATCTAGCCCACCGAAATGCCCCTGTAGGATAGCTCTTTACATGTTTTCAATATGATTACAATTTTCACACTCTGTTTAGAAAGCTTCTATCACATTATGTGCAAAAGTGTCATTGTAGGTTTGAAAATAATAACTTTGACCCTGAATTCCCTACAATCCACAAGCAGAGTAACAAACAGAACATATACTCCAGGGGAACATCTGACTGAATTTAAGTAACCCAAATGTTAATCTTTCCTTCTGATGTCTGTCCTACAGTTTAAGACATCTTGCTAGTCCCTTATTTATAGTATATGTAAGTACAACCTAATGAGTGGGGAACAAGGAATGAAATTCATTGCATCTTTTATCCTAAATCAAAAAAAACCCAAACAGATTATGCCTGTGTTTAATGTCCTCATGTATTTATTATTAACTTGCTCTACCCGCTATATAGGAATTTGTTCCAAACATAGTAACAGAAGTGAATGGGATATTTCACGGAATCATAGAATGGCTGAGGTTGGAAGGCATCTCTGGAGGTCATCTGGTCCAAACTCCCCGTTCGAGCAGGGCCACCTAGAGCAGGTTGTGCAGAAGCATGACCAGATGTCTTTTGACTGTCTCCGAGGATGGAGTCTCCACAACCCCTCTGGGCAACCTGTGTTCAGTCACCCTCGCAGTGTTTCCTGATGTTCAGAGAGAACCTCCTGTGTTTCAGTTTGTGCCCATTGCCTCTGGTCCTGTCACTGAGCACCAAAATAGCCTCGCTCTGTCCACTTTACACTATCACTTCAGATATTTGTTCTGTTACCATAAATACGTTGTAACTGCATTATAATGCAGAGCCTAAACTAATCAGACATTCTCACACATGGAGAACATCCATCATATCCAATATTGCAAAATGTGGCCTATGCTTTGGAATTTTCCAACCAAAGAGTTATTTGGGCCAGAAAATACTGCTTTGTCAAAACTGAAATTTTCCATGGGAATTATCATCTCTTACCAAAGATGAAATAACTCTGGTCAAAATATGAACAGCAAAAATAACATGAAAAAAGACAAAAGTACTTCCAGATGTTATGCAAGAAAAATCTCTCCCAAATTCTCTTGCTGTTCCATTGTGTATAAACAATTAAATATTCACTGGACCAGAAAGGGAAAAAGAGAGATGATCCAGAAGTCTAATTCAGATTATATGTTACTCCTGTTGAGAATTATGGACTGTTGCCCATAATATGGTGAGGAAACATCTTCATTAAAAAGCTTAGTTTCTCATGGCATGGAATAGGAACATTGTTTTAAAAACCTCAAATGTCACACGTCAAAAAATGTTTTTCACTATCTTGTAACATAGTCCTAGCCACTCAAACATTTTCCAAAATTGCTGTCAGTACATACAATGGGATACAAAAATCTGCATTGATCAGGAAAAGATTTTGGACAACAGGACAAACTGCTTTGGACCACAGTAAGTCTTATACTGATTTATCCACAAGGAAGATGAGTCAAAAAAATAAAGTACACTTCCAGCTTTCTCTTATTGTGAGAAAGACTGAATTGTAGTCACACTGCTTGAAAGACTGTTGCCTTTTACAGGACTGTAGTCGCTGTTTATAAAAGATAATTTGCTTAAGAGAGAACTGCTCCTTGAGTATATAAGAACCAGAGGCTACTGTGGGAATTTATGTATTTACCTACTTGTTGGGTAAGGCTGCTGCTGGTGCCTTGTTTGCCAGCCAAATAGACGACTTGTCGTATGCACAACTGGTGACTACACAGCCATCAGCTGTGAGCCGAATGTTGATCCTGTCACAATATAACAGATATGTTTTATGTGTTCTTTACTAAGCAGCTTAAGTTATAAGTATTTAAAAATAAATAAAATTACAAAATACTGTCTTTTTTGACCTGAGTAAATGTGAAGTTGCTACAGTTTTAAACATATAAAACAGAGTTTAGTGTAACACCTGTTAAGTTTTGGAAGCATTATGAGTAAAGAAGCTTTGAAACAGCAGATAGAAATATGGAAGCCCCCGTTCCTGGGTAAACCACAGTTTTGTGGCAAAGTCAGTAATGCTCAGATAAAAAAGTGGAATCTTCAATTGGAGGAACTGAGAAGCAACACCTGTTCTTAGAGGCACAGGCTGCTAAAGCTGCTGCTTCTCCTACAGGCAGAGAGATCTGGGACTAAAAACATCCTTCACTGCCATGAGTCTTCAGCCCACAGAGAATCAATCTTATCATACACATTTAAACTTGTGACTAGCTAGAGCGGAGTTATTCAAGTCATTAATTATCTCTCAATGAATACTCATGTATTCTGACCTTAAAACATAAGGAAAATATGACCTTCAAATCTCACCAAAGACAAGAAAAGATTACTTGAAGAACTGTTTTCTTTGGTGTGATTTCTTTGGTGAAATCCCTACAGTTCCAAGGGATTTCAGCAGGAACTGCAGATTGTGGTCAACAACCAAAGTAATTTGATCTGTTGTGATATCATGTTGATTTTTCCTTGATTAATGTATGTATCCCAAGATATATTGCTTCCTTTTCACCAGGAGGGGGACAAGCTCTCATGGGAGATAATATCTGACCATGAATTGCAAGACACAGAGGAGAAAATGACCAAGATAATTCAATGAAGATATCCGAGATTTCAATTTAAAAAATGTAAATTATTTTAAAAATTTATATTTTATTAAACTTTTTAAAAAATGAAGTGGATTGTTATTAGTTTTGTGTTATATGGATAACTTCCTTCCTATTTCATAACCCTTTCTAAATATTTCTTGGGGGAGAATGATGGTTTGGCTCACAACACACAAGTAAAAAAACCCACCACCTATTACTGCAATCACCTTAGAAGGCTCTTTCTCACCTGAATAGTTTGGTTACCCATATGGATTAGAGGACAGACCTACACAGGTGATGTACATAGTAAGCATCTGCTGCAGACCACCTTAGCGAAAAGAGGAGGTAGATGAACCCTTCTTCAGAGAGCTGGAAGGTGCCTCATGATTGCAGGCCCTGGTACTTGTGAGAGTTTTAATCATGCTGATATCTGCTTGAAGGACAGTGAGTTGGTCTTAAAGGAGAGCCTCCTCAGAGCACAGGAAGAGTCCATTCCAATGCAGAGCAAGTCAAGCAAGCGTGGCATAAGGCCACCTTGGCTGAAAATGGATCTCCTGACCAAGCTCAAACACAAAAAAGAATATACAGAAGACAAAACAGGGAACAGAGCACTTAAGTGGAACGTAGAGGCATTTACCGAGTATATAAGAATGGAGTTAGAAAAGCCAACGCTCAGCCAGAATTGAAACTACTGAGCAATGTAAAGGGCAAGAAGGAGGGCTCTTGTAAGTACATTGGCAGCAAAAGGAAACGTAAGAAAAACGTGGCACCTGATGACTGGAAAAAGGCAAACATCACATCCATCTTTAGGAGGGGCAAGAAGGAGGATCCAGGGGACCACAGTCCAGTCAGTCTATCCTCAGTCCCCAGGAAGATTATGGACCAGTTCCTTCTGGAAGACATGTCCACACATGAAGAAAAAAAGGTGACTGGGAACAGCCAAAATGGATTTATCATGGGAAAATCATGCCTGATTAATCTGATTGCTGTCTCTGACAAGATGACTGGCTGTCATTCCCTTTTATTCAGCGCTTGTGCATATCTGGAGTATTGTGTCCAGGTTTTTGGCTCCCCAATTCATGAAAGACATCAACATACTGGAATGAGGTCAGTGGAGGGCCACCAAGCAGGTTAGGGGACTGGATCACATGATCTACAGGCAAAAGTTGGGAAAAGAGGGTTTGTTCAGCCATCAAAAAGGAAGGCTAAGGGGAGATCTTATTGCTGTTAACAATTACCTAATGGGAAGGTGTGAAGCAGACAGAGCCAGACTCTTAGAAGTACGCAGGGATAGGATGAGAGGTAAAAGACACAAGTTGTAACACAGAGAATTCCAGTTACATGTATGGAAAAAAGTTTTTTACCATGAGAGTGGCCTAACACTGGAACAGGTCTCCCAGGGAGACTGTGGAATCTCTGTCCTTAGAGATACTCAAAACTCAGCTGCACAAGGTCATGGGCCACATGACTTAATTGGCACTACTTTGATCAGGAGTTTGGACTAATTGATTAAAGGTGTGAACCAACTTCCTTCTAATGCTAAACATGGTACTTATGATTGTCCTTTTTCAAAAAGTTAGGAGAAGCATTGATAGAAGCACATGTAAAGCAGATATGCTCAAGTATCTTATATCTTTACTTTAGCAGCATCTAAAGGCCCCAGCATGAATGGTGCCTGTCTCAAACACAGAATCACAGAATCACAGAATCGTATAGGTTGGAAAAGACCTTTAAGACCATCAAGTCCAACCGTAAACCTAACACTACCAAGACCACCACTATACCATGTTCCTAAGCACCTCATCCAAACGTCTTTTAAATACCTCCAGGGATGGTGACTCAACCACTTCCCTGGGCAGCCTGTTCCAATGCTTGATAACCCTTTCAGTGAAGTAAAATTTCCTAATATCCAGTCTAAACCTCCCCTGGTGCAACTTGAGGCCATTTCCTCTTGTCCTCTCACTTGTTACCTGGGAGGAGACCCCACCTCTCTACAACCTCCTTTCAGGTAGTTGTAGAGAGCAATAAGGTCTCCCCTCAGCCTCCTTTTCTCCAGGCTAAACAACCCCAGTTCCCTCAGCCGCTTCTCAGAAGACTTCTGCTCTAGACCCTTCACCAGCTTCGCTGCCCTTCTCTGGACACCCTCCAGCACCTCAATGTCTCTCTTGTAGTGTGGGGCCCAAAACTGAACACAGTATTCGAGGTGCGGCCTCACCAGTGCCAAGTACAGGGGCACAATCACTTCCCTGCTCCTGCTGGCCACGCTATTTTTGATACAAGCCAGGATGCCATTGGTTTCTTGGCCACCTGGGCACACTGCTGGCTCATATTCAGGTGGCTGTCCACCAACACCCCCAGGTCCTTCTCTGCCAGGCAGCTTTCCAGCCACTCTTCCCCAAGCCTGTAGCGTTGCATGGGGTTGCTGTGGCCCAAGTGCAGGACCTTGCACTTGGCCTTGTTAAACCTCATACAATTGGCCTCGGCCCATTGATCCAGCCTGTCCAGGTCCCTCTGTAGAGCCTTCCTACCCTCAAGCAGATCAACACTCCCGCACAACTTGGTGTCATCTGCACACTTACTGAGGGTGCACTCGATCCCTTCATCCAGATCATTGATAAGGATATTAAACAGGACTGGCCCCAGCACAGAGCCCTGGGGAACACCGCTTGTGACCAGCCACCAACTGGAGTAAACTCCATTCACCACCACTCTTTGGGCCCGGCCATCCAGCCAGTTCTTTACCCAGTGAAGAGTATACCCGTCCAAGCCATGAGCAGCCAGTTTCTCCAGGAGAATGCTGTGGGAAACCGTGTCAAAGGCTTTACTGAAGTCTAGATAGACAACATCCACAGCCTTTCCCTCATCCACTAGGCGAGTCACCTTGTCGTAGAAGGAGATCAGGTTGGTCAAGCAGGACCTGCCTTTCCTGAACCCATGCTGGCTGGGCTTGATCCCTTGGTTATTCTCTGCATGCGGTGTGAATGCACTCAGGATGATCTGCTGCATCAGCTTCCCCGGTACCGAGGTCAGGCTGACAGGCCTGTAGTTCCCCAGGTCCTCCTTCTGGCCCTTCTTGAAGATGGGCATCACATTTGCTAATCTCCAGCCAGCTGGGACCTCCCCAGTTAGCCAGGACTGCTGGTAAATGATGGAAAGGGGCTTGGTGAGCACATCTGCCAGTTCCTTCAGTACTCTCGGGTGGATCTCATCAGGCCCCATAGACTTGTGAGTGTCTAAGTGGTGCAGCAGGTCACTAACCATTTCCCCCTGGATTATGGGGGCTCCATTCTGGTCCCCGTCCCTATCTTCCAACTCCGGGGGCTGGGTACCCAGAGAACAATTGGCCCTACTAATAAAGACTGAGCCAAAGAAGGCATTAAGTACCTCAGCCTTTTCCTCATCCTTGGTCACTGTGTTCCCTCCCCCGTCTACTAGGGGCTGGAGATTCTCCTTAGCTCTCCTTTTGCTGCTAATGTATTTGAAGAAGTATTTTTTGTTGTCTTTTACAGCAGCAGCCAGATTGAGCTCTAGCTCAGCTTTGGCCCTTCTAATGTTCTCCCTGCACAGCCTCGCTACACCTTTGTAGTCCTCTTGACTTGCCTGCCCCTTCTTCCAGAGGTCGTAGACTCTCCTCTTTTTCCTGAGTTCGAGCCAGAGCTCTCTAGTCAGCCAGGTTGGTCTTATTCCCCACCAGCTCATCTTTCGGCACCTGGGGACAGCCCGCTCTTGTGCCTTTAGGACTTCCTCCTTAAAGAATGTCCAGCCTTCCTGGACTCCTTTGCCCATTAGGGCTGCCTCCCAGGGGACTCTCTCGACCAGTCTCCTAAACAGGCCAAAGTCTGCCCTCCGGAAGTCTAAGGTGGCAGTTTTGCTGAGCCCCCTCGCCGCTTCTCCACATATCAAAAACTCTATCATTTCGTGATCACTCTGCCCAAGACGGCCTCCAACCATCACATGGCTCACAAGTCCTTCTCTGTTTGTGAACAAGAGGTCCAGCAGGGCACCTTCCCTACTTGGCTCACTCACCAGCTGTGTCAGGAAGTTATCTGCCACACGCTCTAGGAACCTCCTAGACTGTTTCCTCTCTGCTGTATTGTATTTCCAGCAGACATCCGGTAGGTTGAAGTCCCCCACAAGAACAAGGGCTAGCGATCGTGAGGCTTCTCCCAGCTGCTTATAGAATAGTTCATCAGTCTCCTCATCGTGGTTGGGTGGTCTGTAACAGACTCCCACCACAATATCTGCCTTGTTGGCCTTCCCCCTGATTCTCACCCATAGATACTCCACCCTATCATCACCATCATAGAGCTCTAAACTATCCAGACACTCCCTGACACATAGGGCTACCCCACCACCTCTCCTGCCTCTCCTATCCCTCCTGAAGAGTTTATAGCCATCCATCGCCGCGCTCCAGTTGTGCGAGTCATCCCACCATGTTTCCATGATGGCAACCATATAATAGTTTTCCTGCTGCACAATGGCTTCCAACTTCTCCTGCTTGTTGCCCATGCTGTGTGCATTGGTGTGGAGGCACTTCAGCTGGGCTGTCGTCCGTGTCTCCTTCATAGAACACCCCTTGTGTGCTTTGAGGTGTTTCACTGGCATTTCCCTCCTGGCTCCTATTGCCTCAGTATCCCCTAGCTCAATTCTGTTCGACTTCAGCTGTGCCCCAGCATACCCCGCACACCTCAGAGACACAGGCTGAGTGCCATCACTGGCACCCGCTCCCTCTAACCATGGCACGTCGTCCCTCAGCTTCCCTCGGGCAAGCCTGATATTATCCCCCTCCACCTTTGAGTCTAGTTTAAAGCTCTGTCGATGAGCCCCGCAAGTTCCTGAGCAAAGATTCTCTTTCCCCTTTGAGAAAGATGAATCCCATCAGATGCCAGCAAACCTCATGCTGTGTAGGCCATCCCGTTGTCAAAAAAAACAAATCCGTGGCGATGACACCAGCCACAGAGCCATGAGTTAATAGATTGGGTGCCTCTGTTCCTTCTAGTGTCACTGCCCACAACTGGAAGGAGAGAGGAGAAAATAACCTGTTCTCCAGAGTCCCTTACTAGCCGTCCCAAGGCCCTGAAGTCTCTTTTGATTGCCCTAGGACTTCGTGTTGCAGCTTCATCGCCCCCCACATGGAAGAGCAGCAGGGGGTAATAATCCAAGGGCCGTACCAGGCTAGGGAGTATCCTCGTGACATCCTTCACCCGGGCTCCAGGGAGGCAGCAGACTTTCCTAAGAGGAGGGTCCGTCCGGCATATTGGACCCTCGGTTCCCCTCAGAATGGAGTCACCCACAACTATAACCCGTCTTCTCTTCCTTGTGGAGGTGGTGTTAATACGAGAGGTACGTTCTTCTGACCTGGGTGACACCTCTGGTGTAGATAGACTGTCGTCCCCATCCTCCATTGACTGGCCTTCCACCTCCAGGGCCTCATACCTGTTGTACAGAGGCACCTGGGGAGGCGAGGTGGGCAGGGAGGGCCTTTGCCTGCCGCCACAAGCGTGGACTTGCCTCCATTCACTCTCCGCCTTTGAGCTGCTGCCTTCAGCCCGGTGGGGGGGGGATAGAGGATCCCCTTGATCGTGGGTTCTTACTGGTGGCTGCTGCTGCTCCTGTTCCTGTCTCAGGGGGGGCAGAGCATGGCACCACCAGTCGATCTCTTTCTCAACAAACACTTGTGGGTGACAGTCACAACTTTAGAGAGACTGTGGAGTTTAAACTAGTTGACCTTCCAATATCCATTCCAACCTAAATGGAATAACATTATCCAAACAAGCTACCATATAGTACCAAACCATACCTTGCAGAGATAACTGCTCAGCACAAAGCAATTATAGGATATGTCTACACATCCACATGTAAGTGAAGGCAAGCCTGCCCACGTGCCAAGGTGACCTGAATTGATGTGACTGTATTAACACATCACCAAGTTCTAATTAACTGAATAATTCTGAATACAGTTCTGCCCCAGTTTCAAAACCTAGCCAAATATACTTCTTTTGAGTATCTATTCACAGTGCTGCATTGCACAAGTGAGAAAGAGAGCTACTCAGAAGCAAGTGTACAGTGGGTACAAGGAGGCTTGCATGGAGTGGTATAGTACAGGACATAGAAATGAAGATACACAGTGTTGAAGACCCCGATCCTCTACAATATGTACTGGTCAGAAGAATAACTAGTTTTGCCAGTTTGAATATCAAAATTATTCCTTCATAAAAGGGCTAAAAGTTCTCCAGACTACTAAACACAGTACCATGTTTTCTTATATTTTGAAAATAAACCAGTAGCTTCTGCTTTACACTTACAGTATGTTGTTTACTTTATGTAAACACTGAATTAAATGTTATTAAATGTTAAGAAAAAGTGAAACTGTAAACACCCATTAAGAACATATCAAAAATTCACAGAAGGGAAAATATCTCAATGTCAAATGTTATGAATATCTCTTAGTACATCAATAATTAAGAGTTATGATGAAAATTTTGTTTCAACTTTGCCCTTTTCAATACTTAATCATTACACATGTGTATTAGATAGTAAATTAAAGTATTACTTACTGTGTCCTACCCTGCATCTTCATTATACTCTAAAACACCCTAAAATAATGACAGTATGAAACATGTAACCTACTTACTGCAGTTTGTCTGGCTGTTTCTCATCTCACAGAGAGAAGTTCCACAGGGATCAGGACAGGAAGTACATCTCTGGTCTCCCTCCTGACAGAGGGTTTGACCTGAGGAAAATAGAAATTTACTATTCTAATTATTTACCAGACTAATAAAAATGACTGGAGCGTAGTGATGAGAAAATACAGAGTTTACATTACAATTAAGTATTTCCTTTACAGAGTTGAATAAGTACCCTACAGCATTCCAAGTGCAGTAAGGAAGTGGTGTAAGGAAGAAAAGTGTGCAGCACTGTCCAGATGTCACTTTTCTTTACCCCTATGTTCAATATAAGAGTTTATATCCCAGTTTCTGAATGAGAGGTATGGATCTCTGAAGGCCATTTACCGTAGTCCTCTGGCAGGGTACGAAAAGTCACGTAAATCAGATTTCAAAGGGAACAATAGGTCCTAGCTGAAAGAGAATACCCTCTGGGAATTATTCTTCAGTGCCATTCAGTTGATCTGCTTCTCATTTTATTATTGTTTTGGTGGACAATAAAAACCATCCTGAAGAAAGGCCAGAGCTGAAGCTTTATTGTCCTTCTTTAGCTGGTTAAAAAACAAACAACAACAACAAAAAGAAACCCAAAAAGGCAATGGTCCTAAGGATGGAATTCAGAATAACTAAAACCAGCACTTCATCAAAAAGTTTCTGAGCACATTACCTGGGTAGTTAGTTTCTCTGACAAATCCCTGGACTTCTCTCTGTCTCATAGCGCTGGTAACTCCTTTCCAAACCATTAAATTCTCTCTTCCATATGACTTTTGCAAAATCAGTCATTTAATTTACTATGCTGTACACAGAGACTGAACAGTTTGGATTTTATCATCTCATCTTGTTTAAAATGGTTTACTGCAACTATTGCTTGGTGTTTGTATTACACCGCTGTCCATGAACATTAATCATTCAGTCATGGCATCCTTATATTGGGCATACAGAAGATGCTGAAGAAATATCTTGTTTCAATGACCTTGACAACAACCTTGTCCCAAAGAACTGATGATGTAGTCATATCTATTCATAATTATGTGGATTTACTTTCCTTCATACATGTTATACATTGAAGCAATGGAGGTACTTTATTTTGCTGTAGCAATTGACTGTCTTATTTTACAGGTGCATCTGATTGCAAAAGGGAACTTGAAAGGTAGGAAAAACCTTTTGACTTCTAAAGCTATCACAAATCTTTACATTAAAATTAATTTTTAAAGTTTGTTCCAACTCCTCCTTATCCCACAGTGGAAGGGTTTCTCAACTCTTTAAAAACCCCTGTGCTACAGTGTAGATTCTTTTGATCCTAGCACAGCCAATGCTGAATTTCTATAAACACACTCTGCCCTGTCTTTTGAAGGGATCACAGAACCAGCTGCAAGTACATCTATATTAGATTTCTATTGTCACAAAAATGAATTACAGCAGTAATATTAATAGATGCCATACCTTAACTTTCCTTAAGATATGTAGTGAAGGAAACCATTTTTCTCGTTTGGATATAGATGAAGCAATGGTCATTCGTAATCCCGATAAGTATATACTTGTACTATTACACAAGGTCCCTGTATCCTTATACAGGCAAGTGGCAAGTCGCTACATCTTGACCCCAAATTTCTATGCTGATTTCACATATTTACTGTGTTTGTAACAAAACCAATATTCCAGATCACTTCAGCCCTAACTTCACTGCCTCTGCTAGGCATATCCAAATTGTTTGGTTTGTAGAGCAGAGAAGTCTTTGTATTAAGTGTATGTCCTATTACATTTTCTGTAGTTGCTGAAATCAACAACATACATAAGAAATACAAAAGAAAGTTACAAACAAGAATTCTGCCTTGCTTTTACATGGACTTTGCAAGGAACTAAAGAGGAATAATCCAAAGGAAGTCCAAATTCTGCCCATGTATTCTCATGCAAATTTAGGATGGACAGGATATGGTTGCATAAAGGAAGAATTTTGCTCTACACAATATTGCAAAATATTAGACAGAGTTTTTTTGCACATTGAAGAATGAATAATAAGAACAAGGAAAACTTTCGTATTTAAAAGCTTTGCAGTTTAATGCTAAGCAGAAAAATCTTTCAGCATATAGTGAGATCATTGACTACACAATTATCACCCCATCCTACTCCTCTGCATTTAGTATCCTTGAATCTATATCTGTTCATCTTATCAAAAAAAGATTTTTAACCATTTCCTCAACATCCACAGAGGAGCAGTGAAAACAAAACACGTCACTGACTTCTAGCCCAGATCACGCATCAGCATTTTCAGTGAAATCTCTTTTACTAGTGATAAACAAATTTAAGAGGCTTAAGTTGGGTGAATTTTAAAAGTTGAAATAGTTGCTTATAGAATGCTCTAAATAGTTCTGTACTTTTCAATTTATCCCATTCTCCTGCCTCATCTCTTTTACATTAAAAATGATAGTTTCATTATCAGCAAGAGAAATGGAGGACCATGGAATTCATAGACTAAGGTTGAGGTTGGACATCAGGAAAGATGAAGAATAAAAACTGAGCATTCTGTGATATTACACAGTCAAAACTAAGCACAAGGCTTGGTCCTCGGTTTTTAGATTGCCACAGTCAGAACTGGAAGACATTTCATGCAAGACCTTTTTGCAACGTCAGCATTAATTGCAAAGAAGAACAATGGTCATTTCTATGTTTCAGCTTCTCGGGGTTTTTTTGGAATGGCGATGTTTAAGTTGGAGTAGGAAGATCCCAAGAACTTAACATGTAGAGAAGAGACTGAGTAAGACACGCTTATGAAAGGATTTCTTCTAGACTGGTTTCCTAAAGAAATGAGGCTTATATAATCACACCGTGTATTTATCTTATGATAACAGCTCTGTTCTACTCTAATAACTTTTGAATAGGTTGTTCTATTACCTCTACATCTGCCAGCACTAGAGTTTTCTAAACTAAGTGAATTCCTTTAATTTCTTAAAAATAAGATTCACAAGAGAAAGACGTTAATCATTCTCTCATTGAAGGAAAGGCTTCAGTCTGCATCTAGACCTTACCAGATACAAGAGTATTACATTTGAAAAATACCTTCAAATTCTGAAACCATCACAACATGACAATATCTCTTTCTGAGTGTCAAAAAGTACCACAGGACACAAGTCTGTTCCTGGTCTGTGCCAAGTCTGTTCCAAGTCTGTTCCCAGAACAACCACGTTCTGGGGCCCAAGAAACACCCTGGTTTCCTTTTCTTTCATACAATCCATCATGAGACAGCTATTAAGTAGCTGTGAAAACGTACGTTCTCATATATTTCCCTTAGTCACACTAAATCATTATTTTACTTATGAAAACATTCTTTCTCTGACTCCCAAGTTCTGATGAAAAAAGGATTTTAATGAGAAAATTCCTCCTCAAACAACACCAGTTCCTGTGATAGCAGCTTCTAATTGCTGCAGACAATGTGAATATGGATTAATCTGTTTCAAGTAACTGCTGGTCATGTCAGATAACCAAATACTATGCTAAATATCACCTCAATTTCTTTAACTTTTTATATTTTTAAGGACTAATAAAACTTTGCTTACAACTTCCTATGTGAAAGCAGACACCAACCAGCCTTAGTAAGTGTTATTTGAAAGGCAAAGAAAGTAAATTTGTCAGACAGGTTTAGCGAAAGGCACTTCAGAACAAAGCAGTCAATGGTAGGTTCAGTAAGAAGAGTAAAATGAGGGATATCCTTACTTTCACTGCAGTTTTCTTCATCACTTCCATCTTTACAGTCATTATCTCCATCACACTGGAATGCACTAGGAATGCACTGCCCATTTCTGCACTCCACCAGACCCTGACTATGACATGCTAGAGAGAAAAAAAGGTGATATTCTGATCAACTTAGGTTAATGAAGGTCTTAATTATTTTTTAACATAATCTTGGAAGTTATTTTAGGAGGAGCTGATAACACTGCTTAGCACTGAAGGTCACTAGACATTTTTCATTATATGGAGGCTATGTTTTCAATAGCCTGCAGCTGTGCTGATCTTTAACTATAGGAACTGAAACTATGTATGTCACATATTAGCAACAGGCTGAGATGAAGGTTCAGCTTTTCCAAGAAAAAAAACCCGTCATTTTTACTCATATAAAGATTGTCACCTTTTCTTTGCCCACTTACTTACATTCCTTTATTCAGATTAGGCTCTTAGATTCCAGGGAAAATTGTAGGATAGTGGTTGCAAGGTCAAGCACTGAATGGCAGCAAGAATCAAAGCAGCATAAGCATATGTCTTATGAGAACCTTAATCACATTAAAACATGTGCTAGTTTCCCAATACTTGATTTTGCAATGTCAGCAATATTCTAGTATAGTTGTTTTGCAGATATACACCATCACCATTGGAGCAGACAGAAGTCCAAACTCTGACAAGGTGTGATAGGTCACATACAGACACATCAGAAAGCTGTCATAAACTCAGAATGCCTACAGTTTAAGAGGTTATATACATTCATTCATTACTCTCTACATTTTTTACATTTACATGACTCATTACAATTAACAAAAAGCTAATTCTGTAATTCAACAAGAAGCTGAAACACAAGGCAATGCTGGTACTTCTCAACAATGGCAACAAATGTTTAATTTGCCGCAGCTGTCTACCACAAGGGACATTTGTCAAGTGCAAACTTCTGAAATCAAATAAGCTTATAGTTTTGCCTTACAACTAATACGTAAGCGTACTACTTATCTTACATTTTGCTTTTTATTTCTAAAGAAAGAAAAAACTAGAGATTAAGGGAACTTACAGCAATTGATTTCATCTGATTTGTCTATACAGTCATGGTCACCATCACATACCCAATCAGCTGTTATACATCTCCCATCTCCACACTGATGATGTGTCACTGGATTGCAATCTAAATAAAATGCAAATATGAGGACAAAAAAAGGATGATAAGTTACCATTTGTATAATTCATATTATTGATCAATTGTTCTATGACTATAACCTAATCATTCTTACTCATTTTGGATTAGTAAATTACAAGAAGAGATTCTCTGTACCTGCAGATTTTTTTGCAGATGGTAGTTACATATGTTCTGAATTCTATTGTATCCTGGTTTCGGCTGGGGTAGAGTTAATTTTCTTTCCAGTAGCTGGTATAGTGCTGTCTTTTGGATTTTAGTATGAGAATAATATTGAAAACACGCTGATGTTTTAGTTGTTGCTATGTAATGTTTACACTAGTCAAGGACTTTTCAGCTTCCCATGCTCTGCCAGGTGCACAAGAAGCTGGGAGGGGGCACAGCCAAACTGCCCAGAGGGCTATTCCATACCATATGGCGTCATGCTCAGTATATAAAGCTGGGGAAGAAGGAAGGGGGGGACATTTGGAGTGATGGCGTTTGTCTTCCCAAGTAACCATTACGCGTGATGGAGCCCTGCTTTCCTGGAGATGGCTGAACACCTGCCTGCCCATGGGAAGTAGTGAATGAATTCCTTGCTTTGCTTTGCTTGTGTGCGCAGCTTTTGCTTTACCTATTAAACTGTCTTTATCTCAACCCACGAGTTTTCTCACTTCTACTCTTCTGATTCTCTCCCCCATCCCACTGTGGGGGAGTGAGTGAGTGGCTGTGTGGTGCTTAGTTGCCAGCAGGGGTTAAACCACGACAGTCCTTTTTGGCGCCCAACGTGGGGCTCGAAGGGTTCAAGATAATGGAATTGGAATGTGCTAGATCGAATTTATAGCTGTTATTGCTGTTTAGCTATTAATTGGCAGGCTCCTCTGCTTGCCATGGGGCTTGCTTGCCTTACTGTATATTAGAGTCTAGTGCTCGTTAGTGGCTGCTTTTTGCTTTCACTGCTTGCCGTGCTGCTGTACTGCTGATCACCTTACTCTGCTGTGCCTGGGGACATTCTGATAACAGCAATGGCGATGTGCCTGGGCTGGCAGATGGCCAGGGCATCGCTGCTGTTTCTGTGCTGCTGTACTGGACAGGCTGGAACTCCAGCGTGAACTCGAGTCAAAGGGACTGTGACCTGTGGATGAGTCCACACAGGAGCAGGACACCCTGAAGCATCTGTGCCCATGGATAAGCCTATGCCAGAGCAGGTATATCTTGAAACACCTGTGGCCATGGTTATGTCTGTGCCA
This sequence comes from Ciconia boyciana, assembly GCF_034638445.1. NCBI lineage: Eukaryota > Metazoa > Chordata > Aves > Ciconiiformes > Ciconiidae > Ciconia > Ciconia boyciana. The sequence continues at coordinate 29,610,582 of NC_132938.1, forward strand.
CAGCAGGTATACCTCTGAAGGGATTGTGGCCCAAGGATAAGTCCACGCTGGAGAAGGTACACCTTGAAGCATCTGTGGCTGTGCATGAGGGCATGCTGGAGCACCTCAAAGTGTGTGGCCATGGATAAGCCCACGACAGAGCACGTAGAGCCCTGGAGGGACTGCAGCTGTGGGTAAGGCCATGTTGGAGCAGGTTTACTGCTGAAGGGACTGTGGCTGTGGGCAAGGCCACACTGGAGCAGGTCTATCTCTGAGGGCATTGAGGCCCATGGAGAAGGCCACACTGGAACAGGTGCACCTCAAAGTGACTGTGGCTGTGGATAAGTCCATGCCGCAGAAGGTACACCCCTGGAGAGACTGTGGCTCATAAATAAGGCTCCACCTGGAGCAGGTACACCCCTAAGGGACTGCAGTCTGTGGGTAAGTCCAAGCTGGAGCAGGGGCAAGGGGAGGAGTTCATTGCAATGTTAAACCCGATGGTCTAGTCCAAAGAGACCAGGGGTGGAGATTGTAATGGAGATACCTTTAAATTGTTGTAACCCATGATTTGAATTGCATGTTATGGGAATTACTATAGCAGGAACCCCTTGTTGCTAGCCAGGCTAGGAGCAAGGGGAGGAGTTCATTGCAATGTTAAACCCTATAACCTGGCCCAAAGGGACCAGGGGTGGAGATTGTAATGGAAATACCTTTACATTGTTGTAACCCAGGATTTGAGTTGCATGTTATAGGAATTACTATAGCCAGAACCACCTGAACCAATGGAGTACAAGCCTTACAAGAAGCAGTGCAAGTGCAGCAGTGACCTGAACTGAGCTGGCTTTGGTGCCCAGTAACTCCAAGCAACACACCACCTCTCCTGTCCTGAGTGACCACCATAACAGATGGAGCCCCCCAAAAATATAGATATAAATAGTGATGCACTCATTCCTTCTCTGAGGTGCACAGTTATTTCCATTTGCAAATAAGCAAGCTTCTAAGATTTGTTAAGCAGATTAAAAGATCTTCTGGCTCCCCAACTCATGGAATGATTTTCAGTTAGCCAACATTTTCAGTTGCCATCAGAGAAAATCATTCCCTACATTTATCTTTTTACTAAGAAGTAAAAAAAAAAAAATAAAATGTTTCTCAATTGCCATATTTGGCACTTAATCAGAAACTATGTTTTTTGCATACACTCAGAATTTTCCATAAGAATTATCTACAAAGAAACTATTCCAATCTTCATCTTACTCTTTCTACCCAAATGCTTCCACAAATAAAGAAAAGCATTCTGTTGAGCAGGCTGACTTTACACCAAAATAAATAGGGAGCATAGACACAGTCCAGTCTGCCAAATCTGCTATGAAACCCATTTATACCCTGCACAAAAAGTTAGATCTTACATGTTATATAGAAAATCTATCTCAAGATAGGAATGGTAGGAGTCAGATTAATGTTTAGAAAAGTCTTTAATCAAAGACAGAACAACTAAAACTGACAAAAAGTAGTGAAAGATCTTACAGTATGTTTAATTTGGAGAAGAAACATAAAACAAATCTCAGAAAAAATTGTGCCTTGAGTTTTAGTTTTTAAATTCTCTGTGCTTTTCCTTAGAAAAGCAAAAGAAAAGAAGTGAGAAATAATATTTTAAATTCTAAAGAATTATTTTAGAGCACTTAATTTTTCTCAGGTGTAGTACCAGGAGCAAAAGTTAGAAAAAATAAGGCTTTCAAAGTTTTCCAGTGTTTACATGTGAAGATCATTCTTTTTTATGGCAAAACTTCTTTTTTTTCCTATGAAAGTTAAGTGTAGGTAAATAGACAAATATAAGGAGGCAGAACATACAAAGTTGGTTGAAAACAGAATTTGAATGAAAGAATTTGATCATCAAAACGTACAAGTTCACTATGAAAACATACAAGTTCACTATGAAGCTTACGTAAAAACAGTTCAGCTATAAAACAGTTGGCATCACCAGTGTGTAGCCTCTTATGGTTTGCTTTAATCTCAGTTAAATTCAGCCAAGCTAGCAGGAAAGCAACCATAACATCTTGAATTAGTTTAAAACAAATTGCAAATCAGAGTATTTCTTCAAAATACCACTACCTTCAAAATTTTGATTAACACAGAACTCTCCTTTAAACCTTTTTGAATTGCATATAGAATTTGTGAGCTGTTTTTACTTTGCCCAAAAAGAATAACAGCACCGTATATTACTCTTTCAGTAGTTTAAGGAAAAAGATTGCTGGCCTAGGCAATACTGCTGTCTTAAAGACTTTAGAAAAGCATAAAACGTTCATTTACCACAGTTTTGTTCATCGCTAAGGTCTCCACAGTCATCATATCCATCACAAACAAAGGTATAATTTAGGCATTTTCCCGTGTTGCAACGAAATACATCATCACTGCAGTCTACAAAACAAATTTTTGTAAAATGTTAACTTGACATTGGATCATTCATATAAACTATGAACGCTGGAATGTATTGACTAAAACAAGATTAGCTAAAGATACCCTACAATTTACACGTCTGCATTAATACTCAATGTGTACCAGTTTATTAGAATCTAATACAGAAGAACAAGAAAAATCAAAAGCAATTTTTAGACATTTTTATTCTGTTCCTACTATTTGCTTTTTTGATCAATACCATGAGGAGAAAGTGCTCTGGTTACGCATATGGACCAAACTGTTTCATTAATTTATACTCAAAGTTCTCAAGAAAGGTTGTGGGTTTCATCAGCTAGATTACTAGGACAGTCTTGAGCACCTGATGTGGCTATTAGGTGGAGCTGAAGCTTCTAACAGCAAAATCAAGATCCCCAGACCCTGCTTTTGAGCCTGCCTTTGATCTTACAATGGTTTCAAATGAGCTTTATGCTTCATGCAGTTTTGAGCTCAGAATTTGGCCTGATGCTGTCTCATCAAGAAATTCTTAGCACTGTCAGCTGTAAGTGGGTTTAGCCTTTCTTTCCACAGCTGAGGCCTTCAGTAAAGCCCTGATAAATATTCTCTGAGAATATCCAAAATGCTTGAATAATATCAGGTTTGATAAAAACATGGAATCTATGTTGTAGTTAGGAAAGGGGGGAGAAGGGAAAATAGGGTTGGTGGTGTCTGGTCCCATTAGTAATAGGGTTTCACCGCCTTCCTCTAGGCTTTTCCTTCACATCTGGCTTTTCCAGGGACAATGCCAGTATAGACCAGCTGGGAGGACAATCCCTCTTTCCTGTTGAAGCTGTGCCACTGGAACCCAGGAAGTTCTTTGTGCCCTTTCTTACTGGGATACGTGGGCATTTTAAATGAGCCCTTTCCTGGACAATGTGGAGAAAGAGGTCCAAGAGCAGGGAGTGGAACACAAGTCTCCCCCCTCAGCTGAGATGCTCAACCACTATACAACAGAATGATGCCACCGCTTGCTTCTCGCCTCTTGGCGTGTGACTCCTGTGTTCATGATTGCACAGTGGTCCCACTTTGAAAGAAGGGTGTCCTTCTAAGTATATTATACACTGAAAGGTGCAGCACTCTCCCAGAAGATGCAGTGGGGTTTCTGTCCCTCCACATCAGTGTCAGCCAAGTGTTCCACCTCCTAGGTGAGTGATCTAACTCTAAGTTTCTCAAGGCTTTACCAACCTCAACTCTAGAACTTGAACATGAATCACTTCTTCCCCTTCCCCCACAGAAGTAATCATGCTTTCTACAAGTTTCACATCATCTCAGAAAGTCCAAACAGAATTTATAGCACAATGCGAAGGACAATGCTTCAGGACATAAAATCAAATAATATGGCTGAGCCATGAGCTTTGTAGTCAGTAGTTAATTTAGCTATAAAAGAACAAAAGGCACGAAACAGTAAATACCAAAAACCCCAAACTAAATGAAAATATTTAAGTTCTAGTTTCATGTAAGCAGAACAATAGCCAGCTGAGAGTAAAATCCTAAACATTACTTGTTTTGAGTATGCAACTGCGTGAAGTACTCTGGCAACCTTTATCCTTATTGATCAGTTTGTAACTCTGACAGTTTCTATGCCTCCATTGCTCCTTATGCAAATGAAACAAAGCTGTCTTTTTCTATGTTGTTTTCTCTGGATAAGTTTACTGTTTAATTTCCATCCATACCCCTATTCGTGTTTACATTCATACCTCTGTAGCTGCAGCAGTGTCCTTTAGGGTATGGCAGCTCTCAGGCCCACACAGACAGGGTAAACAAAAAGAATACAAACTTCCTTGCAAGGAAATAAGATTCACTTGATGAAAATCTAAAAGTCTTAACATACATTTTCTTCAAGATATTAGCAATAATATATATTATAGGGTAGCTAGTTACTTTCATCAGAATAAGATGGGCACTTTGCAGCTGCCATTTGTAAAAGGCTCAACTTAAATTTTGTTAATGATGGGACAAGCCCAGTTTTCATAAAATTAAATACAAATTCCTATTCTGTACTCCACTAAACACAAATAAAGCCTGGTCAATCTTTTGCATTCAGCAACCCTTTGATTTCTGTTCATGCATACCCTGTTTTCACCACTTCACTATTGCATCATGCGTCCTTCTGACCATGAATCACCTCAGCCCAACACTCAGAAGTGATTTTAGGAGTCCTACATTTTAAAGATGTATGTTTAAAGATATATGTGCAGACTCAATGTACAACTTCTGCCACTTTAGGAGTAAGTAAGACCTTAATTCAACAAGACGCTCTATCCTGGAGTGTGGCATGCAGTGGCACATGTGTGTAAAAGTTTTCTTTTGTGTTTTATTACTAAAATGGTCTTCACCTTGTTCACCCTTTGTGAAAGAGAAGTATGACTGAGAAAGTCACAGGAGGAGGAAGAGGAAGCCAGTGTCCATATTAGGGACGTGTGTGTGTAAGTGCAGCCAGAGGGATGTAAGCGAGCCTGTTGCATTTGGTACATTACATGTAAAACTTGCTCATCAGGATCATTCTGACAGTTTCAAGTTTTGGCACTGATAATTTATGAATTTGTAGATCAGCTTTACAGCTTCTTTCCTGTTCATATTCCTATGTGATAGCTGGCTGAGCTGAATTCTGATTCCTCAGCTGGTACCTTCCATTGCACAAAGTAAATGGTATAAGCAACATGATACAATCGTAAATATCAGGTTTTGGCTGCAGCTGTGTAAAAAATGACACTGCTAAGTAAATTAAACTATACTTTCAAAAAGACCCATGGATTCTGCTAAAGCCTAACTATTGCCTACATACTTATTATGGCCCATCAAAGGGAAGAAGAGAAAAATGCATGTCAAGACCCAGGAATAGAAAAGTGATTGCATCATGTGATCAATTTCTTGATGCAGAATCCTGAAAGGAGATTCTAGGAAGAACTATTAATATGAAAAAGATTAAAACCAGAGACTTCGACATTTCATAGTATATATAATTTTCAACATTAAAACTAAGGAGGCACAGCTGTAAGATTCACTTGTGTAACTTTAGACATCTATATCATTTAGGTTCTAAAGCACATAGTCCATTTAAATTATCTGCTTAAAATCAGACAAATCATGCATCAGAAGTGCCTGTTTCTCTCAGCTGATTCTCTGTACACCCAATTTAGACATTTAGCTCAGATAAAGTCACCTGCACAGGGACAGACGACTCCCTCCCTAATGTATGTAACTTCTTGACTAAAAAGCAGAGACATGTCTCCAAGCTGGTAGCATCTAAAACAAACATAAGTCCTGTATCTTGGAATTGCAGATGGGGGAAGCTTCGACAGGAACCTGGGAGAACACCTCTAGATACATTTACCTTTTTTTTATCTGGAATTATGAACCAAACCTGATTGAGCAGTACCTTTAAGACCAAAGGTATTGAGGTGAACGGGCTTCATGTCTTGTCACCTCATCCTGCCATCGAAGGAGGTGATCACAGCATTACAAGCACAAATCAATGCACCCACCAGGTTACTGGAATTGGCACTGAAGCAGGAGACAAGCAAGCTGCTCTGCTATTACTGCAGCTGTCTGTTCTTTAATAAAAATGCGGGAGGAAATGTAGAGATGGATAAAAGAAATATTAAGATTAGTATTAATTAAATATGAAAGGAAATATGTGTGTGCATGAAGACATCAGAAGCAAGAGCAGAACAAGATTTAAAGGAATGCTATATGTTAATTGCTGCAGAGCACTGTAAGAGCACTGTAAGCATGACTTCATTTAAATGATCAGGCAGCAAGAAGAATAACAACCCAACCTAAAGATAAAGAAACAAGAATCATAGAATCACAGAATCATTTAAGTTGGAAAAGACCCTTAAGATCCAACCGTTAGCCTAACACTGCCAAGTCCACCACTAAACCATGCTCCTAAGCACCACAACTACATGTCTTTTAAATACCTCCAGGGATGGTGACTCAACCACTTCCCTGGGCAGCCTGTTCCAATGCTTGATAACCCTTTTGGTGAAGAAATTTTTCCTAATGTCCAGTCTAAACCTCCCCTGGCGCAACTTGAGGCCATTTCCTCTTGTCCTATCACTTGTTACCTGGGAGAAGAGATCAACACCCACCTGGCTACAACATCCTTTCAGGTAGTTGTAGAAAGTGATAAGGTCTCCCCTCAGCCTCCTTTTCTCCAGGCTAAACAACCCCAGTTCCCTCGGCTGGTCCTCATATGACTTGTGTTCTAGACCCTTCACCAGCTTCATTGCTCTTCTTTGGACGTGCTCCAGCACCTCAATGTCTCTCTTGTAGTGAGGGGCCCAAAACTGAACACAGTATTCAAGGTGCGGCCTCACCAGTGCCGAGTACAGGAGGACAATCACTTCCCTAGTCCTGCTGGCCACACTGTTTCTCATACAAGCCAGGATGCTATTGGCCTTCTTGGCCACCTGGGCACACTGCTGGCTCATATTCAGCCGGCTGTCAACCAACACCCCCAGGTCCTTTTCCGCCGGTCAGGTTTTCAGCCACTCTTCCCCAAGCCTGTAGCGTTGCATGGGGTTGTTGTGACCCAAGTGCAGGACCCAGCACTTAGCCTTGTTAAACCTCATACAATTGGCCTCAGCCCATCAATCCAGCCTGTCCAGATCCCTCTGTAGAGCCTTCCTACCCTCAAGCAGACCAACACTGCCACCCAACTTGGCGTCATCTGCAAACTTACTGAGGGTGCACTCAATCCCAAAGATCAAGGACAACCCTGGAGACACAAGGAAAGCAAAAAAATGTAAGTCTCAGGAATATTTTCCAAAAAATACTGAATCTCTAAGACTGTAAAATGCTTGTCGGAAGAGTACACCATCACTGCCAACTAAAAAGAAACCAAGACGTTATAAGGACACAAAAGCCAGTATTTTTCCCTGTCAAAAACAAGTGATTCTGGCCAGACCACTTGTGTACACACTAGGGGTGAGATGATTAAATCAATGAGACTGAGTGCAAGTGAGTGAAATAAGTTTTGTTTAGGATACATATGGCCTTTCTTCTCAATGAGGTCACCCATTAAGTTTTGCTACAGTGATTTCCTACAGAAACAATGTTTAATTTGAATGGTTTGATTTTCAAACAAAGCATAAAGTTAAATCATTTATACCAGGTTGTTGTACATCTTATATCACAATTTGTAAAGTTCAAAATCTTACTGGAACTATCTAGCAGCAGTTTCACCTTCCTCATTCTCCTATCAGGAAATGTAATAGTAGTCATGCTTAGGTCACAAATACAAAATGTTTAAATCCAAATACAAACAAACAAGAATATTTTAATTAAAATTGTAAAGCATACTTTAGAAACGTTCTTCCAGATATTATTTTCAAAAATCCTGTGTTTCTTTTTAATGCATCCAATTACACTGGCAAGCTTCAGTCTTTTGAATCTAAATCTGTCAAATACCCTTACAAAGATACAATTAGTTACACTTTACAGAATCCTGTTTTGAAATTCTATAAAGTGCTTTATCTAGATGAAAAAATATGCTGTCTTTTAGCTTTCTGAAGCTTTAAGTGCCACTGCCTAGACACACTAAGGACTAATTTCATTCTCAGAATGACAGAATAGTTGAGGTTGGAAGGGACCTCTGGAGGTCATCTGGTCCAACCCCCCCTGCTCAAGCAGGGCCACCTAGAGCCAGTTGCCCAGGACTGTGTCCAGACAGCTTTTGAGTATCTCCAAGGATGGAGTCTCCACAACCTCTCTGGGCAATCTGTGCCAATGCTTGGTCACCCTCACAGTAAAAAATAAAGTTTCCTGATGTTTGGGAGGGACCTCCATTGTTTCAGTTTGTACCTACTGGCTCTTGTCCTGTCACTGGGCACCAATGAGAAGAGCCTGTCTCCATCTTCTTTACACCATCCCCTTCAGGCATTTATATACATTGATAAGGTGTCCTCTCAGCCTTCTCTAGGCTAAATAGTCACAGCTTTCTTAGCCTTTCCTCATAGGACAGATGCTCCAGTCCCTTAAACGTCTTCATGGCCCTTCACTGGACTCTCTCCAGTATGTCCAGGTCTCTCTGGTACTGAAGAGCCCAGAACTGGTCATAGTACTCCAGATGTGGCCTCACCAGCGCTCAGCAGAGGGGAAGGACACTTTGTCTAATGCAGCCCAAGATACCATTAGCCTTCTTTGTGGTGAGGGCACATTGCTGGCTCATGTTCAACTTGGTGTCCACCAGGAACCCCAGGTCTTTTTCTGCCAAGCTTCTTTCCAGCTGGGCGGCCCCCAGCATATATCAGTGCAAGGGGTTGTTCCTTCCCAGGTGCAGGACTCTGCACTTCTCCTTGTTGAAGTTCATGAGGTTCCTGTCAGCCCATTTCTCCTTCCTATTGAGGTTCCTCTGGATGACAGCATGACCCTCTGGTGTGACAGCCACTCCTCCCAGTTTGGTGTCATCAGCGAACTTGCTGAGGGTACACTCTGCCCCGTCATCCAGGTCATTAATGAAGATGTTGAATGTATTTGGACACAATACTGAGCCCGGGGTACATTGCTAGTTACTGGCCTTCAAACAGATTTCATGCCTCTGATCACCACCCTCTGGGCCCAACCGTTCATCCAGTTTTCAATCCACCTCAATTTTCAGTCCATCTCATTAATATATATCAGAATAAAATTAATTACTGTGACTCCAATACAGTGCACAGCTGAGAGAAATCTATTTCTCCCCTCAAAATTAATTATCGGCACCATTACTGTCATCCCTGAGAAACCTATCTGTTTGCATGAAGTTCTATGCTATGTTACAGCCTTTACAGAGTAAGAGGAGGCAGAGTGAGAATTCAACAAGGAGCGAACATAAAGCACATCAGAGACTGAAACAAAGCTGGAAAGAGCAGGAAACAAACACAGGGAGAGGGTTCCACTGTGATAAAGAAACTTCCCAAGGGCAAAAGAACACAGAACAGAATTTGCTGAGAAAAAAAAAGTTCCTGAGTTTACTGAAACCAAGCCCAACCTTCAAGGCCACAGTCAGCAAAGGCAGTTTTGTTTGTAAATCCTTTTCATTTCTATTCTGCCTTATCAAGTTTCTTTCTATTTTCTCTTTTAAAGGGTTAATGTCTTCTTTTACATTCTGATAAAGCTTGGCCTTTTGAGTTTAAAAGCCTTTTTATCTCATTTGGGAAGTAACTGTAATGTAAAGATTCTCCTCACAGCTCTGACCAACTCATTGAGACTGTGAAGAGCTTCATGTGGTCTCTTCACAAGACTCCAGCAGTAGAAATACTTGCCTTTCTATGTAATTTTTTCTCCTAAACAATCTACTGCTATATAAGTTTGTTTGCTAGAACAAAGAGTCCAAATATTTTTCTCCATCTATATTGCCCACACTCTTTGTTTACGATTCTCATGCAGACAAAACAGCTCCCCAGCACGCAATGGAGCAGAAATTAGACTAGAAGTGAGCCATATGTTTGTACCTAGTTATCCTCTTCAATGCATTAATGCTGTTTAAGCTAAATCTGCTGCTATTGTTTCATATACTCCGTTCCCCCCATCCTCAAGGTTAACAACAAAAATTTGAAAATAAATTTCATGCTATATAAAACTTTCCTGTGAGCAAATATATTTTGGACTTCATAAGAAGGCAACAACTTTTCCATGTGTCATTCTGGGTCCCATTAAACACTGGAAAGCTATGTATAAGCACAAGCAGTCAGAATTCAGTTTATACAAAATAGATCAAAGCATAAAAATTCAAATTTTTATTTTCTTTCTCAAATATTGTTAAATATTTCCAAATATTTAATAATTAAATGGTGAATAGCAACCAAATTTTTGGGAGTACTGAATATTTTCATTATTACAGAAATGTCAGTCACTGTGAAAGTTACTACTGAACTATCTTGAAACCGAACTGAAACACCTTATGAATGAGCCTAGGATAAGACAAATTTTACAGCATATAGTCTGATCGAAGGACAAGTGTTTTAAGAATTAAAAAATCAATCATTTCATTAATTTAATTACAAATTCATTAGAAAATTATAACCTTCAGTTAATATCCTATATTGTCCTATATCCTATACATAATATCCTATAGTTAATATACTACAATGATCCCTACAGAAATAAGGCAGACTCTTCAAACTACTCATACACTTAAAACTTGCATACATTGGCTGGACTTGAAGAAAATATATTTTTAGGGTTAATAGTAATTTTTGCCATTCATTTTTCATTAATGGAAGTTTAGTAGTTTGGGTTTTTTCTCAACAGAAGAAGAAAACTCTTCATTCCAATAAGATTAAGAACATAGCTGCCCTCACAGATGGCTGCGGCCTTTGTCAGAAAAGGGGACATGAACTGTCAGGATGCCCAAAGGTCTCTTTGTAGCACTCTGAAGAGGGAAGATAATGAAAACCAAACCAAATATCCCAAACTAATGCACCTTTAAAAGTGTGTTTAACTTAAACCAGGAATAAAACACTGCTGTGAAAAACCTATAATTTTAGGGTGATTACTTTGCAATAAAAATAACTAGTACAAGGTAACAGTAAGGTTGCCCTGAGTGTCTTAATGGTGTATTTCCATGCCTTAATAAGTTTTGGTAAAAATGTTCCTCTAATCGTGCTCAGCTGCCAAGGGGAGCTGCTCCGGAGCTGGCCTGATCCGCAGCGGAGCGGCAGACCTTGGCATGCAGCGGGGGTTTCTGAGGCCGGGAAACGCCAGGGCAGCGGAGAGACCCACCAGAAGCCAGCAGCTCTCCAGAGATGCTGACTGAGGCCTGGGCATTGCCAGAGCAACCGCGGCCACCCCACACCTATAAAAAGCAGCCTAGGGAGCGCGAGCGACCAGATCATGGCGTGGCAGCTTGTGTGGCAGGCCGTCGTCACCCTACCAGCTCTATAGGTGAGTTCAGTTGGTGGTCATCACCCTCCCAGAAGGAACTTAGCTATGGTATCGACCCAGCAGAAAGCTATGTCCTCTGCACTTGCCAGAATGGATGTGGCAACCCAGACAGAGCTCCCACAAAAACATGCAGCCACCCAGGTCTAGGCTGCAGAGAGTGCCAGAGCCTTTCACTGGTAATGGATGGCAGTAGTGAGAACAGCTGTGTGAGGTGTGACCAGGTGGATGATCTGCTCAGCCTGGTGGCAGAGCTACCAGAGGAAGTAGAAAGGTTAAGGAGCATCAGGGAGTCTGAGAAAGAGATAGACTGGTGGAACCATGCTCTGCCCTCCTTGAGACAGAAACAGGAACAGTGACCAGAAAAAAACAAAGATCAAGGGAATCCTGTATTCTCCCCTCACCAGACAGAAGGCAGTAGCTTAAAGGAAATGAGTGAATGGAGGCAAGTCCACGCTCAGGGTGGCACGCAAACCCCCTCCTTGCCTGTCTCACCTTCCCATGTGCCTCTTTACAACAGGCATGAGGCTCTGGATGTGGAAGGCCAGTCAATGTGGATGACAGTCTATCTACACCAGAGGTGTTGTCAAGGTCAGAAAGGCCTACCTGCCATATCATGACCACCTCCATGAGGCAGAAAAGATGGGTTATAGTTGTAGGTGACTCCCTTCTGAGGGGAACAGAGGGTCCAATATGCCACACAGACCTCCTCTTAGGGAAGTCTGCCTCTCTGGGGCCCGGGTTAAGGACATGACCAGGAAACTTTGTAGCCTGGTATGGCCCTCAGACTATTACCCATTACTGCTCCTCCAGGTGGGTGTCGATGAAGCCGCAACACATAGTCCAAGGGCAATCAAAAGAGACTTCAGAGCCTTGGGATGGTTGGTAAGGGAATCTGGAGCACAGGTAATTTTTTCCTCTCTCCTTCCAGTTACAGGCAGCAACATTGGAAGAAACAGACACACCCAGTCTATTAATACATGGTGCCATGGCTGGTGTCACAGCCACGATTTTGGGGTTTTCGATAACAGAATGGCCTACCCAGCACCAGGTTTGCTGGCATCGGATGGGATTCACCTTTCTCAAAGGGGCAAGAGGGTCTTTGCTCACAGGCTAGCAGGGCTCATTGACAGACCTTTAAACTAGACTTGAAGGGGGAGAGGGATAATATGAGGCTTGCCCATGAAAAGCTTTGGGATGACACACCAAGGTTAGAGGGACAGGGTGCTAGCGAGGGCCCTCAGCCTGTTGCTCTGAGGCATGCTGGGTACATTGCAGCACACTTGAAGTCTTACGGAGATGAGCCACGGGCTCCTGAGGTAATAGGGGCCAACAGGGAAACATCGGTGAAATACCTCAAAGGAATTAAGGGGTGTTCTTAGAAGGTGACACAGCCAACAGCCCAGCTGAAGTGCCTCTACCCCAACACACACAGCATGGGCAACAAACCAGAGGAGTTGGAAACCACTGTGCTGCTAGAAAGCTGTGACCTAGTTGCCATTACTGAAACCTGGGGGGATGAATCCCATGACTGGAGTGCAGCTATCGATGGCTACAGGCTGTTCAGAAGGAACAGGGGAGGAAGGAGGGGCCAAGCCACTCTCCATGATATTTGGAAAGCCATGGCAGTCATGTGAAGTCCCTGGTGAAAAAGGGAAACATTGTACCCATTTTTAAAAAGGGTAGAAAAGAGGACCCTGGGAACTATGGACCTGTGAGCCTCAGCTCTGTGCCTGGGAAGATCATGGAACAGATCCTCCTAGAAGCTACACTAAGGCACATGGATGACAGGGAGGTGATTCAAGACAGCCAGCATGGCTTCACCAAGGGCAAGTCCTGCCTGACCAGCCTAGTGGCCTTCTATGATGGAGTGACTACATCAGTGGATAAGGGAAGAGCTATGGATGTAACCTATCTGGACTTCTGTAAGGCCTTTGACATGGTCCCCCACAACATCCTTCTCTCTAAATTGGAGAGATACGGGTTTGGTGGATGAGGAATTGGTTAGATGGTCACATCCAGAGGGTAGTGGTCAACGGCTCAATGTCCAGATGGAGATCAGTGACAAGTGGTGTCCCTCAGGGGTCTGTATTGGGACCAGTACTGTTTAATATCTTCATCAACGGCATAGGCAGTGGGATCAAGCGCACCCTCAGCAAGTTTGCAGACAACACCAAGCTGAGTGGTGTGGTTGACACACCTGAGGGATGGGATGCCATCCAGAGGGTCCTGGACAAGCTTGAGAAGTGGGCCTGTGTGAACCTCATGAGGTTCAACAAGGCTAAGTGCAAGGTCCTGCACCTGGGCTGGGGCAACCCCCAGTATCAATACAGGCTGGGGGATGAAGGGATCGAGAGTAGCCCTGCAGAAAAGGACTTGGGGGTACTGGTGGATAAAAAGCTGGACATGAGCCGATAATGTGCGCTCACAGCCCAGAAAGCCAACCGTATCCTGGGCTGCATCAAAAGAAGCATGGCCAGCAGGTCGAGGGAGGTGATTCTGCCCCTCTACTCTGCTCTGGTGAGACCCCACCTGGAGTACTGCGTCCAGCTCTGGAGCCCTCAGCATAGGAAAGACATGGACCCGTTGGAGCGAGTCTAGAGGAGGGCCACAAAAATGATCAGAGGGATGGAACACCTCTCCTACAGAGAAAGGCTGAGAGAGTTGGGGTTGTTCAGCCTGGACAAGGGGTGGTCTTTCAGCACTTAAAGGGGGCTTATAACAAAGATGGGAACAGACTTTTTAGCAGGGCCTGTTGCAATAGGACAAGGGGTAATAGTTTTAAACTAAAAAAGGGTAGATTCAGACTAGATATAAGGAAGAATTTTTTTACAATGAGGGTGGTGAAACACTGGAACAGGTTGCCCAGAGAGGTGGTAGATGCCCCATCCCTGGAAACACTCAGGGTCAGGTTGGATGGGGCTCTGAGCAACCTGATCTAGTTGAAGATGTCCCTGCTCATTGCAGAGGGGGTAGACTACATGACCTTTAAAGGTCCCTTCCAACTCAAACAATTCTATGATTCTACAAGGTGACTTAAGAATTTGAGAGGGGCAGGGACTGCAGGAAACACAGCATCTTTTATCAGACAAGCTTTCAGGCAAGTAAGTCCTCCTTCAGTTTTGCTATTTCTGCTGTGTAATTCAAGAAGGTCTTATTTGACCTTCACCCCCTCTCCCCAACTTTTACCAAGTATCCTAATAAAAGACAGCCTCTGCCTATAAACGCTGTATCATTTAACAGACAGGCTTTCTTTTAAAGGTAGTCTTAACTCATGAAATATATAATGCTTGTTTTTTCAAGACATGTAATATTTTTATTCTTATATTACTAATTTCTTCTTTTCCCATTTCTAATGGAACTTGAGAGCCATAATCTCATAGGCGTTTTTACATTTTTTAGCTTACATTAAAAACTGATGCTAAAACTGACAGGAAAAATTCAAAGATAAAAACATACAATACTTTTTATGTAACAGAAATTGTATCAACCTTCATTAAGTAAATTGTAGGCTATTAAAGGAAAAGCAAGCTCTAGCCTCATTCATATTGAGACCAGGAGGAAATTGCAGCCATCATTTATTCCTTGGAGTATCCCAGATAAAAATCTATCAGCAACTTTCTTAAAAGCAGCTTTGTGAGTCCTGGAATGCCCAGGCTCTTAAATCACTAATAAGAACAAATCTTTTGAGGCAAGTCTAAACTGCCTCAACCACAGGTCTGACATTTTCCAAAGTCTGAATGCACTGCACTGTTTTGTGGCATCATGTCATACTATAGTCCCTATTTTGTCATTGTTCCACATTTTCCTTTTTTCTTTCTTTTTTTTTCTTTTCATTGTTTTCCTACTGTACATTTGCTCAGCTTTTCTAAAGGTGTTAGTAGTCCAAGGATGTTCTTGTCAACACAGAAGAACACACAGGAGCTCTAAAGATACACACTACCACAGAGAAATAAATAAGAAATTAAGATATTAAGCATGTATATTCATTTTTCTTTTCTACTGCACCATATACTGGGTTTTATTTAAATAAACCACATCCAGGGATGAAGCCAAGAGAACTTTCTAAACAGATGGGTTTGCATCTGCTGTTTATTATCAGAAGTACTCTTCTGATGCATGTTATTGATCCATTTAAAAAAAAAAAGCCCCAAAATAATTCTAATTTCCACCTGGTTCCTTGCAGAAATCTTAGAATCTGCTTCTAGGCATAAAATGTGATAGATCAAAAACACATGCTGTGGCCAGAGTGAGCAAAGGTAAACACATTCAACGGCAACTGAGAGAGTCCAAATGTCAATACATGCAAATACTACGCAAAGCTCCTATTCTGTACCAATAGCCTTCTTTAGTTTTTAGGTTTCCCTGAATGGATTCAGTGCTTCAGCGGAATGCTGCAAGGTTTAAGAAACTTACTGCAATGGACCTCATCACTCCAATCATCACAGTCATTGTAGCCATTACACTGCAGTTTCCCTGGGATGCAGATCCCACTGGCACACAAGAAACTCTCCTCTCCTCCGCACAGTGCTGGAAAAGAGAAGAAAAGAAAGAATGCATGTTAAACTTTTCAGGGTAAGAAGAAATAAGCAGAAATTAAAGATAGTTAGAACAATGAGTCTTAATTGATGCACTTAAGCAACAAACCTCAAATTAATCAAATTCAAGCAAGTGCAAACTGGCATTTTCATCTATTTTTTGTTATTTCAAAAATAGGTATCTAGGCTGAGTTAATCAGTGAGGTTCAATCTACCATTGCCTCTAAAAAGCAGCTGTACAGAGTAACTGTTAAAAACTGACCTTAGGATGGGTTGAAACAAGCTCTTTTTTTTTTCCATTAAATAGATGCATCGGATTAAATATCCAACTAAAGTTACAATAGATCTTCCCAGACTAGGTGTTCAGGCAAAAGATTACCCGGTTGAGATTTAACAGTATCATAGCACAGACACCTTTCTAGAGGGGAAGGATTCCTCAAGCATTAATATAACTCCCTGAACACTAGAAGATAGTCATCATGGCTATTCAATATATGGGGAATTGAGATACCTAAAGAGACAAAAAAAACCCTAGAACTTTAGGTGTCTCACTGGAGATACCTTGCAGGGCCATTATGTTCAGAGAGAGGGAACTCATAATACCTTCCCATTCAAGTCCTTCGAGGCACTTAAAATATAGAGATGGAGATCACCATTAATTTGTTTTACACCTTAGTCCATGCAATAGAGACCAAACTTCCAAGCTTTTGCTTTAAAAACCCTTGGCTGAGAAAAATCCCTGTAAAGCATACAGATGGGGAAAGATATCAAGTGAAAATTACATGGGGATGCAACGAAAAGATGTCAAGTAGAAAAGCAAATATTCAGTACAGAACCTGGTTGTTGGTTTTTTGTTTTTTTTGTTTTTTTTTCCAAGAGCCACAGTTAACAGTCAGGCTACTCAGCAAAGCTAAACAAAACAGAAAGTTTCACCTCCAGTAAAAGATCAGCAAAAAAACCCCAATAACTTTACTTTAAGCATACATATCTGAAATGAAAAATAGCTTTCAGAGATGGAGGAAAAAAATCCTGCCACCTTGCCAGTGTAAAGCTATTAAACGTATCCATGTGTGAGAACAGTGAGTTCATACAATAAAATCTCATGAAAGTTCAAAATTCTGCTCATAGAAATTCCATTGTAATTCAAACTTTGTACCCAAGTTTGCCAAGAACGATAAAGATCTCTAATTGTAGCTTTCAAACTTTACCACAATGCAAATCACAGGTACGAAAAACCATCAGTTTCAGCAGCAGCAGCTAGCTATAGAATCTCTTCCTCCATTAAAGTCATTTTGCAACTGATCACAACATAGCTCCATATTTCTCATTTTAAAATGCCTAAATTTGCATTTTTCTTATTCCTATAGGAGAATTCAGTTCCTATTTCTTCTCCCTTTATTCTCTGAACCTGATGCTTAACCAAGCCTGGAAAGTATATTTATAATCTACATCTCAAAAGCAAAAAAATGCATGTTGAGTATTCTCATCATAATTTTGTATTCCTCATAACATGTCTACCAACAAGTGTATTCATGCAGAATACAGTTTAAAATTAAATTAAGGACAAATAACGAAATATCTAATGATATGATTTTTAGTAGCATGAGCTTTTTTGACCTCAGTTTGGCACTGCAGTAAATAATAGCACAAAGGTAACACACTACATAAATTTCAGATGAAGCTATTAATAAATCAATGACTATGATGATAATTGTGTCATCACTTTACTTGGTACTGCACTCAGTAGAATTCCTAGTGTAAGGAATTATCCTTAACAGTGAAGTATTAACCACAATAATGTATTGATTAAGCACATTCTTGGGCAAACAAAAACTGAGCTTAAGTGAAAGATCAGTCCTAAACTCACACACTGCTGATGTCCCATTTAAACTCCTCTTTCTGGAGCCAACATTCCACTTACAAAAGGAGAGAAAGTTCTTTTTAATCTCTTCCAATAAAACAGTCTGTCATGAAGTAACTCGGAGCATACAAGTAATCCCATTTTATACGTCTTCAGAAGAATAGAAATATAAAAATGAAACAAAATGGAAAGCAAAGTGGTGCTGATGAAATCTGGCAGTGTTTCACAAAACGTGCAGATACAATTTAAGAATATAAAAGATGAAAGGTAGAAAGAGATGAGAAACATGAACTAATAAATATTGACTCTCCATGCTACATCACTTTTTATCTGCTTTATTTGGTTGTTAAGCCGTACTGTTTCATAGACTTTCAGGAATTCATTATTTAGTGATGTATCTTGATTTTAGTAAGTGTATCATGAAAGAAAACTTGATGGAAACTTTTTCCTTAAAATCTCAAACACGTCTTTTATCTTACAGTGCTTTGGACTGCAGGGTAGCAAATGTTATGCCTCTTTTTTTCCATATGTGAAAAGCTGAAGGATAGGAGGCCCAAGTGATTTGTCCAACGACAAACAAAGAATCAGGTGAACAAGTGGTTTATAGAAGCGTATTCCTAAAAATCTAAACCTAAATCAGGAAAAAAAAAAAAAGGTTACATCCTTGTTCTGACAACGTAAGCCTCTTACTTCTTGAAGCATGCTGGTCTTCACAACAATCTCTTATGGGGAATTTTGGCTGTTGGTGGGAGACCAGTATCCTTCAGCCCTGCTGTTGCCTTCACTTTGGCAAGGGACAGTTTGTCAGTCTTCGTGTTACTCAGTACTTTTCTCTCTTCTCACTCTCTCAAAGCATTTCCAATGATGACCAGGACCCTTTCTAGACCTAGGCCTGAGATCCCCATGGTTTTGTACTATCCCTCAGTTGCACTGGTTTTCTTATCACTGCTATCCTTAATCTGCAGCTAGCGGGTACAACCTACAGCCTAGAATACAGCTTTTTGCCATTCTTTTGCATTATTGAATCCACCAGGACAACCTGCCCATAGTGACCGTCAGAGCCATGAGTGCACCAATAGGCCTTGAATAGCCTTGAATGACCCTGACCAGCCTCACCTGGGGCCTCCACCCACACACTGCCCATGGGCTCAAGCTGAGCTCAAGGCTGGGACTTCAGTCCCTGCCCGAGCACTGCTGTAGGCACAGCCTTCTATCCAGCTCCAGCTCCTGGATGGATCCCTCATATATACACAGTAGCTGGTCTGCAGCCCTAACTTTGGCCCTGGTTCCTAGGTGGGCTTGGAGCCACATTGGAGCCTTGTCACCAGTCCTGTCTCTGGTCCCACCTCCCAGTTGGGCTCTCTGATTGGACCCTGGACCTCGTTCATCACTTCGCCGTGTCTGCGGCCAGCTCTGCCTGCTGCATTCAGGCTCTGCATCCCAGCACAGCCTGACCTCAGCTCCCAGCTTGCCTGCCTGGAGGGAGCAGCCCCACTCCTGCTGCTCCCTGATGGTGACCTCAGGTCTTTGGCTGTTGGGTTACAGCAGGCTGATTTCTCAGCCTGGCTCCTCGTGGTGCCTTATTTCAGATAGTCTGATGCTACCTGTCAGTCAAAGACATAACTCAAGATCCAACAGCTGTTTGATGCCTCTGGCCAGCTATATTAGAAAAATAATGTGATATTGACAGGCAGGTATTCTTTGTCCTGAGTTCTCCATTATTCTTTCAGTTATCCCAGGTGCCACCTCTGCCTTTCCATGACTCCACAGTACACGTGGAAGACATCTTTCACCGCAAAAGTAGCGTGCCCATTGTCCCTGCGCAGTGTATTAGGTATGCCACCATTTGCAAAGTGAGCATTCAGTTTCTTTAAAACTACTCTTTCCTGAGCACCCTCCAAATAACCCAACTCCTAGACATTAGAATATTAATAACTGGTTTGTTCCCTTCATTAAAAGTGAACAGTCACCTTTTAACATCTAGAACGCCTGATTTAGATTTTCAGTAGGGTGCAGAATCACATTCTGTTGTCAGTCAGTATATTATGACTTTCACAGTTGCAAAGTATTATCTATCTCATGATAACTGCTCTTAAATCTGATGGAAATACCACTGCCTCATTTTAAGGAAAATCCCACCTGCAAATACAACTAATATTCCTTTACACAGTACAAGTCTCCATCATCCTTTTCCCTAAAATTCTTTCTTTTCTATTTTCTGATTTATAAAATATCCCCCATTATTTTGTGGTTGAGGAGCAGACAGAAAATTTCTTCAAAAATCTCATTACTTTCTCTAGTAAAATTGAATTTCATGCCTTGTCTTATTAAATACCATAAGCTTGACTTGATTTTTAATAGTGAAAAATATCAGCTACTCGCAAAAACTCCATACATGATCTTATTTGTTAAAGATTAGCTGATTTATAAAAGCACTGTGAAGCAACACCATAAAAAAAAGCCTAGGCAAGCCAAGATGTTCTTACAGAATACAGAATCTTTTATGTGTTCCAGACATAAAGGTTCTCTTCCCAGCTCTGCTGCAAACTTTTTGTATCACCTTGGACAATTCAAGCAATCTGTGCCTTAGCTCTATATGTACAAAAAGATGAAAAAACTTCTCTGTTTTCTTGGGCTCTTTGAGGAGAAAAGTCATTAGCCTCAGTACTACGAAGTTAATACTGCAGGAGTCTTATGAACTTATTTTCACACTGATGAATTGATATTCAAGATTTCCCACAAGGATTGAAATATATTTCCATTTTGGGAAACATCAGGATAGTTCTCAGAGGAGCATCACTGAATGCAAGAAGGTCAAGAGGAAAACCTGAAAGATAAATCTCAATGGAAACAATACAATTTTTGAGATAGAACAAAGCCATTTAAAACTGCCATCAGTGAATGACCCATTGTAAAAGAGATCAACAGGCAGTCATGAAAAGACTATTACACCTGTTAAATCTGCCCTTGGGACTAAAGAAGGAGCCTTTAATGTGCCTACAAAAAATATAATTTCTGCTCAGGATCAGCCTTTCTGTATAGCAACATGATATTCTTCACAATTTGCCAAACCACTAGGTGCACAGTGGACGTACCACTGAGCACCGGACATGCCTAAACATGCAGGGTGTGTTTTTCAAAAATGACAAATAGCTCCAGCTTGCACTGACTGCAAGTGCAATTAATTATCCAGATTTCCAATTTCCTTTGTGGTCCTAGCATAGCAGTCCTTTCTATTGCACTATGGCAATGGATACACACACACATACTCTCAGCACTTTCATTTTTACTCTTAACTTTTGGCAGCAGGGGATTATTTTTTTTCAACATATTTACATGCTTTTCTAAGCCTGAAATATTATTTTATCATCCCCAAGAAACAGGACAATCTTAGACTTAGTCAACTGACACACACACCCTTGTATGAGAGATGTGTAATGAAAACTTATGTGAATAATTTCAAAATCTTTTCTATTACATTCCCAGGTGCTCTCTCCACTTGGGTAGCACATGATCTTGATTTTGCAATAAAAACATTATTTTCCAGTTGTGTAATGGGGCCATGGTTATTGCAGTCAAAGCTACTTATGCAATATATTTTAAAGAAGGTTTCTAACTTTACAGAAAGGTGCCCAAAATACATAAGAGACTTTAAAACAAAATTTTTCAACTAGTTTGTGCCATTTAATGTTTGTGCCTCCTAATCAGAAGCAAGGTAGGGCAAAACCACTAGCACCATCCTTTTGCACACCCTTATAATGTGCTCCTCAGTAGGTTCACTCACTACCTATTGTGTGGCTGGGTGTGTTTCATAACTTCTAACTGAAGAGTTACAGCCTCATCTCTATTCTACCATTTTTGGAACGGTATTACAAACTGCAAAATATGATAGTCTTAACAGCAACATAAGATTAGATAGCATTCACATTCTCATTTTACAGGGGAAAAAAATGAGGCACTGAGATGTTAAGGTGAAAGTTATAAGAAATAACGAATAATAACTTTAATTGTCCAATCTAAGACACTTGTCTAATCTAAGAAAGTGATTTTTTTTTCTGGAGAGTAAAGACTCTGATGTTATTTTACATGTTCAAAGAATAGCTCCTGTTACATTTACTTGTAGCTGCAAAAGCATGTTACAGTTGCAAATAAATGCCAGCTATACAAATGAAGAGTCCAGTTAATTGGAAGTGTGCAAAGAACAGTTGAGAAGATTTTTATTCCAGTGCCTTGCTCAACATTACATATGGTCTCTGCAACAGTGACAGGGAAAGAATCTCATTCTATATTATAACATCACATTTTCTTTATTATGAGCCGATCTTTTTGTTTCTCCAGTTCCCTACCTTATGCATTGCACTTTCCAATTGCTACAATCAGTAAGCCCTACAGGGGGCCCTAGAAACAATAGCCTTCTTCAGTATGGGCTCTGGTTCCCTGTAGACCAGTGTTTATCCCACAGGCGATGATGTCAGGTAAAAATAGAATATGATAACATAATCAAAAGATTGTAATTCATCATACAAGAAAGGCTGTTTGAGGTTGGAAAGGCAACTTTAACTGACTTGGAAATCTTACATTCTTCTAACTTGGACTTTTACGGAATTTCCTGCATGTTCAAAAGAGAAAACAGCATAAATAGATCAAAAAGAACCATTAAAGGAACAATCTTGATTTGCTTACAGATCTCCATCAGTACACATCTTCACTGGAGAGAGCAACAATAACAGACTTCTGCCTTCTGGGTGAAGATGCCAATTTGGCCTGGGATAACAAAGGTAGAAAACAGGAAGGATATTTATCTGACCATTTTTCCTACAGATAGAAGAGCAAAGATTCTTGAGTCCCATATTCATTTCTGGGCTGTGAACAAAAGTGTGTTCAAGCACTTATAAATCATTCTGACTCTTCCTTCCTAATACATCTCTATCCTATTCTGCTCCTATCCATTCTGATTTCCATCCCAATCCACTTCCCCATTTCTTCTTACTTAAAGTGAGCATCTTCCTATTTATCTTGTATGTTACATGCAAACAAGAGGAAGAATGAAATCAGTTTTCCTTCTCTGTTTTAGCACCCAGCAGCAATCAGAAGGAATTTTAAGAAAAATTGATCTCACCTCTTGCAGTCTTCTAATAGGTGATGACTGGATATGTTTGGTCCAGTCACTGCAGTGTTCAGGGCAAGGAGAGCACACACACTGTGAACAGTACCTCCAATGAATGTAATTTCTGCTTTCTACCGAGCTTGTGCAAGAAGAGGTTTTCAGAATGTTGACAATTTGATCCCACCTCCAAAGATCAGATTTTAATGGAAATTATAAAAGCCTTGTCTTATGCTGTAAAACGAACACTTTTGTTGAATATTGAATTTCGATACTTGATCTGAAACCTAGAGGATTTAGATACGCAACCATTTACAAGACTTTCTTGAACACAGACAAACAGCTGCATACTCAGAAATGCTGGGACTGTTTGAAACAAAGCAAAAGAAGAAAAAATAAAGCCTGAAATAGATGTCTGAAGTAAAAAAAAATGGACCATTCCACTCAAATTTGCCAAAATTATTAAAAATTGTAAAGGTGTTATTATAAAGGAATGTGCTGGGAAATGTTAATTATTGATGCCTCTGTCAATAATTCACACATTTATTAATATAGTGATGCAAATATTCACACACCCAAAGTCCTGAAGAAAAAACAATGTTAGGTAAAAGAAACCCAAAGAAAATGGAAGCAACCCTTGCTGATAGAGAAACTTGCTTGTTTTAGACCTTCCCCAGAAAGGTTTACAATCTGGAAAAGCTTCCAAAATCCCTGACTAAACACCATTGGTGTCAAAAAGTGCTTTATTTTACCTGTGTCTGGTGTACTATCAAAAGTGTCTCTGAGGAACCAAGACCATTTAGGTGCTGTACTTCCCAGCTAGATTACTGGAATGCCATCTATAGAAGATTATGTGGGCAGATCCCTGGAAGGCTGCAGATAGCACAGACTGAAATAAAAATATTATTCTACCATCCTCCAGGTTGACATCTGGTTGCATTTCAAGGTACAGCAACAGATAAAGCACTGTATATCTGTGAAAATGACCATGAAAAGTGCTGCTAATTTTTTGTCGAAGTGAAGAGGAAACAACATTCACTATCTAATGCTATGAAAGAACTAGGAGGTATCAAATAAAATTGCCTTTAAAACAATCAAAAGGTGGTACTCCTCATACAATGCATAGATAAGCTGTAACACTTTGCAACAGGATACTATGGATGCTAAAGGACATAGATTCATGAAACAAAGGGACAAATGAATAGAAGAAAAATCTATGGTGGGTCATAAATTACAGAAAAGTCCTTGAATCATAAACAGATGGAAAATGCAGGGGTATTTCGCAAAAGTATTGCCACATAGTCTTGCTCTGTTCTCCTATTCTTCTCTGGGCATGTGATCTTGGCAGCTTTTGGAGTCAGCATTACAAGATAGACGGACTTTTCATCTGACTCAATACAGTCACAATAGCACAGTGGGACACAGAGGAATCCCTGTATTCTCTTGCCTGCAAATTTTCATCAACTGTTTCCTATACCCTATGTACCCTGCAGTACAGTGTATGCATCTTGTAGCTGTCAGTTCTAGAAAGTTTTGATCCTAGGATCACGATCACAGAATTAGGAAAGTTGGCAACTCCTTCCCGCCAAGAAACTGTCCATTTCTCTATTTCCTTACAATGCAAAACACTGTGAGAGAAAGAACACAAAAGACCTTTCTCTTCCACTCAAGTGAAGCGGCCTAAAAAGGCCACATAGGAAACTCCAAGCTGGAAAAGAAACAGGCAAAGAACAGTAAGGCAGGCAGAGATAAACGGTGGGGGAGGCAGAACGGGAGAAAAAACAAAATCAAAGGACATAATGAAATATAATGCAGGGTCAAGAGAAGTAAAGAATGAGTGCTTGGGGGAAATAGTTTTTTCAGCTGTGAATGTTTCCTCACACGAAACACCACCACAATCCTGAAAAACATTGTGTGTCCCTCAAAACATTATTCCACTATTGCCGTTTCTGCAGCTGGTCAGTATCAATGTTACACATACACAGATCATCTCTCTCTTCTTTTCACTGCATTAAGTAATGCAAGGGAGCAAAAGAAAGATAATGTCTTCCTAATTTTAAAGCTTTTTCTCAAATAAATTCTGTATTGGATGTGTATAATTAGCTACACATTGCCAACAGAAAAATAAATACCTGGTTGTAACCAGATGCTGCCTTTGAATCTCTGCTCAAAGGTATTCCTCAAAGACAATTCTCTAAATTAATACCAGTGTGAAAAATCCTGGAAGATAAACTGGGCACCATGGGAAAAAAGAGTATCAGAACAATTTTTATTGGTATTTGATTCTTGGAACAAAACAAAACAAGATCTGCATTAGTTAAGCATATTTGGTTAAGAAAATTAGTAGTTTCCTTGTATACATTATATTAATTCTCTTGAGTATTTTCTGTATTGTTTGCACTATTGCAGCTTATGCAGGACAAGACAACATATAATGTCAGCCACTAGAAGAAAGTTTGAACTGTTTGGCTGAGTTACTGCAAAACTCAAAGCTGAACTTGAGTAAAGGCAATGCTATTATCATAAGAGAGAAGTACTGCTGAAGTCTATAGTTGTTAATCTATTAACATCTATTAACTATTTGTTTTTACAGTATCTTAAAATGTTATACATTAACTGTTAATGACTATTGATAATATTCTTCATGTGATGCTCCAACTAAATGCTTCTTCTCCAGCTTAAAACAGGCTAAGAGCTCCTGTGGTGGCATCTTCAAACAGCTGAAAGAGCTCACCCCAATTATTCATGCATTTAGCCCTTTCATGCCCTTGAACCTTGCAGGGCATTTATCAACATGTACAATAATTAATTTCTGTGTTTTAGCCAAGAAGGGAGATTGTCTGGGTTATCAGCAATGGTTTTCCTGCTCACCAACTACTATAACTTTTCTAACCAGAAAAAATTAAAAGACTGTATCCAACTGAAAAACTGCTGCAATAACCAGTGAGTAAAAAGTTCACAAAGATTTATTTGTCTTACAGAACAGAAAAGTTCTGTTACTTACAATTTAATGCTACTTATGATGTCATGTGTTACCTACGCATATGCTTTCTTACTTACATTCCTTTTCATGATTCCGTTTTTTTTATTCATTCCTTTTTACAATTTAAAGTTTAACTACTAATAGGAAGGCATATGCATTCGTAGTATATAGGAATTATTAGAATACCCAGAAACCATTACAGCATGTAAAGTCCCTTTCTTACATTGTTCAGAAAAAAACAAAGAAAGAAAAGCGCAATATCTTTTAAGAAACTAACATAAAGAAAAAAAAAGTAAGTTAATGTCTCCATTAAATCTGGATCGGGACTAAAAGCCATAACATTCACTCCAATAGCAATGAAATTGTGATCACAGGAGGATTTGCAAGAAAAGGTACCTGAAAATATGTACTTTCATATATTTAGCTTTCACGAGTTGAAACATTGCAAAAAAATTCTGTGGAGAGATAAAATCTCCTAAGACAAAACTGTAAATTCATTCTTGGAAAAAATGCTATGAAAAATATTTTCATAATTTGGCACAACTGATAGCTATTTAAAAACAGTTTCTCACTGGAAAAAAAGTCTCATTTGTTTTTGTCATATACTTTTTTTGTATCTTTAAGAACTAACAGTATAAATAATATGCAACATAACAATGCAATAGAATTTATATTCTATATTTAAATTTTAATGTACTATGTCTTTTATATAACTTAAATAGTATTATTTGTTACAAATCTCATGGCTATGAAGTGCAGTTCAGGCCTCTTGTGCATCATTTTTTAACAGAAACAGACATTTATAATGCCTCTTTAGTAATAATACAAAAGAGAACATTGCCTGACAGTTCCATACTGTCACTTACACAGTTTCGCTGTATAAAGGGCAGAAGCATCATATTCACTGCTGCTTTTGAAAGCATTTTACCATACAAATTAACTGAAAAATAATTTCAGGGCTCTTGTGAGAGCTCCACGTTAATGTAAGTCAGCTCATTGTGTTGCTTTACTCCTCATTCAAGGCACTGTGGTTTTTTTCTCCACAGTTTTAACAGCATTGCCTATGTTAGCTGGTCAAAGCAAATAATATAACAGAAAAACACAATGACAGTTGAAAGAAAGAAAGAAAAACAGAGCTGGAATATTTCTGTGAATAGGGATATGTATAGCAGCCTTCAGGAATGTTTCTGAGATTTCTTCCCCCCCAAACGCATTATTGGATTCATGTGGAATGAATGACTGATGATGCTTCCCCCTCACTCCCTTACATGCTCACAACTTATTAGAACTGTGAAACCAGTTCAACCATCTATCTTAAATCTCAACAGCTGGATTCCTAAAACTATTTTCAGAGTAGCTGATTTTCTCACCTACTGGGAATTCACTTGTCACTTGTGTGAAAGGATATCAACCTGACTGATGCAGCCCTGCCTACAGAACTGCACCTTTTTCTCTGTGACTCATTTTGTACACTCGGGTGGTTTTACTATAATGGCACATGGCTCAGATTTTCCAGTACATTCAGTACATCTGCTGTCACATCAGGAATGTATGTCATAATAGTTTCTCCATAGTGGTAATGTGCACTCAATTTGCAATGCCTGTGGAGGAAAAATCTAGACAAAGAGATAAATATTAGCAGTGACACATGAACAAGTACATATGCACTAGATAATCCCAATTCTAACTGATAAACGTTTTTCAGGAAAGTTGGTAATTGTCCCCAGGATAAATGCTCTGGATTCTAACTAGAAGATCAGTCATTCTCCAACAGAGCTTGGAAAGGCATGTGAGGTTCAAGGATTTTTTGGAGGAGTGATCATTTTCAGTTCAGAAAATGTGGAAGATATAGAGTATTTAGTCACAGTCAGACAAAAATCAAGAGAAAATTTTGTTTTGGATTGGGTGATACTGTGCTAAAACAAGCAGGTATAGCAGCCAGACCTTATTTTTGATAAATACAAGGAATAACTAAAGCCCCAAAAGAGAATTACATCATCACACAAATCAAATTATATGCAAGGCATATGTGGGCAGGGAGGGTTTCACTGCATGTAATCTGGAGCCATTAGTCCCCAGAAGAAACCACGAAGTTGAGACATAAGCAGCCATATGCCAAGGACATGCTCTTGGAATTTCCAGGAACTGAGCCCTGAGAAGAGCGTGAAGAGCGCTTTGGGCTGAGCACTAGGTAAAAAGGGATTGGAACAGTGAACTGACCCCTGCTGTTTGGTTCTACTGCATTCAGAGAAGTAAACTCTTTCAAATATACAAATTGCAGAAAGAAATATTCAACTACAGCATAATTTACTTCTCTAGGAGAAACCACCTAGTGAACCTGGACTCTCACCTTTTTCAGTCATAGAGGAATCACATTAGAACCATTCTTTTAAACAAAAAAAGTCAAAATATTCTCTATAGTCTATCATTCTACATAGCCAAGCATCATGCACAATAGTTCATGAAAAAATTAATTAAAAATGCCTTTTGTTTTATACAACAGGATGTCAGAACTGCCAATAAGCAGCCTGGGTCTCCACAGTCTGCCAGGTAGGGACAATGAATCTCACAACTGGCTCTAGATATTTTCCCCTAGTGAGAACTAGCAAGCTTCCACTGTGTACTTCTCTGTAATTTATGCCGTTCACTACCAGATAGATACAAATCCTGCCATACAGATTATGGCAGAATCATTAAACAGGCACTACTCTAAAAAACTTCTTCTCTAGCAGTATTAAATATATTATTTTAGCCAGAAGATATTCTGAAACTTGAAAGTTTCAGAAGTCAGCAATCTCTTCTGGCTTGATCTAAATGTTCAGCTGTCTAGATTTGGTGGGGCTTTTGAACACTTTGGCCAGCTATAATTTGTCAAAATTTAATAGGCACATTTATATCATACCTTGTATTCAGTCCGTGTACCACACACGCATGAAACCCAGGTCTCTAACATCCTGTTGCTTTTTCAGAATAATACCTCATTCTGTGCCCAGTATGAGTGTGCTCAATTAATGATATGCTAGTCACTCATTGCTCATTGCTAGTTACTCTCATTGTTCATTGTACAACCCCTTACCATACTTATGTATTTACGCTACAGCCTCTTACCTTATTTGTTATTTGAACCTGCCATGAAGACTAGATTATTGTACTCCTAATTCCTATGATGTTCATCACTATGATACCAAAGGCATCAACACGCATATGGTTACAACATCCCTGTGAGCTAAATGGACAGTTTTATTCCCATTTTACAAAGGGAAGTTGAAGCATGGAAAAATAAATATGCATTTTTATAATTACTTGCTTATGGTTCCCATTTGGAGAGATCCATTAGACCTAATTTTTCAGCATATTTAGCATATATTTATATCATATGGTTAAAACACAGCTCCCAGTGGCTTTCACTACAGCAACTTGCCCAAAATCCCATAGGAATCCTACAAAAGACATGTGGATAGTGTTCAATTTCCCTGGAAAGCATTCAACCACCTTCAACAAGACACAATCCCTCTTTGTATATTTCCCCACCTCAGCCATTACAAATGTTCCCACAGGTGAAGGTAGGTATGGACAACAGCCTCCTTTACTTCATGACCCCTCAAAACATGTCCTAACAGATGGAGAGAATCCAACTGGTAAAAAGACTTGGTCCAATAATTTAAGGCTATATCATTATGCATATTCAGAAAGTGCAAGGAGATAACTGAGGATATACAAACAATCTTAACTGTAGTATTAACTAACATTCAAAGATACACTATATAACCTCACTGATCTTTTAAGGTAGTTTTGAGCGTTTAACTTTTTAGTTTTTTTAAACAAAATTGAAAAACAATTTTCACCATATCATTTCTTCTTGTTTATTGTCACCCAGAAGTCATTAACAAAGTTAGAACCCACAGATGGACCATACAAGCCTCTCTCACTTAGGCTCATGGGATGATGCATACCAACAGTGAAGTCTCCGATGCCAGCAAGAGAACTCCAGCAATGCGGTCAATGAGAAAAAAGAGTTAGGCTTGCTGCTCTCAGGTCTGATCTCACCCAGATTTGGATCTAGAGAACAGAGCAGCAACTCTGAGATGGAAATGCCTTGTATTTAGAGAGTGGCTGGAAAGCTGCCTGGCAGAAAAGGACCTGGGGGTGTTGGTCGACAGCCGCCTGAATATGAGCCAGCAGTGTGCCCAGGTGGCCAAGAACGCCAATGGCATCCTGGCTTGTATCAGGAATAGTGTGGCCAGCAGGATGAGGGAAGTGATCGTGCCCCTGTACTCGGCACTGGTGAGGCCGCACCTCGAATACTGTGTTCAGTTTTGGGCCCCTCACTACAAGAAAGACGTTGAGGTGCTGGAGCACGTCCAAAGAAGAGCAATGAAGCTGGTGAAGGGTCTAGAGCACAAGTCTTATGAGGAGCAGCTGAGGCAAATGGGATTGTTTAGTCTGAAGAAGAGGAGGAGAGGAGATTGTTTAGTCTGAAGAAGAGGCTGAGGGGAGACCATATCGCTCTCTACAACTACCTGAAAGGAGGCTGTAGCCAGGTCAGTCTCTTCTCCCAAGTAGCAAGCAATAGGACAAGAGGAAATTGCCACAAATTGCACCAGGGGAGGTTTAGACTGGATATTAGGAAAAATGCTTGTCAAGCATTGGAACAGGCTGCCTAGGGAAGTGGTTGAGTCACCATCCCTGGAGGTATTTAAAAGATGTGTAGACGTGGTGCTTAGGGGCATGGTTTAGTGGTGGACTTGGCAGTGTTAGGTTAACAGTTGGACTCGATGATCTTAAAGGTCTTTTCCAATCTAAATGATTCTACAATTCTATGATTCTATGAGTGGATGTATACAAACCACGATTTTTGAAAAGTTTACTTCTCAATCAGTTCTGGGCTCATTTTTACAGCAAGGAAAAAGGAGACAAACTTGAAATTTGGCCTGTGTGTCAGGTTCCTGCTCCAAATAAAAATCCTGTATTTACTAGAGCTTAGCAAAGAAAAAGTCAGCAGAGCATTTTTAAAGGGCATATTACCTTTCTCCTACTTTCTTTCCTTGAAACAGCTCAGAATTTTTGATGCAAAACAAAAAAGCCTCAAATCAATACAAGTCTGAAAAAAAATCAGCATAAACAATTGAAGCACAGCAAAACTATAACCAACTGACAACCAGACTTTATCACATGAATGTGAAGGAACATAATAACAGAACCAGAAATAAAAAATACATTATTAAATAGGAACTCATTAACATAGCGTAACAGTTAAGAGTGGAAACATACACTGCTTTCCTTTTTCTTGGTGTGGTGAGAAGCATACCCTTGTAGTGGTGTCATTTTCAGTTTTGTTGTGGAATTGAGAGCACTTCAGGAATTCTGGCCAAGAAGCATTTACCATACCCAGGACTGGTTCACAGCCTTCTTTTGCTGCTTCACAAAATGTCCTGCAGGGCAAGAGGCCTCGACTAGAGAAAAGAGACAGAAAACAAAAATACAAAGGATTATTACTCTAGTAGATTGTGAAAACTTTTTTAAAAGAGACAAAAGTAATAATAAACACTTTTGAAGAATTTTACATTCTACAGACCTACACCAAAAAGGTGCCAAATCTTCATTATTCATTGAAGGTGACATCAGCTCTGGCTTTCAGGCTAAATTTAAGCCCAAATCAAACTCAGAACAGTCTCTAAGTTTAACTCTGTGCAAGCTGAAGCTGAGATTTCATCAACAGTTGAACCAATATAATGGTGTAGCAACACCACACAGGAGAAAGCTTGCTTCTTCATCCTCTCCTTCTTCCCTAAAGTTGTGCAGATTTACCCCTCTCTGACTTTGGCAAACACTTTCATGAACTTATAAAAAATCATTAACTTGAAAAAAACTATTCATGTTTTTGACTGTGTAAGCCTTCTGACAACTTCAGTGTGCTGAATCTGTTCATGGGGCAAACCAACAACCACCAGACATAAACTGTAGGAACCCACACTGCAGAGCACTATATCACCCTCTTTTAGCATTTATGAGCTCTTACACTATTTCCCCTGAGCAGTCAAAACATACTGAATGTCAGATCAAATGCAATAAATATCAACATGACCTGAATTGTATTTTTTTTTAAGAAAAGCACTACAAATTAGCAATTTTAAAAGTTTAAATTAAGCATACTTGTCTATTTCTTATTCTGAGATATATATATCTGCCTATGTATTTTTTCTTTATTCTTCTTTTACATGTACATAGGAAAACCAATTAAAATAGATAGCTATGAACTGTCTCCAGGTCTACATAATTAGAGTCAACAAAGTCGAGCAAAAAATCTAGAAAATCTATTAACATGTTTACTGTAGATCTGGAAAAGGATTAAAAAAGTAAAGTTACAAGATTACAGGTAACACAATGCTAGCCAAGTTAGTCAAGATTTGAAACGACAAGAGATTTCAAAGAAGCCTCAGCCAAGTTAGTTGATATGTGGCAGCTGTAATTCAGCATAGACTACTGCAGCATAATGTACACAGGAAGGAAGAATTGAATGTCCACACATACAGTTCTCTGCTTTACTGCCAGCTTCCACTAACCTTTTATCTGAAAACCATTTTGGAGGAGTAGAGGAAAAGCTCTAGCACAGTCAACATTAGTTTTATCTATAAAGAAGAACTGTTCGATGCCTTTTCCTGCAAGGATTGGCACCATCTGTGGGAGCACTTTGTTACCCGAGAGAGCTGTCAAACAGGCTAACATATCACTGGAGCACAGTGGAGGAAAGCCTCTCAGTAAGCAGGTGCAATTGCATCTGAAAGTCCACACACACAAGCAAATAACACAGCCCAAATGAGACACACTGCCTGCCTATACAAACACTTTTCTCATCTGTATGACTGGTAAGTCATAAAGACCCAGCTCTTCTTTTGCTGGAAAGCAGAAGCACTAAGGCAGCTAGACAGTGGCATCTACTAACACCAACCTGTTCACACTGAATAAATATCGAAACACCAACTCGACAGCATGATAGCCTTCCATAACCTCTAGAGCTAGAGAGTGTGTCATAACCATCAAAAATTAGGAAGAAGAGAGGCCTGAATATACAGGATATACAGGATAGGAAAGACAAGATATCTGAGTGGTCTTTGCCAGAAGACTTTCAGCCTTCTGGATGAGGTAACAGAAAAAAAGATCTCTCATATAAGTACCTAGTGCCCCATCACTACATTTTCTCAATGTGTGGATTCCTTCTGCAAATTTACTGCAGTGCTTTTAGCATTTCTTAAAATATTATAAAAATTTACCAGCAGAACACTGGCAAGCTAATGTACATTCATAACTTATGAATCAATGACCAAAATGCAGAAGTTGCATACATGCTCTAAGCAGGAAAGATCTCACTCGCATTTAAAACAGTTCAAGTTTTCTCAGGCATAATTAAAATTAGGGCACTTATTCCTAAGAATATAACGAAAAAATGTAACTCTGGCTCTGACTTGCAAGTAAAATGTTACTTTTTTGAAAGCATTCTTATGCATTGCTATGTTTTGCTTTATTACAAAATATGACATAAATTGTAATTTTTTACTTAGCTTGAAATCAATGTTTTGTCATTCAGGAAAAAAGAATGATTAATTTCTAAAATATGCAATGTTTAAAATATGATTAGCATGATAACTTAATGTATATTTATTATATTCTTAATGATACCTCTGACTTTATAATATAATATTTTATTCTACACTATATATATATATTTTTTTTTTTTTAAACAGTGAACACCAAGACTGGGAAGGCATGCCTTGTTTTTTATTCATTTTCTTATCTAATTTAGCAATGCAGTTGTGAATGTCCACTGTCTTCACTGTCTATAACTTCAGGATCATCTGCTGAGATTATCAACAGCACTGTAAATAAAGAAAATCATAGAGTTACTTGTACCTAAACAATTATATCCTTCGTCATAATCGTTGAGATGCCACCACCATTACCATACATGATTTTCTTATCACGACCGTTAAATTCCACAATGATTCCATAGAAGAAGTGATGTAATTGAAGTGAATTTCAGCTAAACAAACATTACATTGACCTGGAAGGTGATTTGGCACAATATTTTGAAAGGAAACAAAACTGCTTAAAGTGTAAACTGTCAACTGACTCTCAGTGGAAAGAACAACATGTACAGAGACCTAGAAATACATGTAATTGTTAAGTATGGCTCTCTTACAGAAACAGCTGACATTCAGAAATGCTCGAGAGAACTTCACCCATACAAGTCCATGGGACCCAAGAGGCTGCATCTAAGGGTGCTGAGCAAACTGTCCAGTGCTCTTGCAAAGCCTATCTCTGTCATCTCTGAAAGGTCATGGACATCAGGGGAGGTTGCTTACAACTAGAAAAAGGCAAATGTTGCACCCACCTTCAAAAAAGGGCCAAAAAGATCAAGCTGGGTAACTTCAAGCTGCTCAGCCTGATTTAGTCCTGAGGAAAATCACAGAGTGAGTCCTCCTTGAACACATTTCTGGGCACAGAAGATGATGATCGGGAACAGTCAGCATAGATTTATCAAGGGTAAATCATGGCTGATCAGCCTGATTGCCCAATATGATGAAATAACTAGATATGTAGCACTGGGACCTGTCCTGGTCGACCTCTTTATCAAGGACCTGGAAGAAGTGACCAAGTGTGCTCTTGTCAAGTTTGCACATGACACCATAGTGTTCCCACAATGTGGGAACAATGTACTTGATTGTAGAGCTGCCATTCACAGAGGCCTAAACAGGCTGGAAGAATGGGCCAAGAGGAACTTTATGAAATTTAACAAGGATGAGTCCTGCATGTGGAAAGAAAGAACCCACTGTAATGATACAGGCTAGATACCGACTGATCGGGGAGCAGCTCTGCTGAAAACAACCTGGAGGTCTTGGTAGACAGCAAGCAGGACATAAGCCAGCAGTGTGTCCTGGCAGCAAAGCAGGCCAACAGTATCCTGGCCTGTATCACACGAGCACACAGTCAGTATATGATGGGAAAGGATTGTTCCCCTCTGCTCAGCACTTGCTAGACTGCATGTGAATACTGTGTCGAGATTTGGCTGCTCCAATACAGGAAAGAC
Source organism: Ciconia boyciana (assembly GCF_034638445.1). Taxonomy (NCBI): domain Eukaryota; kingdom Metazoa; phylum Chordata; class Aves; order Ciconiiformes; family Ciconiidae; genus Ciconia; species Ciconia boyciana. The sequence goes on from NC_132938.1 coordinate 29,645,451, forward strand.
ACTGATAAACAGCAGCGAAGCCAGGGGAGGGCCACCAAGCTGGTCAGAGGCTGGAACACTCACCTGCGGGACAGGCTGAGGGAACTGGGCTCCTTCAGCTGGAATAAGAGACAGCTTGGGGGTAACAACAACCACTACACCCTTCAGGACCCATGGGGAGGTTATGGAGTCTAGCTATTCCCAGTGGTGTATGGTGGGAGGATGGGGGACAATTGACATAAGCTGAAACAAGAGATGTTCAGACAGGGTATAAAGAATTTTTCAGCATGAAATTAGGGAGTGAAACAGGTTATCCAGAGAGGTTGTGTGGTCTCCATCCTTGCATGCTTTCAAGACATAACTATATAAAGCCCTGAATACATAATCAATGTACTTCTGCTCCATTGAAGAGACAAGGAATATCATTATAACAATGAACAGTTTCAGTAAAATGAAATTATTTACTGTCTGAGCTATTTAAATTTGGTCTGTTGAGGGAAATTCACATAGAAAATGAGAACAAAACTGAAAGAAATATCACAAACTAACATAAAATAAGGAAGTTGAACTGAATATACTGAAATTTTTCATAATGTTGGGCAAACTGCAAATTCTTGATGTTACTGGAATTTGTAAACAACTTGAAGAACTATTACAGAAGTTGTTACCCAAAAGAAAATAAATTGCCTAGCCAAGAACAATTCAATATTCTGAGATTTCATTTGAAGTTTCAGAAATAAATACATACAAAAACACAAACACACATACACATGCACAGACACTTCTAAATACCATTTTACTTAAAGTAGATTATAGTAAGTCTAGTCATTAATGAAAGTAGTCATATTTGAAATAGCTAATTTATTGCAAAAATATAAATGCATGACTCTGAATCCTTACCATATTCTTTACTGTAAGGATATACAGTCTCCTTAGTGTTTGAGAGGGAATAAAGGGCTATTTCGAGAAGTAAGTCAATCTGTCACTCACGTTTGCATCTTGGGGATCATTGTCAGCCTGCACTTCATTCTGTGTCCTCACATTGAGGCCACATTTAGATCCCACATACTACATCTAACATGTTTTCTCCCATACCCCTACACTGATTAAATTTTCAACACAATTTTTTGCAGTTTATATCTAAATTACTGCAGAACCTTTTGGGCTTTGGAAAATGCGATTTTGCTTCATTCATAACCATTCATAATGCCATAGAAAAGTTATTTTTCCTAGTACCCCACTTAGATCATATCATCTTTCTCTTTATGTCTGACTCTTGGTTGCCACCTGCCCACCCCAAAAATGTGGCAAGAACTCCATATTCAGGAACAAGTAAGTGGCCTGAACTGAAAAAGTCCACAGTACCCAACAGTTCCCTTACTCAGTGTTTCATTTTGCAGCAATAGGGAAAAACACAGTACTATTAGCAACCGTGTGATATGGCAGCAAACCCTGCAAGCAAGGAATGAAAAGCTGCCAGAGCTGCCTGACTACTAGTGGTAACATGAAGAAACTGGTGTAAAGCAAAATAGTCACTTGCATAAGTATTCTGAAGTCCGTATGGTTGCCTTTCTCTGCTTAATGTCTAACAAGAGGAATGTGCTGCCAGTGTTGTTACTGAGTTCATTACATACTCTAGTTGGAACCACTGTTTCAAAATAGATATCTTTAGAGGTATATTCTCCAGGTAATGCTAAGGACTTTTACACAATGCACTTCACATGCTGCGGTATTGAAGTTATCTCAGAAACAAGCCAAGGACCTTTATCTCTAAAATTGTCTCTTGCAGCTTCCTAGTTGGCAGCTTACTTATTGCCTGGGAAGAAGCAGATATATTCTAAAATAGTACTTTTCACCACCAGATTGCAATGTGTTGAAAGGCAGAAAATTTCAGCACCATAAAGCACATATCTGGCTGTGTACAAAACCAAGAACAAATGGTCCCTACTGATGACAGGAAGAGCTGCCACTTATTAGTTCTGCACGTTGTACTGGCAAATTAAAAGTTTACTATCTGACCTGTAATAGCTCTTCAGATAAAGATGTTCTAAACCACTCTTTTGTTTTTACAGAACCTATTTGATATGGAGAGAAAGAAAGGGCACAACAAGAGCTCGCAGTAGACTTCACTGCCTCCTGACTGGAGCCTGAGAAACTCCCTAAATAAAGGGGATTTGACAAGGCAAGTGGCTGTCTCCAGTCACTTTCATTTAGGGTTTTGGACGTTTTTAAGCTTTTCACTTTTAACTAATCTACTACTTCTAAAAAGTTATATTAGCATAATCACATGTGGGCAGAGGTATTCACATGAGCAGACCCACTTGTTTAACAGAGGCTCCTTAATACAGAAAATGCCAAAAGAAAAGCCGCTACTTACTATGGAAGGTGCTTGAGTTCCAAAATATCTGTAAGAATATGCCACAAAACTAAAATAGAGTATTCATTTATCTATTTGTGGATGCTAGCCATTTAATTTATTCAGACTGATATGCTTAGAGTTAACTTTTTGTTTATTTTTTAGGAAAACACACGATACACTACAAAATTACATTACAGTGAAAAGAAACGTAAGCAGTGATTCTACCTCATTAACTGTAAATGGTTCCCACTGGTCCAATGGAGCACACCTGATGATCACAAATAGTAATTTGAAGGCAGTATATTCTGCTGACTTATTTTTTCCAAAGAAATGATAGCAGGGACATTACTTGCATTTAACAAGTCTGTGACTGAGATCTACTTGAGTTTACCACAGCTAACCAAATTTATACTGCCCTTATGATTTGTGCAAATGTGACTGCTATTTGAAAAAAAAACCACAAACAGTTCTTGAGGACTCTCAGATGAAGTTTTATACAAATGTGAAGTATTTGATATGATCTCTGTTCTCCTCAACCCACACTTAAATAATTAACTTCCAAAGCACCACACTGCAGCTATAGCCTGAACATATAGCCATCAGGTAATAGTAGTATGAATATGTTAATTTCTTCAAATGTAACTATAGCAAAGTTCAATATATGGTTCATTGTTTCCAAAGGTCTTTCAACATACTGATCATGCATTTCAATGGAAATTTTACAAATAATAGTAAAAAGTTGTATTAAAATATAACTATGCACAGTTATATTTACACATAATAGTTAAAAAGTTTCTAAAAATGCTAGGAGTAATTTTTTTTAGAATATTCACCTACATATTAAATTATTTACTTCTATATGAAAAAATCACAAACATAACAAGTTCACCTCATTTGTTTAGCTTATGCAGTCCACTATTTTAATATTACAGTGCAGTGTAAATGTTTGGATACATATGCAGCACAATAATAATCTAGAAATTACTAGGCTTGTAAAAGACAACTGCATAGTGATTAAATAAGCCAAGCAGAATTTGCAGTCTCTAGAGAAGCTCTGACAAACCAGAAAACATAGGATTATCCAGCAATTACTGCAATATTTGGCCCAGTTTCAATGTTCAGTCATGTGTGCTCCATAAATTAAATATTCCTGGATAATGATCAAGTTTAGTATGGACATACTGCTTAATCTACTGAAGGATGAAAAGATGATTAAAAATCTCCATCTTGATTAGTCTTATTTACAGCTACTTAGAGACCAATCATTTTAAAAATAAACTGGCAGGTCTATGGCAATCTTACCATAATTTATTTGGCGCCAGTGGCAGGCACAGAGTTATAACATATTAGGGTGCAATTCTGCTCTTCAGGATATTCATGGAAAAAACAAAAAACTCTTGCTGAAGATGGAATTTGATGAAAGAACAGATATGTGACATTTTTAACTCTGTGGTTGGTTTCCCCACACTTAAAAGTTCATACTTCAGTTATTTCAGCTGCATAGAAATATCAACATTAAGAATCATATGGCACCAAAAGAAATAAAAATGTTCTTTATAGTTTATTAAAAAGTATATTAAGGGTAAAGAGAATAAATAAGGGGTTTTAATTTGCATAAGGTATCTTCAGAGAAGCTATTTATCAAAAGAGTTTTATATCAAATATTCACTGAAGCAGATATATACAATACCGTATATGCTCTAAAACTATTATGTTAACTGATTTTAAGCTTCCAAAAGAGGCTATGCACTGCCTGAGAGCAGATGATCTGACTTCCTCTTCATGCCAATCACCTAGAGTTCACTAAAACTGGAATTCAAATTGCCTGATTACAATCCTACATGGATCTAGTCCTTATCACTCACTTAAAGATGTTTTACATTTTTAGATTAATTCTTTTCAGAAATTACTCCTTCTGTAATACTGACTTTTCTTTGCAATCCCATTACCATGCACAAGGCTCATCAGTAGACTCTGTAAGTCACTTAAGTGGTTGTTCTGAGTACTAGAAATTATCAGAGAAGTATGCTACAAGAAGCAGTAAGGAGGGGGAAGATCCTTTAGGCAACTATTTTCCTCTTGCTGCAGAATTTAACAGATTTTCTAAGGAACAATTGTTCAAGGTAGCTCAAAGGTCTGGCTCTCAAACTCAGCAGCCACTGAGGGCCTGGCTCTTGATATGTCTTTTCTGGAAGCTGCAGCAGCGTATGCAGCTCTTGTTCCCAAATGTCTGTATCTGTTTCTGTGCTGCTTTCAGTTTTGCAATAACAGCTGTTTGTAGGCTGTATAGTAAGCCAGGTCAAGTAACTGATTCAGCTGAAAAGTAATGTGACAAAAAAAAAAGTATTCTTTTTTCTCATCTGACAACTGAATTGGCCACTCCAAAGGGATACAGGCAAAGCAGGAATAAGCTGTCAAGAGAGGGAGAGGTAGAAATTGCTAAGGCTGACAAAAGCATTAAATAAAATATACAACTAACCATCCTGCAGGGACCCTCCGTGCAACCTGGTAAACTCTATAATATATCTAGTGTTCATTATTTTCTGTGGCATTTCTCTGTGTATTCACATTAGTATCTCCACTGGTAAAAGCACTGCCACAGCCATGCCCTATTGAGAAATTAATTACTGCAATTTTACAGATTAAAACAATAGAGGATAAAATGACTTGCAAAAGGTTATAAACAAAGTTGGTATGCCAGAGCTGAAAATACAGCACGAAGATCCCTCTTAGAACACCCAACTGTTGACTGCACCTGCTCTGGCTAAAGGTCACGTCTGCGGTTCAGTAGACAACCTGACTGAAGGCAGAGTGATGAACATTTTCAGCTACTGCTGGTCCTCATTACTGTTCTTTCCCCAACTCCATCCCTTCAGTTGTTCCAGGATAACTGTTTCTGTGGCCACACAGTAAGCCATTTTCAGGTATTGAGGCAAGTTAAAAACGACTGTAGGGTATTTTGCTGGATTATTTTTTCAGCCAGATCTGTTTAAGGAAAAGTTTAAACTGGCATGGCTACCAGAGGAAATATTAATCATACTACAGCCTTGCTATAGAGCACTGCGGGGGTAATCCACTCTATCCTTCACAGGCACACAGACTAAGAATGACGATAGATCTAAGGTCTGAGGCAGAATAAAGGAACCAGTAATACAATTGTGAGAGACTGCTGGGGCAGGGGGAGGGGGACAGGGACAAACTGAAAACCCCAGGAAACATGCAAAAATTATGGGAAGAAGAAAACTGAGATTATCCTTTGTGTTTCTACAGTCCTGAAATCAAACAAGTTGAAGTGACAAGCTGACACACAGCCATTATTAGTTCTAATTGTCATTAATACTTTTCAGGATTTTCTAACAATAAAGACTTCCACAGAACATAAATGTCACAGAAGGAAGTTTCTACAGTAGAGCAAAGACCCCTACCCAGCATTACAGTTTTTCAGAGTGATGGTTCTTGTGAAATCTTTCTCTGTACCCTCTCACAGTAAGTAGTCCAACATGCAGAGCAGCATATGCAGAGCCACTGAATAGAGCTATATGAGGCAAGTTCATAAAAATCTCAATACTACTTTTTGATTCATGGATTTGTAAGTAAATGGGCTGGTTAAGGTTTCAATTTCACATAATCAAGAAAATAATGTATTTTTGTCTTTCATTGTTCCGTTTTCATCTTTATCGTGCAAGTTATTTGGAAAGATTGCATTTTCTTTTCTATTTTGTCTCCAGACATGGGTTTAAATCTGAAATTTGCTTCTTTACATAGTAATAAAATCTGAAAAGAAAGCAAGATTATTTTAGATTTTTGTGGTTATTTCTCTTGACAAAATCATATTGAATCCATATAAAAACATTTAGGGAAGGCACCTCAACTCCATGCAACACTTTGTAGTATTGAATGCAGAGCTAGCTGCACATAAATTTCTGACTTCCCACCTTGTTTTTAGCTCAAATGCATGTACTGTTTTCTTGAAGCAGGTTCCTCTGTATAGGTACAAAGATGCATAATTAACCTGTAAAAGGACTACATAGGACCTACAGTCTGAGAAACACCTAACATCTTAAAGGAGAAAAAAGGCCTCAGAGGTGATCCTGGCAAAAGGCAGCAGCAGCTCAGTTCCCCCAAGGTGGAAGACTGAAGAATGGCTCCAGCTGTCTACATGAGATTAAGGCCTACTATTAATTGGCTGAATTGCTGGTAGATGCCTGCTCATCTGCCCTGCAGGAACTGAGTATGAGGATTTACAGCTAGTGCAGAGCCAGTTCTCACTCATGAATATTTGATCTGCTGTCACAAGGTTGGCAATTACAGATGAGCCACAAGAGGAATGCCCTTTCCAAGAGACTGAAAAAAGCCTGGTTTACACAATGAGAATGAAAAGGATGGAGATACTGAATGGATTGCCTGCAGCATGGAAGAGCATGCAATCTGTTTATAGGCTATGAGAACATGAAAGTCTCAGAACCAAATCAGATGAAAAAATTGGACTGGAATCTGTTCTGTGGGTCCATACAGATGCCTTATATTTTTTCCTCTAAAAATTACAGGTCCAGTTAACTACTCCTTAATAGTTGACATATCTGGTGGCAACAGAAAGAGCTAAAGAGTCACACTTGCAAAAGTCTTAGAACAGATCACTGATATTCAGGAGTACCATACTTAACAAAGAACCCACACAGAATTCTGAAGGCTGTTCAGACAGAGGAAGGAAATATAAATTCCTGATTCCAGTGAAAACGGAACTGGGAACAAATCCAAAGATATCATTAGATTTAAAAAGACTCCTCTTATCCATCCCGAAGTGAATAAAGGAGGCAGCAGCTGCTGTTGAATTTAACATCTTCTACATCAGCTGCTGTTGAATTTAACATCTCTTTCAGACCTAGCAACACTCTTTGGACAATGTGCCAAACTCAGCTGATATCCATAAGGATGGACACATACAGTATCTACAATGCAGGTTAGAATTTTTAGTCAGTGTAATCACTTACTTTGTAGACAAAACCCAGATAAATCATTTTGTCCAAAATAAGGAGTCATTTCTATCTGGAATCAGCAACAAACAGAAATCCACTCTGACCTTTCAGTCACTTTCTGGATATGACAGCACCATATGTCACAACTGAGCTTATAATACCATAACAATCAAAAACACCTAATGTATACCCTGTACAGCAGAAGCACTTTCTCTGTTCTACCATACTTTGCAAAGTGCTACATAAATTTTGACATATAGCATTGAAATTATTACCACAAAAAAGCTAGCGAAATTATTTAATGTGTTTTGTATGACGACCATAATCAGCTGAGAGGACCTGTCCTGACTAAAGCAGCCAGCCCTTCCAGATTTCTCTTACTGATCCCATCACTTGATTCAAACATGACAGTGAAAATGGGAGAGATGTAGTAAATGAATTGATTAGAGCTATAGTTCAGCCAGGAATCAGTTTATATAAATATTATTAAGAATACTGCTACAATTATGAGCTATTTTTACAATCTTGTACCGTCTGCCAAAAATTCTCCTAAATGAAGTCAAACTTCTGAAATTCTCACCTGATATTTATCATGCAAATGCTGAACACACTGTTGATTTAGTTTACTCTATAGAAATGTCTCCTGCAAAAAAGAAGCTCCTAATATGCCTGAGAATTCAGGTTACAAGATCTTTTGATGTTGGCAAACAAAATTCACATTTGGTAAAGACAAGCTGTCACAGTGAAATGGAAGTCCTCTGAATCACACAAAGCTATTTCAACCACAGCATTGCTACAGAAATTCTGGAATAACAGTGAGTAAATTATACACTGCACAGCTGCTCTATTTGTATGACCAGGGTAATAAAGGCAACCAAAACAACATTGTGCCTAAAGGACAGCCTCCCATTTCCACAGATCACTGTGATAGGTACCCTTAATTTCACGTAGCTTTCCAGAACTCATGCTTCCCTGTGTACTTCAGAGCACTGTCAAAAGGAAGACCTCAAGGATCAGCCTAAGTTAAAACTTTTTGAGCTGCATCTTGTCAGGAATCCTAAAGAATCATGGACACACCTATTATTCGTTTACACTCTAGGCTCCTCTCTGTTGAGTAGAAATTCATTGTAATCCATTATTATGCTGCTTCCTCAGATTAAAGTTGTTTCACAAACACTTCAAGCTGGCAAGAGCAGATGTCATTGAAAGAAAGAAGCTGTCCTACCCCTCCTCAGCCTGGCTTCTGAACCTCTCCCCACCTCTCTTCCTCTTTGTGCCAGCATGACACTTCATGCTGTTACACAATGAATCAGACCAGTCACTCCCAATTTAATTCAGATCAGTTTCCTGATCCAATATGTCATGGAGCTGAACAAATACTCCTGCCAGGACATGGAAAGAGCACTGCTGAGCTGGGGAATAACAAGCAGGGAAATAGGATAAGACTGATTCTTTCAGCAGCGCTACCATATTATATCCACTTAAAATCTACCATGAAACAGTGGTCTGGAACACATTCTCCAGAGAGGTCGTGGAACCTCCATCCTTAGAGATATTCAAAACTCAATTGGAAATGGCCCTGAGCAATCTCATCCATCTTTAAAGTTGGCCCTGATTTGAGCAAGGTGGTAGACTAGAAATACTCCAGAGGCCCCTTCCCACCTGCATGATCCTGTGATTCTAATTTGCCTGTCCTGCTCAGCCTGTGAGTGGTAAGCCTGGTGCTTACCGCAACAGTCTCCAGCAGGGCAACAATAACTTCTCACAAGAGAGACAAACTTACGAAGGGTTAGTATGTCACACTAACTGAACTCTCATTAGTTTTTAACTGCAGATGGTTTAAAAGTTATTTGTTAGTAAGCTGGGCACTAAAAGAGGCTAAACATGAGCTGAAAAGCATATCAATTCTTGGAGAATCCTTTAACCACTGCTCAATCAAAACCACATTTGTTTATTAACTTCTGCACAAGACGGTGTACTCATATCTACCAGAAGAGTTTTGCTACAGTAAGATAAAATGTTCCCTCATCTATCCATTTCTGGTTTTGAGTCCAGGTGCACAAGTCTGATAGGAAACTATCAGTGTTAATACTCCTGCAATGTTTGTGAAAATGCAGAGTTTTACTGAAAGCTCCTGTCCTACAATTATTGCAATTTATTAAATGAAATAAACCTCATTTTGTAAAAACAAAGTGTGTTTTTCTAGCAGATATATTAAATTGCCCAACAAACATTAACAAAAAGCCATGTTCATTTTATGATTTGTTGCAAACAATTATTTCAATTACTTAAATTATTAGCATTTATTTAGAAGTAATAATATATTGCATGTGTAGGAGGATGACCTGTGATCCCCAGTTAACATACCAACTTAGAAACCAGAAACCACAGCTTAGAATAGATAATACACACAGCAAATCATTACGACAACAGGGCTGGAGCAATCAATCAGTAAAATATGCATTCATAAAATAACCAGTCCTCCTGATTTTCTTTTCTGCTTCCTTCCCTTCTCTTAAATCCTCTGAGCAGCTTTGTGAAATACGTTTTCAAAGGGACATTCCCATGCTCAGATTGTTCTCAAAAATGTGTCTCTGCTTAATAACCTTTTAACTTTGGTCTATCCATAATTACCCCCAACATGTACACTTTGAAAAAAGATTCTTTTGTGATTTGGAAAAGTTTTCATGGTCAGTACATTAGATCAGTGGAAAGGGTGAAACACTGCATGCAAGTTTGATGCTGCCTGCTATGGCAAATGCTGGCTTCACACCCACTGGACCACAGACATCATTCTGGCCAATGTAGGATGCCATTGCCTATATCTCTATATTACTTTTCTAGCTTTTAATTTTTAAATTAATTTCTTAAGCAATCCTTTCCTTCTGTACATTGACTTCTTTACAAATTATACATACTAGTAATTGTAAATAGCCTCTATTTGTGGGCGGGGAAAGGACAGTTCTCTGAATGGGGGAAAAATATTCTCTCCAGCATCTGATTTCTCTGTCCTGCTTTCCCTATGTTTTGTCCCTGGTTTGTCCTTCCCCTACACTGCATCTGCCATCTACTGGCACATTACTATAAAAGTTTGGCATCAGAGACTTAATTTCAGGCCCTTTTATGTAAGGGTCTGTACCTAGCTCCAGTGCCACCCCTAGCTATTGGGAAGGTCAGTGATATGGAGAGTCTTTCTTAGGCCCACCCACACTAGCTGAGCCATGACATCGATAGAGCAGCTTTCAGAGACTGTATGATTTTTCAGAGATGTGTAAGCCAAAATTTGGGCATTAACTTCTGTAGGTATATCCATAGGTACATAAACTTCATAACCAGAAGTTCCCCTAAAGAAAAAACATTTTCTCTTCTACTTCCTGTATCTTCTTAGCTTCCAACAGCCATGATAAAGAGCTTACCACTTATTAGAGCAACCTCTCTGCCAAATTTCAAGTTCCATTGCTCAAATACTTGGAGATACTAGGAACTCTTGGTGATTACAGGAATGCTTTTTCATAAGCAACCCATTTTTTCTGTTTTTGCCTAAGACAGAGATTAGGCATAAAAAGTTTTAAATGGTGCCTTTTTTTCCCCCCTCCAAAATTACACACATCTAGAGAAAGGGTCCTCTAAGAAAACATGTTAATCAACTTTAAATATAGGCATTTTGGCCAATGCCACATCATTATCTATACTTTCCCTAGCAATCCTTGCAAAAACAAACTTTATATTTGTCACTTTTCTACTGTCTCAGCTTGGGACCAAATAGTAATGGCTCCTAAGGTGATGAGCATGACAGGTTGACTTCAAGGTCTGAGTTCTGAGGGACAATGCAAAGTGTAATCTTCTCATTAGTACATTTTTTTCTGCCTTATAAATAACAGTTACACAATACTAATAAAATAACTCATGAAGTATGAAATTATTCATGAATAATACAGGCTGCATTGAGAAGAAAGATACATCTTCAGACATACTACTTCTTGAATGCTGTTTCTTCAAGTTTCTTGATTTGTTTCTTGGCAAGATGGTCCACGCCAATCTTTCAGAAATATGTGAGCATTCCTTTCTTTGAAGTCAGATGTAAACCAGCTGTTTCTTAACTCAATGTCTCACTTGCATCTCATGAAGAACATGTTCTAGTCATAGGACAGCAGAAATAAAATTTTGTTTCTTGAACAATTATCTTTCCTTAGAGCGGGAGCTGGCGTTTCAGGATTTGTTTTCTTCTAATTCCTTTCTCCATGCAAATACTCTGTCACTTTCTGAATCTGCATATTGTAGATTTTCTTTGTTCATATGTATCCATTTATTACTTCCTCAATTTTCTGTTTGAACTATCTCTGATTTGATTCACTGTCATTTTATTTAGGAAAAGAATTCAGGTATGTTCAGCATATTAACTGAAACATGGTTTCAATCATGACCTTGCATATGACATCTGTTATTGTACATAAATATTTCCAAAAGTACACAGGAACTGTTTAGTGCTATTTTACAGATATCTTAAGCAGACATTTTTGCTACTTTGAATATCTACCCCGTGCATTACACCTGCCAACCATTTCACTTTCTTGTTGCTGTAAATCAGTTCTAATTCACCTTGAATTAGCGCATTACCAAGTTTAGGGTAGACTGGAGCTGAAACTGAGTATTTACATTGTGCAGGAAACACTTTACTAAATGTTTCTCATGGCATGTTGACTATCTGCCATGAGCAACTCTATCCTCAACGTTTTACTTCTGAAAGAATTAGACCATGCAATTACTATTATTATAACTATTGGTGAAATTACAGCTATTGGAAGACATATTGACTGGTACAAAGGGCACAATCAAAGAAAAAAGTATTCATTTGTTCTGCTGGTCTGGGCTTTCTCAAGTAACACACGCCCTGTGTGTTCCTCAGTTTTTCTGATGAACAGTAACAATTACATCACTTTCCTTTGTAGAATGCTTTAAATCAACAATGAAAGACACAAAAATGAATAACAGTGGCAGACAGAGCACGCTATTTGTGTGGGCAAGCATTCACAACTTTATCACACTCTCTTCCTCTCTAATTTTTGTGTTCACTTTTGACAGGATTTGACTATACATGTTTTTCACTAGCTGGATCTCCGAGGTTGTGTGGTTCAAGTCACAAATGTGTTTACATGAACCACAACTAGATTTAAAAACTGAAGGCTGGATTATGACTTGCTTATGTATTCAAAGACAGATTTTACAACAGTGTGTTTTTCTGTACATAATCAGTTTGTTGGATTCCCAAAGCCAAGACATGGCAACATTGAAAACAAAACACATGTGAGGCTGCCCCTCAGCACCTGTTTGTATACCATCCAGGATAAAAAGCCATGATCTCAGATGGACTCTTTGAGCTGTAACTGAAGACAAACCACTCCACAACTTTATTTTCAAAGAAGTCTGACATTAAAAAAAGCATAGTGAGTAAACTGCTACAGAAATGCAAGGTGCATTAGAATTTTACCTTGAGAGCATATTACACTTTTTAATTTGCATTGCCCTAATACTATTTTCTAGGCAGAGCTTAAATTAAGTTTGACCTCCAAAGATTTGAGACTCTGGGGTTCTATCAGGGGCATTTCCTCAGCTTTCTGGAACACAGAGGATTAGTGGAAGTACTCAAGCTATTCGTTTCTGCTTTAGAAGACAGCATGACAACGAAGAGGTATTACGAGAATCCATAACCTTCAAGTTTATTCCCAGCATAAAAAGTGTGAAATAAGCCATGTACATAGGCCTTCAGGATCTTATACAGCTTGCCTATTTTACCAAGTCTTTTGATGAAATATGAGTATTCACAGAGTGCAAGAAATACTAGAAAGCATCATTCAGTGAGACTGTTTGCATTATGCAGTTATAGGCTCACTCACTATGGACTTCTCTATTGATCTTGAATCTTTAAATTTTACACCAATGTTGGCTTTAAAATACACCCTTTTTTTCTTTCAAAAATCTGAAAGCACTGCACACTAACTTTTTTCAGATTTTTTTTTGTCTTCTTGAATGCAATAGCTGAATTCTGTAGGACTTGCCGAAACCAATGCGAGTTGCTATAAACAAACATCCACTACATTGCAGTAACTGACCTTTGGCCCACTCTTAGTGTCTCCCAATGGTAAAGTAGAATTCACTAGCTTAAACCATTAATCATGACCAACAGGACTGATCATATTGGAAAGCTCTCATCCATTCACCCAAGGAGGAAGAAGTTTCATAATGCCTTTAAATAAACAGTTTCTTACTATCCAAATTATGAGCAAGTAATAAGCAAGCAAAAAGTCTTATTGCACTTCAACTTTCCATGTTCCGTTCTCACACAGGTTTTAGTTGTACTTTCAAACTTTACCTTTACTGGAAAGTAGTATATTAAAGACACTGTTATATATTTTCTTAAAAGAGCAGGGCCAGCTGATTGTCCACCCAGTTGCTGGAATTAAATACAGCTTTTTAAACTAATATATTTTTACTGCCACACATGATTTTCATTACAGTAAGATGCAGAAGAACAATTTTTAAGAACAACGGTATTGTGGTAGCATTCAGAAATCCCAGTACCTAACTACACTGTGTGTTACACAAACACTGAAGATGCTCTCTGCCTAGAAACTTAATCTCCTTCAAGTGTTAATTAATACAATGTTTATAAACACGTGAAAGATAAATGTGAAACAGACATGAGTTTAAATATCAGAGCAAAGCTGTGTAATGACAGCACACTGGATGCCAAAGATTAGTAACTTTCTTTCTTGTTGCTTCTTGTAATGCATTGTTATAATTATTGCTCCCATGGCTGCAGCTGCCAACACAGACTCTCTCGACAAGACCTAAGAATAGACATCTGAGTATCACATGAGTTTCATTTCTTCTCTACTGTTTAAGCAGCATTTGTCAAATTATGCTTTACATAAATTTGAAACAATTGCTCTATAAAACAATGAAGTATCAATAGATGAAAAATTATGATCAGAAATGCAGTGGCAATTAGAATGAAACAGCTGTAATTGACTGGAGGAACTAGTGACAATTTCAATAACACTTGTTCTCCATACTAGTGTTATGTTTTGTGATACTGTATGTTAAAAACAACCATAGTCCCAAAAAAGGGCTACAGCATATGGACACCCCCCCATTCATTATCATCAGAGTCTTTCCACAGTGGCTCTTCTGCTTCTCCTTCAGCATGTTTCTATTTCCCAGATGCCCCTATTCAACAGACCTAAACCAGACCTGTCTCTTCCATTTTCGTATCTGCACGTGACACATACAAAGTAACTTCCCCTATTATACCAAGAGCTTTTCATACCAACAAAGAGTTTTCTCCAGATCTCACTGAGAGGAGTTATTTGGGGGGGAGGCACTGAGGTGAGAGGGGACAGGAAGGTGTTAAATAACTACTTTATACAGATATGATGCTTCTTAAAATCATTATTCTTGGCTTTGAAATACATCTGTTTGCCTGTAATAACTGGGTGCTACAAGAAAAACAGTAATCACAAAAATCACTCAGTTGCCTACAGAAAAAAGTATTCTCTTTAAAGAAGAAAGCAGAAGTTAAACTAGGACAACTCAGGTTAAGCAAACTAGATTTAACAAACCAGCACTTTGTCAATCCACCCTTACGGTTCTTCCTGTAGTTGCCACTCAGCCTATGTTTTCAGTGTCACCCATGACACACTCTAGAGACATATGATTATTTAAAGTGAAGTCAGATCCTAATGTAATCCTGCATAATTTACAGTCTCACATTGGACTTTCCTCCCAATCAGCCTGCAGGGGCTAGAACAGTTTCCACAAAAAAGATTTTAAAATAACAATAGAGGGAGGCATTGTGACCTCCAGAACATAAACCAGGACATGGAAATCCAGTTCCAGCTTTGACATTAAAAATTAATGGGAGAAGATTGCTGCTGTGAAAAAAAACCCACACACCAAGAAAAACCCTGTTTCTTGAATCTCAAAGTATTTTGATTGCCACCCAAAAGCAGAGCAAAAACCAGCATGTTCCAAACATTGATTGAACTTCTATTCTTTTTAAATTAGCAAGGCAGCTGTCATAACGTAAGCCCTGCAAGAAAGATGCCTTCAGGAAAGAAATGGAAAAGGAAAGGTAAAAATCTTATCCTTTCATGACTCTATTTATTTGATTGATTTATGAGCTTTGCACTTTTCACATGCACCACTCACTCTCAAAAGGTTTGTGAAAGTGAAATTCCAAACAAGGCAGAATAAGTGACAAAACAGAGAAATGACTTCTTCTGTTGTTGAACATTTAAATGCATCAATTTATTACCTGAACCCACTTTTCCCATTTTTTTCTATGATTTCTAGAGACAGGAGGCAGCTTAAGGCTGTATGTTATCAGATTCTTTAACTGGAACAATTGTAATACTGAACTGGAGTAGGGGGGCTATAATTAATCGTGCACTGAAGTAAACAGTTAATTGAAAACAGTTTTTGGTAGTCTAACAAAGATACACACACAGGCGTATTTGGATTAAACAGCTTAGCCCGTCTAATGGTCAGTCTCGTTCTACCATTACCCATGCTGCCTTACCTCCACCCTAATCCTATCCATATAATCATCTGTACACTTTTTTTCTGTGTTAATTTTCTGTCAGTTCAGTGAGCTTAACTGGCCAATCCAGGAATCACTCTGGTGCAATGGAAATGTCAGGCATATATGGCCTGGAGTGGGACTGTACCTTTCATTGGCAATTATATTTTAGACCAGCTATGTCATCTCATAGAACCTTTTTCATAAGCATCCTATCTGTCCTAAATTGCACAGCTTTCATCTTCTTGGTTCTTGTTATGTTAATTGAATCACTTATTCAATTGCCATATTCTCTTCCACTTAATTTCACAGTGGAGAAATTGGAAATAAGGATAAATTAAAATAAGGAGAAAGAAATCTACCCTCTCTCTTTCCCCCTCCAGAAACATCAGAGATTGTGTACATATTTAAAAAAAAATTCCTTTTTTTCCTTTTTGTGCCGTATTTTGATTTTAGCACTGTTAAACTCACTGATCCTTTTTCACA
The DNA here is from genome assembly GCF_034638445.1 of Ciconia boyciana. Classification (NCBI taxonomy): domain Eukaryota; kingdom Metazoa; phylum Chordata; class Aves; order Ciconiiformes; family Ciconiidae; genus Ciconia; species Ciconia boyciana. Next base: position 29,661,829 of record NC_132938.1, read on the forward strand.
TCAAACTCAATGAAAAAAGTGCATGCACATGATACTAATGCTGTGTAATTATGTAAATGCAGAAAACAAGACATGCTTCTTAAGCTTCCAAAACAGTTTATGTCACTCTGAATACATCCTGCTAATCTAATACCATAAAATATATTTAAAATATTAACTTTTCTGAAGGAAAAGACTAAAAAAAATTTGAAGTTTAATTTAACTAACAGCCACCACACTTTATGCCAATACTATAAATATCCAATGCATTTATGTTGTTACAAAGGATTTCATTTCAGCACATCCAGATTGGAGAAATGAGGTACAAGAATTTTGGGCAGCCTTTTTTAAGAAAATAAGCCTGACTGCCCTAATATCACAGTTTTATTCCATATAGTGGCAATATTTTTTCTAAGAGAACTCTATTGCAGTTGGCTTATCATGGCAGAAATGTTGTGAATAGCTTTGACAGACAGGAGTTTTGCAATGAGAAGGTCATGGTTTTAGTTTGGATCTTCCCTTGTCTGATTAGACAGAGAGTATTTTACCACAATTGGCTCTAGTCACTGACTGATTTTCATTCCCAAATACCTGTCATCACCGTCACTGATGCATTCAGGAAGAGCAAGACTACAGCCAAACAGCATGATGTGTTGATAGCAGCTGAGACGATTGAGATAACTGAAGAACTTCAGGAACTTTTCCATTTCAATACTTTTGACAATGGAAAGAACTGAAGTTATAGTGGTGTAGTTATATGGCAGCATTTGGCACTGGCTGTTGGTGATATTTATGCAGGCACCTGTGAAATCAAAACAACATATTTAGAACAAAAGTATCACCATTTGATAGTTGGTTCAAAGCATGTATTGAGTTGACTAGTCAGTACATACAATATATAAGCAATGCCTGTACCTCACAAATAAGATGACATTCCTTAATGCTATCATAATACTGTCAAAAAATAAGTACCTAAGAAAAAAAGGAATCTGGAGAAGCTTGGTAGCTTAGTTTGGAACACCAAATAAACTCTTAGATAGTTTCACAGTCCTCTGACTCTCTACAAAACTGGACTAGAAATAACACAAAACAAATTTCTTTCTGACACAGGTTGGATAAACACACAATAAGAATAGCCTGGATACAGCCAACTTTGGCTGAAACTAAGCATGGAAGTCATACAGAAAAATTAAGGCTAATTGGGTTCTGGAGCTGCTCTGGTTTTGGTGTTTCCATAAAGTTTCTCTTTTTGCTACCATTCTACTTTGCAGCTGGCTTTCCTGCCCAATTCATCAACTTGCTTACCTATTTTTCCCAAGGTGATGGTTTTACCTCCACAGTCTTTCTCCTCTATCCTACTGACATAGAATTATCTGATTTTACAGGTTGAACACCTACCCTGTCCTAAACTGTTGTCCCACACTTCACCTACCAGAGCAACCTTTCTCTGCTAATGCCCTGTCATATGCAGTAGGCATAAAGTTCTTAGACGTAAGTTTCACAAGCCATAGACCAAATTCTGAATCTTCATCAAGAACAAACTATTAAAATCTAATATTTATGACAGCTCCCTACTTTGATGAAGGCCTTTCTAGGCCATCTAGTCAGGCTCCAGCACCATTTTTTTCACACTCAGAGCATATCCACTTGTACAATAAGCAGGGACCTCAGCCCATTCTCAAGACCAGACCCTGCCAGTAATCATGCTGTAAACAAATCAAACTCATGCTATATGACCATCCCAACTAGCCTTCTGAAGGGGGAAAACTCTTGAGCACTGTCAAGCCTTAGCACTCCTGTTCTCATTATCTGAGCAAACTGGACACAGGTAGCACCAAATGGGGTAGATCCTTTCCATCATCAGACATTTTGGGACTGGCTTCTTCCAAGAGTTGTGTGGGTCATTTACACCCGACCTCCCGACTTGATAAAAGCTAGGATGTAAAGCACACAGGATGCAGCTCCAAGGGTTCAGCAAGTCTGTCTCTTCCTCACCTTTCAGTCTAGTTATAGTCTTCACTGCCTAATGAACTAGTGGCGAATTCTGGTATCTACAGACTAATACAACCTCACCTAAGAGTAGGGAAAGCAAAGCATAATAAAGAAAAATTTCATTAGAGCTTTTTCAAGTTGCAATGTCTTTGAAGGGATGGATAAAAAAGGTGGGTTTCAAATTTTATCTAGACTTGGTAAAAAACAATCCCTATTTTTTCAGTGCCTGATGAGTATATTCGAAGGTACCCTCTTTGTCTTCTCCCTCTCCAGAAATCTCAACAAAAACTAAGGAATTGAATCTTGCCCCACTGAAATAACAGCAAGTCTTTCCCCTCATTCTAATCAAGCTAAAACTATGTCCACAAGTCCCCATGTTAAGATTTCTCCCCCCCGAGTACTGCCAACAAAAACTCTTAGCACCAGTGTACACCCATTTTCTGCTACAATCTCTTCTCACTCCCACCATACAGTGACTAATGGATCTGTTCATCCAGGAATCACATTTTTCCATATAATTCAGGGACAGATTCTGCATTCAGAATTCAAAGTAAATGCTGGGAGGTCAGCAAAAAAAAGTGGTGAGCCTCCAAATTAAAAGAACTTTCAAAACTGCAGAGTGCAGTTTTCAAAAGTGACTATATGAGTTAGTACCACATGCCAATGATTTCCAGTGCAATTTCTGCTCTGAAGTTGTACAGGTATTTTTGAAAAATACCACCAGGATGATAATCAAATCTACCTGTGATTGGCTGTGAGACCAAAATCTGGTGACACTAAAATAGCTTTCCATGGAAAAGGGGAAAGGGAAAAAAGGTGGAGGGAAGGGAAAGAAATTCACTTCAGAATCACAAAGTTTTCTTTTAAAAGATGCTATCTCTTTAATGACTACTCACTTTGTGACTTTTGCACAGTATCTTGACCTGCTATAAAAATGTAAAATCATCCTCCATTTTTTGCATTATATTTTGTACTTGAACAAACTCATTGCCATTTATTTGTACTGCAAAGATTTTTTTTATAACATTTTTATTGCTTGGGAAAGCTTAACAAGAAAACACAAAAGTTCTGATTTAAAGATTAAAAATATTGAAGCTTTTACAGCAGGAAGTCTTTAAATTGCTAACCTCCCCACAGTTATCTCTTGCCTACATTCTTTTGCTGACGCTGGGACTACATTTTAAGTAACTGTTGTGATAAGAGGATAACATACCCATGCAAAATTCTGGGTCTCCCCCACCCACAAAAATTTCACACTAAAGTTATTTAAACAAATCAAATTATCCTAAATGGGGGGGGGGGGGGGGGCACATAGGGCTTACACAAGTGGAATTTCAACAACATGATTCACAAAATCATCATGTATCCCCTGAGGCACAATTGCAAAATAGTCCCTGCCATGGCATGTACCAAGAAGCAGTGACATTTTGGCTGAGGTCATGTGCATGGGCTGCTTTAGACCTTTTAAAATTCACACAACCCTGACAGAGAAGGGCTACAGTTCCTTGGAGCTATCTGATCTTTTAGGAGTACTCAGCGGCTGGACAACAGAGCACTGAATTCAACATTCATGGCCAAGAAGATGGAATTTTATAGCAATTATACTAGAATTTTTAAAACAAAGAGAGATGATAGGAGGGACTAAACCCAGGACCTGTCCTTGCAACGGAATCATGATCCATCTTCAGATCTGTGAATCTTGCATTCCTGTAAAACGACATCAGTTCAGTATTAATCCCAGGCACATCCATATCCTGGAACACTCTTCTGGAAAGCAGGTGCCTGGGTTAGAATCTTGTCTTTTTAACACAGTTCCTCAATCCACCTCTTCTATTTTTTGTTCCATCATTCACCCAGCAAGTAAATTACAGTGCAATAGGTGAGTGTCCCATGCCCTCCACACCTCTGAGTCAAAAAGCATAATTTCAGGGTAATAGCAATTATTGTATCACAGTGTTATATACATCCTGGATTCTCACTGCAATAGTAACAAGTGCTACAGTCTCAACAACCTTCTCCGGTAAATTAAGGAAAGCTACCTTGTGTTTGTACACATTTAGTTCTGCACAGGACTAATGCGCGCAGGAACAGCACCCCACTGGCTCGCTCACACCACACGGAGCTGCAGAGCACAGATGCATCAGCTCTCTCCAAGCTAGCCCACAGACCTCTAACCCAGCAGCAGGCAGACATATCCTTATTGCTTTGCAGGAGACCTCTCAAGTTCCACACAACTGCATAAGTTGGTCATACTTTGAGTAACACAGTATTTCAGAGCAAGGTTGTTTCACCTAAACTGAGACCAGAACAAAACTCAAAGATTCTCTATTCTGATCATTTGCACAAAACAAGTCCCTCCATTAATTCTTGCATCAAGCCCAATAGCTTGTGATAGACGGAACATATCTTTCAAACAGGCAAGTCTGCTCAGTGCTAAATTGCTCTGTACGTAGACAAACAGTGGTATAGACACAGCATTCTACAGAGCAAGGAATAATTTAATTTAAAGGACATTAAAAGTAGGAGACAAGCTATTTAAAATACAAGCAAAAGGGACTGCTTATTTAATGAGGAGTAGGAATTTAAATAAAAAGGTTAGAGATAAGGTAAAAATACATTTTAGTAAGAATAATAGGGTTTTTTTTTCAAGTAAACATAAAGTCTGAATAATTACACTAACAGCCACAGATACAAGAAAAGAATGCAGTAAACCTCAAAATGCATAATTAGTCTACCAAATTGCTAAGTGTGTTTTATAAACTGTGTGGCCCTGCAGTGCCAGAATGCTAATCTGACTGATGGTGTAACATACTAATACTAAACATGTTACAAACCAAGCAGGAAACAGACCAGAGAAGAAGATAAATGCCAAATACACACAGAAAAGCTTCAACCTATTTACTTCTTTTCTCCAGTAAGGATTCATTAATTATGGGGAATACAAGGCACATAAACTAGTTTTGGCAATACTGGGGGGGGGGGCAGTAGATGGGAATAACAACATGTGAAAAAGCTGTTGATCAGAACAGCACAGTTCCTTATTATATGGGTCATTTCTGACATTCATCTAAACTAAAAGTTTTCTGTTTATCACCAGCTATTGCCAGATGGACTGAACTGGTAAAAAAGGGACTCCTTCTACTCCAACAATTGCAATGCAAGTCTACAGTTTCATATTCAGTGCTGCTGAAACTAATTTAAACAACACATTTTCCCCTTCCCTCTCTCCTCTTCAGATTGTTCCCAGGTTGCACTACCTATGGACTGCATCTGCACAAACTGAACTGGACTAGAGGACTGAGCTGACTGAAAATAACCACCTACATTCTTTCCCAAAAGACAATGTTTATGGCAGCCCCAAAAAAATGCAACTGGAACTGCAGCTCAAGCTTGGTTAATCATTTTAGTTTTAAAACGCTCAACCATCCCTGTAATGATAAGGTCACAATTCCTCATGCAACAGTGTTTGTTGCTTCTGGATGTTTTCGAGGCCATGTAATGAACTAGCTCTGGACATTAGCCTGTCTGAATAAAACAGCCTTTCCTCTCCTCTCCTGCCACATTTTTAATTTTTTTGCTGGGCACAGGGTGGAGGAGAGAAAAAGGGGAAAAAAATTAACTATTTCACTTGGATCAGATCATTGGGTTGAATAGCTTTTTGGCAGCAAAAACATTTGTTCTAGGACAAGAAAAGGGACAGTGCAGTGGCAGGAACCAGTGGGGAAGATCAGAGCCTGCTCACAGCAGCTGAAGCAGTGGTTTTACAGAATGTGTCATCACTGCCCAGCACCATAAAGCACTTTGAAAGGGTTAGGAATATTTGAATTGCACCATCAGAATCAATTCCTGTCTGATAAGAAATGAAAGAACATCTTTACTCTAGAAATGGATAAATAAATTTGGTGCAACTCTGCATTCTGAATGCATCCATTTTCTAACTTGCATTATAAAAACAGATCTGGGATCCTTCCTCCTGGCATCAGCCATTTTAAATGTCATGGAGTTAAATGATGCCATTAGTTAAAGCTAATGTGAACTGGCCTAGATCCTAGCTAGGGTATATTTTTACTAGGATTGTCATAGTAGATCTGCAAAACAAGCCTGTGTCTCAGGTATGCAAAGCATAACATGGTATATGAGAGTGCTTGAAGAGGAAAGTATGCAGCCTGAGTTTCGTATCGCAGGTCAAGTTTGCTGATATTTCAATTAGAAAATAATCTTTTTAATCAAATCAACTTTTACAGAACATCTTTAAGAAGCTTATGGAAAATGAAACTGTTCAATTCGCAGCAACGATGTTACTGAACCCACTTTGTTACAGAACTTAGCTTAGTACACTCTCAGTACCAAGTTGCACAGTTGCAGCCCATAAATTCACTGGTAAAGCCTCAGTAAACGCAAGGAAAAGTGACAACATTCACCTGGCTCTTTCGTAGCAAAAGCTCTACCAACGTGGAATGAAATCTCATCTTTAATCTCAAACTGTCTTGAAAATTTCTAGGAATCCCATTAAAAGGAGCAAAATCAAACCACACTCATCCATTCTAACTTAGAAACTTGTCTAACTTACAGCAGCAATTTGCAGACTTCTTGATATGGTAATGACCTTCAGCAAATCAATTTTTTTCCAATCCCAAATTGCCATGTTCTCCTGACCTTAAAAGGATCTTGTGACTGCTTGACTTCACAATCTCACATGTGAGACATACGAAGCTATAGAATGCCTTTTTTACCTCCTGTGTCCTGTTTCTATTGAATATCTGGATTGTCATGGACTTTTGCTCCAGATCAAAGGAGAACAGCATTCCACCTAGCATCTGGTCTTTTCAGCAAAACTTCTTTCCTAAACTCATTACTGTCTTCAAAAATTTTAATACCTCTTTTAATTTACTACGAAATCTTGGTACATTTTTCATTTCAATTAAAACAGAAGATGGACAGATTTTCTTGGCCTCCCTCCAGCTATGAATTTCTCATGCACAGTCCACTTGGAACTGAACATCTAATATTGCATTTCAGATGTTTTCTCCATAACTCAGCAAAAGCGCACCAATAAGTGATTTTCTTCTGACACACTTCAATAGATGCCAATAGATCTATCCTTTGGAATTCGCCCAGCAGGGAAATCTACAAACTGTTTTCTCCTTAGTATCAGCAGTTAAAATCAACTATTTCACAATAAAAGCATAGTCTGCAATTTTTTCACATGAACGCTGGCTTGAAAGCACAATTTCCACAACTCCCAGCAGCCTCCGTTTCCTGACAAGAGGGACAGCTTGGCTGCCGAGTGTGTACGCCAGGTGACTGTTCCCTTCTAAACACATTCTCAGGCCCTTCCTTGCATTTTTTCCACACTCCTAGAAAAGTTGCATATTTGTTCTCTTCTAGGACACATTATACCATAACAGAAAACACCAACCAATCCTTAGAGAACAGCACTCAGTCATATTATACTACTGAAGAAAATAAAAAGGATACATACACGTTCTGGAGGAAGAATGCCAACATTTCTACAACTAGGAAGAGCAGTGGTTCGGTGCTCTTTTAACCCCTTGGAAAAGTATAGTTAAATGCAGGATAACAGATCTTAAGAAACTTAAGAAACTAATTATATGATAAAAGATTAATAAAATCAAAGTAGTAGTTGTCTCATACTCATAAGCTTTAATACTACAAGAAAAGTAAGGTCTGAAGGAAAAGATATGTTTAATGACAACACCTGATACAGATAGAATGAAGTATTATTAGTATTTCTGTCAAAGGAAAATTCAGCTGGTAATTATAATGGTTTATGAGTGTCTTCTGATGTTGACGGTTCCACCAATGGCTAAAACATATCACACGGCCCTCCAGCCAAAAGCTTTCACTGTATTAGCTACTGTTTTGTCTCTCATGGACATAATTAACTTCTCATAATTAAAATAAAATTTAGATATAATTTCTCTCACTTTAATGCCCTCTGTTTTGCTTCCTCTTATATGATTTAGTGAGAGGATTATGCCCAAGAAAACTTGCCTGTTTTTCCCAGCTTTCTCAGTATCGGGTTTAGGTGGCAATGGGGGGGCTGCAGGGAAGCCTCTGTGAGGAGAGGAGAGGCCGGGGCTGCCCTGTGCCGGACACGGCCGGTTCCAGCCGGCACCAACAGACCCACTGCAAGGCACTGCTGAGCCCTCAGCCATGACGGCAGCACCTCAGGGAAAGCATGTTTAAAAAAGGGCAAAATGCTGCACAGGGGAGTGAGAATGAGGAAAAAAGAAGTGTGAGAAATAATCCTGTGAACACCGAGGTGGGATAAGGAGGGGAGGAGGTGCCTTAGGCACTGGAGCAGACATTCCCCTGCAGCCCGTGGAAGAGACCCTGGTGGAGCAGGTATCCACTCTGCAGCCTGTGCAGGACTCTACGCCACAGCAGGTGGATATGTCCTGAAGGAACTGCAGCCTGTGGAGGACTCATGCTGGAGCAGGTGGATATGTCCTGAAGGAACTGCAGCCTGTGGAGGACTCATGCTGGAGCAGGCTTATCCTGAGGGACTGCAGCCCATAGAGAGGACCCACATGGGAGCTGTTCTGGAAGGACTGCAGCCCATGCAGGGACCCAACACTGAAGCGGGGGAAAGTGTGAGGAGGAAGAAGCAGCAGAGAGGAACGGTTATGCACTGACTGCAACTCCATTCCTCATCCCCCCCGTGCCACTCACAGCAGGGAGGAAGTAGAGGAGATGGGAATGAAGGAGTGAAGTTGAGCCTGGGAAGAAGGAAGGGGGGGGGGGAAGGTGTTTTTGTCTTTGTTTCTCACCATCCAACTCTATTTTTAATTGGCAATACATTCAATTCATTTTCCCCAAGTCAAGCCTGTTTTGCACCTGATGGCAACTGGTAAGTGATCTCCGTGTCTTTCGCTCAACCCAAGAGACTTTTCATCTTGTTTTCTCCCCCCACTATCCTGTTGAGGGGAGGGAGTGAGAGAACAACTCGGTGGATATCTGGCAGCCCACGAAGGGCAACCATAGTCTAATAAAAATATTCTTTCTTGTCAAATTCAAGTAACATGAAAGAATAATTGAAAACACTAAAACAATTCTACAAAGGAGATTTACTTTCGACTCATGCATTGCTGTACTGTCTTTTTAAATATTTTCTTCAGCTAGCCCAGATCCCACCTAGCCCTGTCAGATTTGGATAATTTTTATGTGCTTTTCACTGCATGAAGGTGCCCGTGACAGAGAAGATAAACCTCATGCCAACGAAGCAGACCTTAAATAGAGACATTGGACTCAGAGTCACATGGGAAAAATTTCAGTGAAGTTGGGAGACAGCCCGAGAGAAGGGGAAATTGTAGGTCATCCTTCTGTATGGAAGGCAAGACAGAAGCAAGGAAGAGACAGGGACACATAAAAGATGCAGTAATGGAATTAGGTCCTTTGGATAGTTCCTACCATGGGATAAAATCCTGATGAGTCTCTCTGTCAGGCTACACTGATTACAAGAGTATAAACTGGAGGAAGACATAACATGGACAGAAAACCAAAATCAAGATGTGGAAGGAAATAGCTTTAAAAAAATCCTAAATCTTCAATTCTTTTCAAGTCTGATCAACATCTCTGTATTATTTGTACTAGTTCCTTCAGTATAAAATTCTCAATTCTTCCAAAAAGTACTCTGTTGGCTATTTTGCAGCTGTTTGTGTCAGGACATATTTTGAATCACAGTTTGAAATCAATAAAGAAACTTCACAGACAGTTTGGCCATACTACTCAAAATATACCAGTCAAACTAAGTCACAATTTTCTTCATATTTTCAGGTTGGATCCAGTTCACTTGGCTTTGTTTTTAAACCAGCCAGTTAAAGATCAATTTTTTTTTCTTTTTCTGCTTTCCCTTAATATTTCCCTTTCAACACTCCTGAAAATGCTTGTCTTTCAGACATCTGTCCTAAATTTGCCATTGTAAATAGTGAGACAAAGAATGCATTTCATTTCTTCAACAATGTCAAGCTCTTCAGTGTCTGAATGATTCTTGCCATCTGTTGGAGACCACTGCTTTCTTCTCCCCAGAATCTCTCTTATTCTGGATGCAGTGGAAATTACTCTTCATATGATTTAACTTCCCATGTAATTACATTTCCTTCATTTTTCCATCTTTACCTTCCCTTCACTTTCTCTATTACAATGTCAGCTTCATTCTGTAATTTCTACAATCTTGTATTGTCAATACAGCTCTTATTTTCAGATAGAGTTTGTATGTCCCTATTTATATCCTTTCTCCCCTACCCAAGACATAAAAATCATTATTTATAATGAGTGCAGATTACCTTTCAATAATGAGTGCAATTATAATGAATGCAATTTACCTTTCAACACATCCCACCTTGCTTGTGTTTCTTTGTTATTTTCTTCTACTTCAATTTCATCCAACTTTTCTGCACTTAAAGGCTTATGGTTTAGATAAGATTTTTAAAAAATTTTTACACAAGAATTTTAAAAATATGAGGGTGTAAGCTATTCAAATATATATCATTTGTGCCTATTTTAAAATTTATAGTAACGGGGGGGTGGGAGGGTGTTGCATTATTATCTTAGGCCTAAAGAACCATTACACTTTTATGTCACTTACCCCTCTGTTCCATTTTTTCCCTCATGGAATGCTGAAACACTTAGAATACAAATACTGCAGATGCATTTTTATCTAAATAACATACTAAACAGTTGTTGTAACCAGGGTACCTAGTCATCCTTCCAAAATTAAACCTATCTAAATTAGAGAAGAACATTTGCTTTATAAGCAGTTCAAAATTATGTTAATGAAAACATTACAAATAAAAAGAATGTTCTTAACTTTATTTGCCTATATATTTTGAAGCACTAAACTGAGTATTTGAGACTGCCATATCAAGATTTAACCTCTTTCATTGGATATCCAATATGAGACATCCAGTTCTGAAAGGCATTGAACATCCACAATGCACAAAGTCTTAAATTAAAGCTTAATCTAATTAGAGGTGCACTACTCTAATAAGCATTAGTTGGATGCCTCAAATCAGAGGTCACAGGTTTGGGAAAAGTTGCAGAGCCTCTCTGTCAGACCATGGGTAATTAAGGGAATTCCTAAGTTTAGAGCTGTGCTCAAGATCCTGATAAGAAACTGCTTAAACTCTTCATATCCCTGCATGTGGGGATAAAAAAGTAGCCATAGAATAAATGGACAATTTTTTTCAGAACTAGTAAGCATCAGCAGACCCCATTCAAATCAACAGCAGAGTTAGGTGCCAACCACTTTTTGAAAAGCACTGACTTTTGCGTATTTGGAATTTCAATCTTGAGGCTAGATAGCTTCTCTACAGAGCATCTTTCAAGCATGTGCTGAAGTGTTTTCTGAATAGGGATGAATTTAGCATATGCTCAAGTTTTGTTCTAAATAGTTTTAAATGTGTCACTCTCTTATGGAAAAATAAAAAGCCTGCTAAAAAGATGTCTGTAAATGAAGCAGGTTCCAAATTCTTCATGACAAGGAAAGTGGCGTGAAAGAAATTAAAGTAACACAATGAATTAAGAACAGCTGCACGCCATTTACTCATCTCTGGTTCCTGCCAGTATTCTCTTCAATTGGACATATTCCTTTTGTATCTATTGAGGTACATTCGCACAAAATCAAAACAATACTTCAAACTTCCACTCAAACTGATGCCTAAGAAGGAATATCATGTATATAATACATGTCACCTGCCTCTGATTAGCTCAAAACTTCTGTTAAGAAAATAGACACAATTCACTTCTGCAACTTTATTAAATAAGTAAAGTATTTCAGGATATCTGGATAGGAGTAATTTTAAGAGTGATTCCATGCAAAAAAAGAAGTTGTAGTCAATAAGAAGCTTATTTTATAAGAATCTTATGGTTCAAAAGCATTTATTTCTTAAGTTTCAGGCTTTAGAAGTTTTATTAACAGCTCCTGTGTAATCAATGCATTTGGTGCTTCCATCCTGATGTATAGCAACCCAAGTATGTAAATAATAGGACAAATAATACAAATACAGTCAAGAAATGCTTTCTTAGAGCAAAAGTTCTCAAGCATTTTCATAATAGAGGCCACATCTTTATGGATTTTCACACACACCTCCTTTTCCCCCAGCTGTTATTTCTCATGCCATATCGCAATTCCATAACATCCCTAAGGCAGTTACAGCAGTTGCTTTCTTCCTGCTAAAACAATGTACTGGGGGATTATGTCACTGTGATGGTTTACGTTTACAATCTCACCCCAGCTACTTACCAAATAGCCCAAAGGTTTCTTCACTGATGTACACCAGGCGATATTTTCCATTGTCTTACAACTAAAACCAAGGTGCTCTTACATGACTAAAGCATTCCTTTATTATATATTCACTTTCTTAAAAAGTAGCATAAAAACCTAAAGTTTCAGGGTTAAAATTAATCTCTAATTTTTAAAGATGGAGATTTACTGAGGCATAAATTATTGTACAGGTATCCTTCTCTAACCTGATGCCAACCTGTGATACCACACATGTTATTTGCCAAAAGAAGCGTTCAGTTTGTTGAAGAAATGCTAAAACTATAGGGGGTTGCTCTATCACAAGCAAATAAGAGGGAGAGATTCTCCCCATCTTAGGTTGTTATGGTGATTATATTGGTCACTCTAATGAGCAAGTCAACAGAAGTGACTGTGGATGGAGAAAATATTTTAGAGCCATACCAGATTGCTTAGAACCTTAATCGTGATTCCTGACCCATCCAGTTTGACTCTTTATTCATTAGATCACTGAAACTCAAATATCTACAAACTTATTCCCACACTCCATACATTTCATGGTCTGATGTAGCTTTATTGCTAAATTGTCCCTTTTACACCATAGCAAAGTTGTTAGGTCATTTATTGTCTAAAACATGAAGATTTGTCAAAAGATTTCACAAGTTTAATTTTAGCAAACTGTTTCTGCTATAAAACATGTTAGATGTCACAAAAAAGAGAGTACTCTTTCAATGCTTTGAAACAAGGTCTTGTCAGTGAGGACTCACACTGGAACAGGCTTATCCTGAGGGACTGCAGCCTATAGAGAGGACCCACACGGGAGCTGTTCTGGAAGGACTGCAGACAGTAGGAGGGACCCCAGGCTGGGGCAGGGAAGTGGTGTGAGGAAGAAGCAGCAGAGAGGAACTGTTATGGACTGACTACAACCCCCATTCCCCATCCCCCATGTGCTGCTCACAGCAGGGAAGAGGTACAGGAGATGGGAATGAAGGAGTGAAGTTGAGCCTGGGAAGAAGGAAGGGGTGGGGGGAAGGTGTTTTTGTCTTTGTTTCTTACCATCCAACTCTATTTTTAATTGGCAATACATTCAATTCATTTTCCCCAAGTCAAGCCTGTTTTGCACCTGATGGCAACTGGTTAGTGATCTCCCTGTCTTTTGCTCAACCCAAGAGATTTTTCATGTTGTTTTCTCCCCCACTGTCCTGTTGAGGGGAGGGAGTAAGAGAGCAGCTGGGTGGGCATCTGGCAGCCAGCCAAGGTCAATCCACAACAATACTGTCCAGTTAGCTTAAGTATCTACTTTGAGAATAAAAGGATTTGTGTCATGATAGACTCTATGTTAAGTAGAATTAATATGTAAAACTAGTTATTACCCATAAGTTATGTAAAGATAGTAGAAAATGCTAGATAACTTAGTTTCGAAGATTTTTTGTCACTGGTAGGTAAGTAAATCCTCCATATCTGTGCTGAAGTGTACCAAAGCTTTACTGTGTATGATGTAAGAGCACAGAAAAAACCAGAACAAGATGGGTCATCCTCTTTATCTTTAGAAAGTATGTACATCATTAAACAGCTGGGACAGTGCAAGATGTCTTTAAAGCTACTAGGTCTGTAAGATCTTTTGCTCAAAATGAGATAACTCTTTTAAACTGCTGAAAGAAGACTCTATTTGCCTATTTGCATGTAAGTTTGGGTTGTTAAATAATTGTGTTGGGCTGGACTCCATTAAAAATGCTAAAAATACCACAACCAACATTGATAACATACACTTTAAGTTCCTGATGCCTCTGAAAATTAAAATCGAAGTCAAGCTAAATGAGCTTATTCAGCACATCGTTTGTAGGCTTCCTTCTATAAGAACTAACCTATGGTTAATTCCAGTTTGACATTCAAAGCATTTTGCTTTGAGTCATCTAAAGTGTTTTGAAAACCAAATTTCAGAGAAAAAAATTTCCACAAATTTTGTAACATCCACACTGATTTGATCTAAAGGAACCTTTTGCTTTTCTAGAACTGCAAAAACAAAAATAGATTAATTCCCAGCTAGCATAGGAACAAGTTCATCAGTGATAGAATCATCACTTCTATGACACTTCTCATTTCCTTTGCAACTGACAAATTATTTAGTTGTACCATGGAAATAGAAAGCTTGTACCTAAAAGTACCATTAAGCACTCAGGAAGTGAAGGAAAAGACAATGGGAATACCTAACTCTACGCTTTGTTGTAAAAGCACAATATTACAAACAACTGTCAACAGCAGGGTCCCCATTTCTCTGTTCAGTCTCTGTTGACAAGACCGAAATGTCGTTGAGGAGCTGACAAATATTTCTGTCTCAAGACTGCTACTACTGTCAATAATTTTTTGGTAAACACTGTGTCTGTAGCCAAGGCAAAAGAAAAAGTGTGTACAAACGGCAATACCTCCAGTACCAAAATCCAAAAATGATGAAGGGATGGAAAACAATGTAAAAAAGCTTCCCTTCAATCTGTGAAAAATAAAAATGTCTCCTTTGCTAGAACTGAGATCCTCTACACTACACTGCAAAATGGAAACAAGGATTAAGAAGCCCTTAAGTAAAAGCACTAATAGCTTTTATTTTAGGTGATTACGGGCATAAATGATCCTGCAGATTTTGGGAAAGCTGGTTTATCAGAAGCACTTTACACATGAAAGGTAATGTCTTGATCCCTAAAGAAAAGCTTAACAGGAGTGCCTTTATACAGCCTCAATACAGCACAAAGACATAACCTCAAGAGGAGAAGTATTAAGTTTGTTGCATTTACATGTGGGTAGACATTTGACAAACTCATCTCTCCTGAGGGCTCACACTCATGCTTCAGTAACAGCCATGGTAGCCTAAAGATATAAGCAAGGTATTGTCAAAGTAAGTTTCTAACAGAAGGTCGTGACTTTTCTTAGGTCAACTGACAGTCAGAAAAACATTTCACAAGACAACTGAACTGATGCAACGACGCAATACTGCTTCTTCTCAACCATGTCCGCTTGCCATTTCCTTTAAAACAACTTTGGTGCCAAAGCAGCCAAGAGCTAACTTAGCCAGTGTTAGAGCCGAGTCAGCTCATTGAGGAGACAGCAAATACCAGTGCATAAAAAGAAGCGTACAGCACTGTATGGCTCTGAGCAAAGGGAATGGGGACACCTTCTCAGCACCGCTAACCTCTAAATGAAGCACAGCTGACTCATAATAGCTTATGTGGGAAGAGGGAAACAAGCTTTTGAACAGCAAACCCCATCTGCAGATCTGAAATAGAAGTCAAACTCCAAGACTAGCTGAAACAATTGCTCTGCATTTAACTTTGTTCAGCTAATGAATTATACAATTTGAAAGGAATGAGTGATTCTCAACTCCCCCTTGTGCTCCACAGGTACCAAAAGGAGAGGTGATAAGGCTACTGACCACCTGCAGTAGAGAGAAAAACAATTCATTATCTCCCAGGTCACAGAGAGGGGATTAGCCATGAGGGAAATAGAACTCATATTTTAGATCAGAGTTGAAGTGTTATCATAATTTTTTTTAAGGCAATCTGTACCAGCTGCTGTACAGAGAACACCACATCCAGTCTGCACCACATAAAGTCTGCACCAGACACTTCTTGCTCAGAGCTTAATGCAGTCATAAATTCTAACTCAGTTATTCTCCTGACCAAAGAATATTGCAGAAGGCTGGACTCTTCATCAAGCCACCTCATTTTTTGGAGCCCCACTTCTTTCACCAAGGTGCTTCCAGATGCTGCCGTTTTTGGCTGAGGCACATACTTGCTTCTATAATCCCTTGGGCAGGCACAGCTGAAAGCAGGTAAGCTCATTAGCCAAAGCTGAGGCTGAACACCTACCCCCCATGAGGTGTGAGCTGGCCTGTATTCCAGATCTGGTATTTTGATTAGTCATTTCCTAATTCTAGGATTCTTTAGTGAAATTGGAGACATATTTCTAAGAACCTACCGTTAAATAAACAAAAGGCACAACATGAAATTAATTTTAGGATTAGATCTATAATTAGAGACTGTTTTCCATAGCATATTAGGTTGGACAGGATTTTGCTATCTTTTTGAAACATGCATGACTTTAGTACACTTTATAGGCTTTGTTAAAAAAAAAAAGGGGGGATAAAAAAATGGTAGCTTCCACAGGATCCACGCAGGTTGGTTGTTTTTGGTTTTTTTTCACAAATGTGTTTTCAATAGGTGAAAATGAATGCTAGCTTGATTGACAACATTTAATTATGCACCAATACTGTAACGTTCAAAACAAAACAAAAAACCACAGTGCTTTGTAAAAGACTGAGATCGTCAACAGGCTATGAATAGGTCAGCATAGAAATGGGCTGTGCCTGAGCTGTCCCAGTTGTCTCTGGTTAATTACCTGTCTAGAATAGCCAAATTACTCTTCTGATCTGTTCAGTAAGAAACTAGGATCCTTTTTTCCCAGTATATCTCACAATGCTAACTTATGCCCACCTCACTTTCAGACAAAATTAACACAGCAAACCCCTCCCTATGAAATCTGTCCAGAAACTAAGGGCAGAATACAGCACCACACTTGCTAAGCAGAACACTGCAAGTACATAAAACCTATGCTTTGCAAACTGCACTTTCCTGCTTGGCAGTTTGTAGGTGAGCTTAAGATCCGGGTGTTGATCTTTAAAGCCCTGGCTAACTAAGGACTGATCAGTCTAACAAATTATTGTTTTCCCTATGGAAAATTCCCACAACTGAAGTCAGTTTTTCAGAGGTATGTATGTGTTTGTTTCATTATGGCACAGATGATAGTCATTATCTGTAAAAGATCATTTGCTTTAGCCAGAAATACTGCAGCCTAGATCTTC
Organism: Ciconia boyciana; assembly: GCF_034638445.1. Classification (NCBI taxonomy): domain Eukaryota; kingdom Metazoa; phylum Chordata; class Aves; order Ciconiiformes; family Ciconiidae; genus Ciconia; species Ciconia boyciana. Next base: position 29,678,913 of record NC_132938.1, read on the forward strand.
TGAATTTGATAGTACATTTGGCAAAATATATGTTACAGAAAATGATATACAACTTCCTGGGCCCTTTCCTTATTGTGAGTGGCTGCTGCTGACCCTCCTGTCTATATCACTGGAATTTTCTTTTGAGCATCATATTTTTAAAGTATTCAGTGGTGGCCTAATTCTGTTTCTACCACTACAGTCCAAATGCTTCTGTTCACAGACAAGCCTAGCTACCTACATTAATGGAGTTATTCCTTAGAGTTCCAGTTACACTATTTGATTGTTGTGCAAACAAAGAAGAATGTTGACAAACTTCCACAGCCTGAGCAATTACAGGTCCAAAACCACCCTGTTTTTTAATGTGTAAAAGGATCAGATTAATATACAGGTGTTTAAGAGCTTAACGTAACTATGATGAAGTTTTCTATAACTGTATGTCAGCTCAGATCGCATTTAAATCTTATGAAAATGATGCTTGCATGTTGCTTGTGCAAACTGAGATTTTTAAATCCTCATACTTCAATTGCTCTTCCCAGAATGGAAAGTCATGGTACTTCAAATCATGGTACTCATTATGTTGTTCTTGAATTTCACATGATTGCAAAAGATGACAGTGACTGTAAATCACTTTCTGTTGTATCAATAATTTGACCTTCCAGTTTTTGGACAAGAGTTTAGATCTTACCATTTTATATTAATGATGGCTCTATACCCACACCCAGCTGCACTCTATCTATTACAATCCATAACAGACCATGCAGAAGCATAAAGCAGATCAACTTTAATAAAACATAAAATCACATGCTGCTACCAGATGTAAGGTGTACCTTTGTAAAGAAAGTGATCAATCACAATATAGATCAAAACATGTATTAACATCATATTTTTGTTGAAGTAACCACACAAATAATTTTTAAAATAGTTTCAGAGAAGCTGATGGGTCTGAAAAGGAAGTCAGTAGCTGCAATTCTCAGCAATTATCTTAAGATACACCCTGTTTCATTGTTCCCATCCTTGAAAGCTTCAGCACAGGCTAGCCATATGACTTCTTGCTTAGCCTCTTGGTCAGTTCATGGTTCAATTTTGACAACAAACATCTCTTTAAACTATAAGCAACAAAGTGTAAAAAGCCATAATGGATGCATAAAAGGCATAAAGCTGAAGAGACTTCTGTTCTTTAAAGTTTTAAAGGTACACACATGCATAACTCTAGAAGCACACACGTCATTTAAAGACTAGAACAAAGCTGACTTTGTAGTTATTTCCAAGGAGGGAATCTTCCACTCTAAAGTAAACCATGCTGCTGAAAGGCCAAAGAGTAAAGATACATGGAATTGCAAGGAGGATGTGATAGTTACTCATAGTACTTATTACAGTATTAATCCCAACAGATACTTGAAGTCTGTTAGATATCTTACACTATCTTACATTGTTTCATCAGATTGCATTTGGACAGATGATAATCTACAAACAAAATAGTTGCAGTAAGGAGCCATGAATTTATTAAAGGGAATTGAAATCACAAGCTTAGCTAGAGGTAAAGGTATTAAAGTGTTAGCAACCTCATTACAATTCTCACACAAGTATTTGAAGTTTTTGGCAAACTTACAGTTATCCGAGAGCAGCAATGCACCAGGTGATAAAAGCTAGTAAGCTTTTTCATCCTTATAAACATAAGTTGTAATGAAAAATCTCTCTATATTCTATATAGAGAGTAATGACTTTTAAAAATCTTTTGGATTCCAGCTAATACATCTTATATGTCAGAAACTTAATGGTTTCCTTGCCAAGCTATGCCCATGCACCCATATGAAACGGCAATGGTAGAATAGGCAATCTGATGAAAACCAGGTTCTTGCTATTGAATTTAGTGAAAATTCACCATGTGTTTCTCTCTTAAGTCACTAATTTTGCCATGTCAACTGCAAATTTAATTTTAAATTTCTGCTAGACAAGAAAACCTGAATGGCTCTAGTGATTATTTTGACTAGTGAAAAAAATGCATTTTTTAATGAGGAATGCATTGCCAAGATTTCAGGGCAGCTTTTTTCCCTTTGTTTCTTTAATTTTGAGAGAAAATGTATAGAGGTATAGGTGAGATAAAGAAACAGAAGCTACTGCTGGAAGAGAAAACACTCTCAAGCATGAACTCAAGCCCCAACAAAATTAATAGTTACCATATTAGTCTACTCATGCTTGCATTTGCCTGAAAAAAACACAGCTCAGTGGCTAAACTCCTGGGCTGGGATTTAAGAGACCATTGTTTATGTTCTTCTATGCCAATCTGAAAAAACAAAACCATTTTCCCTTCAGGAGAAAATCATGTTTTAACGCTTTGAATTTTTTTTGAGGACAAGAATACCCCTGAAGATCTACCATGGGTCTATTGTTGCTATTACTCCTTACATAATTGGGTCTATTCCAACTTGTATGAGTAATTAAACATGAATTGAGCTAGAAGACAAAGTGATTTATTAGATCACTGCTTGAGATACTGGGGATTAGGGAGATGCAAGCCTATGGTCTGACTTGGGTTGCAGTTACTGGATACCTTAGCCTCAGTAGAAAAAAATGTCTTTAGTATGAGCAGCCCAAGGCAGGGAGAAAGAGGCAGGGAATTTGTTGTTTCTGTGCCACGTGATATATCCCGTCCAGCTATCCCCACAGTGGTTCTCATATTGCTCTTTTCTACCAAACAGAAAGCTGGGCCAGACTAGTTCTCTGTAGTGGCAGAGTGTAGCAGTGGCAGAACACCAAATGCAAAGTAAAAAATGCTGGGTAGAGATAAAGAGATTTATTTAATGTATAAATTAAATATAGTAAAATCACAATAGCGAGGATTAGGATAACCTCTAGGCTGGGCAGGGGATTGCAAACAAATTAAATTGCTCAAAGATGTGCATGAAATGTGAAAAGACCCAAGGGTCCTCTGCATAATATTTGTTATTTAGGAAAAGAGTAAAAGATGCAAACAAGCAAACATAAATGCTATGCTTTTTGAAATGCTTAACAAGTCCTCTGAAACACTGACTCGCTTCTGCAAAGGCACTCTTCCACTTCATTCTTCCAAACAACCGTTTAGGGCTCGGGGTTTTTTCACCCTCCTGCACCCTGGTGCAAGCGCAGGGAAGAGCTGAACAGGAACCACATCCACGTCCATCTGGGACACCTGCCTTTTCGTAGCGCTCTGTCAAGTACCTTCAGAATAACCTACACCTGGAAAAAACACGTCCCTTATTTCCATCCACCTTGCTCTTCACTCAGTTCTTACCCTAATGAGAGGTCTAGAGGCCCAGTGCTCCTCCTGGACTCCCCAGTACAGCCCGGAGCCGTGCAGCCAGGCTGTTCCTCAGCCGAAGGCCTCTGCAGACCACCTCTGCCACCACCAGCGCCACCTCCCACTAGCACACGGGGGTACCTCCCTTTCCTCCGCAGCTGCCCCTGCCGTCCCCTCGACGCCGATGAGCCTGTGCCTCTGTTCCCCGCCCCGGGTGCCCCGGTCCTCCCCGGGCGCGCCCTCGCCCCGCTCCCGCCCCCCGCGGGGCTCGGGGCCGCGCCGGGGCCGCCGGCAGCGGCGGCAGCGCCCTCTCGTGGCCGGAGCGCAGCCCCCGGGGCGGCGGCGGCGGCGGCGGCGGCGCGGCCGGAGAATCGGGGCTGAAGCAGGCGTTGCTCGGCGGCAATCACAAGCCGCAGGCACCGTTTCGGGCACCACAGAGACCCGCTGCGGCTTCTGGGGCTGGGCTGAGGAGCGGGTCTTGCTCTCTCAGCTCCTCACAGCGTTGGAGCCCGCTGGGGTGGGGGGTGATGCCAAGCACAGAAAGGTATGGCAGAAGATGGAGCTTGGGCGTGTTACTTTTCATGTTAGGATCTGAACACTGTCACAGTTCTCCACTGAAACTTTTTCTGTGAAATGGCAGAGGGGTTACTAGACTGTCTGCTAGGAGGGAAGTATGACAGGCTTGGCACAGAAGAAAAAAGGGTTATTAAATATACGTATGCATAAACATCAGTGAGTGGAAGAAACACAATCAGATACTAATACCTCTTGTCCCAGTGCATATTCCATTAGTTTACAGGATGTTTTTCTAGGAAGAATGTCAACCCTCACTCTCTCTCCTTCTTCCTGTCTCCCCAAATCAGCAGTATTACAAAACAAGGAGTCTGCTTCATTTGAAATGAAAACATGCCGCTCAATCTCATACACTTGAGATCTCTCCTGGTTAGTCTCCCACTTCACTGCCTAACTGCAGCCTACTTTTGTTTCAAAGAGAAAAAAGTACCAATAAAATTGTACTGATATTTATTTTGCCAAAACATCCTTCATTCTTTAAGATAATTACTATTTAGTATATGGTTCTTTTTCTGTTAAGCATTGATTGACAGATGAACAGCATATTATTGCATATACTTCTAAATTCCATGAATATACACTACTGAACCTATTGATTCACCTAAGACTCCCTTCCTGATGTTTTTGCTATCATCAGAAAACTCTCCAATGAACCATCCTAGTGACTTAGGACCATGGCCCATGCCTTCAGAAAACATTTAAACATGAAGTCACACAAACTCAAATCCCTCAACAGGAAAAACGTATTCCTTCACTTGCTTTCCAACAGAGAGGTAACACAGGATACATTTAACTCAGAAGCTGGCCTTTGGTGGGGGCCAGCATTATATGTTCAAGAAAAATTCTAAGAATTTAGGGCAAATACAAGGAACAACCACCTAGGAGTATAACAACTTCTGGCAACCTAAAATCTTGAGCCTTCACAAGTCAGAGGTTGCCACTGGACTATTGTGTTTAAAAGCTCCCAACAGACCAAACCCTCATGAAGTTCTCCAAGCATTTTCATCTTTCTGGTTTTCTCATCATCCTATGGCAATGAGTTCCATGATGTCTCTTTTTTTTTTGTTTTAACTTACTGTCTGATAATTAAAAAAAAAAAAAAGGGCACCTGAGATATAATGAAAATCAGTGAGTAACTGTTGCCTGTTCTATTTCTCCAGGACACTCAAAATGGTATGGATATCTACCACAACCACTTACCTCTCAGCCAACTGTTTTCCAGGAGGAAAACAGTGTCTTCCTCCTGTTTAGTGCCTCCTCACATCTAAGCCATTCCATGTCTCTACTGGTCTGGTTGCCTGCTATTTGCCTTTTCCGATTCTACTATTATCTGTCTGAACTTATACACTGATGTAATGAGATTTTTCATTTTGTTCTTCGCAGACTTCATGACGATACCTAACACCCTGTTTGCCTTCTTGACAGTCATGGAGCCAGAATGCTGTCTGCAGCAAACCGTCAGGTCTTTTTTTTTAGTGGCGAAGCTAGCTGAGAGTCCAGCATTGTATTACATAGAGTTAGGGTTGTTCCCCACTCTCCAGCATTCTTTTGCACCTATTGGCACAAAGTCATCTAACCATTTCATCAGTCACTCTCTCCACTATGAGACTGTTACATGATTCCCAGCTATGCATCTTAGACAGATAACTCTGTATTAGCAGAAATGTTGTTACTTGACTATTCACTGCTTTCCCAGATCAGAAAACCCTGTAAGACTCCATCAGAAACGTTCTTCACTGTGGAGCCTAACCATTCATTCTTATTTTTCCTTCTGTCTTCTAATGAGCAATTAGTCTGTGAGAAGAGTGTCTTTAAGACTTCTCAGTGAAGAGTCTTGTTAACAGCATTTTGAAAAGCCAAGTATGTTGTATTAACTAGCATTTTCACTGACTCTTTCAAAGAACTTTCTGATAGACTTGTGAGGCATTGTTTCCCCTTGTAAAATGAAAATAAACTTCTTCATCTCTTCCTTATTGTATCATGCATTTCCATTTACCCACTAATCTATTCTTTACTAGAATTTCTGCCAAAGAGCTTCCTTCTGCTTCAAGGACTTTTTAAATAATTGATGTCATATGTGCCAAATTTCATTCCTCTCCAGTTAGTAACTCAGCAATGTCTTACTTGTGTTATTTTAAAGTCTTGAGTGTATACCATATGGTCACAATGTTTATCATTTCTCTTATTAATGTGTTCTAATGTCTTTTATTGAACCTGTGGTTCACCAATAAAGCAAATCCTGTGCTAGGGATACTAACAGCAGACCAAAAATATTACAGCCACATGAATGCCAGTTCAAGTGTATTTAGAGAATTTTGTCTGGTTGGTTTTGCACTGGCAGTCTCTATGTTGTATGACGTATCATTTGTCTTTTAACACCCTGCATAAAACCAGCATAAAGTCCAAGTTATACATGCTTACTAAATCATCAGAAATGCATTCACCTCCCCACACTCGAACCAGATGAAACTCGTACTGATGGATGATCTGCTAGTGTGCCTTGATGATGATGGAACATCAGCCTCACACTTCATTTGGAGATTAATTTCCTTATAAGATACGCCCAAAAAGCTCAAACTTCCATTTTACATGGGTTCAAAAGTGATTACATAAATTCATAGGAGAACCCTCATCAGGAGTCACTGCAGATCACTGGAATGTGCTACCATATAATGTTGAAGTGTCTCTGTATGCTAGCCCTAGTTTATCCTTCTTCAGCCATGTGCTAATGGTCGCAGTTGGATCCAGACACTGAGCAAGAGAGACTTAATTTGATCTACTACCACCATTCCCATGTGGTCATTAAGTTTTACTTGTCGCAAAAAATCCTTTTTACTCCAAAAGGCTATTCCAGTCTCACTATTCCAAAACTTACTTATATCTCATCTCCCAGCTACTCCCCACCTCCCTGCACATCAGAATACATAAGAACTTCCTGTGGACATCAGACCATGTTCTGTGTTACCTTAGAGTTGTCTCCAAGACGCAAAGCTTAGTGGGAAAGGAGAGATCAAAGAGACCGAGGACAAGTGTAAGGATTTAATTCACAAAGGCCAGGACAAGCGAGGTAGTGAGGAGCTCTGGACTTGACAAAATCCCCTGCTTTCTAGTCTTCCATGCCATGGACAGACATGGGAACACATAGTTACTCTGAGACCAAATTCTTCTGGATCCTCAAAATGTATATACATTTTTAATGTATCTACACACAGAATTAAGGCAACGTCCACATGAATACAGATAAGCAAAACACTTGAAAGTGGAATCAAAGACTGAGAGGTTATTGGTTAGTAACGTACTAGCTCCTGATGTTTCTGATAGGGGAGAAAAACCTAACTTGAAGTATCTCAGTTTGGGATGGGGTTTTTTTGTTATTGTTTTTGTTTTTTAAAGAAACCTGTGGTATTTTAAATTTGCCTTTAAAATTCTTTTGTCCTTTTCTTTTTACACAGAAGAAACTACCTCACAGTAGAATCCCAAGTAGTCATGCCTACTGAATATACACGCAGTCATACTGCTGTTGGAATGAACTGCACTTACCAGAATAGAGCACATACTTACAAATTTCTTCATAGGCTACAAGTGCCTTTCTATATAATACCAAACCCCAAATATTTGAAAATTTAGAAATCCAGACCTAAGGTTGTCCTGAGCCACTGTAGCACTGTCGCTGCATCAACATCCTAGGAGGAAAAGATATCACCTCCCATACACACACATACGCATATTACATCCATCTCAAAAGAGTTCATTCCAACATGACAAGAAAAGGGAAAAAAGTTTTACACTGTTTCATCTATATTTCCTGGAATTCCAGGTATCTCAAATATGATGACTAGGCAGATGAATACAAATACAAACACAGAATCTTACACAATATATCTATACTGTATCTATACAGTTACTAAGACTGCAATGCAAAGACACCATCTTCTAGAATAGGAACAGTTAGACCCCACAACACATCAAAGAAGACCTAGCTAAGAAAAACAGGCAGTATATTGCCCTACAGTTTTGCTCAACATTAATCATCAGGCCACTAACTTTGAGGTGTCCTTTGCTACAGTAATTATTGAAAATCCTATGGGTTGGAAGTTTCTGTAGTGTAGCACACTATGCTTCCACGCTGTTCCTTGGCACAGTGATAATTAACCAAGTTACCAAAAGAGGTAAATAAATGAATCACCAATAGGATACAAGTCTGCATTTATATACATTTGTTCTGAGTTTGGGGTGCAGGGGAAGGAAATAAGAGATAAACCTGTTTAAGAAAAATCATTTAGCAAACAGAACCTACAGAAAGCCTGCACCGTTCAAATGGCTTGTGGAGTCACTACAGTCTAGGGGACAGAAGAAAATATTGACAAATCATTGATTCACAGTAAGTTATTATTTTTGAAAGCTAATTTTTGATTGAGAAAATAAGCTATGACTGAAATGCCCTCAAAAGGAATCTCTTCTGTGTGCCAGGTTTTAAAAAAATAAAGTCTTAAGTCTTATTCAAAGGTTTTCCCTACTTTTACTTCACACCAGAAGGAACAAGAAAAAGACATAACAGAGCTGTTTCCCAACTTTTATCTGCCTGTTTGATGATGGGGGGGGTGCAGGAGGGGGGGGCGCAGGGGGCAGGAACAAACTCCTGAAGGGAGAATGCTTAAAAAAAAACAAAGAGGAAAAATTCACGGATAACTAATATAAGGTCTTACAACTTAACTGAGCACAGAATCCAAGAGGAATGACACACAGACCTGGTCCTCAAAATAACATATAATGCAGTGGCCTTTCAGAAGTAATCACCACTGTCAGATACCATCTCTTCATTTTTATTTTATAGAAATTTCAAAGATATAGAGTGTGCCTCTTTTAGGTCACTGACTATCTCTTTTCATCTATTTCAGATCTCTCTATGACCTGGAATAAGTTTTGCTTTGTGCTCTGGTGGGATCAAGAGCAAAGGAATGATATGCAATTCAAGAGAAACAGATTCATTTTAATATGGTACCCTAGTGTTTCAGTTGTTAGCAAAACAATATCAGGGAACCTTTCACTACCACTGACATGATGAATCAATAACATTACCATGGCACTAATGAAATGCACCTACTTTCATAGTCAAACCAAAAAAAAAACCTGATCACAGTTAATTGTTATTATTCTCTGTAGACATTTTGATTATAGTCCTCAGAAACGTCACCAGAATTTTATTGCTACATAGAGAAACTGCTTCAAATTAGAGAAGAATTTATCCATTAACATAGAAAAAGTTGTAACTGTAATTACATCCCAAGTTCAGGAAGGTACTTGCCACATACATAATTTTAAAGAAACATAGAAAATTCAATCTTCAAACTGAATACGGTCTACAATAACTCATTTTCAGCCTTGGTAAGCATGCATGATTATCACCAATTGGAGAATGTATTGTAAGTATTCATACCTGAATTTACTGCAGCTTCCTCAATGGGGTCAATCAAATGTTCTGATAAGAAACCAGTTGCTTGCAACATGGAATGTGCATGACAAAATAAATTATCAAAAGGGACACATTCCTCAGAAGTCATGGGAACACATTGGGAAGCATGCCAACAGTATGTTCTATACTTTTTGAGTCAGAATTATGGAGCCAAATAAAATGTAAACTTACTTTTTTTCTGATCCATTTTTTGTGACACAGATGGATGGGTAGAACTTAATACTGGCAGAGTGGTCATCCTCTCTGTGTTGTTAAAGGATGCATCTGTAGACCACAAAGTTGTCTCCTCTGCAGTGGCAAACAGCTGGGTGCTGTCTTCAGAGCCCTCTGCCAAAGCAGCATCATATGTAGGGTGAGGACTGAGCACTGTGGCTTGAGTTGCGAGAGCAAATGCATTTTCCTGGAAAGTCTCTGTAAATATATTTGAGTTCTTGTTCATTTGGTCAATGTGGGACAAAGGCGTGGTGGTCCAGGAAGAGGGCTGTGTGCTGAGATCCACTGTGGGATCAGTCTTGGAACTGTTTTCAACCATGTTTGGCAAAAGAACATCAGATGTTTCAATGTCACTGTTAACTGTAAGGACCTCACTTCCATTTGAATAAAAGCATGTTTTTTCTAACACCCCTGGAAGAAAGGAAAAAAAGCACCAAAATTACCATCACCTGTAAGGATAAGTGTAACCAATTTTTTTTGGAAGGTTAATAATAACTATAATGGCACAGATTAAAAAAGTAATATTTATTTCAAAGTTAAAATTAAAGAGAACTCAAGTTAAGAATTTCATATAGCAACAAAATAACAGTAGCACATCAAAACAAATCTGACTACTGTAGGATAAATAGAGAAACATATAAACAGAGAAACAAATAAACGCTTCCATGAACTAAAAAGGTTTTAATCTTACTTGTAGTAGGTCACTGAACTCTTATATGTTTATAACTATAGAGTGTAATTTCGGGGAGCTCCAGCATGCATTTGTTCTATCATAGTGTTAACAAGATTGGCAATACTATTTTTTTTCTCTTTTTAAATTGCATCATCTCTTGTTTTCATAGTACCACCATCTTTGGAAAGCTAATTCTGAAGCTTCAAGGGCACCAATAAATTTTTAATATATTTTATATTCACTAACTTTTAAAATGGAAAGAGGTATTGTTTTCCCTATATAGGACTACATAATTTAACTACCGCTGCTAATTATAGGTCTGTGAGTTCTTTGTCATTCTTCTTTGATACTGGATTTTAAATATATAGTTGTATCCAAAATTTTAGGCACTTGCTGTATATATATTTTTTTTGTTCATTTATTATATCATAGACAAACACAGACTTTGCTTAGTTATATGTGTTGAACAGTTGCAAGTAATTATAGTTCACAAATCAAAACAAGGAGATGTATCCCATAAGCATCAGGGAATTCAAACTAAATCCTAAGATAATCTATTTTTAACCTGTGACTATTACTGAAATATGTAATTAATCCAAATAATAAAGAAGGCATCTCAAACATATATAGGACATATGACTTAGTTATCTATAATAAAAACTACAAATACTAAACTCAAATTTTTTAACCAAATATATTAGAGTCATATTGAATGCTAGGAGAGAAGCACCACTCTGTATCACAATATAAGAAATTTTTGATAAATAGCAAAAGCAATTTTTGCCACCAGCTAGTCATGTAAAAGAGTTTAACTATCATAATAATCACAGTTCAGCTAGACTTGATTACAAATAATTAAAAGGAATCCCTCAAAACATAAAATCTCCCAACTGTTTTTAAATACCCTGGCAACAATTGATAATTTTAATAGCTTTTCTTGTTGTCTAGTCCTAACAGTGATATTTAAGCACTCCTCTCACATTGTTTCAAAACAATAAAGTAAAAACAAGGGAGTGAAGAATATTTGTCCTTTCAACTATGGGACACAAATACAATAGCCTTTCCTTAACCAAAATCCAAAGAAAAGGCCTAAAACGTGGCTTCCTCCAGCTGGGCTCCACGTGGAAAGAAGAGAGTTTTCTGCTTATCCTTTCAGCTCCTTTTCTTCTCTGTCACTCTTACTGCTAGCTACAGGCCCTCAAGCCAAAAAGATGATCACATCTGAAGCACATTAGCAAGAATTCACCTCCTGTTGTTCTCTACAAACCCTCTGAATTCAAGGCAAATCACACAGATTTTTCTTTCCACTCTGATGCATAAATCATTTTTTCATAGGCCTCCATATTGATTTGATTCTTCATTAGCTGCTTGGTACAGATGACTCTTGAGTCCACACAAGAGCCACCACCATCTCTCCTGAACTTCATTTTCAGTGCGGTTATTGCATTTACCAAAATGGCTAGTCGCATAATCACCTCTCAGCCAGGCATCGCTCACCCGCCACCACTCCAGGCTCTCTCCCTAGCCAAACCCACTGCTCTGCCAACTCCAGGCACCACACACAGCCTGTACCCACTTGTGTATCCTGAGCCCCTTCCACTGCTGTTACTGAATTCCTCTTCTCACCCCTTCATGCACTCTGCAGCTAGACTAAATCAGTTGACTGGTCTGAAATTCAAGGACTGGGCAAGAGGAAATCTTTGTTAATCACAGCTACAAATAACTAACAATGCCAGAAGAACCCAACTTCCAGTTAGAGTCTGAAGTGACTTTGGATTGGGAAGCTTCATAGGTAAGAAGAAAAGAGAACTAGAATAGCTGAGAAGGGGCAATCTTAGCATTTCCTTTTTCATTGAGTAATCTGTAACTATAGCAGCTGGAACCAGCAAGAAAAACTTGCAAGATTCCTGAAATATAATGGGGTTCAATGAAACAGTTACCATCTGAGATTTACCATATCCTCGTTTATCCAGCCTGGGTTGTTTTGGCTCCAGCATCACTAACTGTGAGTAAATCTTTGTGTCTAACTTCTACTGGAAGAACCCAGGGGAACTTTATATTTATACATGTTAAGGTTTCTGGTTTTCCACCAGCAAATGTTCGTAATTCATTGGGATTTGAAGGAATTTACTGCATGTATTTTACAGAAGCAACTAAAGATCTCCCACCTGTAAATTATTTCAGCAGCAATTTTTTTTTGCTTGAGTCCTCTGGTCAGGCCAAATGGCAAGAATGAATGTGCTCTGGTTTCACAAATAGGGACCAGTAGTAATATGATTTGCTAAAATCTAAGGAATTGTGACTGATCATGCTCAGAAATTGTGCTCACTCATATGGAGCTTTACGTGGATGCTTTGGTTCCAAATAAAGCTTCGAATCTCTATGATTCAGTTTCTCTACTTTGTTTCAAGTTTCAAACCTCAGTAGCTTTTTCTGTAGTTTTCAAAAAGTTAAAATGAGCTTTTTTTCCTCCTTTGGAAAAGTGCATAATTTTTTTCTGTAACTCAAGAATAGCTGAGGGGTTTTTTTCACATTCTCTCTCCTCCTCCCTAGGCTCGTCTCTTCTCCTCCACTCAACACAAAAATAGAAAAAGCCTGGAAAAAGTTGGTCCCAAAGAGCTATGAATAATGATTTAAAATTAATGTAAAAATTATTAGCTATTTATATATCACTCAGCAGAACAGCAGGCAATACATTACAAGACAGGTAAACTCTTGAAAGAAGTTTAAAAAAAACTTTTGGTTTAATACAGTGGACCAATAAATACTGTTAAGGAAAATATTGAAGTTACCCACTGGATTCTATCCTCTCCCCACTCAGCCTTATTCCATTCTTTTTCTGGAACTACAAATAATAGCTATGTCTATCACTACCCATAAGGTCATTTACTTCTTTCACTGAGATCCCCAAATGCTCGTTTGCTTCTTCAACCCACCTTTCCAACAATAGCGTTTTTTGTTCTATTTTCACAGTTTCCTAGTGATAACAACTCCCCTTCTCTTCTTGACAGGTGTACCACACAATGAACCTCTTCTACACAAAAGGCCTTCCCAATTGTATCATCTCAGCTGACAATGAGTAGTATTAAAAATTTTTTTAACACTTTTTTTTTGTCCCCACAAAATAACTTGAGCTCTGGTGCATATGCCCTTGAGAGAGGTTGGCATAGACCTCTGTTTGGCATTCCCCACTAGCTAGCTCTAGATGACAACTCTGTTTCCACTTAGTATGTGAGGGTTTTGGAGGATCACGTTCCTCAGTCACCTTGTTCTCCCCCCACGTTTTCCTCCTGTCCTCTCATCTTCCCAATGCACAGTAGGGAATTCAAGCACTTAATTCCAGGCTATAGAGTCCACTCTCTGAGTTAGGCTCCCATTTACTTTGATTCTCATCCTTTCCCCCCCTAAAAATACTACTGTATATCTTCAATCTTAAATTAAGCTTACTGGAGATTTTTTATAGCATCAAAAGCCCTGAAGGAACTATTTAAATTTTAAGATACCTAAGAAAACAGTGTGATGCTTTAAAACAATAAATTCTTTTTTAATCTCTTCAGTATTGAGAATGGAATTACTCTCTATCAATGTCTGCTAACAGCCATACAACACATACAAAACATGCATTTTATTCATGTATGCATGCACACTATATGCAACTATTCTTCAGATGTGAGTTCATACAGAGCTGTAAACAGTAAGTCATAAGCCAGATAGTTAAGTAGTTGAGAAATAGCTGTAACCATTTTGGATTTGTGTCTCCAGCTACAGCTGGCCATGTCCAGATGACAGAAACACACAGCATGCTGGCCTTCATTGCATTTGGTACAAAAACGAGGAACTGGCACCAGGCTCACTCACTTCAAAGTGATGCTTTGCCAACAGTTTTACTGATCATTTTCCAGTTGCTGTTCACTATTGGGGAATTAATGTTTTATTTAAAGATCTGAAATGGACAGTTATGAGATCTAAGAAAGAGTCACATTGTTCAAGATATTAAATTGAGATTTTGGCAGTGTATACTGTGGGTGATTTCTAGGAGTTCACAGCAGGAAATCTCAAAAAGACCAAGTTTGATTAAAAAGCTAACGAAACAGAGCAAAGCAGCCTACGAAAGTATATGTAATGGATGAGGCAGTTACACAGGGAATAAAATGCTGGTTCACTACTATAACTAGCCAGAACATACCCACTGAGATTTCTGCTGCAGGCTCTGTCCCTATGACTCTGCACTCTGAAGAAATGGGCACATTACTGATAATATGGAGGTCTGATAGCATACCAAACCATTGCATATCAGCTGAGCTGCAGGAATAGACTTTATCTTGCTCCTCCTGTCAATTAAAGACATTACCTTAAACTGCTTACCAGCTGCCCAAGGGGAGATTTTTGGTTTTCGGGAGGTCAGTTGTTTTTTTTGTTTGTTTGGTTTTTTGCAACTTAACAGGTGACTTATGCAAATAATGGATCAGTTCCCAGATAAAATGGAACTCAAAAGTAGACTTTGTGGAAGGCATCTTTTAAAGAAGCTGCAGGATGAAGCTGGGCTCCTAAGGTCCTGTGCAGAAAGGAGAGATTTTCCCTTTCATCAACTTCTAGCTTTCGGGCAACGAAATCTCAGCAAAAATATCAGGATTGTACTAAAGGGCTGGAGGGGAAGACAGTAGCTACCTTTCATATTAACAGTTGTCGTTGCCTGAAAGTTCCCTGTTACAGTCATAACACTGTGGTCTAATAAAAAATCTTATCTGGTGTCTTTCTTTTTTCCTGTCTCTTGAGCATGATGTGTCATGTAACTAGAAATTTTTATTTATAAAGCTTTTCTTAACCTAAGAAATTAAATGTAACATACACATAATGGCTCTATTGCAATTCAGAAACCAATCCTGAACTCTGTGCCTGTGTTAAACACTCACTTTGCACTGGCTAATGAATAAAGCTTCACGGGCTCCTTGGGAATCAGTTATGCCACACCAGAATCCGTGCTTCAGTCACTGTGACCTTCTGTCCATCTGTGCTGGGTGGACTGCCAGACTTTCATTATTATTCTCTAGATCACAAGCACAATTCCCCACTGACCTCAGTGATGTCTCACAGCAGACATTCTGACCTGGAGCTGTAGTCACAGCATCTTTTTTTTTTCCAACATTCCAGGTGTATCAGTAAAGAAGGCTTGCTAGACTAAATTAGTTCTTATAGATGGGTGAAATACAGGCTGCTCTGGGATACACTCCTTTGGACATTCCCCATAATATAGCTGTGTTGGCAAGATCAAATTAAAGAACCAGCAGATCATTTAGGTGATGATTACCATCTTCCATCAGAAAAACTCCCACGACCAAATGGTTTATTTATATGTTAGTGTTAAACTCCTAAATTTAGACAACAGTCTTACAGCAAATATTGCCATTGATTGACAATGGAATTGTTTATATTTCATGTTGCTTTCACAATTATAACTTTTGTATCTCCATGCTGCTACTCACTTTAGATTTTAAGGACATGTCCTATGCTTCGAGGCTCAACATCATTTGGAGAACTACCAGCATCTCCAAATGATTCAGGGATCAAAATCCTTTTACTCTAGAGTATAACTATAACTCCCTGCAACTTTAACTGCCTCTGTGTGGCAAAAAGTTCCTTCTGGACCAGTACAGTTGGGTTCCCAAATTGATACAGGAGTCTTGACATATGCGTATTACGTTATGAATGTGGAAGATCCAACAGCCACAAAGCTAAGCCTAGCAGTTTTACTATAATGTACTTTTCCGGATGTTTATTCTGTGAAGGAGACACAGCTCCTTCTGTGTTCTCAGCAGGGGAAGGGAAAGAAGAACACAGGTCTCACAGATAATATAATAGCAATGATCATTGTTCAACCAGTGACATGCAAGAACATTGACAGCGTCTCTCAGGTGGACAGAATCTTGCTACAGATTTCCCAAACATCAGAATGATTTGAGAACTGCCCAGGCTGGTTCATACTTATACAAGGATAATAAAAATGCAGCTATTAGAGTGAGCTTTGTTTTTAAGGAGAGTAAGATGAAAATGCTAAATACAACCCATCACACATAACACTTGTAATAATTGAGTAATCACTGAGAACCAAAATTAATCTCAAAATACATGTCAGAGCCAAAATATAAACACTGCATGCTGGTAATGTAAGGATGGTGAGAGAACCAAAACCTCAATTATTTGCATATCCATAGTAAACAGTGCATCTTAGAGACTTTAATTGTAATCCTCATTCCCACCAGTGTTGGTGGACTAACAGATTTTTAAAATATTATTTTGCAAAATGCATGAACACCAAACATTGTGCATAGATAAGAGGGTATGCTGCTTGCCAGAAAGGCAGGCTTATTTGATGTGGTCCTGCAGTGTGATCATATGCCCAAAAATTACATCTGGACTGTAAAAGTCTGACATACATGAAACCATTATTATGTGTGTCACAAGACTTGTTCTGAATTCTACAGAAAACCGTAGACAAAGCATTAGTTGTGGATGGCTGTTAACAGGAGGTGGTAAAAGACCACATAAGTATGAGTTCAGGATACTGATGTGAAGGAATGGGAGGAATGGGACATCTACCATGGAATGCATTTATCACTATAAAATAAATATAATTTATTTTCCTTTATGGAACTGTAAGTATAAAGCATTTTGTTTTCCCAGATAAATAACTGCAATGGTAAGCAATTATGGTACAATTTAAAAAAATTGTAATTTGGTATAATGCTCACCAGCCATGAAGGACTTTCTAAAAACAATGTTTCAAGTGGTTTAGAACACTTCCTCTCTGCAAGGAAAAGAATGAAAATGCCAGAGGTTTTTCATTCTTACAAACATGCTAATTCTCACCTTTGTAATGTTTGCATACTATTCACTACTTAAGGATTTTTTTTCAGTGTAAGCAAAATGGGCCATAGACTACAGATTCTAACACAAGTGGAAGGTGATCTTCCACCTCTCCATTTTAAAGAAAGATTCAGCTATTCAAACCATGGATTCAGTTACTGTTTGTTTTTCTGGAAAGTAATGAACATTTACTATACTGTACTAAGTATAATCCCCAGAAAAAAAATATGGCCCAGTCTTATTAGAAGGCTCTTGATGTCTATAGGGGTCAGATGAAATTGTAAAATATCAGTAATTTTAGTCATGTATAATCTAGCCTTTTCTCTACCCTTCAAATTTATATTGCTGAGTTAGGTCTTCATGGTCAAGGTCTTGTATGTTAGGTCTTCAACAGTCCAAAGCAAGCACCATTCCTAAGCCCTCCTGCCCTCTGTTGTAACAGAGGCAATCAACAAATTATTATGGTCATGGTCTAAAGGCTAGAATTCCTTCATAGCAACTGGTACTGCCTCTACTTCAATGAGTGAAACAACATTCATTCATTACAAAGTTTTCTTCTACAGGCTGACAAGCATGCTATACTCAGAAGACAGAAGAGTATGCAGAGAAGAAGAGTGTAAGTACTTAAGAGAAATCAAAGCTAAACAACTCAGCTTGATATTTTCTTCTACGGACCATAAAAGTCTCCTGTATCTTTAGTCAAAATAATGTGTATTGCTACTGATAAGTTGCTTTGTCCTTTCTTTGTACATAGTTCTAACAAAATAACTTTTTCAAGGGCTTTGCATCTTGAATACTTCGATGGTAAATAATTTTTGAAAGGTTAATTAATTACATATTCTGAAAACAGGCCCCCATGACACACCTTGAGTAGGATATTCTCTATTACTACAATATAACTGTAGTGCTCTAGCTGTCTCCTTCCACCCATACCAACTTTTCAGTTTCATCAACATCACAGCTTGCAATGATGTGCAGGCAACAAAACAGATGTAAGGAAAGTGAACAGGAAAGTTCTAAGGTGCATGCACACTTTTTCATGTGCATATGCCTCATTTAATTAAAAAATATTACAGAAGGAAAATAATAATTACCTACAAATTTACCACAGGAAACAAAATACTTTCTTGCAAAATATAAAAGGCCTAATTTTCTGATGAGTTCATTACTGAGGTCAAATCAAAAAAGTTCATAAGGTTCTAAACGATATACTGGAGCTCTCTATTTATGTTTTAAGCACCAGTGAAAGATACTAGAATGACAACCACAGAATTTAATGCCTCCATTTTGTGAAAAAATAAGAACAGAATTTCCCATATATTGAACAATTTGTGTTAGCCAGTCGGGACTATCAACTCATTTCTTACATTGTAAGTCATCATACCAATATTAGTTATCATTGATCTGAAATTAATACAAACTACTATTCTGGATATAGTGTATTCTCAATAAATAGAACAGACTATATTATATTACACACACTTTAAAGATGCCCACAGAATTTGTTCATTTAATTCCAGTTATCAGATATATTTGTTTCTAGGCTATCAATGCACATAAAATGAAAGCTGCTAACTGAGAGAGAAGAATACTAAATTATAATCATGCTAATTCAAAAGATGCTGAAGGGAGCTTTGACAGTTTTAGACTTGGGTAATAACACCAAGTCTTATTCTTCACCCTACAGTAATTACATTGACTTAAGAGGAGATAGTCCTGATTTTTGCTATGTAAGTAGGATCGGAACAGGTCCCATTTTCCCAGAGGATTTCATACATTTTAATGAGTGTTATGTTGATACATGCCTCAGAGGAGGAGATTGAGTAGAGCTGACGTAAATATACCTGCTTTTTTATCTGCTTTCTCACCAAAGAATGAAAATCTAGGGCAGAGGATATGAAGGATACAAATGGAATGCTAAACATAAGGAAAGTAAATTGAATGGCATCATATTTCCTAATTGGCAGACTTACTTGATCTTAATCCACTTCAGACTGTTATTAGTTTAAAGACACATCCCAAGACTTACTTGTCAATCATAACATTCACTAGCTTTTTTTTTTTTTCACTTCCCTAACTTAAGCTAAATGAAAAGAACAGGCCTACAACGTCTTGTTGCAAATCCTTTACAGACTGAATTGAGAAAACAGATTTAAGTTGTCTTGATTTTGACAGTGCTGAAGGTGCTATTGAGATGTGTTTAGTTTCTTCCTGTGCTTGCTAACTGTTTGATTGTATGATGTGTATTGAAGTTGGGCGTTTAAAACAGGAAAATAGATTTATATCTGTATACCTCACACATTACCCCACTTGTTACAGATGTGCTTCTGAAGCACTTAAGGAAGCTCAACTAGAAAATATTCTCATTAACAAAAAAATAAGTAAAAATCCCAGAAACCCTCAGCACTGAAAGCAGATTATTTTTTTCCTTTTTTTTTTTCCTGAAAAAGTAATACTTGAACCTAGCATTACTGTCTTTCTCATATTGTAGTTGAAGCAATTTAATGATAAGACATGTCAGCTTCTCTAAAGGTAACAAAGGGAAGGCTTTTTAAAAAAATTTTGGTAATAAATTATTACCTTTTAATTCTGTAACAGACAGAGTTAGTTAACAGACTAAGCCATTATGAAATCTAATATACCTGGAACAAGTTTCCACAAAACATACTTGGGGTTCTGCATTGATACATATTTCACATTTAGAAGAAATGAACATATTTTTCCTTAGTGAAACAGTAATATTTTGTAGGCTGTTCAGAAAGATTTGTGGCTATTTATAAATCAACTTTCACCTGAAAAGAAAAATCAGATTTGCACATCAATGTGTGACATAAAGGGATAAATATTGCATTCCACTGACAGTGATCTAAAGTTCTAACATAAATATCTTTCTGTACTTGTAAAATGACTGCTGAAAACCATCTACATATTACATGCTCAAGGTAGTGTGCTCCTCAAAAATCTACTCTGAGAAATTTCAAAAAGGTTTCCTCTTCCGTACCTTAAATGCATTTTAAATATATAAATCTAAATAGCATATTTATTTCTCTGCAACAAACACTATCAAGTCACTAGGTAGATTAGCTTGTTAGGTAGATGTGCTAAGATATATCTTTAATGTCCACAATTACATTAGCACTTGAGAATGCAGTCTCAGTTTTAGTCTCCTTAATTAAAAATGTGTCCATTTACTCCATTAGCACTCACCTACAAAGGTAAGCAGGATCACCAACAAAAGGATAAGGGCACAGATGCATGGAATCAGTATGAGGAGCAAAAGTCGAAGAAACTTGGCAGAAGCCAGTTTCTGAGAGCAACCATCCCCCATATTATCCTCATCTGTTCCTAAGACCTGAAAAACAAAAGAGCACAGTTTCATCATTCTGGTGTCAATTAGTAACTCCTATGTTTTCAACAGCAGTCCTCCCCGTTGCACAGAACAGCTGTATGATTTAAATATATGCTATAAATGGCTTTTAGATTCTTAATGAAACTTTATTTTTGGTGGACAGCCTAGTGTAATCCATATAATTTAGTTTAGTTCACCCAATATCCACAGACTTACAGCTTCATTGAAATTTCTAAACATTTCTGATGAACTAGAAGTTGGATAGGCATTTCATTTGAAAAAATGTAAAATACATAATAAATTTAACCAATAAGGCTAAATACAGCTTATTTTATAATTAAAAATAATTCATTACTAATTATTCAAAAGCTCCATGTTCTTAAGTTTCCTTCATTAAGGAATCAAGCAACTATTGTAATCTTTGTTGTAAGTGATGATAGAAGTGATAAGGACTGTTCCACTTATTATGCACAATAATGCTGTCTCATTTTTTAAGTACTTTACAAAATTATAACTTATCACAGTATTCTGTGGAGTTTGCAACTGTATTTTCTGTTCTATAAATGCAATATAGAAGAATAGAGAAAAAATGATTTCCTGAATTCAACTGAGCTGCACAAAGTACAAAAATTCAAACCTTTGCAAAAGTCTAAACATGTATTTAATATATATATTTTTAAACGTAACTCCATAGGACTATGATCTCATACACTGGAAAGATGTCATACTTTTTAAACAGAAACAAAAACAAAATACCAAATGAATATTTAATAGCAAGATTGAAACTGTTCTTATGAAGTTAATACATCTTTATTCAAAATTGACTAAAAATAATTACAATTTTCCCTATGAAAAGGTGAAATTGGATGATAGGATTATGAATTCCAGACAATGTCTTCCCAAAGGATGACTAATAGTTTATCCTCTTTGTTAGGAAGATCAATCACATTGAAGTTGGTCGTGACAGGACACGAGAGTGTAAATTCATCCATTACCCTGACAGCCTCTCCCCAAAGAACCTCAAGAGACTGAGGTCTACAACATGTATACTATCAGTCTTGTAAATGCCAGTCTCTGTGGGTTATCCCGTTGGCTGGCTCTGCTGTAAGTGCCTTTCTGTAAAGAACAGGTTACCAGAGCAACTGGCAAAAATGGAAGTTGAACTATTTCTTAAGGAATTGCTGCACAGGGACTAGATTTATACACCCCCCCCCCCCCCCCCGCAACCTCACTGCCCGTTTTACTGCCTTGACTGAGAAGACTGTAGGCATAAATGGGATTTACAGCATAATTTTCCATTATTCTACACTGTCTCTTGTTCCAGCACAGCACAAAAACTGTTTGTAAGGAAACTTTCCTTGCTGGTAATATTAGAATTATCATCTATTTCTGATACCCCTGGTTACTAGACACTGCAGACACTGTAGAGACTGCAGACACTGTACAGACAGCAGAAATTAAGAAAACTGCATTTGTGGAGTTGTATGTACCTTTTCTGATACTGGTAAGCATCACATGTTATCTGACCTCCTTGAGATCCATCCAGTGCAGTGTCCCATATGACTTTCTTTGCTATTTCCACTGTTCAAAGTAAAGACCAGGTAACATTGAAAATGCATACAGTACCAGTATGGTGTGAGGTGCTAGCAGTATCTCGCTTGATAACTTCCTTCCTATTCCAGTGATTCAGTCTCAACACTGTCCTAGTACTGGGCTTATCTAGCAAGCAGGACATAAATTGAAGGTCAGCTTAAAGATGGTGGAGTTATCTGAACATCTGAAACAGCCAGCTCAGGGTGAGAACAATAAGAGTGGTAGCTCAGTCTATTGAAAAGGTACAGCCTGGGTGAGTTGACAAGGTCTGTAATCTGATCATCACCATTTCCCACAACAAGAGAAATATAAAGAATGTTGGAGGAAGTTAATTGGTTGTCAGAAGTGTTTTTCTTAATCAACAGCTTATTCAGAAGTTGCAAATGCTGCAATCCAAGATTTCAGGATAACTCAGCTAAATTATTGCCCTTACCCACAAGTAACACCTCAAATACCCAGGCACAGATAAAGATAAGGATTTAGGTGACTTCTAGGAACCTAAATCCAAGTGACATTTAGACAATCCCTGCTTGACTATGTAACTTCCTGCAGTCCACACTTGCCTACATTTTCATATTAAAGTCTTCAAAGTCTGCCTGAAGTTTTGTTTCTGGTCATGCTGGAATATAGCAGCTTAGCAGCTACTCGTGGCAGGCTTCCCTGAATTCCATAACCTTGGTTTGCACAGCCTGTATTAGGCCCCCTTGGGAGGTCTGAGTGCAGGTAACAGAGGAACAACACAGCTCTGTTATGATACAAATCTCTCAAAACACAGCTGCCATAACTACTTTTGAAAGTACAGCCAAAAGAAAACAGAGAAAAATGGCATAAAATTGCCCTTTCTAACAGTGCAGTGGTTACAATGCTCCTGCAGGAAATCGGGCTGTTGAGTTCAATTCCCTCTTCAGCCTGAAGCAGTTAAAAATTACATCTACAACTCAGTAGAGCATCACAACCACCTGAACGTAGACTCCTCCTGAATCAGAGCACACTAGCCCTTGAAGTCACGATATTCTGTAAAAAAGAACACAGTTCTGCTGGGCCAGATAACAGGGAGCAGGACCATCACTACACAGAACAGTGATTAGGGCACTCGGGAGCTGACTTTCAGTTTCTTCAGGACAAACAAACCTAAGATCCAGCTCGTTTTCCTAAAGGAATGAGTCCCAATCAAGATGCACTTATTGCAAATCCCAGGCAAAAGTGCCCAACTCTACCCAGTATAATACAAGGTAAATGCTGACCCATGACTCCACAAAGAGTTTGTCTTAGGAGTAAAAAATTTATGTTATCAATAAACAAAAAAATTGTATTCTCAAAGAACTGAGAAAACACACAGAAATAGTACTCATCATCAATTTTTTTTACTCTTCTTGTGAGGAGGAGTTGATATTGAATATTTTGGAGATACATGAGATCTTAATCATCCCAAGCACAAGTGTATAACTGAGAGCAGAGTTACCACCACTGTTGTACAGATGCCTCAGAGCTGACCTAGGAGAAACATTAAATATGTGCCAATTAAAACAGTGAGCTTCTTATGTTCCTCTGTTTCTGTGAGAAATTGTTTCTAAAGTCTATTGGCATTGTGGATACTAGCTACTTTAGGCAAATGTTCATAGTAAAGGAGAACCTCGAACATTTTCTTTCTTGTCAACTCTTGAAAGCAACAATAAACTTCAATCTTTGCATTGACAACTTACTACCATAGATTTTAAAAGGGACTGTTGTATCCAAATTTGCTTTCAATGACTGCTCAAGAAAAGAATGTTGGATTGTGAAAGACATGCTTCTCTAAACACCACAAATTGCTAGTTTTGTATAATAGCAACATAAATATTTATAGGCAACTAAACAGCAAGTTGTATTTTTCCCTTCTACAGGAAAAGACCTCATGAAAAACACTAAACCTATTTAAAATCATCATCAGTGACAGCAAGTATAAACTTAATTTTTCCAGTTTTCCAATTTTGCCAGTTTTCCATTACTTGAACATCTACATGAGCTTTTTCCACCAATTTCTGTGGTGAATATGAAATAAAACTAGAGATAGTGCAATGGTTCCTATATCATCAATGAGAATTTAATAGTGTCCTATAGATAAAGATAAATGCATTATACCTACTCTTTATATATTCCCTGATACTGTTTATTTTCCTCTTGCCACCAAATACTGCAATACACAAAGAATATATGCACCAGTTTTAAGTGCTCTAGTATGCCAATGGTATCTGCATAAACTTCAGACATGCTCTGTCCTCTCAATTCTAATAAATAATGGAATAGAGGCATAAATAATGGACTAAAGGCATAAATAATGGAATCTTAAGATAAAAATGGGCCTGTAGAAGGAAACAGGGGTGCTACATGCTTATTCACTTGGCTCACTTCAAGCTTCCAGGTTAGTGGCCAAGATAAGAAACCAGACTCCCTCAACTCTCTCTGTAGTCAATCGTTTCTCTGAATCATACTCTGTAAGACTGAGGTACCTTGTAGATACACATTTATCTCCCTTTCCAAGGGAAGGGCAGGACTTAGAAGCAGAATCTTTGAGGGCAGACTGAAAGAAACCAACCCTTAATGCTGGAGATTTTGGCATAAAATAGATGTAGCACAGCACTGGACCAAAAGATATTCTCAAAACTTGAAGAATACTGGTGCAAGTTCCCTTCCTACCACTGTTGTTAGAAAACTTGATTCAAGAAAGACTTTTTTGAATTAAATACTGTGTGCACCATAGTTAGGAAATGCCAGTGTTAGGTTTTTAAGGCAACAAGTCATTTTTTTTTAATACAATCAGGTTTTGTATTAAACAAGAATATAGTCAGAATACAGGATGCTTAAAAACATCAGATAATTTCTTCTGACAGCTAAAAAATTCTGTCCCTAATGAAATGCCATTAACCACTGCTTACCTGAGTGCCATTCTTTCAGTAATGACTGCAGTAAAGGAAGTAAGTGGAAGTAAAGGAATAAAGTTACACCATGAAGTAACTCTGAGCTAATTTCAGCACAGATTTTTTAAAAATCCTAGGCTTATCTTGGACTGCTGGATCAAACTGCTCACAGCTGATTTTCTGAAACCACAGAGGCAGAAAAAAATAAGATGGAAAAAAAATACAGCCCCATCTGACTACAGAAAGACTGAAAATTCATTGGACCAAAATTCACAGCTTATCTTATGCAAGATGTGGGGAGAATCTGATCTCATGGGTGTCATTTCAATAACATGCCTGTCATATTAAAGCACAGAAATGACAGATCACATTAAGATTTATGGGTGAAAAGCCTATGGTAGCATGCGATTCTCCTTTTAGACACAAAAAGTATCTAAGTTACTAGTCTATAAAACAGCCTGAATCATGGTATAAGCACTTGACAAAAATATTTCCTGCTGTTGTCACCACAAACCTAACAGACGTTCTCCCAATAAAGAAATATAATTAGGGTTAACAGCCTACTGTCAGTACCTTCTACACATGATGAGTCTCTACAAAGAAATGTAGAAGACAACTGTTGCATCAGAAGCATCAAAATATCTTGAGCAAGCCATACACCAAAGTACTATGCGGTGTTTATGCTGAAAAGAAGTGGAAAGAAGACAAGTACTACCATGAAATGCAGAAAGACTGTCATTAGGGGGCAGTAAACAGGTGGCCTTGTAGAAATCCTCAGAATGCCATGGAGGAATCTGCTACCCAGCCAAACAATAGTTCATGTATGGAAAATATGTTAGATTATGAAAACTGAAAAGATGTCAGATTATGAAAACTATCTGCAGTTCTTTCCGTATCCTTGATATTGTTCCTCTTCTAATGTTGAAGCAGTGCTCTGTTGTCAGCTCCTGTGATTTCATCAACTCTCATGATGCTGGTCTTAAAGCTCTAGATATTGGATCCACATGACCATACCAGCCATTACAGCTTTCCTTTCCCTGTAAGGGAAGATGGTTCCCAGCTCTCATGGCTACAGAGCAAAAACTGAACATGTGAAGTGCCAGTGTTTAAACACACAACAGCATATATAAAGAAATTTAAACATACTCATTCTTACAGACTCTTTTGACCAACTCACAATATTCAAATGCCTGGGAGTAAGTAATAGAAGCTGCAAATGTTCTACATTTTTTATCAGTTCTGTCCTGTTCACATGAAAATTTGGGAGTCAGCAATGCACTTCTGTTTGACTACTTTATCATCCAAAAAATATAACACTGTGCTTTAATAGTCACTACTTTATCATCCAGAAAATATAACACCATGCTTTAATAGTCACTGTAACAAGTAGAAAGTGTAAGATAAATCCTCCAAAGGTACAGGCAAAGTCACAGGCTAAAAACAGGAACAGGCAAAAAGTCACTGGAAACAATGTTTTGCATAATCTTTCATTTTCAGTGTTACAGGAATCAGAGAGCCAAACTGAAATGGACCAACTGAAGAATGAACATTAAGGCAGCATAAGAAATTGGATACTAAGCGGCTTTTGTCTGCAAATACAAGTAATACTCAAATTCCAGTTTACACGAATTTAAGAACAAAAGTGCCATAGTTATTCTGAAAGGAAATAGTGCAATTTAGGGGAAAATAAACTTTTCACACAGCAAGGCAGCAAAAAGAAAAAAAAAACCTTTTCGTACAGCAAGGCCACAAACATGAGAAGCATGTTATTATCACATGAAGTGTTATTTGCACAATGAAATGCACTAGTTTTCCTGATAGTTCAAGTTCACTGTAATCCTGTAACTTCTCCCAGGAAATTCCATATCCTCAGACAAATTACAAATTGCTGACATAATTCATTCAAAGTTCATTTTGATGACCAGAACCTCCTTTCCCATCCATGAAATAAAATACTCTGATTTACCCCTATTTTAACCACTGAAATATAAAAATACTAAGTCATCATACCAATCTGAAATCCCAGTCAGGGAGATGTCATATAAAGCTGGGCACATCTTTCCAAAAGAAATATTTGGTTGGTGCTAGATGCCATGTCCAGCCAGATTCTTTTGGCTGAAGCAGAAACCTGAAACACATTTAACCTTCCTGACTTACATTTTCACTTAAAGTAGAGTGTAACTGTGTCAGTGATGTTTCTTCTGTGTACAGAAGACACAATGTGTAAAGTAAGGTGATTTTTTTGCCTTTCAGACTACCATAGAGACCCATTGGCCCCTTCCTCTGTTCAGGTGATCTTTCAAGCTGTTATTAATCCAGCATGAGACACAGCGTAGTAAAAATCCAAACCAGGCATCACCAGAAGTCACCAATTCAGACTACTGAATGTTGATGTAGTATTCTTTCCTTCATTTCTGTTGCACAAATCTGGGGTTCTCAACTCCTGACAAATAATTTCAGCAGTTTTGTGAGCCACTGAGACAACTTTGGAACTGAGAAATTGTGGAGATATGCATGAGAAGCTCAGAAGCGACAAGGTGACATTCAGGTATGTCTCACCCAGCTCTGTGACAACGCAGTTCTGATGCTGCTCCAGCTTCAGTTTGAGACAGAGCCAGCGGTAAGTTTGCTGAGACAAAATCCAAACACAGCTATGGTGTTCCAGTTATCTGTGTGTTTGAGACGCTGCACTGCTGCCTGCCAAGCTAGATCTCCTTTGGAGTACGCCAACAGTGCTGTCCAAACAGCGTGACTGCAGACCCCTCAGACATAACCCACCCTCACTTTGAACTTTCTAGCTGAGGTACAACCAGCTATCAGAGCCACTGACACACTAAGCTCCAAATCTGTTTTTATCCGGGATGACAGATGAATGATGGGCTGCCAGTGGTGTTACCAGTGTCCAAGTTACTATCATACAGCGTATGCTCAGTTTAAAAGAGCTAGCTCCTGGTGCAACATCTCTTTCATAATTCATTCTTCCCTTTCTGAAGGCTTTGAGGGAAGTGGAAATAAGTTGGTCACTCAGACATAAGCACTACGTCCAGGAGATGTGGAGCTCTGAGGAGTTTATTCTCATTTCATCTAGTTCTTTGGGAAAGGCTCCAGTGTTTTATCTTGGCAATGTAGTGATTTTAAAGGCACTTTGAAAAGCATCTGTTTGATACTGAAATAAATCTAAATAAATAATGTAATAATTGGTCTCCCTGAGAAGATTTGATTTAGAAATCAGAATGTTATTCACATGCAAACTATTGGCCTTGGTTCCCCATTACAGGTGATCTATGCTTAACATCTCATGGAAAGGGGCAGAAGTGGAAAAGAAAGGTTTTCTTCGATTCCATGTGTCTGGTGTGATACCAGTAACTGCTCTCCACCTCATTTAAAATGAGAATTAGACACACCGTTTAGCCATCATATAGGGTCAGTACTGATCACTCTTCAAAATTTGAATTAGAAGAGAGGGGAAAAAAGGGTATTTATCACTCCTAGAGAACAGTAGTATCACCTCTTCAATAGCAATACGTTTGAATCTCTTCCTTTTTCAAAAGAAGTGCTGCTGAATAATGATTCTACTTTTGCATACATGTTAATTGTTTACATACTTACTTATATATTGTACATATTTACAATTATTAATAATTTCACTGATGTAAACTTGCAACTACAACAATGGATGCTTCCCATATTTACAATGGAACTTTGTTGAATTTTCAAGAACATTCCGATTAAGAAATAGTTCGGCTGACGGCAAATTTACTACAATTCTAAGATCTCTCTTCTTTATTACTAACAGCTGGTGGCAAAGATGTGTGGTGTTGCCATGCCTCATAAGCTGAGCAAGGTTTAGGAAACATATGGAAGATATCAAAGACTTTTCAAAAATGGAAGTGTCTATGGAAGACATTCACTTTAAGAACTAGACTATGGTTAGCATTATCTGATATTTCTCAATACCAGAACGTGAACATCCATTCAGTCTACCTCAGCAGGCAGTGGGAAATTGTTCTGGGGAAATTAATCTGTAATTAATGCAGAATTTATGCTTTGGGGGTTATTAGTTTTCTTTAAGTTTCTAGGGCTTGCAAAAATTACTCATGAACGTTTCAACAGTGCCATGCTGTTTTTCTGAACACACCCAGAGACCACTCTAATGCCTTCCTGACGACCCAGATGTTCACTGCATTGAGGTTTGCTAAGCAAGTAAAGCAGCGATGGCTGAGAATCACAATTCAACAGGCAGGGGAGTAACACAGTACTCGCTCCAGGTTCCTGCTTTGCTGGGAATTCAATAAGCAGATGCTTGCACAAGAGCCATTAGCACCAGAAAGCAAAATTGGAAACCATAAAAAAACCTAAAAAAAAAAACCTTAGTGGCCTAATTTGTGAGAGCAAAAAGATTTTGAAAAAACATTTTGAGGGGGTGGAGGGATACAGTTAGAGGAAAACCTCCTCTTAAAAGCAGCTTTCAAGCCTGGAAAACTAGAAATGACAAAAAGAAATCCTGCCTGCCCTGTGGCTCCCATTCAGTGTATCACTCACCGCCTGTGTAGAAACCCCACCAGAAGCCCCACCTCGCACAAGACAACTAGACCTCATAATGGGACGTACCTTTTTTTTTCCTATTAATGCCTGATCAGTAGGCTTAGCCTTCTGAACTTGAAGGTGACCAGTCACAGAATCACAGAATCATATAGGTTGGAAAAGACCTTTAAGATCATCAAGTCCAACCGTAAACCTAACACTACCAAGTCCACCACTACACCATGTCCCTAAGCACCTCATCCAAACGTCTTTTAAATACCTCCAGGGATGGCGACTCAACCACTTCCCTGGGCAGCCTGTTCCAATGCTTGATAACCCTTTCAGCGAAGTAAAATTTCCTAATATCCAGTCTAAACCTCCCCTGGCGCAACTTGAGGCCATTTCCTCTTGTCCCATTGCTTGTTACCTGGGAGAACAGACCGACACCCAACTTGGCTACAACCTCCTTTCAGGTAGTTGTAGAGAGCGATAAGGTCTCCCCTCAGCCTCCTTTTCTCCAGGCTAAACAACCCCAGTTCCCTCAGCCGCTCCTCCTAAGACTTGTTCTCCAGACCCTTCACCAGCTTCGTTGCCCTTCTCTGGACACGCTCCAGCACCTCAATGTCTCTCTTGTAGTGAGGGGCCCAAAACTGAACACAGTATTTGAGGTGCAGCCTCACCAGTGCCGAGTACAGGGGGACGATCACTTCCCTAGTCCTACTGGCCACACTATTTTTGATACAAGCCAGGATGCCATTGGCCTTCTTGGCCACCTGGGCACACTGCCGGCTCATATTCAGTCCAACATATATGTACCATGCACATTGCTGATTATACAATTACTTAACCTATTTAAAATCAGAAGCTTTCAATGGCATTAATTGGATGCTAAACTGGAACGCAAGCTAAACAAATGGCAGGAATCTTCTTAGATTCATTTGAATCTAAGGATTTATAATAAGGAATATGATATATATAAGGAGAAATAGAGAGAAAAATGAATAAGAAATGCATGAAACATAAGGAGACAAATGTCTCCTTATGTTTCATGCATTTCTTATTCATTTTTCTCTAAAACATATAGATTATTCTTACACTATAAACATCTGCCTAGAAGAAATTAAAATTTTGGATTTGAATGCGTAATGTTAACTTTACACTACGGACTTTTTTCTGAATTGTGAATAAAAAGATACTAACCCTTGGACCAAGAATAAGAGCAGCAGCAATATTAATCAAAGGAAAGGACATGGTTTAGAGTCAAACTAAAGCTTCATCTGTTCAGCATAGTTGGATATTTATTTGTCCTCTTCCCAAAGATGAAAATGGACTTACACAATGTCTCACAGGTCGATAACCTAATACCTATAAAATTTAGAGGTGACTCATTCATTTTTCAATAGGATACCACTTTGTTCAGAAACATGTCATCTCTGAACATTTTGCTTCAGTAGGAGAAAATAAAGAAAGAGAAGGATATTCTTTGAAACTACCAGGACATCTTGACAGAAATAACTGAAGAGGTGACTAGAAATTAAACCTATTCATTCTTGTCGAAGTTATGAAATAACGAGCTGATACAGAAAACTCAAGATTAAGTGGGTTAACAAGGCACTTACATTGGTGTACGTGTTTGACTATTACTTTGATATAGTATCAAAGGTTTATGGATCACATAAGGATTTGTAGGATAAAAACTTCCATCTAAGTCACTGAAACAGTAACAGTCTGGTGAATTATTTTGTCAAAGAAGAAAAATCCTACTGTATTTATGGCTAGGACTATTCAATTCAATTCAATTGCCATCCCTAGAACAGATGCCAGCTTTCCCCCATTCACATTTTCTTTGGAAATCTCCAAGACTCACATAATAATCCTACCTATGATGAGGAAGAAGCAAATGGAAACCATCTGGGTTCTTAGCCCTTCCAGACCACTAGCAACACTATTCCACTCTGACTTTATAGGGAAAAGAATTGTTAATAACTTCTAAACACATTCAATCATAATTTCAGACTTCCTTTCCAGCCTTGTCTACATGCACTACAAATTTATTTAAACTTGCACCTTTAAAATGGATGAGCAGGGACAAACCAAAGCTTAAAAAAGGCATTTACTACTTAATTCTTTTGTTACATGGTTGCTACAAATCAAATAGGAAGGGGAAAAAAAAAAAGATAGTTACTTACTCCTACTTACTCTACAGTTCCAGATATTCTTTCAGATACATTATCCATTCAGACAATATTCGCACGTGCATAGAACTAGCATCTTTCAAACAATAAGCTGTCTCTCAGCGATGTCTGTCTCTCAACACTGTATGATGGCAAAAATGCACAGGCTGTTAAGTCAAGGTGGGCTCAGCCATCTGTGTTTCTTCCTGAAGATGTGAAAATGCAGGAGGTTGAGGAAAGCCTGACAACTGTACCATGTTCTGCTTCTGTAATCTCCAGGTCCCACTGATTCTGGGACAACTTTAACATAGGCAAAATAATCCACCCAGCAAAAGATTTGACATCAGAAGCATGAGCAACAGAAGAAATCTCCGTGTTGCACCACTGGCCCATGGAAGTCCAGAGCAGACACAACTGTATATTACAGATATATGCTGTAGTATTACACAAATGCAGAGCTGCAGGTCTGAGACACCTGGGATGGAAAGCTCCTCAGTGCCACCAGTGGTTTTATTTCCAAGAGAATGCGCTGACTGCTTTCTGAAATCTAATGAGATGGACAATGCAAGGAGCACGTAAGTGATTTCTTACTGCTTCATTCAGAGGCAGCAAGGGGAAAAAATTTCCCTAGGAAATGCTTCCTGAGTCTGAGACACTCTCAAGTAACTTTCAGTAATACTGGAGTGACAGTATAGGCTATTTTGAAACTAGGAGCTCTTTGAGGTGATGAGCAATGGCAATTGCTCTGGGCAATTACTATTACTGTTAAATCACTGTTAAGTTAAATCTCTCTGGTATCGAACAGATCAGACGTGGAAGAGTCTAGTACATTAGTTTTTAAAACACTATGTTGCTTACATGGCAGAACTGAGCGTTACAGGTTTGAGGAAGACAAGAAGGGAAAGACAGACTTTGATAATCACTGGCCAGCCGGTCCCAAAGCACGAGCACCATCCACTGAGCATTGATCTTGAACTCTCTCTGAACTACGACGCATGAATTGGAATAGATGCAGTCTCATGCAGTCCCAAAGAAGGAAACTCATGTCTACCGTCACTTCCTTTTCCCTAAGGACTGGATGAAGATGACTTAAATGTTCAATATAGAAAATGTTTCTTTTGCAAGAAAAAGTGAGCCTTGGAATTCAGGAAGAGCAGGAAGAGCACCCGCAGTGATGCAACCTGACAGTCTTTTTTCCCGCAGGTTTACAAGAGCTGTCCCCCATGGATTATTCTATGAGGAAAAGTTTTTAAAGTGCTTCAATTTCTGTGTCCTCTCTGAAAAAAAGCAATTTGTATTGATTTAGCACATATGCAAAGGCTAGGGTCCCACAGAATGCATACCATTGTGGGAAACATGCTTTGCAACGAGGGGCAGAGCTTGAATCATCAAAGCATAAACTCCACCTTTCCAATGCAGCTCTGGCAGTATCTGATTTTCAGCCTCTTCACTTTCTAGAGGGCAACGCGTTAAAAACTACCTTATGCTGGCAACAACACTAACAAAAATAGAGAATTATAAACTGTGTCACACCCAAAGAAGCAGATGCTGCAGGGGTTCCATTCTAATGACAGAGATGGTGAAAAGGAACTGAAGGATGACTGGATTCATTTCATCCCTTCATGATTTGGGGATCAGGGAAGAGGGGCAGTGGAGCAGACAACCACGGAGGTAACACTGCCACTTTAGTCAGTTGTGAGCAAACATACGTTCCAAAGCTGATGCTATGATGAGGTGGCCATCACTTCTAGATAATTCTGTCCCTGATTACACGGACATCTGTACTGGGTGTAGGTGGCAAGCTGCTGGCAGTGGGGGGACTGCAGGGGTGGCCTCCATGAGAAGAGGCCAGGGGCTGTCCCGTGCTGGACATGGCCAGTTCCAGCTGGCTCTGCACCACAGGACACAGCTGAGCCCATCAGCCAAGTTGGTGGTGCCTCTGTGAAAACATATTTAAGAAAGGGCAAAAAGCACCACACAGGCAGAGAAGTGGAAAAAGAGTGAGAAACAGTGTGCAAACACCAAGGTCAGAGGAGAAGTAAGTGCTCCATGGCGGAGCAGATATTCCCAAAAGGACTGCAGCCCATGGAAGATCCACACCAGAGCAGAGGAAGAGTGAGAAGGAAGGAGTAGCAGAGAAGAACCACAGTCCTCCCCTGCAGCGCTCGTTGCCTCACTGAAGGGACTGAATGCCACCTGCGGGGATAACAAGGGGGAAGGAGAGGAGTCTGGAGTGCAGCTGAGCCTGGGAATGGGGGAAGAGGTGTTTTCCCCAAGTGTTTTAATGCTTGCTTCTTTTTTTTGGTTTTTTTTTTGTTGTTGTTGTTTTACAGTAACTGAATCAGTAATTAAATATTTATATTAATCAGTAATAAACTCATTTCCTCCAGTCAAGTCTGTTTTGCCCACAACAGTAATTGGTAAGCGATCTCCCAGCCTGTATCTTGACCCACGAGTTTTCTCACTCTCATTCTTCCTATTTTCTCCCCCATCCCGCAGGACGGAGAGGGGGTGAGCGAGCAGCTGTGCGGGTGCTTGGCTGCGAGCTGAGGCCACCCCACCACCATACCCAGAGCAGGCCGTGCTCCAGTGGGCACCGAGGGCCAGGAACTCCAACATGGATGCACCAGGAGAAG
The DNA here is from genome assembly GCF_034638445.1 of Ciconia boyciana. Classification (NCBI taxonomy): domain Eukaryota; kingdom Metazoa; phylum Chordata; class Aves; order Ciconiiformes; family Ciconiidae; genus Ciconia; species Ciconia boyciana. Next base: position 29,713,141 of record NC_132938.1, read on the forward strand.
GCATAGCAGCAATCAGACAACACTTCTGGTACCTATCGCTGGCTTTAACCTCCAGATATTCAGATTTCACAGGTAAAACAAGCAGAAATAAGAGCATATGCATAAATAAATAATTACAAGCACTGCTTTAAATTATAGTGGCTTGAAACCACAGCTGAGGAGAATCTATCCCTTCAGGGGAGCAGTCTTCTGCACAAGGTAGGCACAGGATGAAATCAAATTTGGACTTCAGAGCTAGCAAGATTCTCATCTCTTTTTGAAATGGCAAGCCCTTGCCTGGTTGCTGTCTCATTATTGTTTTTACATTTAGGATATTAAACCATTATCCCTGTTTCTTTCATGGTTGCTGATTGGAAAGACAAGCCGAAATTAAAAAGACTACTTGGAAGGGAACCATCTGTTCCACACCAGGACAGCAGAGATGAATTACGCCTCCATCCGACAGTTAAAAAAGGAGCAGGGCAGTGACCGTTGGGCTACCAAAGCGCACGCCGATGCGGACGGGGGAGCTCCCGGCGCCGGGCGCTGTGAGGCGGCGCAGGCCGACACGCCGCCCGGCCACGAGCGCTGCCGGCGGGCGCGGCCGGGCGCGCGGGAGCCCCTCGCGCGAGCCACCGTGCCGCGAGCGGAGCCGTTAGCCTGAGGGGAGCGGTCAGCGGCAGCGCCGGTGCGGCAGCGAGAGGCACCGGGCCCCGGCGCTAGGACCTGCCGGAGGGGCTACCCGGCTGCTCTATTTTTACTACGGTATTTTTTGCATTCAGACTTTCCACTGCAGGCGGCCCGGGTCAGGGGATCCGCTCTGCCGGCGGAATCTGACAGGTCAGCCCAGCAAGTTATTTATAGAGGGGCGGGGGACAGAAGGAAGGGATGCGAGCGGCATCATATTCTTCTGTCGCGGGGCTGCGGGCTGGGAGAGGCACCCACGACCGAGCCTCCCCCTGCCCGTCCTTCAACCCAGCCGGGCAAGGCGGCTGTGGCGGGGAAACCCCCAGCGCCGCGGCGGGCCGCCGCCCGGCTTGACCTGCGCTTGCCGGCCCGCCCCGCGCCTCCCGCGCTGCGCCGCCGCTCACGGCCTGGGGAGAGGGGGCAGTCCGGGCCAGGAGGAGGACGCAGAGGCTGCGACGTGAGCCAAGGAGGCAAGCCACCTAGGCAAGGCCCGGGCGCTCTTCCTTCCCTCTTTTCCCCCCGTTTTTCCTCACGCAGCCTCTCAGGAAGTGAGGACCCATCTCACGCACGTATTAACTCCTCCCATCACAGATCCCAGCAAGTGGAGGGGGATTCTTATGCCCTGGCACCCAGACTGAGGCTCAGGACAGTTCCAGATGAAACTGCACACCCTCACATGACAAAAATTGACTGCAGATGGTCACTAGGAATTAAAAATACAGAGGCGATGAGGGTAGTCAAGCTGGAGCCTGTCTGGCCACTGTCTTCAGAGGTCGTTCTGTGTGTGAAGACCTTTTCAAGGAGGATTTAAGCTTTCCTTGTCCTACTGTGACCATCTGTCACTTCAGAAGCAGATATCATCCACCTTTCTCCCTGGCGCTGGAGAATTGTACTTACCCAGCCTGCCATTTATGAGGTCCATTTCTTTTTGGTAGGGCAAGAAACTGGGACAGAGTAGAAACATCAGTATTTCGAACTGTAATCAGACTGCCCCCCTCAAGCCCTGCTGCTTAGCTGCTTCATCCTGAAGGCATTTAAAAATCAGGAGGTGTCTAGCTGCCACATTTGGAAGGGCCTAGGCTGCATGTGCAAGCCTAGAACTGCCCTGCTGCAAGTGGCCTGACACCCGCCCCTGCCGAACCCTGGCTGGCATTCAGAAACAAGGCATTCATCTGGCCTTGGAAGCGCTTGCCGAGGATACCTGACACGCTGACAGGATTCGACTCTTCCCACACAATGTACTGGTAGCTGCCATCTTTTAAAACCTGACCACACCAGGAGATAGCGCCGTTGTGTGTAACTGCCTCACAGTGCGTGCTGTTCAGCCTGAAAGCAGATGACCTGGTATCTGTGGCCTCCTGGTTCAGGTGGGGTCAAAGCCACAGCTCCCATCTCTTAAGGGAAGTACCTCTAGCGCTTATATTGTGCCTGCTGTAGTGGGATGGCCTGAACCTGCTGGACCACAGTGTGGCAAAGACTCAGAGAGCCCAAACAGCCACTAGGTCACACCAATGGCCCGCCTGTGTACAAAGAGCTTCTTTAAAGTTCAGTATTTGTTGGTTAGAGCAGTTGAGTAGCGGTGAGAGCAGGAGCGGCTGGGTTTCTTTGCCGGGTGTAACCATCCCAACATTCCCTTGCCTGTTCTGCCTTCTCTTGGAAGGACAATTCCCCTTCTGGTAAATGAGGTTTCTGTCCGGGTGCTTATCCACCTCAGCCTCCGCACGCACTCCTTGCTTGGCCATGCAAGTAATGACAAGAAATTTTGTGTCTGGAAATACATGGGCTTAGTATAACGGCAGGACAGTAATGTTCCTCGAGGGAGCAGAGTGCTAAGACTTAAACATGTATATCAGCTTAGCAAAAAAAAAAAAAAAAAAAAAAAAAAAAAAGAAGACGCTCCTATGTTCAAGTAAGCCTGCATTTTTAAATAATTACTGGCACTGTTAACAGTCCTGGCTTTCATTTGTATCTGCAGACATCATCTAATACATAATTAACAGCTAAACAATAACACAGATATATTAAATTGCCCTGTGTGCATTGTACATTTTATAAAACACCTCCAGTCGTGACAGTTTTCAAACCCCCTTATACTTTTGATTCACTGCACACTCAAGTTATCTACCGCAGGCACACAGGCGAGTGCCAGCAAAGATTTCTGGAGAGGAAGTGAATGCTTTCTTCAGAATTTTATAGTCCCAGCTCCAAAAGACTGAGGAAAAACAATGTTTTGTCCTGATGGTCCCATCAAACACTAATGGAGCACAAGCAGATTCCTCTTGTCTGGGCAAGCAGGCTGTGCTGCCTGGCACACCACCCCGAGAGCCTTCTCCGGGAAATGAGTGCCGGTGGCTTCCTTAAAAATGTGTGCTGGGTGACAATTATATGCAAGGTTGAAGAGCCGGGCTTCCCCACGGGCAGAAAAACCCGTCTGTCGGTGTACCCCATAAATGGCTGATGGAGGAGGGAAAAAAAGTCAGGAGCATTTCCTTTCTAAAGGAGGTTTGGACATTGTTTGGGATTCCCCTGTCCCCCGGAGGAGCCCCCAGCCTCCTACAGAACCTTGATGTCAAAGACACTCAAGAGATGTCACCAGCTTTTACAGAGACACATAAGCAAAGTGGTTCTATAATTCCTTGTATTATTCCTTTATATTTGTCTGGATTACCCCAGTGATACACTAATTCAGGGCTGTCTGTGTCACAGAACCTGAGAAGCTCATAACAGAGATCTCCAACTAAGGCATCCATTACAAAAACAAAACTAAAGAATCGCAATTTAGTCCTGCTGACTGGTCCATCTTTTAGGAACACGGGAAGGGTGTAAGTGGCCATATGGAAAAATCCGTTCCCGTATTTTTACTGCTGAAAGCTAAACCTTCCCAAGAGACCCCGTGAATGCATTAAAAGCCCTAGATATTTGATTTCACTTAAGAGTTTCACCATCTCAGACAGACTGCTAATAATTTAAAATAAAGGTCAATTAATTAATCGTCTGCCGTGAAATGCGTCCAAGGATTCTGCATTTTAAATCAAGTGGAGCAACGACACTACTGAAGCGTGCTGCCGTATTTACAGACTTGTGACAGCCGCTGCTGTGCCATTTCGCCGGCGTGCCGATCGGTGTGACAGCGCGGGAAGCTCCGCCGCCCCTCTGCAGGTGCTACAGCATCCAGCGCAGCGCTCCTCCGCGCCACCTCGCCGGCCCTCCCGCCGGCCGGGCGCGGAGAGGAGCCGGCCCTCCCGGCGGGCGCTCCCGCTCGCTCGCCGCGGGGCTCCGCACCGGCACCGCCGCGGGGAGCGCTGCCCCCCGGGCTGCCCCCGGCCCCGCGGTTCACCTGCGGCCCCCGCCGTGCCTCCCCCTCTGGCAGCACCACCCGCACCGGGGACACCGGCAGACACCAGCTCCCTGGCTAGCGGAGGGAAGGGCAGACTCGGGGGCTGACCCCGCAGGTTCGCACTAGCGCGTCGGCCGCCCCGTAGGAGCCCTCCTCCCGCGCAGCCTCTCCCATAAGGGCAGGCAAAGCATGCCCCTCCGCCCGCTCATCCCTCCTCCCAGGGGGTGTGCTGCGGGACTGGGAACACCCGCGCCATCCCCTTCGGACACTTGCAACCACCCAGGTATTCTGTTCCTCCCTGCAACGATTAACCGCCCCCCTCTGTGACCCTCCACGGGATGACCACCTCCCGTGCGTGGTGCTCACCAGCGGGACCATCCCGCCGGACAGCCCTGGGAGGAGGGACAAGGGGAGGGGGAAGGAGGCGCTCCACCCGACCCCGGGGTGCATCCGGCGCCAGGGTGAAGCCAGCCCTCGGGGCTGCCTGGAGGCAGCTACCGCGCCGGGGACGAGCTCACGGGGCATCGGCTCCCCGGGAGCCCGGGCGCCGGTGGAGCTGCCACGGCCATCCTGCCGGAGGTCAAGCCCAAACTTTGCTCTTGCAAATCCCGGCCGGACCTGCTGCCGTCGGGCTCGGCGCAACTCCTCCCCGCTCCTTCCAGCGCCAGAGCAATGAACAGGCGCACCAGCCCCGTTGGTCTTCCCTGCTGACTTTGTGAGAGAGCTGGGGAGAGGACGCCGCTAAGCTCTTCGCCAAACGCTAATAACGACCGGTTGTTCACTGCGACTCACCGACATCCTGCGCCCCGAACTCGGCCGTCCCCGGCGCTTCCCCCGCGCAAGCGGGAGTTCGCCACGGGAGCGCTCTGGGACGGCTCCACCGCGGCAGGTTGGGCCGGGCAGTGACTCGCCCCCGGCCGCTCCCCAGACCGCGCCTCCCGGGGACACGGCACCGTCCCTGCCTGCGACCCGCGGCAGATCGCGGGGCTCGCAGCAGGGCTCGCCCCTTCTCCGCTTGCCCGAGCAACCCGCCGCTCGGCCCCGCGGAGCAGCGCAGGCTGTGCGCGGCGCTCGGGGATTCCCCGCCGGACCGGCGGCCGCGCTCCCCCTCTCCCGTCCGCCACCCCCGGCTCCCGGCGGCGGCCGGGGTGTCCCCCTGAGCGCGCTGCCCCCGCCCGCACCCCGGGGGTCCCCGAGCGGCGGAGCCAGCCGCCCTCGAAGCCCCCGGCCGCGTGGCCCCCGGGCGGCCCCACGCGCGGAGGGAAGCGCCCTCGGGCTCGCCTTACCCGGTTGGCGGAGAGGACCTGCCGGTAGCGCTCCTCGTCCGCAGGCAGGGCAGCGAACTGTTGCATGGAGAGCATGCTTGGCTGCTGCTGGACCCTCTCCACTTTGGCCGCCCCCCCGTTCTCTACCTCGCTCTCTGACGAGCCGCGGCCGCCCGCCTCCCGCACATACACACTTGCGGGGCGGGGGGCTCCGCATTTTGTCTGCTCGGCAGACTCCCCCTCCCCCCTCCTCCACCCAATAATAATAATCCTCCGCGAGAAAGCCGCCACATCCCCACCCCTTTTGCACACAAGGCTCTACCCCTTGGGGACAAGCTGAGAGACAGCCCACTTGCTAATTTCGCCCTACAGCCGTCCCCCAGGGAGGGCGGATGAGGTGGGCACAGCCCTGGCGTCCCGGCCCCCCCCGATAAAGGACGTCTCGTCACGCCGCGAAGGGCTTCAGGTGGCAAGACAAGTCCGAGCCGGGGACGATGTGCGGGGCAGAAACCCGCGGAGCTCGCCCCTCGCACCCCTTACCTTGGCTCGCTGGGGCTCTGGCTCGCCGGGGCTCTGCCGCGGGGCTGTCCCCGCAGCGCCCTGGGGCTGCCGACTGCCGGCGGGCCCCGCGCCGCCCGGATGCGCACTTGCGGCTGAGGCGATCCGAAGCCAGCCCGGGCCACGGACCTACCGGCGCTCCCGGCCCGCCCAGTTGGAGCGCGGAGTTCGGAGCGGGGGATGGCGGGCCCGGGCCGGGCTCCCGGGTCCATCCGTCCGCCGTTACCGGGCGCAGGACTCCTCCGGGCGCCGGAGGACCCGCCTGCCTTCCGGATGCTCTTTATTTTACCTTGCGGTCATGCAAAGGCTTTCGTTTCACCCCAGGGACAGAAAGTTTCGCGCCTACAGGGACTGCAACCCCGTAGCACAGTGCCTTGCCTTTCCCCAACCGATCCTCCCTGTCTCCAAAAAGAGGGTTGAAAGCAGCGCCGGCCGCTGCCGCCGGCACAGCAGAAGCGGAGGGGAAGGGGCTCCGGCGGGAGGAAGCTCTCCCGGAGCCAGCGACGGTCTCTCCAGCTCCTTCCCCGCAGCGAGGCTCGGGTCCCAGCCCCTCCGGGGGCCACGCAAGCCTGTCGTGCCCCGTCCCTCCGTGCGAGGAAGCGCTGCGCGGGAGGGCAGCGGCGGCCGGGGACGCTGCACCTGTCCCCCCGCCGTCCCAGGCGTGACCGACCGCAACGACCTGAGAGCTGGAGGGCTGTGCTGCTTGTTGCAAACCTCTTGAAGCAAAGCTCTCATGCCAAGAGACAAGTGTCGCCTGAAGCTGCGAATGACAGAGCAAATGCCCCACCCCCATGAGACATCGGCTTTTAAGACTTGCATTTTGATGCAGTTGTCCCCTCTGCCCTGTCTCTGCATCCAGAGATGTCGAGTCCAACTGAAGGCCGGCTCTGTGTACATAACGGAGCTCGCAAGCACCATCTGAGAACGATAAAGTCAACAGGACAAAAAGCATGGTTGATGGGCAGAAGCGGGTGCAGAAGCAGCTCAGGACCCTTCCAGGAGCCACAGAGAGCTGTCGCTGGCACCGCAACTGGATTCCGAGATGACATTTGTAACACAGAAAGGCTTCCAGTTTGTACTGTGCATGTTTTAGTGCTTCTGAAATGCTATCATTCAAAACGTGAGTCAGAAAACACCCAAAAAATGGGAACAACCACCTCAGCATGAACAGGGCTTCTATCCCCAGTAATCACTCTTGGCTATCAGTGAGGATGATACCCCTCAGACATATATAAACAAACTCTATATACAAGACAAACACTTCTTCCTAGCTTTTTTCCAGCTTCTTCTCCAGATATCTTTATTTCCATACCTTCGGATTTAGGCCCTGTCACTTTTTGTTTGTGTGCAAACTTTATGGGGCAGAGACTGGGCACTCTGTGCTTCTGGAGTGCCACTGTACATAAATCCCGCTCATGGTAATTCAGCCCTGCTTTTTTTTTTTTTTTTTTGCGAAGTGCCCTCTGGAGAAAAGCAGTGTTTAAAACAAAATTACACAAATAATAGGAAAAGCGTGGAAAGAGACATGAGCAAGAGCATTTATGCAAAGTCTTCAAATTGCTTAGTGTAAAACAACAAGTATTTCATGCTGTAATGCTGATAAAAAGAGGAATCGAACCATAATTCATTACTTATTACAGTATTTTACAGAGATTACTTAGCCCTATCAAAAATTACAATAAGAACAAATGAAAACTGAAATCTAAGACGTACAGTACATGGCTCAGACTGCAAAACCAGCTTGTCCTTGGATGGAGGATGTCTTCTCTTCAGCAGTAATACTGTGAATTCCAAACCCCAAACCAATCCTGACTCCCAATCTCATACTAAATTTCCTCAAGTAGGGGAGCCATTCAGATTGCAGTTACACAACTACAGGATTCAGCCACAGTGTTCAGCACACACAGAAAGCCTAAGCCGAGTTCTGTTTTTGTTGGCAATTTTATGGAAATCACTGCATGAGAAACAATTACTTAAATTGAATAGTACCTGGTTGAATTAAGCCACAGTTCCCTCAGAGTAAGGCTTATTTCTAGACAGCTGCCATTTAGCCTACCTTATGACTGACTTTAGTACATCACAGAGCTCATATGGATACACTGTCCATACCAGAAACTTGTTTGCTGGTAGCATGGCATATAAACATTTTAATGCAGTGTCCAAATAATTCATTAACATGTAACCATTAGTGGAAAGAAGCAAGCATGTTTCATATTATAACTAATTTGACTTCACTTGATTTTTTTCTTATTCTTACCTTGCTTTTCCCTTCCTAGTAAATACCGACCACTACACTACCTTCATTTTATAATTCTTTAGAGCGATTGATTGATTTGATTGAATGATAAGGACAGACACAAATACAAATTTACATTCATGAAGCGAGAAAAGGGAGCGACTTAAATGCCCACAGATAACAACTGGTAATGGGATGAAATCAAAGCAGAAGATGGATATCTGAACTAAATGAAACTGAGGACAGGGTGACCCACAGACTGTCCACACAAGTATACTCCACCCTAAAGCACGCACCAGAGAGCAGCTACCACACACATCAAGCTTCCACTGCCTGGCACAGAACGTCCTTCAGACCAAGCATCTCTGTACCCTAACCCCACAACACACAGGCTCATCACTCTCAGAAAAGCTGGCATACAGCAGATATGCTTTGGAGCCAGAACTATGGAGATTATAAACTCAAGAGTTCAGGGCTTTAAAGCCACATTCAGGCATAGAAGCTTTTAAGAACAAATTTTGGTGCTATCTGCATAGCAACATTTCCTTCTCTAGTAGTTAAGGTCAGGACAAATATCTAATAAATCAGCTCTATTTCCCCATATGAGGCCAAAAAAACCACCTACTAAGTCCATTCCTGTTTGTTTCATCTTAATCTACTTCCCCAACCCACTCTCGCAATTTTGTCAGAGCGGTAACATGAAGGAACGTGATTACGTAGTTCCAGCATTAATCTGTGCAGTAAGAGCTATCACTGCCAGAGAAGGGAACAAAAAGCATGCCTAAAACTTCCACTGCAGTATGTCAGTCGTCATTACCCAGGAGAAGTTTGCTGCTTTACTACATCAGTCCTTGAGAACAAACAATTTTTCAAGTTGTTTTTGATGCGTTTATTGTCTGACTTGGATTTTACATTAAATTAATACACACAATGGCTTTGTTATTGTTACAGGGAACAAACTTGTCCAAGGAATTTCCAACCCAAAATACATTGACAACTTGTAAGCACCTTAGTTCAGCAGAAAGATGAAAGCTCACTAGAATGCATTCAGAATCAAGAAAAGCCCCACCCCACCCCCCACCCCCCCGCAAGTTTTCTCATTTTACACACAGCTAAATATTCTGCATCTTAAGTATCCCCATCATCGGGCTTCTCGCTCTATAATTTCCCTTCAACAGCAGGTCAGATTTTATAATTTGTTTTAATGTATACTTATCAATATGCATTTTTTGGTAAACTGTTAACATTCAAAATATTTGCTCATTACATTATGTAACAGTACATTACATTTAAATTGCTGGAAAAACCCCTACCTTCAGTTCAATACTTCCTTCCTAGAATTACCATCTTTCATGTATACTGAATAGCAGGGGATTTTATCTGTACCGTTTACTTCAAAGGTTGTCATGCTTGCAACATGCAGCTCCAACCAAAAAAAAAAGGCAAAAAATTAACAGTAAAAATAATTTTAAAAACCAAACAGAAACCAGTGATTTATTACACTGCAGATTGCTCGAACCCCCACACTTTTTTATGCCGAGAAACAAATATCTGGTTCAGCAGGCAGACCAACAGAGTGCAAATGACTCAGATGGTTGGATAAGATATACAGAACTATTTTCAATAAAATTTCAAAAATAGGTATGTCTTGCATATGCAAGGTTCAAGAGAGACACAAATCCTTTAAGGAAGGGAATATGCCTACTCATACACACATTTGTATGAATGGAATTAATTTTTAAAGATTGGTGTGCTTTCTTCTTATAATAAAGATGATCAATAAGAAGCAAGTCTCTTCCTCGCCAGAATAAAGATGTTCAATAAGAAGCAAGTCTCTTCCTCACCAATATTTCACACAAATACTGCAAAATATGCAGAAAAGAACACTAAGAACTACATCAAACAGGTAACTCAAATGCAGTTCATTTTTATAGCTCTGTAGAAAGAGATCTCTTCTCTTTGCTGTAGAGGCAAGGAGAAACTTTACATTGTACTTGTTTTGAAGAAAAAGCTAGCAGTAAATAGAAAAATGAGTTATAGTCATGTAAGATAAAAGCTGTTTCCACAATGGTCTCATTCATGTTGATCTGCATATTTCAGCTAGAAAGGTATCTTTGTATTTTTGGACAATACATCATATTTTACTTCAGCTGAACAAAAATCTCTCTTCTTTTTCTCTCAGTGACAGGAAAGTTACTGGCATAAGCAGTCACATAATAACATCACCTCACGGTTAAAGAAACAACGCTTATATATGGAATTATATATGGAATTATCTTCCAGGCATTAATATTATAGAAAAGAGTTAAAGTAACAATATGGAAAACGGTTTATACTAGATTTAAGAGATGCATATCTTATACTAGAAAATAAGATAATTCAACAGAGATGCAACTATGATTGCCTACTGTAATTTCAATTAATCTACAACTTTACATACTAATGGCCTCACACATCATGACAGTAGTAGTATTCATTTCTAAAAATCAATTAAAAAAACCCCCATAAAATACTATCAAATAGCACCAATCCATGCTAAATATTGCCAAGTTTTCCTTACCTCTCTTCTCTTTCAACAAACTTAGGTGAAAAATTGAAAAGAAAGTGATTTTCTCCCCATTTTGTCAATCTACGCAATCTAAAAGCTACTGCCTTTTGCAGCTTCTCTATTTTTTTTCTGCTGCTGAACCATAATTACAATTGGATATCAGCTCAAGTTAATACTGGGTCCCTTTACAAGTGGGCCAAAATCAACCAAAAGAGCTTTCAAACAAACTGCAATCTTCTCTACTAATTCATACAAATGGTCCCGCTGCTTTTGCAGGATTTGTGAAGAAATTATATGCCTGAATTACAAGGGCAACCTGGTGCTCTTTGGCTTTGTGCCTCATCTTCCGCAGGATCTTGTGAGCGCTTTTCAGTTACCCACAATGCTCCAGTATCAGCATAAAATTTCCAGCACAGGTTTAAAAATTCAGTTTTCTGATTTCCCCCACCCCCAAATTTAATTTGCATTATTAGCTTCTCTAATAATCCTGACGCTGTGTAAACCTTTCAGTTCTACCAACCAACACTGATATCCCAAAAGCAAGGTATTCTAAACTGCCAGTAAGAAAATATTTAAATATTCAAAAGATTAGCTAGATAGTTTATACATGATTAGCAAGCACCATCCAGATGGCTTCAGAATGACATATAATTGTATTGTTACGCTATTCAATTACGTTTTTGCACACCTATGCAAATATTCAGATGTGACGTTTATCTATACAGATAGTCAAATGATGCTCTAAATTCAATTTCAAATTGCTTTTCTGCTGTTGGCAATGGGGGCAGTGATGAGAACACATCCCTGAAACTATTTCACATCCATGTTTAGTGTATGCATCTGCCCACTAAATGAAGTTTTCAATTGGTTTGATTGTGAGGAAACAAGGGGGGCGGGGGGGGGATGACAGACGACGACAACCAAAAAACAAACCCCACAGTCTGTAAGGGGGCTCATTTTATTGTTTGACAGTTGACTTGAAAGATAGTTCATATTTCCTTTCTCTGAACAAAGTTCTGACATGAGGCCCCAGAATATTCAAGCATAAGTGGTCTGAAGTTTCCCGTTAGTTGTTTTAATTAAAACTGACATGAAACACAGAAATTATTGTGTGATACAACATAAAGACTAGCAGAAGAATACTAATCTTTGATAAACCACTAAATTGATTTTACAGGAAACAAATATTCAAGAAAGCATTTTACACTAAGCTATTTTTAATATTATGAAATGGAGACAAGGAAAAGTAACACAATATATTAATAGAAGAGATGTTAACGGATCTCAGTCAGACGAATTACATCAGCACTTCAGTGTAGACTACAATCTACTATTACTTTCAGTGTCTGAATTCAGTTTTCTGCTGTGAATGTAATAACACAAAAGGTGACATTTCTTCCCTCCTTTGCACTTTTCTTGGCAAACAGTATACATGCATAATCTATGCATATTAAGTTCTGTTACACACAGACTAACATTCTAGGAATAATAGCTACCTAAAGCCTGACTGAGGTATATTAAATATTGAGTTGTTTCAGTCATTGTAGACCATGAGCCATGCAACCATCACAACAGCAACTCCGAACACTGGCAGCATAATGAGGTTCTTGTATTTTTGCCATGATGATTGTTCAACTTCTACTTCATCCTTTCTTCTCTTATTCTTTCTTCGCCCTTTTAATCTATTTTCAAAAGCTTCCAGTTCAGCCTAGATGAAGAAAACCAGAAGTAGTTGACATTTGTGTCAGAATTAAAAATAAGGAAATGGGCAGATTTTAAATAACATTCCCAAAAATCATTTTATAAAAATAACTGGCAGCCAATGGAAGATATACATCTCTTACAGATAAGATGGTAGCACTATATCCCATGGTTACAAAGCACTTCACTTCCAAGTATTAAACCATTGTTTAGTTTCCCATAAAAAACACTGCCAAAAATGCAACCAACTGAAGTTTTAAATTAGATTTTTAACTTAGGTTGAATATGTTAAGCCAAAATGAGACTTTTATTTCCATGAAATATGTTAAAAATACATTATTTTTTCCTATTAAAGAAAAGCACTCCTAAGTATTTAAGCTATTACAATAACGTATATAAAAGTATAGGCTGAAATCTTCAAAGACCTCCCCCCGGTAATAAGGATGCACACTCTGCCAAAATTAAATTAATACAAATATAAATAAAAATCTATCATCTTTCTCCCAATTCTTTATATTTTGCATGCTCAGCTACATTTTAGATTAATAGCTATAATCTTAGACATGCACAAAAAGATTCCATTTGTTAAGTGTTATAACTTAACATTTAGTCACTCATATACGACTGTAGTAGTTACATAGCATCCTTCAAAAGAAAGCACATGCCCTTAGGCCCAAAAATGAAGCAAAGCAATTGGAAAAATAAGAAGAATGCCAAGCTTCCACCCAGAACAGCAGTTTCAGGGTGATGTCTGGAATGCACAGTAGGATCCTCTGATCCCTGTTCCTCATCCCCCTTCCACATCCTTTTAAAAGGGTATCAAGAAAATACAGACAAAACTCATTTTAGGGTACAAAGCTGAAATAAAACTGGAATTAGGCAGCCTGGAACAAAGAGTGTAAGACTGGGATGGGACTCCAATGAGGAGCCATCTAATTGCTAGGAAAATCAGAAAAGATGCTCTAAAGGACAGTTGAGACAGACTACAAACAGAAAATGTCCAACGATTATCTGGATTTTGGGGTAGAGTTGTCAGCTACTAGAGAAAGCATGGGACAAGGAGCTAGGGAGCAGAGCGACTAGATGAGCTGAAAGAAAGAAGGGAGATGGGAGCAGCAGAGTGCAGCAAGCCGGGACTGGCTGGGCAAAAGGCGGAAGATTGAGCTGAAGCAGAGGAAACATGGACAGTGAACAGAGACAAAGCCTGGCCATGAGAGGAAATAAATCTACATGACTACTACTGCAGTGCTGCCAGGAAGTGAGGGACTAAGACAATAAGGTAGGTGCATTAAAGAAACAAGAATAAGACCCTTTTGGGAAATGGGCAGAGAAGTAGTCCAGTAAATATAATTTTCCTTTGGAACTCAAGACTGCCTGATGTCTGGTCTTCCTCTACTGACAGCAAATATTTGTCAGTTTCACAAAGCAGATCTTACTTCCCTTCTTGTGCCAGATACCACTGTTAGCAGGAGAAAGGGACCCATTTTGATGTCTATTCCTTTGTACCTAATAAAGGCAGAAATTGTTGGCACTTCTCTGACGATACGGGAGAAGAGTTCAGACAAAGTTCCGCAGCCTGCTATTTGAAACAAGATTACTTTCAACTAGCTAATCCTCCTTTAGAAAAGCAAAGTATTTTAATGAAACAGGTTTTCAAAATCCAAAATCTGGAGGCAAGTGCAGAGTTCTTAAGGTTTTATAGATAATATGGCAGTATTTCATTTTACACAGATGCTAAATAAAATTTGGGGCTTCTATAGTTATTATATACTTGTGATCTGTAAGTTTTAAAAGCAGAGTGCTTCATGAATTGCAGTAATCTGAATTAAAATATAGGGCTCGAACAATTACATAACAGGTACTGAATTGCTTTCCTAGTGATCTTTATAAAAACCCAGCTAAAAATACATACATTATAAAAACCAAAACACAGAATGAAAAAAGGTTCGTGCGCACAGAATACGAGAAAGAAGCCATCACTATCCTTGAAAAGCTACCTACGGATTTTATATAACTGTCATCGTTCCCAAAGTGTCACCTCAATGACCTCTGAACAATAAAGTAATGGTTGTGCCCAGTCTTCAAACTACCTTAATTTTTCAAGCTAAACAAGCTCAAGCTTTTTATTTAGAGTAAGAACCTAACTTCTTTGTGTACAGACATATTAAAAATAAAATGAAATGCATTTATTTAAACTGTATACTCAAAACAATTTGATGTCAGATAATGTCTAATTTAGTGTTGCTCAGGTACTGGATTTTGCTCCTTCATGTGTTATTCTCTATATTCTTCCTGCACTGGAAGGAGTAGCAGCCCCATGGGAAATGTAGCTAAATGAATGCAAATAACAGTGACTATACAGACACAAAGCCTATATCCTAGAATTGCAGGTCTTGTATTTTACAGAGGGGGCTGTGTGCTTGACTTTTGTAACTTCTAAGGAGCTGTTAAAACATTTTTCTTTCTAAGAAAAAAGGAAACAAAATTTTTCATACAACTCATTAAATTAAAATTCAGGTTTGAGACTTCGACTTTCAGTATTGAAACTCTTGACTATTACCAGTTAGGTCGAAAATTTAACCAATTCTTTTACACTAGAGTGGGACAGGGAGAGAGCTTGGTCTGAATTGTTAAATAATCAAAGCACTGATCTTTTTTCCACCTCTAGCAATTGTGAAAACCCTGGCCTCACACGGTGCCTCTGAATTAGAAGCAGAGGGAAAGTTTGGCTGCTAGGGCCATGACAAGAAGTCTAACCAAGCTGTCTCCCTTCCACTAAGAAACAAGTGATTCCATCTGTAAATGGTATTAGCAGAAGCTGCTACCAAATATAGCAAATACCAAAATACAAATGTGCAGACTTACCAGAGCACTAACTAGTTTGTATATAAAGGATTTAATGAAGTATTAATGAAAACAAGTCTCAAGAAGCTGTGACTAACAGATGGACTGTCTATATGAAAATGTGCTAACGAGATCAGGAAAGTGGTACAAGATGCAAACTTTTGTCAGAAGGGAGTATACCCAATAAATATATACTCTTAATGTGACCCAACACCCTACGATAGTGATGTCCTCCAATTTACATCACCAGATGGCAGATTATGAGATCAAACTGGAAGGGAATCAATATTAGATAAAAGGCTGCAGTAGCCAAGGTTAGTACCTTTGTACAATTCTAGAGCCTATTTATTAGTTACTGTTGTCCTATTTTTTTGTATTGGCTTTGTCCTATTTTTTTACTGTTGTTGTCCTACTGTTTGCTATTGTCCTATATAACTGGCCACTCTTAATTAACCTTTTAATAGGCTTGATTATGTATAGGTGAAGTCTTCTATCCCTGAAGCTGCATCCGTCACGAAACACATATGCAGAAGCAGTTGCCATACTGTGAGACTTCAGTGAATGTACAAGTAAAAAGCAATGGTGGTGCGACTGCAGAGAGAAACAATCACTGCTGAAGAATCAAGACAAAAATAATGCTGCACGCTATGCTGGTGAAGTGAATCTGCTACAGTTTCAGAGGAGCCTCATTACTGAGACTTTACTAGAGACCTATAAGTTAAGTGATTTTGAGGCAGAAATCATTAGTAACTGGGATGCCTTCTGGAATGCATGAAAACACAATCGGTGCAATACAAACACCAGCAACTTTGAATTTCTAGCTCTAGAACTGTAAGCATGTTCTTTACATGTGTAAATGTCCATTAGACACTTCAGTACTTAGCTTGCAGAACCATCAGTTATAGATCACCTCTGCCTAACAAAATGTTTCAGTCATCTGTATGCAAGCCACACTTCCTGACCTATGTCCCAGAACTAACATTTCCAAGGTCAACTTAGAGAACAAGAAGAATTAGATGAACTGTCTATGAGTTGTATGAGGGAATATGTGATCAATATTGAAGACAGTTGAGGCATGAATGTAACAATAAACATTACAAGATTATCATAAAACAGTGCCTAGTCCCTGGACAACAGGTACATAAATGCATGCTTTTCCCATACAATGAGTAGACACACTTCCCTTTGAAAACAAAAGCAGGCCTTGCTAGAGCATTGGCTGGTAGACATAACGCTTTAATAAAGTCTCTAGGCAATTAATCAAAGTATGCATAAGAGAAGTTGTGACCCACAGAGAAACTGTCTATCCTAATGAGATTGGGGGAATGGTACAAGAGGATCGGGTCTGTAAGTAAGCCTCCCACGCCCCCTTTCAAGCAGGGAGTGAGCCAGTGCGCTGCGATAAAAACAGAGTGTGACATCCAGGTGAAAACACAAGTATAATCTAATACGTAACTGTTGTGATACCTGAGTAGCAGCAGAGTCAGAAAGCACACACTAGACTTACAGTATGATTTGGTGTCAAATGCTCAGGCACAGGCATACATGCATGAACTGGTTGGAAGGAGTGCAGTAAGGCTGTAGCCTCCAGGTGACAAACCTGACAAACGCCACCAACCAAGCTTAGGGTTATTGCCTGAAATACGATTAGCATTAGTGTCTCCAGGCAGCTGGCACAGAAGCTTCTTGGATTACAATGCCGACAACATACGCTCACCAACAACAGCAATTACAGTCAATACACGTTTTTTCCCCCCTCAGAGACCTTGAAGGACAAAGACTCATTTAGGCTTCCTCATTCTTTCATGACGGGAGGGAGGAGGGAAGCTTCACCCAATATTTAAATCTCTATGGAGGCTATTCAGCAATTCTGTGGGGTTTATGCATTATAAAGTGTCCAATTAAAATCAAGAGTACTTCATACTTTAAAAATAAACTATACTATACACAGTTATAATAATGCAAGATTAAACTGATTCATTATCATTTTGCATAAAATTATGAAAATTGTTAGGGAAAACATGTGGGCTCTTAACCACTGTAAATCATTCACAGCACACATCTTAGAGTAAGGTAACAGCTGACAGGAATGACTGTGCATATCACATTACAAACTATACATCTTTAGTTGCATGTAAATTAAATGATTTACTAACAGGAACGAGGTTGGGGAGGAAGTGGATGAGGAAGAAGAAAGGTTGATACCTGTTGTCTTCGTTTCTCTTCTTCAATAGCAGCTTTGGCTTCTGCCTCTTTTATCTGTCCAGACATACAAAGTGATAAGCAACCGTTGTAAACAGCAGCTAAACCTGTTTTCTTATAGAGCCATAGTTACTCCTATAGAATGGTTCTCAGCAAAAGTGTGCAAAACCTCCATCAAGTGAGCTCTTAACTTATTTAGATTACAAAATATTGTCGGAAAAACCTGCATCTTCTCACATTTGGAAAACATAGAACATATAATGGATGCTACAAGGTTATAAATTGAACTTCTGACTTCAACTCGATAAGCTCAACTGGCAAATATAAAACCTAAAAAGAACAGTTTGTTCACTAACAACCAGGAAAATCCCTAAAGACAGTTATTCTAAGTTTTCAGCAACTTTATCCTCAATTCAGTACACTATACATACGGATAATTCCTACATATCTATATAATTTACACACACATATTTCATTCCAAGTACTTTAAATATTCCCTGACTACTAGAGCAAAAGGAAACCTCTATATTTGTACCAAATACAACATATATTGGATAATGCATGACCAAACTGCTTTAAAGCTCTTGGTGTAATGCAAACCAAACGTAATTAAAAATGCTCCACCATTAGAAAGTCATATGAAAAGAAGTCATGGGAGTTACAATTGATAATTCTATAGAAGTGGTTTGTAGTGTTAAAGAAAGCAAATTAAATGCTAGAAATTATTAAGAAAAGAATGGTACAGAAAAAATGTCAATATGTAAACACATAACGCACTTGAATCTTAGCTCCTGCGTTCAGTTTTGGTCCTGCAATAACAAAAGAATGTAAAGCCTGAACATATACAAAAGACAACAGGATGGAGTGGCTTCCATCTAAAGAGATGCATAACTAGGATTCATTAGGTGACTAACAGGGCACAAAATCCTGAAGAGTGTGAAGATGCCAAATAGGGAGAAAACATCAATAATTATTTTTCATAACACAAAAGCAAAGGCATAAAATGAAATTATCAGGAGGCTGGTTCATAACAGAGGGAAGTATTCTACTCCCACATAGTATTCGGCTAAATCTAGAAATTCAGTGCTACAGAATGTTTATAGATGCCAAAAGTTTATGTCGACTGAAAAACAATTAGGCATGCTAACAGGAGATAAATCCAACAAAGACTATTAAACAGAAAGACACCAGCTCGATCTCTAAAATTCCCCATAGTCAGAGATCATTATAGTAATAGTACTAACAGGAAGAGTATACTGGGGAAGTATATGTGTCCGCCTTCTTGTGTACATTTCTTAGACCTTTAGCATTGCAGCCACTGAATCACTACCTTAGAAAAGTTAGATGTAAAAATCTGATTAATAACTTGAAATGAAAAACAGTCTTGATCCTAATAACTGAATGATTTGCATACTAACAGTGACAATAATTTACTAAATATGGTTTGCGCAGGTGGAATTTGTTCCAAACAATTTGCAATTCAAGAGCTCTTGATGACTAAGGAGAAAGCACATCAGCCCATGCTTTAGCACACTGTAGCTCAAGCAGTGTGCGCTGAGGACAGGGTCAATAGAACAATCCTATTTGCAGGTTTTCAGACAATTTTTTAAATTGCTAAACTGTATATCAAATAAAACCATTACTGAGAATTTCATTAATCTAGACACAATGGCAGAGTTTCTCTTTAGAAAAGTGTATAAAAAACCTTGTCAGCCATGCACATCTGAAATCGCAGTCTGGTGTGGAAAAAACTGCACAACTAGCCTCCTGGTGTTTCACTGCCATCTAATGGCAGAACTTCAGCTCCAAAAGAAAAAGGGACCACAAGTGTGGAAAAAAGCAACAGAAGAGCTTCTTTTTACACTGGTGTGGTCATATTTATAGAAGATACATACGTATAATACACATAGGTAGAGGGAAGCTTAACCATTATAATTACAGTATGGAAAAATATTTCTAGAACTTTTTCTTTAATAAAATGTACAGTAAAAGATGCATTCAATTCCTCAGAAGTGCATACTAACTAGGTGCTACATGTGAGGAGTTTTATTAAGAGTTAACACACTTTGGTTTTGGAAACTGATGGTTGTTTTGCAACTGTGCAAACTAAATTATCTTTGTAAGTGTCTGCAGTTTTTAGCAGACTTTTTCCAGTCTTGACACATTAAACGGTAATTGACATAATAAACTACTTTTGTCAGGTGCATATAATAGATCATTCTAGCATGTCATTTACAAGTCAACACAGGCTACAAAAAGGCACCTAGTAAGAATTTAAGTAGAACTTCATCTAAAAAACCCAAACCAAATAAATCTATGTTCTTCTGTGGGGAAGGTACACATAGCTAGGTTATGCCACATGGTATGTCTGTGACATTGTTTATAGTGGAAAATTGTAGTCATTTGCTCATTGCATTAGACCATTCCTCCCCGTGGATTACAATGTCAGGGGCAAGAAATAGGAACTAGTATCTGCTGAAGTAAAACAGCAGCTGACGCTGCACTGTACCACACCGAGACACGCTGCTGTGTCCCAGCTCACACAGGCTCTTGTGAATTCACCTTAGTGCACTTCATGTCCTATGAACTTATCTTCACACTCTTACTGGAACTGTTTGTTATGGTTGGGATTTTCTAAAGGCATATGCCAAGAGTCTTAGCATTTGATCTGCGTGCAAACTTGCAGGATTTGGTCTATGTGGTACTTGTTAGAACTTGCCAATCAATCCTGAAAGTCTGAGCAGAAGCTGACCAAAGTCAGCTTTACCCATTGAGTTTTTGGGTTGTACATTTATTACATCTAACACTTACCTGATAAAAACCAAGCAAGTTATGCAGCAGTTTTTTGTTTACATTTTTATAAAAGGCTTATAACAGCAAGATTTATATTCTGTCTCTCTGGGTGACAGCATGCAGCAATTTCTTCATAAAACAGCAGAATGAGGAAGAAGTCACATTTACAGCAGGCTAAAAAGTATACTGCAATTGCTGACAACTCTCCATTCTTTTGGTACAGTGTAACTAATACAGTGTGACAGGATTACACTCTTCATGCTGGACAAGTTGAGCATTCAATGGCTGCAAAACTTTCACAGGAAAGAGCAGATCTAACAATGTCCTGTGAAGTGGCCTGGCCCTAACCCTACAGCACTAATCATCAGCAATGACGATTTCATCATCACTGATCATCACTTGTTCTCAGTGGAAGAGGAAAGAACCAGTTCTAAGAAATTTAAAAAAAAAAAAAAAAAAGGAAAATGACAATGTTGTTTTAACACAGTATTTCACTGAGCCCATTAACACTGTCTACAAACACTGTAATTTTCCCCACTAAGCCAAATGCAAGTCTGAAAAAGTAGCTGCTATTAAACAGCATATCTACTTATGTTGTATTTTTTGCTGGTATTGCCTTGAAAAATAATACTGCGTACATTTTTTCCTACTTTTCTTGAAGCACTGAGGAAATTATAGCTACAACAGATACATTACCTCAGCTGCTTTCCGTTTCATTTCCTTGCATAATGCATCGCATTCCAGTGAAACTTGGCCTTCTTGTATCTTGCTGCACTGTATTTCCTGTTAAATATAATTTGAGTCTTTTATAATCATTTCCCTATATAAAATTGTAGTTATAATGTCCATTTCTTTACGAAAATAATTATAAAACAATCTTATTTAGTAAAGCATTGGTTACACAGAAAATAAAGCTAATGATCAAATGTTATTTGAACCTGTAATTCTGTATTAAATTGTCCTTTTGTCTTTTCCTTCTTTCTGATAAACTAAGCTGAAAGCAAGAATAAATCAAATAGTCCAGTTTAATTTCTCATCTCTTCTCTTTTCTCACTTGTTTGCCTAAGACAAAGTAAGATAACCTTCTGAACCCTGGCAGAAAGAGCTAGCATTCATAGTCTCAGTAATTTCATATACATTCTGTTAACTGGCTGAGATTACAGGGCAAGACCTGGTCATGAGGAAAAAAAAAATATTATCACTCACATTTCCTCCCCTCCTCCTAATATTGAAAGGAAAAAAAAAAAAAAAAAAAAAAAGGTGGTTATCCGTAAGCAGAGACTGTTCAGTTTGAAGCACTTGCTCTGTACGTGTCATCCTTTCTCCTGCTCAACAACCCACCCGCAAGAATTTTGGTTGCACAAGACATTTCTTGGAGTAGCTGAGAACTCTGGGGAACTGCAGCCTATTTAGAAGGCTCAGAAGTTAAATGGGTCTAGAAAAATAATTTAAGCACCTTTTAATTAAGCCAGGTAATGATTTTTTTTATTAAGTCATTATTATTTGCTGAGACTTCACATCAATTTCTATTCTTCCTCTCATAATACTATATAGCTATAATAAACTTGTTACATTACTTTGTCCCTTTGTTAGAACCTAAGGATGCTGATGCCTGTACTTGCTTTTAGGTTTGTAGAGAACCATAACTGATTACATTAGTTAGGGATTCACAACATCTGTGCTTGATCCAACTTATGTAATTATAAACTTTCCCAATATCATCAGGAAAATGTATTTTTTTCTTCTAAAATCACTCCAGGTCATCTGACTATTCTCCCAATGGAGCTACAAAAATTAAAGCGTGCTTGAAGATAAAGCTATTGTAAGTCAGGCAGCTAACATATTTTAGAACTAACAGGATTTTATATTCTCCAGTGAATCTTTTGATGCTGCAGCCCAGATCTTCAGCTGATGTGAACTGTTATATCTCTACTAGAGTAACTGGACCTATTCTAATCTGCACTAGAGACAATCCATCCATACAAGCCTAGGAACATACAAAGATAATACATCATTCTCAAAATTGTAACTTAGAAATTTACCTTTTTCAGTCTCTTACAGAGACATCGGAGTTTAACCTTCTGGCTACAGTTCAGAGGACAGCTACCTGAATGGCAAATCTCTTTACACCGGTGACCACAGGGCAACTATAGAGAACAAAAAACACAAAAACCCCCACACCAATAAATGATTGTAAAATTACAAAGAATCTATGAACTGGTTTTATTTCAGACATAGCAGCTTAAGAGAGAAACCCATTCGGCTTATCAGTTTTTCCACTTGTGAAATAGTTGGTTTTTCTTTTTTTTTTTCTTTTTTTTTTTTGGCAAATGTTGGCTTGTTATTTACCATATTTCAGTTCCAGTAGAGTGATTTATCTTTTACTCATACAGCTTGATTAAAAACCAATCTCTCCTTTCAAATGTTTCAAGAATAATCATCTCCACAGGAATTTATACAATGATTACCGTAGCTATCTGTATTTTGGGGGAATACGAGTAGATAAGGTAAAAAGAAACTGGACACTGAAATTAAGTGTACTGTAGCAACTTGTAGATCAGAGTCAACAAAAGAAAGAGGGGAGAATCAGAAGCAAAAATACCACAAAAGAAAATTTTGCATGCAAGAATCTTCTGAACTATGCAAAAGTCAAATATAGGTCACCAATACTCTTATCATGTATGAAATAATTTCACAAAATCCTAAATTTCTGCATTTGGCAGATTATCCCATTTCTGACATCTGTGAGATAGAGAGGTTTTTTTACTGCCAGTGCAATTTTTAACATTTATAATGAAAATATTGTAATTCAATTACTGTGTTAAGAACTGATATAGTAATTTAAATATGCTGACTGTTAGGAATGTAGCAGTGCTCCCAGCATTATATTAGATAAAGCTGACAAGAAAGCAAACAAATTTTTTCACTTTCTATTAAGAACTTGACTGAAAATACACCTTGCTCATACACATACCCATAAGAAATCTTCACAATAATGATTTTTCATTTTCAATTATATAACCCAATACTGTTAATAACTGAAGGTGGAATCTCACGTAGAGACATCGAATCGATTTATTTATAGAGGTACCTTTAAATCCCCAAACTATTTAAAATGGCATTGGATAGTGTTCTTTATTAAAAGTGAAATTTCACCTCTTCAGTGTCATCAAGGGATTAACACAGCATTTTCCAAGTTGTAAGATATACAATTTTAAGACACATTTTTTCACATTTATTAAAAATCAAAGTCATATACATAATACATCCTTCATCCACAAGAATGAGAATACTACATAATTATAAAACCCAGGTGTATACACTTCTTGTTGATTAGTATATTTGGATTCTCAGAAGTCCATTGGAACTGGCTGAACCTCTGAGCTAGTATCATGAAATACATACCTAAACAGAATGCAAAATTTTCCAATTAAAAATTATGGAACAGACGTACATATTTTCACGTCCATGCCAGTCACAAACTATTATTACACTGATAGGTACTTTGCGGTTTAGGCTCGGTTTTTTTAGTCACCGTTTCAGCACATTTCACACAGGACTAGAAGGAACCTCTAAATCATCATGTTCAGTCCTAAAGTCCAGTCCTCCTAAAGGCAGACACCTCCTATGATCCCTCTGGGACTGGATGAAGGCTTACCATGAACACAGTCCCCCATTCTGCTCCCTTTCTACTGTTTCGCTAAGGAGGCTGTTCCAGGAGCTCACTACAAGATGCAAGAGCTATTTTTTTTAATTTCCTACACTTATTCTAGCCAGTCTAAACCCCTCAGTTCTTATCCTCATATTGAAATATTTCTCTACTGTCCTTTCATAAAAGGCTCTTTATTCCCATAGTATTGCCATCGCTGAATTTCAACCAGCTTAAATCAGTGTTTCTTGAATACAGTAGCCAGAACTGCATGTGCATTCCAGATGATATCTCAGCAGGAAGGACTTTGTACAATGCCTTAATTGCTTATTCTTAATAGAATATCTTCCCCAATACATCTTCAGCTCTCACTTGCATTTCTCTCTAGCTAATCATGCTGTGACAATAAGAATTTCCGCTGTTTCCTGAGAGCTTATTATTAGCCTTGACAGGCAGGGTCTTACTGTTTTTTCTGTATTTAATAACATGCCCCAAATACATGTGCTCTGCAGATGCATTTCCTCAATTGTCATGTACTGACAACACTCCACAAGTTTTCATCAGAAAATTCCAATGTTTTCTGGTGCCAAGGTCATTACTGGAAACAAGGCAAGGTCAGGCATCAGTCCAGTCCTTGGGAAAATTTCCTTATTGTTCACATCTCTTGCTCCAACTTTTAATGTAGTTTTGTTGTTGTATTGTTTTTGTTTTTTTTAAAAAAAAAAAAAAACAACAAAAAATCCCAAGCAGTTTTTTCCTTTAGCCCCTCTTCATCCTTGTATTAACCCCCTTCTGTATCTGAACTAGCTACTCACTAAGTGGCACTGACTCAATTGCTCTGCTGAACCCTTACGTAGCAGATCTAATCTATTTGCTTTATCTGGAGGGAAAAAATATAAATTGGTCATCTTATCAAAGAAGGAATTTAGGTTTGTTCAGGCACAACTGATCATCAGCAAATCAATCTTGCATTTTGCCTCATTTTGAAAAGATGAGGGGAGAAACTTGTCTTTAAGCTTGTATGCTACTGAGGTCAGACTACCAGCCAGGACCACAGAGTTCAGCAGCTGAGTCTGCTCACTAGTGACCACAATCTTTGCAAAACCAATTTGCTACTGCATGACCTCTGTGCAGTAAGAGGGCCCTTCTCCTGGCTCCCTACCCGAGAGCATCATACACAATAACACGATCTAGTCTCATGTGCAAGTCATCTCATGCTGGCCAGGAACAATCCATGGCTAGAACTATTACTTCTAGCTTACTCTTCCATACTAATTAGGCACATTTCCATTAATAGTGTCAAAGCCCAAACAAACAGTCTTATAAGTGACATGTCAGAGCGACGAATTCAAGACAGTAGCCCTCACACCTCAACCCCCAAGTGCTACTGCAATAAAATCTTACATTAAACACCATTAAAGCAAAATTTGCATAGCACAGAAATGTGTTTAATCCAATACTGAAACCCAAATTTACACATTTCGTTCTCTGCACAGAGCTACACAGTTCACATCCACAGGGATGCAGGACAAGAATGAAGCTGGCAGTGTAACTTTCTTTTTACTCCCTCCAATGCAAAACAAACATTAAGAAAAAAAATCAAGAGGAGCAGTGAAATGAGCAGCAAAACCACATTTCACCATGATCTCAGAAAACAAAAGCAACCCTACTGCTGCTTCCGCTGGATAAATAATGTAGTGGGGAAGGATTTTTTTTCTTGTTTTTAAGTGTCCATGCTGAGCTACCTGGAGCTAAAATAGAAAGAGCATGCCCCTTTAGATCATTTTCACCATACAAGTTCTCTTGTCAATAGCTCGGGGACTAAAGGCCAAAATGAACAGGCTTTATGTTTGACATGGCAAGGCCTTTAAAAGAAAGAGATTTAACCCACAGCTCTGAAAACAAAACAAAACAAATCCTACAAGTATTTTCCCCTCAGGCTATGCATTTAAATCTTAACATTATGTCTGATGATGATAAAACCCATCAGCATTTATGGAGGCTTAACTGATCTGCACCAGAAGGTAATAAACACAACCTGTTAATACACACCTGATAATAAAGGAAATAACCTGTTAATAAAGAAAACAGCACTTTTGAGCAGCAATCCCAAAAGCTAAGTACAAAAGATAAGTTTATCACTTCCAAACAAAGGGGCAGACTCAAAGGGTGGCTCTGCTTCCAGAAATCTTACAAAAACCTCCACTGCTTAAGCCAGACATTGAGGAAAATCTTCTCATTACAGAACAAAGCTGTGCATTTGCCTTTTAAAATTACATTTTTGCAACCCATGTACATTTTCAAGGTCTGTTTACAGAATTTAATTAAGCATTCTGGAAATAAAATTTATTTCATTTATTTAAAAAAAAAGATACACACAGTCTTAAAATTTATGACATTGTCTCTACTGCACTATCATGTTAAAATAAATTTATCACAATGGGGTCCCATATTTCACATCAAGACAGTAGCAGAGTGCACAGTAAAAGTACAAAGTACGGTTATTTTGTCAAAAAATACTAATTACACAAAACAAAGTGTTAAATACAGATCCACAAGTACTGATATGAATACATAAACGATGAAAACTGATGGATTGTTAAAACTTCTATGTAAGAATTGTCCCAAAACATCTGCAAACATGTTCATAAGAATTCAATCACCCCTGATTAAAAAAAAGTTAAATTTCCTTCAACAGGATTTGTTATTGCTACCAAACAAGAGAAATAACTTAATTAAAGCTTCTCATCTAACAGCTGTGGCAGTATCAAAGACTTTGCTTCTCCCTAAAGCAGAAAGGAAATGTGAGCTTTACTGTATAATACTGGAAGTCGTTTTTATAGTTTTATACTCCCATTGCCAAAACAAAAACATGAAACCTTTCAAGACTTTCAAGTTCCTGTTGTATTTTTTCAAGGCACCAGACAAAATAATTGATTTTCATAATCCCCAGATGTACCATGTTAACTTTAATTCAAATACAGTACTATACTGTCTACCACAATTTCCATTAACCAAAAAGAAAAAC
The DNA here is from genome assembly GCF_034638445.1 of Ciconia boyciana. Taxonomy (NCBI): domain Eukaryota; kingdom Metazoa; phylum Chordata; class Aves; order Ciconiiformes; family Ciconiidae; genus Ciconia; species Ciconia boyciana. The sequence goes on from NC_132938.1 coordinate 29,739,968, forward strand.
ATCTCAAAACTAGGACTTCAGTAAAATACTGTATTCTGTTCAACCTAAGTTGCACTATGCTAAGCTTGGTGGACTTACAGTGCACACTGATTTTTAGCAAACAGCAACATCACTGAGCTCTGGTAATGATCCAAGGTCAGCTCCTGATATTGAATAAGAAAATTCTCATAAAACACTAATTTGAAATTTACTTGAGGCTGTCAGGACTACACACAAAACATTTCCAATTTAGTTTTGAGCAGACATATTTGATTTGTAAATTTTAAATGTTCTAAATTCAGTAGCTATATCCATCTTATCTTTTGGCCAAGTTGTTTGTAAGTTCTTGTCATGAGGTCCCCTCAATGGGCTTGATCTATATTTGCTGGGGAAGGGTGGTGATGGTGGTAGTGGCAGGGTGATGTCTGTTAAGGCTGCTCCTTCAAATTGTGTTTATCAATGATTCCTTTAAAAAAGAACTATCAGTACAATTTGTATTATGATACAGCTAGCTAATTTTCGCAAAGTTGCAGACAAATATTGTGTACTTATAAAACAGACAAACTATCCCTAGCACCGTTCAATATTCAGAGAAACAGGAACAAATTTTTTAGACAAAAAAATGGCAAAAAACCCATACAGTACATATGAAGTTACCAAAATAGGAACTGAGGAAAGTAGGATGAGCTGTAACACAAAGATATGAACTACCTGAAGCAGGACTGTACTAATACTTTCATGTATCATGAAAGCCAGTAAGAGCTAGAGCTAGAATCACAGGAAGGAAAGAGCATCATCAGTTACACTAAAAAGATTCTCTGGATAGCAGAAGCTGCATAAAACCTTATTTTTCAAGGCATCTATAGGAATGAGAATTTTAGAGTTAAATAAAAGCTTTATAAAACTAAAGTGGACTCTGTTGTCCTAAGCTTTCTTTCACATCCCACTGAATTAAGCAAAAAAGACATTCTCTGTGGAACAGGGCAATTCTTAACTGCAAGCTAGAATTCAGGACCACTGCTAGATGGAGTTTAAATCCCAGACTGAGTCTTGGGAATATGTCCAGAAAAATCACAACAGGTACATTAATCAAAGTCAAAGATGAGATATGGAAAAAACCAAAAAAATCTTTGAAGAGAAGCTAAAGTACAGGAACACATAGTTCATGTTAAGAGATTATAAGCACTCTTGAAAATAAAGAGGAGGAAGTCTTGGAGCAAATAAACCCAAAGTAACAGAGAGGGAAATGAAAGGACAAAATTAAGAGGTAAATGGACAATGAAATAATATCCAAAAGCATTCCCTCGCCAGGAAGAGAGCTTTCAGACATCCAGATGAGAAAAGTGTGACAGGGATATTCATTTACAGAAAAAAGACATCAGAAAGGCATCTACAAGGGCAAAAAGCAGAAGATATAAGTAGGCACACAGCACAGCATTCCTGTTGGGGTTAACACAATCTTGTCTGAAAAACAGAGGAGCAGAGACTGTTGGAAAACAAGCAGGAATCCTGTGAATTTTTGCATTTACTCAGAAACAAAAAAAAGTTCTCTAATAAAGGCAAGGATTCAAATTTGATGCTTCTGACACCGGAAAATAATGAAACAAAAGCGAAGTTTTGAACCTACGTTTATTAGGTTGAGGCAGAATTCAGAACTACAAGAGAATGAGGTAAGAAGACTTAAATGTCAGACTAGAGGACATCATAGGTAAACCAGCATAAGGGAAATGAGTGGAATCAGGGAAGGAGAATGAGTTGAATCAAATTATTTATGAGTGCCAGATAAATATTGCATGAGACAAAGAGACTCAGCTACACAGTAAAAGGCCAAACCAGAACAACAAAATAATAAGTGACTATGGGATAAAATATTTTCTGTAGTACAAGGATTTTTATTGCAGGGAAGGAGAATTTCTTAGAAATTCTGGAGAGTTTAGCAGTGGAAACACTTCCCAAAATATTCCTGACTATTCCTGTTTTTCCACTTCATAAATTTTCTAACCCTACAGTGGGGAATGGAGTGAAGAAAGGGCTGTCACTCTCACCACAACTAATGAAAACTAAAGAACAAAGATACAATAATAGTATATAATAAAAGTAATGCATGGATTTCTGAAAGCACACAAGCAGCACATAACAACAGTACTAGGAGGGACAAGGAAGAAGTCATTTGGCCCATCACTCATGTCTTACTGCAGTACTATCCACAACTGGACAAATCCTGATACATGTCTAAGCTATTACTGATGAAAATTTGGTAGCTTCTCCAACCAGTTCTTCCCCTGCTCCACAAGCTTTACTACTCAAAAGCAGTATTTAACATGAATCTTCCTTACTGATGCCTATATACACTGGTTCATAGTCTAAGCATCATGCAATAAGGATATTATTCTTCTCTTCTTTACAGCAACCCTTTAGATATACCCAGATACAGTAGAAAGATTAACTGGCTTGTCTTCTATTTCACATTACCTAACATATATTTCACTAACGCAGCAGGGCATTAACAACTCATCGCACTTGTTAAGTATAAAATCCTCCGACACCCCACCACCCCCCCCCCCCCCCCGGAATTGTTGCACAGACAGGGATTACTAGACCTGCACTTAGACAAGAACAATTGCAAGCACAATTATCTGTATGTTTCCTAATCAAACAGCATCCCAGTATTTTGGAGATATAAATTCAAGACCAGTTTTTAACCACGTTAGAGGGCATACTCTTCCACATTCAACCTCATCTGCATGCTTAAACATTAAGCTATTAATGCCTTGGACACAAATCTCTGATCCTTCAATATAAACTTCCAATTTGACAGCAAAACATTAATAACTGTCCTTTGAGTACAGCTCACTAACCACCTTCGTATCTATCATTTAGCATATTAATTTAGACTAAGCTTCTCTAGTTTGCTTGGCCTATGGAACTGTATCAAAAACCTTACAAAAAAGTAAAATCCACAAAATTCCACACATCCATCAAATCAAGTATTTCTTTGTTAATATGGCTTACCTCTTTTGGACACTGATTTTTGCAGGAAATAAGAAGCTCCTTTTCTTTTAAATCAGCACATGTTAGTTTTCTGTAAAAGAAAGATGTATTTGTGATAAATTCCAAATTAAAAACAACAGAAGTCAATACAATTAGGGGTATATTTTAAGTATATCTCATTGTAAAGAAAAGTGGTCTCATTTGTCCACATCCTGTGGGACTAATATAAACTACACTATTTTACAGACAAAAACACATACATTTAGAGGATTTGAGGTACTTTAAAGAAAATGCACACGAAAGAACATACATGCATGGGATTAATGTTTTCAGAGCAATACACAGAAGATAATGCTTAAATCCACAAGTCTCATCTTATATTTAGTAAAGCCTAGCTTACCTTCTATTCACACACACACAAACAATTAAAAAGGAGTACAAAATGATTACTAGAAGTTTTCCAATTAAAACAGCTAGAGTTTTGAAGGATACTAGTTATAAAGACTTTTTACGCTAACTACATTAATTCTAATTCTTGTTATAAAATTCTTCTTTACATACTGCAAAAAACCCACATATAGAGCAAACATTATGTAGATTACTATATATTTGCATAATTCAAAAGATTACTGTATTATAAAAACATTGTAAAAACCAGTTCTGCTCACGAGACTCCATGCATTTATAATAATTTCAGCAGTAATACCAAATAAAACACTGGCAAAAAAACCCATTATATTACAAATTATAACCTTCAAGGGAAATTTTATAACTTGCCATAAGAGTAGCTCCCATCTCCAGACATTTCAAATGGTTTCCAGCTAGTAGCATTCAAATGAAAAGTTGGGTTCAGTTCTGACACTTACAAGCATTCAATATACAGTATTGATAGTTTGCAGTGACACTTTATTTTAAGCATCTGGAGACACGATGGGCAATCCCCAGGATGACAGGGCAAAACGCATCGGTGAGGACAGCCAGATGGCCGGGGCTTGGTACACTCCTCTTCACACTGCGAACATTCTAGACCTGCCTAACAAAATAAAAACAAAGTACTAAAGAAAGTGCCAAATGTGTTTGTTAGATGTCATTAACAAGCTTTTACATAGAAGAAAGAGTTGGGGTGTTTTTGCTAAGGGAATCCAGCTATTCAGTAATATATCCCTCAAGCAAAAATAATTATTAAAATATGCTTTTAAAAGAAAAGCAGAAATGCCAGTGTTGGTCAGTCAAAGAGACAGAGTTCTATTTTGCTTCCGGGGCATAAAAGGACCTCTTAATATTACTGCTTTGGAAAATTGCCATTAAGACTGTTAATTTTCTATGGAAAACTGTTAGAAAAAGAAGTAATTTCATATTCAGAACTAACTTTTCCCACCCACCATGTTATTGTAACACTTTAGTCATGACATATTGCTCTGTAATACAGAGGTGGGGAGTTTTGTTTGCTTGATTTTAAGAAGCAAACTTTAAGTCATTCCATTTCCATATGTGTACGATAGTTTGTATAATTTTCCAAAAAGTATTAGCTTAGGTATATGCTGGGAGCTGCTAAGGCATTGCTTCCACTCCATGTACTACACAAAGTCTACAAGAGCTGTGGTGTCGTTCTCATTCCAGGTGATGCAATCAACATCAGCACAACGTGATGAACATCAGCACAGTAAATTAAGCTCCGTTTCTATTCATATTCTTATCTTAATAACTCATCCAGAACCTCAGTCTGCAATCAAATACACACAGATAGATTGACATGATTTATCAACTGAACCTACACAGCACAGTATTTAAGGCCCATCACGTTCAAATGCTCAGTTTCACCGAAGTCAGTCAAAGTAAAGCCAATTTATCTAAGAATTAAGCTACACAATGCTTCCCCAAAAGGACTAATTCCATGCCAACATTTCACTTTATGCTGTTCAAAATAAGGGCATAAGAATTTAAGTTTTTAATACAGTTTCCCCCCATTTTCTTCCAGGCCCCTTTTCTTTGCTTCTACAGTTGAACAATTTTTGCTGAAGTTTAAAGAGGAACCAATCATCGTTTACAATGATCATTTACAAAACCTAACCCCCAAAATTCAAATCTAAGAAGGACAACAGCAACTGAAAGCATTTAGAAAACTGTGATATAAAATTTAACAGTAGGTAAAAGCAAACAGCTGGCCTTTCTGCAATATTTTCTAATGCAACATGCAGGAAAAAAAACTAAATTCCAGACAGAAAAATCACTACTCAGATATATAAGCAAGAAATTTAATCAGCCCTTTTCTGACTACACCTACAATTTAGTCTATCAAAACAAGAGAACAAAAGCTCTAAAGGCCAAAACCAACTTGAGTTTATAAAAATTCAAAGAAAATTGAGCAATAATATTTATCCATACTTCACATGTACATAGACTCTCATTTTCTGAGAATGTATTGTCTCATTCAAAATGGAGCTCGGAATAATGTGACCCATTCACATTTTGATCAGTTTAACTGAAGGAGTAGGCAGACAGCCTCTTATAGGCATAACTGGAGATGCTTAAACAACTGTCACTCTCAGTATTTACTGATGTCACTCTGTTGCTGCAGGTTACTGTTCCACAAGTTGCACTAACAGCTCATACTCCTCAGACAAAAGTTCCACAATCATTAATAGAATAATGCGGTAACTGCAATATATACAGTTATTAGATGACAACACCACTTCTAGGATTGGAATCCACATGGAAATCATCCTATTTAAGTTAAAATACAACAGTAAGTTAAGAGATAACATTTATGTTTTGTACCCAACTGAATGCTTGCTCAAGTCTTCTAAATGCCCAGAGAGACCATGTTGCAACTTTTTCTAAAGTAATGCTTTAAAAACTTAAAAAGCTGTTTTCCTCCAAATCGTGACTCTCTCAAACCACAAGCTATGTGCTTCTGACTGCTCAAAACTAGAACAATTTTCAGCTTTGTACTTACTTTTATTTTTGTTTCATATTATCTTCAGCAACTAACACCTAGAGCGTCTTAATTGCATACATGACAGTTTCTAGTAGACACTGATAAACATGAATATATCACCCAGTACTTTAAGAAGTCTTCACCTATTCTGCAACATTTCCAGTGCTCTCTCGAAAAGCTTTGCTACCCTCCTCAACCCATTTACAGCTCTCCTCAATAAACAGTTTCCCCAGTAGATTGCAAGTGCATTTGTATATAGGGATTATCAGTAGTTCACTTGATCTTGACAGTTACAAAAACTGACTTTAGAAGAGACTTGTCAAGAGCATTAAATAAGGTTTTGATGAAAACAAAGCAATGTGTGTTAACATAAAACAAAAAAGTGTAGCATTTGCAAAATATATAATATTGTCTCAGTTTTATAGTCTAAAGAAGTATAGATTAGCTAAATGTCACAGCTTCAATGGGAACAGAACACATGCAAGTCTCCCAGTGGAATCTGGAATAGATCCTGTGCCTTCCAGCTGCCAGTTCTTTATTTTCCAGTTAAAACGGAAGACAATGTATAAAATACACAAAACCAAAAGCTTAAAGGAAATCAACCTACCTTCTTTCCATCTGCACTACTGTTCAATTTAGTAAGGTGATGACATTCTTTCATACAGGTGTGATTCTGACAATCAAGAAGCCGCCCACAAAATCTTTTACATGAGTATGGATTTGCAGAGTGACATGGCAATGGACTAATCTAAAAGTTAAAAATAAATAAATATATATATAGGTAGTGTATATATACACACAGCGCACATGTGTGCTGTGTGTGATACATATACACACACACACACAGGGGCACAGTATCATTACAGAGAAATTTTAATTCTTGAGTATCTTTGTTAAAAGAAGAAAACCAGTGCAATGTCTATTTGACCTTTTTTTAATAGACTTTAGGTTCCTATCCCAACATAAGCACACACGTTTGTTTTATAGTGATTACACCAGGTAAAAAAACCTGTTTTATTAATGAAACAAGCTAACTTTCGCAACATAATTTCCTTTTTTTTTTTTTTTAACAGACTATTACATTCTCAAAATCTTTTAGTGTGATTTATTCCTTCTTTCCAAATTACACTCGTGCCTTCCATTAGAGGTTCCTAAACTGCTTTACAGTTATTGCAGAAGACAGTTACAGTTCACTTTCACAGGGCTAACTGTGTTATGGTCATCATAAGCCCAAAACATTTTACAATTCTACAAACAGAAAACAACCTGCAAGCCAGAAATTCTAAAAACCAAATACTGACTATACCAAATATAGCTCCCAGGGGTGGGAAGGGAGAGAAGAAATGGCTCTATGACAGGACTAGGATTTTAATGTCTTACAATATATTTGTACTTTCTAATTTGAGGTTAATACTCCAGTTAACAAAGCTTTGTAGTATTATTCAGAACATCTATTTAGAAGCCTTTAATCTTCATTGGTACTGAAATGGAGCGTAAACTCCTAACTTGGTTAACTAGGTTACTTTCCTAAAGTTGAATAGCACAAGTCCCTCCATATCACAAGTATTAGAAGAAACTCACTGTTCCCATTTTCCAACTATTACATAATATTCACATGGAAAAAATTAGTTTCTATGATGCTGTCAAAACAATTGATTTTTTTTCTTAATATCATGATCATTTCACAGAGAAAAACAGAAACTATTTGTGATGTTATTACACAATAGGCTAATGTGACATAACTCACTTTGACTAGACTAAGGGTGTGATTTTGTGTTACGGCTTAAGTTGACTGAAGAGCTTTGCACTGTACCCCTTCCTTTTCTCTCTTCCAACTCTACAGTCCTAATTGCACACTCGTACCACTTACTTTGAACAAGTCCTACCACACTCTGTCTTTAGAGCAAGACAATTCAACTAATCAAAATGGAAGAAAAGGAATTAATAGGAAAAAAGTTCCCTGTCTTTTGCTACGTTTGCAAGTTGATTGGCCATACAACCAGGTGAGCACTGGAACTGAAACAAGGGAAGAGAGGATGGTCCCCCACAGGGCTGAGCAAGGGACATTCTCCCTTCAGCACTGTTCATGTTGATTTCCCTCAATCCTAAAGCAAAAATACACAAAGTAGGATTTGAATCCACTTGCTTATAGAAAAGTTTTCTGGGCTTCACCCAAAAAAAGACTGTACTCCACATCAAGTCATTGCAAAATGCAATTCATTCACAAGACTTCTGAACTCCCCCCTCCTCATCCTGACCCACAGAGACTCTGTGAACAGGAGGAGTCTGCATGGCAGGCTGAACATCAAGCATGGAATACACAGGAGAAAACCTCGAGGCTATTATACCCAACTACTCTCCCATCCCTGTGCCAGAGCTGAAGCTCGTTACGCTGGCTAAAGCACTAACGCAACCATAGCAAGTAGTCTGAATGCTTGGTTCATACTCCCCGCTGCAAACATCCTACAACTCAGTCTCTGATGGCTTATGTTTCTGTCAACCAAAGGAGCAAAAGCCAGCAACAGGCCTAATAAAAAGAGGGTCTGAAGCAGAGAATAGTACTATACCCAGTGAACACACACCAATTACCAAAGCTTTTATTGTTCCTAATATTCTGTCCCTTCTCATCCTCCTCCTTACTCAGAGTCACAGCTTCCTTTCGGTAGCAACATAAGTAGTCAAAGGATGCTGGAAGGTAAAAGAACGAATGAAAAGGTGCACTAAACGTTAAGATCTGCCACTGCCCACTCCTTTACCTTTCCTTGCTCCCCCATTGCCACTCAATTTTTCATGACTACTGGTTCTGCTGTGGCTCAGACAGTTACAGCAGATCAGGGCAGTAATAGCAGATTAGCTCTATGGCTGCACAGTTCAATATGCTGATGAGCCTTCTTTTACAAAGAGTTAGTCTTCCAGCAGATACGGACACAGCCACTATCTCCTGTTAAAGAGAATTAGCAGAAGCACATAGGCAGAAGTGGAGTACCCCTTCTGGTAGCATCCCTCAAGTACACCAGATGAAATGCAATGTTGAATGAAGCCAGGGGCAGGGAAGCACACAAATCAGTAGACAACAGTAGCAGCTTTCAGACAGCCAACTGCAGAGAACATCCCAGCCCTCTGGCTGCATCCAGCATAGCTTCAGCTTGCCCCACTCATTGACTTTCCTAAGTCTTGAGTCCAATAAAAGATAAGAGAGTCTTCTGGAATCAGTTGACATTGTAGCCAAACCCAAAAGAATTTCAACTAATTCAAACCTACAAACCAAATTTTGTTTCCATTTCTTGACAAGTCAATCTGTTGTGGATATTAGTAATAAATCGAAAGGACAAAGTAGAGAAAAGTTTTACTTTCTATAGCTGGAATGCATTTCTGAAATGACTAAATGGAGGTCACTACTCTTGCTACAAAGACGAATATCAAAGCCGCCACAAACTCCAGGAGGCTGATGAGCTGAAGAATAAAGAACGCAGATGAAAACCAGAAGTGTTCATGAAAGCTGAATGGAAAAAGAAAGAAAATAAGGAGGCATCATTTTCAGACCACAGGTCTTCCACAGGATAAGAAAAGGAAGGCAAGGAAAAAAGGAGAAGAAAACTTTCAGAGGCTTTCCAGCACACCTCCCAAACACATAAAAGCAACTAACAGATACATCACTTGGAATATGAAAATAAAAATCAAGTACAATAGGGCAGGGAAATTTTGGAAACATTCATAAGGTATTTAGCCATAAAGATGACTCTCATCAAGTTTGACATAAAATTTTACCTAGAGGCAGAGTAATGGTCTTCCTCCTATAAATGAACCACAACTAAAAAAACCCAAACCTTCGAATAATAAAATAAAGCATTAAATTCCTAAAAAAACCACAAACAAACAAAAAAACCCCAACAAAACTAACCAACAAAAAAAAAACAATAAGAAGAAAGATAGTTCTATCTGCCCAAGAACAGCAAGACTGATATTACAGGATATTCAAAATACTCATCACAGAAACAAAACCAGAATGTTTCGCTTCCCCTAGAACATTTAATGAAATGAAGCAACTACAAGAGAATTAAATACAGCAGATAAATTAATACCATATCCAGTTAAGATTTCCTTGTTTGTCCTCATTTACCTTGTATGGGCTTTAATTAATGTTTTCCTATAAAAACAGACTTTGAATATAAACATTAGCTCTTATAATTTGATTTTAAAAGAGCACATGTTTGCTACTGCTATGAAATGCCAATGCTTATAGCAGTTCAAAGAAAAAGTAAAACATCAAGTTTTAATTTTAGGATGGCAGCAACTGTTGATGATAGGTGATTTTTCTGACCTACAGCCTGGAACAAAATTGAGAGCTACTTTTAAGCACCTACAAATTGAAGAACAAAGAGTTATTAATTTTTCTAAATATACATAAAAACATCCAAAACTTACACAGTAAAATTATTTCAAAGGCAGCTGCACACTGTAGCTAAAAGAAATCTTATTTTAGGTTAAACTTCATGTAGAATCATACTTCCACTGAATACAGATTTTATACAATTACATCATCTGAAAAGTAGTTTTAAGCCTGTTGTTTCAAGTGATAAATTGCTTGTTCTAAATACCGCAAGACATGTATGAGCTCGAACTAAATCAATCCCTTAAAAATACTTTTAAACTAAATGCCAAAGTGAAATTAAAAAAACACAAACAAACAACAAAAAACCACCCAACAAAACAACCAACTCCAATACCTACACAAATTAAAGTTACTGTCCAAGTAAAAATGTAAAGAGAGTAGATTTGCTTATTATACAACTCCTAAACTGTTTGCTTTCATTCTTTCTTCTACTCATTGTCTGCAGGCATCCCGGTAAAATACAAGAGGTCTGTATAACTCATTTCATTCAAGTTTGTTTCTTTAATATCTCCTGCATTATAGGAGGTATAACAACAGCCCAACATAAGTAGTAACAGAGTACAGCAATGAGCCCCTCTCCACAGCAAAACTTTGCTTGAGAAAACTGCTACTTTCATCACCTGTTAAAAGTTCATATTTCCCAGTGCAAATCCCCTCAGGGGCTGGAAACTACTATAGTAGGGAAGCATTCATAAATACATACAATTGTTTTCTCTTGTTAACAAAAGTAAATTAGTTTGAGGTTAGATTACTTGTTAAGAGCCAATGTGGCTGTAAAACACTGAACAGACATTACATGGTGGTTTTTTTTCTTTTTAGAGATCTCAGAACAACATAAAAATGTACAATGCACATAAAATACACTGTAAACATCCCCTCACACACACACATTAACAAATCTTTCTTGTCCTTGACTACTATCAAAATCTCAAAGATTAGGACACTTCATTCCACTCCAGAAACTGCTGAACTTCAGCAGGAAGGAAGCACTGCGCTCTGCTGGCTGAAAGAAGGAACGTTTACTCTAGAATATCATATAGCATCAATAAATCTAAATAATTAAAGTTAGGTATAGACTCCCTGGGATTTTTCCTCATTTTCTATACTAACCCATAAAGAGAACATGACCCAAAGCCATTGACTGATTCTGCTACAACTAGTATGCAACAGAGAAGGGATTTTTTAAAATTATTCTGAAATAAGTAGTTATAAATATGTAGTAATTGGAAGCATTTTCTCTAATAAGAAGAGCCATACTGCCCTCTGTTATGGGAAGGGACATAAACTTCACAACCATGTACATCTGAACAGTACCCAAAACCAGTAACATTGTCTAGAGCAAGTTATACATTGAGTCAACTAACCACAGCTTATATTTTGTTTGTACATAAATTCATGAAAGTTAGGGTGAAATTCCGTACGTCCTATCACAAAACATGTCATTGACTCGATAAAACATTGGCTGATACACCTGCAAGTTTTACTGTGGAAAGCAAAAGCAAAACCCAGCTGTTTCAACAACAAACAAATAGGCACAGTTGTTCTTTTCATCCATTTTCACAGCACATTTTTCTTTAGCAACCGACAAGCTGCAAAGTAGCTCCATGGAAGCTGTATTCACAGCTTGGTTGGGTTAACAGATGTGATGCACAAACAGACTGAGGATATATAAACTTTGTTAACAACATTTGTAGATGTTGCCACCACATAATCAAGCCACCATCACAACACATACCAAAAGATTATTAAAGAAGGTCAAAGAAAAAAAAAGGGGGGGGTGGTGTGTCTTTAAATATGTTTAAGTGTTCACAGTTTTCTAGAATTTTTTTCTAGTTTAAAATGAAACTAGGTTTGTTATAGTATTGTTAGCTGCACTTCAATAGTGAATTTATGCCAAACTTACTAGTAGAGATATTCCCAGACAAAGCTATAATAGCAATAATTTTTTTTAAAGATTAGTTTAGCAATCATCTTTTAAAAAAAAAAAAAAATCGAGAAAAATTAGTTGATCTTAAATTTCATGACTTTTAGAAATTACTATGAGTAATGATACTAGTTTTTTAGCTTCAAGCATCAATTAGATTTTCTTCTCATGTAAGCCAAAATAGACAATGACTTCATCCAAAACTGGAGAAGGCTGCACACCGAAAAGCTAATAAGTAACACTAAAGAAGTTTCCACTATATTGTCTGATTTCATCCATGCATGCTTAGATCCAAGTCACATGAGGATTTTCTCTGTATGACACTATGTTCCTTATCCTTTTAAAATAAACACAGCAGTTTCTAGAAGAACTGAGGAAAGCATGTGACAGGGAGAGAATAACAACTATAGAATGAGGAAAAAAACCCAGAAGTATATAATGAAAAAAGACCCCACAAAAAATTTACACTATTTAAACAACTGCGAGAGTACACAAATAGCTTCATAAATCATGAGTTTAAATTTCTGTCCAAGAATTCTAAAAAGCCAAATAGTTATATATTCTTCCAAAAAGGAACTGAAATACCTTCTGATATGTAAGCACTTGTGATAAGGTACTTCACTGATTTTAAAATATAAAAAAGCCATATAGTATTTCTCTTTAATACTTTTTTTTTGCAGACCGACAAAGTGAGATATACTTAATATTCCACTTAAAAAAGCAGTTTCGATGACTCACCTCATGCTGCCCAAGACACTCCCTGTTAAAGAGAGAAAAATCAGAGATTTAGAAAACGTGTATTTCTTTAATAAGGGACTTAAAACAGTGACAGTGCTTTTCACACAAAAATAATGCAATCTATTTTTAAAAAGTGCAAACTAAGAGAAACTCATCTACCTATGCAGATCAATGCCTTCTCTTTTTCAACAGTTGTTTGGATTGCTGTATTTTATGACGGCAATCCCAAAAATCTGTGTTTCATGTGCAGACTAATTACAGTCGTATATGAAATTAATAGTTTTTATTTTAGAAAATTTATTTGGAAAATTACCTGAATTGCTTCCAAATATCTTCTCCTTTGGCTCTGCTAATATATCACTTCATATTTTTTAGTTATTTAAGAGAACTATCTAGTCTGCTCTTATGTTTACAATTCTATCCCTTTTAGAATCGTCTACCATCCCTAGGAAAGAAAAACTGCACACCAATCAGAATTGTGAATGTATTAAATGGCAATTCATTCAAACACTGATCTCCTAAAAATTAAATAAATCTTTTGCTCAATTTATTTTGAAAAGTATTTTTTTCTTTTTACCTCTGATTTCATATGTCATCTCCTTCCCAAGTATTATTTTGATTTCTCTACTGAAACCTTATAAGGCAGAGTAATGAAAACATCATTAGTATTCAAGCTAAAATACCTGTAAATCAGTTCCTAAAAATGTATAGAAGAGTATTAAAAAAAAAAAGGATCCCTGATAACTTCTCTAACACAAAGCAACTACCAATAGCTACGCATGGTCTTTAGGACAGCAGGATATTAACAAGAGCAATCAGTCTTTCAGCTAGTATAATAATAAGCAGATGTAGCACAGAAGCCTGTTCTTCACTCTATACAGCTGTTTTCTTATATCCAAGATAATCTTCCTAAAACCAGTTAATTTGGCTTCTAGGACCTCTGCATTCCATTGTAGCATGCTTCTGTTCCACTGCAAGGGGAAACTGCTTAACCAGCCTGATTGCCTTCTGCCATGTAGCTACTAAATCTGTGGATGAGAGGTTCCCCACAGCAATCTTGCATTCAAGTTGAGATGTAATGGTGTCAGATGAACTACTAGATGCATGAAAAGCTCACAGCATCACTGGGCTCAAAGGGCAGTGGCTAGTTGTTTGCATCCTACTTGGACACGAGTTACAGGTGGAATTCCTCAGCCTGGGACCTATCTTGTTTAATTGTTTTTTCCCCAGTAACTTGGAAGAGACAAAAATGCACCAATTTTGCAGACAACACTAAAGGACAGTGCAATCAATACATTCAAGGGCAGGGATGCCATTCAGAAGGATCTAGCCAGATTGGAGGAATAGGCTGAGAGGAAATTAATGAAATCCAGAGACAAAGAAAGTCCTGCATCTGGGACTGACTAAATCCCAGCAACACTGCAGGCTGGGGACTGACGGGTTGGGGATATAATAGTAGCCTTTCAGCATTATGGGGAAGTTATCAAGAAGATGAAGCTAGGCTCCTTACTGAGGTTGACAGCAGGGAGGCAAGAGACAACAATCATTCTCTTAAACAAGGAAGGTTCTGACTGGATACACAGTGGAAGAAAAAAAATTTTTTAAAAAAAAAACAAAAAACCAACAGTATAAGCAAGCACTGAAAAAGGTTGTCCAGAGAGGCTGCAGAATCAATGTACGTGGGGGTTTTCAAGGTCCCGCTGGACAAAGCTGGAGCAAATTGGTCTGAATTCAGTGTTGATCTGCTTTTAGCAGGAGGCTGGACTAGATAACCTTCCAGCCTCAATGGTTCTGTGAAATTAATAGAGCAAGTAATTTTCCAGAAACTCCCTTTTAACTATTTACAGAAACAGATACCAAATACATTCCATTCCAAATCTCTGACTGCTCATGTTCAAAGACATGAAATTATTAGAAAAAACATCAAAAAGTATTGCAAAACCTCAGTGGTGAAGGATGGAATCCCCACTAACATCCATTCATACAGAACAGGATTATTTAAACTATTCTCCATTATCATATTTGTTCAAATGCCACTGTTCTAGCAATGATTCTAAAAGCCCTGCTAATGATCTAAGAAGGTGTCAGATATTTTGCTTTGTAGCAACACATTATGTCTATAGTTTTGTTTACCATTTTGTTAATTCAGGAAACTTGTCTCATATCACTTTCATTCCAAAAAAAAAAAAAAAAGAAAAAAGAACATTACAGTTGCAAAGATCGATCAAGAAGAGTTAGGATATTCCAGAGTTAATGTGATCTAATGCTTACAGAACCTTAATTTGCCCCAAGCACTATGAAATGTAATGATGCTTCCTCTAGTTAGAAAATTAAGTACAACTTTTCCAGTATGGTTTCCTTCTCACTTGGCAGACTAACCTCCCCTGGGGAGGAGTCTTCAGACTAAAGGATGTGATTTTGAGGTTGGAATTCAGATGAACTAGGAGATGTGCCCTACATAATGCATGATGTTACACAATGACCTCTGCTGAATACCTACATGAGACAGTTTCTACAGGCATCTACCCAAACACTGAAACCAGACTGTTTATAACTACACATTTTTCACCTTTTGGGAGTCTGGTTTTGAATTTTGAGCCCAAGTATCAGAAGTGCCAAGCGCTCACAGTTTTGAACAAAAGTACAACCTATCATAGTACAATCCTTGAGAAATGAAGTTCTAAACATATCTACATAGGCAGTTAAACAGATATTTTTGATCATCTTCCTCTGTCTACTTGTCACTTCATAAGATGAAGACATAATATTCCTTCATTAAGTAGGGATGTTTAAAAAACTAATAGGCACTAATGCCTGTGAAGTATGCAGGGTTTAAAATAGCAGGAGACTACAACACAAAAACAGACTAAAAAACCCAGTATTTCCTTTTTCAGATAAATGTTGAAGTCTGAGTCCTTATTCCACAATGTAAACAGAAGTTCTATCAAATTGGAAAAGAATGGTGAAAAAAGTCATCATCATGTCTTCCCTTATATCCTCAGCATCATCACAGAAAGAGTTGATTCGGCTCTACCCAAGGAGCAGAACCTTCTGGTGAAAAATAGAAAGGAGACAAGCAAATGGAATAAAGGGCATCCACCTGCCATTCATTAGTATATAATAACTGAACAACTGAGAAACAAAATAGCAAATCATTACACAGAAAATTACGATCACATAAACCAAACAAGATAGAAACTATATGGAAAAAGTTGTATGTTACTGAAGACTATCAAATTACAATGGCTGTCTTTGCAATTTTCATATTTTAAGGTGGCTTTGTGCACAACGTGTTAGAAACAACCAATCTTCACTAACACTATCAGTCCTTTCATACAGTGAGCACACACTACAAAAATATTTATTAAACAACCACCAATGCTCCCAGTTTTATGAGAATGGTGTTCACATAGGCTCGTTGCATCTGAAGAGGAAAATAGGGTTATTTTCATGTCCATCTCTACAACAGTATAAAAAGAAAAATCTCCTTCTGTACCAAAACTTTCTTTTATTTGTTTTCTTTTTTAATACTTACACTGGTACAGGAACCTCACAGGGAGGGCATGGTAATGCAGTTTGAATAAAAGCTGGCTCAGATGGCTGTTCCCAAGGACCTGCAGACTGATGCTGAGAGCAAAAGATAGCACTGGTTGAATACAAAACACAGTGGGAACTATCTGCTTGACCATAAACAAACATATAATCTAAAGAGATCCCGGTTCTAACAAATCCACTTTCTAGTAACTAACTTTTTACTAATGGAAATCTCAACACCCCCTACACGCAAAAAATTACAATTTCATCCTTAGCATGGTTAGGGATAGGAAAATGAAGGCCTGTGGCCCTACTGCTAAAAATCAAGCACAAAGCCAAACAAAAAAACAGCAAAACAATTCTAAGCATTTAATAAAGGTAAAAATATAAAAATATTTCAATTACTAAACAAGTGAAATTATCATAATGCAGTGCATGCGTCATGTTTAAAGATGCCAAACAATTTCTCACTTCTAACTTGTGCAAATTTTGATGGTTTTGTAAATATCAGTTAAAATTTAGTTTTGCTCTTATGTTAAAAGTAATTGCGTACATTTGAAATTAAATGCTGGTAATACAACTCTAACAAAAATCTTATAATTTCTTGAGTAATTATAACTGCTGAAAACAGCACATTCAATTATATGTATTACAAAATTAATTAGATTGCAAGAAAGGAGCTAGAACCACTTAGTTTCTCGGTTAAGCAGTATGCATACCTCTGTGCTTGATTATTTATTTACTCTGAACTCCAAAATCCTCCAACATAAGATTTAGGTCAAACAACTGTTGCTCATTCTTCAGAACACAAACAACACACCATTTTTCACTATTTACTTACTAAGCCAGTTTGCTTCACAAGTGCTTGATCGTGGCAGGAAACAGGGCACAAATGACCACATGCTAATGTTTTCTGGCAGGACTGACGACACGGAGGACACCGACCAAAGTGACAATAGTGTTTCTCCTGGGTAGAGTGGTGACAGGTAGGCGGTCGACTGAAGTAAAATCCAAGAATTAATCAATATGACAGCAAGAAATATAAAGTTACAGTCACTGGACAATTATGCTCAAAATACAAAGAATTGAGACAAATTAGGTTGTTTTGTTTTTTTTTTAAACGAGTTTACTTCTCACCTTTAGCAGTGGTTAATATCACAGTAAAATTATACAGGAGTTCTAAATTAAATGAAAATCAAAGTTGGGTTTGTATATTCAAATAGCTATTTCAATCCTAATTCTACTCTGTGCTAAGTAATCTTGCTACACCCCAGCAGAAAATATTCTCCTTTTTCCTTTTGCTAGTCAAGTTTTCTAGGTAAACTGCCTCATGGAGGTACTTCAAAACGTACCAGAGATGACTTGAAGAAGGGAGTGGGACTACAGAATTAGAAGTGCTCGGTGGGACAGAACCTCCCCCTTGACAGCAGCAAGCTGCTCATGAAACCACAGCATCAAAGAGGTGTCTGATAGGAACGATTATTGCTAATCTCCATCTGTGTAGTCAAGAATACAGAAAACTGAGAAGTAATATCTGTAATCATATTAAAGGAATATTCTTTGCCTTTTAAAGTTATATTTTATTACTTTCTTCAAGGACACCTTAAACTCCACTGAAGAACTAGAAATACACAGACACTTTCTATACTGACCTGCACAGCTGTTTGCATTTGGGAGGTTTGATGGTGCGCTCTCTGCCACAGGGCACTTTAATGACAGTTTTCCCACAATTACATTTCACATCTACAGTCTCCGGACATGGATTACAACTACCTAAAAATAAATATATTAACAATATGATAATCTGAATAAGCTACTGATTATAAAAAATGGTAACTAACATAACTCTGAATATGTACATGGTATAATTGTCCTATTCTGTTTGATCTAAATAATAGATGGCTGTTGATTTTTAATTCCTGCTTAGTTTCAAATCCCTCTTGGGAAAGAGAATTTCACCATTCTTAAAGAATACTAATAATAATCTTGATTATTCTACAGTTGTTAACTGGTATCAAGTTAGAAACAATCCCTCTCGTATTTTAAAAAGAGGTCAGCATTATTAAAGCCTAGTCGTTTGGATCACAAAACACTTAAATATTTGCCATTTATATTTCAGTCTTACATACATATGAAGACATGTCATTTTTCATCTATATTCAAAAGACAGAAAAGAGACATTGAAAAACTGGCACAATAAAGTTTTGCAGATTTTGTATGATATTAAATAAATTTTCATCCTCTATGTATAATTAATGCTTTTTTGAAAAGATCCTCCTTTATAAAGTTACTCATGCTACTAACCTGATACTTTTAAAAAAAAGAGATCTGTAAAATATTTATGTTTTAATTTATAGCTCTCCCACACTATTTCTTCATCAAGTGCCAACTGCTAATATTTTTATTATTGAGTAATTAACAGTAAGAATATGCATCTTCTAAAAAAAGCAAATTTAGATGTGGGATTTTGGCTTACTAATCATGTTGCATTCTGAAACTTTAAAGAAAGCAATGCTTTGAAAGTGTTATCGACAGCACAACTTTTTAAGCAATTCTGACTTGTTAGCAGGATATGAGAAGCAATGCTTCAAGAAGCAGATCTCTCACTGACAAAAGGCTGCTGAAGAAAAAAGGATGGAAGTATAGAGTCTTTATATTGCAAAGTAAATTAAATTATAATATATTATCAGCACAGATAAACAGCTACTTTTACAAAACAAACTGAAGGTCTAAAGCTATGCTGCCCAGAATGGCTAATATGTGTACAATTTACTTAAATATTCTATTAACAAAGACAACTGCCTACATTCTCAAAAAGATGAAAGGGCAGAGATCACATATAAGCCTGACGTTAAGGTGAAAGCATACTGTTCTCAAATCAAGTGTTATAATGTACTACAGTAGGAAACACAACATTTCTATTCCCTGGCAACACATTCTAAATTTCAGCAAGCATGATTAAATACTTAAGGAAAAAGAGATATGTAAAAATCAAACCACAAACAGAATAGATGAAGTTATCTTTTTTCAGGAACCCCTGCTAAAGGCCAAGTGCTTATTATCAGCAACCTCTAGTAATTCTGAGATCAGGTACCTTTTAAAGGACCTAATCTGGCAAGTTATTTTCTAGGAGGCATACTATTTCCTTTAAAATTAGTGGTTACTGACATCTGGCAGCTCACTGCAAAATTAACCTGACCTGGTATTACATACTGAAGATAAAATATCAGCAGCTATTAAAATATTGGTGTCTAAGGAGAAACACATGAATATAAATATTTTGAAATCAAAATCATTGCCTTTATTAGGAATATTTTCCAACATTCTGGCAAGTTATTACAAATTGTACTAGATTGTAATTTTTTAAAGCACACAAAAGTTATTTTCTTTTCTAAATTTATCATCTGATATCATAGTTATCAGCTTCATTAGATGCAACTTTTGGCATTGACAATTGTACTGTTTTGATAAATTACATACACTTTAAAGTGTATATATTTGATATTTACATTCTCAAAGTTCACTTTTGTTTTCTTATAGGCACTGCTTTATTATTTTTATACTGCTGTTAGTTATTAGAAATCATTGTCACTTTTAGCCAGGCTGTAAGATGCAAGCCGTACCAAATATAAACAGCTATTCAATGCGAAAGTTTATCCTATAATGCAGCATTAGCTCCTTAGGTTTCCAACCAGAATTCTATTCTATGATTTAGTTATCAACCAAACTAATGGAGAAAAACAATGTTACCAGTTTTCTTCTGACAGTACAAAAAAAAAAATTATGTATTTCTAGGATTTTGGAGGGGTACGGGGGAGGGAGAAGAAAGGAAGGGGAAGAAGAGAAGGAGCACAGTTAACAGCGAAAAAACAAACCACTAGTTTGTGGTGACAGATTTAATAGCAGGTTAACTGGGACAACTACCACGTTTACCTGTCCTGTCCTCTTAAGAATCACTGCCTCAAAAGCAAGATTGGCTGAACAAGTTGTGAATTATTTCCTGAGTTGTTGCAATTTATAGTCCAGAATACTAAGGGAAATTACATAGACTGCTCAGCTGCTGTTTCAGCAGGGCAGCAG
This sequence comes from Ciconia boyciana, assembly GCF_034638445.1. Classification (NCBI taxonomy): domain Eukaryota; kingdom Metazoa; phylum Chordata; class Aves; order Ciconiiformes; family Ciconiidae; genus Ciconia; species Ciconia boyciana. Next base: position 29,760,545 of record NC_132938.1, read on the forward strand.
CTTATGTGGGGAAAATTGCTGAGAGGGCAGCCACTTTTTCAGTCATTCCAATTTAATCCCCTATCAAGTGAATGTCAAAGCAATTGGCCAGGATAAAAGCTGCCAGGTAATTTTGGCCATTTTCAGCATCTTTTTAACCAAGGTCACTGGATGCAGAAGTAAACTTTTTTGTTATCCTTCATATAGTCAGTAACAAGTTCTTATTTTCTCTTTTACCAGTAAGATATAAATACACATTCGAATTCCATCAACTTTTTTTTTAATTTCGTTTTAAGCCCATTCATATCGCACATTGTATTCTAGGATTTTTAAAAACCATCCAGACTCAACCAGCACAGTCATTTCTACATGTAGTTGGACTTTGTTATGCATATTCAGTGAACAGAATTATTTGGGAAAAAAAGTCAAGCTATGGGTTTTGAATTAAGCAGCTGGAAAGGGGACAGAGCATTTTCAGAGGAACAATGCTAAGCCGAATTACCAGGTAAAAACTCAGGTTTTATGTAAGTCCTTAAGCTCTAACCAGCACTAAAAACCTTTCAAACACACTGCCCCCACAAAAAGCCTACATGCAACAAGGCAGAGAATTCATTAAGCACCACGCAGAGTCATGCAAGCACAAAGTTTGGCAAAAACAAACAATATTCCATCACTACAGGGATCCTTCACCTATTCTTACCTCTGTGGCAGCCTGAAGGACATTTGTGATTTCTGCAGCCTAGAGTCCGCCCACAGACTTGATCACAAGGTGGACAGTTTCCAGAACAGCACTATTAAAAAAATATACTCTATATAACTGAAAACTTAGACATTTCTGGTATAAATTTGCCCTTTTCTATCATCTAATTTTTTCAATACTTCTTAAAAAAATTTTAATGCAATTTAGTCAACTTCCTCAAATTCATGCCAGCTATAGAAAGGAAGTAATCTGTAAAGTTGTTTTAAAAGTTTCAAGTTATAAAATAACAAGAAAGCACACATTTGAAAGCATCATTTCAATACACTAAAAAGGCAGAGGGCTTCCAAAAAGCATAAGAACATTTTAAAAGTTCAATTCTTATAATGTTTTAATCCAAAATAATTTCAGAAGATTACATGTACGATATCCAACAGTTTGCCCCATTACTCCGCAATTTCTTCCACTTTTATACTGTATCGTCCCTGCCACAAAAATGTTTTAAAAACCTTTTACCTTTGTAGTAAAGGTCAGATAACTTTAGGATCAGTTATCTACTTTCTGTTCTTATATAAAGTAGTAATGGGGAAGAATCAGAACATATCAGAACACCACCACATTGGTGGATGCCAGGTCAGGAGACAATCCCATCTTTTCTATTAACTTGAAAGGTACTCTCCTTCCAAACTGTATAAGGAAGGATGGCAATTAGGAAAAGAAACCTGGATTTTTTAGCATAAATTAAAGGTGTCAAGATTGCATTTACTTGTTTTGCCATCTTTTCACAAAAAGTAAATTCACTGTAATAATAATACTACTCAAAAATACCTAAGAATAAACCTGTATTTTTCATGCCTCTCTGTAGTAAGAAGTCCAACTTTCATAATGTCTTAATTCACACAGAGCAGGCAACTTTCAGGCCTTCTTGAATCAATAAACTGAAAAGATAGGTCTGAGCTATCAATCATTCCTTTGACTTCAAATGAGTAGGGAAACAAAACTCAAACTCCCATTTGTCAGACCACTGCTCTTTGCAGTGATTCATATTAGAAGGTGGGGTAGAATGCTGCGTTGTCAAAAATAAGAGTATGTCCCTTACAAAGTTATGAGATATTCCCAGCTCTTCCTACAAAGTAAGGAAATAAATGGATTTAACTATTCCAGAACGCATAAAGCATCAGTAACTACGCAAGTATCTGAAAGCAAAACTGCCTTCTGGAACTGGAAAGTTGTCAAAATCCCCTCCCAGTTTTTAAGGCCACTAAGTTTTTCTTGCTGACATGCTGTTCAGAGAATTCTGGTACACTGTAAACTAATTTGAATGACATTGAAGAAAACTCCTCTTTCTATATAATAACATGAGGTGGAACAACAGATTGATGCAATTTATATACAATATAAAATATTACATCTAAATAACATTTTTTTTTAATCTAAACAATACATTTAAGAAAGATATCTCTGGATACTTACTTTTCTCCTACATTGGTGCTTTTGGCAATCACGAATTTTAGTACACTTTGTTTCACACAGATATGGCTTATGACATGGCATGCGTTTAGTGTGTTTTCCACAGCGACACTGTTTTTCAACTTCCTGGACAGCAAGATAAGGAAAAAAGCAGGGAATTTTTAATTAAAAAAAAAGTGGAAAATAAAATGTTCTACTACTAGCTATAAAGAAAAGTTCATTGGAGAGTAACGTTCCAATGCTCTATCACAACAGGAAGTATATCACATGCTCGGAGCAGATTATGTGTCTATACAATAACTACTTGGAGACCTTGTGTCAGTATTGCAAACACTGTGCTCTAGATGGCACCTCACTGTAGTCTTGGTCTCACCAAGAGGGAACCCACTTCAGGGGAACCACTCCAGTGTGTGGTGCAAGATGTCAAGCGTAAATGCAAACCAAATTCATACAAAAAAGTACCTCTCCTGCATAGTAAACTAGATTCATCCACCATGTATACAGATAATTTAAGAAGTAGGTGAGCAGGTTTATCTGACCTTCATCCCAGCTATCATGTGCTAACTACTTTCATCATAGACTTTGTGGCCAAAGCTGGTTCAGGAAGAGACAACAGAGCAGACAGAGCAACAGCTTTATTGGCCAGACCAACAGCTTTATTGGCCAGACCACATATCGTGGTTTAACCCAGCAGGCGGCTAAGCACCACACAGCCACTCGCTCATTCCCCTCGCACCGGGTTGGAGGAAAGCAGAAAAGGCCTTGACTCTGTGTAAGCACTGCTCAGCAATAACTAAAACATCCCTCTGTTATCAATACTGTTTTCAGCACAGATCCAAAACATAGCCCCATACTAGCTACTATGAAGAAAATCAACTCTATCCCAGCCAAAACCAGCACACCACAGAAGCTCGACAGATATTTAGAGCAGAGCAAAATATTATTTTCTTACTAACAAGGAAATAATGTTATGTTACAGCATCTCCCATTTCACTAATGAAGAAACAGCATAATAAGACAAAGGAGCAAGGAAGCTAGAAGAGCTGGGGAAAAAATTAAGTGTCTTTTAGGGCATAATTAATTAAAAACAAAACAAAACAAAACCAACCCAAAACAATAAAATCCTCATCCATGCCTCCATTCAGATACATAATGCTCAACTATTAATTCAGAATTGTGTTGGGGTGGGGGGGAATAGGGAAAAAATGTGTTGCTTTTAATGAACAGAAAGTCACAGATTTTGTGATAGATATGACTTCATCTTCCCTAGGAGACTTGCACTGTTCCAGGCACATAGTGTTTAAAAACCCTAACAAAACGTAAGCCTGCTACAGTAAAACTAACCTGTCTGCATATTTCACAGGGACCTCGATGACAGCGCTGTGAACATTTATGGATGCCACATTCCAGAACTTTGTCACAACTATCGCCACAGGTGGGCACATCTTCTGTGCAAGGCAATGTAAACTCTAGATGAAGAGAGAAAAGTACAAGCAAACATTTAGGAAATAACCCAAAATATTTAGAAAAAAATGCACTGTGTAATATGACTTCAAATGCCCATTCTCTCTCATTTCTTTAAAAGCGTCTCTAGAATTACTCAGTTATTCACATGGCCAATTAAACCCCTGGTACTAAATAAAGCTTTGAAAGAATTAAGCAAAAGAGTTAATATAAGCTGTCACAGTTCACTGTAAGAACTTTTTATGGACCCTGTCCTGCAGAATTAACCTGAACTACTGACTGTCAAAGATTGGATGACTTGTTTTCTAAATTTATCTTACTTTAAAAAAAAAAAAGCAGCTTACTTGATTTTTCACATGGACAGGACCTTTTCCCAGAACGAGGACAGTCTCCACAGGGACCAGAATGACAAACTTGTTCACATGTGTGATTACCACAAGGCAAAGGTTTCCCACACACCTGCAAAACTCAGAGAAACCAAGTGAATGCAATGTAACAGAACTATATACCAAGGCAAAGCAACCCAAGGGGAAAAACTAGGGGTGAGAGATGTCTGGGTGGAATTTAACTTTTTCCGAATTTTGTTAACAAATCTTACATTCGCTGAGTTCGCCAAATAAAACTGATCACTCCTGCAGTGATCCTGACTGGAAGACCACTGTATACTGAGGAGTTAGTGGTTCACATAACAGTTAACCTGAGTAGTCCCAGGCCTGTGCGGTGTTGCACATACAGCGTGGCCTTCAGGCCTGTGTTGTGCTGCACATATACCTTGGCCACAGGATAAACTTATTGTAGCAGAGGAGATTGGAGGCAGCTCCCACTTGGTATCAGTGATTATGCCACCTGCATGTCCTTGCCTTTATCTAAAAGTGCAGCAAGAATTTCTCGTCTGAGCATCCTTTCTGTTTGACAGTAAAAATGATGAACATAGTTGCTTTCTTGTAGCAAAATCCTACAATAGCTTCAATGACCAAAATGGGGTAACCCTTTCTACAGATGGGGTTTACACTGCATGCTGCACGTGGATCAGAGGCCCATTCAATGCTGCACAGCTTGGGGTTCCCAGCATCTAAAGGGCCATACTATTATTTATATTATACTCCCTTTCTCTACAGCGTTAGCTGAAATAAATGGCATTTTAATTGATACTTTACAGGGGCTGAGTGCCTTTCTTACTGGGATCATAATGACCAAGTACCTCTCGGTGCAACCTTCCCCCGCTACTTAATTTTTTAAATTATTTTTATTTTTTACAGTCTGTCAATCCATATCCTTGGTCCTACGAATAAGCTGCAAATATACTTCAAAGAATGAATCACAAAGCTTTCATTCTGTTACAGTCACTAGAAGTAAATAAGCATGAAACTCTTATGTACTAAGCTGTGGTTTCATGCTTATTTTTGAAGACAGCAGCTGAAGTTTCAACCTCAAGTACAAGAACACAGAATATACAAGGTTAAATTCATTGCTAACTTAACCCTAGCACAATTCCTGAATAGTGACATTTTAACTACTGTCAGAAATTAACTAGGCCACCAAGTAGATCCATTCTCAAACACTGCTGCTTACATTTCTGATTGCACTTTCAAAACCTAAAAAATAAAATTATTTTCTTACTGAATGAGTTTTTCCAATCCTTAATATGCTGAGTAATCAATTTTTATAAAGATGAGAAGTAAGCTAAAAAGGACAGCTTCAACATACCTGATCACACTGCCACTGAGGACTTGCACAAAGTCTTTCTGCTGTCTGTCTTCCACAGATGCACCGTTGTTTACTGACTCGTGGACAAGGCTGACAATCTCCTGCATGTAATTACAAAGTGACATCGAGAGTAGGAATTGCAAAAGAATGATGTACCTTAACAATTAAAACAACTAATCCTCTGAAGTTTAAGAAGGCAGGTCTACCTGCGTGACAGGAATTCTCGCAAGTGTGTTGTCCACACAGCAATGTTCGTCCACACGGCAGGCGACATGACCATTCCTTGGCACTGCACCTTCGGGGCACTGGTTTAGCTTTCTTACAGTGACAGGTTGTTGTGACCATCTTTGGGCAAGGTGGACAGGGTCCTAAGTACAGGAAAAAGAATACCTCGCTAATGGCCGTTCAGCAAATGCAGCCTTGAGTACATCTGGTTTATTCTGAGAATTTTAAATATAGTTAGCAGATTTTAAGTAAAACTGTGTAACAGCTACATAAATACAGGTCATACAACCAAGAGACACAATGGATTTACCTGGATGACAAAGCAGCAGACATTTATGACCACAAGAAGGTTTGAATTCCCTCTCACATATCTGACCACAGGAGTGAGGCACTAGCCATGGGTCCAGTGTTGGATTCTCCACTTTTCCACAGTAACAGTAATACCTACTAGGAGTTTCAGACCGTTTGTATTCAAACCTACATTTTGGACTACAACAAGGGAAAAAGGGAGTGAAAAGAAAATTTTTTGAAGATTTTTTTAAAAAGAAAAGCAGTTTTTACCATTTCAGTTTCCCAAGATTGTTACCAGGCTACCAATTAACATTTTTACACCTATCGTAACCAACAACATCATAATTAAATTTACAATATACAATAAAGGTCTTGTTATATGTCAGATTTTACAATACACTCATTAGAATGTCGAAGGAATTGTCCTATCACTGCAATCTTTTTTCTCAAAGAATATATACAAAAAAAAAAATCAGTGTAGCAAGCATACAGAACAATTTTTTTGTCAAGCAATACCAAAGGAATATATGCAACAGAGTTAACCTACTTAAACAGAACCACTAAAAAAAAAAAAAAGAGATTAAAAAACAGGTTTTTACCAGTAGCAATTTATAAGCTATGTAAAACAAGATTTAGTGATGCTATTAAAACTATGCATAATAATTAAAATTTTATCTGAAAGACTTTAGACTGTATCAGTTCAGCATCTTAGACATTATAAGATGCACACTTTTATTTGTTACCCTTGATGGTGTCAGATATTAAAAGATACATTATTCCTAAAGGTATATAGGCACCAAAGGTCTGGAACTTGTTAGTGCCACAGGCCCTAAAGGATTTCAGGTCCAAGCCATGGCCAAGGGAGGCAACACAAGGAAGGAAAAACAAAGCAGCTCCCATTTCTGGCTACACTGGGAAAAGACAACAGACAAGGAGCTCCTCCTCAGAGAAGAAAAGAGGCTTTGAAAGACCTATGTACTCATTTTTATCAAATAAAATGTAAATTTGCCCCTATATAATACATGAAAGGCCATAAACCATTTCTCCATAGTGACTGCACAGTTTTATCATGTGCTTAAATGTTAAATAAAATACCATGCACCTTGAAATTTTTTCATTATAAACATTATGCTTAAACACAAAACTAGTTTGTAGTAGAATAAGCATTATCAACTTGAGATGCTGTGAGCCAACAATTTTATGCCGTATTTCATAAGCAAACCTGCTCTCTGAGATCCCACATTAATAGAGCTTTTGAATCCACCACACACTTTCAACCAAATTTGACAGAGGATTCTGTCTCAAAGATATTACTACAAGTTTCCACATAAAAGTAGCTGGGCAAATAAAGCATAGAACAAACATGCACAGAGAAACCTTGACTGAACTTTCAGACACAAACCTCCTGAAAAAACAAGCTTCATTATTCATGCAGCCACAATATTACCTTCTTATTTATACAATCTCATGTAAAACTTAAAGACTGGCTTTAATGTTTGAGTTATACAGAGACTATAAAAAAATTTAATAAATCCCTAAATCTTGCTATTTTAGAACTGTTTTTTTTTTTAGTTTATTTCACGATGCCTATTTTAAAAGTCACAAATACATAAACCCATTCAGAAATAAATATAAGAAGCCGACACAGATAATAGGTAAGTTACCTTCTCAGAGGTTAAAACAAATTTGATGCAGCAGGTTTTTAATATCACTGTGAAGTATTCCTGAATCATGTTAATGAAAACTTAAAAATATTTCAGAAAAACAACAGAAAAGTCAGTCTTCTAAGCTTTTTTTTTGGGTGTGCATGTCATTTACAAGTATCATTCCTTTCTAAAGTAACTCCAGTCCATATATGTTTCACAATAAAAGTATATTTGTAAATGTACAATGAAGAGCTCACCATGGCCAGGGATAATCTTTCTTCCCAAAATCATCATCCGTCAAAGGAGAAGACACAAGGAAAAGGCTGTCCTTGGCCCACTTTTGGATACACACCAGGTGAAATATACAAAAGCATCCACAACAGCTCCAGACCTAAAGAGCAGATACAAGTGCCAATTGCTTTATATTAGGTTTCTTTCTGTTTCCATTGATGAACATCTGTAATATCTAACGAAATACAAGCTTGCTATTTTTCCATTTTAAAAATGGGTTTCCAAAGATAATTATACCTATCGTTGGACTAATACAGACAGTTTTACTGTTAAAGATTCATACGTATAATCTTTTTTCCTGCTGCTGTGGGAAGTTTTTGCCAAGGCTTATGGAGCCCAAAATACTCATATAATCATAGAAATGTTGATTTAAACACACTGTTGGAGGTCATGTAGCACAACCTTGTGCCCAAAGTACGACTATTGCCAGCTTAACTCAGTTCAGTCACAGCTTTGTCTAGCAAAGCTGGAAAACCCTGAAGGATGGGGACTCCACAGCCATCCTGGGCAACCTGCTCCAAGTGTCATACTATCTTCCTAGTACCCAATCTGCACCTCCCAGGCCCCAGTTTGTGCCATTGCCCCTTATTACACCACCTGTCACCAAGATTACTTTGGCTTTAGCCACCTTCACAACTCCAAGTAGACAGAGGCTGCAATCATATCATCCCTTAGCCTCCTCTCTGCTAGACTAAACAAGCCCAGCTCTCCCACCACCTCTCTCCCTGTCCCATACTCTAGGTCTCTAGACATCTTGGTAGTAAAAGTACTAAGAAGATTTTTTTCCCCCTTTCAAACTTTAGGATTTACATACAATGCTAGTACAAAAAAGATTTGATTAGAAGTGTGGCTTTCAACATAGTGTCTTTTGTTCAAAGAGCAAGAGAAGTATAAAACAGAACAGAATTAAAAGCAAATGTGTTTAAGAGTTGATTTGGCCAGTGTCCTCTCTCCATCACTAAACCTTTAAGTTCTTGTTCACAGTGTACTTCTCTTTGTCACTTCTGGAGTGAAATCACAATCCTTTGCTTAGAATATCAGCCTGCTGCTGAAAAGCAATTTAAATAACAGAAATGCAGTTTTATGACTTTGGTACTTTCCATATATTGATGTCTTAAATTGTCAGCTTAGAATGACTATAAGAGAAATCCAGTAGAAAATTTAAGTTTTAATTTCTTTATTTTTTTAATAACTTATGACATTGTTATAAAATTATACTGTGAAAACAAAGAGAATTTCCCCATTAACTTGTAGAGGACAAAGTCAATGACATAAGTTTCTAAAAGTAGTGTAACTAACTTCCCAAAACTAAAGCTAAACAGGTGACGTTAAGTAAAAAAACCACACTTGGCTGAAATGTTACAGATTCAAGATAACTAACAAACCACTGAATTATAAAAGAAGACTTCCAAGTTGCCAAATCATCTCACTTCTGCTGAGATGAGATTAACTCTATCAAGACACAGAGAACTTTAAAATCAAGCTAAACTTATACGTTAAGGTCTGAAAAAATATGGATTAAGTATGTTAAGAATTCATACAAAACATATTGCATTTCTTTCTAAAAAAAGTTAATTACTACAGTTTCATTGGATACTTGTAGTTCATGTACATCTAGCATAAGAAGTTAAAGATTTTCTGCACTTTTGTTTCTTTTAATGTTAAACATCCAGTTGCAAACATGTATTTGATTCAAGTAACTGTAGCAGAAACAGGGTTGGGCCTGTCAACATCAAAGGGAAGTTGATACATAACAATAAAAGTAAAAAAGGTTTGTCCTGCAATCTCTCCCATGAAAAATGTACCTATATGAAATAAGACAATCTTCTCAGACATGCCACCCTTCTCTCACCTGATCAGCATTTGGAGCAGCAAAGTTTACTTTGGCTCCCTTGCTATAAATCAAACAGGAATATTTCCTAACTTCCTAGTATTTCTTGCTTTGGTATTTGCTACAACATAGCTTATTGAATACACCATTGCAAGCACTGGCCTTCCTGCACTTCTTTCTTTTCATCTGCTACCCTCTAAAATTTAAAAATAACTATTTTATATTACAATAACAAATATATGTCAAAAAATACATATTCTGATTATAAGCCTCATATATATAAACACTTATTTCTTCAAGAGTCTGAAAAATCCAAAGATGCCGAATGTTGCATTTAGTACTCTTATTATTTTAAAACTATCAATCCCAAGAATTACCTTAGTAATATAATTAAACACAAGTTATTCAGGCAGTTATATTTGCTTTATTCTAAAAGAATACTGTAAAATACTTACAGCTTGGTTCCTCTTAACTGACGCAATGCAGATCAGACATGTCATAGCCCCTGACTGAAAAGCTTCATTCATGTACTGTCTTGTACGTTCCAGTTCACTTGCATCTCCATCTTTAATGTATAAAGATTTTTAAAGCAATCAGTAATGTTTGATCTGCTATTCTGTACATGTTGAGACTGCTGTAAAAATATTTTTTTTTCTCTGAACAGAGGCCAGTCATATATTATTACAAAACCACATTATTAAAAGTACTTAAGATAGTTTCAAAACTATACCATTGATTCTGCACAAAAAAGCAAGAAGTACTACCAGCATGCATTGCTGAGAATAAATATTTTTAATACAAGACATCAGAATAAAGTGCTTTCCCTCCAATTATGGAAAAATTATAATACACAGACAATAATACAGCATTGTTTATGCTTACATACTGAAATAAAAGTCAATAAATGAAAAAAATTTACCAGTTTGACTGGTGTAAATGGTAAATGTTTTGGCCAAAATCTTTCCTTGTTTTACTTCAGCATCTTCATCATCATCTTCAGATGAGGAACTAAATTGGTCTTCAACTAGCTTTTTTGCTGCAGCCTGATTCGCCTTCTTAATTTCATCAAATTTCTTCTGTGAAGATAATTCTGTTAAGAGAACAGAATAATGATGATTAACACCATGATAGTTAATCATAACATCACATTCAGTTCTATATAGTTTCAACTGTCTTTTTCTTTAAAGAGCTTGCTGATAGTAAGTTTTTAAGGGCAGTACGTTGCTACATTTTCAATACCACACAAGAAGAGATAAATTGTATATTCTTCTTTACTGCGCATTATCCATAAAATTCACAGCAGGAATTATTATCTGTCAATTACTGCTGACAAATCCAACCAAACATACTAGAATATATGCATCTATAATGCTGCTTTACAAAAAGGATACTTAAATCCCCCCACACACACATCCCACACAAACACAACTTTCATAGCATGAGGGAGAAAGAAAAAAAAAAAATCAGGCAATTCTTGACAAGAGCAATTGTTGTAATTTGCTGATACCCTTACACATACCTCTCGCAGCTTTTGGCACTTTTTAAAATTATGACTTGTATTGATCTCCCTCCATCCAACAAGTCTTTATTGCAACAGTGGGTTCATGCTATTTCACAGCTGGCGACATTAAAAGTGACAGGGTATTTTAATATAAGCTTTTTTTGAAGTTATTGCATGTGAAATAGAGGAAGATTCTCACATGGAGAAAAAAATTGTATAACAATGGAGTTCATAATAAACCAAAGTGCCTTTAAGGTAACAGAACACGGAGATGCAAAGGTCTTCAGCAGATCACAGGTCTTAAGCACCTCCTAATTTTCCATATAAGACTACTGCACCCAATATATTTAGTGGGGTTCCGTCAAGTTCAGTTTTAGGGCTTTCCTTAAGAAACTATGCTGCCACTTAAAAGAGCTCAGTAGTTGGCACTTCTCTACCTGCGAAGTATTACATGAGCGTTAACCTGCACTCACAGCAACCCTCGGGCACGAGGAAGCCCGCACCTCTCCCAGACCGGGGCGATGTGGCACACTGACCAGGGTCCCTACCGCGTGTCCCTAGCGGGCAGCACTCTCCTGAATATTTCCGACCGTACTGAAAAACAGCTGCTTCATCCTTTACTTCATACTTTACTCTTCTGCTCGAAGGGCACTGACTGCGCGCCCTGGGGAGGACACAGCCCGCTGCCCGAGGCCTCTGCGCTTTCCCCGCGAAGGCACCTGCGGGCAGGAGACGGCACACGGCGACGCGCCGGCTGGCTACCGCCGAGCAGCGACGGAGCGGGGCCGGGGCCCGCCGGCCACACGAGCGCCCCCCGCCCGCCTCCCTTCCCCGCGACGCCGGGGAGAGCCCCGACCTGGGCATTTGCAGGGGCTCCGCAAAGCCCGGCGGGGCTCCGGGTCACAGCCGGCTCTGCAGCCCGGGACCCTGCAGCCCCCGGCCGGGCCGGGGTAGGGGGGAGGACACGACACTCACCGCTGGCCCCCTCGCCGCTGATCCCCGCGGCCGCAACGCAGGCACCGCCGCGGGCCCTCGGGGCCGGGGGCCGGGCAGCCGCCCCAGCGCGGGTGGCGAGCCCGTCCCCGGGCCTGGCGCGGCCCCGGCCCCGGCCGCCCTGGCGCCAGGGCGCCTCCATTTCTCCCCCGCCAGTCAGCGAAGGACGGCGGAGGGAGGCCGATCCCTCCTCACACCCCCGGCTGAAGCCACCCCGAGGCGAGCTCTCCCGCCCGGCCCGGCCCGGCCCGGCCCCTCCGTCCGGAAGCGGCGGTGGCGGCGGCAGGGACACCGGTGAGCTCCCGCCGCAGCGCGACTACAGCTCCCAGCGCTCCCCGCGCGGGCGGGGCGGAGGTGGCTGCGGGGACTCCAGCACCCAGCGTGCACCGGGGCGCCACGCGGCCGCCGGCCTCGCCCGGCCGGTGCTTGAAGTCCTCTGTGGAGGGGTCGTCGGTGGCCGGGGGGGGCCTGCGCCGCCCTTCATAATCAGAAAAATGTTTCCTAACGCCCGGGCTGGCATCTCTTTATTACTTAATACTTGCACTTATTTGTGCCTGCAGCTCTGGCCGCAGAAGCAGCGGCTTCAGCTCTTTTTCTGGCAGCCATTTCTGCAGTGTGCGGCTGTTGGGCGCGTTTTCCTCACAGCTTCTCTTCTTCAGAGTATGAGAGATTTAAAAAGTGTGTTTAGAAACTTTACTGAAGTAATATCCAGGTTTTACTGCACGGACATATATATTGGGGAACCTATGTGCCTCCTGAAAAGTTCTGATAAATAAATGCAAGTTGAAATAATTTAAATTTGATTGACATTTTCTGATAGCACTCATGTTCTGTCTTGCCATGCCAGGAGGAAACTCTGCATTTCAGGGTTTTTTTCAGCAAATACATGTTTATAAAAGTTAAATAGTACAACATTTTAAATAAAGAGTCTGAAAACAGTAAACTACTGCAGGTCAGTGCTGGTTTTCTGGCTTATTTTGAAATGTTTCAAAAATAATTTTTATTCTCAAGAAAGACACCTAGTGACTACAACTTGTGTTGCAGACTGAAGGATCAATACAAGAAAAAATATGGACAGTAGATCTCTGCTTTTATTAATTAAAACTCACATCACACATTTATCTAATACAAAGTCTTAAACTCTTCGACGAAGGAGAAAAGTGCTTCCTAAGTGCCTAGTGAAATATGACGCAGCCCTATAGGATGCTGCTGCCATACAGATTGCAAATTATATTCAAGACGTTAATTGGAAGAATGCTGATTGCAAAGTCCAGCATTCACAATATAGTTAAATGCCAGAATAACGCTTGTTCTTGTGTGCATGGATAGTCTTTAGTGAAATGATGGCATACTCTTTCCCCTCACCAGCACATTACGCCATTTGCCATTCAAAGCACAGGATCAACAGTGAATGAACAGCTGTTTCATATTTACACTTATCCTTGTTGTTCCATATATATCCTATGCATTAATTCCTTCATAACATTTAATCCTTGCAGTGAAATGAGGAGTTATTTATAGATCTCTGGCATTCTGGAAACCTATCAACATTACAAAAAATAAAACAACCAGAAATGAATGCACTTTACAAAAGATCCAATTTATAATATCTCCATCTTCTTAAGGAGAATGAAAGTATAGATATATTAACAAGTGATAGTAATATTTACATATGTATTTTTTAAGAGTGGCAGTCCAATTGCCTGGGATAATCAAATTGCCCTGAATACAGAATTATCCATTCTTTTCCTTGCAGTCCCTTTCTTCACTCTCTATCATCAAACTTTTCCAATGTTAAGTGGGTATGATCAAAGTCTACGGAAAATACCCAGCTGAAAATATCCAGCTGAGACCACAACTAATAAACCCAATTTTTGCCAATGGAAAAAGACATAAATTAGGGAAAAATTCCAAGGAAATAATGCTTCTTAAAGCAGTTGAAAACATATCTGACATATGAAACAGCAGATTTTACTATCTTAGTAGTAGTCATGAACAGAATAAAGAAATACCCTATCAGTGAAAAAATAACCTACTTAGTCGTCGTATTCTTTCCCCAACAGCAGCTACAGAAGACGCTGTAGGGAGAGTTTGGCCTCTCTCTGTTGTGTCTGCCCCTTGCACTCTGCAGCATCCACAACTGTTACATTAGGGACATAAAAATTTTTAAGCACAGACTTAAAAACTTGGTAGTCCATGTTCAGCAGCCATCTGACTACTTGGAGCAGAACAGTCGTCAATATTATGTATTTGCTATTATTGTGGAAAGAACAGCTAGATTTTGAGCCATATTTGTCATACCGATGCTTGCAAAAAGTTGTATTTTCTCCCCTCTCTATTCCAGCCTTTGTATGTAATATCCTGGAAAAAGGACCATTTAAAACTGCCCACTTAGGTTTCAACAAATCAGCCAAGGTGGACCCAATGAGGTAATAATATTTTCCAAATCTTACAGCCTTCAATACTCACAGCTGCATTGTAGATATACCTAGTTCTTTATATAATATCCCATACTTAATTAATCTTATGCTAATCAATAGATATTAAAATGTGTTTGTTTATACACAAATTTAGTATCATGGTTCATGCCTATATTGACTTCAGCTAAGATAATTGTTACCAAACCTTTCCTTCTTTCCATAAGTAGACATGAAGAAATTATTTTAAAATAGTCAGCAAAACTTTCAATATTTGCCAGTATATGACTGTATATAGATTGAATGCATTTGCTGTAGAGCGGTATTACATAAAGAGTACATAACGCATTAACAGATAATACCACCTGTTTGTGCGAGAGCAAGATGTTATCTTCCATCTTCATTATCGATTCTTCTTTTTCTTTCCGAAACCTGCCAAATATATGCTGCTTGTAGAAAATTAGTGACATTACCTCAACAAATAATTTTTCATAATTAATAGTCAGGTCCTACAAAGATTAGAAATTAATGTATTCAGCCCCATGCAGGATTTGACCCTAAGTCTTATTGGCAACCTCCAGTATTTTATTCTGCTTTTGACACTCCAGGTTTATCTGTGGATGGATCTCCTTCTTCTAAGTCTGCAAATTCTTGCTCTATAACTGGCTTCAATATTTTCTCGATTTGTGTAAGTCTTTTTTTCAGTTTCTGTTGTGCAGCTTCATACTCAGCCAACAACCTGGCAAACTTTGTTTGTAATCTGTCCATAGCTCCTTCCATGTAGGTGACCTTCTCTTCCAGATCTTTAGGATCACTTCCTAAATTTGCAACTTCAATGTCCAGCAACCCATCTTTCATTAGGATTTGCTTGCCTTTTTCTTCCAGCATAGCCTTTGCATCTGGATACTCTGTTAAAGCCTCCATGAGATCATCTTTAGACAGACAAAACAAGTCTGAGTATCCAATACTCCTAATATTGGCTGTTCTTCGGTTGCCAGCTTTGCTACCTTTGATATTAAGAATGCTGATTTCTCCAAAATAGCTGCCATCACTTAGGACCACAAATTGGGTAATTCCATCATCAGCGACTACTGCCAACTTGCCTTCTTTGATAATGTACATCTCTCGCCCAATATCTCCTTTTCTGCAAATATAGTCTCCAGGACTGTATACTTGTGGCTGGAGTTTCAAAACCAGTTCAACCAACAGACCAGCTTCACAGTCTGCAAAAATCCGAACTTTTTTTAGTGTTTCCAGGTGAACATTGATTGCAATCTCTGCTCTTAGTTTATCTGGCAGATACTTCAAGACTTCCCTTTCATCCACAGCCTTTTTGTTTGTCCACAGGTAGTCAAACCACTTTATAACTCTTTTTTCCATGTCTTTACTCACATTCCGAAAGTGCATGTACTGCTTGATAGCATCAATCCTTGCCTGAAACTCTGCCCTGGCAGCATTCATGTTTGAGATCATAGAACCCACGTTACCAACAATGGTAGCGAAAATCAATACTCCAACCAAGAAGTCAACAACCACGAAGAAATACTCAGAATCTCTTACAGGAGGGGGTGTTTCACCAATAGTAGTCAGGGTCAGTGTTGACCAGTAGAGACTGTAGACATACTTTCTAGTCAGACGGGCAAATTCAGGATCGGAGGTGTTAGGGTAGACCCATGTGTCAGCCCCAAATCCAATGGCTTTCGAGATCGAGTAGTACACACAGGCGTTCCAGTGAATAATAATCACAATGTACATGACAAGGTTAGAGATCCTGAAGATATTTGGGTAGTTTGTTCTCGTTTCTGTTCGCTGGAAGAATTCAAACATCCGAGCTACTCTGAGTAGTCTGTTTATTCTTAATTCTGGGTAATTCAGTCCTAACTTGAAGTATAAGAGATCAGTTGGTATGATTGACAGAAAATCTAATTTGAATTGAAAAGATGTCTTATATTTCTCTCGAAGCTTTTGTTCTTCTTTCACCAGAAGACCTTGCTCCAGGTAACCTAAAATCAAATTGGAAATAATAAAAAATGTTCCAACTTCAACTGTGTTGTGTTTAATGTCAATCCAAATCTACTTTGAAAAATATTTTGGGTGCAAGTTCCAGATGGTACATAACTTCTCTTACTTTTTAATAAGCCATTTCTTATTTCCAAATATTCAACTTAGTGCTATATGGTTCAGCTTGAGCTAAACTATACAGGTTTCAAAATTAAACATTTCTAGCTCTGATTCTTTCCCTCCACTTTTCCACTATGTTGAACATCTGAAAAAAAACGCAAAACCCCCCAAAAGCTCCACACGCTATAGGAAGGGTGGTTAATGAGGGAAAGAATTTGAACATAGGAATTTGAGTTCCATATTGAGTGTATCCACTCAATAGCTCTGGATGTAGGATAAGATTTTAAAATAAACAGTTGCAGCTGAAGTTAATTGGATGTCTTCCTTGCTCAATGGTCTTGAAAATCAAGCAAATACTTGAATCTCCTTAAATACAAAATCCAGATTTAGGTGCTAACTTTTCAGAACCCCTGATCCTCACTTGGCCACATTGCATGTTTGTTTTGTCTTGTTGAGTCAGCTGCAGGCAGAACAGCTTGTATCTAGCTTACCTCATGCCTGGCTTATGTATGTATTCCTTGAGTAATAATCAGAATTTCTCCTATTTTTACAGGTCACAGATGACAGGCTTTAGAGATCTATCTCAATGTCTTTTTCACTATTGCACCTCATCAAGGGTACCCAGATGATAAGAGTAGTAGTATTCTGAATATTTTAAACCACCTGACACAAATATATGAAGAGGAATAATTAATCATTGAGTATAGTTACCTGTTCTTGTCCGTACAAACATGTCAGCAACATAGATGGCATCAGAAATGTAATCAATGATAAACCATGCCACTAGGTAGTTGTGCTGAAGCTCATCAAAACAGGCTCTGAATAGGAAAAGACAAAAGTAAATTACCATGAAATGAAAATTAAATACTTGCATGAAATCAGTGATGAATAAAATAATTTTTTTATCTATTTAGGCATATTACAATTTGCCAGAAGTTTTATATAGTCATTAAAGGAGGACATCACCTAGCAATAATCATGGTCCAGTTGTACATGACAGGCATTGTGATGCAAAATAACCAGTTGTAATATATATTTCCTGCTGGATCAATAATGAAAATATCTTTCTTCTTCCTAAGTGATAGGCAGGAAAAAAAAGGAGATTTAATGAGAGACTTAAAATACACATAACAATAGTTGAGGAATGAAGCATTCCAGAAATTGTTATTGTAAAATAAATGGTCTTTATTAAAGTTAAGCTTTCTTGCTTGAATGCACGGAGAACATGAAGCTGCTTGTTAGGTGTGACTTGGGACACAAACTTTAGAATCTAAATTTTCCTGAGAAAAATCAGCTTGGCAGTCCCACTTCAGCTTATAGTGGCACATGTATTTTCAACCTTTTAAAATTAATTTGTTTCCTACCCAATTAGCTGTCTTGTCTCATAATTGATTTGATCATCTTTCAAAAAAGAAAATGATTGTGTGACTACAAATGTTTAAATAAGTGAGATAAATCATGCCTCTCTCACTGGGAAAAGTCTAGCTCTGAGAAAGATGAAACATAGGCGTAGTTTGCATAAAGAAAACAAAGAATGTGAAATCATACAACACAAGTTCCTACTGTACTATTTTAAGTTTCTCTTCCTTGGCCAGAAAATTATGAATTTATCAAACAAAAGGTAAAGCAAGAACTTTTAGATCATAGAAGAGTTTACTTGCTTGTAGGTGCCCTTATGCGTGGAAGAGATTGCTTTACACTGGCACATCTTTTGCTGCAGGGTGTTATCCAAAAAATATTGAATAATCAGAATCCAAAGGAGATTTTTCTTGATTAATTTTTTCAGATCAATTCCATGCATGCATATTTTTGTTGTCCACATATGAAGTTAAATCAGAACAACTACTCTAGGGAGAAAAACCGCAGTCTGTATGCTCATTCAGTAGGGTATAAGCATCTTGTTTACAGGATGTCCATGAATGGATTTGGGTTTACATCAAAAGCAATTTTATTAGACTAACATAGCAGGACCTAAATGAAAAATACTTACTCTTCTTTATTTTCTTTCTTCTTGGACTTGTCTTTGTTTTTGTTTTTCTCCTTTTTTTCCTTGTTCTTTTGTGTTTCTCCATCCTTTTTTTTTTCTGACTTGCTAAGAAATAGATTTACATTTTCAGTTGTTGCAGACTAAGTTAAAACATATTTGGAAAGAAATTAAATGTCTTAGAAATAGTAGTATTATTACTCTTTGTCTTACCTCTTCTTTTCTTTTTTCTTTTTCTTCTCTCTAAGGAAAAGAAAAATATGATAGTCTCATGGGATGCACATAGCCGTTGCTTCCACATTTATTTATTAGAATCATCTGAATTCAGTAAGGATAACATTATACTTAGGTGTTTGGCCTTCAAAAACTGTTTTGCTTATTGTATTCACATAGAAATACTTTTATTTTAAATTAATAGACATAATGCAAATAATTTTGATATTGAGAATGATCATCATAATTGATGTGCATGAAGTTCAAATGTACGTGCAGTCTCTTTTGATCTCAAAAGAGAATTACTTGAATGACATAACTGCTTATAAAGAAATGATTAGATATAGATCATTCTTTTTCATTGCTGCTTAAACAACCAATACTGCAGTACTCTCATTTTATGAAATGGCAAAGATACTTACTCATCTTTATTACTATTGTTGTTAATATTGTAGCGTGCAAATGCACCGGGTAGATACCATTGCCTAGGGAACAGCAAAACAACACAGTTGTATGATATCTGCTGAAAGTTATCTAAGTTATCTAAGGATATTGAAAGAGCACAGATTTTAATCTTCTAAATATTTACAATAAGCAATGTATCACAATCTTAAAAACTTAATTTATTAATAGAGGGCAAAAAAAGTTAGATGATGGCAAGTATCTGTGCTTAGTTAATCCCATCCAAATTATCAACGAAAAATAACCAAACAGACACAAAATGGTAAATCTGACATACCTGTTTTCCCCTTTGTCCATTGGTCCAGGGTCCTCACTGGTGTCTTGCACTACCACGCTGGGAACAATTGTATGGGAGTGATGGGTCTCAATCACTCCTACCTTCATGGTCAAGTTTGTCTTACCTTGGGTAATTGAGGAAGACTGATTTAAAAAGAATCAAGTCATTTCACAACTAGCAGAAGTAACAAGCAATTTTTTTTTCCTGAAGATAAATCCTTTATACCCTTGCTTCCCCCAAAACCAACAATAGTATTTCCAATTTCCTCTGTCCCATGACATTCCCACCAGACAAGAAAGGGCACTGTGGGTGCTTCAGTGTGCTGAATGACCAGGCAACTGCTGCTAAAGAGAATGTTCAACACATCTTTCTCTTAGAGGAAGCATTAATTTAGGTCTTTCTCCTGAGCCTAATCACATACTTTGAAAATATTTAGACAATTGTGTTTGAAACATCTACTGCCCTTTCGTTTGGTTTTGAACCAAAGGCTCATAATTTATTGTATCAGGATGGATAAACAGATTCATGCACAGATAACATCCTGAAAACCAGACTAGGAAGCAGCCATTGGTTGGATGTCCAAAGAAATTTCAGTATGTCTGACATCTGAGAGTTATCCTCTGTTGAGAGCAAAGAGTAGATTCTATAACTAGGAACTTAAAGACTCATGTAGTAGAGTCTCCTTAGTCATATAGCAAGTCGGGCATAAATACCTAAATGGAAATGTTGGTGGCTGTTCATGTCTGTTTTGTTCATCTCAATATTAAAAAAATTGAAAATGTTGTAGTGTACATAACTTCTGCTCTCCCTTTTCGCCACTATTCTTACAATTTTGTGAGTTATGTCTCGTCATCAATGAGACTGCCAACTCTCTCAGCATGAATTGTATCTACAAGTGTGATCTGCTCTTGGCAGCGCCATTTAGACAGGATTATAAAACAGATGCTATCCCCTGCAGTAACAACATCCCTGTGCGTGTGAAATCAGAGTATAGAGATGTCTGTTAGCCACAGACTGACAAATGAGTGGCTGTACCACTGATAAGTGAAGTCAAATGCCATAGAATGAATCAGTCTTAAAGAAAGTACTTCCATTCTGTAGTCGAGCACACTGCAAAAGAGAAGCAGGATGATACAGCTGCCACATTACTGCCAGACTTACCTGACTTTCCTTATTAGTCAATGAAACTAAAAATATTCCTATACAAGAAATAGGAGAGGAAACCCACGTTTCTAGCAGTCATCAGACATGAATAACACATGGTGCAAAAAATAATAAGCAATATACAACATTCTACAAAACAGAAAGATAAAGATTGAAGATTAAGATGTGTTCTTCCATGAATAGTCCTAAATGTAGTCCAGCATCGCTGGTCAGTCTTTAAATGCTTAAGAGCAAGGATCAGGTCTAAGATGTCACATAAAAAGATTCTAAGTTTCTAAGACATAGTAAACATTAGGTTAGATTCACCAGGAGCCTAAAAGATCTAACAGGGTTTCCACTGACTTACTCCAAGGATAAACTGCATTTGAAAGTGTGGAGATTGAAAGTACGCCAGGTTGAATTAAGCAGCTTTATGTCTGCTTACAGGTGCTCTGAAAGCTCTGCTAATGCTGGCACACAAAATTCCATCCTGATTTAACCTATATCCTCCACAGAGCCACACTGGAGTCCACAGAGCTTACAAATAATGGTGCAAAATAGAGCTGTGTCCAGCCACTTCCAATCACTCAGCACCAGGCAAATCCAAATGTATTCATCTCAAGGGAAATCATTCCTCCAACAGAGTGGTCTCTAAACCAGTCAGTTCCACTTTAGGACTCCCAATACCAGCATTTCTACCTAGGCACTCATTTTTCATGTTTATCTTTGCTCTTTGAGTCTTCTTGAGTTTCAAGAGAAAAAAAAAAAATCTTTGTGCTATCCAGACATACTGATTTGCAGAGCTACTAGAGGTTAAAGACGATGAGAAGTGTGGTAAAATAGGACATGTACAAAAATCCACACCCATCCAGAGTACGTAGCCTGGAGGTTGGGGAAAAATCTGTATCCTCTACATTCCCCTGTTCTTCAGGTAAAGAGGATTTTCTGTGCATTTTTGCAAATAGAGATTCCTCTGGCTCTGTTGGTGTCTATTGTAAGTGGAAGCACTGTGGGGTGCTTTGTGTTCTGCCGAAGGAGCCGTGGCAGCCGTACGTAGGACTTGCTGGGGAAGAGAAGCTGCCATTTGGGGCAGGACTGGAGATTTCCTCTGACTGCAGCATGGGAAGCATTAAGTGGGCATAGAAATTGGAAGTATTTACTACTCTGTAGTCTCAAAATACTAAATCTGAATGTCAGGCTCGGGTGACTACTGCACCAGGTTGTTTCCCTTGTCAATCAGTCAGGATATGTAGCACAAAAATATCTTCAAATTCCATTAGTCTCAAAGCAAATTGTGGGGAGTTTTGAAATTCTTGGGGCTAAGATACAGAAATGCTAACGCAGCACGTGCCCAGTGCAAGTTGAACAGACACAGTAATTGCTCCTGGTTTGGGAACCGTGGTTATATCGCTACAGCATTTGTATGACAAAACCCTGACACTGGAAACAGTAGAAAATGTCTCGTTAAACTCAGTGGGTCCAGACCTCACCTTAATGCATTTTTTATTGTATTATAGAGGTTTTTCAAACAATATTTCAGATGTTTTTTACTAAATTGTATCACTACCATGTTTCCTATTCTGTAGTCACATATATTTTTCTTAAACTGATACATTGTCACAAATTGTTACACTGCTTTTATTTTAATAGTCCAATGCTCATATTCACATTATCGTATTTAGGTAGTAAGTTTGAAAGGTAATAGAGATAAATGCTTGCTTTAGAGGTATTTTAGATTTTTACTGCATTGTTTTTACTGTATCATCACAAATAGTTTGCTTTTACTATCTTGGATTTTTAAATGTGACTACTATGATAAACAACTGAGTTTTCAAACATTATGACCTAAAAAGTAATTATATTAATTACTATACATCAAAATCATTAGGGCTGCAAGAAAATGAAGGCAGTATTATCCTTTTACAGGATTGTAGTGAATGGAAGATCAGCTTCCATCTCTTCTGCTCTTTTATTTTACCTATTTCTCACTTTGTTACTGGCCCATCATATTCAGTTCTCTAGTCATTATTTTCAGAGAGAAAATGCTTTGAGTAAGGATATCCTGGAACAGAATTTGGTGTCTTATAAAGATCTTCTTTTTTTTCTCTACAAAAAGCAGCAAAAAATCTTCATTAACATTAAAATCTGAAGTGTGTTACAGTAAAATCTCTCTTTTCTAACATGCAAAGAGTCCTTAGCAGTTCTGCAATAAGCACTTTCATCAGTGTGCATGCTTACCTTGGCAATGTAATCTGCTGCTTCTAATAGCGATTTCAGTCCTTTAAATCAGCCACGTTTCCTTACTACATAAGCAGAGCCACCATGAAAAGCTAAATATAATCAGCATTTCATACATAAATCCCTTATTGATCGATTTCTCAACCAGCTAGTCCCATGTGCAGTTCTCTGAATTATTCCCAGGGAAGGACATGGATATTAGAAGAGGATTTCCTTGACCTAGTGATGGATTTTGAGATTTAGAGAGAGATGAAAGTGACAGTGGCAGTCACTATTATCCCTCACCTGAGCAGAAGCTTACTAGCGCTATCAACATGCACAAGAAGAAACAAATATTGGAGCGTACTCTGTCTGGAAACTAAAAAAAATCTTATTGTAAATGACTGTATATTCAGTATTGTGTACTGGCCTGTTTTCTTAATATTGCAGATGCTTTTTTACTGTAGTAATGGGTCTTTACTAGAATAGCTAAAACACCATAAATGGAAATTTCCTGTTTATTTTAATATGTTTATCATATTGCTGAATAATAGGAAATACCATTTTAAACTACTGACAGTTCTTAACTAATCTAACATAATTTTTACATTCCTATTTTGATCCTTAGAAAAGCCCACAAATTGTGAATATATATTTAGTGGAAAATGCTATGATGATGAAGTTTTAGGACACTGAACTAATCTTCAAGTTTAGTATGGATTATGACTTTGCAAATGGTTTGTAAAGTAGCTGCAGCCCTCCTCCATTAGAAGTGTGCAAGGGTTCATCTGTAGAGGCCACATAATCAAGAAAGCTCCCAAGAGGATCCCAGTGTACTTTGAAAGAGAAGAGGTTGAGGTATTTGCATACCTCAGCTTTCGTGTTTCACTGCTGGATACCATGAGAATGAGGAAAATTAAGTTCTCGGGAGCTTGAGTGATTGATTTTTTAATCTGGCATGTTTTACATGGCGCATTTTGGAAAAAAAAGGCATTGCTGAGCATGAAATCCAGTGAAGAAAATCTTTGAGGTAGCAAAAGGAGTGAATGTTCAACTTGAAATGGTATCTTTGTCACAACTGAGACATAGCTAAAGTTTCTGAATTACTTTTTAACTTTGTTTTGTGACAGGCAGAATCCAGGAAAGCAGTCCAGCTCCTGGGACCCCAGGATTAAAATACATTTGTTTCTGTAACCAAGAGCAGAAGAAAGCAATTCCATTAGCATTCATATGAACCAACTTAAATCTTGCAGCCCAGGTGACTGAGTGGTCATTCATAAGTGGATTGACATGCTGTAGATTTAATCACAAACCCAAAATGATGCTCAGTATCACAGGTCAGCCTCCTGACCAGAGAAACAAATTAGACACATCTGCTGCTACGACTTTCCAACCCTGAAGAGAGTCAGTCCATTTTCTGGGAAAGAGAATACACATTTGAAATTTAAAGAATAAAAAATGTTTTAAATAAAACAGTAATGGGCAACATGCATAACATGCCCAGTGGAAGCCAGATATACAAATCTACAGCAAGGTATCCAACATAACAAATGGATGAAGAAGTGAATAATCTTCTAAGTTCTGGCATATGTTTCACTGTTGTCTTCAAAGGACTGAAATACAACTCCTATCCTAAAATCATAGATATGAAAGGAATCTCGGAAGGTCATGGCATCCAGCTAGTATTGAATCAGGATCAGTTTTACCTCTGTCATTCTCATGGGTTTTTGCCTGGTTTGCAGTCTGAAAGATCTTAATGTTCAATGCTGAGCAGTGATTTTGTGAATATGTGGTGGCACTGAGTGTCTGGGACATATGCCTTGTGTGTCACACAAACATCAAACTAATTGTGAACCCCTGCATTTGGTGCATACCTTTGTCCAAAAGTTTTAGATGATCAACCAAGCCACGAAAGTCTATGTTGTGTCTCTCAAGTCAATATGAACTACAAAGGAGATACACATTTTTACTCTGGTGGAGAACAGTCAGTTTTCTTTTAAAATAAGCAGTCCTGTAAAGCAACTCTAACATTTTTTCTTATCTGCTTTACCGTGGAGCTTTTCAAAGAAGTTCTCAAACAGATGAAGATGAGTTCTACTGGCCAGACCAGTACCTTGTCTGACAGTGGCCAGGACCTCACTTACCTGCGAAGAGGTTTGCAGGAGAAGTTCTGGGTGAGCTCAACACAGTGGTCTCAATTCTGCCTTCTTTTAAAAGCCAATTACATAGTTGTCATTGACTTCACTGACAATTACATTAGCTTAGTGTCAATATTTTTTCCACAGGTATTTTTCCTGTCGTTCCGTATTCCAGTGGAGTAACCTTGACTGTTGGGAGAATGACCGCACTAATGGATTATTGTTTTAGTAGGCCAACTTTAATCTATTTTTGTATCTTGCTTTGTCATCATCTGTAATTCTTCTCAATCCTATTAAAGCTACCTATAGTTTCAGACACTCATAACCAAAACACTAGATACATTATACATATGTATTTATTTATAAATAAGTAGGTTTTAATGGCACAACATTGCCTTTCAGCTTACTGTGTTGTAGCTCTGAACACAGATGGGTGTTTGGATCGGGACCACAGTTTTGGCAGGCTGATTTTCTGCAAATACTGTTCTGTCTTTCCTAATGCTGATGCTATTTCAGCAATGAATGTCATGTCAGAAGTGCTGTAGCTGAGAAAGCTCCAGGGCTTCTGGCTTATTTAATATTCTTTTGTGTAGACCGGTGTTACAAGGAATTCAGTGTCATGAAGCACAATTGGCCCCAATGAGGCTTGGTGACTGGAAAACCATCAGCGCAAACTATCTCCACCAGTAGGTGGTACTGTATTTTTACTTTAGAGTTAAATAGGTGCTTGATGGAGAGGGAAGAAGTAGAAGCAATTTAAGATGTGTGTTGGTGTGTTAGATTCCCATAGGCAGATGAGGCTGGAATTGGAAAGCACTGGACAGGCTGCAAGCCTTCTGTGGACATGAGCGCTAACAGGTGTAACACCACACAGCATGCTAAAAGACTGTGTTATAGAATAATAGAATCATAGAATGGTTTGGGTTGGAAGGGACCTTTACAAGTCATCTAGTCCAACCCCCTGCAATAAGCAGGGACATCTTCAACTAGATCAGGTTGCTCAGAGCCTGGTCCAACCTGAACTTGAGTGTTTCCAGAGATGGGGCATCTACCACATCTCTGGGCAACCTGGTCCAGTGTTTTACCACCCTCATTGTAAAAAATTTCTTCCTTATATCTAGTCTAAATCTGCCTTCCCTTAGTTTAAAACCATTACCCCTTGTCCTGTTGCAACAGGCCCTGCTAAAAAGTTTGTCCCCATCTTTCTTATAAGCCCCCTTTAAGTACTGAAAGGTCTCCCTGGAGCCTTCTCTTCTCCAGGCTGAATAACCCCAACTCTCTCAGCCTTTCTTCATAGGAGAGGTGTTCCATCCCTCTGATCATTCATGGCCCTCCTCTGGACCCGCTCCAGCAGGTCCATGTCTTTCCTGTGCTGAGGGCTCCAGAGCTGGACGCAGTACTCCAGGTGGGGTCTCACCAGAGCAGAGTAGAGGGGCAGAATCACCTCCCTCGACCTGCTGGCCACGCTTCTTTTGATGCAGCCCAGGATACAGCTGGCCTTCTGGGCTGTGGGTGCATGTTGTCGGCTCATGTCCAGCTTTTCATCCACCAGTACCCCCAAGTCCTTCTTGGCAGGGCTGCTCTCAATCCCTTCATCCCCCAGTATTGATACTGGGGGTTGCCCCGACCCAGGTGCAGGACCTTGCACTTGGCCTTGTTGAACCTAATGAGGTTCACACAGGCCCACTTCTCCAGCTTGTCCAGGTCTCTCTGGATGGCATCCCATCCCTCAGGTGTGTCAACCACACCACTCAGCTTGGTGTTGTCTGCAAACTTGCTGAGGGTTCACTTGATCCCACTGCCTATGTCATTGATGAAGATATTAAACAGTACTGGTCCCAGTACGGACCCCTGAGGGACACCACTTGTCACCGATCTCCATCTGGACATTGAGCCATTGACCACTACCCTCTGGATGCGACCATCCAACCAATTCCTCATCCACCAAACAGTCCACCCATCAAATCCATATCTCTCCAATTTAGAGAGAAGGATGTTGTGGGGGACCGTGTCAAAGGCCTTACAGAAGTCAAGGCCTTTTACCAGCATCTTCCAGGTCCAGAAACTAGTTTTTGCATGACTACTCTGAGGAGGGAGTAGCACTTCTGAAATGTTCCCAGGCATGACAAGCGCTGTGGCTGGCCGTGTCCAGCAGAATTATTTATATGCCCTGAGCAGAACATGTGATGAGGCTCTCCTTGTGCCACCCAGATTGAGGTAGCTTGAGATGCCTCTTTTCCTCCCAACCTGGAACCTGCAAGGAACAGAGGGGCAGGCCCACCAGAAAACCCTCTGAAAAAAGAAACAGAACTTCATTCAATCTGACCATTCAATCTATTCTTTATCTGTGGGATAAAGAATAGATGTGGTGACGCTGCAGCAGTGCCAGTAGCTCTGAACAGTCAGTTAGGATTTCTGTTTAGCAGAGTTTTATTTCAAGCTAAAATAACATGGGAAATCTAGGCTGGTTGCACAGAATAATGATGCTAAAATATTTACTCAGACAAAGGTGATTCCATTGAGATTAATTCTATTTCAAAGAAAATCATAAGTATATGATATTGTCACTGATAAGAGTGGTAGAAAATGCACTGTAGTTAAAATAGATTTGATATATCTAGCCTTGCTTGTCTTTCATTCATTGTAAAGTAGTAGTTAAGGCAGCACTGTCTGTGCATTTTTAAGGCAACATGTATAGGAGTAATCTCTTCACAACAAGTACAGCAATCTAATCATATTGAACTGCATTCCAGAGGCACAAATTTTTGTCTCAGTTGAAGTTAATTCCTTTACCTGTTGCTCCTGCAAGGCTCCACTAAATCACCAGCACTGGGGCAGATGAAGTTCCCACGGTCAGAGCTCCACTCTCAAATATAGCTTGGCAATTTTTACATGGCTGCATGCCAGGACAGGTAATGAGCCTCTCTGCAGCTGCCGTATTGACCGTACTGTTTGGACCCTGTCGAGTAGCAGCGACTGCAGGCAGAGAACAGTAATGCGAATCAGAGAAGCTGAGCAGTGATGACAGGACTTCAAAATGCCATAGGCAGCTTTCCTAAAAAAAAAAAAAAAAAAAAAAAAAAAGATCTTGCTTCATGTCTGCACCTGGACTAGCTGCACAGTGAACAATTTTTCTCACTGTGGTGAAACCTGTTGTCATCATCTTCAGTATTTATGATAATATAATTAAATACTGCATAATAATACCTATAAGGAACTCTATGTATATGTGTATGAGAAAAAAAATCCTCAACAAAATTAAAGAATTCATGACAAAGCCAAGAAGTCACACAAACTTTGTTTAATTAAGTCATTCATGGGCAAGACAGAGGCAAGATGGGTTTCATTAAGGCACAAAAATGAGGTTTCCAATGGCTATTTTATTTACAAATGTAAAAGTATAAATATTTAGGCTAGATATTCAGTGCTTCCATTTTTATTGAAAAACAACAATTGAAGTCAGTGCTTGCTTAACAGTCAGTTTCAGCAAATCTTTCATTCATTGCATAAGTAACAGAATTTTAACATAACTTCTCTCTTGCATTTTCCATGCATTTAATGGAAAAAATTAGTCCAATATCCCAGAAAGATATAGCAGGGTTTCATAACATCCTTATTTCTCTTTTGAAGAAATGCGAACTGCCACAAAATTGCTTTGACTGTTGGTCCATGCATATTGTTACGTCATACACAAAAGGGCTGACCTGTGCTTCGCCATAGCTGGCATAGCTCCACTGAAATAAGTGGGGCTGTGCTTATTTGCATTAGCTGATGATCCAGGCATTGCTCTAAATCATAGGTGCCATTTTGAATGGCCAGCTAGCATCTTTTTCCTCTTTATGTCAGATGATAAAATTGTATATCAAGACTTTATTTGCTTTCCCATTTGACCTTTGCATGTCATCCAAAATAAAGAAAAATATATCAATGTTGATAAAGTACTTTTAGTAGTTTCTTTCTTCCTGGCATTGTCTCAAAGTCCTTTGAAACTAGTTGAGTATGCAAGGTACTATAGATCATCAGTGAAGTATACACACAGGAAGTATAGTCGCTCCCTTCTGTAGTTATATCATAGATTGCACTTGCTTTACATCTGTCCATTGACTTGGATTGTAAGCTATAAGTTTTTTGTGACTTCATATTTTTTCTCAGAAAAAAAGAGTTTCATAGTGTTTTCACAGTTTATTGCAGATTTAAAAACATGAAGCATGAGCTATATAAAGATTTTCAACCAAGAAACAAGTACGTGTATCTCAGATTAAGTATTTTATTCATTAATTGAAAACACTTTGATGTCCATGGTCTGCTATAGGAGTTGGCCTGTAGAGAGGCAGATCTGCAGCAGTGTTAACCACATTGTTTCTTGGTATTGTTGTTCTGGGTACTGCGCCGCAGTGAAGCCTTGACCAGCAGGTCAGCGAGAGCTGTGCCAGGGGAAGCGGTGGTCTTTGGCAGCTCAGCCTCTCCGCTGCTTCCGCAGGCTCTTGCGGATGTCACCACCTCCCTTCTTCTCTGCAGATCTGCCAACTGAGTCACTTGCAAGACTGACATTTCATGTGCTTCAGTCAAATTGCAGGAAGCTGGAAAAATTGACACATTTTGACAGAAACAGAGGTGTGAACATGCAGAGTTGACAGATCTGAGGGGGCACAGAACAAAACCAGGAGTTAGGAGCAGAGTGCTGCAGACATGTGTCTGTCCGTATACATGGTTTTATGCTATGGGCATGCTTATGTTGTACAAGAAGATGGAAGTTTGCTTCCAAATTTTCAGATTGTGCTTTAAGATTTTAATTTAACTGTTTTAAATACTATTTAAAATTATTACTCTTCTGTAGCAGTAATCTGTGTTTTAGATACGTTAAAGCAGAGAAGTCAAATTCCTTTTATAAGGCAACCTGCACTCGGTTCAGGCCACCTTCCATAGAAGTTCTCATAATGTAGACGTTGTAAAGATAAAGTGGATAGGTAATTAAATGCACAAACCCAAATGCAATGCTCCTTTTCTCCTAACATACTGTCTATATGTTATATAAACTGTTTATGTCAAAAAATAAATACAGAAATAAAAAATGAGACTAAGACATTGAAACTGATCTCTCGGTTTAACCCCAGGACTGCAAAGTCAAGGATGCCTAAGGCAGGGCAAACCGAGTTATTTTGCTGACACCATCACCATATTTCACCAGTCTGCACCAGAGCTAATAAACTTTGCAAAACCAAAGATTATTAGTTTAGGTGCTGTGCTGCAAAGCATGGTTACAACTCTGCTAGACTGGAGGCAGCATGTCCCTGTGGTGCTCTGTGGAGGCGTGTTATATTCATAGCTCAGTTTGGCTCCAGTTTGGGGAGCTCTTGTGCATGCTAAAGGTCCTCAGACTATCCCAGGAAGTTTGCTGGGTAACCCTAGGTTAGCATGGGATGGCTTATTAAGCCATACATTTTGTAAATGTATGTTGCTTAACCACGTGAAAAACAAGGGCTTAGACTTCTACCTCGAAACTATTGATTGGGTAACTAAGATAATTGGTTTTTATGACACCCTGGAGCCTGTTCAACCAGAGGGAGTCATCTACAAGACGATTTCTACTCCTGGAGTCCTGCGTGCCCGTTCCCCGTCACGACGCGCCCACAGGCGCAGCGGGGATGCCGCCTCCACCTCCTCCTGCCCGGCCGGGGGCCGGGGGGCGGGCGAGGGGGCGCGCCCAGGTGCGCCGGGCCTCGCCCGGGCGGGCGGAGCCGCCGCCACCGCCCGCGACGCTGCGGAGCCCGCGGAGGGGGCTGCCCGCAGCCATGGGGCACCGGCAGGCGCTGCCCGCCCGCCCGTCCTGCCGCACAGGTCAGTGCCTGCGCGGGCGCGGAGGGGGAGCCGGGAGGCGCGGGGGGGTGCGCGGCACTGCGCGCGGTGTGCGCTGGCTGCGCGGCGCTGGGGGGAGGCGCGCTGGGGACGCGGCGCTGCGCTGCGCGGAAGGTGCGCGGGGGCGGCGCGGCGATGGGCGGAGGTGAGGGTTCGGGACGTGCGCGGCGCCGGGCGCCGCTCCTCCAGCCCCCTGCGCCCGCACCGCCGCAGCGGCTGTCGTGACTCCTGCGTACGTAAGCCTTTGCTCCGCCGTGACGTCCCGCAGTTGTTTTCCGAGGAGTGCGGCGCTGCTGGCGGCGGGGAGGCTCCTGCGCTTCTTCTCCCGTGGCTGGCTCGTGCCCAAACCCTCTTTTCAGCATCTTTTGTGCATTTTTGTGAATGGGGGTGCGCCGGGGAACGAATCCTTGCCGCTTCTCAGTGCACCGACTTTCGGCCCCAGTAGCCAGGCCTCGGCGAAAGTGGGCTTGGTATTTCCCGGGTGACCGAGAAAGGCGTTTCATGCCCCTGCCAGGTGTGAGCTGGCTCGTGAGCACCATAAAAATGGTCAAATTACATGTCTAATCAAAGCAAAGAGTTTTCCAGATGACTTAGGACCAGTATCTTCAGTGGCAGGATACAAGCGAAGCTGGCTGTCACTAGCAAACCGCAGGGTACGTTAGTCCAAGGCTTTTGCAAGACTGCAAGTTGAGATCGCTACAAGGAGCGTGTAGTACCGGGCTGGCTGATCTACCCAACTCGGATAATATTGAGGTGTTTGAGAAAACATTGTCGGATTTAGCTGAATCATAAAAACACTTTAGAAGTTACAGCAGTGTCCGCCTGAACTCAGACTGGTTTCCTGTTGTGATCAGCCTTGAGTCAGAGCTGAGAGAGTTTATTTTTGCAAGGAGGGGTTCTGCTGACAGGTTCATGTTTGTTGGCGTTTGGAAGTGGGAGGTGAAACTAGCTTAGCTACAGAAACTGGGTGCTGAGCAAGCCAGGCGGCCTCAGAGATTTGTCACCTTCCTCAGTCCTTCCAGGTAATCTTTAGACTGGTCACAGTGGGGAATAAAGTTATAGTAATTCCTGGATCAGCCTCCTCTTCCCAGCTCTCAGGCGGTTCTTTGATCAGTGGAGTGACATACCACTTCACATGCAAGTGGAACAAATGACACATTTTTTAAAACTAGAAAAAGCTTCTCAGCACAATAAACAGCGATCACAACCATCCAAAATTACTCTTCTCAGCTGGCAGACAGAACAGGCGAAAAATCCAACGTCTCTTTGTCAATGTGAGCAAAGATTGTATTTCAGAAAGGAGAGAAGCATCCTGTAGCAGTCACTGAGTGACTTGCTACAGATGGCATGATTAAATTTTCATCATTCGATGTCATAAAGTCAGCTGGGGAATAGAAAACTTAAGAATCAGTAGAAAAAGTAATAGTAGTCTCATATGGAAGGGAATAAGCCTGCCGTTCATCTCCAGCTAAATGAAAGTACACCATTCACAAAAAGGGGGAGAAGAGTGTTACTTTCTTCACTTTAGAAACCCAACACACTGATAGAAAGCTGCCTTTACCGTTGCAGGTAGCTAAAAGACCATACTTACCAAGAGTTTTTGTCTTGATGCTTTCTTTTGATTAAAGGCAAGAACTGTTGCTGCTTCTCACATAAAGCCTGTAGTAGCTGAGTGGTGGTAGTTACCACCATCGCCAGTTGGGTTTAGCATCATTATAAGGTATTGAGAGCTAAGGGATTTCATTCACTGGCAACCTCTCCACTTTTTTGCCTTGCCCTGATGTGTGTTAGCTAAGAAAAACATTTATGCTTAAAGGACTTCTCTGTAATTTTCTTGTAATTTAATCTTTCATAATTATGTCAAAACTTAAGTATATGCAAAATTTTCTTCTTCTAAGACTATCCTAATACTTTAAGATTTTAAAATACTTTCAGATACAGATGCAAATCCCATTTCTTTTACATTATCCAGTTGCAACTTCTAGTAATGATAAGATGGCAGAATACTACCTGTCCTACACACTATGCAAAAGTAGTTTCATGTAGTTGTAAATTCTTTAAGATTTTAATCTTCAGCTGCAGAATATGGACGTAAGCCATCTTGTGGGACCATTTTTATGAAGTCTGGCTTAGCAATACAAAACAACTCCTGTTATATAGAAAGTCTCTTGGCAAACAAGGAAATGTGATTGCACAGTCCAAAAATCAAATGATAACTTACTGTAGTGTGTTTGTTGTACGGTATGGCACAGGACAACTGGGAGCAGGTATTCATTCTCAGTTCCTTACTTGTAAAGAGCGGTATGTCCCAGTGTTAGTATCAGCATTGTCAGCTGCAAATGAAGACATGCTGTCAAATTTCATACCATTTTTAATACTTCTGATATTTTAAATATTCCTTCCTAAACAGTATTAGGTGAGTTATCCAAGGCTGCTTATTGTTAATTGTGCAGTGAAGTACTTTTGACAGAACATTAATATTTCCAGAGCTTAGCTATGAACAGATTCAGAGGCACATCCTTTTCTACCAAGTCTCCAAGTGTTTTTTTCAGTTAGGAAAAAAAAAAAGTGAGTGTATTACTGATGTTGCCACTCAGCAGGATGAATCCTTCATTTGTCATTTTAATTACAGGGGAAACATGGAAAGCAAAATTATTTGTTGCATCCAGTGCTTTATATGAATCACAATGGACTGAGCTTTTGTACTTCTGCATCTTCTGTTTCATATTTTAACATTGTCTTTGCAATAAAACCTTTCTTTCCAAAAAGGCTGTCCTTTAAAAGCCCTTCCAGCCTAGATTCTCTGATCCACTCTGCGTGCTGCAGTCTACCGTGAGAAACTGTGAAACATCCGCCTAGACTACTGAGCCCTCTTGCAGCATTGCTGCCTGTCCCCTGCTTCGCCATGCAAAATAACTACTCCTTTTGTTCTTGGAAATG
Source organism: Ciconia boyciana (assembly GCF_034638445.1). Taxonomy (NCBI): domain Eukaryota; kingdom Metazoa; phylum Chordata; class Aves; order Ciconiiformes; family Ciconiidae; genus Ciconia; species Ciconia boyciana. The sequence goes on from NC_132938.1 coordinate 29,794,408, forward strand.
CAATACCTCTTCTTCCTTTAAAAAAGACGTCTAGGCTGATGGCAATGACGTCATTCCCACAGGCTGTCGTTGTAGTGATGCTGATAAGGCTTGGCTGGCGGAGAGTGTGAAGCTTCAGTCTTAGCTGAGGGTCACCCGGCCCTGCAGTTGGGTTGCAGGGATAGCCAGGGGGACTGTCCCTTGCAGGCTGCGGTCTTCCTCCAGCTAGGGGTTGTTGAGGTTAGATGAAAATTGCTGTACGTTGTAATGAGGCCTCCACCTCAAAGTTTTGTGATTGGTTAAAGAAGACTGGCTCACACAGTAGTCACTGAACAATTTTCATAAAACGTATTAGTACCCATATGCAGCAAGGGTTTGCTCCCTATATAGATTTTTTTTTCCTTCTCTTTTTTTATTTGTTGTTTCCAAATATCAGCTACAAATGTAGAAGCAGAAGCCTGGAATAACAGCAGGCTTACTCTGGCAGGCAAAGTCTGAAATCATGGATTTGGCTCTATGTTCGTGTTTCGGGGATGTGGTCCCTGCACAACACAAACGAACCCTTTCTTCTTGAGGTTTCAGGTTAGCTTTTACGATTTCAAGTTGAATTTTACATTGAAGATAATATTTTATTGTTGCATTCCTTGGTTCCCCTAATTGCTTGACTGAGCCAATTTAGTGCAAAAGGTATGTATAAAATAAGGCATGCACCTGTGAATAACAGGGGTGGGTAATGACCTGGGGCAGCATTGTGTATGTGACGTGGATTTTGTGAGTTATTTGCGTGGTCAGAAATGACAGTTGCTCTGGGAAGATGTGGAAAGGAGTGAGCAGAGCAAGGATGGGGCTCCTTCAGAGCTGTGCCTGGTTCATTAATCACTTGTCCTCCTTTTTCTCCTCCCAGGTGCTGTGCTCTCTTTTGCTTGTCATGACTCCTGCCAAGCATGGTGCCAGATCATCAATGTGTCTGAATCCCGCTCCTCTCTCCTTGCCTCTATGGACGGGACTCTCAATGAAATGAACCGGAGCGTTTCTGCGCCTGCTGGAAGCAAATATCGCCTCTACGTTGGCTTGGCTTTGGCGATAGGTTCCAGTATCTTTATTGGTTCTAGTTTCATACTGAAGAAGAAAGGACTTTTGAAACTGGCAGACAAAGGAGTCCCCCGAGCTGGTAAGCGGTGGTGCCCTCCTTGCTCCTGCTGGAGACCCAAACGCCTCTGTTATAACTCAGCAAAATCAAGGTTCGAGTCACAGATCACACGTTTAAAACCATCGTAGTTCAAAACCATCATCCTTTAATGGTGATCAGAAGTCCTGTCTTGGCTAGGGATGGAAGTACGGTGTGATTACAGGGACTGAGATTTCAGAATTCTTAGGGCTATGGGGGCAGTGGTGGGTATTAAATATAGTGAGCTGGTGATATTTCCTCCTTGACAACAGTTAATACCAAATAAAGTTTTCCCTTTGTCCTACCCTTCAAAATGCCTTTCTCTCTCTTTTCCCATCTTTTTTCCTCCCTCATTTGAGATGGAAAGTCTTAAAATGGTAACTAGATTTAGTTATTTTTTAAAAAAAGAAAGTGCAATACTTACTACAAAAGTTTCTACAGTTAGTACAACTATTCTTCCATCAAAGTCAACAGATGAAGAGCTAGAAAAATGTGGAGAGCTTTTAAAAAAGCCATTGGACTAATTTCATAATTCCCTTTGCAGGGATTTAAATACATAGCATCAGCAGTTTGTCTTTTGTTTGTTGTGTTTGTTGCAATATACTTTTTCAGAGAATTTGGTTATTTGGAAAAAAAAAAGTGTTACTGAATGTTCAATATACTACGTTTTACTGAATGTCCAATATACTATGTTCTATGTAAAAAAAAATTAAAGCATGCAGTGGCATTTTTCTTTCTAATTTCTCTCAATTTAAAGTATAAGCAGAGTCAAAATGCAGCTGACTGTGTATGAATATATTGGATCTGACCTGAGAAAGCACTTTGAAGCCTTTTTAAGCTCATCAGCAATCTTCATGGACATTTTACTTTTGCTTGGAACTTTCCCTCCATGTGTATTTAGTCAAATACCATTTTTCAGAAGTCCAAGTCAAATAGTAGTACAGCGATTAATAAAAAATGTCAGTCAAAGTCAAACGAAATATTCTTCATGTCACAACCAGATAACATGCTCATTCAGTACTTTGTGGGACTAGATGCAAATATGAAGCTGTGGTTTTGTTTATTATAATAAGGTGATCTCTTTCTTCTAAGATGAGATTATTTTTTCTGCTTTCAGGACAGGGTGGATATTCTTACTTGAAGGAATGGCTTTGGTGGGCTGGATTGCTATCAAGTAAGTCACTTCTTTCCTCTCAACCTATATGTAAATGCTACATAAAGCAGACTGTTTTAAATAAATTTATTCCCTGATTTTTAACTCCCCTCACTTAAAAGAAATGTCTTTGCAATCACCTTTATGACAGAAGCTGTTCTGATATCCCATTTCTCAAATACTGTGTTTGCTCTTTGGAGCTCTTTGCAGAATAACAACTTTTTCTTTAATATCCAGTCAAAAAGCAATGGGATTGAATCTCTCCAGCTTCTAGGAGTACTTAGGGGAAAAGTATTTAATTTTCTTCAGCCTTTATTATGTCCACAGGAAGTTAGATAATTTTGAAAGGAAAATTTGCATATATAGTGTAGAAAATATAAACAAAAATCTTTTTTCTATCGTAGCTATCGTACAAAGTATTTATAATAGTATGCCTTTTATTACCCCCCTTCAACCTGGTTCAAATGTTCTTTCTTCTGCAGTGGGATTAGGAGAAGCTGCAAACTTTGCTGCCTATGCCTTTGCACCTGCAACCTTAGTTACCCCCTTGGGTGCACTGAGTGTTCTCATAAGGTTAGTACAAACTGGAAGCAAACCTTGACAAATGAGCCGTTCACTGCGTGAGAGAAAAATACTGTCTTTGGCTGAAAGTAGAGAATTTTAATAAGAAAACTGAAAAGCAATACATGGACAAAAAATGCTTTTTGTTCCTGGGTGGAAAGATCCTTTACTTATTTCCAACTGAATTTTCTGGGTAGAGAGAATGAGAAGTCTTGTTACAAAGACTAATATAATGCTTTCCCAACAGCCTTCCACCTGTAGTATAAAGTATGTCTTATCAGCATATACCAGGTATACTGCTGATGTACAGTGGTAAAAGGCTGTAATTTATCTCTTCCTACAGAACTGAAGCTTTCTTAAAAAGTCTTATCCTGTTCTTCAGTTGTGACAAAACTTTACAAGAAAATACAGTATTATGTATTTTCATAATACTAGAATGTTTTCAAAAACATTTCTTTTCTATAGGAGCATAATTTCATATTAAGGCACACTTACTAAGCATTTTGAGTTTGTTTGGTCTTTTCCCAGTCCTTCTGGAAAGAAGGCAAAGAAAATTTTAGCTTTTTTAATATCCACAGTTAAAATCTGTGGTTCTTTTGAAATATGATGCCCTTCAAACACTCATTATTTCCTATGTATGAAGAAAGAAATAATTTCCAAGTACTTAAGCACATACATTAATATCGCTATTACAGAAGCAGAAAAGACATGGATTATGCTTATAACAAGCTTCCTGGGAAATAATTTATTAGCAAAATGGAATTATTGTCTTGTAAATGTGAAACTCTTATTTTTAAGACCCGAGTGTACTATACAAACCATTGTGTTTAAAACTAACCTGGGCCACATTTTTTGTTTGTTTGTTTGTTTTTAAAAAGATGCTTGCGTAATCTAACTGCTAAAAATGCAGCCGTTCTGTCATAGCAAAACCAGTGTAACTGTCACCTACAGATGTGCTGGGATCAGCATGTAGGTAGATGCAGACTAGCTGGCTGCCTGGCTGCTGCTTCTCAAAACAGCTTGAGTTTTAAGGCCCTCTCCTTTGATGTGGATAGCAATCTTTCCAATTTTCATGAAACAGAGAGGTCGTGAGAACTTCATGTCAGTGAGCTCCTTACCCTTGTGCGAAAAAATAGCTGTAATTTGATCAGTGGGTTGAAAAACTATTAGTGAGCGTGTCCACACACTGTTAAGCCTGCGTCTGTGCCTAAGGTTGTGCTCTAGCTGGCTAATCGTGTGCCCTGTGAGGTGGGCTCATTTGGGCCATGTTATTATCCTTAGGTTAAATCTTAAACCCCTTGGAGAGCCTGGGGTCAGTCCTCTTCGAAGGGGGAGACGTGCCTTCTCTGTGTTTTAGGGGGAGTCCTGGCAAGCCAGGCAGAAACTTTGCCTGGGTGGGAGAGCCTGGGGAGGGATAAGGAGGAACAGTTTCCAAAACTTGTGTGTGTTGGTTCTAATGGCAAATGAAGTGCTTTAAACCATTTGTGGAAGAAAATAACAGCTTATGTGGCCAATCTACAGGTGTGTGAAAGTGCATACCCCTGACCCAGGCAATCGGTAATGAGAAGTTCCTTGAGCAATTTGGACCCCTTACAACCTGGAGGGGAGGGATCAGGGTTGCTAAGCCCCCTAAAACCTGACCTGACCTTCTTGGTCCTGACCAATCTTCCTGCAAAACTCCTTAAAATTTGATTGTTTCAGGCTGGTTTCCCATATATCCAAATTCAAAAGAGGTTTTGAATTACTGTCATGTTACACAGGAAGATTTTGAATGTCTCGTGTGGCTGGTGGAGCTGAACCTTTTATTTATATTTTGCCAAACAGTGCTATATTGTCATCCTATTTTTTAAATGAGAAGCTGAATATTCATGGAAAGCTCGGCTGTGTACTGAGCATTTTGGGGTCAACAGTCATGGTTATTCACGCCCCTGAGGAGGAGGAGGTCACCTCTCTAGATGAGATGGAAAGAAAGCTGCAAGATCCAGGTCTGTATGCAATTGCAATGAACTTGTGCTACAGTTCCCAGGGAAGTGTTCAGGACACTGGATAACTTAATGTGTACTTGGATGTAGTCTGGTATTTTCTCTCATGCGCATTACTCTTCTTCCCTTTCCTCTTTCTTACAGCGTTTGTTACGTTTGTTGTTCTCCTAGCAGTTGTTGCCCTTGTGCTGATTTTTATCGTGGCTCCAAGGAGAGGTCAGACAAATATACTGATCTACATTTTAATTTGCTCACTCATTGGTGCCTTCTCTGTCTCATCTGTGAAAGGCCTGGGCATTGCCATTAAACAAATGCTGGAGCAGAAGCCAGTTTATCGACATCCATTGGTTTATGTTTTGGTGGGCACCTTAATGCTCTCAGTCAGCACTCAGATCAACTATCTCAACAAAGCGTTGGACGTGTTCAATACATCTCTAGTGACTCCTATTTATTATGTGTGTTTCACCACAACGGTTGTGACATGCTCCATCATCCTGTTCAAGGAGTGGAGTAGTATGGACCTGGGTGATATCATTGGAACCCTGAGTGGATTCTGCAGTATCATCATAGGCATTTTTCTATTGCACGCTTTCAAAAATACTAGTATCACCTGGAGTGAGTTGATGTCTACTGTTGCCAAAGAACCATCATTACCACACCGTGAGTACGAAACCTGTCACACTTTACTGGAGAGCATGGAAGAGCCAGCTTTGGCATACGAGGAGGACAATGTTTTATTCAGTCAATGAAACTCTCAAGCGGCGTTCATCATTGAAGTATCATGAATTGCAGACTCAGCCCACCTGTGTCTACCAGAATGCTCTTCTTTTTCTGCAGTCCTCTGGAAAACCATTTCTAAGGCCAGTTAAGTGTGGGCCACTCCTCTGTGCCAGCTGTTCATAGTAATGAATGAAAATGTTCAATAATTAACATGACAGACAGAAACCTGATGGTGATTGTATGTCAGGCAATGAACAACCTTGTCCTATTTTAATGCAGCATCTCCTATTGGAGAATTTTAGCAGAAAAGAATGGTCTTTCTAAGGTATGTTTACAAAGTGCAATTTTCCCATCATGATAAAAGATAATCCTTGCTGAAGTGACAAGCACTCTGCTATTATCTTAGTGATAGCCTTAATATTTCAGGCTTTCTTTATATTTTTATAATTTATTGCCAAGCAAACTTTTAGATAGTCTACTTGAAGGATATTAATTGGAGATGTAATATGAAGAAAATATTGTTTAACCCTTTTAGCTTTTAATATAAAATTTTATGCAAGTTTTTTCATTTTTTATGACCTACCAATGAATCTCAAATAGGAGTCACCAAAAAGTGTATGAAATGTGGTTCTTGGTAACCATTCTCCTTCAAAATCCGTTTTTTAACAGTGAAGTCTTAGCTCTTCTACCTTAGGAGTCCTGAATGGATTGCAGATCCCTGGATGTGCATATACCTTTTTATTTCAAAACTATGACCAAGTTACATTTTAAGAAAAAGCAAATTCATTAGAGGCCTGAACACAGTTGCTATTGGCTTAAAAAAATTATGTGAGGTAAAAGAATAAATTATTCAAAGGTAGAAGAAAACCAGAATGTGCATTTAAGAATTTCCACTCTGTTTTATACTGCTTTAAGGCTTAAGAAGGGGCTTTACTTATTTCTGTACTTCTTCCTAATATTGCCATCTATTAATCAAAATCCATTTAAGCTTTTCAAAATTTTTTCTCATTTTCCGGAAAGATATCGTTGTTTCTTAATAGCAAAACAGTCTTGTTATTTTATATTCCGTTATAAAAACGAAATCTATTTTCCAATTTGTGCACTATTTCTAAAAATACTAGGTAAAGGAAGGGCTATAAACAAGGGGTGAGAAACATCAAAACATCTTTTTTTTAGTTTGGCCTTTTCATCTTTTCTAAAAATGAGTATTCACCTCTATTAGATGTTTTAGCTATTAATCTACTGTAGGCCTTGAAGATTAGTATCTGTACCACAGTATGCTCCTCAGTTGTGGTCACTGATCTTTATCTCATAAAAACAGCTTGCACAGTCCATGGTTTACTCATTACAATCCACTTTGTTGCCACTTTGTGAGCAAGAAAGTAGCTTCAGCAATCAGATGTGTGGGTCATGACGAGCTCATCAGAAAGGTAGTATTTCCAATTTTTGGACTTTTAAGTGAGTTCAGAAGCTTTGTGAGAGGATGCTAGCATTTCAGCAATTAAAAATTGATTTTAATCAGCTGAGATTTATATACCAATCAGAACCTCCTCATGAAGCAGGCTGTATATTCTCTAACGTGCAAAGAGTGTAGTAGAAGTGGACGCTTTGGATGGATAGCGAATTGTTCCGCGAAAGAAAGCTCGTAATTTTCTTTACACTTTGCCTTTTAACAAAAACTTGCAATGCTTTTCACTGTGAATTACTCATACAATTTAAAGAATAACTGAACAAAATATTGATCCTAAAAAGAGAAAAAGAGATCCTTTTGCATAGCTGGTGGCCCCCCCATTTGCTTATACAGTCATCTTATACATCACACTGTGGTGTGACCAAATGGGTTATTTGTACAAAAAAGCAACCAATCCAATTCTTGAATGGATGTGTGTTGGCATTTTTTAAGATATGTAGTAATACTTCCTTTCAGAAAGGTCTGGGCTCTTTTTATACCAAGTCTGGGCTCTTTTTATACCAACTCCTAGCAGTCAATTAACTTGTGCCAAGCAAAAATTCTGTATTTTCTACTGGACCTGCATATCTGCTTTTATACATAAATAACATCTACTAGGAAAATAATGTTATTTTCTTACAATGTCAGAAAACCAAAGTTAATGCTTATTTGAATGGTGTACAGGAAGTCTGTCATGTTAAGAAGTAAATTATTTATTATCTTTTTGTATAAAAAACATTCTCTGTAAGAGGTGTTATTTTTCAAAATGTTTATATTTAGTTAATCATTTGGATTAATTTTTAGTGAAAATATGCTAATATTTCTCTTGTAATAAATTATTCACGGAGTATGTACTAAATGATCTGTGTTTCTTAAACACGGGATAAAAAGGAGTGTAATTCATATTTCTGGTAAGCATTTAAATGCTATTTGATAGATCTGAAGTGAATAATCTTGGTTTTAGCAGCTGGTCCTATGCACACATAAGTGGATTCTAGATTAAGAAGGTCTGGCTGATGTCCTTGCAGTTCATGTGCATCTGACCTGATCATTACCTTCTTTTAGTAGCTTTGACTTTTACTAGTTTTTCTGGTAGGAAAGAAAATTTTCTACTTCCCTAGAAAAGCCACGTGTGAGACTACTATATATTCACCTTGAGCTAACAACTCTGTAATGTTATGATGGAACTGGAGGGAAGAGTATGGGGAGATCAAGAGGTTTTAGCTTCTCTTACAAAATTACCCAATTTGTCCAGATGTGTTATTTTTACCCTGGTGTTCTGTGGAAAGCATCAGCAAGGAACATTTAATGCTGATGATTGATTAGAAGTCAAAATACAGGGATTTTGAGGGACAAAAATAATGGGCAAGTGCAAATGCCTTCCCTTCTAAACTAGGGAAGAAAACCCAAAGCTAATGTATTAGGCATCTCTTTCCCATGGCCAGTCTCAATGGAGAGTATTTCAGTGAGTTGTCAGGTTTTCCAGGCAGTGAAATGAAAGAGATTATCTAAAGTAATTTGAAGTGTTTTGGAAAGTAGGGGGAATGGTTAAGAACTAGAACAAAGAAAATCTCAGAGGCAATACATTGCTAATCAATTATGGCTTTTAAATGCTGATACAAAACAAATCTTGGCAGCTAATCATTACTACTGTACCTCAGGACAAATTAATGGGCAAATAAATTCATTATATATCTGTGCTGATTAAAAGTAGGTAGGTCAAAAAGACTTGGATAGGTTAAATAATCTGTAGGGAATTTTGAAGGAAGTACATAGGTTATTAGTTTCTATAGAAACCTGTTCTACCATCTTCCTTTACCTGCTTTCCCAGCCACGCTATGAAAAATTTTCATCCCAAAGAGTACTGATTCAAACCTTCAACCTCTTTACTCATCATGGTTGCATCCTGGAACTATATGGGGAGTTATATACTCCTTGCAAATGCCATTCTCTTACTGTTCAAATTCCAGCAAAACAAAACTGGCAAGTGTGTTAGAAAATACTCTTTTAGCAGAGCAGGGTTCCCGTAGCTGGCTCCTTTCTGGCAGGTTTTAAAGTGATGCTGAGGTTCAGAACAGGACGGGAAGGCTGAGCGGGAGCCAGGCTGGTGGTGCGTGAGGGAGGAGTGGTGCTTGGTGATGTGTGTTAGTGTGTCTGCAAGGCCTCCCTGTTTGTGAAACTTTATGGCAGGGGTAAAAAAAGTTGGTCTGAAAACCAAATGGCACTGGAGATAAACATCACCAGACTCATACACACAAGTACTTGATCTCCGTTGCTCATCAGAAATACTTTTGACAAGGGAAGTAATTTCATTTTCTGCAAATACGTTCCAGTTTGTCAACAGTGCAGCTTTTTTTAATAGAAAAGAGGTATATCCTAAGCAGCTGGCGCAGAGAGGCTGGGAGTTCTGCCTTTTTTTCCGTAATACTGACTTGCTGCAAGTTTTCTGATGTTTCATCAGGAAACATCAACCAAATTTTTACAAATGCTGAGCACTCGTACATTGACTAGACTCAATACTTTGACTAGACATTCACTGTATGGGGGTGGTATAGTGTCTCCTTCTAACCTTTACTTCTCTTCCAGGTCTCTCTTTTATCACACAAAGGTTTTAAAAAAACCAGCTGAAAGACATCCCTTTGCTCACATATGCTTCTTTATGTTCAGTGACATGGGTGGCATTTACTGTTCACCTGTATAAGTACTCTCATTTTTGCCTGTTTGAATATGGTTAGCGTTTAAGCTAAGCTCAGAGTCACCGTGAGGACTAAGGTGGCCTACTTGGTCTTTATTTACGGGTGTAGCTGTTCTGGTAAGTAAATACACTGTGACCTTTGTCCTGTAGACCTTTCTTGCTGATGATTAAGCGGTGGTTTCACTGACTCTGAAGCACGTTCTAGTGCTTTTTAATTTATTTACTGTCAGCCTGATGATAGCAGCTGTTAAATTTATCTGCATCAGAGTGTTAGTAACAGCCTAGTCATAATTTTCCCAAAGCAGCCTACAGAAAGATTATATTGAGAAGTCGAAGGCTTGGTAGGCAAGCATTATTGGCTCTGTGTATTAGAGCAATATGTTTCAAGGACGGATGCATATTCACCATGGGACAACTCAGTGAAACGAGCATGAGCAGGGTGCTTTGAGTACATAAACCTACCAGAGCTTTTTATTGCACGGTACTGTAGTGTATTCTGTATTAACTTGCAGTAATAAATGTGGCAAAACCAGTTTTACAAGAGCTCTTAAAACAGATGCCTCATACATTATTCAAAGAAGTCCCTATGTACTTTTATATTGCAGAGATGGTTTGAATTTTGCATTTGAAGCGCATAATCTGCTGAAAAGCCATGTACTTCTGTGGCCTGGGCGTAAAGTTGTGGTCAGCTCAGTGTGTGGTACTGTGTTGTATAGATCTGTATTTAGTCATAGGTCTGATAAGGAACAGAATGCTCATAAATGAGTCAATTATAAAAGGAAACAGTGACATCAGTTGGTGGCAATTCTTCTAGCAGATTATATGAAATGATAGGGATATCCTGCTTCACTTGAAGCAGAAATGTCTTAAAAGTGTGTTTGAAGGTACTCCCAAATGTTCAAACAATGGGATTAAGAACTTCCTTTCCAAGGCATGATAACTATCAAAATACTATTGCAGTAAAGGTGACTGATTAATGTCAGGAAAGGGTGTGACCCAAAGATGCCATCATCTTCTGGAAATTCAAAACTTGGGATGATTGATAAATTTCATTTTACTGTTGCAGGTTTTTTTTAAATTTGGAAAAAAAAAATTAAGTTGTGCAGAACTCAATCATTCTTCAGCTAGTGGGTTTTAAGTATTTTGTCTACAAAGTGCTACAAAATGAAATATGATGTATTTACCTATAAATAATTCACAATGCAATCACATATTTTTAAAAAACTATTTATTTGTAATGGTCTGACTCTATTCTATATTAAACAATTATTAACTTCATCTGCCTTTTCTTTTCTATATTTGTATCAACCAAAATTAAGATTTAAAATTAAAAGTGAATAATAACGTAACAAGTAAGGTTACAGACATTGTCCATGTTGGGTATTGCAGGATCCATCTGAGCTAGACTAATTCAAAGCACTTTGTTTTACTGTCAAGTTCCAGCTGTAACTTGTCCATTAACCATTCCGGGCACCTGCAAGGGGAGGACTAAGGCAAGCGTGGGCGTTTGAGTAGGCAGCAGCAGGCGAGGAGTGGGAGACAATACTGGAAAATTCAGGGAGAGGTTTGGATGGATAATCCCTACTCTCCTTCTGTTGCACAGAATTGGCAGAGAAGGCGCCTTGACCTGCAGCGCAGGTTTAAAATGCTTCAGGGATGCTCTGTCTTTCCAGCTGCTCAGATGTGACTTGGGAGCTGCTAAGTGATGACTGCTCCCTTTGCCCGCCTTTATCCACAGCAGTGGGTACGGGCACACGCGTGGTCTTGCTGCCCCTTCTGAAACACTGCTCCATTTCCTCAGTGCGGGATGCTTCGCAGCAAAAAGGCTTGCCTTTAAACACGACCTCACTAGAGCTTTATCAGAGGTTCTCCCATCGTTTTTGCTGCTGCCAATCAGTATTGCCCAGTGCACGAGTCATATTAAGTACCAAATAATTTAATAATATTGTTACAGGAATTAGTGTAGCTCTGAGAAAAAGAATAAATAAAAAGGCCTATACGGTGAGTAAGCTTTGTTACTTCTTTCCAGATTTTTCTCCCTAATCATGAAAACAAAGCCTTGAGAGTCCCAGACCAGTCTTCTGAGGCATCTTTCTCAAATGAGTAAAAATTAGGCCAAGCCTGAACAGCTGCTTCAATATGTAGGATGCTGGTACTGCAGTTTAAGTGGAGACTGCTGTAAAAGGCTGAGGTTTTCTGTATCAGCTACATTATTGACATGCTTAATGCTAACCTTTCAGTAAATACATTAATGTAAAATCTCCGATTATCCCATCTCTGTTATATCTGTGAGGATCTCTATTAACTCTGCAAAACTAGGACGTCCTTCAGGTTTCTGAAAAGAAAAGCAGAGGATAAATTTCTATTAGAGGAAAAAAGCAGAGGATAAAATTATATTTATTGATTGATCAATTATAGTACCAGACTTCAGAAGATGGTTACAAGTACATATGAGCTACCACTTAAAAATTACATTTTATTTTATTAATACAGAAGAAAAGATCAAGTTTATCATTTGAGGGAAAAAAAAATCATCTGTTCTTCATGACACCAGCAGTGTGAGCACAGCCACTTTTCCAAACATTTCTAAAATTTCTTTGTATTTATTTCAATTCAGGACCAGAATTCCTATAGGATTTCTCCCCTGCAACAGGTCACTGGAGAGGAAAGCACTACCTCTCAGGAAACTATGATACTCAGGAATGTTTCCTGGGCTGTTGAAAAAGGATCTTCACTGTTGTATCATCTGATGTATTGCAGCTCAGCATGGAACAAACTCCTGGGTGACGGCAGACAGGAGAAGAGAGAACTTCTTCCCCGTCCTCTCTCTGCTGGCTGGTATCCCAATGGATGTTTGCAGTAAGCAAGCAAGCTAGATGCAGTTTAGATTTCAGTCTCTTAAGCTTTTTTTACTCAGGGTCTAAAAATTTCATATAGAGTTAAAAGATGGGCAAGAAAGGAGAGGTAGGATAAAGGAGACAATGGTAGCAACAAGGTTCCCCAGTTGCTCTTAGTGTATGCCTGCCTATTCACATGAAAGCATTACACACAAAGCTCTTCTGAAAATACTTTTTATCTAAAATTAAAGATTCATTTCCTGTAGACACTAGAGAAGGAGGGACCTTAAGGGGTTACTCAGATGGAGAAGTTGATGAAATCAATGTTTTGATACCAATGTAGAAAGAAATAGGTGCTGGAGAAATGGAGAAAGAACATCAAGTACTAAATCAGAGTGGAGAGGGTGAAAGAGGTGCAGCCTAGAGCTGGAGTGATGTACAGAGGTACTGATGCACACCTGAAAAAAGGGGTTTAAAATCCACATTTAGTGGGCATACCCACTTTGTATATGAATGTGTTAAGGATATCATTCAGAGCAGAGCTAAAGCTACGCATGATATGGAGGTGTGAAAAAGGTGTTACATTTGATGCATGACAGTGAGACAATGGTGGCATATTCAAAACCAGGGATGGTCTAGACCTATTATACTGATGATGTGCTTTATATTTATTAGATGCAACAGTCAAAAGAAACAGAGGCTTGTAAACCTAGGTGTGATTTGTGAAAAGCATAGTGAGCGATACTGAGGATGCCCCAGATGTGAAATAAGGATTTAATGCCTCAATTTTTTAAGATTGCTTTTAGATCCACTTTACAAATTAATAATAAAGTAAAGTAATATCACAGGAAAAGAAAGGGCAACAAACCTCGTGCCAGCAGCTGTACATGACTTTGTACACGGTCTGTGATGCCAAATGTGGTCGATAAAGTCGGTTACCCTGAGAAATCTCACGGACAACTTCAGAATTTGACTTACTTTCAAAAGGCATTTTGCCTTCTGTGAAAACTTCCCACATCAGTACACCTAGAAGTGAACCAAAATATTTAGGACAAAACAAAAACCCCAAACCCACAAACTATTTAACAACATTAGAAGCACAAAAAACACTCTTGATTTTTTGTGTATTCCATTAAAACATGGGCAATGTGAGCTGAATGAAGACAGACTACCAGAAACATTTTCAGCTGATACAATTCTGCTCTCTTTTAAGTCAGCTAAGATGGTGGTCCATGAAACTGAGATGAATATGCATTTGGCTAATGGAGGCGTACCAAGAATGCACATTTCAGTCAAAATTTAATATTTAGGCACAGAGCCTTTCTATTAAAAAACGTACTCATCCAACATAGGCAAGATTTGAAAAATGGGAAGGACTCAAGCTTAAGATAGGTAGTATGGGTAAAAAGTTACACTTTCTTAAATCATATCAGTAGTTTTAGGGAAGCACAGTATGTTGCACATTAACCTAATCAACTCACCAAATGACCAGACATCTGATTTGCTGCTATATTTTTTTAAATGAAAGACTTCAGGAGATGACCATTTGACTGGAAACTTGGCACCTGAAGAGCTGATATATTCGTCATCAATGACATACCTAAAGAATAACAGGAAAGAGCATATATTTTAATGATAGTTAAATGGCAAGCAGTTCTGGCAACATTTCCACAGATCGTTTATAATTCCATGAAAATACACTTTTTCAATTTAGAAACAAAGAAATGGTATCACTAATTTAATTTAAAATGCACACAGATACCCACACTGGAAGCTATGCACTTAAAGAGATTTCTGTTTAAATGAATTATTTGAATTGTTCATGAGAAGTATGTTGGAATAAAATATTTTAATATGCTCTGTAAGACTGACAGGATGGTTGCTATTGTCATCTTCTGGGTATATATTGATAGGAAAGATCCCTACACCATAGGCAGGAAAACCAGCAGCAGTAAATAGTTATTGTCTCTTTTTAAAAGAGTCCACCTTTTCAACGACTTATGCCCAAACACTACTGACAGAGGGCTACCCTTCATAACTAATGGGTGGCATCCACTGCCCAGCCTCACAGATGCTATTTCTGGCATGTTGTTACCGAAGCAACACAGAAAGAAATGTTCATCACATATAAGGCAACAGCTCTTGCAGGTGCACTGGAAAAGTAATTTTCTTTGCCCAAGCGTATGGGAGCTGGCCTCCCAGTTAAGATGAAATTATGTGCCCAATGCAGGCATTTATAGGGCAACATTTTAAAAGGCTGTTAGACTGAGCCCCACCTACATACAAGCTCTGTGCACATTTCCCAGTATTAATGTTCCTGAGCAGACAACAGATGTGCACTACACAACATTTGTTCTTACTGAAGGCATAATGCAAAGGCACCTTTTAAGGCACCTTTTAAAACACCTTTTAAAGGAAATCATCTCATTGTCTCCCTTTCCTATTTTGGTGCAGGCACAGAAAGATGAGAGGTTATTGGATAAGGAACATATGAAATAACAGTACAAAATAACCAGTAGTGGCAGTTGTGCGAGCTCTGAATAATAAGATTGTGATCCCATCACCTCTCCATGGTCTCCCTGGGAGAGTGAGTGCCTGTCCTAGAGCCTCGCCACTGGTCTCCACTTTTTGGCAGCAGTGAGCCATTCAGGTCCATTAGTCTCAGAATGGACCCTGACAGCCTTTTGGTCTCTTACTGTGTTTTCTGGTGCATTTGGATGAGTCCAGGCCTCTGATACTGACCTTGCCCTTTTGGGGAGCTGTGCAACCAGAGGGCACTGCCGTGGTAGAGGACAGCCTTTTGAAAAACAAGTATTTAGTTATGAACTGCTGGGGTGTTACAATCCTTAGGTTAGAAATAAGAAGCAAAACCTCAGGGAAAGGTAAGCAGCGTGGCTGTGCTGATCTAATGACTTGCAGGCACAAGGTGAATGTTACCACCACCTCCCGCTCAGAGCCACACACTGCCGCCCTTCAAGCTCATCTACCTCCAAAGTGAGCTGATTCAGTCTACTAATCCAGCAGAAGAACCAGCCAGTAAAACACACAAGTGAAGAGCTTTGTGCTGGGCTTGCAAGGGGAAAGAAGGAAGGAGTGAGACAACCCCTTTGGGTAGCAGTCGGTCATTTGGTCAGCTCAGCTATAAAATATGGCACGTCCTCTGCGGGAAGTCTGTGAGGGCAGGGCTACGTTTCTCTGGCCTGTGCTTGTCAGAGTGCATCTTGCTCTCTTTCTCCATGTTTGGCTGGTCCTCTCATTAAGCAGAAAAACCACTTCCCTGCTAGAGCAGCGCACATCACACTTCCTGCCCGCCCTGCCAGTCCTCCCTGCCTCCTGCCTGACCTACTCAGCCACTGCCACCTCCGAAGGTCAGCACCAGCACCCGGATCTGTCCCTAGGGACTTTCTGTCCTTCCCACTCCTCAGAAAAGTTGGAGAACTTGTTTCTTCAAGCTTCTGGCAGCCCTGTGCGTGCTGGGTGTTTCTCTGTCCGTGAACTACTTTTGAAGTTTACCAGGCACTTTGTTTACCTGTCTTACACTCACCAGTAGCAAGAGGAGGACACAACATCCAGTTCATGGTACAACAGTTAAACAACATTATCATTTCCATCAGAATTCAAAAATTGACCACAGTGGGATTCCCCAAATCAGCCAAGCAAGCAATGATGTTAACTCAAGGTTGTGCTGCAGCAGACTGAGAACAGGTACTCACTAAACCTGCATCAATGGCCTCGTACCTTGCCATGCCAAAGTCGGATACTTTAACGATGTGTTCAGCATTGACTAAACAGTTTCTTGCAGCCTGGGGAAAATGAGAGAAACATATCTGAAATCTGTGCTAAAGCATTTTAAGAAAAATACAACAGCTGATTATTTTTGTTTTAGCTCATACTTTTTATATTCTAAAAGGACATGAGTGTCTTGCTAAAAAATTTAAGTGAATTTCTGGCTCTGAGTCAGTGAATGTATTTCGCTACTGTGTAGGTACGCATCCATAGCATCTATCAGCTTAAATGCTTCTAGTATGAGTTGCAATATTTTTACATATTCTTGCATGGTGAAAGAAATTTTAGGCTGCAGAGGTTGGTTATCCAAGCAGAAATTTTCCTGAACACTAGCATTAGGACACTCAATGTGATTTTTTAAAAATGTTTTGTGACTTTTTCATTACAGAAATCAGGAACTCCTTGGAAATTTTCAAAATTTTACATTTCTTCAGGCAACTAGGGAGGAGAGCAGGAAGATTTCCTCTCTGCATCCAGATGTGAGCATTGAACAAAAAGCAGAGAGTAAGGAAACAAGCTCCTCTCTTGTGGTTCCGTTTATGAGAGGTAGGGCAGAAAAGCCACCCAGATATCCCAGCATCAAGGTAAGTCAGTAGGGAGCAGAAAAAATGTAGACAGAAAAAGATTTTGTTTTTGAAAAAAAAATCCCCCTTGTTGCTGACCTTTTGTATTGCTGTGATTTTGGTTGTGTTGTGATCACTGCATGATAGTCTTGTATTGGGATGTCCTAACACTGGCCTGCTCCATGCTAATATCCCAATTTTCTCTGACTTCTCTCAGTTATCAAGTAGTTTTTCCAGATGTCCACAGACAAAAGAACAGCTGAAAAGTTTTGGTTTACAGGCAGCAAAACTCTATTTGCTTATTAAATCCTGCAGGGCTAAAGTCTTACAGGTCACTATTAGTGTCCCATAAAATGCAGTGGCATGTTCTATACTGCCAGTATTTACCAAGAACTTCAGAAAACTTATTGTACTTACTAAATCACGGTGAATAAAGCTATTTCTTTCCAGATATTCCATCCCTTCGCACACATCCTGGCACATGCTCAGCAGCACATCTCTGCCGAGTTTCCCTCGCCTTTGCCGAAGGTAATTGAGTAGGCAGCCGTTTTCCATGAATTCGGTCACAACATAGAGAGGCCTGTGGTACGTGCACACTCCGTAAAGCTGGACCAGCTTCGGGTGGGAGAGTTTCCTGTTTAAAATCGCATTTTAGACAGGCTAGCATTTGTCCTTGGCAGGTAACTAGACCTTTGATTCTCGTGATGTTTTTGAACAATACTTTCAGTACTTGATAAACGGTATTCAGTTCAACTGGCCCCAGAGTTGTCCCACTATCTAACACATTTCTGCCTCCAATTTCCTCCAAAAAGTGCGCTCTTTGAATCATAATTGTTCATCAGTTATATAAATGCAGTGAATGCAAAGCTTGATTTGGATGATGTGAAACGGGAAGGTCTGGTTATGACTGGCTTTCAGGCAGGGGACATGACCCTGCAAAGGTTCTTCTCTTCTGGGCTGCGCCAAGACCTGGTCTGGATACTTCCCTAATTTACAATATTAGCAGAAATGATAATATAGTTTCTCAAAAACTTTAGTTAGGTATGAGCTCTGCCAGTGGTCCTAGAGGCACTGAATGGATCTTTTATGGATGAAAGAATAGTTGCAG
This sequence comes from Ciconia boyciana, assembly GCF_034638445.1. NCBI lineage: Eukaryota > Metazoa > Chordata > Aves > Ciconiiformes > Ciconiidae > Ciconia > Ciconia boyciana. The sequence goes on from NC_132938.1 coordinate 29,812,410, forward strand.
GACCACATTTATTTATCAGCACATTTAGACCCCATCTTGCCCCACAGCACAAAGCAGTGCACGCTCTAAAGAGAGAGTCTGGCAATGGGCGCAGCGAGCATCTGTGTGAGTCCGATTCAGACCTTTATATCAGCCTTTCCATCCTGCACATCCACCATTCCTGTCAAACTGGTTTGACTGTTTGTTTCAAATGGAATTAGGTTATATTTATTTCTTGGTCATCTCAATGTCAACTGTCAGGTATAATAGCTTTTGTACTTACATCATCACTTTGGCCTCCTCGATGAAATCATCTTCAGACATTGCACCTTCATTGATTGTTTTGATGGCAACCTTGATGGTTGCTTTCCATTTACCCAGCTGAACGACTCCAAACTGCCCGCGCCCAAGTTCTTTCATGAACGTCAGTTCAGATGGGTTTAATTCCCACTCCTCTGTAAAAGCAACCCAATATGTTACTAGTCAGATCAGCTTTCCTGAGCCGTGCTCCAGGAGACATGCCTTGCTATTTGCAGTTAACGCATGCAGCAAAACATCACAATTGGTCATCAGCTATAGCATGCGTTTTAAATATCTGAAGATTTCCACATGCTCATATACGTTTATATGTGAATGTTACTTTACAGCTTGTAGAATGTGATTAGTGTTTAAATTGCTTAATGTAGGAATCTCTGAGGCTTGAAGATAACACAAGTGTTTAGCTTTGATAACATATGAGAACTTTTTTGGCATTATCATATGTGATGTTGAACTCTGAACCAGTTCTGGATGGATCATATTGCTACAGAAATAGTTACTGGCTGCCTCTATTGTAATAACCACAATAGTTCTGCCCTTCAGAAATATTAAGCCTTGAGATTAATGAGAACATTCAGAGGAAAGACACATGATTTTGGAGGTTCCTATCATCAGCCAGATGATAGGAACTTCCTGATCTATACACACAAAACTGGCATTTATTTCTTGTTTTCTAACACTGTATAAGATTACATGCTTATTTCTAAAACTTGCAGAACTGACAAGGGAAATCTTCCCCATAAATAATATTCATTTCAATTTCCTAAGCATTTAAATAAATCAAATAGCTTTGAAAGCTATTAAATGTATATTTGAGTCTTAGGCCTGCTTAGGAAAGTCCAGATAGCTCTGAAATGCACTGTTGGTTGCAACAGAAACACAACAGTCGCTGAACAGAAGGACTCGGGTCAGGTAGTGACGCCGTACAAGGAAATGAGTGTCTGTTTCTGGTGAACATGTGGCTGTTTATGTGCTTCTTATTACTGGGAAATTTCACAGATACAACTTAATTATTAGCTGGGTGAATGCAATCTAAATTCTTGCCTTGATACCTAAATCTCCACCAAAAGATAAAAAATTTACCATAACTAAATCCTGCTGTTGCTGGTGAAGAACATCCACCTGATCCAACTGGATGTCGGAGACGAGTGATAAGACCTGTAGGAGACAAAACAACAATATTCTGTTGACCAATTACTCCATTTTAAAGTACGCTATATCATACTTCTTCTCTCAAACAAAAATACTTGGAATCTGATGTACATTTCTTATTTCTTGAAGTTACTTTTGTTTACAGCTTGTTCAGATAAAACACTACAGTGAGAAGAAATGGAGGAAGACTATTCAACAGGGCCCTGACTACAAAAGTATCTATACTTTCATACAATCAAAAGTGATACTCTTGCTTGTTTGTACGATGTTAGCAATCTTAAATAAATGAGTACTACAATACTGTATCGCCCACCTAAGCGGTCTCTTCCAGCATGATTTCTCAGGATTGTCTCCCATTGCAAGAAATATTTTTGTGTCTGTCATTAATTTGCTTTGACTACATGAGCCAACAGTACCAGTGAGTACATCCCTCACCAAGGACTCCCTGCATTCATTCATTCTTCCCACTGTTACTTTCAGGTCCTTTTCTGCTTCATGTGTTTCCTACAATCCTCCTCCCTCCAGCAAAAGGCTCTGTCCATTCCCATATCTTCCTTCCTCAGCAGTGCGAGGAATCTCTGTGTGTTTTCCCATGTCCACTCATTCAGGGTAAAACCATTTTATATTGTATTAAAATGATGGACAGAACCAAGGTGAAGGGCATTTTTTAATGCTAAAAGTTATAAAAGGCTGCTGTCAGCCAACAATTAGAGGTGGCTAACTCTGGTAGGCTGCAAACCAGTGTTAGAGAGCCCTCGTGCTCCCTAATTCTGCCTTTGATTGTTTGTGGGGTCGGGGTTTTTTGCCAAAATCAGTAGAATGCTGCCTGCTGATGCACAGCATAGCTCCTGCTTTTCTTAAATTGCATGCACGCAAGTCCTTGTTGTAGACAAGGAAAGAATTATGATCAAATTTCATACAAGTCCCATTCAGTCAAATATGAACCAAGAGGATACAGAGCTAGGCTTCTAGCTTTGTAAATTCATTTAATACGTGTAGATGAGTTTGGTAGTTTCACTTCCTCCGTGGTATATGCACACTATAGCTATGACTTTGGCAGAAAGGATCGTGGAATACTTGAATTCGTTAGCAATAGAAAAACTTGCGTCTCTTTGTATAAGGAAAGTATTAGAGGAAGAGTGATTTCCAATCTCTCAAAGTCCTGAGGAGCTTCAAATCATCAGTTGTAAAACCTTATCAGCTTGCATGCATTACCTGCAGCATTGTGTTGATGATATTCGATGAGTTCAGGAACAGATGAAAAGAGATATTTTTCTGCTACATAATATTGTCCCAAGTGGTTTTTCTTAATTTGATAATGTCGAATATCTCCACTATGACTTCTGAAATCAACAAAGGGTTATAATTTTCAGTAAAAATAATTTATTCCATAAATCTGATTAAATTTCAGTTTGAAAGAAAGTACAGAAAAATTGAAAACTTGGGGTACAATTCTCAAAGTAAAATGGCTGTGTGTACCTAGGATAGTGTTTCAGGGGAAAAAAAAAAAGGCTCTTTGAGTGGATCTCTCTCCCAACTTTGGGAGACACTGCACAATGTTTTTTATTGCACAAGTATCGTTGCACCCATAAGAAATAGCCGTAGAGTTTAACAGACGTTCCTCCTAATTCAGCACTTATTTGAATCTAAGCTTTTAAAATTAAAATGCTCTTCATTACCTGAGTTTCCCCCCAAAAGTTAAAAAAATATTAATGTACACTGTGAGATTACATTTTCTGTTCTGCTTCTCAAAAGGCTCCTCATTGGAGCTTTTATTTGATATATTTACTTTTCTGTATTTCTCCACATTATCTGTCTTCCTTGCTTTTTGTACATTTTGCTGCCCATCTACTCCTGCTTTCTGGGAGATTCAAAATGAAGAAGTTAGGTTTGCATTTCAGGCTGGAGGTGGTTGCTGAAGGTTGGTACCCTACTGCAAACATGAGCCTGTGCCCAGCACAGGGGTGGCAGGGAGGGCTCGCCCCACCTTCCCGAGGAGGGGAGAGAGAGAGGAAGAGGGTGCTGGTAGCAGCAATGCCTTTTCCTTGCTCCTCTCACCTCTGTCTTGCTTTAAGAGGAAGAGAAGGAAAGCAGATGCCACTGATGCAGGAGGACACAGGAGGGCTGAGGGAGGAGGGTATAAGGCAGCTTGGATAAGGGATAAGTCTGCGCTGTAGGTGATTGCTACTAGTGTGGGGGAAAAGCGAGTCCTGTGGCAGTCCTCTGGCAAAAGAAGTAAGACTGCCCTGTGAGGAGGTGAGGTGATTTTAGGAGAAAACCAGGAGAAGTTTGGGGACAGCAGAGTCTGGGGTTGGGTTTATAGTGCACAGAGCCTGCAGAGAAGGGAAGCAGTTCGGTGCGGCAGCCAAAGGCTGTGGCGGCGTGGTGTGGCAGCCATGGCACTTCATGTAGAAAGAGAGGCAAGAAGATGCACGTGTAAGGTCTTATTGCCTGTACTGCGTGGGTGGGATGCACAGCTTTCACAGCAGATTATTTGAGGATTTCAATGAGTGCAGTTAATCTTGTCTTGGCAGGACATTTGCACCCTGACTCCCAGGTCCACTGCCCACCATCAACATTTCTGCACATGGGGTAATTAACTCTGCGTGAACAGCACCCCAGTGGTTCCCTGCTCCTGTGCACTGCGTGTCCAACCTACCCACTTACCCCGAGGAGTTTGGGGGAAGCTCTTCCATCACCTCCTCATTCAAACCCTAACCATTCAGAGCAACTCACCCTTTAGCCCGTGAATACACAGACAGCGTAAGAAGTCCCTGTTGGCTTGAATCTCTGACAACAAATGCGCCTTCTTTGGACTGAAAAGAAATCCAAGTAGAGTTATTTTCTGCTTTTGAGCTTGAATAATTCTCCCTTGAGATAGGACTTGCAGCTGATTACCAAATTCTGTGGAATACCTATGACTAGTTGGGAGGGGAATAAAGCAGTGGAGAACGGGAATTGATAGCCAGTGGATAGCAGAGCAAAATTAACCAAGGGAAAATACTAAGTGCCAGGCAATTTCTTGGAGTTAAATAATTTAGGTGAATTATACTCTTCAGTGTGAAGTAGTGAAAATGCTCTGATTTATCAAAAAATCAAATTGTACAAATCACTAGAATAAAATACTGTAAAACAGTTCTATCTATCTGAGCTGTTCTTCTCTGGTGTGTCTTGCCCAAGCCCTGTGTTAGTCCTTGAGCAAAGACATAATGAGTTCAAAGTTCAACCGAGTTAGGCACTTTGGTAACTGATAGAGGGTAGAACGCAGTGTGGCTGGTTTGCTCTATGCACAAGGAAGACACAGGGGTTTTGTTAAGCTCTGCTAACCTCGCTAACTTACTACATTAATTTCAGTCTTCAATGTTTCATACAGAAGACAAGCACAGTAAACTGCACGTAATTCGATTTATCTAGTGTGGAAAATCTACACAGAATTTGCTGGGGCTACAACTTAAAACTCTGAAGTCTAGACAGTCTTCACTGTACGCTTACCCCAGAAAGCCTGTTTATTTTAAAGTACTCTCTCTCTTACCGCACACCAAACAGATTTGGATTTGACTGTGGTAACGCTCTTGATACCTCTATTGATAAATCTTTCTAGATATCATTAGCTCTTTGTATAAGCTGAGTTACCTTCTGGCGCAAGAGAATTTCTGCCTGGCTTCTGTTTATGTTTTTGCAGTACCACCTGCAACGAGGAGATAACCTATCTTTTAATTTCAGCCAGTAAAAATTAATGTTTTCTCTGTTTCACAAAAGTAATCCATCTTAATGTTTGCACTATTCCCAGTCCAAAAACCCAAACAGAACTATCATTGTATATAAGCATCTCTTAATTTGGAATGACTTTATTAGAACACTGTAAATATGACAACTCTTTTCCCCATTCTCTGTGGTTGAATATGAGCTCAAACAAAAGAAAACCCAGGAAACAGTTACACCAAACTGTGATGAAATTTACAGTCCCACTCGCTGCGTCAAGCCTCTCTTCTCTAGAATTTTGCAGAATTTTACTCTTCGCTCCAGTAAATTAGGTTGAAGTAATTTGAATTAGCTTCCAGTCAATGAATTACATGTTCACAACAGGAAGAGATCAGAATATAGAAACATTATGTAGTGAGCCTACAGAAATAGGAAACATCTGGATTCTGACATTCTGATTTATGCAAATGAATGCTGTTGAAGTACTGAGCGTTTGTAACTTCACGTTACACTCTCTGAGCAAATAGTTCCAAATCAAAATGGTTACTTCATTCTAAGAGTAATGTTTTGTAACAAAAAAACCAGAGCTTTCAATAAACATCTGTTCATGTCTAATAAAGACTGAAGAATCAAGCACCAAAATGTATCACTCCAATCCATTTTTAGAAAAGAAAGCACAATTATAATTTTCAAGGGTACTTACTCATATGTTTCTAAATTACTTTTCTTGTTCTCAGTAACATAGTTGCTGGGAATTAGACCTTCATTCCTGAAATGACATATTGAGGATAGTTTAGATTGGATATTAGGAGAAATTTCTTCACCGAAAGGGTTACCAAACGTTGGAACAGGCTGCCCAGGGAAGTGGTTGAGTCACCATCCCTGGAGGTATTTAAAAGAGTGTAGATGTGGTGTGTAGACACAGGGTTTAGTGGTGGACTTGCAAGTGTTAGGTTTGCGGTTGGACTTGATGATCTTAAAGGTCTTTTCCAACCTAAATGATTCTATGATTCTGTTATAGCATGATGTAAAATATTAATAAGATTAAGATATGCATCTTCCTTTTGGTGAATTATAAAGGTTACTTATACTATTGGCTATGTCGTTAGATACTGAATCCCAGTGTAGGAATTAAATAGAAGTCTGAGTCCTTTCATCCCAGGCACAATCTTTCTGCCCCACAACTGTGGATGGCTACTGAAATGAATGTCAGCTGGGATAGGATATTTATAGAGTGCTGAGAGCAGCATGTTAATGAGAATTTTCAAGTCAAGCCACCAAAAAAATTAGAAAAAAATGGCATTTCTTCTGAATCAGAAACCACTCTCTTCATTTCTAACCTTGCAACTATATGAAGTTTTTTTGTTTAAGTGTAAAGTGTATAAAGTGTAAAGTGTGTGCTTGCGTGTATATACAAAATAATAACCCAGTGGACTCTCACTACAAATACGAGTTGAGAAAAAGCATTTGAAAGTATTTAAAGGAGAAATCTGTATGAAAAGGAGACAGTTATTATATAACATATTACTATTCCCAGCATGACAGTACAGGATACACTGAAGAAAATGCAAAGGAGAAAGGGGAACGACATGAAACAAATATAAATGTGGGAAGGATCCTAACTGAAGTTATCCAGCTCTCGAAAACGTCCAGGAATTTTGGATCAGGGATTTTGTTTCAGGCACATGTCTTAGTAATCTCTATGGACTTTATGATGTGTTTACACATATACACTGCATTGTAAAGCACTTGAAGTATGGAAAGCTGGGTTTGCACATGGCTCGGAGCCCAGTGATTCACATGGTCCATAAAAGCCCTTATGTTGCTCAGGAAATTACTGAGTCTAGGACTTAACTCTGCATTCCCAACAGATTCTAGATTCCCCACCCATTTCTGGAGTGGCAAACACTGCTGAAAGTCTGCCCGGTCAATCCATGTGCCTCATACATAGCTGAACACTTTCAAACCTGCCCCTAAATTGTTGCACGTGTCTCATTCTATTTGCCCGGTTTTGCAGGTGTTGTTTTAGTTTTTTTTCTTTCTGTGTAGGGAGATTGAAATAGATGCCCGCTCTCTTACCCGTCTTGGTCTCTTGCCTTCCACCAGTGGGGATCATACTGTTCAAGGATAATGTATTCTTCTGACTTCTTGAGTGGTAAATCTGAGGGTCCTCTAGCATAAAAGTCATAGAGTGCAATAACTCTGGGTTTTTTTGTGTAGTCTTCCAAGACCTCGGCAGGTAGAGGAGGTAACGGCTTGTTCTTTAACTGCAATTGCCTTTTACGCTAGTGAAAAAAAAGTACCTTTCATAATTAGTCTTTTCTCCCTACTATTGCTTGCTTAATTCCCCTGCTATTATACCGTCTTGGTAACTAAAAGGAACTCATCGTGGTCGTTACTTCCCTTTGTAAAGCACTCTCACCTCATCACTTGTAAAACAGCAAGACTTACATTTGAATAGTTTGGTGTAGAAGGCAAAATTACAATAGAAAGTACAGTGAATAATAAACAAGCCATCTACCTAGTCGGGGTGACTTCTACATGGTATGAATGCTGGGACAAGTCTTCAGCTGGTGTAAAAGCAGAGCAGCATTGAAATCAGTGGAGTTACAATGTCTGGAAATTCAGTAATTTATCTGGAGAACTAACACGGAGGGCGCTGCAGACTTTCTTAGCAAATCGGCAGGAACATAATCATTTTCTTTTGCATCAAGTTAGGTTCTAGCTTTGCACTTGGTTATGCTTTGAAAGCTCAGATTAGTCAACTTAGATCTAGTAAAACTGAGGTTGATGTTTCACATGTCAGCTGAGCAAGGCGAGCTTGCATCTGCCCAACAGGGCAATCCCACCCTTCCCACCTCCGTCACCCAAACCCAAAAGCGGGAGAAGGAACCACCTTGTCCATGACAGAGAGCTTGGGAAACCTCACTGTGATGCTGTATTTACATCCGTATGAATCTCTGGATACCTTTACTCTATAATTTTTATGCAATGAAGCACCTTACATGCTCAAGAGTTAGTTACTCCTCTGCTTGTTCTGGTACTGAGCCACCATATGGTACATCACCTCAATTCTCTCTTTTCACCTGCCAAAATGTTACTTACCCTGCACTTCCAAGTAGATGTATAGGAAACGTCTGGTTGTGAGGCTGAGTACTGGGTCACCAGGTCAGTATCAGGGTCCAGGTTCATTTTTGTTCTCATTGCTCTGATTTTGAAAAACATGAAGTGTTTGTGTGAATACATATCTATAAATATTCACATAAAAATATTCATTTATGGATATATATGTCTTGCTTCATGTTAGGGATATGCAGGGTAGAGCTTCTTTAAAATTCTGTACAATTAGCAATTCTACCAAAAATAGAGGGTTTTTTTTAAAAAATGTCCTTTATGTGTAGATATTTTGATCATCCTAATTGCTGAAAAGCTTAAGCATTTCACGTACCTTTTTTGCACTGTGCAGCAGCAGCAGCAGCAGAAAACAGACTGGATGGTGTGATCTGTGAACAAGAACATTTCCCATATTTGCAGTGTTCCTCTTTGTTTGTTTACAAAACTTACAGAATTAAGGACTACGGTATGTGCTTAGCCTCATGATTAGCTCTGTCTTGCTGTGAGATATCTAGCAAATCATTAAGGCTGAATTTGCATCCACCAAAGATGGCGGACCTTTCCTGCCCCCCCTTCTATTTGGTCCCATTGTCTCCCTTACAATGTCTTAGCAGTTATGAGGCCATGCGATGAGCTAAATCAGCTCACTAAATCAGAAAGAAAAAAGACTACCTTGTCAGCCAGAGCAGTACCAATCTGACTGATCACACCACCCCGTGCAAGCTCTAACCAGTGCAATAAAGGGGATGAGAACATCATCAGGGACAGGAGGTGGAGAACTGTCCCCTTCAGCAATGACATAATTTTTAGAGCGTTCAAGCCAAATACAAAACCACACTTACACGACAAGCTTTTTCTTATTGTGAAGTTTGTTAAAGGAGACATGCTACATTCAATTCTTTGAACTAATACTGATTTTCCTGTTTCTGTTGCAGCCATTAATATAATATAATATATACATTAGCCCAGGTTTAAATGCTACCAAAGATGTGCTTTACACTTATGTGCCAAGTGGTTGATAACCCTGAGAAAAATACATTGGACACATCATCACATACCTCATACATTTACAGAGAAATTAATCTAGTATATCTTGTATGAGCAGCAGTGAGGATATGGTATTAAATAGGTCAGAAGGCATTATGAAGATCTGAATGAGGTAAATAAATGGTTGACATCTGCTCTGGTCCACTTCTACTCAGGCTGAGACCTACTTTCCTCAGCTTGTGTTCCCACGGCAGTTTAAGCCAAGCTGTGGCAGCTGTGGTCCTGTCCCCTTTCCCTCTGCACTGCTGCTCATCTCATTGCCAACAGAGCGAGGCGGGACGCTAAACCAGTGGGGTATAGCTCTCTGCTGGGTCACCTCCCTGAACCATCTCACCGTCATGCATTGCCGGTAGGTGGGAGGGCAGCCGCACCAGCGGGCCAGGCTCAGGCTCTCGGTTGGATGTATGCTCTCTTAGGAAGCATGAGTCAGGCATGCAGAGGCAAGGCTCCAGTCGTATTCAGCTGCACTGACAGAAAATAAACTTCATACCCCACTCCAATGAGTGCTGAGTTTTCTCTGCCACAGAGGTCATAGTACAAAAAGAGGTCTCAGAAAGTCATTTGAAAGAGAATATCTAAGGTCTCGGTATTTTATTGTTTTATCTTTCACAAGGTATGTCTTTCTCCCACCAGTGTCTTCCACTTTATTTGTTTATCTCTCATGGCGTTTTTGGCTTGTTGATCCTAATGACTTAATCCAGCCTGCAAAAAATAGGATGTCCCTTCTGTTGTTCCATAAGAGTTTTTGCCAATGACTGTTACCAACGTTTCAGCCAAGTGTGCTGAGAGTGTGCATCCTAGCACTCAAAACATTAAGCAACCTTACTACACGATGAAAATGTAATTATTTTCTCTATAAAGGTACCTAGTTTAGCAAATCTTGCACTAATAAAAGAAGGGAGAATGTCAGATGTCAGAAAGATAAGACCAAAACTAGTTCTTAGCTGAAGAGGAAGAGACCTGTCTCGTATGTGTTTTGGTTAGAGTATTTATCTTGAAAGTCGTGGGGCAATTTCCCTTAGACTGTTGCATCCTGTGAAGAACCTATCGCGTGGGAAGCTGGCGAGCCTACATTAATCAGAAGACACTATCAACTGTTTGATAAAAGTTTCCACTGACAGCTATGCAAAACGCAGCGATTACAAATACCCAAGCCAGCTGACACCAACAATTTTCTTTAAAGAAACCAGGCTGAAAAAATATGGGCAATGCAATTTATTTGCTGCATAATTTTCCAGTGTCCATTAAACTGTCCCTCAGCTGTTTGAAATTATAGTGGATGAAGTTTGCCTGACCATGGTCTCTAGCATGGTTTTACTACAGGGTTGAGATTATTAATATTCTAGGTAAGCAGCAGCTTGAAATGAAAATCACTTTTAAAAAGTCAGCTGGGAATTATTTCTGGTTTCCTACCATTGCTTTTTTGTTCCTCAAAAAACCCCATAAATTCAAGAGTAAAGTAGTGTCACAGTGTTAAGGAGTGAGTGTCTCTAAAGCAGTATTAATTAGTGCCTTGGAAGCATATTGCATGACAGGGTGATCTTGCAGGTACTGTCTTTTGAGGAAGTTATGGCAATTTCATTAGAAAAAGGGTTGTTTAAAATGACATGCTACTTACCAAACCTTCCCAAATATCTTGGGAAGGAATTGTGTTTGTCCCCTGACCTCGACTGTGTTAGGTTCCCATTTCTTTTTATAATCGCTTCTGTGTTTCATAAACAGCAAACACCATGGGTGAAAAAATTCTTGCGTTTCTTTTACTTCAGCCAGTGCCATGAAGTTTAACTGATGTTTATTAAGTATTTAGTGATGTTAAAAAAGGAATATGACATTTGAAAGCTTGTCTGCTTCTTCTGATTAAACCATCTAGTCTAATTAAATATATTATTCCTCATTAGACAACTTGCTCTCCTTATGGAACACTTACCAGAAATATTTAGAAGCAGCACTGCAGAGTTTCAGTGTGATGTTAGAATGATCTTCTAACAAGATTTTAAAGATTTGGCTGTCAGCACAAAAGCGAGGGGTTCAGACCGATGTTATGGACATGTAATTCTGTCTTGCGTTGCTTTATGAGCCCAGCAATTTGAATAAATTTATAGTGTAAGCTCACGAATCCATTTTGCCTTCAGTGAATTTCAGGCTTGCTCTGTTAATGGATGCTTTTTCTGTCTGACCCTCCCTTTACTGTGCTAAAAGCGATTAGCAATAAATGAATGTATGTGATGTTTTTTAAAACATCCCAAGCACATTATGATATTAAGTATTTAGTCTCTTATCATGTCCATAGAACCACAGAAAAGGTACAGGTTAAAGCTTTAATTACAGTGCTTCCTGGGACACATGCTTCATTTGGTGAGTGATTTTTCCAAGCCAGAGTGTCTAACCAATTAAAGATCACAAAGTATGACCAAGTTCTGCAGGCGAGAAGTGACAGATTAGACTAAGGTCATGGGCCAGGTAAGCCCACACTGAACTGAATTGCTGGGTCCTGAGAAGCAGCACAAAATTTGCACAGTTCTGCAACGTTTGGTTCTCCCCTTTCTCCTTATTGGAGTATTTTAACTGTCCAATCACGGCCTATCAATCCAGCAGATATTTATCATACTAAAGACGAGCATTTCCAGCTCTTTGAAAACAAACCTGTCTTTACACATCTGTTCTCAGCAACCTCATAGTTTCTGAAATTCTTCTGTCCATGCATTACTCCTAGAGCACTTGTGGAATTAACTCAGTAGAAATTAATAAAAGCATAAATTATAGCAGTGCAAACTGTTAATTTCTGTTTGGAAATTTGTCAGGTCTGCTGGAAAACATTATCAAGGACCATAGACAGAGGAAGGCCTTCAGTTCTGTAGAGCTAAGTCCTGCTTTAGTTAAACTGAATTAAGTCAGGAAGTTTTGACCCGATAGACCGGAATTTCAGCATCTCAGGCAAAGACCTGTGTATTGATCTATGCATTTTACATCCTCCCTAGTCACTGGTAAGCTTCTTGCACAACACTTTTTCTCCCCTTGATCAAAATCATATTTTTTGAGTTCCTAACTTCTGTTCCTAACTCCCCTTGAGTTCCTACCAGAAAGGCCCAAAGCTGCTCTGCGATGCCGTTTTAGAAAGACTTGGCCAACACTGCAAATGGTGAAAGCTTTGATACACTGAATGAATAATTTGATTAAACTGGCTCACATCTTGACCTTCTGCTAGCAGCTGAGGAAGACATTTACACGCGGGCTGGCTCCAGGTGCCCCAGCAAAGCTCACTGCAGGGCTACAGGAAGCCTGCCTTTCCTGCCTGAAGCTTCTCACAGCTACGCACACCCTCCGGTGACAGGCGCTCTTCCTTCCGTTCTCTTTTCTTCTTATTCAACAGCCATCAGAGAAACTAAGAAATAACAATAGTTTTTAAAACCCTGCATTTTAAGGCAAAAAAATTGCTATCTTTTAAAAGGCAAATAAGAATTGGAAAATAGAGTCTTAGAATTTACTCATTGTTTTAAATATTTCTTCTTGATTTTCCTGTCTGCTACACCCTAACTCAAATCACTGAAATTAATGGAACTATTCTATCTGATTTCAGACCAAGGACCTTTTCTTAAGCAAAACACTCTGGATTTGTCAAAGGGTGTTAGAGTCGCATAGGTATTAGCAGGCCTTGAGCCCCTGGTCCCTAACTCAAGTAACCATATTGAAATTTCATAAATTAAAAACTAATCAGTGATGGCATCAGTGAGAGCTGTGCTTCAGCAAGGAAATCACATTTTGGATTCCATATTTTGAAGAGAACAGAGACACCAATAAAGTTTACCATATTATGAATGACAGACTGCTTGGACAGGACACAGGAAAGAAATACAGGCTAACAGAAAGAACTATCCCATAATTGTTAACAGTGAATTATTTTTTAAAGTCTGTTAATAAAGTACTTATGGACCTATCATTATTTTCAGGCCCCACTTCTCTGTTTCCTACGTAATCAAAAATTTTCCCCGAACTTCCAGAAAAAGTGGTCAAAACTTGCTTCTTTTAAATCCACAGGAAGTGAGGTTTCTCCAGCGTCCACAGCCCCACTGGACCTCTCAGCCCACATTTCTCTGAGTTCTGTCCGAACATAAGCTACCAAAACACATTTGGCTTTGATCCTCAGGGTAAGTCATCATGGAGCTATTAAAGTCAGTAGCTTAAAACCTTAGTTTAAATCAAACAAGATGAGTATTTGAGCTGTTGAATCTAGAATTTGCCAAATCTTCCTTCTTCAGTTGTGTGGAGAATTTAATTTCTCCAATTTCTGATGAAAGCTTGCAACCTCAGACAAAGTTCAGCCAATTCTACAAATAATTTAACACGGGAACAAAAAATGTATCCCATTTCACTGCTCATGTCTTTTTCTTTCTGGAAATGACTATATTAGGATGAAGACACTTGTTTTTAAAACAGTGTCATATTATCTCCCTAGTGACAGGTTAACAAATAGGAATCCCAACACTAGCACAGAGCCATGATAGCCTATTGAATTCTGATGCCCAAAATTAGACCTTTTAGCGTGCACAGTTTCGAAACAAGAAAAGATATCATGGCAAGAGAAGCATGTGAATGAAGTAGAAATACTAGGAAACTGGTGTTGAAGCTAGACTGACAAATACTTAGCCTAAAAATTTGCAGCTGATATTTTGATAACCAACTTAAAGGCCTGAAAACAAATTTATCTGTGCACAACAGAGCAGACGGGATGCTAGAGGAAGAAGAAAAACATTGGTCAGCTGTCAGGAACAGCTGTTTGCTTGAGAAGCTGAAAGATAGTCACATGAAAACAGAGAAGGGAGAGTGAAAACACACAAGTCCTTTGAGATGGTCCATTGCTGCCAGTAGCTGTCCTGATAAAGTCCCACAACACCCAGCGGTATGCTTTGGGTTGATAACAGTCTGTATAGGTGGCCAATTCACACACCTTTGTATGTGCAATCTTCCTCCCATCTTCAGTTATAACTCTAATTTGCAGCCTTGGGGAAGTAGCATCAAAGATACAAGCAACAAGTTAGAGATTAACTTTTATGATTTGCATTTTACGATTTTATTATTTCATGCGTTTCTTGGCTTGAGTTTCTTTTCTGATTCACTGTTTCTCAAAGCATTACTAATTTTGAAAGTGCCGTAGTCCACATCTAAGACTCACACGCTTCTAGCATGTTTTGCACAAAGTTCTTGCTCTTGCAGCAGGTTAACTGTGTTCAGCACTACAAACTCAGCTTCACCCATCAAACCCAAATCTTTACTGTGACCCATGGTATGCCTCCTGAGCTGGTACGTCTGTCAGTTTTCAACAGTATTAGAAAATCAATAATCTAGTAGAAAGCCACAGTATAGTTTGCTTCTAAAAATCCTTTAGAAGACAAGCTTTCAGCTTCTCACATGTGCAAGCTGAGGCTTTCTGTCTTTCCTGCGAGTTAATTCTGCTCTGGAGGAGAGACAGCTCTAGTTCTACCAAACTTTTTATTCATATCAATGCTGTACATGCTTTTAAGGATAGCATGTGGGAATATCTCCCTATCCGTATGTAAAAGTAGTTGCTTTGCTGAATCCATCATACAATGGATTAATATTTGTGCAGCAATTTTGAAAGTCAAGACAAGCAGTCTGAAGAGCTCAAGAGAAAGCTGGTTGGTATTTTTATGGCAATAATTAAATAGCTCAGTTGCCAAGTACGCTGCTGCTGCACAAAACTGCAAGATGAAAATATGTGGCCCAGTTTACTTACAAGTAGAAAGAATCATGTCTAGTTGTCCGCTTAGATTCAAATGAAAATGCAAACCTCTCTTCATCAGTTGTGCCAGTAAAACAGCTCTAGTTGAGCTCTTCGCTCTGATATGAAACATGGTAAACCACAAACACTGCTTGACCCCACCTACTTACCTTTTTTTTTTAAAAAAAAAAAAAAGCAGCTCCAAACAGACTAGATACTAATCTCACATCTGTTTAAAAAAAAAAAAAAGTGTCTGCTTTCTAGTACCAAACACATATTTTACAGAAAAAATTAAACTGTAATCAGTAGGGCTAAGTATTTCTTTAAAAAAAAAGAAAAAGAAAAAATACAGATGAATTTTTGACACCAACATTTGAAAAATGTTCAGTTATTTTGAAAAAATTCAGTTATAATAAAAAGGGGAAGAAGGACTGAAGTTGCTTAAGGATAAGCGAGCTCACGCAGAAGAGATAATGGTGCAGTATTTCAGCCTGCCTTTGAAGACGTCAGCAGAGTCACCAAGACAGCTGCCTCCAGAGCTGTTCTGATCCTTTCCAAAATTAACCATCTAAGGCTTCATTCAACTAAAAAAATGCTTTCATCTAAAAACTAGGTGCCTCACAGTTCCTGACATCCTAAGTAAGTATCAAACCCAATGGCAGGTATGCAGAAATTATCCTCAGGTACTGGGAAGAGGCAGGTGAAGAGGTCAGATTCAAAGCACCCACCTCCATGCGGAAACTGCTGCCAAAAGTCAGCAGTTAGCGTGTTTTATCATATAAACATTAACAATAAATATATACAGACTTAAGGTTCATTGGAAACTATTAATTTCCTGGTTTTCCTATGCTTCATTTTTGTTTTAAGGGAAACATTACTTATTACTGTAGAATTTCTCATGACGTAGTGTTGAAAGTGTTGGCAATGCCATACTTTGCAAGGTCTCCACCGAGAAACTGGGGTGCAAAGGAGCAGTTAGGGAAGGAAAGATGAGCTTGGCTTACCTTAGATCTTCCATGTTCCTTTTTCTACTACAGGTAGAAAACCCTAGATTCTCCCCTTTAACAATACATGCAGTTGGTAGTGATTGGGTAGTTTGGACTCGACACTTTAACAGGTTTGTTTGCATAGTTGCAATAATCTTCTGAGATTTTGTCATTAAGAAAAAGGAAATAGCAATTTAAATCTTTTCTGACAGCTTGTAACTTTTCAATGGAATAGCAAGAGAAAAGGAAAACATTTCTTCCAAGAAACAAGAAGCTTCCTCCTTTTGAACATAAAGGTTTAGACAAAGCATCTCCAAAATTGATAACAGAAATACTCAAATGCAGCAATGACAGAATGTATTAAGCTAACTACAGTTACCTTTAATAATCTGATTTGAAATAGACTTCACCATACTCCTCTCTGCCTACTTGCAAAAAAAATTAAAAAAGGTTTTGTGCAATCTGTTTTCTATTACACATGGCACAAGGGCACAAGTAACAAAAGAAAAAGAAAATATGTAATAGAGTTACTCAGGAGGTGGCTACAGCAAAACTGAAGTGCAAATACTCCTCACATCCACTGGTACAAAGTCAGGTTAATTGAAACAGGCTTCAGCAAGGCCGTGGAGACATCAGCCTCTAGCAGAGGGGAACGGGCATGTAACTTCTACAGAGAGTTCAGGCATTTCTGCACGGAACATTTTATCATGGCCGAATTCATTTAAATATATATTCACGCTACTATATATATATATTTAGTATAGAGTGCGTATACACACAGAGATATATATACACATACATGGACTATGATAACACCAGATTCACATGAACAATGAGTTTGGCTTATGATGTACTGACAGTAAATTACTGGCAACACGTTAGTTGGTTCCAAACAATAGTTAACATTCGGTTTATTTACATACATGTGTAGTATGACATTTTCTGTTAAGAACAGAAAGGTTAGATCACTGTACATACAGATGACAGACAGAAAGAGAAGCCCTCCTTAAACACACCTGAGAGTGTACTTCCTTTCATTTACAACCCCATGTATCGAGTTGTGTATATAAGTGAAGGTAGGACAAACTTGTGCTTCAATATTTCAAGAGAAAAACACACTTTATATAAATAAATGCATGGAATTTATATATTTACAATACATACAGCATATAAATTATTGTATAATTAATCCAAAACAAGGTACTATGGTACACTGACAGCCAGTTGTGCTGAATCTTGGACTTATTTTTCATGAGTAACATCAAGACTAACTGAGAGAGGTCTCTGGTTGACCAAACAGCCTAGAATGGCTTGGGGCGTATCACGGCCCAGTTCTGAAGCAAAGCTTTTTGAGTGTTACACTAAACTGAAGACTGTGCTGTTAACAACCTACCATGTGCAAATTAAAGAGGCATGTTTTGTGTTCTTGATGTGTCATAAAACACCCATCAACTGAGAAAAATAATGTTTCTGGAGAATCTCTGGAAACATTTCAATGTCAGTAAATAGCCATTTATAGATACCTTCAATTTTTAAGCATGCAAATCACTACTAATACTAATGCCTGTGTAAAGAGAAACTCAAACATGGACTGTATGTACACGAACCCAATCCAGTAAACGCAAATTAGGCTCCTGGGCTTTGGCCACATTCTCTTTCTTCCTCCATAAAGGGCTCAACTTGCCAGCTATGCAATGCTGACTTTTCAGAGAAAATATAGACACTGCTGGTATCGCTGAAGATACTGTGCTCATTTCCCAACATCATGTAAAACTCTTTGTGCTGGAGTGGATCAGATGTTACAGGTTCCCCACGCTGTTTAGCAGCATCCATCAGCTTACAGAATCAAGCCTTTAAAAAGAAGTGGGGAAGCCACATCTCGGGAAAGTGGCTTCTTTCCTGTACTTGTGCTGCTGTTGTCTTTTTTCAGAAAGCATCTTCACCCTCTGCAATGTCAATGATTGTGTGAAGCAAGTCTTCAAAAGTTGGGCGTCCCTCTGGCTTCTAAAAACAAAAGCATGCACAGCTGTGATCAGAAAGCAACAAAGTCGTGTTGATTTTGATAAACTATTGGTCTTGCCATCATTCTGTGGCAGTGAATTTACCGTTTCATTAGATGTGACATGCAAAAATATTTCCTTGTGCGGATTTTGGATGTGTCGCTTAGTCTCGGTAAGCATCACCTTTTTTTTTTACGCTTTGAAAAAGCATAAATAGGTATTGCTGGACTACACTCTTCATATAATTAACTATTTTGCATAGTACTACACTTTCTCCTTTTTCTTCCCCATCCCCACCTCCCCCAGTGAATTGCTCCAATCTTTCTTTACGCAAGTTGTTCATGTTCCTAAGAATTTTGAGTGTCATTCTCTGAAGACTCTTTGACTTCAACGTTATTTTTTGGACTCCGAAATGAGACTGTGTCATAGACTTATGCAACAGCATCCTTCATCTACTCTATTTTCCATACAGTTCCTTATGTGTCATAACATCCTGTTTGTTTTGTTTAATTATGGCAATACACTGAGGTAGTCTCTTCTCTGACCTTGCTGACACAGTTAATTTAGCATCTTCTGAATGTCTGGGTAACTTGCACTTTTCCTCCATTTATCAGCCTCTTTAGATTTGTATCACCTGCTAAATTTTGAATCCTCAGTATTCACTTCCCTCTACAAATCAATAATAAATTTATTAAATGAGGACTGAGGTACCTACAGTTAATCATATTTTATGACAAAGATTGACAGTATCTTGCCATTGCTTGTGTCCTGTTTGTGATTCGCAAAGACTCTTTCTCTCCCACGTGATGACTGCTTAGATTTTATTGTTAATAACCCATGATGAAATCAATAAATTTTTAATTAATTAATTTGTTCATATAAATCTTATAAATACATATTAAGATTCAAAGATCATTAACAAATAACTTATCATTATCTTCCAGGTAATTTATTATTCCATTTTAATGACCATTTCAAGCAGGTTACCAAGTACATACAAAATTTAATGATCTTTACTTTCCTGGCTCCTGTGAATAGCTTTTTTGAACTACAGACATATTTGTCATTCCGCAGCCCTCCAGGGCACTGTTGGTTTTAATGTATTTTTTGCTGCATAAACCAACTGGTTTGTCAGTTTTAGATCTCCACCCGTTGGTTTGATGACTAATTGCTCTCTGTTCCAGCACCTTCTCCTCCAAGACAAGCATCAGACAGCATGTCAGCTTTATTACTGGAAAAGAGCAGTTTTTCCCCAGCACCCCCTGTGGCAAAGACTAACTAGAAATAAATCACGCAGCTCTTTCCATTCTTGGCTTCCTTGATTGCTCTCTCAAAATTAGAGGAATCTCATTAAATGCACCTACCCTTAGAGACTTTCCGCTTTAATACTACAAAAACTGTTTTATACTGATTTAGTTGATAAAGTATTAAATTTGGGTTTGCTGCCCCTTTGACCTCTGTGAAAACTGTACAGTCTGTATCTTTCTGGGTTAGGAGGATTAATAGTACAGTGTATTTTTATCTTTCTTTATAAACCTAGGGATTTGTATTTAGATTCAACTGCAAGTTAATCTATATTTCCTATATAATTTATAATCAGATAACAAACTGTTCCTTTAAAAATATTTTTGGTCATTCTGGCATGTTTCTGTAATGATTAATAAACTGAGGCAATATAAAATCAGATTCTCCACCTCTGGGCCATTCTGACTGAATTTTTTTTGCTAGGAGTATTTGTACGCAGATATAATCATGACCAGCACAGATTTAGCAATTATTTCATTTTGTCACTAAATGCCTTTGCATACTTAATCTGACAGTCCATTTATTTCAGAGAAATTTCCTCGGTGGATTTTCTTATCACAGCTCTAGTTCAGTTGCAAACCAGGGGGAGATCTTTGTCTTAGCGATAAACACATGAATAGCTGAGAGAGCTAGATACAGTAAGAATGCTGCAATAGGGATTAACTGCTGTTGCTAGATTGACCTTTTTTTCAATTCAAAGACAAAAAAAAATATAAAAAGTATATACCTCCTGCCAGCACATCATCATCATTTCATACACCTGCTTACAGGCTAGTTTAGGCCGGTACAAACGATGTCCTTGGCTAACCATCGTTACCACTTCATAGTTGGAGCTTTTTTCAAAGGGCATTTTTCCTTCTGTAAATACTTCCCACATTAAAACACCTAAAAAAAAAAAGAAAATAAACATTAAGAAAATAAGCAAATAACTTCTTAAAAATACATGTTTATTCTGAGCCCTGGGCTCAGGATTTCTCATAGATAAATAGTTTGAGATCCATATTCTAGAACGTGTTCACATGGGTCATCGCTGAAAACATCTTATTTATTAAAACCCATGCTACTAGAATAACAGTTCTAAAGGTCTCTGTGGAACTTTACACAAGCATAAAACCGTGCAAATGGTTTCTCTGAGCTTCTTCTCAGATGTCTGAATCCTTCCCAATAACTGGAGCTTAACTAGTATTGATAAAATGTAAAAATAGTGCTTTCTTTCAATGATGAACGTCTTACCAAATGACCAGACATCTGACTTGCTGCTGAATCGGCTATAATTAAAAACTTCTGGGGGGCACCATTTCACAGGAAATTTAGCCCCTGAGGAGCTTGTGTATTGATCATCAAGGACATACCTAAAAAAAAAACCAAAAACAAAAAAACATTATATCCTTCAGTCAGCCTCCAAGCCTGCAAATTATAATTTAGATCTGGATTTGAATATTAGAAGCTCGTATTGCCACCTAATGGCCACGACTGTTAGCATCACATGATAAAAATAGCTTCTCTGGGGCAGCATGGAGGTTTCAGTCAAGACCCAGTTCATTTTTATGACCTCAGAGTCTTCTCTTGTGATTATTAGCTATACAACACAGGTCTAGGCCACCTGCAAGTTAAAGGTCTGCATTATGAGAGAAAATGATGCAAAAGCATACATTTCTTGCTGTGTTTCTCACTGGCCAGTCTGAATTCAGATGTCAGGGGACACGCAAGCTCAGTAGTACAGAAAGGTGGCAAGAGCCAAGAGCAGCATGGTCAAACCACAGTGCTTGAACACCTTCCTTGTAGGCACTGCTCCCCACCCCGCCTCACCCACCCATCAGCCACCTGATGTAGCACCCACGGGTGCTAACAAGGGCAGGACATTAACCCCTCTCCGGGTCTCAGCACCTCCCAGCACTTCAGCTAGAGATATGCAACTCTGAACCATCTACCCCAAGAG
Source organism: Ciconia boyciana (assembly GCF_034638445.1). Taxonomy (NCBI): domain Eukaryota; kingdom Metazoa; phylum Chordata; class Aves; order Ciconiiformes; family Ciconiidae; genus Ciconia; species Ciconia boyciana. Next base: position 29,833,689 of record NC_132938.1, read on the forward strand.
GATCCCAAACTCACTGAACAGCCTCTTTCTATCATTTATTTACCAAAATACAGATTAACAACTTATCTCTGCAGCATGAGCTCTGCTGTCCGAGACACCAGCTCTAATATGCCTCCTGCATCACTACAAGATTAAAATTTGTAAGATTTTCACAGATGTTACAGAAAGTTGCTAACAGAAGACCAGTCAGACTACGGAGTCAGTTCGAAGCCAGACCCCTCATGGTAAGCACCAGACAGACTTCTCTAGAGAATAAACTGCCTAGTTTTGATTTTCCAGAATTAAAATGAGTAAGGAAATCGACACGTGACCACAGAACAAACAAACTTTAAAGGCACTGAAAAAAAATGACCCAAAGGAGAGGTCAAAAAAAAGATCATTTTTGCCTGTAATTTTGCTGGGTGTGTGTTGCCTTATGGCTAAGTACAAGGATTATCCCCACAAATGTGTTTGCACACTCAGCCATACCTTGTCATTCCAAAATCTGACACTTTGACCACTCCTGAGTCACTGACCAAGCAGTTCCTGGCAGCCTGCAAAGAGAATGGTTAGATTTGGATGAAAAACTTGCAGTCTCTTGCAGACAAATTACAACGGTCTAATGAGGACTTTGTCCTCACTGCTTAGCAAGTTCACCAATTTACCAAGTTCAGTGGTGTATTCTCATTATAAAAGGTACATCTGCATTTGCTCTTGATAGTACTGTTTTGACAACTAAACCATTTTGTAAAAAACCACCAGAAGAAATTATCATCTCAAGGGATTCATGAATGGTGAAAATGGCACCAATACAGAACAGAGATACACTATTATATCAGCACAAATAGCTATTAACTCTTTATAAAAATTTCAGAAAGATTTTATTCCACTTTCTTGGGAGAGAGAAGCCTCTCATCATTTTCTGTACAGGGCAATTTTAGAGACTTGATTAGACCCTAAAGAGCCAACTTCAACTACTTATAATTTTCTGCAAGAACAGAAGCAGTTATTTACAAATAGACTGTTTCAAAAAGGAATAGGTAAGTTCAAAAATAAAAATTTCAAAGAGGAGTGTATTGCCTAACGGGATGTTACCAGGTCTCTGTGGATAAAGCTGTTTCTCTCCAGGTACTCCATTCCCTCACATACATCTTGGCACATAGTGAGCAGGACGTCTTTACTCAAAACTCCCCGTTTTTGTCTCAGGTAATTGAGAAGGCAGCCATGCTCCATGAACTCTGTCACGATGTAAATAGGCCTCTGTTGTGTGCACACACCATACAGCTGAACTAATTTAGGATGTGTTAGCTTCCTGAAAAGATTGAGATCATGTCGTTATTACTTCCTCCGCCCAGTGCTAGCTCTCCACCCCACAAAACTGCAAAAATACCACCTGCCTGAAGTGTTTTATTTATAATCAGTAAATGGCATCAGAGGCCTGGAACTGGCAATAAAAGTGCCAAGCACACAACTCACATCATTACTTTAGCTTCTTCAATGAAATCCTCTTCATACATCGCACCTTCCCGAATTGCCTTGATGGCCACTTTATACTGCGCTCTCCATTTCCCAAGACGCACTACGCCGAAGAGACCGCTCCCCAGTTCTCTCATGAACGTCAGTTCCGAGGGATTAATTTCCCATTTCTCTATAAAACAAAACAAACAAGAGCCCATGACTGCTGTACTAGGGAACACACCGAACTGGTAGGTGATAGGGAGGAGGAAAGGGAAACTCTGGATTACTAGCAAATCAGGGAATTAGGGAGAAAACGTCTTAGAATTAACTTGAAAATGGAGCATTTCTATATCTCACAAAACAAACATTTAGCTAGACATAACCTTTAAGCAGTTCCTGACCAACACAGAAGGCAAAACTTAAACTTTCCTGAAGCCAGTAATTACACGCTGGTATTATCAGACTTGATTTCAACAAGCTGCCATTGTATAAAGTTGTGCCAGTGCGTAGCAGCTGCTCACGTCACCTGATGTGCCATGCTTAAAACAGGTTATTCAAAAAAAAAAAACCAAAAAAAAGTAACCCCTCCACAAAGATCAAAGGAGCCAAGGTTGAGTCAGCAGTCTGGAGGCTTATGAAGGAGCCAAAGGCACAGCTCTTTAATTGGGCAGAGCTCAAAGTGTCCACAAAAGCGTGGAGGAGGATGCTGAATTCCCCTGGAGCACCAGCGACACATTCTGCCTCTCCTCTCTGCTGCCCTTGGCACCACACACCTACCACCAGCCGTCATGCCGTTGCATGCCGATCCTCTGAGCAAGGGTCTCCAAGGTCCAACTTGGACCCGCATAAGTTAGTATAGCCAAACACAAGTACAAAACTAGGTCTTTGCAAAATTTTTAGAAAATATTGTGGCACCTTACATGTATAAAATCACTAGAAAAGCTACATGCAGATTAATACAACATGCAATTACCATAGCTGAATCCTGCCGTTGTTGGTGCTGTCGTCTTCTTTGGGGTCACTGGGTAACGCAGCCTGGTAACAAGACCTGAGGTTCAAAGATAATTCAAGAAACACAGCTTGCTTCTGAAATAGTGCCAGGCAGCAAATCAGCCACTTGTTCACTGCAAACTGCAACACTGATAAGCTTATAATTATATACAGCTTTGACCATATTTTCTACTATTGCGTTGTTTTGACTGCTCAAAGTGGCTATGAGAGGTGCACAAGAGCAGTCACTGCATCTAACTTGCTGCTGCTTCTTTACTGGTGAGAGATGGTTATAGACATATGCATACATATTTGTGCTTTACAGTTATGCTGGCACCAACAAAGGCTGAGGACCCCTTTCAGATCAGAAAGATTATCTAAAATGTATACCCTCAATGTTACTTTTGATCATTTCTGTTTCACGCATAAATCCCAGCAGTTTCACACCGGGATTTTACATATACAAAATAAATGCTGCATGCTAGCTGAATATTCTCCTAAAATCTTGTCAGAACTCAATACACCATAAGGTAAAAGCAATGAAGCAATTAAAAAACAAGTAGTAAAATCACTTATAATAAATTAAAAGCAGGGTTATGTTTTGGAGCATATATTCTGGAAAATGCCTTTCTGGAAAATCATCAGGAAATGCCGGGTCACCTGAATTAGATATAAACATCTGGAAAATACTGGTCATGAGGGAAGTTTCTGCAGAGACTGGATTTGAAAAAAATATACTGTATTAGTATCTGTGCCTTGAACCTGTTTCCTAAACTCTCCCCATCCCATCATACAGTGGGTGGACACCAGCAACAGCCATCAACTATAGATCTGAAGTGTCTAACCTTTACAAAGACTGATCTTTAGGGATTTCCTAAACAACACGTTACTGTTCTCCTCATCTGTTTGCTATATAGGAAGATTAGATCATTTTAAGCAGCGGTGACCTGCAGGTAAAAAGCTAGTGCCTGGAGAGTACTCTGGGGAAATACCATCCCTATCCATCTGCTGTGGGTTACAGCAGCTGAGGGAGACGCAATGTGGAGTTAAATTAATGATTTTTCCTGACTCGATACAGCTGTTCTTCTGTTACTCTGGGGACAGGAACATATTTATATATTTTTTTAATATATATTTACAGAAAACCTTTCAAATGATTGCCTATATTGAAAAAAAAGTGAAAATGCAGCGTCTCATGACTTCCCTGAAAAAGAAGGATCTATAAAAACCTAAAAACTTTAATTAAAACCCTAAAATGCCTCACACTCCTTTTCAAATCAACCCTAAGTGACAGAAAAAATCCAATTCATCTACCTGCTGCATTATGTTTATGATACTCAATTATTTCTGGAATGGAGTTAAAGAGATGTTTTTCTGCGAGGTAGTATTGCTTCGGTGATGTCACTGTTTCTTTTATATGGTAGTGTCTTATTCCTGATGAACCTTCTCTGGAAAAGTAATAACAATAGTAACGACAGTTAGTAATAATACAGTGTCATTTGTGGTGAATCTTTTAAGAGGAGCACATTGACTAGGAAAAGGAAACCAAAAGGGCCAGCGCTGGTGCCCGATGTCACATGCTTCAGGAACAGCTTGAATATCAAAGATCCCAAGCACTGGTGACTCACCTGCATCCCAGCGCTCAGACCAAGTTGAAGGTTAACCCATAAAACATTAATTTTCAGCCTGGCGAGCTCCCCAGTCCAGCTCACCATATGCTGACACAAACACTCAGGCTGGCAGGAGGGAAGAGACCAAATGGGGTAGGAAAGCGAGGCCTCCTTCTTTGAGCAGCAGTTCAGGTCTACTCTGGATTAAAGCAAACGTGACCTAACCATGGAGTCGAAAATGCTCCTTTTAGTCACCCGTCTTTCCTATCACAGCATCCCTCACTTCTTTGTTGAGCTCTCTCCTGGGCTTTCCTCCAGCCCATGGATTTGGAGATGGATGCAAATGGATTTGGATGAAACAAGGTGTGCAGAGCAGCCACAGAAACTTACCCTCCAAATTTTGTATAAAGGGAAACTGTATACAGGCCAGGCTGACTTGAGTCTCTCACCACAAAACCACCTTCTTTATCCTGAAATGCAAGCACATTGACAGTTTTGTACAAGCAGTTTTAAGCTGCGTGTCTCTTCTACTTGTTCTGTGATTTGTGCATGCCAAAATAAGCATTTGCTTTAATAAAAAAAGCTAATTTACGTGAATTTCATGGTTAATACCGCAAGACTGCTGTACTCACCTCGTTTCTGAGGAGCTGCTCTGCCTTGCTTCTGTTCAGGTTTCTGCTGTACCACCTGCAACACAACATCAGTAACCAAAACTTCTCCAAAGCACGTGATTTCCATAAGATGCTTAAAGCAAAGTATTACAAAGCTACAGATTCAATAATTTTACAGTAACAAAGGTCAACAACTGACCTTTAGTTAATGTACAAAAATCAGCCTCTATTACATTGTGCAGTTATCCCATAAAAATGCCCTGAAACAAATCCAGTGAGATCCCACAGAAGCCAATAAAGTTCAAGTAAGGGAACTAATTTTTCAGGAAAAACACTTCTCAAACACGCACAGGCTGATGGCAGCAGTTGCTCTGATCGGCAGCCCAAAGGCTGTCTGACCGCCCCAGAAAAGCAGCTGCCTGCACACTGGTCAAGCCACCTGCGGAGCTGGCTGCTAGACCGCCGTTTCATTCAATAACTTCACGGCTTTGATTTTCCAGGGAGGACCCACCTACCAAAGAAGAGTTCGAAGTGAATTAAATGTCACGGTTGCACATCCCTGAGCTCGGTGCTGCATGGGCAGGTTAAAGCAGCCACAGAAGCACTGACATTTCAGCCAGCTGCAGCAAGTAATATAAAAAGGAAAAACACGCAGCTTGCAAATGGCACAGTGCAATCATTTTGAGCTATGCTGTCATGGCAGTAACTGAGCAGGGAAGTGGCACAGCAGCCTCTAATCAAGTTCTGCTGTTCCGGAGATAGTGGTTTCTTGCAGTTGGTAGATGACCTGGATTAATCCTCCCTGGACTGCGTGGTGACTCAGAATTATGGCCCCTAGGTGGTAAGGCACAAAGTGGCTGGACCAGATAAGGCAGCCCAGTTCCTTCCTTTCCTTTCTGCCAGCCCCACAGCCCAGCCCAGAGCAGGGCAGGGCTCTTAAGAAGAGCCTCTAAGATGAGAAAGCACAAAGAACAAGTAATTCCCTCTAGTGAAGCTGAGGGCAAAATCCCAGAAGAAATTCTACCTTCTGGCAAAACACAGCAGTAGGAGCCATATGTGGCTGAGAGTAGAGTTTTGGAGCTACTAATGTGGTTTCGTAAACTGTTTTTAATTAGTATTTCCTTACAGCTCCATTTTATCTAAAAGTCATGAAATACATCTTAAGTTCTCAAGCACAACAGTTTATGCTGTACTGAAGTTTGAATATCAAGAACAACATGCTTGGAGTCTACAGTGTTAAAATTTAATTCACTCCGTAAAATTACGGAGTTCTTAAATAAGTACTCCGTAATGAAACATCAACTGGAAAAAGCTTTTTTTTTTTTTTTTAAAGCTACACTTTTATAGCTGGTAAGTTATATGCATACACTGAGACTTAAAATGCACCGAGTGATATATTTTCTTGAAAATTAGAGCTGCCTTCCAAAATCTCAGATCTGTTCTGTTTACTTTGAATGATTTCCACTGTTTCTACTCTACTACCTTACTGCCACACACTTTGGATAGACATGTCACTTTAATATTAAAAAAAAAATATTCAGCATACTTATAACGGGTAAATTTCCTTTAAGGTTTCCCTTTGTCTATCAGAGAATTGGGAGGGGTTTTTTTACTTTAATAGCAAGAGTCTAAAAATTGCATGCCTGATGGTCATCTCGCTAACTTGACTCTACATTATAAATCACAGCAAAATCAATGAGGAGAATTGGAACAAATATATGCCTATTTCAAATATTTAAGTTTCATCTCTGAGATAATTGCTATAGTATGTAAATAATTGCTTTCAAAACTTTAAAATTACATTGTCATTCTTAAAGAACAGGTTTCATTTTATGATCTTCCAGATTTTAATTCAAATATTCACTTACTCATATTGATCGAGGTTGTTGGACTTCTTTCCTGTTACATAGTTGCTTGGAATATATCCTTGTTTTCTAAAAAAATATATAATACATATAGTCTGAGTGAAAACATGTAAAATTGCATGCCTAGAAGACAGTTTTTCATTCTGCTAATTACCAGAGGTCCCTCGCTGTAATTTATTTTTTACTGACCCACCCGCTCTACTGCTGATTATACAGACACTAATTTTCCACATCAGCATTTCCACATTAACTTTCAGTGTGCCCAGAGAAGTGACACGGGCAGCAGCAATGTCCAAGAAAACCAGCAGAAGGGGTGAAGAAGAGTGACCCTCTGCTGCTCTGTCACTTCTGCGCTCGGAGGTCCCAGTCAGTCACTGGAAATACGTTTGGAGCCTGCCACAGCCTAACAACTTGCAATTACCCCTAACATATTGCAACAGGGACCTGATAAATATTGAAGTATGGAAATTTTCACCTTTAAAACCTCAGGGAAAAATTTTAATCCAAGGAATGTAAAGTTGTAGTCATTAAGGCATCTCACTGCAACTCTCTCTCAACTCATTCAAAGATTGCCCCTAATGATCCAGCTATTAAATAAGATGATGATTATTCAAGTCTGGAAGTCGGTGCCTGCTGAGCTGAGTGTTAACGATACTGCTCTCTAATGAGCTGTTCCCCAGGGAAGCGGGAGTACTGTACCAGTCTAGTGAGGTTTTGCAGGCTGGCTGATGCTTTAATTGGGAAACCATAAACTCTTAAATTGCTTTCTATGTGGGAATAAAGATACGGATGAGATTTCAGGGGTCTAATACAGTTATTTATTGACACATAGTCAATATAAACTACTACAACATGGAAATAGTCTTATGAATTTTATAACGAAAAATAAGGACCTCATGTTTACCCATATTTGTCTCTCGCCTTCCACCAGTGAATGTCATTCTTCTCAATCACCATATATTCTTCACCTTTTTCTAATCTTAAATCATGATGTTCTGTAGGCTCAAAGTCATACATTGCTACCACTATCTCCTCCTCTTTGTTGCCATTTTCTTCAACTGGAGGAACAGGTGGCGGAGGCCTTCGCTGAAAACAACCCAACATTATTATCAGGCCGCTCTGCTCCACGCCACCCCACCCTTACCATGGCAGCAGCGCAAACCAGCCGAGCATCCTGGAGGCGAAAGCTGGGCTAGCTCTGGGTTGCCCCAGGAGTGAGCTGCGGTGGCCCGGTGAGGCAGCTGGGGCACGTGGAGGATGATCAACGCGGGTGCTACCCATGGGGCTGGCTCGCGCTGCAGCTCTGCAGCTGCCGGTAAAGGGCAGTGCTAGCCAGCGTTTGCTTTCCAACCCCCTCTCCCACCAGCAGCACAGATACAGCTAATAGGCGCCACTAAATTTCAATGGGATTTTCTCCAGCCTGGGCTTGAAATAGAGCACGATGCCCATTGTCGCATATGGAAATAGACCTTTGCTGTAGGATATAGAAAGAATCACAGGAAATCTAAACACCATCTCAAAACCCAGCAATTATCTATTCAATATTTTAAAGACACTACCTACCACACTTTTTTCTGGCATTGGAGAGGGCAATCTCATTACACCTAGAAACAGAGCATAGGAAAGGATCTGTGTCTATCCATTTAGCTATAAATTTAAAAACTGAATTAAAGGTTTAAAAGGTTTTAGTATCTTAACTAGCTTTCAGGATAGTTTAATAAGTCAGAAAGAAAAGACAGCTCCAGTTAAGCATTAGGAAAACATTGATTAAATATTCTTGCAAAAATATCTTAAATTCAACGGCAAGCTACATTCACCACAGGATTTGGCAATATCTGTGCCACACAGGCATCCCTGAACCAGCCCTCAGATGCAGAAATATGAGAAATAAAAAAGAGACAGAGATTTAAAAAAAGGTAAACAAAAAGGAAGCAGTGTTCTTGTCACCACGATAATCTAAAGGTCTGTTCCTATCAACATCTGCTCTTCTAAAAAAATACTACTTCCCCGACACTTGCTTTGCTAAACAAGGGATAAATGTTGTATGTATTTTTTATTACTTCTCTCAGGTCCAAGAGTATTTTTTTTCTCCTGTGCTGCTTTTTCCCCCCCCGCTTAAAAGGTTGAGCTGTATGTCAGGTTTTACATCTTCTTGATGAATAAGGCTGACCAAGAGCCACTGTTTATTCTTCAAGTCTTATAATGCTACTAAATCCATAGGTCCTCACCATTCCCGTTTCAGGCCCTGATGTAGGAAACCATCTGGGCACTGGTGATTTCACTGGGAGGTAAGCAGTGAATTTTCCTTAAATCGAGGACTAAATAATTACTGTATCCTTATGTAGGACAATATTGCAGTGAGGGTCATGCTTGCACATCTGTGCATGCTACAGCATCTGCTGCTGAACAAGCAGAACCTGTGATTTGGATGCTGGAAGATGCACGTGCCTACGGAAGTCACGGTTCATCCAGGTTCGGCATACGGACGTTTACAAGCCCCTAAGAAAATTCAGTCATGTGTCTGTAAATACATTAAGCCTTCTTGTATCATTTTTACACTGGTGTAGTAACACTGAATGCAACACAGTTATTATTCTTTTACATGGCTATGTAGAAGTTAGTTATTAAAACTGAAGAGCTGGCAAGGATTTCTAGCTGAATCTTTTTTGCCATCAGGTTTTATCCTTAGTCTGAGGTAAACACTTGGTCAAATAAGTTTCAGATGGGAAAAACAAAGCAAGTGAAACAAATTCAGCAACCTCAATGATTCCTTTCAGCTTTTTCTAAACATTTTTTGACAGGACAGTTCACTGACTTTTACATTTTTTACAAAATGCTTGGAAATTAAACAAACATTTTGATTTACTTTAGGCACAGCATCACTGATTCACTCTGCTCTATAAATTTGTCTAATATCTAGGGCATTCAGGTATGATGACAGGATCATATAAAAAAAGCAGAAAAATATGCCAAAACAACTTCATATGAAAATGTCCTTATGTACATACATTCCTATGTACTTACTGTTTTCAAAAAGATTATACTTTTCACAGCCAGGTGCTAATTTTTCTGTCTGTCTGCAGCACTGATAAATTCCCTCTGTCCAGAATTTAGGATGATATTTTACCATTATATTGCTGTTGTTCTTTATTTCTACAAGAAGAAAAAGAGCATATATTGAAAGATATTTAAAAAAAAAAAATCTGCAAGAGGGACATTTTTAATAAATATTACAATATCTTTGAGAGGAGGCGTAATCTTCACTTCTTATTGGCCTTACTACAGCATTGCTTCTCTTAAGGACCTTCTCATAAGTTTACAAGGGGTGACACAATGATAGTAGAGGACATTTTTAGGATAATACATGACTTTGTTCCCAAAGAGAGTGCTATACTTCCTGCCTAAACTGGCCACCCCAGCAGGGGCAGGCGTTTGGTGCATCCATGCAAGGAGACCCAGGCACCCACCTGCACCCTGCAAAGCAGCCAGGCAGCTGTGAGGGCCCTGGGGGCTCTGCCTGTCCCTTTTCTTTTTATTACTGCTGCAAGTGACTCAATTTCCTCTACAAATAGTGTTCTGGATGGAAAGATAGCTGACATTTATCGCTATTCCATGGCACAATGCCTGTGTTTGGCTTAAAAGGCTCCTTACCCCCATCCTACGGGGCTTGCTGAGTTTCAGAGATTATTCCCTGCCCTGTAGTCCCCAGCCCAGGAATTATTTCTTATTACCTGACAGAGCACCTGCGATTAATGTGAACATTTCATGGTGGCAGCTAGCATTAAGACGTTCTTGAAAAAAACGTCTTTACTCACTATGATAGCATTTATCAGATCACATCTCAGTGGAGATGCTTCCTGTCATTTTACATCAGTGTAAGACCATCATCAGGCCCGCAATGTTGTCTAGCTACATTCAAACAAAACTTTTCAGTGATGCCACTAACTAGCTTGGATAAGCTTTTGGATGGTTTACACATTGTGCAAAAAGCATACAGTCAAATTCTGATTGCAGCTGGACTTCACAAATCAAGTCAAACACCCCGACTGATTTAATACTCCCAGGACCCATTATCACATGCTGTGTATGCAAATGACAAACTGGCCCAACAAAAATAAAAATCGGTGGATACATGCAACAGGAGCTCTACCATTTTATTTTTCTAGCTGCTTGTGGTTTGATGCCAGCCAGCAGCTAAGCACCCACGCAGCCATTCGCCCACTCGCCCCACCCAGCAGGACAGGGGAGAGAACAGAAAAAGCAAGAGGAGAAAAGTTGTGGGTTGATATAAAGACAGCTTAATAACCACAGAAAAAAAAAAAAAAAGTGATGTAAAGGCAATCACTCACCACCTCCCACAAAGCAGACCAATGCCCAGCCAGTCTCTGAGCAACGGCCAACGCAGATGCCAAAAAATCCCAACCACCGTCTTCCCCTACCCCAGTTTTTATTGCTGAGCACGACATTATATGGCCTGGAATATCCCTTTGGTCAGCCCAGGTCCGCTGTCCCGGCTGCATCACCTCCCAGCCTCTTGCCCACCTCCAGCCTACTCGCTGCGGGGGCAGAGGGAGAAAAAGGCAAAGCCTCCGCGCTGCGCAGGCACTGCTCAGCAACAACTAAAACACTGGCGTGTTTTGCAACACTGTTTTGGCCACAAATCCAAAACACAGCACCAAGTTAACTCCAGCCTGGTCAGACAGCTCAAGTAAAGGTATCTAAACATGTCAGATGTTAAGTGTGAGCCGTTTCCATTACCTTCTTTCAGATTCCTCACCCACTGATCCCGGCTTTGTGCACTTGGTGCAAAAATATAAAGTGTATTAACATCATATACAACCTGGAGGGTGGAAAAAACAAACAAACGAAAATCAAAAAAGACATTCACCTGGTAATATTCATTTATTTATTCCTCAGGAAACAGAACAAGACAAATGACTCTTACATTTGGCAAAATTAGTGTCCTCAGCCACAAAATGCAGAAACTGGGAAAAGGTTATTAGGGTTTACTATCCATATATGATGCTTTCAGTAGAATACGGAAAGATTTTGTAATGGTACATTATCTTGAGAGTATTCCTTAAAAATGTTTGCTTCACACTTTGCTTTGTTCATTCGTCTCCGTGTGTTTTCTAAACACAGTTCAATTTAATTGCTAAAGCTATTTCATAATCAGATATCCTTTGTTCCCGGCCATTTCATAATTCCTTGTGATTCTCTACTGCTCTGGGGTGATTCTTGCCTTCTTTTTCTTCACTGCGTGTACCGGTGGAAAGGAAGTATTGCCCTGGGAGAAAGGGGCCAGAGCCCCCTCTCCAGCAGTGGAATTCACCCCCACCCCCTCTATTGTAAGCAGGCACAGCATCCAACCCCCTATATCTAAACCTTTCTTTTTCCCCTCTAAGCACTTTGTTTTCTATGTTTATTTCCATTAAGTTCACAATGTGAGAAAATGCAACAAGTTTTATCTTGATTTTCTTATTCCTATATAATTTAATGGTAATTAAATTTAATTTAGTATGAGAGAATGAAGACAGGGAAAATGGGCTGCCAGCTAACCCGTTTTGGAGGAAGACCAGGACAAGGCACTGTCCAGGCAAAACCCAAGCAGAGAGGGTGGGGAAAAGAAAAAGACCAAGCGTATGAGGCACAGCTGCCAAGGGAGGGGACTGCAGGGGGAGCAGAGCTTGCTGGGGATGGGTTTTAATCACTGATCCTCAACCCCCTCCCACACAGCCCCAGAGAGCCAGAGAACGGGCTCAGGATTTAGAAGTGACAGTAATTTCAAGCAAGCTACATCCAAATGGCTTGGCGCTGTTGGTAAGAGCACTGTAATGTTTATATTTTATATAAAAGGAACATACCTGAAATGGATATTTATTTTGACAGGGAATAAAACCATCACTGTTTACAACTTCTACACATTTAATCCTTGAAATATCCACAGATCCTTTTCTGTACTTTTTCTATAAGAGAAAATAAAAAAACGTTATGTAAAATATAACTAATTTATCTAATTCGCTTTTTTTTCCAGCAGAAACTTCTTGCTTTCTTTTCCACTTATGATACTGATATTGCTTTAACTGCAGAAGTCGTTTATAAAATGAGAGAGAGAGAGAGGGTATAAAGATCTACACTGCTGAAAGTGAACAGAGTACAATATAATTGCTTAGTAAAAAGTACCACTTCTTTCTACAGAAAGTTTCCGATCAGTTGTAACCATAGGTTTAATCTACTCTTCTTTACAAAAATAGCTTGAGTACAGATGAAGGAAGGCTTCCCCCTTGCTGATTTTAAATTACAATTAAAACCGGTGAGGGAAATAGGTGAGACTGCATCATCTCATCTGCTCCCTCACTCTGTTGCTGAGTGCTCCCACCATTTTGTGACTACCGTCGTGTTTCACCAAGTTTCCAGAGAAACGGGGATGCTGCTCCGGCAACACAAGTTCCTGCTGAGGCAGGAAGCAGAAGATGGGGGTGAAACCCATCCCTGGGTCAAGCTGGGGTCTGTGTTGAAAGAACGTCTTTGCCCAAGGCTAGCAGAAGCCCTGAAGAAGCAAGGTCAAAAGCACAGACATCTGAGAAGATTTTGCTCGCCTAAACTGATAATTATGAAGATTTTAAAGAAGGAAAGGAGTGCCCACGGTGCTCAGCAGGTGCTGCCCAAAGTAACAATGCATGGAAATACGGTGTAGCTCAACACTGCAGAAAAGCAGCTCCTTGGAAGAACAGCCCATAACTGGAGGTTATGGCTGGGTTTGGTATGGAGGGAGGTTTACTACATGTAGTTAAAGGACATGTAGACTAAAGCCCAGTACACACCACCTCCCACGAAATGTAACAGTGAAGTCTGCACACGAGTGGACCTTTTTAAGGTGGCTGTTTCTGAAGGAATTGTTTGAAACCATTTTCCTTTACCTGAAGCACAAGAGGCTAAAAATGAGAGCCCAGCACAGAAATTTACAACGCGCTCTATTATGTGGCAAAGGGAAACACATGAACAATACATTTCTGAGAGCAAAATGATGATGAATCTATGCAGACTGTATAGGGCCAGCTCTCTCTTTTGGGAGAACCGAGTCTCTAATAAGAGAGGAAGTTTCTACTGGAATCCGGAACAAAACAAAAATGGCAGCAGTTCATGGCTGGTCCTGAATTAATCCACATCAAAAATTTTGACTTGCCAAGCACATCCAACACATCCAGTCCAGAGTGCAGCTTGTGAAAGATGGACACTGTTCACACAATGTGAAAATAATTAGTAATCACTGAATTATTTGAGATACTCCAATCCTTACTCAGCTGCCCTCTTCTCTCCTGAGGATGGAAATTTCAGCCCAAATAGCACAAGTCTGGCACGATCACAAGCAACTGAAAACACAGTCTTATAAACAGAACCAAAGAGCAACTTCAAATACAGCTGTCACAATTCCACCGCCCTAGAAACACAATAGTTACTACCCATGGAAAACATGGAAGTTTCGTCAGCATTTAAAACACATTTAGTACTCTGTCTCTTATGTATATTGTTATGAAGAAAGCAGGCAGAGAAAACGTGCACGCAAAATTCATGCACGTCATGGGCAGCATCAGGAAGAGTGACAGGAACTAAGTTCAGATAAAGCTGTAACTGTTATTTAACATCAGAAAAACCAACACACACCCCCAAAAAGAAGCCCCAATAAGGGGCTTTTTAAGGGGGGGTGGGGGTGGGGAGAATTAGGCATTTTAATGAACCATTAAAAAAAAAATCAAGTCATAAACATTACCATGAACTGTACTACAAAGCTGTATCATGTTATGCTGAAAAATAATTTGCACCAAGTATACAACCTTGGATTTTTGATCAAAAAATCGTTTCAAGTCCTCTGTTTATTTTATGGTATCCCCTTACTTGAACTTTGACTGCCCAAAGTAAAACATACATTCACGCAAATGCCAAAAATTGAGTTACTCAAGTCTCCAACACTTGGTACAGCAGTAAGTATTGCTTCCCCCTCTCCTTGTCACTGCGCGGCAGGCCTGGCAGCTTCAGGGCTGCCAGATTAGCCAAGGCAGAACAGGAGGATCCGAACAAGATGAACTTTTTCGTGAAGCACAGAATTCAACGCTCCACATAACTGTGCTGAAGACACCTCTCCAGATCTTTTCTCCTGCACAACATACAAAGAAGAAACAACACTTGCCACTTCTGGAACATACCTACCCAGCTTTCTGTGTCCAGTGGGGTACTCATGTATTGCTTGGATCCTATCTGCTGGTTAACTGAGGTTGTGGGACAGAGAAAGATGATATGCATTGGCTTTTTTATCTGGAATGACAGAAATTCCTTGGAGGAACAGGCTTTATTACTTTCTCCGAACCTGCCTCTCCTCCAAGAGTCAGCAATTTTCATGCCAGTTCCGGCATTCAGTGAGTGCTCACTCAAAAGGAGCATACATCTGCCAGAAGGACAAAGGACAGGAATCCAGCAAGGTAATCAACTAACACTTTGGGTAAAAAAAATAAAGCAAACCTCCTGATGCACAGCCCATCATTCTAGTAATCATATTTCCTAAGTTGTCCCTTTGTGCACTTTCACGATTTAAGGTGGCTCAGTTTGCTTCACCATGAGATGCTAAATTAAGTTAACTCAAAGTTGACCCGCCTTACAACTCCATCCAGCAAATTAAGCTTAACGTCAGAGAAGATTCTTCTATTTTTGCACACTTTACAGATTTAAAGAAACTAAATACAAATGTACTGCTCCAGACATGTTTCAGATTGCATCAGAAGCAACAGTTATTAATGGCCAGCAGGCTTCAAATTGTCAGGTGTGCAGCTGTGTTTTAGCTCAGCATTTCTCACTATTAAACCAAAGGGCACAGGAGCAGGAAGGAATGACTCAAGAAGAACGCTAAGAAGACTACTACAATTTCTATCCCCTCCCTACTTAAATGATTTCCCTTTATTATGGGACATCTTGCACACCATCGCTGTGTGGCATTTGTTCTGCAAGCCAAATGGCTTGCTCTAGACCCAGGTGTATGGCAGACATGAAATGCAGAATCAAGGGAGAGCTCAAGCCCTGAAGTAGTTGGGAAGTAGAGGTGCAGGCATGAGCCAGCCGTGAGAAATCCACCCACAACCACTCTTTCCAACAAGTGACCTCTGCTACAAAAAGACAAAATTAGTAACAATGGCTAATTATGCAATGTCGAACCATAGGAGGCAGAGGGACATTTTTCACAGTTGTTTTTGGAGGTGGAAGATGGCTAACATAGAAGAAAAAGGTTAGATTCACTGTAGAAATAGTGGCATTTCACCAGCACATTCCTGCATGCTGTCTCAACTGGACACAAGTATTAACGGAGGGTTTGGAAAAAATCACAGGCCAGTGAACCCAAGGGACCTATCAAAGCCGGTCCACCCCTTTTCTGAAGATAGATATATGCCTCTAGCGGGAGGCCTATAGAAGGAAACATGGTTAAAACAGTAAAAAAGGTATAAAAATACTATATCCCAATAAGAATAACAAATAGATAAAAATATGTGCTTCAAAGTCATACTAAAGGTTGGGTTTTTTTAAAAAATGTATCTGCTTGCTGAAAATAACAAAAGGGAAGTGACTATACAGAAACTACTATACAAAGCTTCTCAAAATGCAAAATTACATATGTACTTCATACTTGCCTATGCTTCAAAAACTTGATTTACAGCTTCAGAAGCCCTGCTCCTTGCTCACAATGAGGATGGCCAGTCCAGACAGTAAGTCTTGTTTCCACGCAATGCAAAAAGAATAAGCTATTCCTATTATTTAACATATAAGACAGTAATATCTAGAACTTGTAACACGATAACAGATGTGGAACAAATATACGATTACACAATTCCTTTCAAAAAAAATAATCTTAGAATACAGTAAGACAAGAAATATCTAAGCGTTAGATAAGTATACAATCAAACAGCTCATCCTCTGTACACTTGGAATTACTCCTCTGCTGAGTATAGTAGCTTTACAGCTAAGAAGCCCATATTCCCACTATCAGATAAAATGTTTCTTCAGTGTATTTCCTCTTTGCTGATGAATATATTGTGCTGCTTACCCTCAGAAAAGTGGGGTTGGGGAGTTAAACAATACAAAGCACACTCCACTTGGAAAAAACTCAATGAAAACAAGTTATGTCAAGAAATAACTAGCTTTTGTCTCGCCCATGCTGTCTCTCTCTCTCTCTCTTTGTTGTTCACACTGTTTCTTTCTGCCATGCTTATCCCCATGTAGGAAATCCTGAGGTCATCAGCATGTGACCCATGGAACTTGTGTTCTTACAAGTATAGAAGGTCTCAGCATTACTGACTTCTCCTTTTATGGAGCTGCTCTGCAATGTTACAAAACCTCAGAAAAGCCTGGCTAACTCAACATCCCCTGTAGAGAACTTCTCTGGTAGAATCTGCTCCAAAGCCAAAAGTAAGGGTGTTTGCATTTCTGGTTTTTGTTAGGTTTTTGTTTGATTGGGGTTTTTTTAAATAGCATTGCCATTTAGCAATAAGAAGCACTGGATATTGCTGCAGGGCCCTCTTGAGAGGCATTTTCACCTAAGCAATTACTGATTATGCAAATATAATTACTGTAGCTAGGTGTTAGATGGGCACATTTTCCATCCCCTTATTTTCCAGTGTGTCAGATATGTTGAGGAATGCCCTTCCTCCTTTCAATTCATTTTTTTAATTATTATTCTAAGAAAAGCAAGTATCAAGTATTTCTATTCACCTTTCCAAAATGGCTAGAATCGAGATAAAAAGTGAGAGGTGATTATTATTCTTATCTAGTCTGACCTGATCCAAGATCTGACTCTTGGGAAGAATTTCAAGGGGAAAAAAATACAAACAAAAGTGAGAAGGAGAAAGTCTTAAATCCTGTCCTGCAAAATAGGAAACTGAGAATCCTTTACCATGGCTTGGCTGCTCTGCAGATGCCAACCACCAGCACGGGAAAGACTGAAACGCACCAAAAGAAATTCTCCGTAGTAGCACTGGTGCAACTTCCTAACCACGACTACAACACATTATCTGTAATTTACTCTTCTCCTGCAATTGAGAGGCAGTCAGTCAAATGTATGCAATTACAATTATGATACATTGCTGCAATCACATAAGGCAGCGATATAAATAAGAGTAAAGGACACAAAATAAATCAGCCAGGCCTCTATCCATATCAGGCTCTAAGTCACCTGCAACCTTTCAACTTTCAAAATAACTAGCACATAGCTTCAGGTTCTTCAGACAAATCTTCTCTTCCCAGTTTTCTGTGAAGTCCTCACAGAGCTCTGAGTCTGGCCAGCCCAGTTGTAGCATTTCTGCCCAGTTTTCTCCCCTCTCAGGGCCATCGCTCTGTCCACAGGGCAAGTGACACCTTTCATTCGGTCACCCCTCTAACACAGATTTCATGCCACCTGAACACTAGACTCAGACAACTTGAGCAAAGAAGGGAGGGGAGCCCAAGTCCACAGGCATCACAAGTAAGCAACCAGAGCCCCAGGACAGGACCTGAGAGGTCACCTAGCCAAGGCACAGCTGCTTTACCTACTCTTTCAAGGTTCGGATGATGGAGTCCACAACTACAGAGCTGAGGGTTTTTTTTGTCTTTGAAGATTCCTGTCCATCACCAGTCCATCTCCGAGCTTTAAACACTTGCTGCTCCACCAACTCTTCACCACAGTCCAGGCTTTTGGCAACCTCATCCTTCCCACTGTTCCTGAATCTCACAGGCAGGTCCACATCATCCTTGAAACTTATTGCCCCAAACCAGATGCAGCACTGCAGCTGATGCCTTATCTTCAGATTGTAAGGATTCACAGTCCCGTTTATTCATCCTAATGTAACATTTGCCTTTTTCAAAACAAGAGGGTATCATTGATGCATATCCAGCTTATGATTCACTATCCTGTCACCCAGGTCCTAGCTACTTATTCCCATTGGAATGGGAATTAGCAACTTATTCCCATTCTGTATTTGAACATTTCAGCATTCCTGCCTAAACTTTTACCTTTTGCACTTGTCCACACTGAATCACATTCTACAGAATAAAAAAACAAACAACCAAACCCACCACGTACCTAATCCCAATATACCACTTTGATTTCTAGACTTTTTTTCCAAAATGTTTGCAGCTCCTTTAAGTTTTATGTCACCTGACAACTCAACAAGCTTCTATTTCAGCAACAATATCACTAGTGAAAATACTGAAATGCAAGACAGGACACTCCATTCACAACAGTCTTTCAATCTGAAAACAAGCCACCGATGTCTACTGAACACTGTACCAGTTTCCCATGTGTTCTGCAATCAGATTTACAAGAGGATTATATATAGGTCATTTCTAATGCTGACATCTGAAAATGTCTCATAGGGCAGTGCCAAAACCCTTACTGGGATAAGGGTTATCACAGGATATCTGCTGCTCCTCTGCTACCCATGAGACTTGTTACCCCATGGCAGAAAGAACATAGATAACTGAGATTTTTTTATTGTTGTTCTTGTCAAATCTTTGTTGGCTGATGTGCAATTTTGGTATCTTCCAGATACTTTCAACAAGCCCGATTTTTCCTAGCACTTTTCTGGAAATCATCTTCATAGCTTAGTTTCTCAGCTTCTCCTCTGCACTCTTTTAAAACTAGGCCTTCTCTAGTCTTCCAGAATCTCATTTATCTTCCAGCTCCTCCTTCTTAACACCTTTAAGACTCATCGGCTCCTGTCTAGTCATAAGGTACATATTCTCATCCATGCCTTGTCAGTGTCTCAACAACTACAACCTACACTTTTCAACTTCAATTATGTCTAATTTGTTCCATGTCATAAACATCAAAATTCTTCTAGAAAGATAATTACTGTAGATCCTCCTTTATATCAGACTTTTCTTTTGGTAGATGTTATAGAGAACAGGGAATCATTACTGCAACATAATCAACTTTTTACAACTCAAGTTTCTTTATGACTTGCTCTTTTCAAGTGAGTATTCCTGTGCATCAGTTAAGCTGCCTCCATTCACATGAATATGTGAATTAAATTATTTCTCCGATTTGAACAGCTTTCACTTGCATCTGCTTAAAATTTCCCCAGCTGCGCCTACTGTTATCTGTCTTCTCTTGGGTTTTCAGCCAATATTTGCGGTCTTCCAGACCATCATCAATACAATAGTTCTGCCTATGAGCAAAAAATTTATTTTAAAAAATTATTTTTCCTGAATCTGGGGGGAGGAGGGGAACGGGAACAGACAAACCAGGAACCAGCTTCATGGTTCCCAATGCCAACGTCTACTGCTTTCCAGTAGACCATCTATCCCAGACCCTCTCTGTAAGATTTTTCTTCTCAGATTCTCTCAGCTGCTTTCCTCCTCCCATGAGGTTTCTGGGGCCTTTGCTGCAGAACATGGTCTTCTCGTTCATTGACCTCAATAGCTCAAAATGCTGACAAATTTTATGTGAAGCTGCATTTTGTACAATTAATTCCTACTGTTTGATCTACCTAATTTCCTAAAGTAAAGCCACCTCCTTACTATATTTGCTCTGAGCAGTGGTTAGCTACAGTCCTAGCTCAACCCTCCTCTTCCCCAGCCTGCCATACAACAGCGGCGTAGATAACTAATCTGTGGTAAAACTTTTCCTGGTTACTGTAACGTCTCATCAATGCTTTGCACTATGTCTCTACTCACTTGTTGGCACATCTTATGCTTTGATAAGCAGCTTCTCAGAAGGACTGGGTTTTTGCTATAAGTGTTCAGTGCTGTGGTGGGGGACTAGCAGCCATCACAAAATAACTAAATCAATATAAATATAACATGGCTTATATCATTTTTACACCTGTGCATTTACTTGAAGCAAGACTCAGCTTCCTACATTGCTCTCTCTCATCAGAGATGGATATCTCACAATCCCATTACTCTAGCTGAGCAAAGAGATCTATATATAGGAATGACAATGCAGGTATGGCTATAGGAATCACAATGCAGGTATGGCAATATCAAAGATGCCTGTAAGTTTGCTTGACAAACTATAACCTGAGGAGTATCCATTGGTCAGTCATCTACAATTACCAAGTCACTTGCTAATTCTCTCTCTTGATTTCTGTGTAATCAAGTGCAAAGAAAATAAGTTAAAATTAACTATTTTCCTAATGCTGCTAACCTGTAAAAGCAATGGTTGTAGTCATTATAGAGGTATTATACAATTAGAAAGGGTGGCTACTCATATTCTGAGTTAGGATTTAAATATAGATCTTGTGAAGAAGTTTGAAAAGCTCTCTATTCCATAATGTATTTTTACTCTTTAGTTTTTCATAAGAGGTACAAACACAATATTCTCTATCCAGATGGATGTGACAGGCATCATTCTAGCTGGGATAACTTCTAAACACATTGTTGTACTTCCTCAGCAATATAATTTATGCTGAAAATCACTGCTACAAGTTAATTGTTACATCTTTAATTTTATTCTTCTTCTTTTATTATTATTCTTTTTATTATTATTCTCACTTATTTATTATTATTTATTATTATATTTTTATATTTATTATTATATAATTATATTAGAAATATAATTAGATAAATTTAATTGTTATATTTATTATTTATAATTAAATATTATTATATAGTCTTATTAATTTTATTGTATTATTTATTATTATTTTTTATTATTCTCTCTTTTATTATTATTCTTTTATTATTCTTTAAAGCAGATATGTGTGTGTGTGTGTGTGTTTTAAACTATCTATCTATCTATCCTGACTGCACTTTAAAAATTTAGATTCATTCTTTTTCTGACAATGCTGGGAAAAAAATGTGTTTAATTCCATTAAAAATTGCTAAACAGTAACAGCTGAACCGATTTAAAGCCACAACCTCTCTAAGAGAGACAGTTGTGAAGGTATGTCCCCAGTAAGTACAGCTAAGGGCTTCTACACGATTTATGTGGAAGTATATATCCACTTCTGTTTCCTAGAGGGGAAACAGCAGCCAACTCACAGTTCTCTTCCAGGTCTAGCTGGAATAAAGTTATTGTGCAAACTTGCAAGTATTTTAAGAAAGCTCCATCGTTACTACCTATGACTTGGAACAAAAAAAGGCTCTGCCAATCTACTCATTTCAGAAGCTATTTATCTTACATTAAAAAACAAGAGTAATCAGTGATCAGAAGCATTTTAATACTGAATTGTGCTTTCATTTACATAAAGAATTAAATCACCCATGCAATGACTAAGGAAACCATATAAATCAGGGTAATTAAGTTAAAAATAATAAAGGATAAGCAGTATAGGAATAAACAACAGTAGAATCCATATACATTAATGTTCTGTTAAAAAAATAAAGTAACTAGCATAGCTTTTTGGAACTCTATAATGTTATTATGCTCCAAAGGAAGTATTTGCACAAGGTTAGTGTTGCAATTAAGCTACACAATTTTACCCTGAAACCTGCAGCTTTAGAGTGGGCCCCAGAGCTTTTAAAGTTATTTTTCCTTCCTTAAAATATCACCACGGTAATTTCAGTAGCTTCTGTCTCCTCTCTATTCAAATTACAAGAACCAAATACAACTCTTGCAGAACCTTTTTTCCTTAGGAAGAGATTTTCAAAATTAGCAACCCCCACAAACGTTCAAGTTTTTATTCTGTTTTTTCATTTATATCCTGGTTGGATTTTGTTAGTTGTAACAGTTCTTCTGTTTATGCAAGACAGTTTTCACACAAGTCTGATCCTGATGGCAAATCCCACTACCGCCAGTGAAGACAAGAGCACTCTGCACCTCCCAAGATCAGCTCATCTGAAAGCTGCCTTCTCCTTGACTCCACAGAAGCATCCTTCTAAATAAGACTTTTTTCCCTCTGGGGCTATTATTTGCTTTCTCTGTAGAAGCAAATGGTTTCGCTATACTAATAAATAGCTAAGTGCTGTGCCTACCCCAATATCCTCTGTGCAGCCCCCCCAGAGCTAATGGGTATTGCAGCACAGACTCTCCCCCATTTTGTCCTCCCTCTAACACCGCAGACCCCCATTCACCCAAACACACGCAGGGTAACCACAGGGACCAGCATTTAGCCTATACCTTTTGAAAACGCAAAATCCAATGTAAACCGTTTATTGCTGTAAACTGCAATCCATACAGCAAGCACGAACAAACAATAAAGATGCTAAAGCTTAAAGTAATTTCATAAGCTCATACTCAGCTTCATACTCAAGGTCAGTGCAAGTTGCCATGGGCTGGAAAGCTTAATGTGAGCATACCGCGCCGTGCGTGGGAGGGCAGGAGCCAAATCACACACATCAGCACACTTTTAAACTAAAGAGCATCACTGCTAAGCAAGCTGAGAGAGAGAGAAATACCATGCTGAGAAGGAACATTCGATAACTCCGATAGATATGAGGATACTAACAGTCTGCACATTGATAACAATTTATAAAATTATGACCAGATCTATGTCAGCTCTGTGGAAGCACCACACTCATGCAAAACATCAGTGTAAAATTTTTCAAACCAACAAACTAGCAGGACATCTCACTTGCACAAACCAGTTCCTTTCAACTACTCCAGTGACGAGAAGTACTTTAACACCTACATTTATTATCTTGCCTTCATCTCAAAGAATTTCCCTCACCTAAAACGCCATCTAGAGCAAAAACCTCTAGTCTGGTGGCACTTTTAGTTCCAGCGAGCTGTTCTGCGAGCATGAGCTAACTAAAACATGTTACCTGCTATCATGGCTATTCTGTAATGCAGCAGTAGGCCTGCTCCAGTCAGGGCCATCGGACTGCCCTAATGTCTTCTCCCAGTTCAGAGACATCTTCTGACCATTCATTGAGAAAGAATTCATAAAACTTACTGCCACACAAGGAGAAAGAGGATAAAACAAGAGTACTTGGTGGACCACTCTGGTGGACGCAGTAGCTTGAATGCTATTTCTCTGTGGTTTGCCCTGTTGGCTAACTCAAGAGGAATAAAAGATGGTGTTCCTTTCCATTACAACTGTTCAGCTGATAGTTACTGAAGTATTTCCAATTTCAGTGATAAGGTGGACTCCTAGATAAACACTAAGGTTTGATTTTCTAAACAGAGTCAGCTGAAAGTGTGAATGCACCACACCTTTGAAAACAAACTCCAGAGCACTTTAAGTTGAATATGCAAGATATGAGGCCACTTTTGCCAGAAAATGGCCAGAGGTACCTAGGGCTGTGCATATATGAAGTTATTTCCACAAATTCCTCCTTGGATTTCAGACCTGCACTCCCTTCAAGATGAAATTAGCGATTTGGAAAAAGTCATACTAAAACTTTATCTACATTTTTGCTGGTCAAAAATACAAAAAAACATTCCAAATTAGATATATTTTTTTTAATTACTGCATTAAATATTTGATTTTCAGACAAGCAGGTTTATTTCAAAATTGCTTAACTTTGCTTATTAATTTCCTACAGACTAGTTTTTTTTTATTTCTTAAAAAAAAATAGTTCAGGCAAATGAACAGAAGCATACCTGAAGTAGTATGCTGAGCTTTCAAACCACACAAATTGGGAAGAGATTTCCTAATAAAATATTTCACGCTAGTGTTTCCTCACTAGAACACGATGTGCCTTTGCTATGCAACCAGATTACCTGGAGTAGTTACACTGCAATCGATGACTCCAGCTGACACCAGTAAGCACAGTGCAGGAGTCCTCAAGAGCAAGGGCCAGTTTATGCAAAAATGCCTACTACCTTGCACTTCCAAACCACTGTAGTTACTACTGTCTACGTAAATTTGTTTAAAGCTGGCTCAGTAAGTCTACAATGCATATTTGAGAACATTGTACATACCCGAAGTCTTTCTGACTGTAGCATATTCAGTTCTATAGCACATCTCCATACTCAGAATAGGAAGACGTGCTAGATTGAATTTATAGCTGTTATTGCTGTTTAGCTATTAATTGGCAGGCTCCTCTGCTTGCCATGGGGCTTGCTTGCCTTACTGTATATTAGAGTCTAGTGCTCGTTAGTGGCTGCTTTTTGCTTTCACTGCTTGCTGTGCTGCTGTACTGCTGATCACCTTACTCTGCTGTGCCTGGGAACATTTTGATAACAGCAATGGCGATGTGCCTGGGCTGGCAGATGGCCAGGGCATCGCTGCTGTTTCTGTGCTGCTGTACTGGACAGGCTGGAACTCCAGTGTGAACTCGAGTCAAAGGGACTGTGACCTGTGGGTGAGTCCACACAGGAGCAGGACACCTCAAAGTGTCTGTGGATAAGTCCACGCCAGAGCAGGTACATCTTGAAACACCTGTGGCCATGGTTATGTCTGTGCCACAGCAGGTATACCTCTGAAGGGATTGTGGCCCAAGGATAAGTCCATGCTGCAGCAGGTACACCTTGAAGCATCTGTGGCTGTGCGTGAGGGCTTGCTGGAGCACCTCAAAGTGTGTGGCCATGGATAAGCCCAGGACAGAGCACGTAGAGCCCTGGAGGGACTGCAGCTGTGGGTAAGGCCATGTTGGAGCAGGTTTACTGCTGAAGGGACTGTGGCTGTGGGCAAGGCCACACTGGAGCAGGTCTATCTCTGAGGGCATTGAGGCCCATGGAGAAGGCCACACTGGAACAGGTGCACCTCAAAGTGACTGTGGCTGTGGATAAGTCCATGCCGCAGAAGGTACACCCCTGGAGAGGCTGTGGCTCATAAATAAGGCTCCACCTGGAGCAGGTACACCCCTAAGGGGTGTGCAGTCTGTGGATAAGTCCAAGCTGGAGCAGGGGCAAGGGGAGGAGTTCATTGCAATGTTAAACCCGATGGTCTAGTCCAAAGAGACCAGGGGTGGAGATTGCAATGGAAATACCTTTAAATTGTTGTAACCCATGATTTGAGTTGCATGTTATGGGAATTACTATAGCAGGAACCACCTGAACCAATGGAGTACAAGCCTTACAAGAAGCAGTGCAAGTGCAGCAGTGACCTGAACTGAGCTGGCTTTGGTGCCCAGTAACTCCAAGCAACACACCACCTCTCCTGTCCTGAGTGACCACCATAACAGATGGAGCCCATGGACTAAATGAACTCAGTGGGCATTTGTGGACATTTTAAAGACATTTTACAGGGGTGGTCCATAGACTAAGGGAATGGTATCTGTGTATTGTATCAAAGGATGGGAAGGGGGTGGTTGTGGCTAACGAGGATGTATTGGATAGTGTGGGACCTGAGCATGATGTAAATGGTATGGAATAAAGGGTGGAGAATGTGCTGGTTTTGGCCAGGACAGAGTTAGTTTTCTTCATAGAAAGAAAGTTGCCAGCTGGGGTTAAACCATGACAATATTTTACCTCTTCCCTATTTTTATACATTCATGATCAGTACTCTGTGCTTGGAGGCTGATTCACTTATTTCTTACTATGGTGAGTTTTTGTCTTCATTACAAATGGAATCCATCACATTCAGATGTCATCAGCCACTTTTGCATCATTAAAGAAAAAAAAATACAGAAAATACTCCTTCCAACAATGACAGCTGATAAACCATTAAAGGCTTCATGAAACTTTGAACATTAACTCAGCCTTTTATATGCTTGTAATTATTGTTAGTCCAATATTGCACAATAGTGCAATAATCACATTTCCCCAATGCGCATTTCCACACTTACTAATTCACAGAATTTATGCCAAAAAAAAGAAAACCAAAAGCCATCTCCAGCTTAAACAAAATATTCCTCTTTTCTGACAACATTAAAAATTAATCTCCATGATGCTTAAGGCAATTGGGTATCAATAAAAAAAGGTATCTTTATTTTCAAGCTTTTTAATGTCCATCTTTTTAACCAACTTTAAGGTGATACATCTCCCCTTTTTTTTTTTTTACCAAACAGCATAATGCCCAGAAGTAGTTAAGCCATAAAAGCCATGGTCCTATTGGCTTCCTACACAAAATAAGTTTCCCATGACATAACTCATAACTGTAGAGCTTTGCACAGGTGACCTAAACCAGGACTCTCCTTCCTCAGGTTTCTGTGCTTTGAAATCAGTCTTGAAATTCAGCCTCTTTACTGATTCTGTAGTTACGCTTCATCGATAGTTCACACACCTCCTCCATGACCTACAGTCCAACAATATTCCTAAGTGCAGAAGCTACATTCTTCCTTCTCATGGCAGCAGTGCAGCTCCAGCTTCACTGTAGGCACTTTGTACCATGACAGAGTGCCCAAGCTGCTTGAAAGCACGTATAAAAAGACTTAAACAGGTTATAAGCAAGTTTAAACAAGATTTTACCCTGTTGCTAGTAGTCATGAGATAATTGTTTATTGCTCCAAGTAGGTATATGGCACTTTGTCAAGACATAGGACAGAAAAAAATAGATAAGAGTGCTCCTATAATGTGCAGTTTCTGGTCAAAGAACAAGTGACCCCCCACCACCACCAGCTGCATAGAACAGGTCAATTATATCTCTCAGCAGCATTTACAAGAACAACATTTGCTATGGTTGACTGCTTTCCGTTGTCTTAAATGTTCCACTTCTGTCACCAGACATACCAAGTATCTAATTCTGTTGCCTTATTTACCATCCCAACTTGCCCACACTTTGAGTATTGACTGATCTGGTTAACGAGATTTAATTTAATCTTGTTTTTAAAAAGAAGTGGTATGACTATTCACATGACCACAAACCCTGGGTTCTTCTTGAACTCTCTCTACTGAATTCCCACAGAAGTTAAAATGGAAAAAACAAGAAAATACTTCAGTTTGGCCAGTGACCACACTGGGAATCATATACTTGCCTAAAGCAGAACTCAGCCACCCTTGGCAGAATGCTACCACTGCAGTTACATGATAAAAATGAGGGTGTGGGATCCTCTTGGCTTGGGATTTCCATGCTTATCTTACCAATCTGGACTTTGAATATTGCCAGCCCCGAAATGAGATCAGTCCATACCTATCCTCTTATCTGTCATATCTTTAAATTCAACCAGCATACACAGTAGTCACATTTATTTCAGCAATAAACCTCCAACTATTCAGATGGGCCAGAATTATTTTAGTATCTAATAATTTTTATATAAATTACTTCAGCCAGAATATACAACTGTCTTACTGTAAACACAAATTTACAGCCACCATCATTGGCTTAAAAAAAACCACAAACAACTGAACAACTGAAAAAACCCCAAACTTTTTCCATTTCAGTTGCCCAGTGACACAAAGGAGTAACTACCACTGTGACAGAGACCTTAGTCACACAGTAATTTTTTTTTCCAAATAGAGACCAAGTATTGCTGACAAAAATATTCAGTGTGCCCCTCTAAGATCAGAGCTCATTATTTTCAGACAATATTGTTAAAATAAAATAAAATGCTGATTAATGTTTAAAAGAATCTAAAGTGGGAGGAACACTGAAAATGAAAAGGGTTTGAGGTTGGAAAGCTGTGTCTTACGGCTGAGCCAGTCTAACAACCTGCTGATGTCAACGCTGGGAACATCCTGTCCTCCTCCACCACCTGGCACCGCCTCTGGCACTTGTTGGATCCTGCACCAAGCTAATACAGCTTGCTAACCCAGCAGAACACTAATCCAGCAAAAATAAAAACAGCTCGAATATCTTTCTGCTGATGCTAGCAAGTTTTTTTCAGAGCAGTATATGGATTCCAAGAAGTGCCAGGACCAATTCAAGTGGATGGGGAAGGACTGCAAAGGCTAGGGCAGGGAGGAGATGGACTTGCCCCTTCCAGCAGCAAACTGCTGGGCTAGCGTAGGTGTAATGTATATTTTCACTCCAACAGTCCTTATCTCAGGCTGGAACATTTTAAGGAGTTACTGCCTCCACAGCTGAATGCACTATGGGCACTCCTGCTCCATCTCACTACACATAAAACTGATAGTTTAAACCCCCTCTCAGACAGATCCACCAGTCAGTCTCCTGGAGGGTATTTTAGCTAGAGGACATTCACCTGCAGGGGGAAGGTAGAGCTGGAAGAGGAAAGCTGGAAGTGGTACCTTCTTAAAGGGCAACAACTAGACCTGCAAAACCTGTTAGCTACATTTCTATTTGACCTGAATGTGATCTAGCACAAGATAAGCATGCAAGACATGTTTTACAGGGCTTTTTAATCCCCCACCTATTTATTCTCGGGGGGGGGGGGGGGGGAGTATTCTTTAAAAAAAAAGCTTTCTAAACTAAGTACATGTTTTAACTCCATAGTCAGTAAAAATACATAAATTCACCTTCCAAGGTGGATCGAAAACTGGCTGAACAGCCAGACCAGGACAGTGGTGAGCAGTGGCACAAAATCTAGTTGGAGGCCAGTAATTAGTGGTGTACCTCAGGGGTCAATACCAGGTCCAATTGGTTCAACATCTTCAGTAATGACCTGGATGATGGGGCAGAGTGTACCCTCAGCAAGTTTCCTGATGACACCAAACTGGGAGGAGTGGCTGATACACCAGAGGGTCATGCTGCCGTCCAGAGGGACCTCGACAGGCTGGAGATATGGGCTGACAGGAACCTCACAAACTTCAACAAGGAGAAGTGCAAAGTCCTGGACCTGGGGAGGAACAACCCCATGCACCAATATATGCTGGGGGCTGCCCAGCTGGAAAGCAGCTTGGCAGAAAAGGACCTGGGGTCCTGGTGGACACCAAGTTGAACATGAGACAGCAATCTGCCCTTGCTACAAAGAAGGCTAATGGTATCCTGGTCTGCGTTAGACAAATTATTGCCAGCAAGCTGAGAATGATGATCCTTCCCATCTACTCAGCACTGGTGAGGTCACACCTGGAGTCCTGTGTCCAGTTCTGGACTCCTAGAACAAGACAGACATGGACATACTAGATAGAGTCCAGCAAAGGGCCACAAAGATGATGAAGGGACTGGAGCATCCCTCCTGTTGGCAAAGGCTGAGAGAGCTGGGACTGTTTAGACTGGAGAAGAGAATGTACAGGGGAGATCTTACTAATGCATATAAATGCCTGAAGGGAGTGTGTAAAGAAGATGGAGCCAGGATCTTCTCAGTGGTGTCTGGTGACAGAACAATACTCAATGGGCACAAACTGAAACACAGGAGGTTCCTCCTGAACATCAGAAAACACTTTTTTTACTGTAAGGGTGACTGAGCACTGGCATAGGTTGCCCAGTGAGGTTGCAGAGTTGGAGGTTTTCCAGAGCTATCTGGACATGGTCCTGGGCAACTGGCTCTAGATGGCCCTGCTTGAGCAGGGGGGTTAGACCAGATGACCTCCAGAGGTCCCTTCCAACCTCAACCATTCTGTGGTCTCATTCTTAGTTCTTGACTGTGTCCAAGCTATATTTAGAGAATGGCAACTACAATAGTCCACTGTGGTCTTGAAGCATGGTAAGTGAGCTCAATCGTGCTGCAAGCACAAGCTCTGTCAGAGAAACATGCTTAGCAAGCCTTAGCTCTCCTGTACCCCCTTCCTTCAGAGGTAAGGCAGCCAACACCAGAGGTTGCAGAGTTGTCTCCATTAAGTTTATTTGTTGAATGGCTTCCCAGAGCGTAGAGAATGCTCCACTACCTACTGCAGCCATTTTAATCCCTTTCAACGTTGTGAATCTGTAAAGTAGCCTCAGTTAAGTGGAAAATCTGGCCCCCCTGCACTGAAAGATATGACAGGGCACTCCAGGGGCAGGTGATCTTGATGAAACAGTCTGGAGTTCATCTGAAAAATGCTGGTCTGAGGATTTGCCTAGTTTACACTATTGACTTCTGGTGTAATTGAATTTACATAAAGTGGTAACAGCAATGAGCTGTTAGTCATGCCAAAAATAAACTGCTTCCAACTTCGTTTCAGTCACTAGGTTACATGATCCACTCTAATGGATCTCATCTCTAGTGAGCTTGGTCTGCAATGCACTGCTCCTATCAAATGCTCTTTCTCCTGTTTGAATTCAGTTACTTCCCAGATGTGAAAGTAATGGCCTTCAGAGTAAACATGGCCACAAGTAACTATGACTAAGTTCTTCTACCTTTTCCCCACTTTGTGATAGCAGTGATGTTTCATCTCTCTGGAGAGAGAAAGAAATTGGCTTTAATGACCAGCTATAAAAGCTGTTTTATCTTATTCCTGGCATCCGGCTACGTACTACTGCTCTAAGTAAGAACCAGTTCACATTGACTACCAGATAAGTTATCTACATCTCTGTAAATCTGTATTATAAATAAGAGAAAAGAGAAACAGCAGCTCATGTTCATTGCCACTCATGGCCATTGCTCTCATCCACTCCTGACAGATATACGATATGTATGATATATGGTAGGAAAAAAGCCAACAGTATACAAAACCAAAAAGGAACAAAGGCAGTCTATAGTATAAATCTGCGTCTCCTACCTCCGCTCGACCTTCGTAATATGTTAGCATAGACTTTGTAAGTACAAAAAGCCTCTCTTTGTAGTTTAACGGAGAAGTCCTCTTCTTCTGCTGTGATCTTTTAATCAAAATTTCTTGTAGGATAGTAGTTGTATTCATTTCAGCCACTTGTCACCTCTGGTTTTAGCCATTGAATATCAGTTCCTGTGAAGGCAAGAGGAAAAATCGTTATGATATCTTTAGCAGATCACAGGTCTGGAGATTTCTGTAGTAAAAAGAGCTTCTACTTATAAATGAAACTACCTGAACATACAGAAAGCTGGAGCTCACCCTAGACATCTGGAAATTTACAAAAGTTAATTATTAGACAAGAAAGTTCAAGCTTTGCTCAGCTGAGGGCTGCACTGGCACCTTCCCAGGAAGCCAAAAGCTGTACCTGACTGGGATGAAATAAGGGACACCGCAGGCTAGGTCACAGAAAATGTGGGCGAGAAGGCCAAAACATGCTCCAGGCAAACAGCAGTGTACAACTGCTCTTCACTGCAAAGCCCTAATGTCTATAGAAGTTTTAATTGCTAGGGCCTGTGCATATACAAATGCCATTTGCAAAAATGTTTTATATACAAAATTGAACATGGATCAGTAAAAGTCATTTTGAAAATTCACCCCAATTACATTAATGAAAACTTTCAGACACAAATGGTGGTTTAGAAGATGTCAATTTGAGAACAAAGAATTAGACCTTATTTTTCAGAAATTGCTAAGTATATGCCCTCCATCTTCTATTTAGAAAGACTTCATGCTGACCATCAACAGTCTAAATCATTCACTTTTGACAGTTCTGGTCGCTCAGTAACACCGAGCTGCTTTAAAGTTTTACACCATGACTGATACCTGTAAGACAGACTTAGGAGTACATAAATACAAGCGCACCCACAGTTACTTGGTTTGCAAGTCTGGCTCCAGAGCCCTGCCAGACAGAAAGTGCCAGGCAATCTCTGTTCTTTGCAACAACGCCAGCTTAAGCACAGCTGACCTCCTCCCTCGTCTGCTCGCTGCCACCCTGCCGTGCCACTCTGCCTTTTGTGGGTACGAGTGTTCCTCCTGCTGGGCTGGGAAGCGGGCTAGGGAAGGGATCCCACCAGACATTTCGTCATGCAGCAGACTGCTGCCTCTGCAGACGTAACACATGAGGTGGCACGGAGGCAGGAACGAAAGGTGTGGGAGAGGTTGTGCAGAAGCTGTTCCAGAAACCTTTCCCCCCCCCCATTACCTTTCCCTTTGCTAGCTTTCTGCCAGACCTGCCCGCTGCTCTGCCTGGCCCCCGCCTCAAGCCACGCTCCATAGCCAGGGCACGCTGCAGGCGCAGGCCTCCACCACAGCTTGGGCCAGAGCAGCACGGCTATGAGCTGAAGCCATGGCTTGAAGAAGGAACAGCAGCATCTGCTGAAGCACCAGTGACTATGAATATCTTCTCAGGTGTGTGTATGTGTGGAGGGGGGTAGGGGGACAACCCAAGCCCAAGCCCTAGGTAAGCACTGCAGATCTCCATACCAGTGGGAAATTACCCCCCAACCTATTAAAAAGCACAAGCTTTTTTCACCTCAGAGGGCTTAATTTATGCACCTATTTCCTACTTAAGAGTATTTCAAAATTCACTGGGGAAATGCATGTACATTTTTTTCTGTGGGCAACATAACTTCAGCATGGACAAAATAGCACATTTCACAGCACTGTGCAGAGAAGCTCGAAAAGCTACAGCCCTCCTTGCAACATTACCCAACAAAAGTAAAGTTTAAATAAAATTAAATGTAAACAAATTCACTTTAGTGCCTCTCCTTTTGCTTTGTGCCCAAACATGTCATTATTTGTTGTGACAGTACGTGAAATGACACCCTTTGCCTTCCAGTCTAGTCCTGATACCACGTTCCACTCCCTGTTTTGGCCAACTAAGCTCTTATATCCCACACTCCTGCCATTTCACACAGCTGGATGTAGTTGTTCACTGCTTTAAAATATCCTTTTCTTTTCAAGGTATATCTCTGCATATGCTAAAAAAATTAGTCTGTGGTTTACATGGAACTACAAAATAAGACCAGGTTAGGATGCATAAGTAAAAGACTATAATAGGATTGGAAATGGTGATTATTATGAATCTCTTTTTGTTTTTCCTCTTCTGATGCATGTACATGCATACATTTTGTTGGTCATCTGTCACACTGCATTCCCGGGAAGAAGATAGATCTTGTTTTAATTAGTAATTGTCCTGAGTGCATTCTTTAATTACTGAAGCTGCCCAATTTTGGTTTATTGCCCTTCTAAAAATAAACTGGCAATCTTAAAGGTAATTGCAGAAGGAAGGATACTACTATGAACTGAAAATAAAAACATTGTTCAAGGAATTAAAGTCAGCATTAACTTTCAGACCAGCTTGATGCACACGAAACTGTAAGGGTTCCCATCACAGCCTCTCCCATTCAAAACAATCCTTCTGTTCTCTATAGTACAAATCCTCTGCTGGCACTTAAGAAAAACATAATGATTATCCATCTCAGAAATTGTGATCTCAGAGGTCCCCAGTGCTACAGTAGAGAGCACAAAAAGGATCCAAAGTTAACTATTATTTCAAATCTCAATACTGATAATGCTAAAATATTTTATTTCCCTACCAGCCCTCTTTGGTCACATTAACATCATGCAAGAAAAAAAATGACACTCCTTTTGACAAAATCAGCATTAAAAAAAATAAAAGCATCGATAATGCAATTGGTCAATGTCTGCACCTGGTTGCTACACTGAATTATCACTGCTATGGAGACCTCTGCAGATTACAACCAGTTTCCCAGGTCAGAAGATCAGCCTTTGAATCTGCATTTGGTCACAGAAACCTGTTTTGCTTGGGTTTTTTTCCAAGCCAATAGCTCTAGCCACATTTCTGTTTCCATAAATAAGGCTCAGGACAACTGAACCCTCACCTATTATTCTGAGCGTTCCTTTCTGAAATTGCAATACTTCGTTCAGAAACCCCCTTACCTCTTAGAAAACCCATACATCACTACTTTTTCTTCAGTACAGTTTTAGAACTTTTCTGCACTTTTTCCCCCCAAATATTCCATTGTTCCCTGAGCATTCCTCAGGACACAAAGCTGTTTGCGTGACACATTGTTATCTTGTTCCCAACAGCTGTGGGAGGTTCAGGCTGCCACCCATCTAAACTTTTCACAGTATCTCCTGCCAAGGACTTGCCCTGTTCCCTGCCAACCTTAGTTACATGATAACAAATAGGAACTAATTTGCAGAGATGCTGAGTACTCAGAATTATGACTGAAATCAGAAAGAGTTGCAGATTCTCAGCTTTTTTAGGGTGGGGAAGCATTCTCAATTTTAAGTACAAAAAAGTCTGCATCAACTTGCACTGATCCATCTTCACATTATAGAAATGTTCGCCTGTACAGCCACAAAGTCACCACATGTTTTCCTCAAATCAAACGCCGACAACTATCTGTTAATTCAATATTGGTCAAGATGTACAAAGTAAGTTTTTACTTTTAGACAGAGCTTCTTATGCATGCCACCCTTCCTGGTTTTCACTGGGGAAAACTGAGGCACTAAGCCATGAGGTAACCCCAGCAGCTGCAACGCTACCCATGTACCTCCTGGTTCCCACTCCCAGCTCCTGGATTGTGTTTGGTTATTGAAACAATTAGTCACTGTAAGCTGGTCCGTAAGCACATGTAACATTCAAACTGTTGAATAAATGGATGAAAGTCCCTGTAGAAGTTCTAGTGAGTAGAAAAGAAAAAGCGCATCCCAATCTGACCAGGGCTCAGCCAACCCAAATGCATTAAGTAATCGTCACTTTTTATGGCACAAAGCTTTGTAACACACAGACTCATGGAGTGGTTCAGAAGATAAAAGGCATTCTGAAAAACACACTTATCACAGCAGTCATAAAATGAATGCCAACACAAAACATTTGCCTGTGACTTTGTTTTCAGCCAATATGAAACTGTTTTCTAAGTTTCACCTCTCCTTAGCTATGGTAACATTTACCTAGGAACTTGGGTTCTCCCATGCAAAGTCTTAATGCTAAGCTGATGGGCTGCCATCCAAGATAGAGAATCCCTCTAAGAAATCAGCATCCTTGGCTTTCTGGCT
This sequence comes from Ciconia boyciana, assembly GCF_034638445.1. Classification (NCBI taxonomy): domain Eukaryota; kingdom Metazoa; phylum Chordata; class Aves; order Ciconiiformes; family Ciconiidae; genus Ciconia; species Ciconia boyciana. Next base: position 29,868,661 of record NC_132938.1, read on the forward strand.
TGGGTTTCATGCATCCTGCACAACTGCTCTTTTTCAGATTTTGGGCACATCAGTCCAAACTGGTAGCTACTGCAGATCTGTGTATTTAACATTGAAAACATATCACCTAGTGCAGTACATTAAATTATGCACTATTAGCTAATTCAGGTTTGTCTGGGTTTCTTTTTAAATCAAAGTGTCAATTTTAAGTACACAGGTGGTACCTTGTAATTCTGACTCAAATCCGTAACTCTTCCAGAAAATAACTTTTTAAATTAATTCAGATCAATTTGCTCATCAAGTTCATAACGTGTCCCTGCAAACGGCTGCAGCGGGGTAAGTGAATTGGCAGCATGCTGCAGCTCTGGGCAGAGAGCAGAAACAGTGCAGAAGGAAGAAGAAAAGGAGAACTCCTTACCCTGTTTTTTCTGCTGAAGCTGTCGTGGCTTTATCATGAAACTATAAATGGAGTTACATGTGAATAGTTACTTACATGAGTATCCAGCACAGGCTTATTTGAATAATTACTACCCAGTGTAAGCAAGGATTGCAAAATCTGCTCTTGTGCTTCAAGTGGTAGAAAAGTCTTTTTGCCCAACATCCAAGGTTGTAGATTCACACTCAAAAAAGACAACTGTATAAGACAACTGTTATTAATCCCTGTTCAAATGGTAAATTTCACAGAAATACAAATACAGAAAAATACACTTTAGCGTAACCTGTCATAATTTTAAAATTGGAATTGAGAGGAAAAAATACTGTAATCATATCTGAAATGTATCATATGCCAGAAAAAGGAGAAGTAAAATACACTTGGATTTGCTTTTTTCTTTTCTTTTTGTTTTTTAAACAGCAGACTCTCGGAAACCGCTTCTATCATATGCAAGCTATTTTTTTTTTTAAACTGACAGAAATGTAATTTTGCAGGGGCACTTTCAAACATATTTCAAAATTATACCCAAAGGTTTGCAAGACCCCAGTCTCTGTTTGAAAGTCACCAAAGAATAACTAGCTAATTTATATATAATCAGACCTTGTGAAAATAAAATTCATATTTGCCTGCACTAATATTTTTAGGTTAAAAAGTAAACAGGCTAAGGGGTAACTTAGTGACAACTCTCTGACCAGAGATTGAGGTAACCATGTGATTTCCAACATACCCTTTGTTCAACTGAAAGCTACTCCTGTACACACACAGGAGTATCTCATCGCAACCATCACAGGTTTTCCAAAATTCCTTGGAAACAGGCTCACTACATTTTACAAAATACAAACATTTGTTTCCTTTTAGCATTATAACTTAGGTAGCTGGGGTAAGTGAAGAAAACCATGCTGAAAAAGTGACAGTCCCTCTTAAACAGGGCGGCTGGCATCGAGGTTGTTCATCACACCAAACTGGACCATCAACTCATCAACCATCACAAAAGAAAAGTAGAGCCAAAGTGCACAGAACAGCTCGGGAAAAAATGTTAAGAGCAGCAAGAGTGCTTCTTTCCCCTTACAATGATGAGTTCAGATTTAGGAAAATGACATGTAGATTTCTTCAAATCATTTGTAAATTCAGCTATTGCTCTTTATTGTGACCTCCTGTAAGCAGTACACACCAATGACTAAGTTATCCTTTCACAGCTTTATAGTGCACCTTCTTCAATTCCCTCACAAATAAATTATTTAGGAAAGGAACCTCTTTATGAAACAAAAATTACATTATTACCATCCATGATGTAGAAAGTAGGTTGACATGGGCATTTTTTTATTTAAATAAATTACTGCTAACTTTGAGTTAGCAACACTATGGCATACCATACAAAGGACGGACTGATCGATTTTCACTACCTCAACAACTTCTTGTATTTTTATTCATTCCTCTAGAGCTGAGTATTTGTAGCTTTTCTTATTTCTTCCACACACAAGCTCTGCAATAGCTATAAACTTGCACCGACTATTTTGCCTTCAGTTTATTCAGATCTTTAGCATTTGCAGTGTTCTTTTCTGGAAGAAAATAAAGCTGAAACTTAGTTTGGGACACAGGAAAGCAAGGCACAAAAAAGACTTTGAAACATCAGTTAAAATGGCAAAATACAAATGTTTTCTCAGCCTACTGACCTTCTGCATGCTCAGCCACCTGTCCTTTCCAAAGATAAAAAGCTTTTGGATGTGTCACCAGCTCAAGAAATAGTATTGGTATTGTGCTCTTGCACTGTATGCCATCCCCAACTTCCCGTGTTTGTTTTGTTAGTCAAAAGGTATTGAGTTCATCTTGTGATTTCATCGAAGACTAGAAAGTCAGCTTCATTTCCGTACTAAAGATAAGCAAAACCCACTGCCCAAGAGTTCAAATCTTTCTGAACACGAATTTGTTCCCCTACTGTATTTATTACCTGCAAAGTGACATTGGTATGGCTGTAACATCTCGAAGCCTGTGTTTCCACTGCTCTTCCAATGCTTGTGAGAAGTCTTTGTTGTTCTTCACCATCATCTATATAGAGTAAAGTTTAACGCCTACCTTCATCCACCCCTTTTTCTCACACAGAGTAATAATAATATGACATGAAAAGCCGATGGTTTATGTTGTTGGGGGAATAGGTCTTTATATGTATACACATATATAGAGGCTAGTTGTAATTCATCACATTCATGGGAAAGGTAATTCAAAATGTACACAAAACCATATACAGAAAACCTTTAACAGTAGGAGAATCTCAAATACTCTGCCTGTCTAGTTTTTTAGACTTGAGAATATTAGATAGTTCTGTAACCACATACATAATGTGGCTTTGCATCACCCTCTGCTCAACCCATATACAGCAGTTAATGGTTGCTATTATTTCCATAATAATGCTACTAGCACTAGCTACTAGTGTTAAATTCCACTCCAGCATCCAAAGTTACCACCTTATTTTTGCTGTAGACTACAAAAAGCTTTTGAGGCAGCCTACCACAATTGAACTGTGCTTCCCGCAGAAGAAACCCAATCTCAAGAGCCAGAACTGACCTCTTCTACTGGGAACCTGTGGTTTTGCGCCCACCAGAAGCCATATGCAGTCTGATAAACTAAAATATCCTGTCTGTCAGTAGGGTTTACTGCATTCATACAGCTTCCAGGCAAGAGCTTGATACATTTGGTGGCCTTAGCACACAGGCAGACCAAACTTTTACAACAAGATAAACTTATCCCAGCTAGGCCTTCTGACAAAACCTCCTGCAACAGCCAGCAAAACCACATGTGAGAAAATTAGCTATATTTTAATTATTACACATTTGATTCAAACAAAGGAAGATTAAAGTTAGAGAAGGCAATTAAAAAAAAGCAACTTAACTTTCTTTTAAAGACTTTCTTTTGAGGGTAGATTTCTGATTTTTGAATGAGGGAAGCAGTGCTATCACAGTGATGAATTTAAACAGCTGACTGAGGATGCTGTCGCTAACTATACACACTGCCTGGTATGGCACTTGTTCCCATTTCCGTGACGCCTAATCCATGCTGTTCAGACAAGAACCAAATCCAAGCCTGACTAATATTTTTATGCACTGATATTTGATATTAACCCTTAGAAGGGAGACAGCAGTTTTTCCCAGGTCTGAACTTTGTTGCTCAGGTTTATTTTTATTTCTAAATATCATGTATAAAGTGCAGAGAAAATGCATTTCTTCACTTGTGCTATGTGAAGGTCTGAAGAATATTAGTTTGGTTTACTTGCACAAATATAACTGGCCCTCAGCTGACAGAGAAGAGGTAGAAAATAAAGCATGAACAGAAAGGGAAGGTCAGGGTCTGAGCTGGGAGGAGGTATATGGCATACTGGTCCTTCTCACATGTGTATGCACCTTGAAAGGAAACAGTCCTCTTTGCTCTGGCAAGTATTTTCAAAGTAAGGTTAGAGAGGAAAATGGAAGAACCACCTCCAAACCAGCACGGCATTGGTTTGGAGGAGCAGAAATCTATTTACTTCACTTCTACATAGACCGAGGATACTCCACCAGTCTCTCGCTGGCCCTGCAGCACCAGGGGGACATTCGGTAAAGCAGAGCTGCTGCCTCAGCCTCTTTCCTAAAATCCCCTGCTGATAAGAAGGGAAGAGAAACAGTAACACCCACTTACTAAAGAAACAGGCAAAGATGAGATTGGCAAAGGAAATGGGCGATGCTTGTGCAAAAGCTTTTCCTTCTCCAGAAAGCCAGAGATTCAGAGGGCTGGAAAAAAAAAAGTCTGTTAAATCAGAGGTTGAACCTAATTCTGTTTAGGAATCCTGAAGCTCACCATTAAGTAGGAGGTCAATTGCTATTGTACACAAAACTGCAAATCTAAGAAAAGCAAATCAAATCTATGGGAAAGAGAAGGGGGGAGAGAGGGGGAGAAAAAGAGGTCAACAGTGCCTGAGGCTATCCTTTTTAATTACAGTAAAGGAGTCAGTTTAATTCACTTTCTTCACAATTTAAATTTGTCTTTCCAAATGTTATACAATCTCAGGTGAGCATGTGATGTATTACACCAAAAATAAGCTCATTTCAGTATTCAAGACACTCTTTTGACATGGTCTAACTAAAGTACTGTAATACAAATTATGACTTGCTTTACGCACAAGGAATGACTAATACTTCCTCAGTTACTTCTCTTTCCAAACACTCCAAGATGAACCTTTTCCCCTAAACAACTACTTGTTCTCCAACTACTGAAATTAGAGAACTACTTGTTCTCCAACTACTAGAGTTAACTCTTTCTGCTCTGCCAGCATACATGCCAAGTAACTGATATCAATACAATGAACCTAACTTTGCACTAACTTGAACGTGATCACAGTCTTGTTTTGTACCATTGGGCTGACATACCTCTTAAAGTGGAGAATGGCAGAAATAAGCCACCTACTAACCATCTAGCACCACCTCTTCTCTGGTCCCAAGCCCATTCATTCTAGAGCTAGAACCAATTTCCTACAGTAATATTTCAAAGCATAAAAGCAACACCCAGCCTTCTAGATCATTACCTGTGATCATCTTAATAGCTATCAAGAAAACTCAATCAGTGGCTGAAGGAAAGCTTTTCAGGCTTGAACATACTTTGCCAGCAATAAGCAAACCTGAACTACTCCTAAGGAGGCTGGCTGTTCTCTGCACCAAAGGACCGCCATGGTGAAGTGCCACTGGTACATCTATATGGCACAGCTGAAGCGATAGAAATCCTGGCTTGGCTCCTGATGGCAGAAAAGCAGTACCCCCCCTACCCTGCACTTGCACTACTAAACACTACTCTGGAATTACTCATTTGGGTGCAGGTTCTGCTGCACCTGCTTGTGATCCTAGCCAGCTTGTTGCTAGCTTCTCTCACCTGAGCTCCATGGAAAAAACAGACTACCCAAGGATGAGTATCTTGAGTCACTCATTCCTGGGTTGACATACAATTTTCAAAGAATGCCATGAACTGGATTGGTTTTAAGTTTTGATAAAGGCTTTACGAATTAAAAATATATTTCCCACGTCTCACAAGAGGTATGTAGAAGTGGTCTGTAGGTACATCCCACATGAAGTAGAAGCAGGCATCAATTATGACTTCACCTCAACCACTCTCTGTCCCAGGCTACCCTTAAATGACCTGATATGCCTTGCATATGTGGAAGCACAGCAGAGCACCTACAATTTCCTCAATGCCTGCAGGAAATCCAGTGATATGGATACAGAGGTTTTGAAATCCATCTTCAAAAGCCAGCCTTTAGTTACAAAAGCTTAGACTATGCAGTCCATCAGGTATAATGATCTGACAGTACTCAAAAAGGTAGCAATTCACCCTCGCAATGTGCCAGCCAGCAGTACAATTAGTGAAATGAGTTTATTTGGAGAAGTTCCTCAAAGTTGAATTTAATCAAAACAACATTTGGTTTTAAGATACCCTGCAAAGATCAACTATATATTTCCTGTTTATTGCTAAGGAAGCAAGCTGTTTACCTAGGAACCTGTCACCTGCTTTTTGGACTTATATTTTATTCACAGGAAATGTAAAGGCACTTTTTACTTCTTCAGGGAAACTACCATTTCCCAAATTGATAGCAGGCTGTAGCTCCTTATCTGTTTGTCTTCTAAGATTACTTCTATCATTTCAATCATCAGATCTTCTTTAGTCAGATGGAAATGTCTCATCAGAATTCAGGTATGAATCCTTTTATCACTTCTGCAGTACTCCTCAAGATATTATCCTTTTTTTGCCCCCCTTTGCAGCTATATAGAAACTATATTATGTCCCAAAATTGATAAAAACTTGTAACACCTGCAACATAAAAGCCAGCTGAGTACTTCAGTATCTACAGAATGACAGCTATACACGCATCCTTGAGCCTCAGTGCAAAGGGATGGCTTGTGGGAAAACCAGTCCCGACCCATCTGTAATAAATTGGCTACCTCCCAGCTAAGGATCACATAATCATAAAGTAAACATATGGCTGGGAAGGGCTGCAAGGAAGTCTCAAGGTCAGGGAAAATTTGCAAAAAAGTAGTTGGCTTTCAGGGAATTTGGGGGAACTCTTAGACATGCGGCTTGCAGAAGAGAAACCTACCTCTGGATAAGCACTAGGTTAGACAGAAGTGATGGCAGCTGTATTGTGTTATTTTATATTAACACCAGTTTAACAGAACCAGATGAGATGGCCCTGAACCAGCTCCAGGGATGTGCTGTTACTTTTTCCTGGGTCATTGAAGACCACAGTCCACTCTCCATATTGCTAAAATCACAATCTTCTTTATATCTTTTATCAAACATCTAGGTCATTCATGTAGAGTAGATGTGAGCCAAGTTTATGTCTACTCCATAGGAATAGCTGTTAACAGCCCCATTGTAGGCACAAAACTAACCATTCCCTCTCTCAAAAGCAAATTAAGCTTAATAAAAATCATATCCTCTTTTTAGTTAGCCTTTTAGTTGTTTTTCAGGTGGTCTATGAAGAACACCTTAGCAGCAAGCTGTAATATTGAAGTTCAATATTGAAGTTTCACTGACTATTTAGGTTATCTGAGGCAAGAGTTAAACAGGTTTGTGAGCAAAAGATTAAGTACAGCTCCTGCATGCCCTGTACCCTCCCATCAGGAGCAATTCCAACATCTGTACACCAGTATTATGCTTTTAATTAAATTAGGCATGCAAAAGATATAGCCCAGGTAACGATATGCTATGTGGTAAGATAGTAGCAATATATACTAAAAATTTATATAACATGGGAGTTTTTTCCCCCATTATAATGACTGTTTAATTCAAACCAAATATACCAGAAACTACACTGTTTAAATACATTCATTAATAGAGCCATTAATAAGAAAGATACACACTTATATTAATAACTGGTTTTAAATAGAGACAGAAAAAAAGCACCCGCTAGACTACATGGAAGCTACACAGTAATAAACACTTCAATAATAAATGGGAATTTCAGCTGAAGAAAAAGCTGTGAAGTTTACTCAGATGATGAACTACTGGCCACAACTCATGTGTTGGCATCCACATTGACTAATGGGTGTATTTCCCCTCAAAGTCTTCATTTTCAGGTAGTATTATAAGGCCACTTGATAACTGTTGCTTTTTTGCACCTACTGAGTGACTGACTAGCCCCAAACATCTCTCATACAGACAGTGCTGATACGTCTAAAGTTACAGGTCAGAACTGCCTTCTGTGCATGAGGAAAAACCCAAGGCAGCAAGTGGGGGACAGGAAATACTGCAAGTTCCTGTTTGTCAAGTTTCCCCTGCATCGTTTTCACTAGGATGTGTCCCCTCCGCTACAAAACAAGCACAAGAGATTGAACCCGAAATGAATGACCATTTACATTTCGGCTGAGATCTCGTACTACGGTTCCCACATCTGGCAATTCAGGGCTACGCATACCAAACCACTGGCGTTGGCAAGGTCAGCATTCTTATCTTCTGATTCCAGACTCTCTTACCCTGTTATGTTGGATAGGTTACAAGGAAAATTTCACATAAATGAAAACCAAAATTCCCTCCCATCATACCACTCCCTCGCTTCACTGAGATGGGACAACACGACTCTCAGTGCAAGAATTACCATTTGATTGCACTCAAAATTGTAGAAGTAATGCTACCAGACCAAATTTCATGTTCTCATGTTTTGTGCATGTCTAGCTCACATACTACTTGAAGGACTGTACTTAGAGCAGCTTTCATTTTCTTTAGTCAGCTAACAAAGTCTTTCAGTTTCAGTGTTGCTCTGTCCTTAAACCACATATATGTTATGACAGGGATTAAAAATTAAAAAACAGACAAAGACCTTTTCAAGTAGAATCCACGCTGCTGGGTACTTTCTGGAGAGACAGTTGGAAGAGTAGGACCTATTTTCCTGAAGTTATTGAGGTAGATCCCACAGAGTTCTACCCTAAAATTATTTGTAGGCTTCTGTTAAATTGTTAAACTTTTACTTGCGTTTCAGCCACTTACTAATGAAAGTCTCCACATACAGGACTGAAAATCCAGGCTGTGACCTTGAAGAATTTCTTTGTCACATACAGTGCAGCCTAAGCAACAAGGAATACCAAAGGACTTCAGTTCCACACATGTCAAAATATAAGTATTAATTCAGGGGAAAAAAATTCTCACTGAATCTGAAAATTAACACAACTGAGGCAGTGCTGTGGTCTCGTGTTTTCCCTTTCCTCTCACTCCTGCGAGGTAGTGAGCATCTCTAGCAAAGCAGCTTGTTAACTCTGCTCTCCTTGACATCCGTTCTCAGATGTTGGGGTGTTTCAACTGTTGCAAGCTAAACAGGGAATGAGAGCACTTGTCAGGTGTCACAAGACAGTTATCATCTTAAGGAACAGTATTCAGCTTAAACTCTTTGAGACATCATGCAATACAGTCACTAATGCTTGATAGTATCTTACTCCACTCTGATTATTTATGGTGAGGCATAAGGATACCACAGACAGGGCATCACCAGAAGTTGGGCTGCCACAATCTGGTACCATTGAGATCAAAACTACAAGGAGTAAAGTTAAAACACTGCAAAGGTAAGATAAGATAGTCCTTTATGGCTAGGTCTCAGGTTATCACGGGGAGTGCCTGCTTCACACTGACTTTCAGAGTTAGTTTCAGCTCAAGAGATCCAGAAAAGTAACTAAACAAAATGGAGGGAATTTTGCTGCTTGCCCATGACTTTGTATTTTACTCAGGCAGCTGTAATCCCCTTCATGCTTTGAGAGCGTGTCTTGGTGAGAAGAGAGCACCACTGCGATGGCGGAGGAGCTGCCTGCAGCCCCTGAGGCAGAACCACAGCCCTCCAGCCTCTCTCACTGCTCTCACACCCCACAGCCTTCCACCGTGCCGTTCTCCCAAACTACCCCCCTCCCCCCCAAAAAAACAGACCCTCACAGTTCATCTGACACACCAGAGCTGTAAATATGCCTCCTCCCAACAACTGAACCCGCTCCATTCAAGCACCACTGAGGATGAATGAGAGGTCACCTAAGCTGCAAGCCTGGCACCAGTCTTCGGTGCTGAGGACGAGTTGGTCCTCACAGCCTACCATGACAAAGCAAACCAAAACAGCCCAACTGGCTGTTTGAATGAAATGGTGGTCTGAATGAAACAGTGGCCTGATGGGAAAAGAAAACCACATTTGGCTACGTAACTAAACATATCTCGTAACACATTATGCATAAGCAAACTGAACTGAAGTCGCATTGGCAGTTTTGAACCTGCCACTCTTAACACCTGAGTGCTAGATTTCTTCATGTTAAAAAAATGTTTTTAAGCATCTTTGCTGGATACAGTACAGTTTAGGTAGCAATTTTACTTCCAAAAGCTCCCAAAGTATATTTAAGATTACCAGTTTAGAGGATCTCCCATGGGACAGAAAAAGCAGTCCATTCAGCTCAACTAACTTTGCACATTAAGAGCACATCCCTCAAATTGGGTCACACAACCCAAGGTGGGACAGGCCCCCTCTCTCCTCCTCCCACCACGGCACTGGGAACAGCTGCAGTTTGCAACTTCAGCTGGGAAGAGATGCTCGTAATTGGGGAGGGGGGCAGGGAAAACACACCCACAATTACTCTTTCTGCCAGGATACAGAGCTCGAGCTTGTGATATAGGACATCCTGTAATTCATCAGACAAGCAGCAACGCTGAATACATTAACAATTTGATGTATTGTGGTTATCTCGCCTACCCTGTAGGCTAGTACAGAGAACCTGACAAAGTGATTTTTGCCCAGGGCTGCCTAGGACAGAGTTACAAGGGATACTACATTCAGCTAAAACTGAAGGGCAGTTATGATCTGGGTCTGATGGCAAGTTATGTGGCTATCCAGGGCGTGGAAGTTTTGTTTAATAAGCATAAACGGTCAGGGAATTGGTCCCAGCCTAATGTGACAGGGGACAGTGCGCCCTCCAGAGGGGCAGGGTCCTGGTGTCCTGCCCAGACCCTGGTTCAGAAGGAAGAACCCTGCTTCCTGTACCACCCAAAGCCAGGTTTTTCTGCCCCATGCTCAAGTGGAAACAAGGCCTAGATCTAAAGTGTTCTTACAGTTTAATCAGATCACAGCTCATCATAGGCACAGGGCTGAGCAAACCCCCCCCCCCAACAGGAAACTCAGCTGTGACCTACTTGAGCATACATGAAGTTAGGCCCTACGTGTGGCAAAGTGGTACCCATTCATACATCTGCTGATAAGGGAAACATGAATGAGGAAAAGCAGGAGTGCCAAGAAAGCGTTCACCCAGGTCCCACATACCCCGGCACACTGCAATTTTTTTTTTTTTCCCTTCTTCCTGTGTTTGTTAAATCTTGCTTGGGATTTTCACCTTAAGAACGGAAACGAAGCAGCCCAGTTGCCAGCCTCCTGCTTTGCCTCGGAAGAGGGGCTGCAACTGCAAACATGGCCAAACACTTCTCCTTCCCATCACCAAGAGCAGAGTCCCGTGGCTGCCCCGACAGATGGGGAACAGCTCTCATACATCAGCCGATGGTCAGGCTCCAGCTTTCCCAGAGCAACTCGTCTCTGTGGCAAGCTCCCGAAAACTATCTCTCCTGCCCACAGTACCAAGGCCGGACCACACCAAGCTAGACACAAGCTTCACTGAACTGCCCAGAATACAGGACAGAGTCATCCAACAAAGATGCAATGTCATATTCCTCTTAAATGTTTGGGTATTGTCAAAACCAAAGACTTCTCCTAGGTGATGCCACTCTTCCTAAGAAAGGTAAACCCTGCCCACGATGGACAGACCTAGTCCCAGGAGGCTCCTGCTAGTCTTTCAGAGATTTCATGATCCCATTTGAAGACAGCAGCCACTTCATGGTGCTTGCAAGGAACAGACCTCTCCTTACTCCATCCCACCTCCACATCTAGGAAATTGTAAAAACCTGCTCCCCTCCCCGCTAAGCATCTCCTACAATGAGACTCATCTCCCCATGTGTAAAAAGAAGTCTATCTGGTTTTCAAAGTTTTATCTCACATGGTATTTTCCCTGACTCTGAATCACTGCCCATGCGGCTGAGCTGGGGCAGGGGATGACTGAGAACTGCCGGAGCTGTAATGGCCATGCGGCAGTGGTCAATCACAAGCCTCTGCTCCCCAGTTCCTCTTCTGCCATGCCAGACAAAGGGCATATGTACCCACCCAAATGCCGGCTTCCCTCACCTACACACCGCTTCCTTTCCTAATGCTTTTTCCTTTAGGAAATACACTTAGAAAACCAGATCAGAAGCAGGGGAGCAGAGTGTTCCTCTGCCTGAGGGCCAGCAGAGCAAACAGGGGATTTGCCTTTAGAAGTTATACCCTCTATTAACAAAAATAAATTTATTGAGACCCAATTGACCATTTGTTAAAACGCAGGTGCAATTTCACTACTTTCTGGAGACTCGTGCCCTGTTGTATCAGCGGCATATCTAATGCCTAGTGCTAGCATGAGGCCTCAGCCAGAAGAATTAGGGTAAATTGGGCTGATCCCTCTGCAGTGAGAAGGAGGTCTGTCAGGCTGCAATCAGTGTAACAAGAGTCATTCCGTTGCATTTTGCATAACGGAGGAAGCTATGGGTATCAGCAGGTCATTTAATGAACATGATCACTCTGTAATTTCCACAGTGCAACAACTGACTGACCATGGCTGTTGCTTTTTAGCTAACTTATTGGTAATTCCATACAAATAGATGCATGTACATAATAAAAATATCTGTAGCACAAATCCTAAAATTATGATAGATGTCCTTCAGAAGCATGTATTGTCTTTGAAATATAAAAACCCCACCACCTCAGGCCTTCTTCTCCAAGCCAACCTTTACTCCACTTTGCCCAAGTACTGCTTTCCATACCTTTTGATTTTTATACTGGTTTTTTCTTATCCTATTTCTGCAGGAGAGCCATTGTAGATTGCTACAACAGTCTTTGGCATAGACATGATTCTTTAGCATACACAAACTTGCCTTTTTTTAAAGGACAGTTTCAAGTTCAGCAGTGAAAAGGTAATAGGTTACTGAAAAAAGTCAGAACAAGCAGAAATAGAAAAACATCTTAGAGGTCAATGGTTAACAGAGTCTGAAGACATTTTTTCCATGATCTTTGCATTGACAGCAGGAAGCACAGACTTCTATTGTCTAACACACAGAAAATGTTTTGCATATTTGAGATATAAATATTTGTATGAAACATACACCATTGTGCATGTTATCTTGTGTATCCAGTCTATAAGCTAACACAACACAGAGGCAATTAAATCTACAGCAGTTTGCACCTACATCTGGTGGAAGGGGAAGACTTTTCTTGATGCTTCCAAGCAATTCTGTGAAAGTAACCACTTCCCAGTTATTTTAACTTTAATTACAGGATACCACACTATCACAGCATTTCTAAATACAATGTTGTTTCAGGGTAAGATGAAACAACAGGGAGCTGATATTGTTTTATCAGCTCTATTTTATTTTTCTCCCTTTTTAGCCATTGTAGGCAGTCATCCAGGTTACTGGATACAATGCAACACCAAGTCTACAATACTGAGCCCACAGCTAAGAATTAAAATGTAACTTAACTTAGGACATAGTTCTAGCTGCCTCACAACCAATGGTTTTAAAAGATTTTAAAAATTCTACATTAACATCAAAAAAAAGAAAAAGGTGGTACAACTATACATTTTGAAGGGCTAATAAAATCAGGTCTGGCAGCTGAGAACCAGAGTTATTTCACAACAGAGTTATTTCACAACTGGCAGTATGTTTTAACTATGTGAATTCCAAATCTTTGTTTTTGATTTTCACACCTGTGATATTATCTCATTTTAAAAAAAAAAGAGGAGGGAGTAACCTGGTGCCAAATATAACCACATTGCTCTGTTTTCAGTGGTTTCAGCAGGCACGCTCACATAGAAATCATTTGGTTCAAAACACTCATAATATTCATTTATAAATTCAGCAGAACATGTAAAGTATCCTTTCATTGAGGACTAATGCAGCGGCAAATGTGATTATTTCACCATAAGATGTAATTTCTCAACAAATAAAACATGTAAAATAAAACCTAGAGAAATACAAAGACTATGAGAGGAGAGTCTGATAGCAAAGGGGCTCTTTCCTGCTGTCCCCTTACAAACCATAACCATCAAAAGGCTATGAGTAGCACCCTGCCTGGGAGCTAGCTCCCCACCTACAAGAGCAGCACCCGTGAAACAAGACCAGGACGCCTAAAGGGCCTCTTCTGCACAGGTGGCATGATCCAAGCAGCACAGCTGGTGTGCTGAAAGGAAAGAGGAGCATGTGCAAAATCACTCTGAGTACTCTCTCAAGTGTAACTAGAAGCCTATTTGTATGGGTGGTGCTTTCTGATGGCCCAAAATACCCTAAACATTTATATAGCAGCCATAAGTAACAACCCATCTTCCAGTCACTGGAGAGTTCTGAAAAATTAAACAGCAATGCTTTGCCCCACAGCCACGCTATGTCAAAGGTGAGACAGTCAGATAAAGCATCAGCAACATTTACTCTAAAATGAAAACAAGTGCTCCAGAAGCAATTTTCGCAAGACACCTTTTTATCTACATTTCTACTACAGTCAGCTTTTCCATCTATAAAAGCTACAGTCTCACTTATTTGATTCATAAAACAATACTAAGTATTTCAGATTAGCAATTCTCACAGTAAGGCACACATCTGTCGTTCCAAGCAGAGAGCTCATGGCCATGTCTACCCTAAAAGCTCTGTTTACAGTTCAAATAGCTATCGGTTGCAACTTATGGGGACGCAGAAAGGAAGCCTGTGGAAAAGCACCGTGCAAATCTAGTCACCCACTGCATGAGCGGCAGGTACGTGGTATCGCAGCAGGAGGCTACAGAAGAGCATTCACCCCCAAGAAAGGATAACCACACTGTGGGACAGAAAGCAGGAGGAATTATTAAGACGACTGAACTTGCACGCAAGGCTAATTGTGCCTTGAGACGAGGTGGAACAGTCTTAGTAAAGCACAGGGGTTACATGGACGTAAGGAAAGACTCAGAGAAGAAAGTCACATAAACGAGAAAATACTCAGCAACTATTAGCTTTAAAAGGGATCTGGCAGCCTGGGCTACAACCCCTTATATTACACAAATTACAGCAATTTTAAGCAAAGGTTTAAAATGCAGCTTTTGTCATAGCTACCGCCTACAAAGCGGTGTGACACTTGGACGTCGAGGAAGGAATACTTCTACGCTTTAAACCGCAAACAGCGGCTGCTGCGGGGTGCGCTCCAGGGGCCACCCCCCTCCCGGGACAGGCTCCCACCGCACACCGGCAGCCGCCGCAGACGGGCGCTGCCGCGGGGGGCGGCCTCGGCTACCCGCGCTCGGGGCAGCCTGCACCGGCTGGCAGCACGGTGAAATAAACTCCCCCCGGTCTCCTTGCGGGGACGGCCCCGCTGCTCGCCAGCCCCGGCTCTGCCTTACCTGGGTGTCCCGGCCGCCGCCGCGGAAGGAGCCCTGGCGCCGGCGGCGCGGAGGGAGGCGGAAGGGAGCGAGGGAGGGAGCGCACTGCCCCGCTCCGGCCCGGGAAGGCGGCGGCGGCCGCGGCGCCTGCTCCTCCCGCCGCCCCGCCGAACGCGGCTCCCCGCGGGGCGGCGGCGAAGGAAACGGCGGGGGCGGCCCCTGCGCCGGAGCCCGCTCCCCGCCCCGCCGCCGCCGCAGCCGCAGCGCTGTGCCGGGCGCCCTCTGCGCTCGGGGCAGGTGCAGGGAGGCGAGGAGCCGAAGCAAGACGGTGGCCCACACCGAACAGCCGTGGCAGGAGCTGCCCGGAAACGCGTCGGTGAAGTGAAAGAAAAAGGCGAATTACACAACTGGGAGCAGGACGCAAACTCTCCCCCAAAATCTAGGTGCACCCGTGTGCTGGCCACCAGCTGGCTTTAAAACGTGTGTGACCGGTACTTTGGCTCAGCTGTTTCTCGTTCCGAACCGCGGTGAAGAGCGAGCACTCGCAGGGCTGCGGGCTGGGCTAGGGGGAAGCGGTGGGCACAGCCCTCCTCTGTCCCAAGTGGGCTGTGCGCCCTGAGGCTGCTTCTGTGTAGCGCCCATCAGGGACCTGCTCATGCCCAGGTGGCCCCCAGGGCTCCAATGCCTTCCTTCAGACTTGTATAACGGTCGCATCCAGCCATCCCACAGATCAGACGCTCATCTACAGCCAGAATAACTGAAGGTGGCTTTTTGCACCCATCAGTGTGGTGAACTTTGGACTTCAGGGTCTATAGTGAGATGTCACCCAGGCTCTCTTCTTTACCTCCTTCTCTTAGCCCAGCCTTACCTACAGAAACTGCCAGACTGCAAAACCTCATTGAGAGAAAAAGAGCTTGTAAAGTTCAGTTGAGATACATCTCTCATGTTTCTAAGTGTCAATGTAGGGGAAAGCAAGAAGGGTCTATGCTGCTTGCAAGCTAATTGTTTTGTTGTGACTAGTGCATAATAGCTGGATCAACACAGATGTCTTTCTGTTCAGCTCGGAGGAAATGACTTACAGGGTCTTTGTTTCCACTTGGGGGATTTCCTCCAAATTATGCTTTTGGCGCTGTGGCCACGTCTCCCGTGCCCATCACACTGCGCTGAGCCCCAGGAGTCACAGGGCTGCATCCCTAGTGCATGGGGCATCTCTGCATCCCTAGTGCATGGGGAGCAGTCCCACCAGCCTGCTCTCACGACCCTCCCTCCACTCCATCCCCACATGTTTGTAGTAGCGTTCACTCAAGTGCCCATGCAGACCTCCTTACCCACTGCCACTGATGCGGTCAGTTTTGCAAAGCAGGCAAATTTTGCTTTGTTTTTCAAGCACCAGCGGCTACAGCTTTCCCCACCTTGCCTGCTGCTGCTGTGGCAGGAGGAAAGGACAATAAAACTGAACAGTTGCTTAAGGAGGGACTTAGAACAGCTTTACCCCATGAGATGCCATTTCTGAGCTCCAGAAAGAATGCTCATCTAGCAGAGAGTGGTTATGCTACAATGTGACTTGACCAGCAGCAGCTACATCACGCCCGAGACTTTACTCCAGTACTGCAGCAGCAGCAAAGAGACAGGAGAACACATCTCAATGGTCCAAAGCATGTAGCTACAGCTGTGCTGAAGGTATCCTTCTTACCACTACTGACCAGGAGTTAACCGCTTTTATGTTGATTGTTCAGTTAGTGGAATATCTGTGGTGGAGGTGTGGATCACAAGGTTTTTTGCAAGCTTTATGAAGTTTGCCAGTTCTCAGTCCTAAAAATGGTCTCTCTTCCCCTCCCACCTTCGTCTACCGCAACGGCAGATAAAGACATCAGCAGAACGGTGGGACCAAAGCAACTACAAGGTGACACTGCTTCTGAGGACAGGGATAAGCCTCTGAGGGACTGAAGAGGGTTGGTCACTGCCTGAAGGCTGGGCTCTGACTAGCTGTGCTTGCCTTGAATTATAACTGCTCTAGGCTGGACAGCAGCTGTGAGAGAAAGAAAAAGAGCTCTGCAAAGGCTGGGTGGCAAAGGATGAGGATGTGCTTAGCAGCCTTCGGGAAACTCTTTCTTAAATGCACGTTGAGCACATGCATTGAGGAAAGGCTCAAATGCTCTCAAAAGCTTTGGGAAAGCTTTGGGAAAAACTTTGGGAAAGCTTTCCAAAAGCCTTGGGAAAAAGCACTGCCCATCATTCTGTGTGGCTTCTCATGGCTTGGTAAGCCGGGCAGCACCATGCATTTGGATTTCTGCTGCACAGTTTTGGTTTCTCATGGCCTGTATGTTTTCACTCTTGTTAAACAGAGCAGGTGGTGTGATTTCAATTTGAGAGACATGCCAATCCCTGCACAGTGCCAGGGTTTGCAGAATTACTGGGGGAAGGAGCTTTCATTTTGCAAGGAGGGTTTTGTTTTCCTTCTGTCCTTCATAAATACCTAAAAGTGCCCACCACCAGGGCTACTAGTGTGTCCTGATCAAATGTATTTAAAGAGCAAAAGTACTTTTCAAATATTAAGCTTCTTTTATACATCTGTATAAATTTTACAGCCAAGAGGGGGCTGAGCTTTCCATCCAGGGGAATGTTTTTGCTTCAGGATTTAAAAAAAAATCCACTTTGCAGAAAAAGCAGCGAGTCGGAACCAGAAATGATTTCATTTCCCTAAAATTTCACATGCAGCAATGTTACGCAAACGTGGGGAATGCAAAAAAGAGGCAACATTTCAGGGCTTCGGTTCTATTGCCAGAAGAGCTCAGTGTTACTTGCTGCATCTTTACTCTCGTTCCTCTTAGAAGTTCAGGACCCCTGTGGACTGGGGTGGCGTAGCATCAGTCCCACCTCTGGGCTGCAAGAATCAGAGCACTTGTTGAGCGAGCCTTTCCTTTGGTAAGCCCCTGGGGACTCAGTGAACTGAAATCACAGAGTGATCTTGCTGCGTTTTGGATTAAAGACACTCAGCTCCTTGAGTGGTGGATTTTGCTCTACTGCAAAGGCAGGGAGAGCGGTGAAGAGTTCTTGTGGCAAACCACCCCTCTCAAGGAAGAAGTCTCCACTTTGGGAAAGACTGAGGCTTATGAAATTTCAGGCTCACATGTGGTGTAAATTACCAAAGAGAGAAAGAAAAATATACAAGTTGGACAGCAACTTTGATAGACTATCTTTTTCAGCAGTTATTCACCTATTTATGCTTCATTATCTCATGGTCCATGTCCATTCTCTCTTTGGAGCCAGTGTTGTTCTTTTGGGTGAGCTCTTAAGTCCAAAAAGCCCCTTCTTGGCAATCTTTCTGGTCAGAGAAAAGCATCTCTACCAGTTCCTTGGTCACAGAGAGGCTTTTCCTCTTTTTCGTTTTCGTGCCTGTCAAACCCTCTTCACCCTATTCAGCCCTTCGTAGTTTCTCAGAGGCTTCTGTGAATGCAGTCACTGAGCATTTCCTCTGTTTATTTTGCTTCCCTCAGTTGCTGTGGGCAGAGATGACAAACAAGGGCTTTTCTCACTCTCAGGAGGGAACCCTGTGAATGAGAGAAAAATTACAGTCATTCTTCATTGTCTGGTTTCCATATCAGCAAATGTGCTGCTTTTCCTTTCTCCAGAGCTTTTTCCCAGTTTTGAGAAATTTTGGGGGTGATAATTCCATTGCACCACTGAAAGTAACTCTAAGCAGTGGAGTGTAATACAGACCTACCATAAAATATTCTTTCTTGCAGTCAGTATTGTTGTCTTGAAGGTGGATGGAGGGACGAGCAAAATAACTGAAAACCACAGGGACAGTATTTGAATGAGGCTAGGTTAGGAGAAGATAAACCAGGAGGCATGGGAGCCATGGGCTCTCTGTCTGGCAGGCCAACTTGCAAGGTGGGCTATGGATTGCTGGCAGACACTTTGAGCATGTTTTGGGGAGATTTTAACTGGGGGCTGGGGAGCAGAACTCAGTCAGGCACCTCTTCGTGCTGTGGTTTTTTGATTCTGCCATGTTTGGTGACATTGGGCACACCAGTCACATTCACAAGGATGTGTAGATCAATACCGTAATTCTCTACCAAAGTCCTGCCCAGCTTCACAAAGGTCCATGTTTTGTCGCCTGCTTCCCTGTAAGGCAGCTGCTAAATCCTCAGTTTTAAAAGCCATGCTATAGTATGCCTTGTAAACTAACAGTTAAGCTTTAACTCGAAGTTTAAACAAAAATATCTGTGTTTTGACATCCGAGCTCCAAAATTTCTTGAATTTTTAGGTATCCTCAGAGACTTGACAGGTTCAAGATCTCAGCATGACTCCAGTAGCTCACATGACCAGAAGGCTTAATGTCACGATATAAAAAAGGCTGGGTATGATGACTGTCAAAGAGTGCAGCAACAAACCAGATCATATGCAAACAATTAAAGAAGACCTGGGCCATCCCATTATCAGAGAGCAAAGAGCAATAGAGGATAGACAGGTAAACACATGGTCCAGGCTTGGACGAGAGCAGCATAGGAAGGTATCTGAAAGAGCACCAAAATAAGTTTGTACAGAGACATCAGGACCAAATATTATGCAAGGGAACTTATTGCAAAGTTTTTTTAAGGTACCAGGTAATAATGAACATGCCAGAATAATTCACCAGTCACTTAACAGTGAGAAATGCATCTTGTAGATGCAGATCTACAAGATGTGCAGTAAAAATTTTGCCTAGTGTGGTACAAAGACTACCATTTAAACCTACCGTTTATGCCTATCATTAGATGAGAGGAAAGGACTTTTAAGATTTTGGGGGAAAAAAGAAAGAAGAGAGGTTGTGCACCTGAAATTACTGTTGCCTTCTGATTTGTAGTCCCATGGAATAGCTGGGCAATATGAATACTAAAAGATTACTAGGAAGGGATGGGGAAGACTAAATATTTGAATAGACCTTGATAGAGACGTTAACTTTCATAGCTAGTGATACTGAAGTTAACTAGTTTACAGCTAACTCAGATATATTTAAAGGAACTACATTAATTTTACTTAACTTCATACATTTAATACAAATGTCTGTACATTAAGTTATCATCTAGACTCCTTCCAAAGAGAGAATTCAGCACTTTTAGAGCCCGGATCATCTAATCTGTTTATTGTAGGATGAGATGAATTGCCCGTGAGCAGGTTTCTTCTTCTCTCAGCTAATCATTAAAGGCACGACAACTAGATCAGGTATTTAGTGCATCTTCATTGTTAACTTTTGAAACTAGAGAACATTAATTCCTTTTAAATATGCCTTCCAGTTTAAGCATACCCATAGAGTTCCTTAGTGCAGCCCATTGTGGTAGTATCTTCTATAGCTTTCTAATGGGAAATGAATAGCAAAGTTCCCCCCCGATTTCTACACTGGCTCAGGCCAAGAGTCTTCAATATTGACTAGCACTTGGCACCTAAAGCCAAGATGTAGGTAGGTCCTAGGATGAGGAGTTGTAGCTCTAGGTAAAGTCTCATGCGAGTCTCTAACAGTGAGACAATTCCTTAAGCTCTGAGGCATAAGTTTTAATTTCCTTGCAGAATATTTTTAGCTTACTTTTGGCTGTTAAAACTCTGGATATTCTTGTTATCCATGTAACAACCTTCCTTTTTAATCTTGCTAAACTTGCTGATGCCCATGGCAATGTGTTCTACGGTCTAATTGTGCATTTTACCAACACTATTTCCCTTTCAGCATTTTATGTCATTTTGTTTCTATTTGATCCTATCTGTGAAACAGAGATAAAGATTTTGTTCTTTTTCTACCTAGCTAAGTTAGGGGAAAAAATATCAATGGTGAGTGAATCCAGCCACAATGTGTATCGAGGGAATGATAGACCCACAGAGTTTCTACTACATCAGGTGAGAGAGCACATCCTCTGCACCAGCCTGTGCTAATGGGAAGTGTTTCAGAACAGGGGGTGGAGGGGACTCCTTGGGGTCCAGGAGCCATGGGGGATCCCCAGGAGGACAGCAGAACGGGGCCTCTCAGCCAGGCTCCATCCCACCACCCCAGCCAGGGAGCAGGGCAGGCGGGGGGGCAGCCAGCTTCAAACAGAGCCCAGATCATCAGGCAAGGTAGTGAGGATGAGACAGGTCAAAGGTCAAGCTGGGAAGTCACTCCACAGGTCAAGGACAGGTCCAGCAATTGCCAGGCAGCCCCATGGTGATGGGGCAGACCCAAGGTCAAGCCAACATTAGGGCACGAGTCAGGGCCCATGGCCAGGCAGGGCAGAGCGGTGGGAAGCTGGAGACCAGCACTGCTGTGGCACTGGGGACTGACAGCCCTGGGGGGCTGAAATGGGATCCTGGGCCATGGGCAGGGTGGTGGGAGGCCCTGGGAGGGCAATCAGGGCCATTACAGCCTGGTGGTGCCTGACAGAGAGGAGCAAAATAGTCTATGGCCTCCCAAATGCCTTATCCCCTTTCTCCCAGGAAATCCATATATGCTAGAGTTTCAAAGTCAGAAATACCAAAATGAAGACCATCTCCATAATTTTACTTCAGAACCCTTGTGCATGTGCATCCTGATGCAATATTTCATTACACAATCACATTGTTTCCTTTGCTTCCTTCTCCACACATCTGCTTCCTCATTCCAGAAGGATAAAGTTTATGAGATGATCGATTCTTCAGTCTTTTCATTTAGATATCTCACAGGCACCCCTATGCTTTTCTTTTCTGTGCATTTTTTGAAGCTTACTATGAGGAGACATTTGATATATTAATGGGATTTTCTGTGGCATCTATCACTACAAATGAATGGAATGGATCATCTCCAGCCTTTAAGACAGATGGTGTAAAGGGGGTACAATAAAGGTCTGTGAAATCTTGAATGGGATGAAAAGGGTGAATAGGAATTTGCTGTTCACTGTCTCTTCTGATTCAAGAGCTAGAGGTTCTCCAGTGAAGCCAGTAAGAGCTAGACTGAAATCAAACAAAAGGAGATGGTTCACCATGCAGCAGCCAGAACATGTGTGGAACTTTTTGCTTTTCAAATGATATTATAGATGAAGCAGACCAGATGGGTTTCAAGAGAGACACTTGGAAGAGGAATCTATTGAGAATCACTAGACAGATGCAACATGACAGATCCAGGAAGCCTTCTGAAACTGAGCGTTGCGGAATACTTGTGTGAAGCTGTCATAAAGGCTTGCCCTGTTCTTGCTTTTCCCTGGTCATCCAACTGCGGTCACCATAGAATGCAGGATGCCAGGCTGGATGGAGCCTACCTTTCACAGATACAAATAAACGTATTTTTACAACAGATCTGTGAGTAATTGCAGCAACATTTATTGCCTGTCCACAAGCCATCACAGGAACTCAACAAGGTCATCCTAGCACTTTCCCCACCATCAACTAATCTGCACCTTGCACAGCCCATAACCTATTTCTCAGTCTTCCATAAATGGCAATCAACCTTCTTTGCTTCTCCAAAGCCTTTACTGCTGCAATAGGTTGGAATTCATGAAAAGTAAGGAGTGAGATAGAAGCAGCTGGATCTTCCACTGAGGTCTCTACTCAGCTGTGACATTTAAGAGGTACTGCATGTCTTGGAGGGAATAGATTTTTCCTATACAGAGAAGGATGTATTTGCCAGTGCCAACTACAAAACTCATGCCTGCTATGTTTCAATGAGTCCATGCATACATCTCCAATGTAGCTGTGCTTCGGGATATATGATTCCCAGCCTGGTCCAGAAGTGAAAACCGAAAACGCAAGAGGCACTGTAATTTTTCATTGGCAAGTTCCATCTCCATAATCATCAAAAAGATCTGCAAGGACATATGTCATCTGGCCTACTCTTTGAGGGGACAGATGATTCCAATACAGGGCTAGGTTATAACTACAATTGTTCAATCCCATCGGGCTCTGAGGACGCAGTGGTCATTAAGTGACCTGGGCACACCAGCACCAAACATGCCAGGTATCTGCAGAATGGCTATGTGTTTAGGAAATCTCCTGCCTACCTCTGAGGACAAGCCAACTGCTTTCTGCTGCTGAATGTTACTTTTACCTGCTTTCACCTACTTTACTCCTTAAACAATTCAAACAATTGAACAATACCTATCCTTCTGGTTCCTCTTTGCAGACAGTTTATTTCTTCTACCACCATAATAACAGGCAGCTTTCTGGCCACAGTGGTTAGACCATGAAGACATTCCCTGCCCTGTTTTATTAAAAAAAGAGACATCCTTATCTGGAGGAAAACAAACCCCTTCTCTTCTGAATTCATTATCAACAAGTTATAGTAAGGAGAAAAGTTACTTTCAACTTCAGGTCTGGCTATCCTTCTTCTACTGACTCAAAAAACAGGTTCTCCAGCCCATCGTGGGGTGCACAGCAGTGATGGTGGGCTACATACTGGATTTGACTTCTCTGCATGAGAGCCCTGTGAGCTCCTTTTTTTCTGAGAACAGACCACATACTTAAAATACAGAAGTACCTATCATCCTCAGAGTTTTTCTACACTGTAAAATGCAAGCAAGCAAATTCATAGAAATATTGTTGGCTGTCAGAAGCCCTAAAAGACAGGCCTCACTTAGCTGCCCTCTGGGGACAGCATACCCCAGTAGAAGACCAAAAAAAGAGACACTGAAGAAGAGAAAACACTAATAAGTCTGACCAGCCCTTATTACTGGGGTAAGAACATGGTAACTGGGATATCATCAGACACGCATCCTTTCTTTGCTATGGCCGGATCAGGTTAAACATAGGTCTCTCCCAAGCCATGGAAGGACAGACTCCCCTGTCACTGTTGCTTCTTTCCTCTGGAGTCCTTCTGAGTTCTTGCAGATTAGGGTCTCTCTGTTTTATGGCCTATGACAGATAAATCAGAGAAAAAGACAATGTAAACATTGGCCATGTTCTGGGACAAATTTTAAGGGATCTGAGAAGCAAAGAGCATTTCTGTAGCTCTAACGTGCATCCGTAGGAGAATAGTAAATAAAAATGTGGGCTATTAGCCCAGTTCAAGGGATACTTACCCATTTGCTAGTTAAATATTGTCCATTTTCACAGTCTATAGCCAAACATAAATAGGATAGCCAAACAGAATAGCAAAAGTTACAAACAGAAAAAGAAGAAATCCTGTCTCCTTCAGCCATCCTTAGAGAGCCTCTGATGGCCTCATTCTTAGCAGCTTTTACCTCCTTCCTACTTTCCAGCCCACTGTTGCCAGCTCACTGCCAGCCACTGGGTTGTGTTTCACTGCAGTAAATGTGAGGATGTATCCTGGCTGTACCACAGTTTTCAAGACACGTGCACTGTGTGAAGAAGCAAAAGCATCATAGCAACAGGCTGGGACATTGGTGCGTGGTGCTATAAACAGTGTGTTATGTCTGGTAAAATGGGTCTGCTTTTACAGACAAATGCCATCCCAAGGAAAGATACTCCTAAATACAGGTCATCCAGCCTGCTTGAAAGGATGCTAACAAGGTACTGACTGCAAACATGCTGGCAGGATCTCTCTTAGGTTATTCTGGAGGGCAAGGACCTGAACCCATAGACTTTACAGGATACTGTAGTCACAACAGGAGAGTATGGTCAAAATACCAAGGAGTTTTGAAAGGACACTGGAATACAGGGAGTCTGGGTTTTTAGGCAGTGCTTAGGATATTGTAGCATTTTTGGTTATAAAAATTGCCCAGCATAACATGGGACATCTGTGCATGAGCTGTGGTTATAATCTAGACTTCTGGAGCAGCAATTATCCATATGCATCACTTGTCCTTTCTTTGATCGCTGTCTCCTCTGAGGAGTCCCCTCTCAAAACTTTTCTTTCTGGACCAGGCAGCCAGCTTCTCCGAGTGGGAGGTCCTGGCTGCCTCTGCTGGGACGGAAGGGGGAGGGCAGGATCATGGCACTGGCCGTGACCTACCACGACGATAGCCCTCACTGATCCAGCAGGGATTAACCTTCCTGCGGATTCCGGATGATTTCCACCATGATGACTTTTTATCCTTTCAGTGTTAACTGTTGTCAGTTGATGCCAGGATTTCCTTTGGCATGCAGAGTTATGCCACCTGAGATTTTGGGATTTTCATATCCACAGTCTAGGCAGGAGTGATAAAGCAATGAATGCTACCTCCATGTAGGAAAAAGAAACTGGGGAGATACATTATCAAACATTCAGGTGATTCATATATTAGGAGTAAAATTCACAAGACTGCAAGGAACATTAATACAGTTATTGATTTAAGGTTCAAAAGGTAAAAGATGTATATCAGGCTGAATTATCCTTCAAAAACACATGCATACACCTCTCTAAAGCTACTGGATCCATCTATTTGAAAAAGGCTTTGCTAAACTTATTAAAGAAGTGGTGGACCTGCTTGACCACAACGATTGGTATAATCATATAACCACGCACATTTGCCAAATCGTTCCCCTTTCTCTCTGCTACTGTATAATGCTGCAGTGCAAGTTGCCATCACCCAGGGAGTTAATTATTAAAAACAGGTCCCTATCTTCAGTACAGTGCAGCCTGATTTGAGTGGTGGCTTGATATGCTAATGTAATAAAATGACAGGAAGTAACGTGTGTGTGTATAAATAGAAGAGAACATAAAGGGTCTTCATTTATTTGCGCATTTTACTCACATACAGGGTCGGCACAGTAGCGCTGGGGAGCACATTGAAGTTCCTTGCTAGTAGCGATACAAAGAAGAGCTACCTAAAAAGGCAAGGATGTGGACTAGGGTGTTGGGTTGCTCAGCTCTGGTGGTTTTCAGCTTGTGATCCCTGGGCCTCTAGATGCTTCTCAGGGGACCCACAGGAGGTAACCAAGAAGGACCACACTTCATTCAGTAGGATCCTCTCTCTAAGGATCCCTTGATCTGAAAATCACAGCCCTGCCAGCTTAAGAGTGGCATGGAGGCAGTGTGGACTATCTGCAGCACGCAGCTACCAGGAGCCCCTGCAGCTACCAGGAACCCCAAGCAAAAGTTGTGGCGAGGTGACACTGCAGGGCAGCCTCAGACACTGTGATAGCACCGTGTGTGGTTTAGAAGCCGCATGTGCGGCCGCTAAGGAAACAGAGTAAGCCTGCTTGAAGAGGCAACTCTTAGGATCCAAAAGGAAGTTTAGCCTTCACAGATGGCAGGGCAAAAGTTAATCAATGGGTATGGATGCTACAGTGAACAGATTCTGATGTCAGCAAGAATGGAATTTCACGGCTGACTTTAGTGGAGTTACACCAAATTCATAGCAAAAATGCTGAAAGGAAATTTTGTGTCAGGATGTGGTCTGTTTAGCTAGAATATACTATTGAAAAGTAGGTGGTAAATGTGTAATTTTAGCTTGTGCATAAAGTCTCATGTGAGACTCTGCATAGGCTTAGAACACAAAGCAAAAATGTAAACATAACTTTTCTCCTTCGGGAGACAAGAATATTTCTCTGTTTAGGAGATTTTTGTATCGTTGTTTTACATAACCATGTTACACTGATTTCATCGGAAGAAGTAGCTGAACGACTTTAATTAGAAGGCTATCACGCCAAAACCCTAATCCACAAGAGAAGTTCAGATTCTGATTGTGGTGACATTATTGTAGATACATTCTTAGTTAAATTGTTCTGAACTTACACATAGGTCAGACTATGGCTTTGCTTATGGAGCTTTAGTGTATTTGGGATTCCCTAACACAATTGCAAACTGGAGAATAAAATATATCATGCACCTGCTTGACTTTGTAAGCCCACTTCAACAAATGCAATCAGTAATATGACAGAAGTCTTCAGTTCAAGCATTTTGCCACATGACCTTAATTTATGCCCTTATCAGGCTGGCACCCCAGTAATGACAATTCAGAGTAAATCCACTGTGATAATTACCTACCTGAATTTATTCTACAGTGAACTTGACATCCTGCACTCACCCTAAAAACCATTTTTCCAGTCTTCATTGATAACCATTAATGTTACATATTTTCAAAAGACTTGCAGCAAATAGTATTTGGTTTGTTATTAAAGAATTAGTAACCATGTTAAAAGGTTTTATTTAAGGGATGTTCACTTTTCAAGTAATATTTACCAGTTAAATAAAGTAGGGACAGAAAATATAACATATTTTTTGGTCTAATTCAACCCCCATGAATTCCACTGCTGTGAGCAAAGCTGAGTGGAGAGGAATGTTGCATCCTTTGCAGTGTCATGTCCACAGCTATGGTCTTGCTGAAAACAATTCTATGTCTTCATTGTTCCTAAAAGCTGTTAAAATTGAGGTATAGGGGCAGTTTGGGATCCTCAAGTGACATAAAGAGGGCATCTCCACTTCATGCTTCATTCCTGCTTTCTTGCAGGAAACCTTTAATTCAAGACTAAGCCTGATCTTGTTCTGTTTGAAGTCCAACTTTCTAACAGTTTTTCAGATCCAACATAGTCTGCAAATATGGTGCTTAATAGATGTATGTGTGCAAGTATGTGCATGTATAGACACAGAGATACACACACGCGTGCACGCACACACACACAATTTGTTATACACCTGTTGAAAGACAAGTTAAAACAATGCAATTTGGTTCATCACTTTGAACTGCAGAAATATGACAATATGAACAACAGAAAATAATCCTACTCTTGCCAAATAATACTCCCCTATGCTTCATTGGATTCTGTCATAAATCCAGTATTTTCAGAGAACCATTTAGCTATCGCTGCTTAGATGCTTAACTCTTAGGAAAAATCAATTGTGATGAGCACTAAAAGCATTTTTTAAAAATAGTAATAAAATTCTCTGGAGAAACCCTCACGTTTTTCTCAAAATTTTCTTGCCAAAATGCTTATGAGAAAGGAAGAAGACTCTAAGTCCCTTGCCTTCACGTGTTTCTTTGTTCTAATGCACAGGCATGTCACTAGTAAGAGATGCCTGTGCCATGACTACGAGTGGGCTGACCCATTACTATCTAGCCTCACATTTGGCTTGTAAACAATAGTAGGAACTGAGCCCATAGAAAATATCTCACTCTTGCCAGCCTGCCACATTGTTTGAGCTGGGAAATCGAGACAAACTGCTACATTCTTGGTTAAAAATAAGAGGCCTTTGAATTTGCTCTCTACTCTGAACTTTCCACCAAGGGTTGACTTTTGTCATTTTGGCACATCTTTTGAGGTCTGAATATAGCCTAGCTTTTATGTAGGGCTTTCTGTACTTAAAGAATTGTGCAGCACTGGAACAGGCTCAGACCTGTTAATAAAGGAAGTGCAAAATGTGTCTTATTGCACCAGGCACCAGCATCCTACCATGCCATAACGTGGGGGCTTGGTTGTGATGGGGGCAAGACAGTGCTACTGCAGGTGCCTCAGCCCAAGGAAGCTTCGTTCTCCTGGAGGAAGCCTAATCTTAGTTCGTATTTAGCTCTAGAGCACCACTGACTGCAGCCACACCTGGGCTGAATCTGCCCCATCTATTCTTTTGATTTTGCATCCTCCACAAATCCCTCACAATGAGTGACTCAGCCTTTCCACCAAGCAACAAAGGCATTTAGAAGGTCACAGCTCACTGGCACACTCCAAAGATTGTTTCAAGCTGCAAATGATAAAATCAGTTAAACTGCGTGTGTACAAAGTACAATACTGCAAGGGGCCAGGGATATTCACAGAGAAGGATTCATACAGAAGGTAACTTCTAATAAAATGTACATGTGTTGAGCTTGTTATTGTCAAGCCCGCAATAAAGGGATTCTCCGTGATGGTAACTACATGTTCAGATATTATTTCTTTATTTTAATTTTGGTAGAGAAATATCATTGTTTAAAAGGATTATAAATTTTATATACTACCTGGCAACAAGGTATGTTGCTATTGCTATGTTACATACCATGTTATAATACCTCAGTTTAGCATTTTGACTGAAGTCAAATACATACATATAAAAATATGTATATTAAAATATATAAAAAAATATATATGTCAGTGGACATTTGCAACATGTTATATGTACTAGCACATTCATAATGATTACATGCATTAACATAAACCAACACCGAATCTGTAAGTTTGCAACTTACCCGAGTTACAAAAGGACCTGAGGGGCTCTGATGCTGCAAGCTTTTAATTCCTGCTGGTTTAATAGGGAGTAAATTGAGGTCAGTTTTTGGTTATAGTATATATATTTTTCATCTTTATATACTGATGTATTTACACTATAGTGAGTTAAATTTGGTTTATAAAATGCAGCAAAATCTTTCCTTCTGTTAAGCTTGTATGGGTTGCCTTGCTTGAATTTAAATTAGAGGTTCCATTATACATCCCTCTTTTCCCACGGTTCAGGTTTTCCCCTGAAACCTGAAGACCTGATGGGACCAATCTTGTGTTTAAAGTTAAACCTGTGCACCAATGTATTGCTTGTTAATGTATTGCTTGTTTTGGGAATGTTCAGACTGTGTAGAACTGCAACTTGAATGTGGAGGAAGCTGGAAAACATGGGACTCAGAACCCAAATCCTTCCCACCTCTGTTATCACAGCAACCCCACAAGCACGGGCCACGAACAAGGGTGGCAAAATCTCGATGGAAGACAGCTGTTTGCCTCCACTCCCCTCAATAATGAACAATTCTAGATTATCTGGTGGTGATGAGTCTATTATCAGCTTAGATTCAGTGGTAGCTAGTTCATACTCGTTTGTTCTCGGGGTTCTCTTTTGACTTGCATAGTTCTTCCTCCCCTGTTTACTCTTCTTACCCTCTGAAACCACACTGGTTGAGCTAAACAAGACACTTTCTGGCCTATCCTGAAGGTATCAGTATTTCCTTGGCCATTTTAAGGTCCTCTTTCCTGAACTTCTCCCAGTGTGTATTAATCTTTCTTCACTGTGACAGAGTTGTTCTGAGTACTCTGCATAAGGTCTCAGCTTACAAGGTTGCACAAATATTTCCCTTTAACCTACTTGAATTACAGCACGTATAGATCTTTAGATTTCATGATGATGTTGCAGTAGTGGTCTTTAGACAACCTGTGATGGACAACTGACTAAACCAGCCTGCCCTTTCTCTTCATCTTTTGTCAGCAGCTGATGGACCTGTACTTACTGAAGAAATTCTTCCCAGTCTCTAAGTCCCTTGCTTTTGTTGTGTAAGATTTCTGTTAATTGAGCCTTTGCTTTATGGCAGTTCAGTCCTACTGTGTGTGCCAGAGGTCTTCTTTCTGTCACCAGTGTATTTCATTTATCATTTCTATTCTTTGGGCATGATCATTAACAGAAATTACAAATGCAGTCAATGCCTAATCCACAGTTACACAAATCATCTCCCTATAGCCTGAGCAGTGTCCCGTAAGTACAGCCATTGCTGTTGCTCTTCAGCTGGTTTCTTCCCTCTGATTTTCCTGCATCATCACACTGACTTCCACATAACACCATGTCAGTCACTTTACTGAAATCTACATGGATTTGCTTTATTGCAATTCCATTAGCTAAAAACATTGTGTATTTTAGCAAAGAAAAATACCAAGTTAATTTGGCACAATCTATCTTTGGTAACTATTTCTCCCATTTTTATGCACTTTTATACCTCTATTTCTTTCACAAAATGTTGAGTCTTTGTAGGCAATTGAGATCATCCTAATACACTTTTGTGGATCGCTTTTCTCCTTAAAGATCACTGCTTCATTTTTTATTTTTTTAATCATATGGTATTGCCATCTGTTTCAGTAAATGCATTAAAACTCTTGCCATTGGCTTTATTAACTCAGTTACTGGGCCTCCTTGAGAGGCTGAGCTCTTTGCCCTTTGGTTTCACCTTGCACATGACAATTTCTCTTTCCACACCCATTCTCATAAACATCCTTGGTTTTGCCTCTGTGTACTGCATCATTATCATTACTGAGGCTGAGCCATATACTCAGGTAGTTTGGGATGGGACCTAGATTATCTTTAATTGCAACCACATCTATGCTTTATAAGGTATCCACTTCTTTTTTATTGTTTATATGGCCAAGGTACCTTTTACTATTTGCTTGAATTTCTTTTCCAGCCTCTACCTAGGCTTGACTTTTGACATTTTCACCTTTCTATGTGCCTTCTGTCTGGCAAGACTTTTCTTCTTTTTCTGTTCCTTGTAGGCTCTCTCTTTACACATAATATTAAGGGTTTCTCAGTTAATTGTGAATGAAGTTATTTCCTATAATTTTTCCCTTTGGGATACATACTTAAGATAATTTAACTGGAGTTAAAGGAACTCCAGTTGCCTTCCACAGTTATCTGACTGAACTATTCTGGCTCAATATGTGCTCATACTTCAAAGCAGCTGAGTAGCACCAATATTTTAAAATTAATATTTCAGCTACTTACATTCAGCAGAGCTTGGCTTCTCATTGTGTAGTACTATTAGGTGTACTAGTAACAAACGAAGCACTTAGTAAACAAAAGTCCAATGATTGCTCCAACCAAAGATCTTAAAATCTAAGGGGGATAATTAAAGAAACAGAGGAAACACAAAGCAGGAGAATGGATAATGAAACAGACCATTTTATCAAATTTTTTTTTAATGTTTAATAGTCCATAAAATGTCTGTAAACTAAAGTAGAAACACAGGAAAATGAGATTATTTGTACTGTATACTTTGGAGGATGATCTTGCCATTGTAGTCAATAAGTCATTACTGAAGAGAAAGAAATCCCAGTTATCCAGTCTGCTTTGTGAATGTTGTGATAATATTGGGAGGGAAACAAATAATTCCATAGGAAAATAACAGAATAAATTTGTCCTGAATTTTTTTACACCAAATTGTTCATCAAGATCCACCCACAAATGGGGGGGGGAGCGAATCCCTGTATCAAGCCTACTGACTTACAGTGAATGACCTGCTGTTTCAAGATCAGTGTATTTTCCTGTGACTTTGCTGAGAGCCACCACGAGAGGGCCATTTGCCTGCAACCCTGCAACCCCTTCCAGGGGATCTCCTGCTCACCCTCACTGCACAGCCTGCTCTCCTAATCCCTTGTGGTTTCTAAACAATATTTTCCCAATTTGCCTCTCATTCACAAAGCCTGTAATATTCTTGCAGTGGGAAATCTAATGATAGTTCTTCTTGTGGACTTCAGCAAGAAGGTATGCACTTAATTAGGCACTGAGAAACGTGCTCTAGGAAACAAATAAATTTGAATTTTCTTTTGATTTCCCTGCAGGGCCTTTGCTTTTGCTCGTCCTTGCTGACAGACAGCCATAGTGGCTAACTCAGCTTCTCCCTGGAGCTAGCTAGTTTAGTTGAGCAGCAGGAGACCACAAGGTGAATGCCACTAGAAAAAGCAGCAATGTAAACAGGAATGTTTTGCTTGATCATCTGCATTATTTGCTGTTTTACCACTGTTGGGTAAAATCAGCCCTCATTTGATATATTAAAAAAAAATACCATACAAGAATCCAGAAGAAAAAAAATCATGACACTGTGATAAATAATAATACTGATGTTGAAGAGAAGAAGATCAGTAAGTGTTGGGACTGGCTACACTGTAAGATTTACTTTGTGACATCCTCCAAATACAAGGAATTTCTTCCATCGTGGAATGAGCAGGGGTTCCTCGCGAAGTGCTCCCAAAATCTGGGCAGGGAATTGTCAGCACAGAGGCCAGAGCACGCACATACCTGTGCTACCTCCCACAGCACAGGTACGGCAAGAGCTGTCCCACCAGAACCTCTCCGCACACATTTGTGCCACCTCTGGGACACCTCCTCAGGAGTGAGCCCTGAGCCACCAGAGCGGTGACCGAGGTCTGTTCACCTCAAGTCCTCTGGAAGAGGCTGGCATGAGC
The DNA here is from genome assembly GCF_034638445.1 of Ciconia boyciana. Lineage (NCBI taxonomy): Eukaryota > Metazoa > Chordata > Aves > Ciconiiformes > Ciconiidae > Ciconia > Ciconia boyciana. The sequence goes on from NC_132938.1 coordinate 29,901,277, forward strand.
CCTGGTGCACAATCTTCTCCCTGGGAAGGCTCAGCTTAAATGCCCGATTCCGACTCAGGCACAACGTGGTGTCACTAGATGGCGACGGATACCTTCTGTACTGTGCACAATAGCCAAACGCTTTCTCACAACAAAAAAGGAAAGAAAAGGAAAAAAAAAAGAGCAAAAGTTGAAGTTGCATTACGCTGTAGTTTTTAATAATACAGCCATACGCCACTTCTCAAATAACATATTCTCGTTTTCTCTCCAGGCTCAAGTACGGAGGTAGTATCTCAGGCTTCTTTGGTAATTCTTTTGTTTGCGTACAGTATTTCTGTTACTACAACCACCTTTAAAACTGGTCACGCATCTTCCTTTCTTGATTGTAAATCTTAATTATTTTTGTCGGTATTAGCATATTGTCTTCAGACAGAAGCACAGCCTTGTTAAATACAAGTCATTAATGAATCAGTTGAGCATAAACCTAATTTAATTGCAAAGTTTGGTCTATGCTACCTGTATACCCTCTCTCCCCCTTTCACTTACAAATTTTCATGAAACTCTAACCAAGAAGATATTTAAAACATACTAGCTTTTCCAGTATGCTTGTAAATACAGCATTTCAAACTTCCAACATGTCTGAAAGTTGCTCACTTTTCAATTATTTTGCATTCTGAAGAAGATTTGGTGCTTTTTCCTGTTAAAAAAGTGCATAGGGAAAACTGTTTCAAGAAATTCTTGAGCGCAATGAAATCTTTTTCCTTCCAGCATTGGCTTGTTCATAAAGGCGTGTCAGGAGAGTTCTCAGTAAATTCAGAAACTTTTTTTGAGTGTTAGAACAGAAGATTGCTTCATACGGGTGGAGACATATAAGGTTTCACTCAATGTTACCCAAGTGAATGAAATCACTGCAGTCTGCAAATGAACATAAATCATGAATCTTCTTGACAACAGAAAATCCTTTCCCAGTGTTCTGAGTCACTTCGGTCTCACCACAGCATTTTAAGTATGTTGAGCTCAGCAGTTTTCTGAAGAGCAATTAAGTTATTTCCAATTGATTGATAAACATGAAATACGGGTAGCTAACTCCATGACAAAACTGAATTCACATTTGTTAATGAACTGTACATGCAGATATGCAAAAAATGCAAGGAGCAAAAGATCTTAAACCTGTGGAAGGTACTGAGATACCATGATGATGAACCTAATGTGAATATTCAAATATTACGGGGGGTGTCTGCAGTGATCCGGGCCCAGAAGGTGGTGGTTAGTAGCACAAAGTCTGGTTGGAGGCCAGTGCCTAGCGGTGTACCCCAAGGGTCAATACTGGGTCCAGTCCTGTTCAACATCTTCAGTAATGACCTGGATGATGGGGCAGAGTGTACCCTCAGCAAGTTTCCTGATGACACCAAACTGGGAGGAGTGGCTGATACACCAGAGGGTCATGCTGCCATCCAGAGGGACCTCGACAGGCTGGAGATATGGGCTGACAGGAGCCTCACGAACTTCAACAAGGAGAAGTGCAAAGTCCTGGACCTGGGGAGGAACAACCCCATGCACCAATATATGCTGGGGGCTGCTCAGCTGGAAAGCAGCTTGGCAGAAAAGGAGCTGGGGTCCTGGTGGACACCAAGTTGAACATGAGCCAGCAATGTGTCCTTGCCACAAAGAAGGCTAATGGTATCCTGGTCTGCGTTAGACAAAGTATTGCCAGCAGGTCAAGGGAGGTGATCCTTCCCATCTACTCAGCACTGCTGCGGTCACACCTGGAGTACTGTGTCCAGGTTTGGGCCCCTCAGAAGAAGACATACATGGAGCTACTGGAGAGAGTCCAGCAAAGGGCCACAAAGGTGATAAAGGGACTGGAGAATCTCTCCTATGAGGAGAGCTGGGACTGTTCAGCCTAGAGGAAAGAAGGCTCAGGAGGGTCTTATTAATGTATATAAAAGGCTGAAGGGAGACTACAAAGAGGACAAAGCCAGGCTGTTTTCAGTGGTGCCCAGTGACAGGACCAGAGGCAGTGGGCACAAAATGAAACACAGGAGGCTCTGTCTGAACATCAGGAAGCAATTTTTTTTACTATGAGGGTGACCGTGCACTGGCACAGGTTGCCCAGAAAGGTGGTGGAGTCTCCATCCTTGGAGAGATTCAAAAGCCCTCTGGAGACAGTCCTGGGCAACTGGCTCTGGGTGGCCCTGCTTGAGCAGAGGGGTTGGACCAGATGACCTCCAGAGGTCCCTTCCAACCTCGGCCATTCTGTGATTCTGTGATATGAAAGATTTATTACAATGCTCAATTGTGATGATAATCTTTGAAAAGAGTCATCAGTAAATTAATTATACAAATTATAACGATTGAAGTACATACTTGTTCATACATTTTCTAGCCACATGGTATGCCATGAATACCAGCCTCATTAGGAATCTGTTTGTGCAGTATCCTAGAATTGTTCTTGCTCCAGCTTTGGACCATAAAACACATGTTTAAAGATGGTTGTGGTCAAAATGTTAACATCTTTTTTTCTGTGCAGAAAAAGAAGAGGCATATAAATTCATGCCAAAGAGCTACATTTTATACTTGACAATACTAAAGATAGATGTACTTTCAATGGCAGAACTTAGCTGGAATCTTGCCTGCCCTTCAGGCAGGCTTGTAACTTGGTAAGAAGACCAGTGTACTCAATGTCGGTCTCTCTCTCACCCATAATAGTGTTAGTAGTAAATACCTTTTAAAAATGATTTATAAAGGCTTTTAAGTGTATTTACGCACAGATGCCTTTACAAAGCTCACTGCTGTCCACAGTTTCTAGAGGACAGTTACTGAAGATGTGTGCAGAGACATTGACTGTATTTTTGAGTTTCCAAATAACCTAAGTCTAATCTAAAGGGCTAAATGTATTGTCTCACCACTGATGAGGCCAGATATACTCAGAGATATCTTGTATAAATAATTGAAGTTACAATGTTGGTTCTTTCAGTAGAACTAGCTGAAGAGTTTTGAAATTAATTCTCAGAGGGACATATTATGAAAGGGGCTTACGTATTCCACTGTGTATGCAATGTTTGCACATACTATACATTGTAATGACAAATTATACTTTCTATTTTGTCAAAGGTTTAGATAAACACTGCCTAACATGAACATGTGTGGGCCTGCTGAACACCTCCTTTGAGAAGTCTGGCAGGCAACAACCTTCTGCAGGAGACTAAACAAAGCTGCTTAAAAACCAGTCTAGTTTTCCAGGCGTGAAGTTAAATATTTGCTACAAATGTTAACTTCCCACCATGCATCTGCCCATCTTCATGTATTCTTCCCCCTGAGGGATCTTTCGTTCTCCCAGGTGACAAGTGAAATCAAGGTTTCAAAGTCAGATTCTAACAGTTTCGCCACATGTAAAAACAACAGTGCAGCGAATTACAGCCATGAGAAACTAACCACAAGGTTGTCCATGCTAGAGAGCTCAAACGCCATCAAAACAAGGCTCCTGGTGGCCTTTTTCTCAGGAACCACTTGTCAGAGGGATGTGAACTGAATTATTTGAGTGATATGGGAACCTTGCTCAGGTTTCTTTTCCTTTGGAGGGAGTGCTCCTCATTTCCTCCCACCATGTGAGTTAAGAACCTGCCCCAAGTCAGAGGAGAGAAGCACCCATGCAGGTACTGAGATCTGGAAAATACTGGTGTGGAAATGCTGCTTTTCCCTTCCCTCTCCATGTGTGTGGAAAATACAGCATGGGCGCAAACTGCAGCTGCTCAGAAAAAATCTGCAACAGGTCTAATTTCACATGCAGAAGAATTTCTCTTGCTCTTGTGACACAGTGGAAAGGTTTCATTTTTGTGGCATTACTATCAATTAATGCTATTTGTGTATAATCACCCAGGGACCTCTGCTTGGGTGTGGTCTCTCACATCTGGCCAGTGCAAGCTTGGAATCTGATGACCGAGAACTCATGGAAGCCCATGGAAGCCCTGATATTTAATGGGAGGCTTCTGGTCCAAGCCTTGCTGCTCCTCAGTTCCCAAAATGTGAGAAGGGCATTCGCAGCACAAGAGTGAATGAGAAAGCAGGATCATGGTCCTCGCTATTCAAGCACAGACTACGGTGACTATTAACCAGTGACTCCCTTTGTTCATCTCAATTGCTATTACTCTTTGTAAAAATAGCAGATGATTCAGCAGTTCTCAAACTTTTTTCTCACTTCCCCCCCCCCCCCCCGGGAAGTGTATCTTGTAGGGAGAAATAATTGCTAGAGCTGCTGGGAGCAAAGTAATGGTGTCAGCAGGGGACAGAAAGTTGGGGTAGGGAATCTGGGAGACAGACAGCCCATAAAAAGGGCTGGGGGGAGAGGAAGACAAGAGGAAGAGGAAGGAGAGAAGAGGAGAGGCAGGATGCAGGCAGCACACAGACCACTCGGGGCTCTCAGAGCTGCCCCATCACATCACAGAGGAGGCCCCTCAACATGACATAATCACCATGAACAGCTGCAGTTTGACTCAGCAGCTCCCAGGAGCCTGGGGCTCTTTCTGGTCCTGATCCTTCTCCACGCTGTCTGCCTATGTCCCCTGGCAGAGCCCTTCACCACAGACCCACTTCACACTCTGTGCCCCTCCCAGCCCCCGCCACCAGCCCCATCCTGATCCCCGAAGCTGCAGGACAGAAGCGTCCAAACACCTTCTATTGCTATTATAAAAGCATGATTAATGCAAGTGACTGAAGGTTTACCGTGCCACTGACATTTGGACTGAGGATAGTTAAAGAAGAATAAGGAAGCTATATTGCGTTGTCCTGCTGTAAATATTCTAAGTTGGAATAAACTTCCCTGCATGGGTTAAGACCACTATTACACCCACCAACCACTGAATTGTTAGCAGTGTCACTGAAAGTGTCAGTGTCACAGAAGATCCTTATTGTCAAAAACCTTTTTATTGTTTTGCTTGCCTTGTGGAGGACTGTAAGTTCTGTTAATAAAGTAACTGTGCTCACAGACTATATCTGCATTGATACACCAAATGATACAGACTTAAGAGAGAATGAGCTGGATTTACAAACTGGTTTACAGACCAGTCTCCAAGGGTTGCCATTGATGGTTATTAACATGGTATCAACGAGCAGAGTCCCAAAGGTCTCAGCTCACAGGCCAAAACTGTTTAATAGTTTTATAGTTGTGACAATTATACAAAATCTGTGGTAAAGTTTGCTGCTGATAAAAAGTTTGTTTTGCTAGCAGATAATGAAGACAGATTACCACAGGAGTAATTTAAATTGCTTTATTAAAAGATACTAGCCCAGAAGTATTTTAATACAGTTAAATACTTAAGGTGATGTTGGTTTGGAGGAAACAATGACATAAATTGTATTTACAGACCAAAGGCCTGGATTCTGGCAAGGATCTAATAGTAACAGTGGGTAACCACCCCAGCACAAACTCTCAAACAATGTTGTACATAAAGAGGTAATGTAATCGTTCAACGTGTAAGGGGATAGTATTGCATAAGGCAAGGAAGTGACCCCGTCCTTGTCCCCGTACATAAGAGTGCCATAGAGTCATGTCTGGTAGCCTCAACACCCCAGCAGTCCACGCACCATACTTAACGCAACCCAAACACAGTCGTGTGGCATTGACTGCCCCCAGGTTTCGCACCTTCTCAGCACATCCCACAGGCCTGAGCATCCCTGTCTCGTTTCCCTTCTTCCCTCCCTGAGCCTAGTAAATGTTGCTCATCTGCAGTGTCATTCCCTGCAGACTCCAGTCCTCCCCCAGCCCACTTGCTGGTGTTCTTCCTCTCCCCAGCAAATGCAGGCTCCAAAATGAAGCTGTAGAGTAGATGGAGCTTGAGAAGAGGAAAAAAATTGTGAAGGGATGGCATTAAGGGCACTGGCATGGGGAAAGGGCGGGCAGAGCATCCCCACGATGCCAGCAGATTAAGTTTGGTGACACAAACCCCCAAGCCCCGCTAATTCCTTAAAACTAAAAGTGTAAGAGTCTTGTTGTAGAAGACAATTTCATGTCACTTTTTATATGAATATATTTATACAACATAAAAGGCTCAAGTGATACTCAGGGAACAGTTCACGTGCCTGTCACACACAGAGGGCCCAAGACCATCGCCAGGGCCTCGGACCAGAAGCACACCTCGTATCCTTTAGGGGATTCCAGCATTTTCAGAAGGTATCCCGGAGCTTACCGCACAACTGCAGCCCCCAAGAGACGGGACGGGAGGCCAGGCCACGCCAGGCTGTGCCCTAGGAGCGAGGCTGCCGGAGAAGCCCCTCACACGGCGCCAGGCGGCAGCGAGGCAGAGCCTTCCCTGACAGGGCCCCGAAAAGCGAACGGCAGCACCTCAGGACCGGCCGCCGCCCCAGCCGCGCGGGGGAGTCCCACACCCGGCAACGTCACCTCACCCCCAGCAACGTCACTCCACCCCAACAGAGGGAAAAGCGAGCGCGAGCGGGTGACGCTTCCGGGTTACGCACATGACGTCAGGGCGGTGGGCCGGGCCGGGGGAGGTGGTAAGATGGCGGCTGCGGCCGGATGCGCGTCCTCCGCCCCCGCCACCACCCGCCGGCGCCGCTGAGGAGGCGGTGGCAGCAGCAGCGCCCGCGGCCCGCCCCGCCGCAGCCCTCCCCCGCCACGGGCCGCCCGGCCATGTAGACGGGGCGGCGCGGCCGCCCTTCCCCGCGCAGCCGCCCCTCTGCCGGCGGGCGCCATGGAGGACGTCGGCTCGGGCGTGAACGCGGACGCGGAGGTGCGGAAGCTGCAGGAGCTGGTGAAGAAGCTGGAGAAGCAGAACGAGCAGCTCCGCAGCCGCCACGGCGCCCTCCCCGCCGCCCCCGCCAGCCCCAAGCGCCTCCTGAGCGGCGGGCCCTCCCCGTCGCCCCCCGCCGCCTCCCCGTCTGACGGCCGCTGCCTCAGCCCCAGGGCCGCCGCCCGGCGGCCGCCCCTCGAGGAGCCCGGCGGCGGTGCGGCCGGCGAGGAGGGCAACGGCCTCCTGGACGACGCGGCGGTGCTCAGGCCGGAGGAACTGGAGCGGTTGGCCGGCTGCGAGGAGGACGAGACCGGCTGGTGAGGAGGCGGCCGGGGTGGGGAGTGGGGTGGGGGCGCCCCTCTCCCCCGTCCCTTGCCGCCGGGAGGCGGGGAAGGCACCGTCCTCCCCTTACCCCGCCGTCCCCGGCAGGAAGGGGCTGTTTCCAGCTGTGTGCCTGGTGTCGGAGGTGGTCTCGGGGCTTTGTGTGGGGAGGCAGCCTCGCCCGCTGGGGCTGGATGAAGGGATTAGCTCCCCAGGATGTACTGAAGCCTGCAGGGGAAGGGTGTTTTGGCTTCTGCACATCACATCGCACGTCCCTGGAGGCCTACAGCTCTGCTTTTGTTCGGCCACGGTGAGAGTGTTAACATCGGGTCACTTGGAGACCAGAGCAGGCTCCAGTTCCGCCGCAAAATCAATTGCCAGTGTTTTCACAAGTTCAGAAGGTGTGGAGGCATTGAGAAACTTGTGGAAAAATTCTGGGGTAGTGCAGAATTAGCCCACAGGTACTGTTATACTTCTTCAGATGTGTATCAAACATGTTTTAAGCCTTGATTTCTTTCAGCTGTGAAGGCAGCAAATGTACCCTACTCCTTCATCTCATAAATGTGTTGTCCTTAGGTGTTTCATGTATTGCTAACGATGTAGGACCATGGCTTATCTTGGGCGGTTCCTTTCTTTTTAAATGGACTGCTTACCCTGCTGCTCTAGCAGAAGCACCTGCAGGTGGCTGTTCACCTTGTCTTTATTACACTTGGATGAGCTTCTGAGAAGCAAGAAGGCTTTCTCTCTCTTAACATCATGCTGTTCTCCAGCTGTCTTCGTGAAGTTTCCTGTGACACTAGTTGAGGAGCAGCATTAGAGCTGCAGGAGAAATAGTGGGGAGGAGCACAGTGTCAACAGAGAAACACAAGGGAAGCATGTACAGGGAGGAAAAGTGTGACGAAAGCAGTCTGACTTGGGTCAGAACTGGTTGTAGGTTCATTTACAGAGGTCTCTTTCTGGAGCAAACACACAGACTAATGTAAAAAACAAACAAACAAAAATGTCTTTCAGTTTCAGAGTTAGAAACACCTTTAAAAATGCTGGAATGATTCCATGCATGAGCAATGTTTTAGTTGCTCAGGGAGGAGACAATGTGTGCGCTTCCTCAGAGAAGTCATTTGCCTGACATCCAGCCTGATCCACTGGAGAAGTATGAGAGCATAAGTTTATTCTCATCCAACACGAGCTTACTAAATTAACACAAGGCATCATCTTCCAGATGATGAGTCTGTGCAAGGCAGCTGCTCTTACTTCTCAGCTTATGCCTTGTAATCTGCTTACTGGCTTATAGCACATGAGGGAAATAGAATATACTAAACTTGCACAGTAAGTTTGGAGTGGGATGGCCAAAGTTGTGAATGTCATGAATTCTAGTGACAATAGATGTTATCATTTTTTATATTAATCCTAAATCATGGACAACATAATGCATCTCTTCAGTGGAAGTTAATGTCACAACAGAGTATATGGTGACAGTGACAGCATAAATGCTGTGTGTTTTTGTTGATGCAGTTCTGGACACTCATGGGCAGGCGGCATAGTTCACTGAGCACTGCTCTTGCTGGTGCAGGTGTGTGGCACGTTACTTATCCTGCCTGTTACTGTGGCTTCAGTCATGTTTCTACAGAAGTTCTAGTCCTCAAAAGACAACAAAACTTAAATGCAGTCTATTTATGTGTCTTCATTCCTTTCCTAATATTTTAGCAATTATAATACTAATTTTCAATTGCAGACATGGGACAATGACACACAAAAGCATACACCTAGAAAAAAACAGGTGTTAACTTATTGTCGTACATATCAAGAAATATGGCTATGTAATTAGATAAACTTTGTCTTTTCATGCTATAGTTTAATATGCACTTAATGATATATGTGGTTTGGCTAGATTGATGGGGGTTTTTTTCCAAATTGCTCTATACAAATGGAAATTAAACTCCTGGAATTTCTGAACACCATTTAATTCAACTGTTGAGGCACTAAATACTCTAAAACCATTTTTTATCTTATGAAGGTAGGATGACTTGATTGACTCCATTTGATGAATGGAGGTTATTGCTCTAAATGAAGTAGGGAATTTTCAGAGGGCTAGTGAAGCAATCAAAAAGAAGCAAGCCTGTGAAAATAGGAGGGATGATGTAAGTGGATTTCTCTTAAACTTTTTCATAAAGATCCCACTCTTAAGGCCTCGGTTATGCAAGGTCACTCAAAAAGTAACTGAAAGGGTGAATGTACTCAATGAAATTTAAACCTCATGTGAACTCTTTCAGGTTCAAATGGATTTGGATCACTACTGCTTAACCCAAAATCCTGTTTAAATTATGGGATTATACCACTGTAGAAATCAAAGACCACTTACCAGCCGAGGAAACCTCACGTGGAAATCTTAAACTTAAATCACAGTTTATGCATAAAAAATTGATTCATCTTGCCTGTTTTGATTGTCTACATAGAGAAGCTTAGATTTGTCTTTACTTTTGATTTCAGAATGACCTTGCTGTGGGAGATAATAGATGATGGAGGGTGCTGGTTATCTCTGTTCTTCTCTCTGCTTTGTGTAATACAGGCATTTTTTCAGTCCATGTATTCATATACCCCATTATGAAATTGTTTGCAGCCTTGTAATGGCAGAAGAAATAGTTTTCTTCACTGCTAAAATTACATTGTTTTACAGTTAGTGCTCAGATGAGATTAGTGCCTGTGAAGTTTGGCTATGAATTTAAGATGTTGATACTGTGACTGAAATTGATACTGGAATGTGATGTGTTGTTTTCTTAAAACTCCATTTTGGAGGTGATGAGCCTATTTTTAGGTTTTAATTCTTTAAATGCTTTTAGACAAGTCTACTCAGGACAGAAGTGTAAAGTGAAAAATGAAAGGAGAAGGTAGAACTAGCCTAAATTACTAACAAGTGAAAAGAACTTTGGTACTGCTGCTTTAGTAGCAGTGTTAGCTATTAAAACAGCATTACAGTATTAGTGAACTTTGGGACTGTTTATATTTTTGCCTGTTTGTTTTTCTTCACTGTGGTTAGTTAAATCCAGATATGTTTTTAGGTTTTAAACAGTTTAGCACATGAGACAATCTTCAAATCATATGGTAAATTACTAAAAATATTTCAGTGAAGTTAGATTGAGTTTCTTGGCCGTATGCTTCTGAATCCTGTTTAATATGCTGAAACTTTCTTCCTAATAGGTACTGAAGGTTGCATATAGGCACACATGCACACAGTACTGAGCGGTGCCTAGTCCCATGGAGACTTTGCTTTAGGCCTGCTAATTACTTCCTCAAGGAGTTACCAGTGGCTTTGGTAATCTGTTCTATGGGTGTTCCTATGTAGCTATTCTTGAACCAGATTGGATTAAATTTAAATTTTTTCAAATTTTAATCTGAACAGGCCTTTTTTTATTAATTAATTAAAGACAAAAGGGCAGGAAGGGGGACCAGAGTGGAGAAATCAGAGAGGCAGGATGAGGTATACAGCTCCTTGCTTGACTTGCTGGGTAAGGTTGGGTGTGGATGTGTAGCACGTTCGAGACAACTTGGTAACAGTACGCAAGGTGGCCTGCTATGCTTCTTTTTAAAAGTGAGCTGTCCCAAGTTTATTGCAGGATAAGTGTGCACACGTGGGCAATTACTGTAGATTAGCTAATGTGCTGTGAATCCACTGTAACTTGCTTTGCAGCAACTTATTACACAGTCACTTACCTAAACTTTCTGAGGAGCTTTCTTTTAAATGTGAGGAAAACGTACAGCACTTCTTCAAAATTTATATGTGGTATGTGCATAAAAGAGTATAGAGCTTGCTGTGTATTGGTTTTGTACATATAATTGCTCAGCAAACTTCAGAACACTTGCGTCCTCTTTAAATGGTAGTGCTGTAACAGCTAGCCTAGCACTTATCAATGTTTTCCTGTCACTGCAATCAAAAGTCTCCTTGGTAGGGCTAAAATAGCGAACAGCTGACTGACTTAGTTTACAAACAAAAGGCAGTTACTGTGTGTTTAAAGTGAAATTACTGGTGGGTTGTTTATATTAATAGTTCAAAGTAATATTTTTAGTGTTTTGGAAGACCTCATACTGGTTTGGTATCCTGTTTAGTTAAAATGGAAAGCAAGTACTTTTACTATTATACACATTCTCATTCAGCAGTTATTTCTATTAAATTGGTGCCTATTTTTAATAGGCTACGTCTCTGTTCTAGTCATCCGTTCCAGTCAGTTGTCTAAGTGGCTGTTTTGAGATACAGAGGATGAAAACATGATTGTCACCTGTAATGATAGTCTTTCAGCTCATATTGTTTAATGTCCTTTGAGCACTAACTTTATGTTTTGGAACCCTAAAGTTTGCCATAGTGAGCTAGTAAAGTATAGGGTGAGTGTTTTAGAATAGAGCTGCATCTAATGAACTCCCATTGCTGAATTACATTGCAGCATTTCCTCTTCAGCTGCTAAAATGGCATTGTATTAATGTGGGTTAGACCTCTTGGAAACTAGACAAGTTCTGATCAATTCCTGCCCTGTGACCTAAGTAAAAGAGAAATTCATGCTTTTCATTTTGTGGCAGATTAAATCTCAATCTGATTTAAAGTTGGGTTTTTTAACCAAATTCAGATAATGGCTTCTCAAACTAGGAAGATAAGTTGGAAAGAAGCATGTGAGAGAACTAAGGATCGGAGAAGTTAACAGTTTGTCAAATGAAACAACTGGTGTAACATCAAATAATAGTCCATTTGACTAATGTCTTTGAGATATGTTTGTTGTGAAATGGATGTTTGAGGACTGTTGGAAGAACTTTTTTCCATTTCTAACTTCTTGTGTGATATTTATGGCTTTTAAACATGTTAGATATTGTGATACTGTGAAAGCTTCGATACGAATTTCCTTTATTGTCTTAATGGTATTCCTGAAATTTACCTCATCATGTCTTGTTTAGGCATGATTGACATTTCTACTTTTTGTAGGTGTTGGTAGAGCTCTCAAGCCTAGTAATTAAGCAGACTTATATTTTGGAACACATTTAATAGGACACAGAACTTCTCAACTTTTCTCTATTCCATGTAAGTATCAACAGTACCACATTAGAGCATATATGCTCTAACAAATTGCTTCTGAAAAGCTTCTCAAACAGTGGACAGTTGTACAGAGTTTGTGTGACGGTTCTGGGGAAGCTACATGATGGTGTTACAGGAGCCTTCCAAGCTTTTGAAGGCCCCTTTTCCCATTCTACAACATCCCTTTCAGACAGCAATGTGTTCTTTTGAGATGAGGAAATGAATAATGGCTATAATTTCCAGCAACTAGCCAGAGCACAGCTAACTATCTGTAATTGTTGGTGACAGGAAGGTAGTTGTGTTCCCAGTTGCACTTTGCAAGCTCTTTGAATCCTCTCAATTCTACTTGAAAATCGCATCATGTAGTTGAGAAGTGCTGCTTTAATATGAAGGTTTAATGAGTTTATCAAAGCATTTTTGTAGTATTCATCTCCTTATTTTGAGAGACCTGGAGTTTTGCTATAACTCATGCATCTCAGAACTAGAAGCATTCAGTTAAGTACACCAACAAATTAGTAATTACAGGCTGAGCAATGTGTCTCAGTCAGTTACAACTGCAGGATAGGAATTTTGCAGGGGTGGGAGAGGAGGAAAGAGGAAATCTAGGGGCCAGATATGTGCAGGGATGTCACTTAGTTTTTGCCTTTTTTTCTTTACAACCAGAGAGTCTCTTCAGATCTTTACCTGTAACTGTTTATTCAAAATCCATCTTAAATTTTAACTTATTTAAATTGCTCCAAATAGGATCTCCTGAAAGTTTTAGATAGATCTAAAAGTTTAGATTGACCCTGTTGTGTTCTAAATTGTCTATTTCCAAGACTGTCCAGCATTATTGTCTCCTGATGTATTTATTTTTAGTAGCTTTTTGTTGTGGAATTTCCCTCCTGTATTTTAGGGGAATTTCTTGCCAATCTGTCCTTAGATTCCTGTTTTTTCTTCACATCTTCTCTTAAGGTTGCTTTCTTGATCCTGCTTTTGCCTGCAACATGTTTTATCTGCTTTCTTGTTTCATTGCCTTTATTGTACCTGCCAGTTTTAGCTTAAAGTTAATGTAGCTAAAATAAACAAGCTCTAATTAAAGTTCCTTCCAGTTGCTATCTGCTTTCTAATTCAGATCTGTGACTTCATATTCATCTGCATGTTTTTCCCTTGTTCTTGTACTGAGCAGTAGAAGGATTTTGATACAAAAAGACTCTTCCTTTCTTCCTGATTAGAATCTTGGCTTCTGGTTTCATGCCTGTGGCAACTAGCCTCTTGTATTTTAATGCACTGGGAGGTGTTCCTCAGGTGAGGTAATCCCTATGCAGATATTCCATTCCTACCTCAATGTCATGTCCTCTTTCTTCAAAGCCTTTTCCAACTCAGCTGTGTCCCAGTGCAACATGCTACAGCTTGCCCCATTCGGCTGCCATTACCGTATGAGCTTGTAGTGCCAGTAGCCTTTCTGCAAAAGCCCTGTCCTTTTTGTGCTGCGTCTTCCTGGAACTAATCAGTAGAGCCCCCGGCTGCTTTAAACTTCAGATTGGTGCTGCTGTAGCATAGTTGACTAGTGACAGCTGAGGGAAGGGAATATTACTGTGTGCAGCAGAATCATAGTGTCTGGGCTTCTTAATGCTGTTTCAAAATAGATTAATGCTCCTGGGCTTCTTTTTACATACCGTTTTCTTTTACTTGACCTTGTGTCACTGAATTGTAGAGTCTTTACTCTCTTGTGGAGAAATTGGAGTGTAGATTTCTGGTGTGTTAACATTTGTAATACGGGTGGTAACTGTAAGCTGTCAGCTTCCTCAGTCGTTTTCAACTTCCTGTTTTGAGAAACTGATGTAGTAGTGTTTAAAGATGTATGAAGTCATACTGGTAATCTTCAGTCTTGAAGTTGCTGTGCTGACAGTCAGTGCTGTTGCATTACTGTAGAATGCATTAACAGGTACAAATGGGAATGAATCTCTTCTGGAAAGCTCTTCAGCTAAGGAGGACCTATATCTTTTGGATCAAACAGTAGTTTGACCAAGACGATCACTTAGCTGTATGAAGTTATTTGTACATGCTTCACAGTGTCCTTTCTGCTCTTTTTCCCTTCCTGCTGTTGGGAAGAGAGGAAGAAGTAGTAGAAGCAGCACTCTGATTCTTAGCCTTGCCCTTTGTCTTATTTTTTTTAATCCAAATTAGGCAAAGCAAGTAGAATTAAGTCAGTTTCAAAACTTGAGATTGGCTGTTCTTTGTCAGATAGGAAATTAAGATCACTGCTTTATAATAATGAGACTTTGTAATTGCATGATGTGCAAGAAACTGTCCTGAAAGAGCCATTGTGTTACTGCATCAATGCACACCTGTTTGTCATGAGGTAGTGGAGTTGCATGAAATACGTATATTCTAAAGTTCTGTCTTTTCTTGAAATGTAAGGTGTGAAACAAAGGCTGTTAAAGGAAAAACAGTTGACTGGAAAGAGGTGGGAGAATCTGCAATATATGTTTGGTTAGAAAGGGAGGTGGAAAAGTGGGAGCTTCCTGAGCCTGGATTGCTTCAGTAAATAAACTACTTGTCAAACAAATGCAACAATTGGAAATTGCAGAAAAGAATGTGTTAGAGCTTAAAATACCAGGTGCCATTTTGATTAGAGTAGTCTTGTAGGTTTGTTGAAGATACCCCTTTTTTTTGTTTTTTTTTTTTTCAAAGAGGATGTGCACTTCAGTTTCTTGCCTCTTATACTGGGTATTACTGTAAACACTTCAAATAGTGCATGGAACTTCTCAAACACAGCAAGGCATGTCAGTTATCCAGAGAGCTAGGAGTGAGCATAGCCTGTACAGAACAAAAGTTGGCTTTGTTGCCTTTGACGCTTCTGTGTATTGTGTAAACATACCTTAGGACAGAAAAGAGTACAGGCAAATAAATGCTAAAAAGTCAGTAAATTCGAAGTATTAGAGAGCTATTAAATGTTAAACATTACTTTTAACTATATGCAAATAATTGCAGAAAGCATAGCAATTTGTGTAATTGTTTACATAAAACTGTAAAAATTCAGTGATTCTTGTGCTTTCCAAGGATCTTCAGGGCTATAAATATGTCATGGGCTCTTAGCTTTTCTTGTGGGCAGAGTTCCTGTGAAGGATTTTGTAAGGATTTCTACAAAATCAGTTTTAATGACCAGCGTCGTACTGGCCAGAGCGTAAGCCACATGAACTATAGCACGTGGCAGTGGCTATTTGCATTGTTACAAATGGCTTCATTTTTGTTTGAAAACCTGGCAGCTAATAAAAATCCTCTCTCCTGCATTTGCTAACATAGCTTTCTAATTTCAGTGTTTGAGGGAAGAGTGTTTCAGAGCATGCTCTAAACAAAGTGATCAGTGTTTTGGGTGAGATATTCGTGGTGGTTTTATAACCATGCTTCTTGGGAAGCTTTTGTAAGAAGTGACCTTAAGGGTAGTAATTAAAAAAAAAAAATCTTTTAAAGCTGTTTATAGAACAAACTGAGTTCAAATTCTAGAATTACAGAGGAAGGATCAGCTAATAATCTCATAATAGAGCTGTGGGAAATAACTTCTGTGTTGTTGATGTCATTGGCATAAAGGAAACAAGAACTTTTGCTGTCTGTTTTGTATGGAAGCATGGTTGATTAGGCTGTCAAATGTTCCTAAGTTACAATGTGTGGCATACAACCATATTCATTTGGGGTATGAAGTCTGTCATTAATCCTAGAAGAAACACTCATTTAACCATTTCTGCATACGCATAAACTCTAGTTAGAGCTGTAGATCTTGCAGTTCACTCTTGTCTTTTGCTGAAGCATATTTCCAAGTTCGGTTCTAGGCCAAAGATAAGGCTTAAATATCCCAACTTTGAGCATGTGATTGGTTATGACTTTTCCTTTAATCTTTTTGCTGAGGGAGGAGAAATTTTCAGCTAAATTTCTAGAGCCTTTAAACTGGAATACTTCTTTCTTCAGTCATGGAACACAGATGTTCAAATAAATGAATGGAGATGCTGATGGGCAAAGGCCTCAGCATGTCCTGCAGAACAATATGGTCTCATTGTTTCTCTCTATTCTCCTATGTGCATTATCTCTTGTTCCTTGTTTTTAATGCTTGACTGCATACCCCTTAGGACAGAGATAGTCCCTTTGTTCTGTGTTCAAAGGAAAACTAAAGGATCAGGTGCTAGGATACAAATTATAAGTAAAAATAAAATGTTTATTGTTCAAGGCTACTGAAATAGAAGTGTTCTGTGCACTTTAGCACTATTCCTTGGCTATTAAGATGCTTATCACTTGCTACATCTTTGTGTTAAGGAAAACAATAGTTGCATACTGCATAGTGCTTTATTTTGTTCATTCAGGTGAATGTTACTTAAATGTACAAATCAGGATTAGTCTTTTCAGGTTTATGTGACACGTTAGGTATATGGACAATTTCACAGTGTCTGAAAAGTTAAGACTTTTTTTTTTTTTTCTGGCATTATCAGTTGGTATATCCCAGTGTAGCAATATAGGCATCACTTCTTGCCAGAAGTCCTTGGGTAGCCATATGTTATCAGTATTATACTGTATCCAGAATAGTTAATTTAAAGGTAAAACTTGTGCTTTCTTTATATTTTGGGATTGTACTGTAGATATAGTATAAATATAGAAATACTATAGTATGTGTTATTTTGTTACATGCCTGATCTTATGCTCATTTTGTCTGTCTCTATAGATTTTTTTTTTCTTTCCTTTTCAGGTTATATACGTCCCCAAAGAAGAAACTGACTCCAGTGCAAAAATGTGTCAGTCCATTAGTTTGGTGCAGGCAGGTATTGGATTACCCAAGTCCTGACATTGAATGTGCTAAAAAGTTGCTGATCCACAGGCTGGAACAGACAATGTTGGGTGAGTTCCTGTATACTAACATCACTGAGTTGTACATGTTTATTCTGAAACAGAGTCAGAATTAGCTGATAGTTGTGAGAGAAGAGGGTGAGATCCAGCAGTTACTTCTGTCTAAAGTTTTCATTATGGTTTGGAAACAGTAATTCATTCTACTCATTTTCTGGACTGTATGAATAAAATGAAAGGAAGCATTAGACCATGAGTCATGATTTCAGAGTTTTTTACTACCTGCATAGTTACAATTTGGTCAGAAGTTTTCAGGAAGAAATAATGTCCTTAACTTGGAGGTTTTCTTTTCTGATTTTAAAATAGAAGCCTGTATTAAACTATCATAATTGTTAGATCCTTGTCAATATGTTAACATGGAACTTAGTTTCCTGCTAGATGAGCTATTTTATTTCATCTAAGGAAATGGAGGCTGAAGTTCTTAAATACTTTGGGGAGGTAATATTGATTTATTTTCTTCCCATCCCCAGTAACTTAAGATCTTGTCACAGTCAGATTAAAAAAATCCAGAGTTCGTGATTCTTCCTTAATAAAATTAGTTGGTTATATTCAAAACTGGAGAAGGACTGCGTGTTTGGCCCTGTGAGGATGAAAGCCTACATTCTCCACCCTTTTATTCACAGCCTTTTTGATGTCAAAATGCTGAAGGTCTGATTAGACTGCTCTATCCAGCTGGTTTCTTGCTTTATTTTAATTTCTTTGTTAGACCCTATGTCTGTTTTGTTTTTAAAAAAAGTTATGCTGAGACATAACTCTCTTTCTTGCTATTAATACCTATTCTCTCCCTGTGTTTCCATCTTTTTGCAGTCTTGCACTATGTGTGATGTATCTTTTGTTTTTTTTAACTGTTATCTTCAGGAATTAGCAGAATGGCTGGACTTGAGCTAAGAATACGTGAACACACAGTTCCAGGAGTGTTCCCAACTACCAGCTGCTTTACACAGTTATACATAAACTTTGTGCTGAGTTTATTTGACTGTAACTTTTTCCCCTCTTTGGATTCTTTTCTGGAACAATTCAGTGTTTATTCTGGTTTGTACTAAGATAGTTCTTAATAAAATTTGAAAACATTGTTGGTAGATCACATGAAAAGTCCATTTCTTATTCTTATAAAAACTGTGGGCATAATAGTGAAAGTTCCTTCAATATGAGTCATCTTTGATCTTTCCCTATTTCTTGTGCTTTGTGTATGCTGCCTTGACGAATGTTTATTAACAATTTTCCTGAACAGTTAACATGATATAAAGCTTGCTACAGGCAAAGACTGAAATTCTATACAATGAAAAGTACCCAGATCACAGGAATTTATGAATGATGATACAAGTTTGGGAATTTGAATACTACTGAGTATTTAGGACTGGGTAGCAGTTAGGTTAAGCATGAACAATTCTGTTCATGGTTTAACTTCTTTTCAGAACTGAGTAGACATCTTCCAGAAGTAGCACAAATTCTGTTACCCTTAGGGTATCTTCAAAAACTCAGTCATAGTTCAAGCAGCGTGACAGGAAGCTTCCCTATGAAATGGACAAACTTGAAAGTTTGATTATTCAAATGACGTGTGTAGGCAACTTTACGTCTTTTTTTCCATAGACCTGAGAATCTGCCTCTGGCAGTGATACCTGCAATTCACCTGTAGTATTAATAGGGGAAATATGAGTGGTAGAAGAGATGGGTACTAATACTGCTGGTTGGAGCAGGTTGCATGGAAAAATGAATTTGTAACAAAAAAGAAAATTGTTCTTTGGAGCAACCAGCCTACTTACAGATACAGAGTAGTAGGAAGCCCCACTGGAGAAGGCAAATAGTGCTGCGTGTAACCTTGTGTGTGTTTCCTATCCCACAACTTCTGGAATATCTTGTGATTTGTATTTTACATAGTACTTGTACCTCATGGACCCATTACTTAAACTGAACCAGTAACTAGTAATAGGTTATCAGTTTCAGTTCCCAGTCTCTGTGGATAAGGCTTTTCATACTACTGTTACTTTTACTCCTCAGTCCTTGTTGATGTTTCTTTTGCCTTGACTATTTTCTCTTTGTCAGTTCCTGTTGTTATGTCTTTCTAATCTAATCTATTTTTGCTGTTCCTCAGTCTCAAATTCACTCTTGTATTCCATATTTGCCTCTTCCTTCATATAAAATAGTATTTTCCATTGCGTGATAATAAAGCAGAGAAGAGCGACTTTCAGCTCCATGCTACTGTGGGCAGTTACTGAGAACACAGGATGCACAGTGCCTTGTCACTAGTTAGTTCAGGTTTACAATTGTGGAGTGAGTCTTGCTCAGCGTTGGAAGCCTTTTCCCACTAGGGGTAACCTTAGGTGTATTCTGGTGCAAAGACCTCTCTTAGCCATGCCTCAAGTCCCTGGTGAAAAGTGCAAGAGCGCATTTCATGTTGGCTGGAAACCATGGCTTCCAACACATGGTGGTCTACAATCATAGAGAGGTAGAGCACATCAAGAAAGCAACTGCAGGAACAGAGAAATACTAGGCAGAAGAATTTCTGGAAGAGATGCTTCCCTAAGACATAGCTGCACAGAATTAGAAAAGAGTAACTTTGGTCATATTGCAGTTCTTACTGAGGCAGCATTTTTATTTAAATATTTGAAATCAAACGCATGATCACTATAGCCAGTAGGAGAACTGTGTGGCTGTATGTGTAAAAACTGTTATATTTTTCCATACTGAGTGAGTTTGACTTTTCAGTTAAGCATTGAGCTTGTTCAAAACCAACCATTATTTAGCTAACTTTGGTCTCAGTGATAGACTTCGCTAATGATTGTTTTGAATTACTATGGGGACTGCTAGAAGAAATTTGTCACTTAATTGTAACAAAAATATCAGGTCTCTAGCATTTGGAAAAATTGCACCTGATTCATACAGTAGATTTTTTGAACCACCTAAGCATGAGTTTTCTGCACTCAAATTTTTCTATTCCTGTTTTCTAGAGCAAGAGAGATTCAAGACCAATTTAACCAAATGTTGACTAAAATAAATTAGATGCTGCATAGTGTTTCTGAATTTATAAAAGAAAATTTACATTAAAGTAAATGTTTATCATTAACATTTCCCTCTGGTGTTTTGAAAGCTAATGTGTAATCTGTTGTAAGCTAATGTTTCATTTAATACAGCATCATTTTAATGTTAAAATGAGTTATCTGACTTACAAATGTTGTCTGACACTCCTAATAAAGACCATATCTCTAGCTGTTGTAAAAATAGTAATGTCTTCCTAAGTTACAGAAATCCCTGTTGGAAAAACTTTAGGAATTCTAGGCCAGAAAAATGGTTTGAATCCATTTTTTGAATCCATTTGGGATCCAGCTTTTTTTCTGGGGAAAAATACAGTGCTGAGGCAAGTAGAAGTTCATATTAGCTAGGATGAAAACTACTGCACTGTATAAAGTTTCATCATGTACCAGAGCATACTTTTTATATGTAACAAAAGTATGCTTTCTTTCATCTAAATAAATCTGTATGCAATCAAATATTTTGTATCATTATGGATATGTACAAAGAGCCTGTTTTGAAGGTTATAGTAGTACAATTGTTTTCTAATTTGTGGTTAATATTTTAAAATACTTGTCTGTGTAATAAGTACAAAATAAAGAACTGTTGTGCAGACTTACATTTTAGGGTTTTTTACTGTCATTTTCAGCAAGAGATGAAAAGTAAATTTTTTTGGCATGAGAACAAAGATTCAGTTGGAATAGATGCTTAGGGGTTCCTATGTGAATGCCAGGAGAACTTGTTATCAAAGGAGTTGTCTCACCAGAGTCAACCAGAATACAACTGGCTTGTAATTA
Organism: Ciconia boyciana; assembly: GCF_034638445.1. Lineage (NCBI taxonomy): Eukaryota > Metazoa > Chordata > Aves > Ciconiiformes > Ciconiidae > Ciconia > Ciconia boyciana. The sequence continues at coordinate 29,922,054 of NC_132938.1, forward strand.
CTGGTTTTGTTAACTGAGCTATGTAATAAAATGGAGATTTCCTTTCTGACACTCTCAAAATAAACTGGAGGTACCTCAAGAATACTTGCTAGAATTCATTTAATTCACTAATTGCTGAAATTAGTGCATATCATTTAAGACTTGCAGTGAAAGCTGGAATATAAACTTTCCATCCTGTATCTATAACTGTCTTTTCACTCTAATTAAAACACTATTAATAATATTAACTGATTTAAACAGCAGATAGGAGCTTTACCTGAGGGGCAATTTAAGGAATCTGCTGCAAAATCAACTTTAATTTCTGTTGCTTCTGCCTCTGTGCTGCATTCTGCCATCCATTTGGTTAGATTATATGGGGGTTTTTTGGGCACTACTAAAAACTAATTCACTGATGCAATCAGTTAAAATACTCTAGATGTTTGTAACCTAAATCCACTTTAGTAGGCTGGATAATAGCGCAGCCCCACCACTGCTTGCACTTGAACAACTGAAGAGGTAGTGACCAAGAGCAAAGTAGGATGGGAGGAGGAGCTGAAGCAGGCTTTGCTGCCTAAAGCAGCATTTAATGCAACTGTAGTCTCTTTTGGCTTCTTGTAATGTCAAAAAAAAAATCTTACACTGAATAAAAGGATTTTTAGTAAACAAATTAATACCAAGTTGTCTGGCACAGTAGAATAGAGTTCAGTTCCTTTTTTTTTGTCCACTACTATCAGTAGCCTAATTATTACTGCATTAATTGAAGCCCTTTTTCAGTAACAGAAATGTCACACAATATTATTTGACTAGCTTAATTTCTGCCTTTTTTTTTTTAAGAACCGCTTGAGTGTATTGCCATAGATTTGCCAGGGCTATTCTTGTCAGTTTATAATATATATGCATAGTTTCAATACTGTCATGCCTTGGAGAGAGTTTAGCTTCTAGCAGCTAGGTGAGCTGCAACTTAATCTAATCTAGATTTACATATCGTAAAGTTTGGATCTCTAGCTTTCAGTTTACTGTTTTGCAATTTAATTTGTTCTTTGTTAAAATACAGTTCCATTTAGTGTAAAATACTTTCAGCAATGAAGGAACTGATTTTACCAGAAGTGACCAAATTTCTTCTGGTTCCCACTTCCCCCATTGAAGTTCCGTCTTCTATTACATTAAAATAAAACATAAATTTCTGAACAAAAGTCATTTAAGTAACTATACAAATCATATACCTGGCAACTAGGGGAATTGCAGTATCATACTGAAAATGTTTGCCAGTGGTTAAAATGCCTCTGAAAATACTTTAGCAGTGAAATATTTACAATAAATAGCAGAGGAAAGTACCCAATTTTAGATTTTACATTGTATATGGGGTTGGAGCTCACGGACATAAAAATCCCAAAGCATTAGAACAGGAGGTATACAGAAGGGAATAATCCTACAGTCAGTTTGCTTTATTGTGCCCAATAGGTTCATGGTACCCAGAAATATAAACAGAAGCATTTGCCATGCTTAATGGTTTTTCATTTTAGCGTATGCTTTGTGGAATTTTGTAGGTGGTATTGCTTACTTCTGTGGTGCCAGTCTTGGGGTTACTGTTCAAATACTGTGTGATCTAGACAGGTCTGTGAATTCTGGCAAACTAGGCTTCATGGTGTGCTCTAGTTTGTGTGTAATTGTGCATAGGACGTATGTTACTGTAGCTTAGCTACTACTATCTTTTGAGTTGCTTCCCTCTTCCTTCCCAATGCCTACATTGAACATCTTGAAGAGATCAGTTGTAGTGATCTTAGATCTGATTTTTACAAGGAAAATATTTGTTGCTGTCATGTTTTGCCCTCTTCTCCTACTCCTTCCATGGTGTGGTTGTATCTAGGAGATGAAGAAATCAGTTGAAAAATTTCCCCATGACTGAAATGTTCTACTTGGATTGTATAGTAATTAAATCACACTGAAGATATCATATAGTATTGTATTCATTTTTCACTGGGTCCTTCAGTATAATTTGTCACTTTCCTCCTCTTTCATACAGCTCTGAAGAGACAGAGTTTGTACAGCAGCCCTTTCAGTGCAGTCAGTTACGCAAGCTCCTATAGTCCAAATACTAGTAGCCCCTACAGCAGTGGTTTCAACTCTCCTTCCTCAACACCAGTGAAATCTGCTTTAGTGAAACAGCTCATACCTCCTGGTACCTCAGGTAAGTGTGTGTGTGTGTGTGTGTCTGGTCTCTCCCTTTCCCCTTCCTCCTCTTCCTCTCAAAAACGTGCTCAAATAGAGTAGAACTAGAACTAGAGTAAGAAAGACACCAAAAACCTCTCAGTCTTTTGTAGGATGTTTGCATCGTGCAGTATTTAAGCTTTATAGGAAAGGCTTTTTTACAGACTTTCTGGCATGAGATACATTTAAAATGTTTTCTATGAATGTCTGTGTCTCTAAGATCACTGATGCATATTAGCAGTTATACCAAAACATGTAGCGTTAGTTCTGTGGAGTCCCAACATATGTAAGCGGCTTCTAGAATTGGCCCTGTAATTGATTGGGATAGAAGTTGCATAGTAGGTGTTTAAAGGTTAGGTGTTGGTAGTTGTAAAGTCTTTGCAACTACCCTATTACTTATTAACTGAAACATTTGGTATGCGATATATCCATCAGTACCTCTGAGATGTGAACAATATAATCTAAGGAAGAAGCATGTGTTTTAATTAAAGGCATTCCTTGAGGCTTTGCAGTCATCAGTGTAAGCGCTAACTTCTGGCAATGTTTCCTGCCTTTATTCTGCACCATAGACAGTTTCTTTGCATCAGAAAAATTGATGCCTGGAACATATCTCTACTCTGAAGTCAGAATATTGGCTTATTACATATACTTTAACTCAAGTTAGCTTGCAGGGAAGATGAAAAAACATTGCATTGACAATCCAGCTACCTGTGGTTCACTGTGGACTTGTGAAGGGAAGCTTGCACTGCAGTATATTCACCAGACCCATTACACAGGTTTTGTTTTAATCTATGTAGTTCTGCTCTGCATTGCTACATGCAGAGCAGCTACATGCTACAACACAGTATCTGCCTGCAGGACAGAGATGAAATGTAACTGGCAATGGGGTGTCAGTCAGAAGGCAGCAAACAGGAAGAGTTTTTCTGGTATGTTAGATTTTAGCAAAGGCGTGTACATAGAAAAGGTAGTATTTTCAGATAAACTGTATTTTAAGCATTTCAAACAGAATCAATATTCATTGGATCGGCAAGTCCTTATTGTCAAGAAAGGTATAGTCAAACTTATGTGTTACAAGGTAGTATGCAGAGACAAGAATGAAAGCACAAGTGGAACAGGTATGCAGTTGCTCTTTCTATAAGAGCTGTGCAAACTTCATAGCAGTTGAAACTTGATACAGGTAGACCAGATTGTATGTCATTAATTTGTTTTGCCACCATTATAATGATTTTATAAAGTTGCTTATTTTTAGAAGGTGATGGCTAAGCTCTGCTTGTGTAAATTATATTTTCAGCCTAGGTTCACAATCAAATGTTTCAAATAGTCTGTCAGACCCAATGTCTCAGTCATAATCTGTTTTCAGATTGGTGGTTCTTTTACTAAGAAAGGAAATACAGCTTGCCTTTTCTGCCCTTTTTTTTAACCATTTCCTATTACTTTATTTTCTTTCCATAGGTCATCTTAAAAGTTCAGCAGATAGAAATCCTCCGCTAAGTCCACAGTCCTCTCTGGACAGTGAATTAAGTGCATCAGAGATGGATGAAGACTCTATTGGGTCTAATTACAAGCTGAATGATGTTACAGATGTGCAAATTCTAGCACGAATGCAGGAAGAAAGTAAGTATTGTCCATCCTGAAAACACAGTGGAGCAGTTGGTATTTTTTGATGGAATAAATGCAGTAGCACTTGCTTAGCAGGTATGGAAAAGGGGTGTAGATTCTACTATGGATATACAAATGTTATTCTCCTGAGAAGGCTGGCTAAGGACTTCTGCCTCCGGGATAAGGAAAGGAAGTTGCTGTGCAGCAGTGTTCTTTATGAACAGCAGACAAAAGAAATGCAAGGGAGAGTATGAATTTGTAGCATATAGTATATGCTAGAAGGATGGTCATTAGACTGGACTGCTGCCTGCCACCAGTCTTCTCAGGAGATATGTGCCTTCCCGATGTAATCCAGTCTTGTTGACATCGGTGCTTAAACCATGATTTAAATCACCAAAATGTAAAGTCAATATGGCAAAGAATAGTGAAGAAAAGCACCTGTGTAGAAGTCTCTCTTTTATTATAGGTTTAGTTGAGACTTTGTCTATCTTTTTGTCCCTCTGAGACTGCAGAAAGTGGTAGTAATTTCAGTTGTCTAAGTAGGTGGTCTCCGGACTTTTTTACTGCGTACCACTGTCAGTGGAAAAAAAAAAACCAAACCCCCAATATATATATGTACATTTTTTTATAAATTATATACACTGTACTAGTTTACTAATATATTATATACACAAAAATACACAAATGTATACAAAAATAGAAATTTTTTAAAGAGGATGAGATAAAGATGAAATAAATGCTATTTTAAAAATATTCTTTTAGTAGTAGTACAAAATTTTCTTCCTGCACCCCAGTGGATTGTTTTCCATACCCCCTGGGGTGCATGCACCCTGACTTGGGAGACCACTGGTCTAACAACTCTAGTTTCTCTAGGGGTAGCTTGTCATATAGCTTTTTTGTTACATTTACTAGTACATTGCAAGAGACATTTCATTGTGGCTGCTATAATTGTGATAGGATATTCCATTATACCAAAATTAAGGTGTAGCCTGTGTTGCTAGTATCCAGTGTGGGAGAGAAGATGAAGTAGTACACAACACACCTATACTGATGACTGCTGTAGTAGGAAAAGGAATGAGCTCACCTACGTATTTCAAGACATTATCAGCTGGTAGATAACTATTTTGATACTAATCTGGAATTAATTTAGGAGTTATAATAAGTTACAAATAAAAGGAGTTAAGTTACAAATAAATGGAGTTAAGGTGAGCCAAATGTGAGTTTGAGCACTGGGTAGATATTTGTATGCACTGTCTCTAGTTTGAACCATTTGTGGGCTGGAAGCAAGTAAACGATGTTCTCATTGTTGCCAGGCCTCCGGCAAGAGTATGCAGCAACTGCGTCTCGGCGTAGTTCTGGTTCTTCTTGCAATTCTACAAGGCGAGGCACGTTCAGTGATCAGGAGCTTGATGCACAGAGTTTAGAAGATGAAGAAGATGGCACACATCACACAGTGCACCCTGCTGTTAACAGGTTCTCACCATCACCTCGCAGTTCTCCCTGGCCTTCACCAAAACAATCTCCAAGGAATTCACCTCGCTCCCGATCACCTGCTCGAAGCATAGAATACAGTAGAGTGTCGCCCCAACCTATGATTAGTCGTTTACAGCAACCTCGTCTTTCACTTCAAGGCCATCCTACAGATTTGCAGACTAGTAATGTCAAAAGTGAAGGTAAAAAGCTCTGTCTCAAATTCATTACACAAGTAGTTGTGTTGTTCCTGTAAAGGATTTTGGTCAGTGTGCAGTGCTAAAACTATATGCCTGGTTAACATCATGGTTTAATCTCAGAGTTGATGAAGGAAGAGCAGAGCAAGCAAAGTTTAAGTTCTGCTGGGGAACCTTACAGTCAGATGAGTGGATAGGCTTTTATTTATTTTAGATGTGGTGTAATGGAGTTTCGTGGTGACCAAGTTCTATCTTTGGCAGGCAAATGTACTAAAATAAAGCGGAACCCAAGGGAAACTATAAATTACCAGTAGGGTTAGGCCTTGCAGATGACAGAATAAAATGTAGATGAAGTAACTGTGGTCAGATAAGAGTAACATGGCAATTTATGCATGCCTGTAGCCTGTGAGATAGCTGAATGCTTTCTTCTGGCAGTGCAGAATTCTGAACCCTTTGAGCATGAACACAGCCTTAAAAATATTGGTACTTAAGTCATGCCTTTGTTGGATACTTTAGATATCTCAAAGCTGTGCAAACTGCTGTGTAATAAAAAGTAAAGCTTGCAGTAAACTTGACACAGTTATACTATATTGGCATAGAAAAAATATCATATCCTGATATGATTTTCCTTCTTGAATGTACTTTTTTCTGGTAGCAGTCTGGCAGAAACTCCTTTAATTGGGCTGAAATTTCACAAGCATATTGCCATTTTAACAAATTTAGTTGTTATCTGGCAAATAAAATCTTGAATTCAGAAATAATACACATTTAGGTATTAAGAATTCACCTTATTTTTTCATCTTTCAGGTAAGCTGGATGCAAAGTGTCTGCAATAGAGATGATATAGAAATGCATTTTTAAACCATTTATTTTCTGGGTGTTTTTTCTCCCTAAAATAGCAAAGAGGTCTATGACACAGAATTTCATTGACTAAGAAATTTTAGAATTTTAATCAGGAAAATCAATGTGTTAGGCTGGAACTTTTGGGGAAGGTGATCCTGCAAATTTAATTAGCTATTCAAGTATCTTTGGAAGGGTTAGCTTAAGTCTCATCTAGTAATAGTGGTTTGGGGAAGTTTTAGGTATATAGGAAAATGTATAACACAAAAGCTAATCAATTATATTGTGACTTAGTTAAGAATTCATTTCCTGTTCTTTTCTAGGGTTCTGTCAAAGTCTTAATGCATGCTAGATGAGTTACAACAAAAATATCCCATGAGAGGCAAAGTACCAAAAGCTGGTATCCCACATACCAGAGGGATCAAAATAGAGCGTGTGATCATGTGTTTCTGAAACACTTCTAAGGAATTCTCTTGCAGTGTTTTTTGTGCAGTCGAATGTTGCTTGGATATTCAGAGTTGATATAGCAGCAGCCAAAAAAATTGTTTGGTTTTTTTTTCTCTCGAATGGTTAGAGGGAAATTTGGTTAACAGAGTTCAACAATGTACCAACTGCTATGCAAACTACTATGTGCAGAAAGTACACTTGTAGGAATATTCAGCCTATGAAGACTCCTACTTTTGTTTTCATCTTCAGTGCTTGTGCACGGTTAGCGTACTTCTTTCCTGCATCCCTCTACAGAATCAGGTTGGCCGCTCATCCTGACAAGGCATCTGCAGTCTTATATCTGAAGTATGTCATCAACCCAGCTCTGCATGGGTTGGAGATACACAGAATGTCATTAGACTTGAGAGATATTTAATGGCATCTTTTTGTATTCTGTGAGCAATGGTACAAATTTTAGAAGACCCTTGAAGAACCAGCATTAGCTGAATAGATAGTCAAGTCATATGTGAAAGATGAAGCATAACTGGACATTTCAGTAATTTTGAATGGTGTGTGTGAAGAGTTTCTTTCCAAGTGCGTGGCTGTTATTTGTTGTATAATGTGCTGATATGGGACTGGGTAGTCCCAAAATTGACTCAGACAATTACTATGTGTGTTTAATCTTCAGGCAAGCATTCTATATTATAAATAACTTTCTAGGTAAAGACTTCAGAAAGCGTGCAAAACTGCAAATTAGGTTTGCCTATTCAATTTCCGTAATGGTAGAACAAAACCCAGAGAATCATCACCCAGATATGTTTCAATTTCAAAACACACTATGCTTGACTTTTTTCACCACAGGTGAAAAACGTACATTCTTGCTTTTTATATAAATATTTTGTATATGATAGATCTGAGAATAATATAGAACTTTAATTCAAGATAATGGAAGAACTTTAATGTAACAAAATATGCTTTTAAATTGCAGTGTAGTTTTATATGCCTAACATTTTGTGTCACTTAGATTTGGGGTTCAACTATGGGTTCATAACATGAACTTTGGCCGGCATCAGACTACATGTGGTACCTTTGTATTATTTCCTACAGAAAAACTAAGGCGTAGTCTTCCAAACCTGTCCAGGACATCTAACATCCAAGCTGAGTCTGTGAAAAACAGCAGAAGTGACTCAAACTTCCAAGTGCCAAATGGAGGAATACCTCGCATTCAACCTCAAGCCTCAGCCAGTAAGTACCTTTAGTGACACTTCAGTGTGTATTTCAGAATTAAGTGATGGTACTCAGCTGTCTTCCAGTTTCATGGCAAAGAGAAACATTGCATGTCACACTGGAGATACTAATCTTGATTTTTAATCACACCTGTATGAAAATCTGCTTTTTTGGTACAGAAAATCTGGTACTGAGTATATTCAAAGAATTCCTGATCTCTTATTAAGGTATCATTCATAGTTTCCTAACAGCATATGTAGAAGTACTACAGTATAAATACAGTAGTGTTACACATCTCAGAAACCATTTATTTTCTGTGATTTACAGAAGGTATAGTGCTTTATACTGTGGAATTTTATCTTCAGACTATGAAAACTTACTAGACTATGAAATTACTTACCTAGGTGATGTTTATTGCTTTTTTAAATAGAGAAACCTGATCTGAAATAATTCATGCAAGTTTAACCCTTGTTTGCAGTTTATTTTCTCTTTTTGTTTTGGCACCTGAAAATTATATATTCAGTTGCAGATTTTTTTTTTACTTTTTTCAGTGTCAGTATTTCTCAGAAAAAGTTTGGATGAACCTGTCCCATGAAACAAATTAGCCCATTGCTGGGCTAGTGGCTGCTAGTTTGTCCAAAAGTGTACTGCTAATGTGAGAACGCTGTGCTCATGGCTGCTAGTTTGTCCAAAAGTGAACTGCTGATGTGAGAACGCTGCTAATCTCACAAGTCTCTTAAAAATGGTGACCTTAAAGAAGCCAAAGCAAATGAAACATAAATATTCACTGCTTCTTCATATGTCAATATTGGCAGTTCCTGTTATTTAAATGTTTCCTGACCATTTTATTTTAAAACAAGTTTCAGAATTAATAACCTTGTGTGACATTTTCAAGGAAAGAACGCATTATGAATATTGTTATGTGTAGAGCTTTGAACTATAAAAGTTCTATGATAAAAGTTCATCAGTAATCTAAAGATGTGACAGGAAATGTAAGATAATATTTGTGAATGAAACTAGTAGGTTGTTTTTGACCCATTGAACAGTAAAGGCATACTGGCATACCTAGTTGGCCTTGTTAACTAGTCCTTTCAAAACAGTGTGTTAATGCAACCAAATACAGTTAAATACAGAATAACGAATACAGACCATGCCAATGACTACAAGATTTTTATCTTTGTAGTGACTCAGACCAGATGTAAGGGTTGTGTAGACAGTCAGTTCCAGGTGTGTGATACTGTAGCCAGAGAAGTTAATGTGACCTTGCGATTGTTCATATCGGCTACCCCCACATCCTTTCACCTTGCCCCCTTCTTCCAGTCTTCACAAATGCTCAGAAGGTGGGATTTACAACTGAAAGGGCATGTGTGTAGTTCAAATGCAGGACTGTCATCTGTTAGGCAGGCTTATCAAACTATAAAGCACTTGGGGCAGTTGGAGAGCAGCTCTCCAACTGCGTTATTTTTGGGATGGGAAGAATAATCAAAATGACCTGGAAGAAAATGAAGGAAAGAGCACAGAGGGCAGCTTAGTTGGCTAGAAGGTTATTTCCAGTATTAAAAGTATATTCACAGTGAAACTTTATGGAAAGATCAGACAGCAGAAGTTTCAATATTCAATATTTAGTGAGTTACTTCATTGCAGGAGCCAAAGTAGTGTGACTTATGTTTATATATATATATAATTTTTTTCAACTTGTGGATGGATTGAGAATCACAGAAATGACTAGGTAAATTTGCTTGCCTTTCATGGGAATCTTTCCCCAAATGTGAACCACTCTAGACCAACTTACATTTAAATGTAAGTTAAGTGTCATTAATAAAGCCCAGATTTCTAGCTTTTACAGTTTCCCTGCTCTTACAGATGTTTGTCAGAGTCTTGCTATTGACAATCGTAAAACGGTTTGTGTATGAAGTCAATGAGTAAGTATCTTTGCTTAGTCTGGATTAAAAAATTTTCTGCAAAACTGTACATTGTATAAAAATTTCCAGAATTTTGTCCTTTTTATTGTATACTTTTTGTTTTATTGGTCTTATATTTTGCCACTTTGCACAAAGCACTGTTAAATTGCAGCAAATTTTTGTTTTCCCTTGGCAATGACTTCTGGGTCTTGGGATTCAAAGCTTCCTCATACACCTGCTAGTTTTGCATGAGCTTACCTTTGCAAGGATGCTGGCTTGCCACCCAAGGTCACTACTTTTCTCCTTGTCAAAGATCTGCTGTTCATAATTTACTTGCACATTTGCTGGGGCTGCAATACTGAACTTGCTATGGTTGCTGGCATTCAAAAATGAGTTAGGAATCCAGTAAGTTTCTGAAAAGACAATTCCTATTATGGTTACGCAGGCAAATTGTACACACTTGCTTAAAGAGTAGAGGGAAGATACTTATCATATGTTTAGAGGTACAACTGTAAAACATGAAAACATTTGGCATTTTAAGTTTTAGCTGTAATGTGGTGGAAAATCCAAATTCTTTTTGAAAAGAGATTGAGAATAAGTGAATTAAACAGTACTTGTAACTATTAGAGTCTTCATTTACATCTGGTTCTCCATGCCGTTGTGCAGAAAGTACTTTTTTGTATGAAAGCTATTAAATATTTCACCTTAAAACACTGGAAGATACAGTAATACTTGTGTTCTCCAAGGAATAGGTATCTTTTAGACTTTAAAATGTTAGAATGACGGGAAGTCTCTGTATTTGCATCTTATACCACGTAGATTGTGTAAAGCTGTAGAACTTCCAGGGTGGCTTCCACATAGGAGCTACGTGCTTTCTAGTGGATTGCATGTGATACTTTTGTACTTATCTGGCACTGTTAGCACATGAATGTTAAATCTTTAAGCAGAGTTAAATGTAATACTTTTTCAAAGAGCTAAGCTGTAAAGTAACTAGTCTGCTTGCCAAGATCCAGCTGCTTGGCTTCTTCAGAGTAAAAGAAGAAAGTGTATGTTTTGAGGAAACAGAGTATTCCAATTCAGTTGATTAGAAGTAAACATAACTACATGTATTCAGGCACCGTTTGTGACAGGTAATGTAATAGCATACAGAGCGCTTCAAGAGCAGGAAATAGTGTGGATAACCATGCACACCACGCTTACCTCAAACTGCATGTTTCCTCAGCATTGCTGAAATTGCAGTGCCTGAAGTTCTTTTCAGTGATTTGGTGCACATAATTGTTTAGCTATTGAGTCTCTGTTTCCTGGAGCCTCCATTGAGAAGGAAAGAATTTGACATATATATTTTAAATCCTTTCCATATCATCCCACATCTGATTTGCAAGTACTGTAAGTAATGATGGGGGAAGAAACTTAGTGCCGTGTGCAGTAGCATATTTAAATCTGAATGAATTAGGGCAAACTAAATTCAAGATCATAAATATGAAGGAAAGAGCTGTTCTTGATTTTGTGTGGTATAACAAAAACACTGATTCAGTAAAAAATGGTATAATGGAATGCTTGTGGACAGAAACACTCTGGCCAGTGGACTGCCTCACTAAATTCCTAGGAATTGTGCTCATTTTTAAACATCTTACTGTGCTTATTTGGCTGTTTATGGGTATGCCTTAAAAAAAAGTTTATAGCAAGACCATGTGCCAGAAGTTGAATAAGAATTGCATATTGCCACGTGGTTTTTTGCATTAGATCCTAGTTGGTAGAAGGAATAGGTTTTTTTTATTCTTAATAGTCACATGCAGCATTTTATCATGTTTATAAACACTAATTCCTTTTTGCTGTTTGTTTGAAAATGACAGGTTTTAGTCATTAAGACTAAAATGAATAGACCACCTAGTCATATTTTCAGAATGAAGGTAAAACACATGATGAACTTCTTTTATAGTTCACAAAATATTGTGGATTTTGCACTGACTGAAGGATAGGAAAGGTGATGGCAATTATTATATGCTATCAAGTTTAGAAAAGGATTAACTAATGTTATTAGGACTCTGCTCTTCCCCTACCTTCTTTATAGCGGTATCACCAATTGGTGGTAGGATGACTGAGCTTTCTTACTCAGGATCTTTATGCACAGCTGTTCCCCTATCTTTCCTCCTTCTCACTATGGAAATAAGCCTTGCTAATGCAATCAGTTTTATGCTGGTATAAAACTCCATACACTGAGGTGAGCAGAGATGTTTATTCATACCTTAGCATTTTAAGAAGCCTTTGTGTAGGTAAAGCTTTATTTCATTCACTGCTTTCCTCCTTCCCCCCTTAAATATGGTGTGGTGAAAATACGCTGAGTCGATGCGTTCCTTCTGGCAATAGGTAATTCTCTCCTTGCCAAGATTCTGCAGCTCTTGGAACGTTGGCTTCTCTCTTCGTAACTGGTAGGTAGTGAGGTCATTTTAAGGCAGTATCAACCCTTGAACATTACTAGAAAAAAGGCAGGATGTAGGAGCAATTAAAAACCCCAATTTTTGTCATGCTGTCTACATGCTGGCAGCTGATAATTCTTAATGTTACGTCTTTGTTTTAAGTTTGAGTCCTCTTGCATACCTTTTGAGGGGGAAAAAACCCTGCATCTCTCAAAATGGCTTGTGTTTGCATAACTAAAAAATATAACTTTTATACGATGATCACGTTTAGACAAAGATTTATGCTTTTGTATAGTGTTAAAATATTTTTAAAAAAACGCCTTTAAAATGAAAAGTTTAGTCTCACTAGGTCAAATATGACAGTTTAATTTTCATCTTTGTATCTAATATTCCACTCATATTGCTGTAGCATGTTTGCTAGGTGGCTTGTTCTCCCTTTGGTGTATTAATTTTTTTTGCCTTTCTGGGCTTTTTGCCCTGCAAGAAGCTTTACTCTTACAGAATCTGCGCGTTTTGCACTGCAAAATTTCTGACACGCTCCTCTGTAACTCTTCGCCATTAAGAGCAAGCACAGTTTAAAAAACCCCATCGCTTCCAGAGTCATAACAGCTTTTTGAGTGTTCTACTCACTCTGTTCCTTGATGCCTCACAAGTGGATGCAATTCTGAAATTCCCAGTAAATTCAGTTTTCTTATCTTTTTAGACAAATATAACACTTCTTGTCTTTCAACAGCTCTGCAAAGGCAGAAAAATTTGCCTCGTGCTGCCTTCAAAACCAAACAGTTTCTTCAAACTCCATCTACAAAAGGAGGTAACTAACTTACAACCTCTTGTCAAGCTCCAGCAAATCTCAGATAATTGTTCACCTGCATTAAATCTCACACATTCTAGATTAATAAAATTGCTGTTGCATGTCGAGATTAACCAAGTGGTCCTTGCTGTATCAAAGTATATAACACTTTGGTCTAAACATTAAAAAAAAACCCTGCATCATATGGGAAAAAAACGTATTAAATTGGATTTTGAGATAAAATCCCAGGATTGGTGACTTCTAGCATTAATCAGGAAATCTGGATTAGAAGAGTAGACTCCTGAATCCATATTCATTAGGGCTACATTTGGATAGGAATCTTTTAAATTGTAAAATACAGGGTTTTTTAAAACAAAAGTTGTAAAAAATTTTCTTTTTTTGATTGTGCAAAAATATGCAGACAATAGAAAATATCATCCTTTGTGCTGGAAACAAAAGCTAACGAGTTTATCCTCGAACAGATGAGCATAGAATGTCAGCTTGTTTTGCACATACATGCGCACATGCTTGTGCTTTCTCTTTTCCTCTCAAAACTGGAAGATTAACCCCAACATACAATAATTTAGATTTGTAATTTTTTCTCAAGGAATTAAAGACTATTGTATATAATATTCCAGTTTGCTAATGGCTGAAGTTGGCTTCTTTTTTAGAAGAAATGAAATACATTGAGTCTCTAATCCAATTAGACAAGTTTTAACTGTTAATTAATTCTGGCAGCCTTGTATATGACACTGCCTCAATTTCACTACTAAGATAAAACAAGTTCATGATTTTGGTTTTAAGCATAGTTGGTCCTGTTGTCTATTACAATCTAGAAGATATCATTTTAAAGATATTTCACTTGAGACCAATTCATAAGCTCTACGTATGCTAGAATTCTTTAAGGATTGTGAGAGTCCTTCGTGCAGATACTGAGGGTGGCTGACAAAGTGCATGCGTTTCTCTCAGTGGTTTAACAACTAACTTCTTTGACTCAACTTCATTCCATGCAGAAAGTTTTAGCAAAGTATAATGACTTTGGAACAGATTCACATGGCTGAATAGGAGGTCTCTAATAGTCTTCATAATATTTCATACCAAATGGAGAAAAGTTCTCTCAATGTTCTGCTTTGGTGTAAGACCACCATCTCGATTCCTGTGCAAAGCTTTCCGTGCTGTCTTTCCAGTTGGCCATGCCTTCACCTTCATCTGGATGTCTGGAACACTTATTAGGTTGATGGCCTAGTCTGGAGCTGTACAGAAATGTACAGAAAATTAACTTCTCTTTGAGTTTATATTATTTGTAAAATTTTATTAAACCTTAGAGAATGAAGAACCGAGTACGTTGCACCGCCAGTTACATATTCCAGTTTATACCTGCTGTCATACCTCACTGCAAGTGAGGACCCAACATGTCCTTTTCTGTTATTTGCTATTTTATAGTCCTTGAGGTGTTGATTTTCTTGCTTCTGATCTGAGATTCTCACAAGTATAGAAGCATTATTCAGTAACAAAACAAGACTTCTGTTTCAAAAGAATAAACAACTACGAGCAACAATTGGTTTTAATTTCTTAAAATACTGTTCATTACATAGCTTGACACCTTTCACACACAGACATTGGCTTTTTTTTTACCATTTTGTGTAAAACAGTTCAAAATACATTCAAATAACTAGCTCTTTACCTCACTGTAACAGATTTGTTAAGGCTTATACAGCAATCCAGTATGAGTCAGGTCATAGAATCATAGAATGGTTCGGGTCACCTAATCCAACCCTCCTGCAATGAGCGGGAACATCTTCAACTAGATCAGGTTGCTCAGAGCCCTGTCCAACCTGACCTTGAATGTCTCCAGGGATGGGGCACCTACCACCTCTCTGGGCAACCTGTTCCAGTATTTTACCACCCTCATGGTAAAAAATTTCTTCCTTCTATTTAGTCTGAATGTACCTTCTTTTAGTTTAAAACCATTACCCCTTGTCCTATTGCAACAGGCCCTGCTAAAAAGTTTGTCCCTGTCTTTCTTATAAACCCCCTTTAAGGACTGGAAGGCTGCAGTAAGGTCTCCCTGGAGCCTTCTCTTCTTCAGGCTGAATAACCCCAACTTTCTCAGCCTGTCCTCATCAGAGAGGTGTTTCATCCCTCTGATCATTTTTGTGGCCCTCCTCTGGACCTGCTCCAACAGGTCCGTGTCTGTCTTGTACTGAGATGACAGAACAGTTTATTGATTCCCATCGTTTTACCTCATCTGTTCTTTCATATCGGTCTGGATAATCTCATCATGATGGTTATGATTTAACAGCTGCATCGGAATTGATTCTGGTTCCAAGTTGGTGTGCATCAGCTGGCCTTGGGGTGCAAGCCAGATAAGGTTGTAGCTTCACAGCATCCTACTTTGCCAGGTGGGGATCTCTTGCTCCCTGCCAGGAGAGAATCCAGAGAGGGTGGGAAATCTAAATGTTGTGACTGCACAGTGCCATTTATTTTTATTGTTGCCAGATGTTTTAATTGTAGTTGTCTCTAGTTGTTTAGTTTCTAAGGAGATGGAGTTGCATAAAGTTGTTAAGCACTGCCCTTACACGTTTCATGTTTTTATTAAACATGGATCAGCTCAATACTGCACGTGGGTATACAATTATCAGATAGTCTTTGATTAAGGCAGTACCTCACTCTTTGTGATCCTGTCTTACAAATAGGCCAAAATGAGTTTTATTAAATATCCAAAACTGCTCTAAGACAAAATTCTTTATATGTAGAGCAGAATTATTAAGCAGTTTGCCAGAGATTGCATCATGTGGACTGCTTTGGAGATCACGACACATTGGAAGACAATTCATTCCTTTATGTACAAGAATGAATACAGCTCTCAGCAATGCCTGCGATGCTGTGCTGACAGGAAACGTTTTATGAATTGACAGCTCAAGTTGGAAGCATGGTAAAATATGGTCAACAGAAAACTGGAGAGAATGGAGAGGACTAATTTACTGGATGCTTACTTTCACTGGGAATGTAACAAGCTTTCTTCAGTTACAGCTTTTCATTGCTTATATTTCTGTACCTAAAAACCTTTTCCCTGTTGGGCCTATAAGAGGCCCAAAGCTATATTCAGTTTTTATACACTGGCATTGCTCTGCTGGTCAGTTGCTAATATGATGCTGTATTTGTGTTCCAAGCAAGTGTTGTAACGAGAAGTTTAGTGATAAAATCTCCCTATGTTTACACTGTAGAATCACTTGGAAATTCTGCAGATTCTATTGAATCAATGTTACGGGCAATGTCACATTTTACAAACTTCTAATATGTAATCTGTCTTAGTTCTAAGAGCACTTTGATGCTGCTCTTGTCCAGTCATTCTGCTGTTAATGCTTTCCTTAATCCATCCTCTGGCTTGATGCCAAGGTTTTTATTTTAAGGGTTTTAAATTATTCTCCTCGCTACTTACCAACTGTCATGTATTGTTGACATCTCTGCAACCTTTTTTGTCAGCTTTTCCCATGAGTGGCTTCATGCTGTATTTGATATCGCTGTCAGTGGAAAGACCCTCTTGGATAATCCAGAAAGGAATCAAATCCCCTTCACATCTGCAGTGAGGCACATAATAATCTTCTTAGACATCCCCTATAAGGAAGGGCTTCAAAATACAACCTGAAAGCCACTGCTTCCTCTGTACCCTGTTGAGGATGTCACATGCCTGTCATTACTTGTCCCTTCTCTCACTCCTCATGGTCTTGGTGGATCTACCTTCTAAAATGATAAAAGCTATGTGAAGGACCATCTTCTTTATGTACAACATCTGTCAGAGGACTCAACTTTGGTCTCTATGTAAAAAAAGTTTATTTAGTGGAAAAAAGCATAGTTCATGCAAATTCACTAAATGTGATTTTGTTTTACTTTCCTGATTGTCAACTGTTACTGACCTATGCTAATCAGTTTGAAAAGCTGGTGAAATACCATTTAATTAAGATGATGGATTAGTTTAAGTATTCTGTTTAGTGATACATTATGCATACTTTGAAAATATTTCTCACACTCATGAAGAATTGTGCTGAAGCTTTGACATTATCAAAGAACTGTTGAATAGTCTTTTTGTCATTTTTTTTTGCTGTAAGAATCAGTTGTCATTCACTGTTAGCTGTCTACTAAAATTCAGTAGTAATTTCTGAGTATATAATAATTCTTGCTGTTGCATTAATAGCATTGAGTAAAATAGATGTATTGTAGAAAAATAAATTGTTAGTGGAGTACATTTGCACGTGCACCTTGTTGCACAGGCAGTGTGCTGTATTGTAAGTCCAAGCCTCTAAATGGATTTTCACTGGCTTATTAACCTTTCCCAGAAAGGACTTGATACAAGACCTATATTTTACATACTAACTCAGATACAGAGTATTTTAATTCAGATATTGGTTATACTGATAATTTAGGTAATGTTTGTAAAAAGAGGAAGGCTATAAATTGTTATAGTTGTCTTGTTTAAGTTACACAGCAGCACCTTAATCTCTTTGATGTTGGGGGTTGGCTGACCCTATCTTTTTTTTTCCCCGTCAGCCAATAAATCGGGGATGTAACCATATCTTTAGGTGAATTCTAATTCAATGGACTTGGTTAAAAAGAACAACTTAAAAGAAACATTAAGATGCTCTGCACTCAGAATTTCATCATTGAAAGCTAATATACACTTTGAATCTATTTAAAGACTGTATCACACTAGAATCCTGTATTCTTCAGTGTGTTCTTTCAGGGATGGGAGTTAGGTTCATGGGTTTCTGAAGCAGCTAAATTTCTTCTTAACAACTATGTTTTCCTCCATTTCTTTTGACTTGACTGATACAATGCTTAGAGCCTTACTAGTATTACTTACATATTACCAGATAAAAAAATATTTGTAGTAAGCAAATGGGTCATCAGTTATGATATCAAAAACACATGAAAAAGAGGACATCTGAATTCCTGTTTCTCATTGCTGCTTGATTGGCTGTATTCATTATACATTCCATATGGTTTGAATTTTCACATAAAGTAATTTCCTGTTTTTAATTTCAGTTATACTGTAACTTAAGCTTGAAAGTAACTTCTGTATTTTATTTTCCAGTACCTTCTTCAAGTAAATTCCGCTCACCTGCAGCACCATCTCCCCTAGCTCTCCGACAACCAGTGAAAGCATTTGGTAACCATGGACCTGGTTCAGTTGCTTCTCCAGAAGCCACACAGCTGACACACAGTAGTTCTTCACCAGGGCCTCTTGCAGCCCAGAGTTCAGGCTTGCCAAGCCCTGCTAGCAGTATTAACAGTACTACTCTTACCAGACCGGCAGGGACAGCAGGGATGAGGAGTGGCTTGCCCAGACCCAGTGCCCCTTCTACAGGGGGCATCCCAGTGCCTCGTAGCAAACTTGCACAGCCTGTTCGCAGGTGAGTATGTGACAGGCAGTCTTAGTTTGAAGTTTTTAATAATGAATCTTGTACCTTGCTGCAACAGAATCTTGTATCTGTGCTGTAATTCTTATTTTGGTCTCTAGGTATTTAGAATGGAAATGGAGACCTCCATGTGAAGTATTTGACTGTTTTTCCAAAACAGATTTCAAGCAAAACCAAGAAAAAAAGGTTCTGGAATTAGAGAGTGAAAGTGAAGGAGTGAAAGTGAAATGAATAATGAAAGATACTGAACTAAGTAAATAAAGTGTCTTAGTCTGGGCTGAGAAGGCAGTAAGAATTTGTCTGCATGTGGTAAAAAGTCATCAAAATATAGCTGGCAAGTAAAAATGCATTTGTACCACTGAGTGACATGTTCTGAAGTCAGAACTATTGCTGTTCCTTTTGTAATCCGTATGTCAAGCAGTGGTACCACACTGAGAACAGTTTCTCTCCTTGGGCAGCTAGAAGCTTTAGGAAGGAAGACACATGAAGACAGAGGAGACCTCCATAGCATTTGCTAAATTTAACATAAAAATAAATGCAGAATTTTCAGCTCAAACATAGCCTCTGTGCTGGCACCCAACTGTAGATGTTGCTTAATGTCATAGTGTTTTAGAAAACAACCACAAGAGAGACTAAATATTAACTGGAAAGGCTACATGGATAATTTGTCTTCAGGAGAATCAGAAGGAAGTGGTGCATAAGTCAGAATATGTGCTTTTAATGCCATGCTAATGTGGATTTTCACTGAAGGCAAGGTGGAGGAATTCTGTTTTGCACTCCAAGTCTGCATCGTCAGCAGTATGAAACTTTGTGTAATAAAAAGCAGTTGTTTTTGACAGGAAGTTCTTAATAGTAGCGAGGTGTGGTTGTCCAAATCACAATTTGTCTTATAGAAAGGTGTTTCACTTATTAAACTTTCACAGCTATATTTTTTGCAAGTTTACATACATAATGCAGTATCTGTACACAATGCAATAATGAAGTATCTATGAATGTCAAGATTTTGATGTAAGCAAAATGCAGTACTCTAAACAAGGATTTCCCTGTTTATACATCAGTGAAAAAAATGGCCTATTTTTAGATGGCAGCAGATTTAAGTTTGTATTCTAACAGAGTATAACAGCAAAAAGTTTTCTGTCTACTTATGCAGATGTTTTTCTGACATGGTAGTTGCCAAGATACAACACACAGAACCTCAAACTGAAAATACTTTGGGGTTTATCTTAAGTAAACTATATTGCAGAGAAGTAAATGAGTGATGTGTATATTTCAATTATTTATAAAATGTTTAAATTCTTATGTATTGTAGATGGAGACTTCAGCAGTTATGTATGAAACTGAAAAATATCTCATTTTATTTTAGATCATTACCCGCTCCCAAAACCTATGGCAACGTGAAAGATGAGAGTTGGAAAGATGGCTGCTACTGAACTGCAAAGCTTAATGCAAAGTTCCAGTGCTCATGGATGCTTCCTCACCAGGCTAAGACAGCTTGATTATACAAACTGTTCAGATGTGACTTTTGGGATTTGTAAAAATTCCAGACCTCTCTGTCTCTAATTAGCACAAACTGGCAGAGATTATAAAGCAGCACTTTAATGACATCTAACATCAGATGTTTGGTGATCATACAATCACTTCTACATTAAATTGCTATCAGTTCTGGGTTTTTTTTCTTGCTTGCTAAAAATGTATCAATATGAGCATTTATGACAGTGGCCAATGTCTGAGCAAAAACCTAACGAATGCCAAAGAAATGCCCATCTTGAAAAACAGCAAGTATAACAGTCAACTTACATTGTCCAAAACTTAATTTTCAGCCTGTTTTAATTCAGCAGAAAGATTGGTGAATATGTACTATTGAAACAAGACTATGTTAATCAGAGCTAATATTCTGATTGCAGACTGCTACAGTGCTAGTGAAACATTGCTTTTAACAATTGTATGAGATTCTCATTGGGGAAAGTGGTACGTACATCCTTCAAAGAATCAGAAGTTACTCTGAGGATTAGGCAGAACAGTAAGTAGTAGCCATGGCTTTTATTAACGTTAAAGGTTTGAATGTAGCAGACACACACAAATGCAATAGTATAGATTGCATCTTTCCTATGTTGATTTATCAGCTTTACATGCTCTTATATGTTTGATTGCCAAAAGGGCTTAGTATCAGTTGTACAATCTTTCTAACCTTAAAAGTTCCTTCCTGGCTCAGGAAAGATGGCCTTTGCTATTGTAGCCACATTTTTATCACATGGCTCACTATTTGGGAAAAACTTTTTTTACAGCAGGTTTCCTTAAAAAGGAAAGAGCAAGTTGTAATGTTAATTTGTTCTAATACCATACCACTATGCTTGCAGCCTGGAGCAACTGTAAATGCTGATAGTTAAGGAGAAGGAAACACAACTATGCACTTGTAACATATAAATTTTAAGGTAATGAGTTGACTCTTGATGCCAAATGATATTCATTTAGGTGATGTTCCATGGTATGAGGGAGTTTTCTGTATCCTATTTTTTTACTTTCATCCATTTCTTAAATTGGTTTATTTTAAATTGTAAATATTTTTACAGAAGATATTGCCCATGTAAGTGTGTTTAAATATGTACTTTGCCTTACATATGTGTATCTTACATTACTGGTAACAGAGTATGAAATCTGCTATGTCTGTTTACAAGCTATTAAATTCCTCTGGTGGCTCTGACTTTATTCTAACACATTTTGCTCAGAACAACTCACTCATATAATTAGTGTTTGAACCTTTGTTTTCTGTTTTGGAAGACATCATGCAAACATTTGTAACTAAAGTTGTATTGGGTGGGACTAGTTAAATGGAAGGGATTTTGTTTGAAGCTTTTTCAGTATTTTGGATGTACAGTTGATGAAGTAAGAGAATGCGAATGGTATATCCTTTGTGCAATGACTGACGAACACTACAAGTTGGATTGGATGGTAGGTAGCCTTCGACCCCATTAGTATCTGAGTTTGGAACTGCTGGTGTATTTTGACTCCCACCACTAAGAGGATAACTAACCCTGAAATTCTAGCACTTGAATTTTAGGCCAGCATTAATATATTCCTGGATGAAAAGCCATGCAATACTACTTGACTTGGAAGAAGCCAAATAGGAAGGAGTGGAGACTAATTTGCAGCTCTAATTACTCAAGCAAACTTTGGGTTGATTAATGACTTCACTCCAGACCAAGATCTGTGCTGAGACTTCAAAGTCAGGGTATCAAATATACTGTAATTCAGTAAGATTTCAGCAGGGGTAAAGAAACTACCTTGCACCAGTAGACCAGTACATACCACTAATCTAGCCTTGTATCATTCACTGGCACAGATAATGGATGTCAGTTAGTATCTGGTGTCACTATTAAGCAGAAGAGAGGACTAGATCAAATGCGCATATTCTCACTAAAGCTCGAATTTTAACATTTCAGCATTTTACAAAGCAATGCTGCAGTCTTCATTGAAAAAAGGTGAATTTTAATTGGTGGATTTTATCAAACACTTGATTGACTTTTAAATTTTGAAAGTCAGTTTAGATGACGATATTGGGGGTTTTACCATGGCTGCATTGAACTGTTGTGTACCTTTCCTTAAGTTAAGTAATTCATCACTTGGGTAAGTTCAGCTTAAGTTTTATAAGGATTCTTTTCTCTGCTGTTCTCCCCCTGAAATACAGCGAACGACTTCCTGAGAAGACAGACTGTCTGTTTACTACAAAGCCTTTGTGCATTACCAGTTTATTGATATCAGGAAATCATGGGGCTCTGTGTTTAGAGATTTACTGCAGAAGTGTGGAAATATGGATTTGATAAACTAGTGCCTATGATTTACTTAACTTATGTTTGATATAGTAGTAAGGATTTTATGAATGTGGATTACTTTTTGTGCCAACAGCTTGGAATTGTTGTATGTGTGTAGGCAGAAGGACTTGTTCTGCTTCCAAAGTTATTTAATTTTTTTTGTTTGAATGTTTTTGTAAGTGTTAAAAGTGTAAAAAAATATATAAAATATTCTTACCACAAAATACTTCCTGGATCGTTATTTTTATAACAAATGGGTTTTAAAAGCCTGTAGAAATATAGAGGGTATTGGTTTAGGCCTTTTTTGGTTGGTTGGGTTGTTTTTCAAGAACCATATTCACTTTTCCAGAAGTTACCAACATCAGCTTCTATGCCCTGTATTTATGAACCAAGTACAATGCTGTATTTGGGTGAAATCTGTGATGCCATTGACAGACTGAGGTAGACTTGTGTTGTGCCTCTGCTCGGGAAGGACGATGCATAGTTCAGAGTTATGTGAAAAACTGTATTCTGAATTTTCATGCAGAGTGACTTGTTTGTGCAATTCTAAGTACACAAGCTGCCTTTCTATTTTTACAGGATTCGTGCTCACTTCACCACATGAAACATTTTTCATTTTGAAAATTCTGGAATTTATGCAGAAAATTGAGCAATGTGAAAAGTGTACCTAGTAAGCCGCCTTTGAATTGTGAAGTACACGTTTTGTGTAGCTCATATATGAATGCCTCTATCTTTTGGCTCACATACAAGCAAGAAGTTTGTTTTGAACTTGGTAACTCTCTGTAATCTGCATTTTGCTACAAAGCAACGTATCCAATAGTAATGTGAATGCCATCTTTTTCTTATCTTGGTATTAATAAAGTTAAGCCAGGTTTACTTCTACTTGGTGGCCACTTAATATTAAATCTGTTTAACAAAATTTAACCTGTGAGGCTTGCTATTAATTGTTTATCCCAGCACAGTCCCCTATCTTGTAATTAAGCCAGTAGATTAAAATGTTTCCTCCTAGTTAGCTGACCTACTTAAGCAGAGCTGGCTTCACACCTACCGCTTCTAAAATGTGGCCCACTCCCCCTTCCCTCATTGCTTTTTAGATCAGCAGTCAAACACCATTTACCCTGCTTCTCTTTTAGTAGGTTTCTGTAACAGTCTTCTGTATTAAACTATTGTTTATATTCAGCATCATCATATTGCAAGACTCAAGATAGAAAATGTTGGTTTTACAGCTCTCTTATTTTGAGCGAAGTTCTGACAGTGCCTTTGGTTTTCAGTATAGAAGTGCTAGGTCATATTTTATTTGATAGTGTGTTGCCCTCTGGGAGTCTGATTGCAATGGTGAAGAATAAGCGATGAACATGTAGGGAGGCAGAAGGCTGAAGCTGCTTATGCTGCTCAAGTCTTGGGGTGGCTGCAGAGCATACAGTTTTGATCATGTAAAGCTAATTTTTTAATAGAAGTATTTCTGAGAAAAACAGATGTGGGAAACTAATATGACAGCAGTATGTCTTAGTTCTCCCTCTCTTGATCTGTATGAACAGGAGTAAACTTGAGACTTTATTTTTTACTTTTTAAGTAAAACATGAGTGATGTGAGGTTGCTTCAATTTAAAAAAGCAAATCGAAGAACCCACCTGCTCTTGACTTGTGTACTGGCCATTCTGTAGTAGGAGGCTGACACCTGCAGGCAGTCTCTCTGTAGTAGTCTTATTTCAGGTAGATGAGGCTGGGATTCAGGCGCTCTGTGGAGCATCTGTTTTACAACTTCACAGTAAGGAAGATGCTCTCTGCTCAGAGTTGAAGAATTGAAAGGAGCAGATTCCATTAGACTCACTTTCCACAGGATTGTTTTATAATGGTATTTTCAGCCCTGGTATATCTCATGCAGTTGTACTGTGTGTCACTGTCCTCTTTACACTAAATGATAAACTCTGTTGCAACTACATTAAGGACTTACAGGATACCAAATGTAACTGTAGTGATTAAACTGATTTGCAGATCTTCAGCAGGATTTAAAGGAACAGGTAGCTAAAATGATTCCTCACCAGCAAAGTGATTTTTCAACTTAGTGCATCATCCACACCTGTTACAAACAGTGAATGACAGGGGGAAAAAAAATCATGAGCTTTGGAGGCTGGAAAGACTGAGATTCTTCTCTATGTAGTGTGGCACTCTCATAAAACTGGACTGCATCTTTCAGAAGACTAAGCAAAAGATACTTTCGCTGTTGTAAGATGAGCTCCTGTCATCAACATAAACATAGATAATTGTATGTAACTCCATTTTCTTTTGGAAAATGCTTTTAATATCTTAGAAAGATAAAGCTTAAAAGAGAATGGCTTGCGATGCCTTCTCTCCCACTCTGTTCAGCCCTCCTTGCTGCTTTTAAATTATCCCTGAAAGCTTACTTCTGTTGTCAGCTACAGCAAGTAAGATTCCAAAAACACGGGATGAGTGGTACATGCCTTATGGAGAAGGTGACTGTGCTGTCCATCCCCAGCATTACTCAACTTTCAGTCATCCTGCACAACATGCAGAATACAAACTCTGAATTCTTCTGTTCTTTTCCATTCTCCTTGCCATGATTTTCTTGAGACTGTAGCCAAAATTGCAGCTTTTCACAAAACTGCTGTTCAAAAACCTTGCTAGTACAAATGACTTGGTCCGGTGTCAGACAAGCTACTCCCCTCACCCAGCACATGGTCTCGAGAAGCCTGACACCAGCTACCTCCGTGTTCCTCCAGCAACAAGAGAAGAACCAGGTGAACACCTGCCACCCTGGCCAGCTAAACCTCACAGTCAGTTTGGGAGATACTTAGTGTAATGTATTTCTCAAGCTATGTCCATTGATGGAAATTAATGGAATCAATTCTCATGTGAATGATAGCTCATCTCTGAAGGCACCAGCATTTCTTGGTCTGACATAAGCTATTTTCTTGCTAAAAGTATTTGGTGAAATTAGTCAAGTAGTACACTTTTCTGTTGGTTTCTACATAAGCTTGCTTTTTTGTGTTCAAGGAAGGAGCATTCATAGACCAATTCAACTAGTTTCTTTCTGTAAGGACAGCTAATGTCTTCAAAAACATTCAAGTGGTCCATGTTAGGGTTTGGGTTTTCTTTGCATGAAAACTCTCTATATAGTAACAGGAAGATGAATAAGGACACTTGTGTTCCATGTTGTTCCTGCCTCTGTCCTGCCCAAGAAAAAAAAGGGCCTATTAATATGGGAGTAGGTCAGCAATGACTTGACTTCGGACTCCGTATGGCCTTAGCTGCTTAAAGCCACATAGGTGAACAAGAAATGTCTGGGTTGTGACATGCCGGTGCTGGGATTGTGGTCAGGGGGATGGGCACGCTGGGCTTTCCCCGGCCTCGTGCTTTTCCCAGGCATCCCGCCTTGGCCATGGACAGACAGGCTGCTGGGCTGGATGAGGTGCCCCCGCTCTAACCCCAGCATCACTGCACTTGCACTCACTCCTAGAAGTCTCCCATATTTGTCTCAAGGCCCTCTTTGTTTCGCTTCAGATGTTCAGCCAACAAATCTGTAGATCCCATTACAAAAGCTTGGTTATCCAACTGATCCGTATTCACTGCCGTGTCATTTCACAGCTGCTACTGCTCTCGCGGTGCTCCAGATGGGTGCCAAAATGCTGATGGGAGAAAGCGATGCTGGACCAAGCTCCAGATTACAAGGAGTTTGGTTGGGTAAAGGGCTGAGGGTAAGGCCAGCTGCACTGGTACATGCCAAGTTAAAGCAGCACTACATAATTCTTCTTCAAGCAGAGCTGTTTGTCTTAATGAAGATCAGCAGGACAGGAGTATCTTGTGCCATCTTAAATATAGCTTCATCGCTCTCCTCCTTTAGAAATGAAATTTTATTGAGGCACATGCTGCAGTTTTGCGTCCCCTCTCAAAGAAAAGGGAGTGGGGGAGATCCGGCAAACCCTCTGCTCTTCATGCTCTGCCTCAGCTCCTGTCTTAACTTCAAATTTCTCAGCTCTACGGTTGTCCATTTACCCCTACATTTACTCACCCAACCACTGAGCCCAGAGCAGGTTATATTGTTTCTGTTCATCCATTTCCCCACTGGGCTAATGCAGACATAAAACCACTGTTAATGCTGCTTCAACTGACCTGTCTGCAAAGGAGTTATGAAAACCTTGTCCTGATTCTTGTCCTTTTAAAGCTGTGCCTGGATGTCGGTGACAGCAATGTGGCATCACCACCGTCACTCAACCTCAGGACAGCAGCCCGGAGCAGCCCCCTCTGTCCATGCCCAGCCTTGCCGGCAGGAACCGGCAGCTCCTGAGCCACAGGACACCCCTGCCCGCACAGGCGGCACAGGCAGCACGGTCACGGCCGCTACCCGAAACTCCTTGCAGAGGATGCAGCTGTATAGCCACAGCAGCCATTGCTAACATGCTGCACCGCTCCTCCCAGGTTGCTGGTGCAGAGCCAGCGCTGTTCAGTCAGTGCACGCAGCCCTCCTGAATACCTGTGGGAGAAAAAAAAAAACTTCATTATGGTGCAAGACTGGGCTATAGGAGACCCTCAGTCAGTTCCCTGCTCTGCCATACACTTTGGAGGATGCCTCATTTTCTTGCGGCTCGGTTCATCATTACTGAAATAAGTACCAGTCTTCATAACCTGCGTGCTGGGAGCGAGGGGCAGGTGCGCTGCTATTTAGAGGAAAGGGTCAGCCAGCCAGTTCATATCTTGTCTGTGACAGTGGGATAAGTTAAGAACGGAAATTTGGTTGACCTCGGTTTATGAGCCCAAATGTCAGAGAGCAGATAATGTCTACTGTAAATGTCAGAGTCGAGGGATTTTTCTTTTCCCTTTAAAAAAAAATCAAGAAATATTTAGTTACTGTATTTATGCTGCCATTCACACAGGCTCAGCTCCACTGAGCATGAATGGTATTGCCCAGGTACCCAACCATACCGTGGGAATATTAAAAGGGACTTGCTTAAAGGCGTGGGTCTGTTAAAGAACCCAAGCCCAGCTCAGCTCTCTCCTTCAGCAGCAAAGCAGCTTTTGGTAACACAAGGCTCTGCTAAGGGCTGGCAAATTCAGGTTACTTTCTCCTGAGCAGAACACAGGGATTTAATCGATATCTGGTGGGCCTCTCACCAGGATTTGTCTCCACATGAAAATTTGCCCAGGGCAGTGAAATACAGCCCTCTGCAGGCACTTGCACCGCCCAACCATCAGTGCCAGCCTTCCTGTCCAATGGCCTACTGTCAGTAGAAAACATGGAAAACTCCTTTTCCAAAAAAAACCCAAAACCAAAAAAAAACCAAACCCCACCACCTTGCAACCTACTGCTCAAGGCTTGCTACTGTGTAGTAGGCTCTACTGATTTCTAACCCTTATTTTCCCACCTTGACAGAGGTGCCACGTCAGCTTAGGCTCCTTTCCCTGGGCTGAGTGCCTCAACGGTAGCACTGAAGTACAAAAAATAAGTGGTTCTCATTGCAGGGCTCAGACCTCTGCAGGGCCTGGGCTCAGCCCATCTCTCCCACTCCTCGCCCAGGCCATTTTTCTGCGCTGCCTACCCCCCTCAAAGTCTCTCAAGTTTTTTTCATTAGCAGATTCTTTCTATCAGCGTGTTCCCACTCACTGCATCTGCCTCATTATGAAGCTAATTAAATAACATTAATTACCACAGCAAATCACTGAAATCTGTCTACCAGTAACCTCATTTCAAAAGTCAAACAAACAGGTAGGTGACATTTATAGCCCATTTACACACTCTGTTTTTAGCCCTTCTATTTTACTGTCTTTCTTCCCTGCTTTTTTAACTCATAAATATTGCTGGGTTTTCTTTTTTTTGCTCTCTTTGCTTCCTTCCCAGGACTCTCCAGACACTAGAGGGAGGTCTTGCTGTCTCTGTGCTTTTCGCTCCAAAGCTCGGTCTAGTTCAGCTTCAATTCACCACATCGTCCTGAACTTACACAGACTTGGTCATAAGGTCCTGAATGAATCTAACAACAGCTGCATTTATGCCAGGAAAGCCCCACGCTGAGGGAAGACCAAGCCGTGCACAGCTGGCCATAAAAACCACCTCTCGTACAGGTATGTGACTTTCTCTAAAAGAGAAGAGAGAAAATGCAGCGTATCTTTCCTGCACATCATCTTTCATTCTTACAGATGCCAGGCTACACCCCAGCTTATCAATGACTGCTCCAATGCCAGTTTTGCTACTTTAATCTTGCTGTCTACATTTTATGATTTAGGACTTTTTATTTTTCATACATATCACGGAGTTCAAAATATCCCTGTTAGACTTTTTACTCAGTGGCAGGTGGATTTAAACCTCCTGAAATGTTTAAGATTTGAGAAACATTTTCCCACTGGTCTGGCTTTTCCCCACTAAACGTGTAGCATCACACAGCATCATCTCAGGACTGCAGGAGGTAAAAAGGCTTGTATTGAGCTACTCACAGCTGGCGTGGATTACCCAAGAAATACACCCCTCTCTCCTCTTCCATGGCGGGTCCATGGCAGTTAATGCAGCACTCGAGTACAGCTTATCTCCAGAGCAGGCAGAGCCTACCTCCAGAGCAGCTCCTCTGAGCAATCTAAGTGTAGCAATGAGCCACCAGCTCCCACCGCCACCGGCACAGCTGTGAAATTACAGGGGTAGGAGCCCGTGTCGCACAGAGACTGCTTCAGCCCTGGCGCAACAGCAGCGCCTGCAAACTGATGCCGTTACTACTCTGCAACGGGGAGGATGGGCCAGTCTCCTTTTCTGCAGAGCCTGGCTTCTCAGGGCTTCCAGATTGGGGCATGCGATCCAAGAAATCCACTCGGAAGCGCTCAGCTGCGACCCACGTTTTCACACAAGTGACAGTGGAATTTGCATTTGGTATATTAGTGCTCAGTACGTTGGTTGCCCAACTGCTCTTACTGTTCATTGTACCCTTAAAATATTGAATTTTTGGTTACTTAAGGTCTTTCTAAAATCTGCCCCTTAGTTCTAAGATAATGTATTTTATTATCTAGTAAAGGTTGAGATCCCTGCCAAAAAGCTCTTGAATTTGGAAAGAAAAGGACCAGGATGCTAACAGTGAGTGCCGGCGTGCTGCGGGGACAGGGAGCAGCCGTGAGCTGCGAGACAGCCTCTCCTCCTGAAGGGACAAAAGTGCTTGGACGTCTTTGCTGTGCCACCGAATCAAAGGGTTTAAAGAAGTCCTTGCAATGAAACCCCCATGCTTGGTTGTTGCTGCCTGCTGGAGGAGAGCAGCGAGTCGTCCTCACTGCGGAGCCTCTCTGGGGGCAGAATTCATACGTGTCTGTAGAGACTGAAGGTGATCGCTCATGGCTTACGGCACGTCCTACAGAGGGTTTCAGCAATACGGCTCAAATACTTCAAGAAACTACAAGTGAAAATTGATTCTGTGGATGTTTAGCAGTTGTGGAGACACAGAGATTTTTTTGTGATGAAGGGATCACGCTGTACATGTTTACTCCTGGGAAGTAAGGTACCTGCTGGAGCTCAGTGCACTTGTCTCCAGCGTGCAGCTTTGCCACCATTTCCAGTGTGATCTCAAGCAAATTGAATTAATCTCAATGTATTACTTCTCCAGCTGTACGTGAGCATGATAATGTAATGATCCTGTATCTTTGCACTTGGTAATAAACCCTTTGGGGAATGGGGAAGGACAGAAACCCCTCCCCAGCTGGTTTTGCCTAGCACCTAGCATTTTGGGAGCTGGTTTTGTCTGGGCTTCTTGGTGTCAGTTTGAAGCAATTTGCTTTGCGAGAAGGAGCGTCTGTATTTCCAACTCTGTTATCTCCCTGTCCATCCCCGGCTCCTGTCTTGCACGGGGCTCCCTTGCCTGGAGGGGTTTGGGCAGGGTTTGTTTGGGTGGACTTCCCTTCTGGGCCCGGGATTACTGCACAGTACCGCTCACACCTGGGTGGAAGCGCTGAGCACCGGTACCTTACATACCTCTTTGGGTAGCTACTCCTATGGTCCCGGTTTGCATCGACTTCAGCAGTAAGACTGTCCTACTGAGAATTACTCAGCATTTAGGCTACCCATGTATATATGGGTAAAATATATGTTTCAAATATCTTATTTAGAAATTATATGTTAAAAAGTGTATTTGTAATAAATGTTATATATTTAATACATTAAAATAAATGTAATAATATTTCTAATCTTTTGCTTTCTGATATTATCATGGACTGAGCAAAGGTAAGGAGCTCTTAAGGTGCCCATTTTGTACATGTTTATTCTGATTTTTTGTTTTTCTTGAATTCTTTTACCCTGAAATAAAGGGCCGAGGGCTTTTTATTCCTTCCTCCAACTACTCAATCTTAAACAGCTCTGTCCAAAGCCTGTTATCTGGCAGGCAGCACGCAAGATGCTGCCAGCTTAATAAAATTTGCAAGCGGTTCAGGCCGCAGTCTTCATTTCTGGGCTGCGAACCCCTCCTGACATTTCCAGCTTGGCCAGATCCCCGTGATCCCCCAGGTGCTGCCAGCAGCTACGACCGCAAGCGCAGTTACACCACAGGGAGACCTGAAGTTTTATCAATACTGACGGGCGTCACAGCGGAGGACAAAGAGCATTCACACAAGGTACCAGAGAACTGGGGTAACCGGAGGCCGGGAAGAGCTTTGCGGGGTCACCCGGTCCCGCTGCGCCACCCCAAAGCGAAGTCAGGGGCTGCAGCTCACCCTGCCACAGAGCTGCCTGCCTGACCCTTCCTGGGAGACGGCCGCTGCCGCCCCAGGCTAGCTGGTCCCAGCCTTCAGCACCAGTATTTTTGTTTGCCCCATCAGTATCTAATCCGAATCTCTCCGACAGCAGCTGAAACCCATGGTATCTCTGTGGACTTGTCAGGTTATTGTAAAGACACTAGTCTTTCAACTAGGGGCAGAGTGGATGCCTCAGGCAGGAAGAAATATCCTTCTGGCTTCATACCTGCCATTTCTGCTTGTACCTCCCAAAAAGGAAATAAAGGATCTTGTTGACTAAGACATCCATGCTTTCATCTTCCTGGCAAATCAACAGGTATACAAAACCCAGGGCCCATCTTCCTCAGATGCAGTGACATGCAAATTCTACTGATACCATAGGTTCAAAATTCAAAAGATTCTTTAGGTAATTAAAAAAATCCCAGTTTATAATGGCTTTAAAAATGCACATAACAGTGTGTCAAGGCTGTTTTCATGGGATTAATATACAATATTATCTAAGACAATTATTAAGAGATTCCTATTATGTTTGAGATTTAGTTCTTCCCATTTGTCTGAGATTTCTTTGTAGACAGCTTGAGATTTAATTTAGGTAATAGGGCACCTATTTTGGAGGGCTTGCTTATTTGTTGATCAGCATTACTGATATTAATTTTTATTATTCTGCAAAAGTTTGGCAGCAGGACAAGAAACATTTTTAACCTATGTTTGTACAGTTTCTAACACAAAACAGTCTTAGTCCACATCGAGGCACCTTCGATGCAGCGATACAAATGACAAATGAGTGCAAAGATCTTTTTGCGTAACCTGAGATAGACTATTGATGCTATTAACTCTTATCTTTCCCATGGGGCTCACCATTAACATCCTTTTTAATATGAAGAAAGCTTTGGGGGGAGAGGGATGTAATTTGTCTTTGGGCTGTCTTTGTTACAATTAAATGAATACTCTATAAAGCAAACGCTGCTATAGGTATTATTAAATTTACTTCTGCATTTGGTGACATTTAAGCTGTGGGACAATACAGTTTTGGTGTCATTTACTCTGACCTGGCATTTTTTTGCAAAACCCCAGATATAGATTTTATAGGCACACAACCACAGTTGCGTGATCTACCTCCGTATTACCTCCCTTGATTTATGTCCCTAACCCTGACCAGGTTCCTGCATAGGAAATTAAGAGGGGGCTGGGAGCCTCAATGGGCAACGGAAGCCAATCAACCCAGCCGGATCTGGGCCTGCAACTGCACGTGCATCCTAAAGCCGCAGCATTTAGCAGATGGTGCACATCCCACGGTGAGCGTGCCCTCTGGCCTCGATGACGCCCCTGTCCCCTCACAGCCATCAGGGTCCCTCCGCACCTTCCCCCCGCTCCCGCAGATGCGGAACGGGCTGTTTGTGGCACTCGCAGGGAGGTAAATGAGGACTGCAACGGCCAAGACGTGCCTGCGTCTAAAGTACGACTAAGACCGTCTGCCTGTGAGAGCCCGTGCGAAGCGAGACCTGCGCCTGCGGTGCAGAATACCATTTGACTTTTAAAACTGAATCCAGTGCCTTCAGAGGCAGCCTCAGCTCACCTCCTGTCCCTGCCTGCCTGGACAGGATGCTAATTTTGGCTCTTCTGGACCAAGGCATGCATTAGTCATCAGGTCATTTATTTTATTATGGCTTTTCATCTTAATCCTGATAATATTCCAACTCTAGAAAAAGATCAAATGGCAACAAAAGGGAACAGTTGTCTAAGGTAGAATTATTTCTTATTTGAATTTAGGTAAAGGTATCTCACATAAAGGCATTGTCCTGGTTTCGGCTGGGATAGTTTCCAGTTCTCTCAGAGGAAGAAGTATAATTGCTAATTGTCTCCATAAGGTGATACCCGACGTACAGTAATGGTTTCAGTACGGCACTTAGACACCAAAATAAACCCAAGGTCTCTGTTTTAATAACAAATCTCACAGGCAAAACATCACTAATCATAGCAGAGCACAGCAAACTGCAAAAACCAACACCCATCTTTAACATGTACAGCAAAAAAATGAGCATGGTTCAGATCAGGTAAACCAGTATCGAGAACAGATGAATCAATATCGTGGCCCACAACTACTAACAGATCTAAATTCCTTAATATGCTCTGGTTAATCTGTTATTATCTCAAACCCTTTGAGCCCCACGTTGGGCGCCAAAAAGGACTGTCGTGGTTTAGCCCCAGCCGGCAATTAGGCACCACCCAGCCGCTCGCTCACCCTCCCCCCGGGTGGGATGGGGGAGAGAATCGGAAGAACATAAGTAAGAAAACTTGTGGGTTGAGATAAGAACAGTTTAATAATTGGAACAAAAAAAAATTATTAATAATAAATTGTAATGAGAAGGAATACAACAAAAGAGCGAGAGAGGAAAAAAACCCAGGAGAAAAAAAACCAACAGTGATACAACCGCTCACCGCTCACTGCCCACCGACTGATGCCCAGCCAGTCCCCGAGCAGCGATTGCTGCCCCCCGGCCAACTCCCCCAGTTTCTATACTGAGCATGACTTCATATGGTATGGAATAGCCCTTTGGCCAGTTTGGGTCAGCTGTCCTGGCTGTGCCCCCTCCCAGCTCCTTGTGCACCCGGCAGAGCATGGGAAGCTGAAAAGTCCTTGGCCAGTGTAAACACCACCTAGCAACAACTCAACCATCAGTGTGTTATCAACATTATTCTCATACTAAATCCAAACCACAGCACTATAGCAGCTACTAGGAAGAAAATTAACTCTATCCCAGCTGAAACCAGGACAGGCATTTAATTGCTTAAAGAAAAAAATTGCTACTAGTAATTGTTTTACAGTTGTAGGGGTACAACTGCCTCAACAAATGACAGTCAGCAATCAATTTACAAAATTACTCTTCAGTGATCCCCTGATTTCATCTCCTTTCATGGCCCAGGAGCCTTTTTCTAATGGGATGGTTGGCAAAAGATCTCTTCATCTCATTTTTAAAAGGCGGATCACGCAGCCTTAAACACTTCATTCTAATTATGAATTATTGGAACATTGCAACCACCCGAGTCGTCATGCACTTGTTGATTAATGATCTCCAGACATCTTAAAAGTAAACATGGGGGAACACCAAGTATAACCGGAGGGTTTTATCATAATAATTTCTGCCCTTGACTGCTAACCCAGAGCTTCAGTGAAAGGATCCATACCCAGCCGCTCAGAGAGACTGAACAGATAGTCGGGACACAAAGGAGACAGCACAGC
Organism: Ciconia boyciana; assembly: GCF_034638445.1. Lineage (NCBI taxonomy): Eukaryota > Metazoa > Chordata > Aves > Ciconiiformes > Ciconiidae > Ciconia > Ciconia boyciana. Next base: position 29,956,283 of record NC_132938.1, read on the forward strand.
CAAGTAATAAGGCTTGTGCTGTTTCCCTTCCACACCACTTCAATTTAATAAAATCTCGGAGGCTATGAGTGGCAGAGCACTGGTCCCAAGGGAGGCGTAAATACGGAGTAGAGCTGGACTGAAACAGGCATCATTTGGCAGAGGAATTGGAGGGAGAAGGGGACGGGACTCCCATGAACGGAGAAATCACAAAGGCAGCAGGGAAGAGGAGAGGCAGACGCAGCACAGCGGAGGAGGGAGGAGGAGGGTGCCTGGATGCCTTTGCCACCTGGGCCAAGGGAAGGGAAGGATGATCTGGTGGGATCCCAGCTGTAGAGGAGACAACAGGGACCCAGCGATGACTCCCGCCAAGGAGGGGAGGAAGGGACACGTATCCAATTTTCCCCACCCTGAAATTCAAACCCTGGGTCTGGTCGAAGACGCTGGCCGTGGGAGAAAAGATGCTGATTATTGTGGAGATTTACCGAGCAGGATCAAGCTGCGGCGCCATGCTAAGGACAGGACAGAGGGGAGTTTAACAAAAGCAAGCTTGGGACGAGGCGTGACAAGGCTGCGATGAGGCCAGGTGTCATGTTGAAGAGCAGCAGAGAAGCCTGGGAGGCAGGGAAGGCAGGTCTGTCCTAGCCCTCCTGCGCTACAGACAGCTGCGGGAGCAATGAACTAACGGGAAACCCACAGCTCGTGCGTGTTCTCCACCTACGCGATCCAACTGCCCTCTGCCTTCGTGTGAAACACAAGCGATTTAGGGCAGGAGCAACGTCGATCGATCAGCACGTCCTCACCAAGGCAGTTTCTGTCTGTCTGTCTGGGAAGGTTTCTTAGGAACAACTTAATGGCACAGATCTCAATGCTTCATCTTATTTTAAAAATGTATTTATTTGCTTGCCTGTTTAGTGAACCAGCTCCCAAACAATGTAAAATTAAAAAAAAAATAAAAAGCCATGACTGCCAAGATCTTATAGTTGCTGGCCACTGGCTCAGTGAAGGTGGGCTATGGGCTGGGGGTGGCAAAAGGTGCAAAGTCCCCTCTGTGCTGCTGCTCTTGAGAGAGGGAGCGGGAGCCAGGTATCAGAGAGGGATCTGGTTCAGCAGAGGACCAGCTGACGTGTCCTTCTTAGCACAAAGACAACCATGGAAGAACAAGCAAAATCACCAGTATCTCTGCACAATTATGCTCCAATTCCTAACTCTCCTAAGCCACAAAAATAACCGCTCTGGATTTCAGTTATGAATAAGAATGGGCATATATATTTCATGGATTTTACCACAAGTTTACCCTAAACTTCATGTAGGGGATCACATGATACACCTTAAGGATTATTTTAATCCAAGACAACAACAGCAAAGACTTTTTTTTTTCCCCATGGAAAATTATTACTGTCCTGTTAAGTCCTAAATTTGATTTTTATTTCTATCCATAACCTAGGTGCATAGCAAGTGAAGTAGAAACAAAGGAATTTTATGTCCCATGAAAATCAGGAGCTACTTCTGCTAGGTCTCACCTGAACATCACTTTCACAGCAGTATTTTGTCCCAGCCTCTTTAGTAGCACCACCACTAAAAGGTACTGACCAAAAGTTTTCCATCCTCCAGGACTATGCTCCAGAGGCCTCTCTTCCTCTGCAAACGCCTGGCACAGCTCCACAAATCAGCCGGCACGGACATGCAGGGAGGCGAAGCATGACTTATGGGCGGATGACGCCATCCCGCAGCAGCTGAGCTCCGCCGCTTCCCGCAGACCCGGGCACAGCACGTAATGAGGCAGGGCGGGAGGAGTGGGGAGCTGAAATGGAGACCGAGCTGAAATGGGAAGAGCGGGAAAAGCAGGGGTGCCTGCCCTTTGCTTTCTCACCCCCTCACCCCACTCCATCATCCTGCTTTTACGTAGTGCTCATAAACACAGCATGCATGCACCTTAAGCGCAATGCGGTCGGGATTTAGGCTTCCAAGACTATGATTTACCTGCTCCTGCCTCATCCATAGCTGCTTGGGATTTGCAAACCAACCCTTCTTGCCCCAGGCTCCTCAGCCCACGGAGTGAGGGGCATAACAGCTGCGCACACCGAACCTCCTCTTGTCGCCCCAAATTCAGCAGAGCGCACGACACCCACAGTGACTTCCCTCGGGGGACGCTAAAGGGACCTCATTGCATATATGCAATGACTGCAATTTTGTAATAATGCTGGGCTGTGCCAGATGCTTTTAGCCTCTGGCAGGAGAAGCGAGTGATTCAACCAACATCTCCACACACCGTGCTGGAGCAGTCGCTAGCTGCGTGAACAGCAAGGTCATTTTGCTCATTTCTTACAGCACTGTCAAAATTCCTTACAAGCCTATCCTCTATTTTTCACCTTTGTTTCCAGTTAAATAAAGAGAAGGCACAAAAATTCCTGTTATAAAAGAGCAAACAAAATTCCTAGTGTTTGAAGGACTACTCCAGACCAGTTTATAGCACAGGTGCTCTCCTATGGAAATCAAACCCCTCCTAAGAATAATATAAGGCAATATTATTTATAAGATACAAAATATAACAAGCTCGTATTTCAATGAGTCCTTTCCCTCCCTCTTCTTGCTCTCGCTATCTCTTATCGTCTCACCCATTTTTCAACAGAAGGATTAACAAGAAATAATTTGAGAATGATATATGATCAGTTTTATTTGCCAAGTCCTTTTATACTTGAATAGTCAACCTGTTGCTTCCAGTAATAGCAGGGCAGGCAGTATGCGTTCTCTTGCCCTCCACAAAAGAAAACAGAGAAGGAATTAGCCATTGATTTAGATACATCGTGGTGCGCACTACGTGTGAGCCGGCTGCCTCGCAGCCAGATGCTGCAAAACTACTTAGCATCACTCCAGACTCCAGACTGTACTTTAACAATGACATATTGGGAAAGCCTGCAGCAAGTTAAAGAGACAAGAACCATGCTCAGCAGCAGATATAACATTTTTTCACTCTACACACTGGGTGTGAAAATACGCCAGGTGCTGCCTGCAGTGCCGGTACCTGCTGGATGGACAATTAGCGAAGCACATCAGCTGTGTTCAGACTTGGCTTTCCCTGAAGTCAGCAGTACTGCTCTTGATTAAACCAAGAGTTGTTTGAATTTCAGCTGATAAATTTTAAGAAAAGTCTCAAGAGGTCTTGATTTGTTACGATGCATTCACAACATTTTCCTGTTAGAAACGCTATAGTTCATTGTCCCTTGAAACCCAAGTTTCCGATGCCTGGGTGGGCTCTGAAACAGGACACATCTGCTTCACTGTATCTAGGTTTACTGAACTCCTCCTATAACTGCCTATATGATATGTTATACGTTACGACACAAAAATATCTTCCCATGACCAGCCCTGTTCCAGCGGGGAGTTTGGGGAGTGACACTCAGAGATAAAACAGGAGGCCTGGCCTGCGCCCTTCACACCTGCTCGATAAGCAGCTGCCTTGTGCTCCCCACAACTGACCCAGCCTGGGCTCGCCCACGGGGATCCCTTCTTGGTCCCGCCACAGGGAAACTGCATGGGCATTACTTACAAACCAGGGAGGGTATGATAAGCAAATGACCTGCATGTTGGGAAGCCAAATATTGGCTACACAAAGGATGGGATACGATACAGCAGCAGTAAGACTTTAAGAAACACAATAAACACACTGCAAGCACTTTTCTGCATATGCAGACCTGAAAATTAAGTCCAGAGGATGGCTGTTGGCTCAGAAAGCCAACCAGACACCACAGTCCCCTAGCCTAGCAGCACACAGAGCCCAAAAATATGAATGAACTAAAGCAATCTGGATCCTATTTGGTTCTTCAGCTCTGATGACTCATCTTCCCTGTGCTCTCCTCAAGCTAATGACAAGGAAACAAACACAGGCAGAACAACATTAAACTTGGCATCATTTTGGCCAACTTGCCATATCCAGGATTTTGTCACTAGGTACTACTTGCACTTTTTGTGTCGCCTGTGCCCCAAGTAAGAATTAAAGGTTTAATAAGCAAATAGTCTGTTTTTCTCTTGAGTCACCAATAATTTCTACTCAAATCCTGGGACAGCCTAAAATTTTACCCAAATACATTTTTGAGAAACTTGCCGTCCGATGGAGCTTAAGGCGAGCAGTCGGTCAGGGCGGCTCCCATCGGCTCTCTCCTTAAATTCGGTGCATCCTCCTTGAGCTGCGACCCGAGATGCTCCCTCCACACGGAGCAGAGCAGCAGGCTCAGGGTGGAAGCCAAGGGGCAGCCCTGGGGGATGCTACGTGCTGAGCCAGCCACCCCCACCCAGGAGCGGTGGTGTGAAGCAGTGGCTGCGAACCCTCTAAATCCTCTGGGCTGAAGAAGAGAAGATGGTTACGCTCCTGAGACACGGCCAGTAGTGGTGCCAAGTGCACAGAGTCACCAATGTCCATCCTGCTCTCCGCGGCTGCCCTCCTCTCTCGGGAGCTCCTGCCCTCCTGAGCCCAGCCTGGCATCCCATGCAGCATTTCGTTTTTGAAGGAACAGGGCGACACACAATTATTAAATGAAAAGTATGAAATAGGGGAAACATAAACATTTTAAGCACGGTTTTATGACTGACAACACTATAGTCACTCTCGGATGTGATTTTTGGGTGATGGACAACATTTCTTACCCTGGTTTGAATACTTGTGTGCCTGCGAGCTTGTCTGCTTTCCTCCACGTGCATCGACTGCCCTGTGAGGGTACTGCCTCTCCTTACAAGCTTCTGGGACCCCACCAGCAGAAAGCGGTGCCTCCCCAAACTCCGAAAAGAGCTTTTCATCCTTCCTCACCCATTCCTGCAGCCTTCACAGCAGCCGGCAACTTGCCTGGAGGGGGAAGGGGCCCCCTCAGCAGAGGGGGACAGACGCTGCCCACCCACAGCGGGTGACACCGCGACGCTGACCGCCTTTTCGGTGCTGCCCCCGCAGTCCCTCCGCTGGAGAAGCCGGGCCCTGCCCCGGCCCTCGGCAGGCTGCGCGGCTCCAGAAGCGGGCTGCCGGGCGCTGCGCCGGACAGGGGGCTCCGGCCCTGAGCCCCCGCCGCCGCCTGCGCTTCCCTCCGCGGGGGCCGGGCGGCGCTGGCGGCCGGGCGCTGCCCGCCGTCGAGGCGGCAGCGAGACGCCGCCCACGCCGGGGGTGGCCCCGCGTGGGCCCGGGGCGGCGCGGGCGGCGCCCGCAGCAGACAGCCGGAGCGCGGCGACGGGCCGCGGCACATCGGCAGCGCCCGGCCGGGCTGCGCCGGGCCGCGATGCGGGCTCCGCGGGCCGCCGGGGCGAGCCGCCGCCGCGTCCCGCACTGACGTGCCCCCCGCCGCCCGCTCCCTCCTCCGGGGCTCGGCGGGGAGCCGGCGGCTCCCGGGGGCCGCGCAGCCCATGGCCGGCTCCGCGCAGCCGCCGGCGGCGGCGGGGGCCGCCGGTCCCGACGGCGGGTCGCTGGCGGGGGGCGGCGAGGCTTTCGGGGACCGCTCCCTCAGGCAGGGCTTGAGCGTGCTGGTGGGGCTGGCGCTCTGCGTGACCATGCTGGGGCTGGGCTGCGCCGTGGAGCTGGGGCAGCTGGGGCAGCAGCTGCGGCGGCCCGTGGGGCTGCTGCTGGCGCTGCTGGGGCAGTTCGTGGCCATGCCGCTGCTGGCCTTCCTCCTCGCCCTCATCTTCGCCCTGGACGAGGTGGCGGCCGTGGCTGTGCTGCTGTGCGGCTGCTGCCCCGGCGGCAACCTCTCCAACCTCATGTCGGTGCTCGTCGACGGGGACATGAACCTCAGGTAGGCGCCCCGCTCCCCCTCCCACCCAGCCGGACGGGGGGCTGCGGCGGCCCGGGACGCGGGGAGGGTTTGCTGGGCACCTGCCGGCGGTGGGGCCGGGACGCACGGACGGACGGACGGACGGGCGCGGCGCGGCTGGCAATCCCCGGCGCTGCTCTCCTGCCTCTCCCAGGGCGGGCGGGTCTTACACGGACCCCGACACACGCCTCCTGCCCCCTTCCCTAAAAAGCCTGCCTGCCCGCGCCTCGGCCGGGGCGGGGAAGGGGGGGCTCTTGCCGTGAGAAGCGCCCCGGCCGGCTGCAGAGCCCCCTTCCCGCGGGGACTGCGGCTTCCCGGGGCTGCCTCCCGGCCGGCCGGCCGGTGATCCGGTGTCTCTGTGGTTCCCCCGGCGCAGCATTATCATGACGGCGTCCTCCACGCTGCTGGCCCTCTTCCTGATGCCCCTCTGCCTCTGGGTCTACAGCCGCCACTGGATCAACACGACCCTGGTGCAGCTGCTGCCCCTGGGGGCGGTGAGCCTGACGCTGGGCAGCACCCTGCTGCCCATCGGCCTGGGGGTGCTCATCCGATACCGGCACCCCCGCGCCGCCGACCTCCTGGTTAAGGTAGGCACGGCCCCGGGGACGGACGAGGGGGGCGGCCGCGCTGCGGGGGATGCCCGGGGACGGCACCGGGGGCGCGGCGGGGTCGGGGTCCGACGGCAGTAACCTTTCTGGTCCCTCCGAACCGATGGTAGCCTCACACAGGCATTTTCCACTGCTTAGCTGGGATATAAGGACTTACAGTCTTGAAATAAAACGGTGGGACAGAGACGGAAAGCGAGGGGAAGGGCAGGTTCCCCCCCACACACGAAGGAGGGCAGCCCGGGCCCGGGAGCAGAGGCATTCCCCGGCATCCTGCTCTCTCCCTGCTCCCGCTACGCCCAGGGCTGGCAAAACCAACCCGCAGGCATGGCAGCACTTCCTTAAACCATGCAAACAAATGAGCTTAATTACGAAAGGAAAAGCGAGGCACAAGCCCTGGCTCTCTAGTTTCCCAGCAAGTCACCCCAAAGCAAAATGATGGAGGGTGATCTCAGCCCCTTCTTTTCCCGGGATATGATCAAACACCACCAAAATCCAGAGCCAGGAGCAAACCCGGGAAGGGCAGCGCAACCATGGTTTGCAACTTAGACTCTGTCAAGCCTCTACCTGCTATGATTATCCTTTTAAACTAATAACCCCCATGTTGTTTCTCAATGTCTGTATCTGTTGCCAGATTTCCCTGTGGTCCCTCTTGGTGACTCTGGTGATCCTGTTCATCCTGACTGGGACCATGCTGGGCCCAGATCTGTTGGCACATATTCCTGCATCTGTCTACGCCATTGCGGTGCTGATGCCTCTAGCGGGGTATGCCTTGGGATATGGCTTAGCCACCGTCTTTAGAATGCCCCCACACTGCAGGAGAACAGTGTCTTTGGAAACAGGGTGCCAAAACGTCCAGCTCTGCACCGCCATCCTAAAACTCACCTTCCCCCCGGAGCTCATAGGGAGCATGTACATGTTTCCCTTGCTTTACGCGCTTTTTCAGTCGGCAGAAGCGGGACTCTTTGTGCTCGTATACAAGATGTATGGGAGAGGCAGCTACAAACAAGATACGCTTGGTGAAGAGGAAGACACAGATATTTCCTACAAGAAACTGAAGGAAGAGGAGGTGGCCGATACTTCATATGGCACAGTGACCACCGAGGAGCACAACTCCATTCAGATGGAGCCGACGCAGACGGCGCTTTAGGCGAGATAAGGAGGCAACACCCGGGGACGTGTGTTGTGCTTGCACCAGGCTGGGACCACGCTTGCCGCTGCGCAAGCGGAGCTGCCCGGCCTCCATTGTTTCTCCAGCCGCTCCCATTGTACAAGGTGATGTGTGTTTATTACCGTGACAGTTGTGTTTCCTCAAAAATACTTATGAAAAAAATTTTAAAAACAAAGGAAAAAGTATCACTGTGACACAAATAACCGTCCATCTTCAGGCAAGGAGGCTCCTGCCCACCTGAGTGCAGCAGGAATGGGTACAAGGCAGGGGACCAGCGTTTTGCAGAGGCGAAGCTGCCGCGGCACTGTGCCAGTGCGGACGAACGGGCGAACCACCTTGCGCGTGTGTATCTCTGTGCCTCCCACCCGCTGTAAAAGCATTGTGCTCGTTGTTCTCACCACAAATACATGGCGAAGCTGAACAAACCCGTGTCCCCGCTGATTAATCCCGCGGGGGCAATTAAGGGCCGCGCTGTCTGGTTGACCGGGGAGCTGTGCTGGGGAGTGGGGGATGCGGGGCCCGAGGCCCCGACCCAGGCCGGGAAGGGAAGGGGCTGCTGAGGCCGGCGCCCGTCGGGGGCGGGGGGAAGCCCGGCCCCGGCCCAGCCCCGCCCCGGGGGTATTTAAGGCCGCCCCCCCGGGGGCTGCCCCGGGTCCGGCGTGATGGCGGAGGAGGCGATGGAGAGCTACCTGTACGCCGCCTACCACCCTTACTCCTACCGCTACCCGCCGCCCAAGGGCAAGGGGGGGGCGGCGGGCGGCTGGCGGCCGCGGGGCAGCGGCTACTTCTCGGGCTACGGGGAGGCAGCGGCGGCCGCCGAGTACTTCGACAACTACCAGCGGGCGCAGCTGAAGGCCATCCTCTCCCAGGTCAACCCCAACCTGACGCCGCGGCTCCGCAAGGCCAACACCAAGGAGGTGGGCGTCCAGGTCAACCCGCGGCAGGACGCCTCGGTGCAGTGCTCCCTCGGGCCGCGCACGCTGCTGCGCCGCCGCCCCGGCCCCGCCGCCGGGCCGCGGCCCCGCGAGGCGGAGCAGGAGCGGGAGCAGGAGCAGGGCAGCCCCGCCACCACCAGCACCCGCGCCGTGCGCTTCCCCCGCACCATCGCCGTCTACTCGCCCATGGCGTCCCGCAGACTCACCGCCTTCCTGGAGGAGCCGGAGCCGGAGCGGCCGCAGCAGGAGGAGACAGCGGCGGCGGCCGTCGAGGAGGAGCCGGCCGCGCCGCGGGAGCAGCGGGAGGCGGAGGCGGCCGCCGTGCGGGCGAGCTGGGAGAAGCCCCCCGAGGGCGGCGCCGAGCCGCTGGGGCAGCGCCCGGCCGAGCCGCTGGGGCAGCGCCCGGCCGCGACCCCGGAGCCGCCGGCGGCGGCGGGGCGGGAGGAGAGCCGGCAGGAGGAGGCGGCGGCGGCAGCAGCAGCGGGGGCAGAGCCGCCGGCCACCCCCCAGAAGCGGGAGCCGGCGGCGAGCAAGACCCGCCTGCGCTTCCAGGTGAGGCGCGGCCGGGGGGAGCGGAGCGGGGCCCGGGAGGCGCCTGCCCCGTCGAGTAACGCTTGTCCCCGGCAGTTCCTGGAGCAGAAGTACGGCTACTACCACTGCAAGGACTGCAACATCCGCTGGGAGAGCGCCTACGTCTGGTGCGTCCAGGGCACCAACAAGGTAGGGCAGGGCAGGCTCGGCTCATCCCGGCCCGGCGCGGCTCCCCCGCCCGCCGCTGACCCCGGCCTCCCCCCCAGGTCTATTTCCGGCAGTTCTGCCGAACCTGCCAGAAGTCCTACAACCCGTACCGCGTGGAGGACATCACCTGCCAGGTAAGGGACCCCCGGCCCGCCCCGCCCCGCCTCGCCCCGGGCCGGCCCCGGCCCGTGCCCGCCGACCGCCGCGTTCTCCCGCAGAGCTGCAAGCAGACGAGGTGCACCTGCCCCGTGAAGATGCGCCACGTGGATCCCAAGAGGCCCCACCGCCAGGACCTCTGTGGGAGATGCAAAGGGAAACGCCTCTCCTGCGATAGCACATTTAGTTTCAAATACATCATCTGAGTGGGATGGGGTTTTGGTTTTTGTTTAGAGCTCTTCTAGAAAACTGCAAGCAGCGCAGATTTTTTTTTTGTTATTGTTTGAAGGTACTTAGTGAGGTGTAGCTAGGAAAGCATGCAAATAAAAGTACTGCAAAGCACGCTCAAATGAATCGGGTAGGTTTGTGCCCAGCTCGGAGGGTCCATGTTGCAACTTCTGTAACTCATGTAGGGGAAAAGTCTACAAATAGTAGTTTCCTAAACTAGTGATGGTCTTGGCAGCAACTGACTGAGGACCCTGTAGAGTCTCAGGTGGGAAAGGATGTCTGTTACTGCTCCTACCCTTGAGCTAATCAAACACTTGAAGTTAACATCAAATTGACATCCAGAGTAGGTAGTAGAGCATCATTCATGAACAAACCACCCAATAGTATTCACTTACTGTGCACACTTCTATTCCATGTAGAAAGTCTCCTGCACCTGTTCATCACTAGAAAATGATTGAGAAATGCTATGCAAAAACTAGGTCACTTCTGCTGGTACAGCTGGTCTGCATTTAGCTAAGCTGGTGTTCTTGTCTTGTAGCCTAAAGCCAAAGAAAGCTTGTGGTTAATGCACCTTGAGGGACAGTTCTGACAAACTGCTGAGGAAGGGAGCCACTGATGTTACTGATCTTGGTAAATGAGTTGCCCATCTTTACTTCCATGAGGTTATTAAGGGAAGTGACACTTCAAAAGCTCAAAGTATGAGCCTGCGTCTGCCTGGTTTCCTCTTGTACCTGCAGGTGATGCACAAAGAGCTGTGCACTTAGTGGCTCACACTTGAAGAGTTTAGTTTAGTTATGGTTTAACTGTCTGCCATCAGGGAAAGATCAAACTCCCACACCCATCTGGGATTGGGTTTGCGACTAGGAATTGTACTTCTAGAGTTGAGTACTAATGGCAGAACCAGCATGGTTACTCCCAGATTGTGTTCTCCAAGGCCTATTGGTGCTGTTGGTGGTAATGGCCTCTGTAGGGACACCACACTTCAGGAAAGTGTTACAAGCTGACTCTGGGACTACAGCATGACCATCTGAGCAGATTCACAAGCTAGTAAAACCTACACCCCACTAGTCTACCCTGTAGCCAAGGAGTTGGGTAAACTTAGAGGCAAACATACTTTTCTGAGAATGCTAATAAAGCTGTTAATTTTGAAACTGAGCATAACAACACACAAACTCTTTTGTAGAACTCTTGAGGTAGCTTCTAAGACTGATCTATCCTGGCTACATCAAACTTGCCTGTGCCCAGCTTACTTGAGACCACTCTAAAGGGGGAACCAGTCTGAGCCCATGCTGTGTAACAGCTTTAGTGCCAGGTGGTCTTGCATCTCTAAATGGAAGCTAGTGTATGGCAGGGTAGGCCAACATTGTGCTTTGTACCAACAAATGTCCATTTAGAGGGGCAGTGAGTGTTAATTCTGCAGGCTTAACTCATCTTGCTGTAGATTGCTGCTTTATTTTAACATGCTCTTTGAACTTGCTGCAGTAACTATGGCTTACTGTCTCAGTACCAATTTATTGCCAAGTAATTTTATTTATTCTCACTGCATTCATTATTATAGCAGCATGAGGCATTCTGGGAACAAGTAGACCTACCACTCCCAGAACAGGGTACTGTTTTATTTCATGCTTCTACCTGAAGCGTCTTCCCTTGTATCACAGTAAAAGGAAATATCCTTTGCTTTACCAGCTCACTTGAAGACTTTCACAGTAAGTTCTATCTTTGCCCTGTTCAACTTGAAAACTACAACTGCAGCGGGGCAGCTTTCTGTGGTAGATGCATGTGCCTTGCACTCACCTGTAGTTACAGTAACGAGCAGTGGCAAGTCTCCAGCCTGAGGAGGAACGCACTTGAGGCCCCCTCTGCAGCCATCTACCCATAGTCTGCCTCAGCTTGCAGCTTACGATCTGGGGTGTCTTTATTTCCAAACATATTTCCCTCTAAGGATGTTCTTCAATATGTTTTCCTGTTTGCCTCCCCCATTCTAACAAACAGCTGTAGTCTGTTCCCAGTGGATGCAGTGTGGGAGACTGACTGTGATGAGTCTGTGCACCTTGGTAATGAGTTTGAGAACTTAAGCTCTGTGCCATGTCAGTATTAAGTCATATGGCAATTTGTAGCATTATGAGCAGTTCAGTGCTTCCTATTTATACAGATGTCCTCGCAAGCATTGCTTTGAGGATTACTTGCGGTGAATACAGTGACTCTTACGCAATTATGATCAGTAATAGCCTAAAGTGAAATTTAGTACATCTTAGAGTTGTCATCCCCACTAACTACAGTCAAAGCAGCAGTTGCTTCTGTTTGCTAAGATGTAGAACAGGCTTAGCTGATCTGAACCGTATGGAGTGCTTCAACAGCAACCAGTCCAAACAAGGAGGTGATGAAGGCTCCAAGGGGCAGGTAGCAGCAAAGAGCTGGCCCTGCTTTCATCAGCTACTGCAAGTTTTTGAGGCTTGGAGCAGTTTAATATCACCCATATTAAACAAGCAGCGATATTAAACAAGCTTTCCTTCCTCTTGTAGCATTTCTCAGTTCTGCAGTAGCTCTACATGTCATTCCTCTTACATAAATATATTCCACGCTTTTACTGCTTGATGCCAAAGTACAGTTCTCTGTCCGTTTCCACTTTACTGCCCTGTCATGTCCTTGACAGCATACACTGCGTATCGTGTTCCTAGACTCAGCGGAAAGAAGGAAAGCTACTCATGACCTATGTGATTATGCAAAGCAGAAAGGAACAGTCTTCGTGCTGCCAATGCTTCAAAGATATCTTGAACTTGCCTTGTACAGCTTTTTTATGAAGAGATTCTTTTGCATCTGTTAGCTCAATGCTATAGTCATTGCATCTTACAGAAGATGTCTGATGTTTCACTTGTTTTTAGACAGCTGTACCATAGACTTGGCACAGACCTGGCACCAGGTAACATAGGGTGACAGCTTATGCAGCAGTTGAGAGCAAGTAATTTTGGAGAAGCAGATATAGAAGCAACCAGCAAAAAGAACCACACTGAAATTGGTGTAATGCTTTCTTGGTGAAGAGACTTGCTAGGGGCAAAGGGAAGGACTCTCTAAAACCAGAACAAGCCGCACAGTGGAAGTTTGGAAATAGTTCTTTCATGAAGTTAAAGAAATATCAAGACTGTCTATGGAGTGTGATGCAGGTCCCAATTTCCACTAGTCATTGTAAATAGAGGAAGATGTATAATGTAAGGAATTATATGTATAAATTCAGGTCTGAGTTGCATGACATCCTTTAACAGCTTCAGAAGATGCCTAACAAAATGCTGTTGCACTGACAGGACATAAAAGGAAAAAAAAAAGCATGATTTCAGGGCACCCAGGCCTCCACTGTCAGTGTTTAGTCTGTTTAGCTAAAGTAGTTAAACTCTAGCTTGTAAAAATACACAAAATGACAGATACAATGTCTTTTATTTTTACAAAAAAAGCTGGTAAAAGATGATGTAAATAAAAGTGTAATGCGCCACTAAGTAAAACTACTTATCCCCAGTAAATACTTATTAAATAATTAAGAACACCATCTACAGTACCACAAAACCATCAAAATAATTCAATTTTATCAGGGATAGGGAAAAAAATACAGTGATTACGGATGTGCCTTGACCAGTTACAGAGCTTGTTAGGATAACATAACTACTGTCAGCAGTCCAACAGCGTGCACAGTGCCTTCAATTAATGCATTTCAGCATAATTACATTTCTAGTGGGGTCCAATTCCCCCAAAAAGGCAGAGCTAAGAATTTCAATTCTACATTCTAAACTCTGGAATTAGAGCCCATTAAAAAAAAATCACAGTGGGTAAGAGATGTATATAAAAATACTGGGTGTTCCTTTCAAATCACAGGAATCATGGGACTACATTCTTTTTTCTGTTTTTTTTTTCTTTTTTTTTTTCTTTTTTTACAAAATGCTATTGGTTTCAACAGAATCCAGTTTGTTTTATGCTACAGACTTTGACACTGAACTATGAGTATATTGCCTGTTCGCATGTTTTGGTAGTCAGTCTTTTTTTTCTATATAGTCCCAATTCCTTAGGCTTAAGTTGAGTCATGAAGATGCATGTATGTGCATTCAAACTCTTTGAACCCTGCAGACTACTCAGACTGCAAGTAATGTATGTGACTACCGATAGGGAGAACCCCCCCTTCCCCTCATAGCTTTATACACCTACTGTCTTAACAGTGCATTGCACAAATTTACAAGAAAAATACTGGTTTTGCACTATACAGTTTCTAGAATATATACAGAATAAAATAAGTTAACTTCTAATGAGAATTGCTGATGGGCAGCATATATCTTTAATATACATTTTAAAGTCTCTGCAGGCAGCTACTTTTTGGTTAGTTGTTATCAATATTTGTAACATAAGCACTGATCAGAGAACTGAGCAGCATTCCAATAAAGTTAACAGATATATTATTTCTTTTAGAAACACTGGGAAATCCCAGTTTAAAATATTATTAAATGTCCTAACATTTACACACTATGAGGATTAGATCTAATAAAATAAAATTTCTTCAAAAATAATCTTGCAGCTCTTTTAAGCATGCTCTGAGACCTTATTTAACAATCATCCATACCTTCAAAAAACTGTCACATAGCCATACATTCTAACTCACACACATAATTTCCTTGTTACAGACAACAAAAGCAAATAAAACATTGAGAAGTCAATGGTTTCTGCAGTCGTAAGTCATTCTACTCATGTTTGACTGCACATTCTTCATGACATTGCAAAGTGTCTCATTAGGTATTAGTTGATGATTATATCTACTACTGCTGGAAAGCCAGGAAGCCTTGCAGGTCTTCAGCCAAAATAAACCAGCCTTGATTTTAGCCTCATCCCACCTGCAATATTGATTCAACCTTTAGAGGCTGTTACTGCAAACACCATTTATAGTTCTGTTACAACAGAAAATAATGCATATGTATGCATTACATTTAAGCCCTTTTCCTTTCATGTAGTTTTTATACATCTATTTAATAAAAAAATACTACTGTCACACAGCTACTGTGTAGAAAGAGCAGTCAAGAAAGATGTTCACTTCAATTTTCAGATTTTTACTTTTGATGAAACAATTTCTTGCTGTGATGAAACTGTGTTGGTTGTCAAGATTGCTGGAGGTTTTGGTGTTTTGTTTTTTTTTTTTTTTTTTTTTTTTTATGAAAGGTGCTCAATAATAGTCTGAAGCGTCTTCATCACCAGTTCTTTTCTAAATGACAGCTGTTCAGAATCCAGTGCTTATAAGATTTATTCCTGGTTTGATTCTTCCTAGAAGCTGATAGGATTGCACCATGCGTAGAGACTCTCGAATTTCTAGATTAAGTTCCATCAGCTTTGAGCTGGCCTCGGACATATCTTGGTTGGAGCCTACTACTGCGAAGCTACCAGTTTGACCAAGTGTCTGATGACGGAAATATATGTGCAGCAAAGTTTGAACTGGGTCATCTTCAGAACTGCCAAAGATGTCGTGGGGCCAAATAGATCTGTAAACACACAATTTGGATTTAAACATTAAAAAAAAATATTTAAATGTTTAAATATTCTTGTTCTTTAAACAGACATTTGAACGGAAGACATAGGAAAATGCAAGATAAATGTTTCTTCCGTAGAGTCCCGATAGTTAACAGCATCGTTTTCTCAGAGATAAATTCTAAAGAACAAGTACTACTAGAATGGCTTTTTTTTTTTTTTTTTAAATTGCAAAAAGCATATGAACAAGCTGTAATGAAGGAACAGTGCTTGTCCTTTTCAATAAGGACATCTAGCAAGAGCTGGAAAAAAACCTGGAATAGTGCCTATCCCTATCTTTAAATTAAAAAGGCCCATTAGCAAACTCACATCTGAAAGCAATCCTTAAGCACTTACCTGAAAGCCTTGACCTGTGCTACAGCTGACACAAACTCCTTGTTTCTCAGGGTTTCAATGAGAGAGTGAATAGCTGTTTCTGTGCTCACTTGGGAAGCCTCTGCAATTTCAATTTCTTCGATACCACTGTCAGATGCAGCCTCAGCCTCTTTCAGACAGCTCTCCAAAAGAGCAAGTTCTTCAGACATGTTTATGACCTAAAACAAATGTAAGAGTTACCTTTTCTAGTTTAAATGTACTTTCAGACAAATTCACTTTCAGCAGATCAGACTTAGCTTTTTCCTCCTCTTTGCAATCATAAATGAGAGGCAGAAAAAGTACATCCAAGTATTTGCTGCAGTTGCTTAAGTATACAGTTAATTTAATGGCCCAGGTGTGCATGTGAGGTTTTTGGGCCTTCCCCTGATGAAGTTTCCATCTTAGGTCTTTTAAAATTTGTTTCAAAAAATACATGTCTTTTCTCCCCACATCACTTAATAACAATTAAACTGACAAGAATTAAACATGTTGGAAAAGTACAGCAGCAATTGTGTTATTACAAGGACAACTTAAATATGAAGAAAAAGTCTGGAAGACTGGTAACCCAGCAGAATAACTGTAGTGCAGCCAGCGTATATAATACTATCTTCGGCTTTAGCTCCAATGTATGAGTAAAAGACAAGGCCATCGCTCAGAATATGATTCTACATCTGACTAACTTAGGCAAGAAGTGGGACTGGTGTGATGCTGACCTTCCACAACATTCTCCAGACGGAAATGAACTCACTTATTTGCAGCCTCTACAAAAATCTGGAAATCTAAGTGAGGAACATGCATCATTTTTTCCTAAGCTACTAAAAACCCAAAGACTTTCACCCCACTTTTTCATTCTCCTCCCTACTATATCAAGCAAGACCAGGCTTGTTTTTTTCCCTGCTACCTCTATTTATTGCATTAAAGACCCAGGGGAGAACTTTCAGAAGACATTATTAATAGCATAATGCATTCAGATTAACTCAACTAACTTCACATATGTACCACATGTGCACAGCTGAAGGACACATTTTACTTCTAAAGTTAGTACAACTAAAAATCAGGCATAAGATGTCTAGAACGCATTACTAACTGCACTTAGGATGGGGACTAAGGTTGCAGAGTAATTGAATGGTGGCTGCAGTGACACAGTTACATAAATCAGCTGGTAGCAAATGATGGTGTTTCACAATAGGAAACACTAGGGTGATGGGAAGGGACTTCATCACAGAACTCTGTTGATTGGAGTCGATGTGCCTTGATCGTAGCTTGATTAGAATACACCAGAAGCACTACTGAAATATTTAAAATCCTCATCACTGGACTCCCTGTGTTCCCGTCTGTTTAAGAGCTTTCAAGCTGTACAAAAATCAACACAGATAATTGAACATCTCAGAAAATTCTTGTGAGCTCTACTTAAATCTTTTATTAATTGGCTATAAAACAGCTGGTTCCCTCCTTCAGTTTCTAAAAAGATGTCCCACTGATGAAAATGTTATCAAAATGTATTTTAAATGGTTTGGCTTTAAAATGTCAACAATTAGCAGCTAAATGGCATGGTTTTCATTACCTCTGCTTCTTTTTTGATTGTTTTTACTTGGCTGATAAGTTTGCAATAGGCTTGGAACAGAAGCAGCAACTGGAAATGCAACTTGTATAGCCTCCGACACAACTCCAGCTCCTACAAATGTAAACAACATTATTATATTCAGGAAGTGCAAAACATCTACTATCCAATACAACAGACAATAAATGACAACTTCTTCAGTATAGAAGGTGCAAAATTAAAAGTAGTTATTTGGTTACTGAAGAAAATGCCAAAAAGATTTAGAAGCTAATGTAGCAGGAAGCTAATGAAAAGCAGATGAAAGCTTCATTCAGTTCTAGATTTACAGGTAGCCTCTCTCACATAGGTTTACTTTTTAATAAGAAGTTACATTTCCAAGAAGGGGGTGGGATGTAAAGTGATTCAAAAAGCATTCTGAAATGTCATGTTCCAAGACAGAGTTTCATAGATCGCTTACTTTTATTGTTGATATTTTACTGTTTTAAATTTAAGATCTAATGTCCAAAAGAAGCAGTTGTGGTCTGTAAGTATGGAATCTTTCAAATCCATTAATATAAATAGGTAAGCACAGTATATAACCTGGCCCTTAGCTTACAACTGCCTGATGTAATAAGAGGAGAATAATTCCATTCTTGGAGGCAAGAATAATGTTTCTTTTATAAAAAAGGTAGCTCTGATTCTATTTTAGAAAATACCACGATATATCCTTAAGGAAATGAAGCAGCAGCATTAACTTATGCACTGTTTTGCTTCCATTTTTATGTGTCTAAAACACTAGTCAAAGTGCAGACAATGTTAATACTGCTTTACATGCAGACATAAAAGCTAGTGCTAATGGAATAATCTTCTATAACGTTCTACTAACTACAGGATCCTATTATCGACAAAGGACCAACAGTTCAATGGGTTAGATGATGCAAAATTGAAGCACACAGCATTTTTGTAATAGTCTATGACAAGACATCACTATGTCACAAATGGACGAGACAGATGGAGACCAGTTTGGTGACTGGCATGGTTAAGTATTTGATAAATCAAGAACCATCACTTACTGCTAGAATTTCCATTTGCTAAGCAAGAAGATGAGCAGGTCACAAAAATACAAAGAAAGAAAAAAAGATCAAGAATTAGTGTAGGAAATAATTTTAATTAGGGTAAAAGATGTCCCAGGTAAAATGGAGGAAGAAATACAAGTAACATGCTCCAAATATACCCTGAATGGAAAAAGTGAACAGACTGAATTTGAAGTTAAATTTTTTGCTGCTGTAACTAACAATAGACAGCATTGGCTTTGTTGTCCCACAACATGAGTAACATACTTCACCTACAACCCTGTCTGGTCTTTATACATTGTGCAGTCTTAAAAGTATGCAAATTTAAGGAAATCAAAACCAAGGACACTTAGGTCTGAACATCTCTACAATGCTTCTTACTTGTTCTGTACCACTATAGTTTAAGCAAAAATAATGCCTTTTAAAATTTGAGATGTAACGTTAATTTGGATTCTGAATCAGTTTAGAAAGTTCTTGGTTTTGCTAAACTCAATTCTCAACACCTCATTGTGAGATTTCTGTAATTTAATTGCACTTGGTTTTTACAAGCTATTTCAGAAAAACGTTTGGGAAAGAGGGACAGGGAGAGAAATTGTCAGAAAATATATTTGTCAGACTAGGGACAGGAATGGCACTTTTGTGCTTTGTACAGTGCTAAGTGTATTGATGGCTTTTAAGCAAGTACAGTGGGTATAGTAAACATATGAAGATGCAGTTGATGTCTGATTCCAACAGGCAGAAGCAGTTGAGCTTTACTTATACACAATGTGTATAAGTTATACGCTATCTCCTTAACAGACTATAAACGTTGCATGCTTTTGCTCTGTAGTTTGTGCTATCATATACATAGCACAATTATTATATAAGCAAAAACTTCTGCTGCACAGAACACTGCAAAGAGATAAGATCTTGAACTGCCAAAATCGACAAGAATTCCGTGACTCACTTCAATGAAGCACAGAGAATCATGAGGAATGGCAGGGTCGATTATTTAATATTTTTAGTCATTAAGTTCCAGTGTTCTTGAAGCCAAGTCTCATTATTACTGTAAGCCATAAATAATCCCTCTCCCCAAAATCACACCTTGATAGCTATTCTAAAAATTCAAGAGAGGTTTTCCTTTAAAAATGGCTTTGTCCTGCTTCAGTGTCTTTCACATACTTGCTCACCTGAGAATAATCTGATTTTTCTACCTGCCAGTCCTGTACAAACAGTCTAGCCAGAGTCCAGATGCATTCTTTCAGGCTTGAGTATAAGTACTAATAGCAAAAAATCCAATAATTAGATTTACTTGCAAGTCTGGTGGCAATGCATGAGCCAGACCAGAATTCATCTCACTATTCCTTAGCTGTATTGACCACAGTGCTAAAAATTAGTAAGAAAATCTTATCTGTGTTAGTGAATGAAAAATATCTGTTGAATGAAGCAGCTCTGTTTTCCTGAGTAAGACAACACTTACATATTTTTAGCATTAACTGGTTGACTGGATAGACTTATCAGCCCCACACTCCATTTACAAGGACTTTTGAAAGAATGATCTTACACTTGGTAACTCCTCAATCTCCTTCAAGTCACTATAAGCTTCTGTGAATAAATTTAGAACTTCTATAAATTGTGTATGTTTATGAAGCAGGATAACAGGACTCTGCTTTCTCAATGGATACTATACATTAAAATGATTTTAACTGAACGTGCAAGTGCAAGGAGCACATAAAGAAAAAATTGCCAGCATGCCTTCCAGGCTAGGATTGAAAACCAAAATCAAAACGAGCCCCCACAAATAATCAATGTGAATGGCCACATAACTCCTTTTCAGAGGCTATCTTCAAACCCTGCAGAAACAGGGAAGAACAGACAAAACTGCTTCACTCAGAATCCTGCATTCTCTCCGTACAAGCTAAATGAAAGCCTGCATGTGGCTTTCCCTCCATTTCTTAGTTTCCCTAGCTATACAGCAGGAACAGTAGCATTTACCTTCATGCTAAGAATGGTTACATTCTAACAGTTAAATGTTAGAACAGTTTCTTGGTGTATATAAACAACATTCTAAAAAAAGCAGCATTTATGTCCATATTATTAATATATAGAACATTTACTGTATTGTAATAGTAAATGTTGTTACATATTTCTAAACACGTACCAGTCAGTATATGAAAATGTAAACCAAGTGTAAAACACACTAAATGTTGTGTTCATAGGCAAAGCAAAAATCCTTGCAAATGGTAGCAAATTGTTTTGCTATATTACCTATGCTTATCCACATGAAATATTTTTTTTAAATGTGCTACTTCGATGCAATATAAAAATCAACAGTATATTATCACACGTTTCACTACTCTAAAAATTCAGGTGCATTTTGTGATTGAATTAAAAAAAATATACATATATATGAGAGCAAATGAAAACTGTATAAAAAAAGAATCAGTCCATGCATACAGTAGACATTTCTGCTGCTGAACACTACATTTTCAGCAGCAGAAACATGACCAAGTGCATCAATGAATAGAGTTTGATTGAATAAAAGGAATAAAATTCCTCCTTTTTCAGCTTGGACTTGGGATTTTTGTCAAAATGACAGTGTGAACAGGTAAGTTCATCTGCTACCTGCAATTCTACTTTGTTACATCTTTCACTGTTCTTATTACAGGACTCTAGATGGCAGATTCCTTGTACCTAGTAATGATAGTTTTTGGATTTGCTTTTATATCTACAGTGTCAATATTATGCAGCTATTGTTTAAAAAAAAAAAAAAAGTCCTAGTCTACTTGGTAGTCTACTTGGGGAAAAGCTATCACTTACTATAGCAGTTAGTAATATTAAACATGGATGACTGCCATGCAAATACATACAAAATATTGAACTAATACAAACAGGTTACTTCACTTACTGTTGTTAGATGATATTTTGACAGAAGTGTTTCAGGAGATTTTTGCCATACTGCTACTTTACTCCCTGTTCCTTCCCCCCAAATAATGGCTCCAGAAAGGTCATATGTATTTATATAGTACTAATTATATTAAATTCAGTAGAGGTTTTTGGCTAGACAGTTTATCTGAAAATATAAGCAGAATGCTAATCTTTTTTCTTCTAGAAACAGCTGCAGAAAAGCAGACTTGCTGGTACACAGATGGTATCTAGTCTGCTTATCTACTCAGTGTTATTAAGCCTAGAATCCAAGACGGGTTGCCAACTTTTTAATAAAAAGAGCCCTTTTTATTAGACCACTACTTCACAAGAATCTGAGTTTCCAAAAGATAGTATGATAACCGAAGTGAAAAGCTTTTCATACATTTTTAATCTCTCTGCAAATATTGGAATTTTTGTGCAAGGGATATAAAGATTTTTTTTAATCTCATATCCAGAGACTCACAAATGACATACACCTACCTGGGCATCTGTGTTAGTGCCATGAATACCATCATCAGTACCAAATGTTCTTTTGCAGTCTTCTAGCCACTGCAAAATAAATATAAACAAGATTAAACATCTTCTGAAACAGAGCAAACTGAAGACTACTAAAACACTAAAACTGAAGACTACTAAAACACTAATAAAACACTTAAAGTCTTGCACATTCTCAGATTACCTAAGAAATTGTGATACCAAATCAATTGTTTACCAATGTTGTTTGCACTAATGATTTCCACTCTGATGTACCACTTCGTTTTTATTGTGTCCCTTCTGTTGTAAATCTCCTGTAGCCTTCATTACCCCAGATGCGGATATTACACTTTAGCATAAATACTAATCTGTGATTGAATTTGTGTACTGTTATAGTGAAGATGTGTGGGAGGGTGGAGGCAGAAAAATCCCTTTCATTAAATGAGATCATATTTTCTTTTTACTTGCTGCACAAGGTTTACACTAACATGATTTCTCAGCATTTAAAATATAGCACTAATTCAAATTAGAGAGTAAGAGTAAGCCTGTTATATTTCTTGGGACTACTTTAGAAACAGAGGGAAGTAGAGCTCTCCTGCAAGTGCAGGTTTACTGGATGGAAAGGAAAAAAATAAATTCTTCAATGGGAGTTTAGCATCACCTCCAGTTCATACAAGCCAGGGAGATGAAGTATTCTCACATTACACGATGCAAACATGCAGATTCCACTCTCTTTCATGAATACAGGGCTGTATTTAACCCCAGTTCCTGTAGCAGACAACAAGTTTATTAATTTCAGAGGGTAATCTCTTCTTCTAGCTTTAACCAACCATGCAAATTTAAAAGTGTTAATATACAGCATTTGCAGAATCAAATATGCTCTTATTGGACAATACGATCTGATCATCTCATTGACACAGTGCCCAGCATATTTTTCTGTACAGTGCAAACAACTGCAAGCATGAGGTAATTCGGGTATTACTGAAATGGGAATGCATCATGTTGAGATAAAGTGCAGATTATCTTCTGAAATGAAGAACAGGCTCTATACATCCAAGGAAGAATAATTTAGCATACTGTGTGCTTGATATCTTTAGTCTCACAGGAAATCTTAGTGACCTTTTTCTAACCTTTGTCTGATGCAAGAAAAAGAAAAATGTGATTTCCCATCTGCTCAATTTAATAAAGGTTACTTAGTGAATTAACTAGGCCTGTGTGCTTATCAAGAGGAGAAATGGCATTCTCTAAACACCGCAGTGTCAGTTTCAATTAGTGACATGGATACCAAGGTACACAGCAAATCTCATTTTTCTTTTTATCTGACAGCATCCATCAGTAACAGTGGAATGGGTTTGCACTGGAACAAACAGCATCAGAAGTTGGGAAGCTAGTATTTATTTTCACACACTGCCCTTTTAAGATCTTTTTTAAATCTTAAAACCAGTCTGAATAAAGGTGTGCCTAGAATGTTATGATATACATAAAACCTTGTATTTTCTATTACATTTACCTGACTCAGTGTCTTTGCGCCTAATACACACATGAAGTCAAAGCAGTTTCCTTGCAAGGAAATAGAACAGTAGCTCCAAGAAGCTGACAAAATTAATCTGCTAAAATTTTTTACAGAATATACGTTCAGCATGGTAGAAAGACCTAAATTTTCTCCGATTAACCCCAAAACAGACGTCCCAAACCACCCCATATACTATAGGTACCTATCTCTCTCTTATCTCAGTGCATAGTTAAGAGTTTCAAGCAACTCCAGCCCAAGACTCTTACTTTTTAAATTTGATTCATGTGAATGCCAGTACAACACACAGCACTGATAGTGACAAACATCATCTATTAGGGTAAACTTTAAACAACGGTTTTTCATTAAAGAAGTTAATGTACAGAATTTGCCAGTGGTTGATTCTAGAGGATACCACATTCAAATGCAAATATTTAAACATCTGTTAATTTATATTTACTTTATTATACAATAGCCCAACCAGCTTAGTTTGATCATTTTTCTGCATCTTTCTATGAAAAAAGCAAGGATCTGCAATAAGCTCATTACATGTTTTGCCTTAACACTTTCCGATTGAATAGGATACATAGCACAATTGCCTGCAATAACAGAAATTCAGATTTGACTTGAGGAAGCCTCTTTCAATCATTCCCTATACTCTGTTTAACAGGACAGAGTAAGAAAACCAGTAAAACATATCTGAGAAGTAGCTTTGGAAGATTCTTAGTCTACATATACCATACAATACACACTAAAAACAACCTGAGGACCAAGAGCTGAAGAAATGCTTTTAAAAAAAGTTTTAGAAAAATAAATAATCTGAGATAATTAGTCACTACTTCTAAATTAACATGCTAAATAAATACTTAAATAATGCACTAAATTAGCTCAATGACATGCTATCAAGTGTCAGAAATGATTGGTCAAAGCTATATATTTCTTCCTCCTCAGTACTGCTTCTTTATATTTATCAATTATTAAATAAAAATAAAACCCTGGCAAAATGCTCTCAGTTATTTCAGAACAGTTCCTTTCATCCTGTGAACCTTTCCCCCTGCTCCAGTCACTCACAAATCCTGTGGCAGAAGACAGGCTGACCACAGAAACATGTTACTGGACACCTTTTTGACAGCTGCGCTACAGAAAAACAATATTCTTTCACTATGATATAGTGACAGAGGCCATTAAACTGATATCCATATTCCTTTATCAAGTAAAATAAAATACAAACAAGCTCTTAATATCCATGCGATGGCACAGCATGGAGTTATGTCAATATGATATGTAGCAGTGCAAAATTAGCTGAAAGGGACACAATTTTAACTCGTCATACTTTGACAAATCAACACACACACACGCTTTGACAAATCAACACACGCACGCACAGTTTGACAAATCAAAACACGCACGCGCGCACGCAGACCTTCCTCTCTACCCTGCCTCAAATCTTCCTGTCTGACCCTGGGGCAAATCAGTTAGCCTCTCTGTGCCTCAGTGTTGCTCTCTAAAATGAGGACTAAAATACATTATTTTCTCATAGGAGTGATGACAGCATTACGCATTGCAGATTGTCAGATATTAAATATTACATCAGTTAAGCCTAAATAGCAAAATGTAACTCATTATATTAGACCTCATGAGTTAGTTTACAAATAAATTGTTATTACCACAGAGCAGGGCAAAAAATGCAGCAACTCTTTAGCAGAAATGCTGGCTTGGATCCTAGAAACAGTTTATCTACATTAACAGTGCTGTGTGGCATACTTTAGCATTGGTTTTGAGGAAACTGCATTTCTTTTGAGATCCTTTCCACAAAAAAGTGGATGTCTATTCTATTCCACAGATGAGCTGTCAGCAATTGTTGCAAGGCAGAGGCCATCATTTCCTAATAAACTCAGCATGATCAAGAAAGATGGAGCCACTTGTGCTGCAAAATACAGCTCTGCCAAGATGTCATGGCTTGAATTCTGGTTCAGTTTCGCATCACTCAAACTTGCCTATATGGCCATTGTCATGGCCTAACAGGCTGCTGAGATCAGTAAAGAGTTCCTTCAAATGCATGTTTAATTTTCCTAGGAATCATTTTCTCTCTACAACAAGAGCCCCATATATTCTCTCTCTCCCTGTACCTGCAAAACTGATTGTAGATCCATCTTTTCTTTTGGCTCTTGAAATAGAAATCTTACCTGTTTTGGTTTTCTGAAGTTAGTATCTTCCTGAACTTCACACAAAGGTTCACAAAAACAAATATACAGAGCCTTGCTACAGGAATTTTCAACTTTTAAACTTTGGGTTTCTTTGCAGAAAGGATATAACCACTAACATATACCTTGAAAACTAAACTGTATTTATTCTAAGTAACTGACAAATGTGAGCCTCAATGGGATCCAGCTGCAGGATGAGACCTAGATTTATGTGTCTATGTATGACACAGCTGTTTAAGCCCCCATTACAGTCAGTGGAGATCCAGTCCACAAAGAGAAGTCTAAAGACCTATTCAGCTGAGCAACAAGTCAATATCTAAATTAGGATAAAATGCATCGCTTTCTTGATTTCTTTTATTGTATTGCCTTGATTCTTGAATACTATGGGTGTTAAGGCACTTAATTCACATATAGATAGTTATCTGTAAATGTCTTAATCTGGAGGTGAATCCCACCCTTCTAGTCTAATAAAATAATCCACAACTTTCATAAAGAAAAAAATCACCATGATTTATTGATATTCATGTTAAAAATATTTGAATATTTTTAAAAGAGGATTTTCAAATTAGGAATGCGCTTTTCCCAATGCTAGTGCATTTGTGCAGTGTTATATATTCTAAGTCAATTTCAGAAATACGTGCAACAAAAATGAATTACACATAAGAACCACCTCAGGTTCAGATTATACACATAGAATACTAGTAAGAAAAGGAAACAGAATTTTATTTCAGAAATTTTTTCCCACAGTTTACTTTTAGATACCCGTGTTGAGAGATAAAGACTCACAACATTTTCTTGATAAGTTGTAATATTTTTTTGTTTTGAAATATAAGGGACTCACCTGTTCTGCTGCCTCTCTTTTGACATTGTAGGTATCCAAGTGTTCTTGGAGCTCTAGAACACTGAACTTCAATGTTTCTAGCAGGCCACAAGACATTAGCTGGAAGATAAAAGCAATCACCTCTGTAGTCATGTAACATCTGACTATAATCCACATAGTCTAATATCTGAATTATATAGTATGAAATTCCAAGTCTACATTTGGAAAAACAATCAAATTAGAATTAGTTGGGTACAGATAATTTGTGACACCTTTGAGTTAGTAAACTAACACACGTAGCTGTATCAGTTAAATCAGTGAACAACAGTTTTGATTCCAAAATAAGAAGGGCAGTACCTAGTTAACCCGAAAGAGAGATTTCAAAGGGATTTTTAGATCTTTCAAAAAGAAGAATAATATTTAATATGCACACAGCTAGTATAAATAGAACAGCCTGCAGCAGGAAAAAAGGTACTGCTGGATTGCTCCTCTAGCAACCTAAGGAGTGTCCAGTGAGGGTTACTTGCCCTTCCAAGTATACAAACTATACCACCAGCAAAGGCTTCAGTCTGTAGGAACCAGGAACTGTCAAAGCAGGAACTGTTGGATATTTGAAGAATTTTCTACCATTAATGACTTTGCCTTTTTCAACATAGTTTCAAAATCTCTTTTCCCCTCAGGGGCTGCTACCTCAGCTTTGCTCCACACCATTTCTCCCTGTAGTTCTATTTCCACTTAGGTTTTCCTTATTAATCCTTCTCCTATCACTTCCTGTAATAATCATGCCTCTAACATGATGCTTCCTCCCTCACACTGGTCACTCCTTGCACACATTAAGTGCTCTGCACTTTTCTACAATCCCTGTTACCTGGCACCTCTTGGTCAGCTTGAAAGTGCAAGCACAAGACTGATCACAAAATTGTGAAACAGAGAGTCACAGTATCTCACATTACTCAGGCGGAGGGGGAACGATGCTTACATGTTTTTCCAGGTACATCAAGATTATTATTCTACCACCGTATTAAGACACTGCTACTCCCAACCTCTATGTCCACATCAACCAAGAAGCAAGTTATGGCTCTGTGGCATGATGCCACTCTGCACTCAATGTGTGCAATAATGAAAAAGCACAAAGAAGTCAGTGGGCATCTTGTATCAGCAGTAGGCCATGAGCCACTCCCAAATCGCTTGTGAACCTGTGCTTTGAGGTAAGGGGCCATCTTTCTGCTGAAAACTACTTTCTGAATGAATCAAAGGCCAGATTTGAATCAAATGCAAATCTTGTACGCGTGAGCAGACATCACAAAACCAAAGATTTGTGCATGAATGTTATTTTGAATTAGGCATTCTTTCTTAGTGAGAAGTAATCTGATAAACAAGTACATTCATTTCTATCAAATTATTTGGAGATGAAAGATCTATCTACACAGCATTTGCCAATGTAACAACACCAATGTGTGTATGTGCATACATATGCACGTACACACACACAAGTCTGTATACTTGTGTGCATACGTATTTATTATTCCTTTTTTATATTTTTTAATATATATATATTTACTTATTTATTTTTTAAAACACACATGCTGTTCGAGCTAGACACTAGTGTAACTCTTCTTGTGGCTTCTTATCCCAAACAAATTTATTCTTTTGGTTTATTTCTACTGCTTTTAAAGTGGCATATGTTAAACAAAGAACATTACACATGGTTCCTTTGAAATGCACTATCCATATCATGCCTTTTTAGTACCCATATTCTAAATGGGAGCATAAGAGCAGAGTTGCCCCTTAGCATCAAGGGAAGAAAACAGGTTAGGAGAAGAGTCTCACACTGGGTCAAGCCCAAATATCCATCTATCTCAGTCCTCCATCTGACAATGTCTAATAGCAGTTGCTTAAAGAAGGGCAAAACAGGGCAAGCATGTGGTGATCCACTTGCTCCAGAATGCTTTCTTAGCCTCTGTCAACGTGTTGTTCTGCATGTTCAAAAAAATCTATGCAGGGCTATTTCTTTCATGAATCTCTTTAGTTGCTTTTTGAAAACATGAACAGACACTGTAAAAAAGGACAGGGTTTCACAGTTTGATTATGTATCACATGAAGGATCACCTATCTTTGGTTCTGTATGTTTTGTAAGTCACTGCTAGCTTAATTTGATCACCCTTAACATCAAATAAGACAACAATACAATAATTTCTATCACTTTTCCATGATAATCAAGACATCTATCTATGGACAGATTTCTCTCCTGAAGAGCTGAAAAATCCTAACCTGCATACTCATATCTTATATGGAAGCCATTCCACATGTTTCATAATCCTTGTGATCTTTCTTGGAACCTTTTCCAGTTCAACTATATTTTCTCTGAGAGCAGAGGACCAGAACTGCCCCCAAAATTCAGGATGTAGGTATATCGGGGATATGTACATTGAGCTGACTTCTCACATTAATATTTATTATAACCCAAGATTTCAACTTGCATAACAACAAACAATTCAAAGCCTTCATTGTATATTTGTAGCTAGAATGTTTTTCTCATGTATCATTGAATACATACGTAAACAATACAATTTAAAAAGGCAAAGTTGCTGCTAGATAAGTAGTCCTCCTTTTTCTTCTCTGTGCAAAGAATATAGAATAAATATGAACAAGCAGGAAAGGTAAAGAATAACAAGAGAATTTAAGTGATATCTAGTATCAGTAAGTTCCCTCACTGTTCATTGTTACAGCTGGAGGGTATTTTTGGAGAAAATGCACTTCTCACTTGTGTTTTCAAATGTTTATGATACATAGTGACCACCTAACATTTTAATTCCTGATTTCAATTACAAAAAGCATCTTTTTTTTTTTTTACATCCTAGAATTATTCAGATGTTTTAGAGGACAACCTTTTAAAGGGGAAAAATATAATTAACACATTTTATTCAAACCTTTGAAAATCTTCCTGAGCATTGCTATTTTCCAAATGCTAAAACATCATTTTGTATGTTACATTAAAATGTTTAAGCAGACAGATATTTCAATGTGTACGTTTATGAGATTTTTACCGTTTCCGCATCCACAAAGACTGTCGGACATTCTGAACATAACATCATCACTTCCAGAGAACTTTTAAATTTTGTTCCAATGCGCTGTAGACTTTCGCCAAGAAAGCTGACTGAATCATTTGTTATAGATACAAACTTTCTCTGAATGGTCTAGAAATCAAATCAGAAAAACATTTATTTTACATTGTATTTTACTACCCCTCCCTCTGGCTTTTTAGATTAAGAATTTCAGGGCAAATTTCCATCATGACAGCATATATTTTTGTCATTAAATTACAAACTAATACATAATTTGCTCTGAATATTTATGTAAAACTAGCTCCAGAAAATGCAATCAATCAATAAATAAAACCAGCCTGTATCTATAAAGACAATTACTCCTTTCACATCTAGACCTTTAGCATCAGTATAGCTGGATGACTATTTGTCTTTATGCAGTATAGATAGTAGTTTTATTCATTTTCAAGTGTTTGTGTTGCAGAAAATTATACAGAGTTTTACAAGTCAGAATATGACCTGTGTAGCACAATCTGTGTCCAAAACTGCCACCTGCAGGGTTTCTACCTTGTTCAAAAAACAGTCCTATGTATATCATGTTCGATTATGCAGACTGTCAGCTTGGCCTAATACAACGCTGTGCTTTGCTATATATTATTTCATAAATCCTAGAAAGTTATGTGTAGAATAAAACTATACAAAGACGGTATTTACAGCTGCAAAGTTAAACACAGTTTAGAAGCCAGAAGGCAAAATGGAAAGGTCCAGTCAAAGAAGGCCTCCAGGGTCTCATTTAATTATTTTAACCTTCCTCTGTACCCAGTAACAACTCCTCAGGAACGCTTCTTTGCCCAGGCTCGAGCCTTGGATCGCTATTGCCCCTCTTCCCAGAGTATCCACCTTTCCAGGTGACTGAGGGCTATCCTGTCAAGCCACGGAAAGTTTTGCCTTTCTTTCTTTCTAGCTCCCTCTTTAATGGACACAGGAGAATATAAACTCCCGTTTTACCACTTTCAGGAAATGAATGAATGTGTGAAAAGCAACTGCAGCTGAGCTTTGGTATAATACAGAGAAACTAAACCCCTCATGTCTAGATGAAGCAAAAAGACAAAAGTCTAAAACCAGTAACAGGAATGTCACAGCGCTGTGGCAAAATATTTAGTTCAACTAAAAATGGAAAATGGGTACAAATGCACAAACAAGTTATTCCATGGATAAGGTAGAGTATGAATTCTTCACATGTAAGTTACTTCATGGTACTAACCCTAAATCTGTCCATACATATGGGATAAAATGCTTGCTAGCATGGTTAAACAAAGTGAGGCTTTCACGAGAAATTTATTATGATATACCAAACAGCAGGCAAAATTAATATTGCAGATATAAGAAAGGGTTGGAGTCATAAGGTCTTGGTTTGTAGTACTGAATCTGCTCTTAGCTCACTTGGCATGTTGCCTGTAAATAAAATGGATTAATTGTGCTTCTCCTATCCCATAAGAAGTTGCAAAGAATCATGTACGTCCAAGTGGTATCACTTTGAAAATGTGAAAAACCCATCCCCTACATATAGGGAGGAGGGAGCCAGAAAAATTAAGCCATAGACATTTTGTGTTGGATACCAGATCTATGAGGTAAATACAGTTAGAGGCAGGCATTTGAAACTTCCAGCTTTAGTGGATTCTCCTGGTGTTTCAATTACTTCTCTGCAGAAAAAAAACCAACTCTTCTCACAAGACAGATGCAAGATAAATTCATTAATGTTTGTCATGCTACAAACCCATAATAATGAATCCCACAGAAAACCCAGGAGGAAGACATTAATTCTGTAATCAGCACAGAACTTGGCTGACGTTCAGAAAATAAAAGAAGGGACACAACCTGAACTAAGAGCTTATAAGAAACACTGAACTGGGTTTTTTGAGCTGGTTTTTTTTTTTTTCCTGAGTAGAATCACTCCTAGACAATGAATACAGCAGATATCCCATGGAAAAACAGTATACGACCATGTAACATCCTTTTAGCAACATGGTTATTTTGTCTGCTTTTGATTTGCTTTCTAAGGCTTCTTGCTACCATAATCTTGCGTCTTTTGCAGTTACGGAGGGGAATAATAGTTTTGAAAGCAGGAGGAAAGGATTTCAGACAAACCACCACACACTGGCAATTCACTGACCTGAAACAATCTTGAGAAGACATGAAATGTATAGACAGCACAAGATCCATCTGTATCTGACAGCATTTGATTGACATGGCAGCGCCAGGCTTGCTCTTCATCATCGTACGCCACTGGTTGGAATGCTGCCAATATGGCAGAAAGAAATGGTGAAGGAGGTGGGGAAGTTTGTACTTCTGGGAAACCATCCTGTTCTTCTTCATCTTGGCTATAAATAACAAACAGCAGAAATTAACTCCTTAGTGAGTTTTTAGGAAAAAAAACCCAAAACGTTTTGGTAAGAAGAAAAAATAAGAATTTGGAATTCAGAATAGTGTTTTGTAAAATAAATAATCAATGAAATAAGGTAACTATGAACCAAGAAAAGAGTAAAAAAATAAAAAACTTTTGCTACTGCAATATAAAAAATGGCTTATACTCTCAAGTACCTCCAAAGTTTATTAAAACATATTATTTCCATGCATATCTACAAAGGGCTATCTGTATGTTATATATAGCTATATACAGCACTATATATATACACCACTCAGAAACCCTTTTTTTTTTTCTTGCCCCCAATAACTGGATTAACATTCAACTCTTCAAGTTTTTATTCATCTAAACACACGGTCCACCAATATCTATAACAAATTCTAGCTTTCCTTAAGAGAAACACAAGAGCTCATTTAGCAGTGTAATACTATTTTATAACTGTCTTAAGTAACATCATAAGTGAATGGAGATAGATTGGAACACTTTCATTTTTATGGGCAATCAATTTAACGGGCCTTTGTTGAAAGAGCATTCTGCAGTCATACTTTCCATTAAGCACCAAACATGCAATAAAAATATCAAACTATAAATTAATCAATGCTACTACTTACAATCGTTAACTTAATTGTTAAAATTTTCTGTATTACAAGGAATGATACATTTTGACAGTTCTTCTTGTACAATTGTACTTATGCAGCAAAAATACATGTGTGAGGATTCCAAGTACATATAGTTTATTAAAATAATTTTTTAAACACATACCGTTTTCCTCTAGAACAACCACCTCATTCACAGCAGCACCAAGCATGTTTTAAACAAGACTTAAACATGACTTAAACGAGAAGTGTGGGTGCTGTTTTTAGTTACGTTCATTTTAGTAGCACAAAGCTCAAGAGCTAAGATGCAATCCTTTTGAATAATATCTGTAAGCAAAGCTTCAAAAAGATTTTCACGTATTTTTTAACTAGTGTATCAACCCTATAAATAATCACCTCTGTCGCTCTTCAAACTAGAGCTATGGGATTTTTCATTTGTTTGCTTAGTGTAAATAAACTAAAACCTTAAGAGATTTTTCAGTTGCACATTAGGAAATAAACTGCTATTAACTGGTACCAGCCTTTAATTCTTGCAAGGCATATTGCAGTAGGTTGTGTATGGGATTACAACATTCAATTTTCTGTCTCTGTCCCAGTACAACCTTCTCAAATGACTTGGTCTTTTACAGATCCTATTGTGTCCTTTTCTGTAAAAGGCTCCTTAAATGATCTCTCTGCCAGAATATACACTATGTCTATGTTCCTATATACACCAAGTCTATGTATTATTCAATCTAAACTTCTGAACAAATTTTAAGTATGAACAAGCCTATGAACAATTTGGAATTTTTTTGTTTGTTTTGGTTTGGGGTTTTTTGTTTGTTGGTTTGGGTTTTTTGTTTGTGTTTCTTATTTGTTGGTTTGTTTGGGATTTTTTGTTTGTTATCCCTCCTTCTTAGACTGTTACTTTTAAGGGACTTAGGGTTTCACTTTAAGTATGACTCACCCACCTAGGACTAACTAGAACTTTCCCTCTCAATAGTTATCAAAAAATGGAAAAAACTTTATTTTACTTTAAAATGTCTCAGAAATATACAAGAGATTGATTAACCTTAACACTGAAAATAAACCTTGGGCAAATTCAAAGACAAACTGGCCTGACTCCTACAGGAGCTTTGATTAAAAAAAAAAATAATTAACTTTTTTTTTCCCCTGTCTTTGGGTGCCAAAACAGGTTGTGCCATAATTCACAGCAGTTCAAGGGCTTTTCCATGTTATATTGCTTGCAGCTGGTGGCTGCCAAGAAAACACTCCAAAATGCCCTCTGACCTCTTTTCACATTTCTGTCCTACTGATGGTGATGAAATGTGCTAGATTTCTCTTATTCAAGAATTCTCATCTTTTCCTGCACGGCTGTGTTCCCTGTACCAGAAACAACTGCTGAGCAAAGTACTGAGTTTATTTGCTATAACAGGCAACGCCAATCAACCATTATTTCAGATATGTAAAACATCATTTTAGATACTTGTATTATGGGATTCATGGAAAACTCCCCACACCATAAGATTCATGCACTCTTAACATGTGATTTCTGTTACTTAGAACTGATATTAATCTTACCTAGACAAACCAGAGAAGTCAGCTTCTTCTTCTTCACATCTCTCATCTAGCTCTTTCAAAGCAAGAGTGACATCCTCTTCACAGATAGATTCAGAATAGCTCTCAGGAGCTGCTGCCTCTGCCAGTTCTGGGGTCTCTTCCAACTCAAGAGATTCATGACAGACCAGACAGTCTTGTTGTTCTTGTAATAGATACGACCCAGTGTCTTCACTAGCAGTGCTAACCTGTTCATCCCTTACGGCTGAACTGCCTTCCTGTGAATGAAACACACTTTTATTACTTTTATTATCAGGGCTTATGTATTCTTACCAGCTTTTATTATGGTAAAGTAACAGAGTTATAAAAAATTGTTTACAAATAATCCATTTATACTATAATCATTCAGCTCTTTGGATTGTTCACACAGTTTTACTTGAGCAAAGACAGGCAGTCTATTTGTAATATTTATAACTTCCGGTTAACATTAATAGCTGAGAATATGACTTATTATTTATAGCAAATACAGTTTCTCAAATACACTCAATTAAATCTGTTAAGGGAACACTCCCAGAAAAATATCTGCAAATAGCCTCAAACATATTTAGATCACAACAAACACGATCAAGACTTTAATATTTTACTTTTCTAGGTAAAGACCAATATGACTGCCTCATGCTTGCGTTTGGGGTCTGGAACCAGTACAGAAAATTTCTTCTCCTTTCCACTCTCCATTTTAACAAGTTTCTAAAGCATAACTGAGCAACAGTGTAACAGATGAACAATGGAAAAGGGACATTCCACTATTTTTATTATTTTGCCATTACTGTTAATATGGGGAGCTTTAAGGGTTTAACCCTGAATCTCTAAATGTAGGCTTTCAATCACTGGCAATTGTAAAAAGACGATGATTAAACTCAGGTAGGTAATATTAGAATGACCCTTTCTCCCTTCCCTCTTCCTCCATTAGCATTGTTATACTCATTAACATCACTATATTGAACAGAGGAATTCAGATTTAGTTAATTTACAATGAATCCATTAGAAACCTTTTACTGGCTTTTTCTGTGGAATAAAAATAACACTTTCTTGTACTTGCTATTTCCTAAAGGCACAAATTATCATGTTTTCATTATTAGTGTGCTGGTCTTCCTCTACTGGCATATCCAAGACTGGTCAACAAACCTTTGGACAGCCTCTGAGAATACACATCACTTCATGGGTTTCATCAGTCTAAACAGATCCTCTGACAGACAAATAACTGTACACGTATTAGAAAAGACAACTCTGCTTTAAACAGAACTATATCATTTTCTTTCATGGTGATCCTAACCTTATCTCACTTTGACTATGGTACTCCTCAATGTGATGCCGCTGTCATTTGACACAGTGACCTCAACTTCTAATGCCTCTTTTGTAAAAGTCAAATCTGGAATTTTATTGCACAGAACAGCCATTTTGTCACACTGAGCAGCTAAGGCACACGGGAACGCAAGACACTTTTACAATACCACAGCAAAATAATTTGGAGTGAAGCAGTGGTCCATTTCTATTATAGATGTTAACATATGATACAGAGCTGCACTGATCATGTCTGGTAGACGTACATACGAAGGATACATTTTTAGAAAATATTTAAGTGCTAATTACTAGTTAATAAATTTACAGCTGTTAGTCTTCATAGTGCCAGCACTCCTGATTTCTGAAGTTTTCTGTGTAACATGTCTTTACTACCAACATGAATGTTAAGTATCTTAAAAATGTGATCTATATAGTTGACAACTCCCCAGAATCTAAGTAAAATTACTTCTAGTAAACCATTCCCTCATAAATCTACAGTGCAAGTGAGTAAAATAGAGAATCATTTTAGTCAGAAACTTTCATATACTTAAGCTTGTAAAACTTATTGTACAAAACTGAAAATATTCTTGTAAGCTAGATTGTAAATTCCCAACTGGACTGTGAAATGTCCTTTTTGCAAAGATACATGCCATTACTGGGAATCAGCCAAATACATTCAAGTAACCTTTTTACTTAACTCTTCAGCATCCCTACAAGAGAAACAAGGAACTCAACTGCATCTAACCAGCACACACACACGTTTTTAAAGAATGTCTTCAATTTTTTTTATTTTACCTCAGATAAATTTTGATACATATTTATTTATATTAAAAACATTCTGATAACTGACATTTGGCATGCAATGAAATGCCTGTGTTGAAAGAGTTATATATAAAGTATGTGAGCATAGGAAAAAAACAACTGCACTATGCTGCGAGGTGTGCAGTATAAGAATTCAGAACAAAATTAGTTTACTTGCTTGACAAATTTTTCAAAGTGAGTTGATAGTATCCATATTTGCAAGCTCATTCCATTAAGAGGCATAAAGCCAGCTCTCCCTTTTAGCAACAAAATCCAACTAGATAGCTAACTCTTGTACATAACTTTGAGCGTTTGAACTGTGCTTGAAGAAAACATATGTATTTGACTGAATCCCATATTCTAACAAGCACAAAATGAACGTGGAACACATCACACTTAGCAATTGCAGTTATATGCATTTGCAGTCTTTTTTTTTTATATATATATATAGCAATTTTTTCTGGATGCTGCTTAGTCATGAAATTATTTTACAGCCCAGTTTAAATGTTTTCAGTATTTTTAATGACATTGATGCTTTTTTTGTGTGAATGTTTTCACCTGGATTATCAGAAGTATAGTGATTTTATAAAGGGAGCTGCAGAAAAACAATGAATCCAAGTATGAAGGCAGCCTCAGAAAGAACTATGAAAATGTAAAAATGAGTTACAGCTGAGAATGTACCACAAGTGAACAACAGAGAAGACAAAAGTTCTATCATGGTGAATTTCATTTGATAAAATCCCAGCTTATATATCGCTTCTCCCTTTTGAAATCTTAACATAAACCATCTATCCTAGGTGGAAAAAAATAATCCAGATTAAGTGTTCTTCCTCACCCAAAATTCTATTGGAACAAAAATACATGTTGTAGACAAGCAGTTGAAGCACTAACAGAACAATTTGACAATCTAAGCACAGGTGCTCTACAAAAGTTGAGACAATTTATCAACTGCAATGTAACCACTTTTAAAAAAAGCTTATAGATAATCCTAATGGAAAAATATGAAAAATGTGGGAAAAAGCTGCTTTATAAAAGTCACAATATTACACTTTTAGAAGGTGAGGATTTTATCGCAAAAACCGAGTCACCCACACTTTCCCTTTGCTGTACTCCAAGTAAGTCTCTTGTTCTTACAGTTATCTTCATTAAATGTTAAGTAGGTGGGTGGTTTGCCTGTTAAGACGAGTGATTTTCTAGGTAGCAAACAGGTAGACTAGAGCCTTTGTTCAGAAACCCCAGTCACTTGAACCAGTCAGTCGACTGTTTAAACCAAGCTGGCTGAAGATTCATTCTGAAGTGTAAACGGTGCACTGGTTATTCAAATACACATAGAAATAGCTTAATTTTCTGGAAAACTCAATATAACTGTACGTTCTGTTAAAGATGGGATTAGCAATGCTTGTCCAAATAAAAATAAGATTGCCAGTAGCATCAATAATTTTAACTGAAGAGATAAAAAGTCCACCTAAACCAAGCAACTTGAAATTCAAGAAAACCCAGCATATTGAGGTTTTAGCTACAACTGCTAAATATTGTAGGAATTGCAGCAGATAAGAGTTTTATTTTAAATGAGATTTTTAAATTTTAAATTATTCAAAACATTTTAAAAACCAAGAAACTGAAGTACTCACAGATTTGCAGGCGGCCATTAGCTTGAAATCTGTCTCAGTCCACACAGGCCTTTCCAAAAAAGTATACCACTAGCATCTGTGGTCCTTTTTAAAGGATTATTTAATGGAACCAACTGCTAACACAGCTGGCCTGAGGTTTTACTCCCATATAGCACCAATCACATTAACCCAAAGAAAGCAATTAAAAAAAAAAGGGGGGGAAATATAAAAAAGTATTTGAAAGAAAATGTTGCTGAAGAAGGATTTCAACCATATCAAGTACAAGCATCTTGAATATTAGCCTATTTTCATTCTGCACCATGAAATGATCATTAACAGCCCTTCAAGAATATTTTTAACCTGTGGTAGGTTCCCTCAGTCCATCCCAGGTAGTTTTCATACTGAGGAAACATTTTGTAAGAACATTCCAACAGGTTAGAAATATTAAAAGCAAATCAAATAATCAGTGTAACAGCTGAAAATTCAGTTGAAAAGAAAGCCAAAGTTGCTACTAAACACTAGAAGGAGCCCAAATCAGCCATGCACCAGCCCACATTTCTCCCCACCTCAGGCAGCTGGTTGCTAGAGTTATCTAGAGAAGAAGCCTCCAAACTTGGGGTCTCAGTTCTGATTTGAAGCACCTCTTCTGTTCCCACACTGCTAGTGGAATCTTGGGACTGAAGTGATAAACCAGCATGATCTGATATTGTTTCATCTATGGCAGAATCGCTGTTTAACTAAGACAGAAAAGAAAGAAAACGTGAAATTCTTCATAGTTTATCAAACATATAAATTACAGGGAAAACACACATTAGCTTTTAAACAGGCTGTTTCAGTATGGTTATCTGTTTGAATTTATTTACATATTACGAGTTTAACAGCTTTACACTAAAACCATTACAACCATCAAGTGCATTTCTGTAACATTTAACTTCGAAGACAAGTTTGAAGTTATCTTTGGGATCCAGAAAATTATTTCCTTTCTTGTTCTTAAAGGTCTTTGGCACTGATGACATGCGAGACTGAAAACACTGAAGAGCAGAGCTCTTTGTTATGGGCAACATTAATACAAACTTTGCCTGAAGTCTGAGCCTGCTGCTCCCCGCCCAGTCAATTTTTTCCTAATTTAATTTTTGTAACGCAGAGAGACTTCTGAGTGGCCAGCATTCCTGATTTTCCTCAGTTATATGTACACATGCTTCTTCAAAATCCATAATTAAATTAGCAATTTTAATGGTTAAACACAACTGAGGCTCCCATGGGATCACTTACTGCTCTTGTCCTTATTGGGTATTTTGGGTTTTTTTTTCTGAAGCTAGGAATCCACAAAGACACACAGTTTATATATAACACATGCAATTTTGTGCTTATATTTAAACAAATATAGTAAGTTTAAAGACGCTAAAAAAATTAGTGTTGTACTAGAATTATAAACTTGTTATGTACCACCAGTAGGTAAAGTAACTCTTTCCCTTCATTGATGTTGTTATGAAAAAGAAGCTTAGCCACATGAATTTAGTTCCTCTTTAGTTTGCTTAGGCTGAAAGTGTGAGCCATGCTTATCCATTAAAAGTGCAAGTGAAAGCTTAAGTCCTCAGATTCCTTTCACAGAAAAATAACTTACCATCTGCGAACGAGACAGTATCTGACTTGCAGTCAGGGCTGCTTCTTCTTCTGAAGACTCATCAGTATCTTCCTGGTTGGTCAAGTTCAAGCTAGGTGTGCTACCTGAATACTGACATTCTTGAAGAGATGGCGTGTCTCCTTTGTCAATACTGTCAAGAGAGCGCCTACGAACGCCCCAGTTGAAGTTGTCCATGCTTTCACCCTGTAATAAAAGTGCACACATATGTATGTACAAATTTCAACATAATAAAATTAATACACAAATGCAACACAGAAAACACAAGAACTGAATGCATTATGAACAGAGTTTCAATCAGCCCTTTAATTTTATTAAAATTTTAAATACCTTGTTAAATGATGTTTGTAGATAAATTAAAATATATGGCAAATGAAGTAGAAATCTTTTTAATATCTTCTTGGAAAGTAACTCAATATATAATCTAGAACTATATCAGTATCAATTTTATATATCTGACTAGAAAGTACAAACACACCACAGACAACAACAGATGAACAAGCCAGGGCACCAGGCTGCAACTTACCTGCAGCTCCTGGTTAGCAAAAAGGAAAACACATATAATTAGAAAGAACGAGGACAAACACTTAAAGATACTCTAGAACCAGGGAAAAATGTTTTATTACATAAGATTTGCCAACAGTAAAAGACTGATTCAAGCTCTGAAAAAAAGCTTTAGTCAAAAAACTAGTACTTAAAATAATTTCTCTTTCTAATGGGAGATTGATTAAAAAAATGAACAGACAACAAAACACTAAACCCAGCATGCTTATGATACATTTTCTCTAGCGTAACATGTAAAGCAACCGTTTCAACAAACATTCAATGAAATTCTTTAACTAACACACATGAATCTAAACTGACCACATCCAACTGACAAAGTACCATCAACATTAATTCTATACAGGTTGTAGAAAAAGCAATGTCTTAATTAACTGTTTAACCAGCAACTGTGTGTCAGTTTCATGAAATGCACCCTAAACACCAATAACTGGATCCTTTCTGTTTGCACATTTAAAGCTGGGATACTTGGGTTTCAAACATCCAACATACTAAGAGAAGTCCGTATCTTAAAAACACTAGTGTTTTAATTCACAAGTACAATAACAATCTCTGATTTTGTCAAGCACTTTGTCAACCTTCAACAATTCATCTAAGATGGAAAACCTGATCAGTTCACTTCGCCAGACTACAGACAGTTCTGAAAATCCCACATCTAGCCCCAAATGTGCAAGTACAGGTTCCAAAACTGCTCTAACAAAGCGAGTGTCTCTTGAGACTTAAGAGATCATCGTAATGCGTTAAATATGCAAAGCAAACTAAGTATTTTGTAGTCTCTTTCCCTCTTAGTGATTTGTTTTGCTCCAAAAAGGTGAAAAGTATCCCAACAATAACAGTATCCTATTCTTTTGCTTTGCAAAGCAAAAGAATCCCAACAACAACAAAGAACTACTTCTGTGGGCTGAAGCACTTAAATTTAACCTGAATATTACTCAGATTTTAATGTAAAAGCCCCAGTTCA
The DNA here is from genome assembly GCF_034638445.1 of Ciconia boyciana. Classification (NCBI taxonomy): domain Eukaryota; kingdom Metazoa; phylum Chordata; class Aves; order Ciconiiformes; family Ciconiidae; genus Ciconia; species Ciconia boyciana. The sequence goes on from NC_132938.1 coordinate 29,996,833, forward strand.
TACTGTTGACACTTAATTATTAGCAACAAAGAACATTCTATATTTTTGGTGCAGAACTAGGCAGATCTTTTATATGCTGCACAATTTATATGCAATGCCCTAAATTTGTACAAGCTGTACTTTTTATTTTTTTTCTTTCAAGTATAGCACTACATGTTGCAATACAGGCAAGTAATGAGAAAGAAACTGTCTTTTATTCATTATGATCTGCTATTAAAATAATACAGAAAATGAAGTTAAAGATTAACTTTGTTTGGTAAAGTTTTCAATTTTTGACATCCTACCTGCAAAGCCCCATCTAGTGTTAATATAATATTTTAGTACTATTGAGCCTTGATGATTCTGAACTGTTTGACTACTTGCATTCAATATAGGAATTTGTATCTGTATAGTGTGTGGTCACATATATGCAATAGACCGCAGTGAGCCTGTACTTTTCCTAGAAGATGCAAATATTGGCTGAAGTGAATCAGTACACACAAAGCATGAAGAAAGTGAGACAGAACTAAAGTATTAGGGGAAAAAAGAGCAAGATTTTGTAAAAAGGGCTAGATTAATCACGAGAAGAACAATCTTAGGGCTTAGATAGGCAGATATTCTTCTTAGTAGCTTTGTTGACTCATGACCTGCAAGGGTCTCCATTACTAATTCAGTGTTTTGTAGAGACTGTAACAAAAGCACTGAAAGAAACTACAAAGCATTTGATTTCTTCTCCCCAGTCCTTTTACAGTCCTACTTTTAAGCTTTAGCAAATTCTGGACTGAAGCCTTTTATTTATCCCAAACAAGTAACAACTGTTAACAGAATCTTTACTATTTCTCAATATTTAATTTTGTTTTACCTCCCCCCCCCTCTTTTTTGACAGGAGGAGAAGTGGAGGAAACATAAGAACTGCAACAAACCAGATATAATGTAAAAGTCAATGCAAGCAATTATGGTGACCAAGTTAATCGTATATAATAGATAGTATATCATACAGTTTGTAACTTTGAAAGCTATTCTTCATGTTTTCAAAATGCAGAAACATATCAGGAACAAAGATTATGCTATTTTCTTAAGATATTGTTCCATAATTAAGTCTTCTACCGCATTGTACCCAGGTGTTCATCCTGTCATTGGTTTATACCATCATATCACTTCACTTTCAGATTAAGTCACTTAACCTCCCCCAAACAATCCCAACCCTCCTGCAAAAAACACTCAACAATTTGCAACAACTTAGCACTGCGAAAGTTTGTGACACAGGCTTCTTTATCGTGTAAGTTAAGTTCAATCACGTCAGAAATTCTTCCCAATTGGATTAGTTAGAAGAGCTGCCAATTCCTTAGAATTGCACCAACATAGCCTAATTTTTAAAACGTTCTCAAATGGAAATACACAGAAGAAATCCCAAGGTCTCACCTCTGCATCTTCCAATTCAACATCTAAAAAGTCAAAGTCTTTAAAAACTCCAAATTGTTGTTCACTGGTATTGTCTTCTACAGCCACTTCCTCTTCTTGAATAACTTCTTCTGTTGTTGAAATAAGACTAGTTTGTTGATCTCCAACTTCCAAGTCTTCATTAGAAGAAAACACAACCTGCAGATATGGGTAAAAATAGAAATAAAAAATTCCAACTTCTGTAACTCCAGAAGTAAGCTATCCTGCTTCCTGCAATTTAATAGCATTAGCGGCAGTTAGCTTACCACTATAATGATAATACTAGGGCAAGTGTAGGCTGCAATTTTTTCAAGATTAGTTGGATTTTAAACATTTTTAAACTAGCAATATCATTCTCTCCTTAATGTAACTGAGAGCTGCAAAGGTACAAATAAAGAGAAAAATATATCCCTGAAGCTTCATTTTCATAACCACAATATTAGTCAAACTTAAGAACAAAAAATCCACCATAATAATCATCCACATGACACAGGCCATATCATTTTTGCCTACCAATTTCTGTGGAAGGACTGTATACCTTCAAAAAGGTGTCCAATGCTGGCTTCCAGTGATGATAATCTTCACAAATTACAATTTGCTGTTTATTTCCATTTGAATTTTTAAAAATCTCTTCAGTTTCAGCTTTCAGGCATCTAATTTTATTTATTTTAACTTCTTCCACTAGGTTAAAGATCTGCCTCCCATCAAGATTTTTCCCCAGCTAAGAACTTCTATGTCACAATAAAAAACAATATTCTAGATGATAACCAAGGTAGGCTACTCGCTTTATTTTAAAAGCTCTTAATGTCATCACCACCATTAAGCTTAGTATGCCAACGGGAGTGTTTTCTGTGCCATACACAGAAGTAACACCATCGGCCTATTTTTACTCAATAGTTACGACTATTGTTCCTACTGATATCCATGTTAGTTTGAAGGCATGTGATCCACAGGTCATTTTCAATGGATTCTATAGTATTTTCAATACAGCATCAACATCCTTGCAGCCCTCAGCCATTGCTGCCCCTTCTCTCTAAAGCGCATCTTATTTATAATGGACTAGACAGAGATTTACTCAGAACAGGGGAGACCTAGCTCCAGCCCCTCTTCTAGGCAACACAATTAAAATTAATACGTGCAGCCTCAAACATACAACATAATATTCTGGAGTGGCAGGGTAGTCCTGCTCCTCTGTGAAGAATGTAAAGTGTTGAGAAAAATTATTAAGGATTAGTCTGATCAACAGAGCTCCTTAGTAGCCAACTAATTTAATTTGGAGAGGAAAGATTTGAGTTCCAATCCAAGGACTTTAAAAAAATCTTGTTTTGATAACCACATAAGATAAAAATTAAGAATCAATCCTAGTAATTTATCTTTGCTTTAAAACATATAGTCCTCCCTCTAAGACCGATCTAAATTCACTGAGACGGCAACATTAGTTTTGGCTGAATTTAAATACTGTTTTGAAATCTGTCTTGTAAAGAACAGTGCCCATTGAACTTCTTGAAATTGCTCTTCATAACTTCACCAATAGCTGAAAATGTAATGGCATTCCGGCTACTGGAATTTAAAAAACAAAACAAACCACCATCACCACTTACTGAAGGATTCTTGGGAAGACCAGATTCTGGACCACACAGAGAAAGCACATTCATTAGCTTCTCCCTAGTTCTTCTCTGAAAAATATACCAAAGAAAATCACATAGCAAGGCATCTGCTGGATGTCCAGGTAAAAATGTAAAACATCTGCATTTTTAACTAGTCATCTCGCATGCTGACATCCTCTAAAAAGAATCTTACCATTTTTTCTTTTCACTAGTATTAGCTTTTAGTTTATGCTATATTAATTTATAGTTTTGCTAAGACACAATATAGACTTCAAATTACATTTCAGCAAATTTTTTTTATACATTCATAAACACTGTCTATAATATATGTATAATGTGCTTGAGACACAATGTACCTGAGATAGCTGTGGTCTCTTCCAGCTGACAGGAACTAATGCATTTGAATTGGAGCCTGACGAAGTTGAAGAAGTGCTCCGGGTGACAGCAATGACTTTTGGCTTCCCATTTCTACCAGCTGCGCTGTGTTGATCACCATACTTATTCCCAATGATTGGTGTCTATCAAAGACAACAAACGCTTTCTTAAAATTCAAATCCATATTAGTAAAGACTACACATTTGATTTCAGAATTTAGTATTATATAAAATGTAGGAGGGTTTGTCTGTTTGTTTTTAAGCATTCTGTGAAGCCCATGCCTAATCCACTGAGCATCGGTACACTGGCAAATACAAAGCTGAATACGTCTACTCTACCCAGGATACTGCCACTCTGCCGACTTCCAGTTTTTTGAATTATGAAAGTTTTATGCTGACAATCCAGTTATATTTTTTAAACACACTTTAAAAAAAATTATGCTTTAAGTTTAAAAGACGCAAAGCTCCTCTATAGAATCATTCACAAACATGAACAAATTGTTTTCACAGACCAGCAACTGCACTAACACACACACACTTCTGAAAACCAAAGATCAAATTCAGCCCTTTTGACAGCAAATGCTTCTCCAATGAACTCTGTGGGAATTCATCTTGTCTCTCAGTTACCTGCATGCACTGAAATTTCCAGTAAGGAATTAACTTACCAATTTAAGTAATGCTCCTAAGACATTTATGTCTCCAATCATTATCTAGGGTCAGCTTCAACCAGGAGCCCTTATTTTTTACTACTTCTAAAGTTTCTATGATTTTCACATCCCTATATTACACTGCAGTCATTTGGCTATGCTCCCCTTTTCAGACATAGAATGAGCATCAGCTGTATTAATATATTGTTTTCAGTTCTAATGAACCCTAACTAGGGGGTAGGGGTGTTGTTTTTAACTACAGGAGGTTTTTCTCCAGTTGTGTCCACCTCACACTGAGGTTCCTACATTCTGTATCCTACTCCCTCCTCTAAATCCTTCTGTATCCTCTGTATCCTTCTCCCCCTTCCAAAGTCACACCAAAACTGCAGTACAGGGTTTTAATCCTCTCAGCCCTTGAATGCACAACCCTTCATTTGATGAAAGCCTGGAGCATTCAGCTGCAAGCAGCAGCCAGCTGCATTAGCCTGCTCTCTGACACAGCTGAAATATCCTTGAGAATAATCCTATTGACTTTTAGTAATTAACTCTCCAGACATTCAAAGGGGGAAAAATGCAAAAACAAAACATAAAAGAATTCAAAGTCTATCTTTCAGCATGACTCTAATTACATGTATGTAAAATTTCAACATCTGCCATTCTTAAAAATGATATTTATTTTAAAACATATAAATGCAGAAGGCTAACAGAAAACAAATCTGAGTTTGCAACAGTAATTATTGCATTGTAATTTAAATATAATTACCTCTGATATATCAAAATGAAAATCTAAGGTCTTCCCAGGTAGTTCCTTGGAGACATTATTAAAAATTTTCGTGAAAGAGATTTCAGGAGAACCTATGTCACCTCCATAAGACTTTGGAATATCATTAGGTACAACAAGGCTTGCTGATCGAGACACCACCAGCTTCAAAATGTTAAGGGCTTCCTTCCAATATGGACTCTAAAGAGGACATACACAAATTACAAAACCATCACTTAAACAAGACAGCCATTTTTAAGGTACAGTAGGATTTTGCACTGATTCATTGCAAGATTCCCCAAACCAAATGCTCCAATCTTCTACATGTGGCTGCAAGGTGCTAGCACATCTGGGCAGCTTCGGACCTCGAAGTGCTGGGAAGGCAGTGGCAAGGCGCCAGGTGACCCCATGGTGGGCGGTCAGGTCCAGCCAGGCAGGCTCACTAGCTCCAGGTCACAGTGCCAGCCACACCAGATCCTGTACCATGTACCACGCTCCCTGTATTTACACTATGTTTTTTGCCATTGTCTGAAGTATCTGCCCTTCATGCCCCAGAAGATAAAAATTAATAGCATTTAAAAGCAAAATAACTTTCACCTCCTGGCATTTTTAATTATTTTACACTTATGGGCTGAGTAAACTGAATTTGAAACAGACAAAAATATTTTGTGCTTTCTATTTCCTCACGCATTTCAAAGATCTTAAAAAAAAAAAAGGGCAAAAAAAAACATTTACAAGGTCTTTATACAGTATCAAACCGATGGAGTGCTTAAAAAAGCCAGGGCAAAAGTATGAGAACATAATAGGCAGAGGCTGAGTTAAGTGCACTCTCCTTAAAAAGACGATTAAGGTAATGTAAATAATTCAGCAGTTTCAACTACAGAGACTGTGGAGTGGATCACAGAAGAGACTTACACCAAAAGCAGCACCTTGGGAGGGTTAAGATTTACACTCATGAAAATTAAATCTTCTTAAACTTAAATCTTAAACTCAAACTTAAATCTTCCAGTTTTTGAAATTAGCAGGATGTCTTGTTTTGTTTTTTTTTTTAAATTAGCATGCCATGTTTGTTAAAAATTTTTTTTATTGCATTAAAAAAAATAAACACCACTTTCAAGGCTCTAAGTAGTATATGCTTCTTTGTAGGTAATAAGAGTCTTCAACGATCTCCTGAATTTCTGTGCATCATAAACATAAAAAAAAGTAGTCTCAAACTTGAACCATCCTGTAGCAACTTCAGTTTATTAAGATGCATTCTGATTGCAGAGGACTGGAAAAATCAGCTTAGTAGCACCACATTTAAACAAGACATGTTCATTTTATTATTTTTTTTCTTTTGTCATCTATAGTTAACATGTTTTATCGTATCAAAAATACATAGTCTTCTCTGGAATATTTTTTTGCTAGTACCATTATGTTGATAGCTAACATCTTCTAATTAAGATTACATTCCATGGTAGTGTGGGCTTGCATAGAAAGCTCAGATAAAGGTTAGAGGCGAAGCAAGCAGCTGTCAGGCCATGAAAACTACAGTTATGCTAATCATTCCATTTTGCCTAATGCACTCTGACAGGAGGACAATATCTAAAGTACATAGCCATCAATAACAAAACATCCAGGAACACTACTTCTCCTGGTTAATTATGATTAAACCATTTCACTGAAATACATTTGGCAATAATGGAATTCAGGAAAAAAAAAGGGGGGGGGGGGGGGGGGAGGAGAGACTGTTGTGCACTGAAATGGTTTTATGCTCCAGGCACTTTCATAAAATCTTTCAGCAAGATGCTAGACATTCTTTCGCGAAATAGATTTTCACTAAATTGTGTTCCAAGTACAAAAGATCAAATTACCTAGGGCAAAACACTATTGTTCATCTTTCGGGGACTTTCTTTAATAAAAAAATGCACTCAAATTCATTAAGGTGCACCTTAATGTTCCTCACAGATATATTAGTGAAAGTGATTTAAACATGCATTTGACCATAAAACTTCCTTTTGAAAACATATACACTTAAATAAAACATTTGCACAGTATTTAGCAGTAAACATTTCCTTATATTTTAATAGTTCAAGGATCATCTGCTATAACTACATAGGCAGAGTTGCCCACATCTGTAAACAGATGCATATTCATCCAGGTAACTTGTCCCACAAGACGTAAATCAAATTGGACAAATATATAAGCATATAATGAATTAAGTACATAGGACAAAAAATAAAATACTATGGAATCTGACTTTGAACAACTCTTTTTATATCTGAAATAAATTAATTTTCAAAAAAATTCAAGTGTAATTTCACTACCACTTTGATAATAAGTAGAAAGGCTTTTATAGTTTTTCAGAGTACCTACCTGAACATATTTACCAATAACTTTTATGATTTCCAAATTAAACTGCTTCACTGGTGCTGTGGATAGGTCAATATGACTTAGAAGACTGTAAATGATCTGCAGTAAGGACTGTTGCATACTGGATAACCCTTTCTCTAACAGCTAAAAAAGAAAAAGTTTTAAAAAATACAGGATTTAATTTGGACCTTTAGTGGTAGCAAAAAGTGAAAACAAACATTAAAATACGGTTAACTTCCATACATATTTATTTTTCTCTTCAAGAAACTTAAGTGTACCACTTCATGTTTTTCAAAATTTTATTTTAGCATTAAAAAATGTAATGCAATAGAACAATATTTTCTGTCCTAATTCAGTTTTTCCCCTGAATTTTGACATGTTAGCACAGATCTAAAGCACCTAATAATAAAATACTTCTCACTAAATAAGTGTTCATACCAACTCAAAATTTCAAAGCTGCATGAAAAACAATTACGTCTACACCTTAGAGAAGACTAGTATACACAAGCTTACAAACAAAGTAAGTACATATAAATTCATTCATGAAAATGTAGTAATATTTAAAAAAATATCTTTATCAATTTGAAGTGATATACTTCAAGGACAAGCTCTACAAGCTTTTCACACAACATACTTTTTCAAAGGTAATAACAGTTTTCCTGTATGAATGGCTGGCAGAATCATATACTGATTCTATAATTTACATGATCTTTGATTATATACTGTGCAATACTTGCAAATTGAACTTCGAAATTAGTTTTTAGGTTGTGATAAGGACATCTTTAAATACGTATTTAGCTAAAAAAGGCCTCTTAAAATTCGCACTAAGTATATTTTGCTGAAGCCAAGAGAGTGTGCGCATTTTATTCATGTAGAATGGAATATAAATATCTATTACAAAAGAGTACTACCATAAAAAGGAATATTTTATTAGAGGAATTATTATTTCAAGGCATATTTAAATTGTTGCACTCCAAAATGGCAGTAGTCATCCCTTTTCTATATCCTAGAACGTTTTATTATTATCCTCCCATTCTGGAAGACCTGCTTTCCCCCCCCCCAATATTCAGAATCACGAAAAACCGGCAATGAGTAAATGTAATGTTGATCACAGATTGTCAACATAAGATACACTTTTAATAAAAATTTACCTCTGCAAGATAAGTTACGAGGTTAAATGTGGCATCTGAGAAAGAGTCATGCAAGTATCTACACACTACGTTAATCCAGTTAGAACAGTCTCTGGAATAACTGTGTGTACTGTATAAACTCATCATATGAGCCAGATTGGCAAGAGTTGGTGATTTCTCCTCTGCACAAACCTGAAAGGCAAAAAGCCTATTTAATTATAGTAGAAATGACAAACTTTTAACCTAAGCATTCATAAGTCATTATGCACTTTTCCCAGATGTCACTCTTATTTTCCAATAACTGAAATCAAACTAATCATACAAGCAACATCTACAGTTTCTGCTGAATTTTGGAGCCTGGCAATTCACTAACTTAAAGACTTAAACTGCTTTTTCAGATAAATAAATAAATGCATCAGGTATAAATAACAAAAATTTAGCTCCATGTTCCTGAATGGGCAACTGCGCTCAGTAGGCATTCATAAGCCTTGACCAGTTTCTCCTTTTTCTTTTAAGCCTAGACCAGCCCTTTTCTACTAGCCTTGCATTTATCAGAGCTATGAGGGCTTGTATTTGGGAAGGCAGTAGTATCTGCAATAGTGGTACTCTGGCATCCATGCTCCAAGTTTATCTACTACTCATACCAAACTTACTTCAACTAGCGCCCCTAGCTAGTAGTGCATGTATTTAAGGGACAACAGTAATTTTTGTATTTGCATCAGGCACGTACTCCTTTCAGGTGGCCTGCACACAGTTAACTGATTTACGTATCACAGTTTGGGAAGCCAGAGGCCTATGACTGCATCTCCTATGACAGATGGCACTTGCTTATTCCCCTTTCCACAGTCTTCCTTAAAATGTAGGCTGTCAGGGCAGCGTACCACCAGCCTGGCTGGAGATTGTTGGTGTGTACCATGTACTGCTTTAACAGACACGACAGTTCAGAAATACTCGAAGGTTAATCACTGTGTACAAGTAATAGAAAGAACATAGTACCTTTTCTTCTCTACCTACCAGTCCGAAAGGTAAGGATCACTTCCATATCGTAAGTAAATTAGGAAGTGTGCTTAAAAATTGATTAAGTTTATATTTAAAATTACAAGCTGCAAAAATCAGACAAGTAAGAAAAAGTAACTGATATAATTCATAAGTAAATTTGTTCTTTACACCTAAAGTTTATAGAATAAGCAAAATGTGCTTTTTCATTGACAAAGGGAAACTCAGGGGTTGATATGAGGACCAATTATATAAATCAGAACAGGATCACATCTTTAAAATACAACTTTTTATAGTTATTTCTATGAGAATCACATAAAAGTATTGCATCAGGGAGCAGAAAAACGCAGCAATGCAGGTAATAAAACTCCTAGATATTCCCCAAGCATCATTTTACATACCTTTGCTATCCTGTCAGCTGTTTCTTTACAGAACTGAGTTGGGTTATCAAAATGTTGAATCAGATGAGGAAGTAGGCACAAGATGTTTAGGGGAAATCCTAAACACATATATAAACAGAGTTATATGAGCCCTAATGATTTTAATAAGACTTAATTTAATGTGGAGTTATATGAGCATATAACAGCTTTCTGATCCTCAATAACCCTTAAGAGTAAGATACACATATGTTCATACAGATTTCTAAATTATATACACACATGTACCTAAGTGTGTATGTATGTAGAAGGTATATAAATGTGTCTGTGTACAGGTATAAATATGCTTAAGATGAAAATAACATAATCACCACACCAATTAAGCAAAACTATCATGAAACTGGATAGCTTTAGCCAGTAAAGTCACATTGTTTCAAAAATGTGCAAATGTTTGAAGTAGTACTAATTGAGCTATTTAGCACAAGATCATGAAAAATAATACATGTGCTCTTAAAACTTGCAAGCAAGTTTAAAGTAAGTTAATAGTCAATACATAAAGTTTTTGTGCAGTATTTCTTGGCAGATAATCATAGTCTATAATGTATTCCCACTATCTAGCACTGTAACATTGACAACTGCAAAAGGCATTCAACTGAAGGGTGTTTTTTAAAGGCAAATGCATAATCACTACTGATTTTGATTACACTTAATTTGATAAAAAAATACATTTTCATTACATATACAGTTACTAAAGATACCTGCTAACTGAGAAGGATCCACCAAAGCATGCCTGGAAATTGTGATGAGTTTACTGAGGAGATGAACTGTCATTTCTTGTGTAGATGCTGAAGTAAAGCCTTTTAGGAAAAGCTGCTGAAGGCCTGGAAAGTTATTCCATTTCAGTTTATTCTGCACCTTTTCTATCTTTTCCCGACTCTCTGATTTATCCAGAGGCAAGTGAATAAGAAGCTTGTTGAGTAGCTTGAGAGCCAAAAGGTATTCATACTCATAATCTGACTCTAGCAACGAAGCTGCAATCCAAAATATGGTGGCCATCAAGTTGACAGGGTCAGTAGTGGGCTGCACATCATACATCCCTCCCTCTCTCAGGGAGGAAAGGCTTCTAGTCCTTGCCAAACTGCCACCATGATTTATCCTTCCATCCATTATATCCAGTGTGTTGCTCCGTCGGCGGTCACCTCTCCGCTCACTGATTAAATTCAGTCTCAAAGAATTACTCCTTGTATTGCTGTAGTATCCCAAACAACTGCCACTATTAATGGGACTTGTGCTTAGATTTATCTGTCCAGTGCTTTTCCTATTAGCTGCATACTTGTTTCCCATTACAGAATCATGGTATGAGGTTCTAAAATGAAAATGAATATCATCTATTATTCCATGCAAAATACTTTAATAACATACCGTTTAGACAAAGGGAAGAAAGCAAAAAGATTTGACACTAATCACGTATATACACTCCACTTCACCATCGGAAGAGTACTATAATATATGAAAACACAGAATTTCTATATATATTACTAAAATATCCTTACAGCATAAGGACAAGACTGTAGCATCCCATTATGCCTGCTACCAAATCTATTTGTTACAATCCCAGAACAGCAAAATAATTACATAACAATTCAGTAAAATCAGGAAAATTAGCCTATAGCATGTAAAAGATTATCTGTCAATGAAGATCTAGCATTCCAACTTACTTACAGATGTGATAAAGGTAGAGAAATTAATGAATTAATAAACAAAATTATTTAATTATTACCTTATTGAAATATCTGACCTAGAAAAAACCAACACCTTCCAGTTTTGATCCTTAGAAATTGAAGACATTCCTAGAAATCTCAACATTTTCAAAAACTTTGCCATGAAGTCAAACAAATAAAGATGTCTGTACATTTAAGGATTTTTTTTCAGTTTGATAAAAAGTCATTGAGCTAACCACTCAGACTATAGTGAGACACACAAATGATTCAGACTGTTCAACTACATGGCTCTCGTACATGGAAAACAAATCTGAGTATTTATTGCAGTACAGGAGTTTTCATCTGTGAACATTAAATTACCTTAAATTATCTTTTAAAGATCGGTGCCATTACCTGCATTATACACATGGGAAAAAAACAAGACCCCCACCCAAATTACACTATTAATCAAGGTCAGTAGGGCCTGATTAAAAAAAAAAGTCCTAAATGCACTCAGTACTTTATTTTTGACAAGTTTCAGAAGAACTGACAACATTTCAGAATTGACCCATAAGGAATACCTTTTTTTTTTTAAAAAAAAAAAAAAAAAATGGACCCACGAGGGTAAGTTGGAAAGGTAGCAGAGATTTCTTTTCAGAAAATCTAGATTCTTATGAGTTTTGCTTGAGGCAAAAAGAGCAAGCAATTTTGCTATTAGGATACAACTATTCTGCAAAGACAACAAGAAATTATTTCATTACTTCTGTAATACAAATCTTTAACAATTCAAATGTTTAAAAATGTGTAATTGACTAATAAAAGAACTTACTGAGAAAGGGCAGAAAGCAGATCATAATGCTTCATAGTTTCAGCCAACGTATCAATAGCAGACTCTAAAGTCAGAAGCAGTTCTATGACAAAACCCTGGGGAAAGCCACAGGTCATTATAAATTATGCAATATGCACAAGGAAGATCACAGAAAGTCTACTGAGTGGTGATATAAAAATACAAAATCAGTATCAGTAACTAAATTATTATTTCATGCTTCAATTAGAACACAACCCTGATGAGACACCTCAAATTAGCAGTATAGATTGAAGACAGGAAAAAACTTTAATTTATTTCTAAATATTCCCCAAAATTCATTCTGGTTGGCATTATTTTTAAGGAGGGACTTAAGGATTGAGTCATTTAGACTCTCATTTTGCAATATTAAAATATTACATCCACTTCTTGAAATGTACAATGATACTAAGTTAGATGGTTGTTAACACTTTACCAGGTTAAGTTCTTAATAAAAGAAAACCTGTATTAGGGCTGATCTCAGGATTCTCTAACTATGAAAAAGAAGGTGTTTTCAGGAAACAGATGTATCAAACTCTCTGAAAGTTCTTATTGCTGTAGAAGAGAATATGCGCAGCTCATCTTTTCATCATTTCATTAGGTGAAATTTCAGGAAGCATCACGATTAAAACTTTTGATATTTGAAATATCTTTACTTAAAAATAAAAAGCAACTGAATCAAAAATGCTTTTAAATTCTACTGTCATTAAAATAACAATCTAAGTATGTCATTTAGGCAAACTTAGCTTTCTAATAAAATGGGGGGGAAATTTCAAATACCTGAGCTTCTTCTCCTGCATCTCCAACAGTTTCTACTAGTCTGGAGAGAACATCAGAAAGTGTAGATGCAGTAAGAGGCTGCTTCAGAGCCCTGAAAATCTGAAAGGACCTCCCAGCATAATGTCGAGAGGAGCACGAAAGCGCGGTTTGCAAAGCAACTTCACTGAGACGGTGTTCCAATTGAAATCCTCCTATAAAAGCAAATAAATACTCAAGCAACGCAATGCTTTATAAAAAACAAACCCCCTTGAATTCAATGAAGAGTAAGTTACCAAAGTAATTCCTAACTTTAAAATACTATAATCTTCTACATTTTTCTCAAGGAGTATTACTCTCAAAAATCTTTCCAGGCACATGAACTTGTATTCCATAATACTTCACACTGGAGAGACGTGTAGAGAATAAAACATTTATGATTTGAATAGTAAGTGTCCACAATAAATTAGTAAAATATTCTACCTCATTCCTAAAAGATTATATTTAAACTGTTGGAATAGAAACATGAAGTGTGCAATGCACAAGAAAAATCTATTATTTAGAAGCGGTAAGCAATCACCTAGAGTGATTTTATAGATCATCTGTAAACTTACAGGCACTCAAAAAAATTCATTTAGTTTGCAGACTTGAACATTCTATCATGAATTGACTGTTTTCTAACATACCTGAGCTAGACTGTTTAAATATAGATACCACATGCTTTAAAAACACAGTTAACTGTTCAGCACTCTTTATATTAGGGTTCTTGGCCGAAACATCTTCATGATTCCAAAGTGGCCCTCTTTTCCTAAAAATATAAAAATTGAGTAAACAGAACATAAAACATAGCCTTTGTCATTAATATTATTTAAATGGTATTTTAAACTTAAGCCTAACTGCAAAAGAATCTACCTACCACATAAAATAAACCATTTAGAACTGCAGACACAAATTGGAAAGAAGTTGGACAACTGTCCAATATTGTACAATATACAAGAAGTTAAGACAAGGTGAAAAGCAATATATCAGATCCAGCTGAAATAACAGCATAAGTTTAGGAAGAGATGTTCTCTGTTAGATAATATTTAGTTATCTAACAAAGAACCAGTACAACTAACACCATTATACACTTCTTAAAACAACCTCCTTTCTTCCCATTTTCTTCACATCAATACACCCCACTATTCTAAATTTAAGCTGATGTAAAGGGGTTTTTTTTGTTGGCATAATTAATCAAAAGCTTTGAGAAACAAGTGGGGTTTCAGATTTACCCAATCTTGAAAGCTTTATATAAGCTATCATACCAACTGCACAAGTGTTGCTTGTTTTGCAGATGTTCTTTCCCACTAACTCATATTTTCTGAATAGCCAGCTCTCTACTATTAGGCAATCCATAAACTCCACACAAATCTTGCAGCTCCCTAATCATCTTTATGTATTCCAGCCCTAATCCTTTAGTACGGGAATCCTTTAGATGGAAAAGGGAACTCTATAATCTGTGTGGCAAGCAAAGATAACAGACCTGTGCAGAACATGGCAAAAGACTTTTAAACACTCAGGACACAAAAGGGAGGCCAAAATTCTCTGAAATTGTTGGAAAGTTAAAGTTGTTCATAGGCTGCATCACATAAAAACACTTCAGGATTAAACTGTCTCTTACTGGTGATAAAACAGAGACAAAATTAGACAACGTGATGCTAAATAGTAAGGGTTTTGCCATATTTCCACAGAATACATGTCTGGACAAAAATGAAAATTGAAATCTTACCTTGAGGTAATAAATTCTATGAGAGTTTTCACTTTTTCATCCTGCTCTACTGAAATGTCAACCTCATTGAGGATTGTGGTGTGCAGATGAGAAATGGCAGCACTTGTATTTCCTAAACTGATGCTAGAAGAGGTAGAACTTGAACTAAGCCCTGAGTCTGTCATTGGGGAGGGCTGGTAATCAGGTATAAAATCATGAACACCTGCTGAAATAAAACCAAGATTATTATGAGCTGTTGACTGTTAATATTAAATATATAAAAATAAAAAATAGCCTTCTCAAAAATCAATGATTTAGCAAATGTAATGAGAATAATTTAATGGATCCAATAATTTCAATGAAATCAACAAGTCTTATATATGCAGTCTGTGCATGACTGGACCCTTAATAAGGAACTGCTAGATCCCTCTTTAAAACCACGGTATTGCTTAGGGACATGGTGTAGTGGTGGACTTGGTAGTGTTAGGTTTACGGTTGGACTTGATGATCTTAAAGGTCTTTTCCGACCTATATGATTCTGTGATTCTGTATTATGTTTGATTTTCTGTTGGTAATACAGTGAAATAACATCATCAGTCTCTGAGGCATCTCATCTTAATAAGTTGAGACAAATTATATAAACTACTTCCTAATAATGTGCAGATAATTTTTTTTTTTTTAAACTCAGTCCCAGCATAACTGACAGCACTTTAAATCAGTGAACACTAAGTATTAACTAGTGAATCAATTCTAAGCAGAGCTTCTGTGGCTGCACAAAGTTTCTCTGAAGTTAACTTAATCTTGCTGCTGTAAGATTTTCTCTGCATGTAAAGAATGACATGGCAATAAAATACAACTGCAGTAACTCCTCACATTACGCCTGTATCTACCTATGAGGTACTAGGAGAAAGTAAACGGGCAAGGAAAAGAGAGTCATGAATCTTTTACTGTAACAACTGTACATAAGTTTGAGACACTCTGACATCCACCACAAATTTTCACTCTACAGAGCTGGATTATTAGCTGGTTCAAATAAAATTTAACATCAGCTTGTCTGACTTTGCATGCTAAGCATGCATACCTGTAATCACCTTATCTTAATCCTCACCTGGAAACGTTTGATGCTGATCTCATTCTAGTTTCTATCAGACATTTTTGTTTCAATAATAGCAAAATAACCTGTCACGTTTAGGCAGTTTTATTCAAAACTGCAAAGATTAGGAATGGAATGGTCTGTATAGGTCACCATATAAGTGCACTGGTAAAGTTCTGTGAATAGGTTTACATAAAAGAATTCCTCCACTATGCCCACTTTTTAATTCCTCATTGCCATGAATATCGAATTCAGAAAACAGATTAATATTTTGAGTTAGTGACAAAACCACTTCTGCTGTGAACAAAACAGAACGAACAGATTGTATAGCAATGTGCTGCCACCTACTGAAATAATACGAAATACTAGGTTTCAACACAATGAACTATTTCACATTTCTTTAAAAGCTACAATAGGCTTACACCATCAAAATATTACTTTCATAAAGATATACATATAAAACATGTAATTTCATCTATAACTACAATATTGTAATGTTAAGGTGAACGTTAAAAGGTAATATCGCAGAAGAGTACTGAACTGAATTGAGCTTATTGAACAATGCAATTACAACTGACTAAAGTCAGAAACGTAAAGCTGCTATAAACAAGTGAGAGATGTATCTTCTTGTTTTTTATTTTCAAGTGCATCATAAAAAGTGCTGTATTACAGATCCGCAACTGTAGAGCTCCCTCTGCGGTTTCCACTGTTATTTAATCATTCAACTGTGCTCCCAACTCTGATGACTGGGCACAAAGTGGTAACGTGAACTGTCTTCATTTTGACTTAATTAAAATACATTTTAACCAGCTAGACAGAGCTGAAACAAAATACATTTTAATGCCAAGGGCTCAGAAAAATATTACAAATAACAGAAATTTTAATAATGCCTGGAAGAAAAGATAACTTTCCATGTCATTTTAACAAGCAACACTTACTAAATCTAAAGCATACCTGTGAAAGTATAATCTAAATGGGTAGTTTGTTTGACAGTAAGCACTCTGGACTCATTGAACTCTCTGTTTCTGAGTAGGACAGAAGCAACAGACTGGACATTACTGCCAGATCCCATCACTATCAGCAGATGCAAAAGCAGTCGTTTACAATGCTCATAGACTTCAGGGTGACAGTGGTCAAAACCTAACATAAAAGGAAAATGGAAAAGCTTTATTAAATTCAAAGGGCACACTGAATTAAATTATTAAAAAAATAGCAGTATTCAAACTGGTCTGTTATATTTTACCAAATAATAGATACGTAATTCACTAAATAAGTGATGGTTTTTCAGTGTTTCAATATAAAACCAAAAGCATACAGTTTAACAAACATTAATATATCCTGCTGTTTCTCACATAACAGTAAGAACTTAAGATGTGCTCTGTATGAAAATACTACACAGAGAAACAGAAAGAAAAAATTTGAATTTTACTGTGTCTTCTACAAGGAGAAAGAGGTAAAAGTGGCTCCAACAGAAAGTGCCTTCAAATGACTCCAAAAACCTCTTAATTATATTTGCATTAATCAAGCTGAAAGATACTTAGTTGAATTTTTTTAAATATTGTAAATATTAACAAATTAATGAGATTTCAGCACAGTGGCAAACACTAATTTAAATGCGGAAGAGAACAGTTACATAAATAGCTACAATTCCTAAGTTAGAAATATTTCATTAGGAATTCAGTTACCTATAAAAATCGCATGAAGCAAAAGATGCAAGTATCCTCCCCATTCCACCTTTACACTGTGGTCAACTATCAAGTCAGTTAAAAGGATCACTGCTATGTTGCATCTAAAAACCAAAAAAATAATTTGTTAGAAGAACATAACATATGAACTTTATGAAGAATTGCAAATAGCTTAATATGCCACTAACCAATACTCTTTAAGTCTATAAACATCCACAAAGTTGTATTAAGGGAAAAGATGAACGCTCACAATGAAGATAGAAAAACTTTAGTCCTCCAAATTAAAAGGCTTAGAAATGTTAAACTGCTAGACATGTGAGTAAAACTGCAGAAAATAAATCTACTATCTTTAAATCTACTGTCTTTAATCTCCTATCTTTAAATTATTGTATTTGTGCAACACAACGTAAAACGTAATGAATTGCCATCAGCAATTGTGAATTGTTACAACAGTTACCTGTGAAGAGACATGCCCGGAGGAGAAGTTTCAGGCAAGTAATCCACCAACGGCGACCAGCAACCTCCAGTAGGTGGAAAAGGTAGAGGCTCTCCTTGATTGTGCTCCATGACCTTCAACCTCCAGTTTGAATACAGAGGCATTGAATCACCTAACACAAAAAATAATTAAACCAGAAAAAAGAAAAACCAAACGTTTCTATATAATATAGACTTCTAAAGAAATATTTTTAAATTCTTAAAAAGCTGAGATCTGGGAAGAGGGAAAGGGGGAACTAGCCATAAACAGTAGTAGTTGGACACTGTTTTTTTTTTTTTTAAAGAAAGGGTTATTTCTTTTAGCATAAAGATAATTCTACAGAAGCCATGCACATAACAGTAAGATTTTGTTGAATAAGTTCATAAAAGCGATGGATGCACATAGGGAACATGGATGCACGTAATGTAAAAAAGGTAAAGTGATCTAATATAATTTCCTTGAACTTCAAACCTCATGTCAGGTAGGGAGTTAAGGCTGGGTCCCAAGATTATACTGAACTCATTTTGAAGAGCTGCATTTCATTATAGGCTAAGGAAGTATTCCTCAAGAGCACCTCTTTATAGGTCTCGCTAGCAAAAATCCACCAGTTCTACATGTCAGATAATGCTGGCCTGATATATGGGGTAACTCAGAACTTGCCACTTTTACAGCAGCATAGCCCAATCCCACTGCTTGACAAAAGTCACTGCTCAGAAAATCAGTAAATTTGTCAAGAAAACACAGAAAGACATTTAGTTTTTGATTAAGCAAGCTTCAAAAGTAGAAAAATTGCATCAGCTATTTGGTGTGAGAGTATACTGTGTTACACATCCAAAATATTTTTCTGTTTTTAAAAGAGATGTCTTGGACTTTAGAACGATCAGTTAAGGCTAGAAACAAATAAGGAGACTGCCTCAACAGTTCAGTGTTTCAGTGATTCTACCCGTTGTCCTTCTAGAAGTATATCTGCAGAAGTTTCAGAAGTTCACACATCTATCAGCTCATTATCACCTTCTTGACCGGAAGTGACAAACTTCTTACTGACAGAACATGTGAATTATCATCTGCTTCAGGATACTGAGCGTTGCTATCACAAATAGCAAACAAAGACGAAAATGACCACAACTACAATATTGGACATCACCCATCCAAGCAGTAATAAACACACTGGCTACCCAGAAGGTCCATCAACCTGCTACTGACCCAAAGTTTAGCAGATCTGCATCAGCATGCCCAGCCTTTACAACAAGCTCAGTAGAGGACATTATGTTCCACTTTCTTGAAAGAGGCAATACGAACCACAAATTCTTTTTATTCAAATACAGAACCACTTTATGGTCTGCACAGAATCAGTCATTAAGGAGTGCATAAGGACATCCTAATGGACTCTTTTGCTTCAATACAGTGTGGGACACAATAGGTTCCATACTGACATGCAATGCTCAAAATGCAGAAATGTACATCCTGTTGTTCAGTAGCACAAGAAAGGTAAGGAAAAGGCAGTACTGTATCATGTGCTGTACCATACCCAAACAACTTAACTGGTAACAAAATCAACTGTCAATAAAAGTAAGTGAAACCTAAGAAGATAGTCTGTGGGAGCACTATAATGGTCTGGATCAGACTGAAATCTATCTGATAATCCTATGCAGGGTTAAAGTACAAAGTCATTTTAATTACTAACAGCTTGTTAGCTGAAACAAGAGTTTCAGTCAAACGAGTACTCTGACAAAGGATACAGAACCCACTAATGTAATGCACCATTTACTGTCTGACCACTATCCTCATTTTTGCCTGATTACATGACCTGTTTAGCTTTCCCTAGCATTGTCACAATGATTTTATATCTTAGGCACTGGTACCAAAAGTAGCCGCAGTTAATAAGCCTCCATTAAAGAAAAGTCTCCAAAAGTATATGGAATTTCAGGAGAGATTTCTACCTCTTCCCTTACCTCTGCACCTGAGAAAATAGATCACAAAAGATCTCTATGATCACAGACCACAGATCACAAAAAATAACCCAAAACACATTTTCAAAACAAGCTTGAAAACTAGACGTACACAACAAGATCCTTTTTGCCTGCTCTATTTTCCTTTCCTATGGCTTCTAAAAAAGTTTAATACCCTTTTGGTTTTTTAATGTGTCAAGGACTGCTACCACTTAAAAGCACAATTACTTCTAATTTTCTATTTTTTTTAACTTCTTTTCCATCATCTTTTTCCTCATTCATCTCATCTTCCTCCTGTTAATCTCTCTGCTGTTTCTTCTGCCTAGCCGTCTATCTATCTTTGGTGTTGGTACCGGCAAAGAAAATGGAGAAAAACTGCTTCATTTGGGAAGATGTTCACAACTCATTCCAGAGGACAAGGGAAGGAAAGAAAGTGTATTATCTTCCTTGCACATTCTATTGTAATCAAAAGGTATGCTAGACTTCAATAGCAGTACTAAGACCAAGGAATGTAAAAAACCCATATTCTTTAATAGGTTTGTGCAAAATCCACTGATAATGCCTATTTCTTCATGTTCCACAACCTTCAGCAAAAGAATTAACTTGTGAAAATTTTGTTTTCTATCCATAGAAATATTTTAAAATAAAAATATTACTTTTTTCCTCTTCATATGATCCTCCAGAGCTGCTGCTATAGCGAGATTCTAGTCTGTGGTGCTGGCGGTTTAAGTTACTGTTCAACCCACTGTAGATGTCTAGATGTACGTAACTGTAGGAATAAATAAAGCAGCATTAGTAACTGACATTCCGTGACAAAAATAAATCAGGGTCTCTCAGTAAAACTGTATTTCACAAAACCGTTATGCAAAAATATTTCATCTTACAATCAATATGATGCCAAAGCATCTCAGCTGTGTAAGAGACACCTGCTGTAGCAATGCTAGATAAGGGGATTCAAGGAGAAAATCCACTATAAATTATATTTCTATTAGATCATTTTCATTAACATTTAAGTACATTAAAATATTTGCTACCATTATATGCAAGTTCTTATCACTTTTGAGCAAAACCCTATTTGATCTGCCACAGACATATATATACGCACACACAGAGTCCAAGATCCTACCTTGCTAATCTGATAAACTATAAAGAAATCAGAGAAATCAGAGTGCTAAAAGCACAATTTCCAAGCTGCTTCTACATGAGTTTCTAAAATTCTCTTCTCCTGCCAAGTCCAAGATGTACATGGTACATCTTATCAAAAAGCATATACCCTGGTGAGGTGTTAGATAACCCTACAGAGTATGCCAAAACTTGCAGAGACTTTCAAAACTGCCTTCATTACTTTACAAGTTTCTTCAGCTCCAGCCCCCATAGCAGGCAAATACTTGTTTGTGCCTTGCTAGGCTGAATTCTGAGTGACATCTCAGATTCCATAGTCTTCTGTGATTTATTTTCATACAGCCCCCGCCCAATTTAATTGAAGTATTGGGGTTGTCTCTATCAATATATTTACTAATCTAACTATATTGACATAGTTATCCTAGGGAAGAAAAAAAGTGTTCAACTGGGAAGTTATATTGGAAATATAATTACTAAGGCTTTCAAACAAGTCATCACAAAATAAACTGGTTTGTGAATTTACCACATAGTAGCTACTCTACAGTAACAGCACGTGTGTACTTTTTTCTGTGCACACTTTTGCTCGTGCTAATTATAGAATCCCTACTCCCTTTTCACTTTAAGGTTAGCTATCTCCTATTTAACACAACTAACACAGTCAGTTACTGCTGAGCTCTGAGTCCACACCCTGACTAGGTCCATGTCAGCTGTTTGCTTTCCACCACCCTCACACTGGTACCACTGTCTGGCAAATTTCTCCAAAACATTGTTCTGAAGAAGCTCAAAAATTAGGGAGGGAGGCATCTGTTTTAAAGCGAGCTGGAAGGGATCTTGCCACACATACCAGCCATCCAAATACCTAACTAGGAGAATAAACTAGCCTTCAACACATGGGCACTGTTGATTTCTAGTGAGCTAGGAAACCAATTTGCAAATTGGCTACATTACTAAACTAGTAACATTTGTCCTTGATGTATCCATGTCCATCTACAGTACAATTTCTCTTAGGTAAATGCATACAATCCAGTGTAATAGTAGCTAATTTACGCATCAATAACAATATAGCTATAGCAATACAAAGCCTGACCTGGATTGGTCCCTTAATTTATTCAGTTTCCTCTACAGCTTTTTGAGTTCAAATTACAATTGAGGCTGCTACTGTTAATCCCAAATAGTATTCCACTTCTGTTGCTTAAAACTTATAAAACTTACAGTCATATATTTCCTGCAATGTAGACATACCTGGAGCCATTGAGATGCAAGTATTTATAGTACCTACCAAGAATTCCTGTAATTCAACTAATAACTGCTCCTTGAGGAGATACTTACTTCTCTTCAATATTGTCTTTTACATGTTTACTGTCAGGGTTGCCATCTGTGGGAGCTACCATTGTATTGCTACTAGAAGTGGTACCTGTGAATTATGGACACAGAAAAAGATTGGTCAATAAAAAGAAAACCAGTCTCAAGCGCTACACAATGACCCTTATTTACTTGTCCATGCCAAGAGCCCTGACCAGGTTTACACTACAGCAACTGGACAAATACAAACTGAGCCACAGAAATTACTTTCACATGCAACAAAGAACTGTTGCTTAGACTAAAAGATTCTGAGCTCTTACCATAATTTCACTAACGAGAAAAAAATCAAAAGAATCCATTCCAGGAATCTCTGAGTCTTCAATGTAAATTAAGTAGAAAGGCTTGTTTTTGAAGAGGATCTAGAGACCAATTTATTTCTTTCCTGTATGTTATACCTCATAGTAATCCGTAAAATGTAGTTGGACTTTGGTATGCAGTTAATTCAAACCACAAACAGATCAGGCATTAAAACCTAACAGCCTGCAGTGAAGCTTGTATCAATTTATTTTTAAGAGAAACTGCAAGCATCACACTGAATAGATGACCACAATCGGAAATAATTTTGCACCCTCCCCACAGATTTTGCTACTGTCAATTACATTAAAGTGCAAGAGCCCCATAATTTTTTTCATACTTTTTAAACACTTTCATGAACAAGTGCCAATGCATCCACCTTGCGATCCAGATAATCCCTATGTGATAGGTCCAGGCTGCTTCATAACATTGACAGCTTTGCAGCACAAAAGCTAAGTCCTTGCTTAGATACCCTCCCATCCATATCTTTTGTGGCTCGCTTTGAAAGATGTTTCACCAAAACCAGACAGTTTTCCCCCACATTTCCCAGAATATTCTTGGATTGAAGCATGAGGTAGACACTTCTTGTATTTTCAGTGGGGTTTTTTTGATGACTGATCTATTGTTAGTTGTTAATTATTTCTAAATAAATTCTCCTAAGTAAGTTCACTTAAATGCTCTTGCATAAATTTCTATGGATGCAGCTTGTGTCTGTAACAGAACTTAAAATATAACAATTTACATGGATTTAAAATTATATACATTTTCCCAGTTGTTTGACTGAATTGACATAAAAGTGATATAGTGAGGGTAAACAGTGCAAGATCTGAACATAGACAAAGTCTAACACATATTAATACAAACCTGTTCCTTCTGAACCTATCAGATATTCTTTAATAAGAACTTTGGGTACATCAAAAACTGCAGATCTTGTAAAACAAACTTTGTACCTTAAGTTATTTTTAGAAACAGAACATTGTACTCCTATTCAGCATTTACAGATGAACTCCAATATTATAACTGACTG
Organism: Ciconia boyciana; assembly: GCF_034638445.1. Taxonomy (NCBI): domain Eukaryota; kingdom Metazoa; phylum Chordata; class Aves; order Ciconiiformes; family Ciconiidae; genus Ciconia; species Ciconia boyciana. The sequence continues at coordinate 30,020,549 of NC_132938.1, forward strand.
ATAATAGCACCTTTATCATTGACAATAATAAAAGTTTAAGTTAATAAATTCTCACCTGAAGTGACAGAGGGGATTTTGTAACTGGAAGTAATGCGGTAATATGGTGGATTATCCATATGGGTGACTCCTGAACTAACAGGATCTGTAAGCTGAAGTTCACTCACCAGCTCTTCTAGTAGTTGCATTGTTTTATCTCTACCCAAATAAACGATAACTTTCTTTACCTGCCATCAAAAACAAGTATATGTATATAACATAGTATGTAAATAAATAAAATTCTTATTGCAGTGACTTGATTTAAAAAAAAAAAAAAAAAAAAAAGGAAAATAAGAGATTTGAATACTGCAACTTGTTAGAATCAATATCTACCTGCACTGCAAGCGAGGATACCAGAAACTTACTCTAGTTCTAAAAGCAAACAAAATTGCTTTCACAGTTATTTAAGAAGCAAAAGATTTTCTTACAAAGGTTTTAGAAACATCTGAGATCAACATTGGAGTGAATGTATTCTGATATCACTTCTTTTTGATACTTCACAGTTGTGTTCTACGCTATTTCTCTTCCAGCAGGTATCATATTTTTCCTCATGCTATTCTGCAGTGCTCTCACAGATGCTTTGACAAAAAATAAAATTGGTTTTGAGGGGGCTTGGGGTGGGTTTTTTTTTGTTTTAATACTTGGTCATGCAAGAATAATCACACTATCCTACATGGTGAGTAATACAGTTTATTCTACTATATTATCTGTCTGCTTTTTAGGACTATCCTAAATTATAGCATGGGAAAAAACATTTAATTCCCAAAATGTTCGAGGCCTTTATATACTCTGGTAAGAATAAACACTTAACTATAGCAATATTTTATTAAGCATATAGTAATTAAGGATTCTCCACTACATCTTACTTCAGCAAAATAATCCTGGTCATTGCTAAGCAGCAGCAGATGGCTGCTAGTCAGTGATTACTCTAGATATTCGTAAGTTAATATTTTTTTCTTCTGACATTTTCTTGAGTCATTACCGCTCAATGATTTATTTCCATCCTTTTGAGAGAACTCAAAGATGAATGGTAAGCAAGTGATCCAGGGCATCTGACTTGTGGAATTACTTTGTCACCTTGTTCAAACCGTACACACAAAGATTTTGGGCTGCAACATTAAGCTAGATTTCCTGATTTGCAATGAAAATGATTGGTAATTAATGAAGAACTTAAGCTGTCCTTAGTAAGAACCTAATAATATTATAGGTCCTGATTGTTTACTTCATATCTAGTTTTTTTGGACTATTAGCAAAACCTATAATAATTTTCTAATGAAAATATTACTTATGGAACTATCTTAATTCTTCCTAATGAACAGAGACCAACTGCTGCAGTAGATCTGCATTTTATGATGGAAAGGAGTTGTTCAGTGTATACTCCTAATAAATTTAGCAAATTAGCTAAATTTAGCTAAATATATTATTTAGCTAAAATAGATAAAATTTAGATAAAATACATCTAAATTTAGCTAAATTTAGCAAACTCTGAAGTTTCCTTTTTATGACAAAGGAACAAAAAATGCTAAGACAGATGTAGACATTTTAATAAGTCTTTTCCATTTTTTACTATTTACTCACTAAATAAGGTCTATGGTCCACGTAGTATACCCTGAATTTTGACAACTCTTAACTGATAAGACGGCTAGTGGGCTGTTTCAGACTTACTACCCTGACTAAATTGCAATAGTCAGTAAGTTGTCTTAAGGATGCCTCAGCTATCTTTGAAGTGCGATATCCTTTCTGGTTTATTTCCTTTCTCAAGCCCATTCCATGAATGCCAGGTTTAACTGAAATGGATACTGAAATTTCGACACAGATGTCCAAAGTAACTCAAATAAAAGAACTGACTTTGATTTGTTCATAGTATTTAGTGGTCATAAAATATGGGGTGACACTATTATTGCGGTTGGAGAGTTTGATACCAGAAATCCTACCTCACATTTTTTGTTTGGTCATCTTTGCTGCTAGACACACAAATAATTTTTAAAATATCAATAGCACTAAGGAGAGACATATCACATACTCACATAAGGCAAAAGGCTGGGTTCACTGTTCACTCCACAGATACTGATCAAGAAGTGCAAAATTATTTTCAGATTCTTTGGCCAGCTGTCTGCCAAAGTAGTCCAGACATTTTCTATCTCTGACCAAGCCACTTCATCACCATACTAGAAAACAAAATAAATATCTCTCCTGAAAACTCCAGTAGAAAACATTGTATTGGAAAGGGATCTGTACTGACCAAGTGGGACAGGCTCTAGAAAAAGGAGACATAAATCCTGTAGGAAGCTGTTGCCTTTTTAACATTCCAGAATGAAGCTTTCACATATATTCATTTTTATAAACACTGTGGAAATAACTATTTTAGTTTATAGCTGTAAATAATAAATATATCTAAACTTATTTGTACTCATATATTTTATTTATATATAATACATACTTTTATACATTATATAAGTATAGAAATATGTATATGTGAATTTATTTCTATTTTTATAAATTTATTTACATATAAATAAAAAACGCTATCTAAACTTAACAGAGACCCATTCTCCCAGTTGCTGACAACCCTGAATAAAATTCCATGGACCACAGGCTGCCAAGAGTTTTTAATTTGTAGCTTAAAACATGATCTCTCATCAGTAGGATTCAAAGATATCAAGAATTGGCAGGAGCACTGCATGTGAACAATACTTTTTCTCTGCTGGAAGTAGCTATCACAGGAAGGAGGAAGGTCTATCAGCCTCTGGCAACAAGATCAGTTCCAAAGCTCCACTTTGAGATCATAGGTATACAGGCGACTTGGTATTATCTATCCAGCTAGACATCTACATTGCAAAACAACAGTTATATACTGTTACTACACATAACAATTACCATAACAATTATATTATGTATTACGTATTCCTCCTAATACCTCAAAACTATATAGTATAGTTTTGGGTATACATTAACAACTCAACAAATATGAACAATAACTCTTGAAAGCCTGGTAACATAGTATCTCTGAACAGTATTTTCTCCCACCCTAAACACAACAATCCACTGGAACAAGATGGAGCACTTAAGTAATTAGTTTTACCTTTGCAGTCATATACATCAGATTGTTCAGAACCATAGCTGTAGCCTGTGGTGATCCCCAGCCTTCTCCTCGTAGCCATCGTCTACTGTTCACCATTATTTCTCTGTCTTTCAAAGAATCTTCTTCATCTTCATCTTGCCGACGAATGGTTGGCAAAGGTTTCAAGTCTACCAACTCAATATTGTTCATCCACGGCAGCAGATAATGCAGCATCACCTGTCTCCCAGCTGGGTGAGCTGTTTGGATTCTCTGACTTACTTCTGTCATTCAAAAATTAGGTACATACATGAATTGTAAATCAATAACGAGAATCGTTTTGGTAATAACAACTACCATGAGCCCAGTAGACCATGCTGATATAAAGTAATGCTGATACAGACTTATTTTTTTTGTTCAGCTGACTAGCGCTCTTTCATAATGATAAAGTCCACAGTCTTCAGTAGAGCTAATTGAAGACACTGCTGACAAACAGTGTGTTGAAGAAACCATATTAGTATACGCATATATATATTCCTCTAATTGGAAGAGGGAACTGAAAACCTAGAGCATGTAAAAATGTACCAACTGTGGCAAAAAAGCACTTAAAATTTTTTCTTCTTCATATTAGTCCTAGCAGTTTTTTTAATTGATGTGAGAGGTTATTATTTTGCAATTGCTTAAAAATGCTATGGAATAATATTTTTAAGCAATCTACAGTAAATAAGAAAACACTAGAAAGAACAATAGAAGAATAATTTTTAAAAATAGTTGCAAATTATTTCTCTAATGTGACTTCTCATGGCTATTAGAAAGTCAGTAAAAGTATCTTTGATTTATGTTATTTCCTCTTGAATATATTTCAAATACAAGTAAACAAAAATTGTCACTCAGTAAATTCCATTTTCTCCATTCGTTATGATGATGTTATCTTGTTGTCCTGATTTTAGTGAATTACATACAAATTAATTATTGAAAAATAAGAATTACACATTTTGTACAATGCTTTTGACCTGATGAAGTTTTTGTTTTAAAAGTTTTGAAGTTTTAAAACCATACCTGAGAAGATAGCAAGTGTTAGTTCAGGATAAGTCCTTGCTAATTCTTCTGACAGCTGATAATACGACACAGAATATAGATGTGGTAAAGGAGAAGGCTGACCCAAAACCCCATCCGTCCGCTGAACTTCCAGTTTGTGAGCATAACGGAACATCTTTGGTTCCAAGATCTACAACAGTAATGTTCAGAATTTGAAGCTAGGTATAGAGCTACAATGGAAATCTTTATATAAAATCACCTTTTAAATTCATGTATCTAGTCTCATTTAATGTTTCCTATCCATGCAGATCTCCATACACCTACAGTATGCACCAACACTGTGGTAATTTCATAGAAGACTAGCTAAAACTCACTCCACTTGATGAGTTTCCAGCAATAAATTTCAGAAATCTGTTTTCACAAAATACCTCATTAAATATAAATTTCTCTATAACAAAACATGAAATACTATTGAACACTTGTATTTCCAAACAATATCAATTTCTGCTCATCTGTGATATATGGATAGGAGCAATGTAATCTTTGATGTGGCAGAGATGCAGCAGGAGGCTAAAGCAGTTTGATACTTTAAAAGTCAGTTTTGGCTGATTTAAGCAGTGGTGTTCACTTGAGAAGAAAGATGGGGCTGAAAGGGAGGGTGGTGTGACTGCTGACATATCAACAGGGGTGTGAGTTCAGTGGGGACTTTACTGTTGAATTTAGCTGACAACAAAAACCTTTGAAAAAACTTCCAAGACTTGTGGTCTGACTCACAAGCAGCAACAGATTTATTTATTTATTTTTAAACACTAATGCCTCTTGTAAGATTAAGCTTACCCCTAAATGACCTCAGAAATATACAAAAGTATATTAATAGAATATACAAAAGTAAATTAAATAGCTAACAAGATTTTCACTATCATCTCTCCACAGAGATGGATGAAAAAATGTTTGGTATTAATGCAAAAATCAGAAAACTGACTGCTACCCCAGCAGACACAGTAAAGGGACATGAAGCAATGTACTTCTCTCCGAAGTGCTTTTGGACAAATGGAGCTATCTACCACTCTTTCAGGACCAAACCAGAAGAATCTCCATTTAGGTTTTGTCTCTTGAAAAAGCAGGTATTATGAAAATACAAGTCTTGAGTGCTTAGCTCATGAAAACAGACATACTTTCACTGAAGTCTATTAGTGCCAAGTAAGGATCTGGCCTAACTATGCACTACAATAGAGAAGAAAAAAAAAAAATACACTGAATTTCATTACTGAAGGGACAACCAAATAATAACAGATTTTTTTTAAAAAATGCACAGTGACAATTCTTATTTTAAAATAAAAAAAAAAAAATCAAAATTAGCCTACAAACCTGTAATAGTTGCATAGCAACTTCATAGATAGCCCTAGTAGAATCAGCTGCTTTAAATAGTATCAGATTCAGGAGGGTCACTGTATCACACTGGTAATCCCTAGGGAAAAATTGCAAGTGTGAAATAAGTAAAATTACATTTAGTTTTTTAAAATTTGACTTTATTTAAGTTTCGTTTACAAGAGATATGGTATGGGATAACATAACATTTTGAAAAATTTCGCTAGTAACACACATGCACAAACAGGGGTGATCTTTTCTCTTTGAGGGAGGAAAAAACCCCAGTTCTACATGAAAGCACACTCTGAAAATGAAAGTTTAAAGTTTTGAAAAATGCTGTAGTACCTGTTTTGGAACACGCTGGCTATGGCTTTAAAACAGCCAGCTGCTACCCGTTTGGAACCTGTGTAACACCGGTCTACGGCCCAGTACATGAGGTTACTCTGATCAGGGTTGAGTTCCAAGAGCAGCATGACCGCCTCACAGCCTAGCTGGTGAACCTGTATTCCAGAAAAGAACCGATATCTATTCATAAATATAGGAAAAAAGACCAACTTACAAAAATGGCATAAAATAGGGAAATAGAGATTTAATTAAAAACAAAACAAACAAACAAAAAACACCACCAAAAAAACCCAACTGCAACACATAAAATTTGTTCCATCTAAAAACAATGAGACCACTGCTTAAAATAACAACAGGTAATTCCATCAAACTGTTTAATGTTCAAGTTGCACACACAGTCATAAATTATCGAAGCAAATAACTAGATAGCTCTACGAGTTTTTTTTCTCCTCGGTTCCAAGGCTACGTTGTGCTATTTACTATTGTCACTTAACTACAAGCTGAACACTGACCTGAAAGCATCAAATACAGAAAAGCACTTAAACATATGCAAGAATTCTAATGGGATACAAGGGATAGATCTACTTGGAGACTTGCACGTTCTCTTGAATCAAAGCAGCCCACTGGAGCTGTATTTTTATGTAGTCATAGTATTAGTGCAATGGAGGCCCTATCTTTTAAGACTAAAGCTTGCCTTACTGTTTAGATGTAAAGCTTGGTCTTTGTAACTCTGCAGGACCCCCGATGGATTCTACAGGCTCACAAGAGTTCATGTTCAAAATGTCATCTCCTTTAAATTTCTAAAAGATCTGCTTATTACTACAACTTATCCTAGCTGGTTAGTTTATAAAAGATACACAGTGTTTCACTCCTTGACCTTTCCTCTTTCATTCTGTTTTGTCTGTTCTTAGACTGTGATTAGGGACCGCCTTCCTCAACAGTGTGAATACACATATTAAGGACAGTGCAAAAATATGCACTACTAAAACAGCTTTGAGCTTAAGCCACTCTAAAGCATTTAGGCCAATGTGACCGCAAAACTCATTAAAGCATATGTTGAAGGCACTGACAGTGGCAAACAATGTTGACATTGCCTGTATTACCTTTTTATCTTGTGAATCCAAAATATTATCCAGCCATTTGTATAAATAGCCATCGGATGAGAGCCCGACATTATCTGCAACAGGGCCACAACACAGTACAGCAGACATAGCCTTTAGAAAGTAATTGAAAAACACTACATTTTAATAATTCAGATACAGGAAGTGCTTTTACCAAGTCCATTAAAATATCAGAAAACTAACTTCTATTCAGTCAAGGGAGGAACACCAAGGCTAATTAAAAAAACTGTTTAACATCTTATTCAAGAAATTATCTAATCATATTTTTCTCAGCTCCCAAATACGAGGAACTGTCAATACTGAAATGCTGACACATATAAGAGTTAATATGCAGTTTGGTTGTTAATGTACTTTTACATGAAAGCCTTTCTCCTTAGGCAGCTGAGGACTAAAGTCAGAAGAACTGAACGTTTAGTAGTATACTTAAGAAATTCCTATAGCAAGTGTGACAGTTTACAGTACGGAAAAAGCTGAACTATCATAAATTTACATGTAGGCAGAAGAGAAAAAGAACTAAGTCATGAATAGCAACAAGAATGTGAAAACCACATCCAAAAAGCCCAAATGTTAAATTTGCATCAGAAAAGTCAACATAATGATCTATTTCCAAAATTCAAAAAGTGCTAAAATACCTTTAATGCACAGTATTGGTGTCTGTTTATTCGCATATTCCTATCACTGTATCTGTCCAGGGGAGTAAACATGATGCTAAAAGGACCTGCCCAATGACTGAACAACATAAATAGACTGTGGCGTAGACTCTGCTGCGGAAAGACACTTCTTCTCTGGTGTACTGCAAGAAAATCACACAGTTAGACATATTCCTCTTGTCATTCTTTAAAATGAAGTACGTAAAACAGAAACAGACCCAAACAATGGATATAAAAGGAAAAAAAAAAAATCAATGTAAAGACACATTATTTCAACATCATAATAGCTGGATGTAGGTTTACTATTGTCCTGTTTAATGCCACTAGTGTACAAGAACAAGCTATTTATTAGTCTAGAAAATTTAAATGCACTGCCAACCAACAAGACTTTTGCTAAATAAGAATTATTTGTACACTTCCAAACAGTACCAAAAATCCCTCTTAAAACTCATGCTCCTAAAGTTATACACAAAACTGATGGCATAAATTATTGTTATGAAAGTATTCTGAAACTTCAGAGAAAAAGTGGATTTGTGTGTGTTTAGTTTTTGTTTGGTTTTGTTGTGTTTTTTTTTTCTTTTAAATGTACTGCATACTAAAGACAGTCATCAGAAGTTATTACAGCATTTTTACATACCTGGAACATTTTGAATGATATTTGCCACTAAGGCACTAAAATGGCATCGGATATCTTTCAATGTATCAGAATCCTTTTCATTTTCTGCTTCTAGGAGTTGTCTTGTTAGATCGACATACTCAAGTAAAGTGTTGTTGAGGGAATGTGTTTCATTATCAAGGCCACCACTTGCACTTAAAAATAAAATTTAAAAAAAAAAATCAAATAGCATGATAAATACATACAACAATTTTTGAAAACAATCCTTATTTTTTTCTCTTTAAAAAACCCCTACAACTTAATCACTGCAAATATTTAATTTAATTTCTTCACCCAGCTTCTATTTCAGTGTTAAATAAAAAGCTCCACTGTAAGCAAACTAATAATCAAGCCTCACTACCAGAAGTCACTCATCCTTCCACAGAACTAGTTCTTATACTGGGGACAAGTGATAAAAATAATAATAAAAAACACCAAACAACAAACCCACCACCCCCCAAACCACGCAATTTGTAAACCAGAAAAAATTACTACTACTACTGGACTACAGACTTCTATATGACGTACTGATTTTTGTGAGTCAGTCAAAATGTTCAGTACTTCATGACATGCTGTTGACTATTAGCAGATGAAAGCAATTTATTCATTTTATATATTCATTTCCCATCTTCATTGCTTTAGCATCTGACTAGACATCAGTACTAAACTAAATAAGAAGATTAAAGACTGCATGTGATTCAAACCTGCCCTCCTTTGAAAAACAACTGTTAGAATGGTGATTCCTTTCCTCTCAGCTCCCTCCACCATCTTTCCACATTTGTACTGATGACAACTAAAAAGCATGCCTTGCACACCAAAGGCAAGATGAGGAGGTTTATGGCAGCCCTTAATTGCTTGCTAGCTTCCACCACAAAGTCAGACTGGCCTCAGGGAGAAAAGTTGACAAAGTCCCAGGGTGCAGACTGTGGTTAGGAGATATTTTACATATGCTAATTAAACACCAGTGAGTACCTTAAAAGATAAGAAGGGAGAGTATGATTTTAACGGCTGTGCTCTGAAAAAATCAGCATGCCGAAAGGAAGAAAGGCATTTTAGCAATGCTTCTGAGGCAACATTCTGAAATATACTGTAGTAGCTTGCTTAAAGATTGAGAATTTCACACTGATTACACTGCTAAGGTTGACAAATAAATAAATATCATTGGCTAACAGCATGGGAGGAGCTAGCCTAACCATCTCCTAGCCTGCTTGCTCTTATACAATTCCACCTGCATGGAAAAAAATTTGTAAGAGACTTGTAAAACATGCTAGAATTTTAAGTCTTCTTTCAAAGAGTCCCTACACAAGTAGGGTAAACAGAAAAAACCCCAACCCAGTTAACATTCTGCCTCCCTCAGAAAGAAAAAGGTCCAATATTAATGAGCAGCAGCCTTCTCTGCATAGGACACGCTGACAAGCATCAGGACTCCAGGTGAGGAAGAATTCCAGACTGATTATAGAATAGTTGTAACTTTGTTTTCTGATTCACGTAACCGGTGCGATGTTTGAACACACACAAAAAGGAACATGACACACTGCCTGTTCAAAGCAATGTCCCAGGGGAATAGTAGCATTTTAAATAAAACACAGACTACTGTGACAAAAAGCATGGGGGAGGGAGGGATTAGAAAGCCAGCAAAATTCCAAGTTTTATAAACTTGGAACTTATTCAGAAGCATAAACAACATCTTCACATCAGTGTTGCCCCTACCTGTGACTAATGACACCAGCATCTGCCAACAGTTCAAATATTCGTACTAGTTGTACTCGTAAAATATCTCGACGCCTGCGCCGTTTCATGTTCTATTCAGAGGAAACACAAAATTAAATGAAGCAGAGAAAAAACTAAGTATAAAACCAGCGTGGCATATAAAAGCATTATTATATTTGTACTACAACTGGCATCAATTATCAGAGGTGCCAACCTTTTAAGATGAGTTACCGAAACTGCTAACAATTTTAATAAACCAGACAACGAACAAAATTTTTCCCTGTTGCAACTCCAAGATATACTAGGTTTGCTATTACACGTATTATCAAAATAATACATTTTTATCAGTCTCCTGTTGCAAAGTACAACATATAAAATGATGAAGTGCAAATGCCAATCTTTCCACATATTTGCATGCAAGACCGACAAAACACGCTATAGCTCAGTAACATTTTGAAACAGAAGCAATGTTCCTTTCCATCATCTGTACTTAATTACAAATTTGTTACTAATAAGAACATGACAATTACCACAAAAAATACTGAGTAATCATCTCTGAGTTTGTGTTTGCAGAGATTATTATTTCTATGAATACCTACTGAGGCTTCTAATCCCCGCTGTAAAACATGCTTCTAAACCCTGTTTTTCCATCAGAAAATTTTTAGTCATAGCAGTCAGTCAGGTGACCTTACAGCCTTTTTCATTAAAAAAAAAATAGACAAAGTTGGTAGACAGTAGAACTCAATTCTGTCTTAGGTACTACTAATTTTGGGCATGTTACTGATGATACAATGAAGCAACAACGGTGTAAAACTATGCTTACATAAAAGGAATTAGAAGAATGTGGAAAAGGTTACAGTAATTTTTTCATCATTTGAAACAAAACCTCTCTGATACAGGAATAATACAGAGCTCAAAAACAAACACAAAGCTCTTCCAATGTAACCACCTCAATCATTTAAAAAAGTAACATCTCACCTTTTTATCTGTTATACTGACAGTTTTTAGGTGCCAGAAATTAAAGAACTTAACTAACATTTCTTTACTAGCATTTGTGAGAAGATAGTTAAAACTGTACTGAATATAGTGGAAAATATCTAATTACCTCTGGCCTTCTTTCAAGTGCTTCCTTAATTATAGGATGTAATTCTTCTATTAGTTCCCTGAATTAAAACAAAAGAATTAAAAGGATAAAAACAACCATTAAATTAAAATCTCATCTGAAAGATGTTTCACATCTTTCAATATAGTGTTACAATATAACTTAAAACACCCTCAGGTTTTCCTTCTTTACCTGTAGCTTTCTGAAATAAATCAGCATTTAAAAGAGATGTTTCCTAGAAAGTTGTTTTCCTAATTTAAAGACAAACTACCAAACGAATGTCTCAATAATTACCACTAAATTTGCATTCACCAAGTATTATGGCGTATTTCTGTCACAGATGATTTTAATTTATCTTCATATTCAGGGTTTAACAAAGCCTCATGGTGCAAATAGATACTATCAGAAAAAAAAAAGAAAAAATATGTTGGCAGCTTATCATACAATGCACTTTCAGTTGTCATGATGCATTTAGTTGTTAATAAAAATTGTTTCTTTAAGGCCAATAATGCTATGCTGACAGAAGGCAGACCAGGCGTTATGAAAACTGAAAAGCAACATGCTTTGATGCTGTGGTTGCATTCCCTATTTGTTCTGAAGCTCCACAGTCTTTATTACTACTCAGTTCCCTCTGCCAAACTGAACCTCTCTTATGACTCCAAAAAGGGGGCAAGGAAAAGGGAAGGAGATCAGTAGTATGGATATACACAGATAAAATATTAAGGTAAAAACATTGGTTTTACTTTAATATTTGTTAACATAGTAACTACCGTCTCAACTTCAGATTTGTTAGAGTGTGACACATTTTTCTACTTCCTGTGCTATTATAATTCAGACATATCAAAAGCATGAACCACTTCAAGTTTTCAAGTAAAAGACTGACTCCTCCGCTACATCATTCAAAGGTCCTCCTTCAGAGAATGGGTCCAGGTGATCAGAAAGTTGCACAAACTTTTGCGGTGCGCCCAATTACAAGAGACTTAAGCATGGTTAGGGATTGTTTTATACTTTCTTTCAAATGCAGAAAACACAGAAAAGAATTTGGAATAAGCTTTTTTTGTGCTAAAACATAGTAAAGGGTCAGCTTCCAAGGGAAAGCAAGAGACACCTAAACAAGTTCATGTGATCAGTAGCAGAAAACAAAAGAGAAAAATAATATTCTAGCAAGTTTAAGTGGACTGCATATGCTTATAATCCATAATGAAAAAAGTTCCAGAGTAAAACATACCAAGTGCAGATGAACAGTGCTTAAAAAACCAAAACAACAAATTAGTGGAGAGCTACAATGGCGAAGGATGGGCTACAGTTAGCATCTGGTGTGAGTACGCACACTGGACAGAGAAAAAAAGCTAGTCATCAGAAACAAAACATATCATTCAGAAGACTGATGAGAATCAGATTTGATTTTATTTTTTTTTTAAGTTTGCTGAATGAATTGTTTCTAATTTAGAAAACAAGGATTTCTGGTGAAATCCCTTCTGAAAGCATTTACTAGACTCGTAGAGCACAATTATGATTTAAACTGTTCAGTAGACCTTCAGGGTCATGGGACAAAGTCTTACTTTACTCCTGGTAGGAGAGCAAAGTCAGATATGATATACAATTAGAAGATTATCAAAGGAGTAAAACAGAATACTATAACTGAGGACTTGGCATTCCGGTTTCAAATACATCTTTGGCTCCTCATCTACCGTAACAGGGGACACCAGTGATTGGAGAGAAGCATCATGTCATTCAAAACCAAGAGTGTTAGCAATCCCTGGTTTCTTCTGCAGAAGCAGAGTTGGTTACTATAGCATGGTACAACTTCATAACTCTCCATTTTAAGAGGTTGGCTGCTGTCAAGAGAACATCTGATGCTGAGCACTGGCCTTCCCAGGAAGTTTTCTTCCCCTCAGATGTTCTCCCTCTTCATCCATCCTCCATAAAGAGAGAGTTGTCAGGTGAGGACAGTGGCAAAGAGATGCCTTTTAAAACTCATGGCTTCCTGGCATAAAGCTGCCTTTTCACCTCAGTGGATTTGTACTACACATTAACAGTACAGTACATTAGGATCTCAAGAAAAGTAAATTTCAGTTGTGGTAGGAATGCCATGATGGCTAGATAGACCATTTTGAATTTGACATTTATATAAAGACTTGTCACAGTAGGGTAACTAAAAGTTTTGCATTATGAGCTGAATCCAAATATATTGAACATGACGTATGAAATTAAATTGATAGAACAAGTGACTTGGCACAGATTTAATTCTGCTACAGTAGATTACAGTTACCAGCACCCAAACTAATCCACATGGACTTGTCATTGGTACAATGTAGGAGAAAGATGTATTAGTTATGAAGTTACAGGAAATTTACTCAGAAAAAAAAAAAGAAAAGGCGGGGAGAGGGATGTGCCACAAATTTCAGAAGCTTCAGAACTAGTCAGAAAACAGTTGTAACTGGTATTTTTTTCAGCTTGATCCAAAAATCTCTTTTTAGAATACAGTTATGAATCTCCTACACAAAAAGAGCTCAGAAACATGTTTGTTGGCAATACCAATAAGGGGAGTTTAGTAACTCTTACAAACATGATTATAATTAACATTTCAAATGTTAATAGTCCACACAGTCTGTTCTTTCATATAAGGGCAGCCTTTAATATCAATAAAAAGGCAGCTGTTTATTGTTTCAACTACCTTTTCTTTATGCAGACATGACCTCTACGTAAAATTATTTCAACCTCTAATAATCTTTATCACACCACTAAATGCTAGAAAAGACAACGGTAATCAGTTTTCACAGCTTTTAAAAAATTCCTAAAAGAAAAAAAGCAAACCTTTTTTTCTGAGCTCTAATTCCCCAGCTTTGTAATCAATTAGCATAAAAACAGATGAAACACAACAGTTACCTAAAAGCTCCTGGGTTGGTCCTGCCAAGTCCCAGCACAAGGGATTCTGTAATTTCCATGCTCTCAGAGCGCATCATTGGAACTATGTGCTTAAACAGGGAGGAAGGGGATGGAATGCCAATGATCTGAGAAGAAAACCAGAACAAAGCAGAATGAAGTAGTTACCAAACAATCAGGTAGTGTGACATTAAAACATCTGCTGTAATTTTACAGTCTTCTCACACTGATCAGTGACTTAAAATGATAAAACCGAAATTTTTGATCTTTGACATAGAAAAAGACTTTCTGAAATAGTAAAGTAGTATTTACTACTTCTCCATTCCTTGTATAATTGAATTTTCATTGTCAGGTGACAATGAATGGCTCAACACGATAAACAGATGCTTTGCATGTTTAGTGTATTTGCCCTCCTTAAGGAGAAGAAGCAGACTTCTGGAGTCCAACTCCTTAAACTCCATCATGGCTCTCAAAGAGAACAAAGCTTTCAGTCTACAGTTTCTCAGATTTAGGGAAAGGATCTTGGTAACAAACAAGTGGAATAGGCTGCTTCTGCCAAAAATCCACTGCATAGTCCATGAGTTATCTTCACCTCTACTGTACCTTCTACAGGAAGCCAAAAAGGATAACAACAAAAAGAAGCAAAAAAAAAATCTGCAGGTGATGTGAAGCAAGGCAGACAGAAAACTGTCTGTGGTTGGGAAAAATACAACAAGATACATCATGCCTGAACAGGTCCACTGCTTCAGTTACTGAAGTGAGAGGCTATTTGCTCAGAATCGCAGAATTCTACTGACAGTGAAAAAAACCCTTAATGGTAAAAAAAACATTTCCTCATTACCACTAGATAAAGACTTTGAGATTGGGTTAACGTTTTCATGACATGATTAGATTTCATGTTAAAAAAACATAAGCAGAAAAGCCTCTACAGCATGGATTGGGAGAAGCAAACAGAAACACTAACCTAAACAAATGAAACGTATACTAAAACATGTTTTCAGACAAACTACACAAGTTTCTGAGAATCATGATAGTTATAAGCCTCAGGTGTTTCTACTTCCAGTAACATGTAGACTTATTTACAGTAAGCATTAGAAGAACCTACTCTTGAATCAATGCTATAACCACTGTCAGGAGTAGACGCCAGCGTCTCAGGAGGGGAACATCTCACAGAGCCTGTGGAGGTGGAGGAGTTTGAAGAAGATGCTGCACTGCAGCAAAGAATCAGGTAGTTTCTCCAGAGGCCAATATAGGAGTCACTGCTTGTAGTAGTATTCACTTTCTTTGCATTGATAGGGCTGCTATCAAAAAACAAACAAAAACTCACCATAGTAAATAAAGCTTACCAGGTTTCCCTTTGTTTTTCTACTGAATTTATATTTCAATTATGTATATGCCATTGCTTCCAAAATTGTTAACACGGTAAACTCTGAATAAATTATTCAGAATAGACCTGTACATCAATAATGTATGCTTTTATAGTCAAATCTGTTGAACTATGATATGGCCGAAGGCATGAATTACGTAATCTTTACAGCAGATAACTTTTTTCCAGATAGAACTGCTTTAATTTTTTGTTATATAAAGCTGAATTAAACCCGCAGAAAATATTAGCAGTGCGTATGTCACCTCACTGAAACATAAAGACATTACAATGATGATAAATCTTGAAAGAATACTCAATATAATATATAGTATTTACTTTAGAAATTAACTTACTTTATATCCACTTGTGGAGATAACAGTTGGAGTCTGGTATAAGCAAACGTCCAAGCGTAGCTTACAGCTGTTGGGCAGTGTTTTGGAAGATTTTCCTGTTTCATAAAACTTGAGAGGCTTATAATCCATGGATCTTGGCCTTGAGTCACATGTGCAAATATCCATATATGTGATGGACTGACCACATCAAACTGGTGGCTGATTGGGGAGGAATTCCAGTCAGCCAAAGTCTGTAAATCTATTGAACTGGGACAGTACAGTAGAGTAGTCTGTGTGCATAAAAAAGAAAACAAGGCAATATTTAATATCCATGTGTATTAAATAACAATCTCTTCATTGTTAAATATCTAATAAAGTATCAGTGTCAAAACCACATTTGGAATAGACAGAACACATTACTTAATTTACTTTTTTTTTTAACAGAGATTCCTAATATAGACAGTTATGTAAACATGCTGTTTGGGAAGGAACTGGATATTAGGAAACTATAAATTCTAGAAAAAGGCCCTTTCACTCATGATGACTTAATTTTTCCAAAATATTTTGGACTCTAAAAGCCTTACTACTGAATTCCAACTTGTTTCCTAAACCTAAAATCAGAAGAGCTTCTCCTTGATACATAAGAGTTAATGATAAATATATAAATATGGAATTCAGTTGTTGTTCATTGATAGTTATTATAATTTTCATCACGGATAAAGAACACATTGACTGTTAGACACTGTATTGCTGCAGAAAAAGGCAGTGGTCTTTGCTTCAAAGAAATTGTAATCTATGAGCAAGATGAGAAAAAAGAGATATAGCTGTCTGTGTGTATATGTGGTGGTCATAAGGACACACTACTGATCAGAAAGCGTACAATGGTGGTGTTAGCCTCACAACATTCCTCAAGGTTTTTGAGGGTTTTTTGTTTGTTTAGGTTTGTTTGGTTGGCTTTTTAAGGTGATAAATTGTTGAAAAAGTTAGCACGAACATAGTGACACTATCATTTAAAAGATACACAGTTTATTTGGGACAGTTTTGCTGAATTACCTCATCTTACATCCAACTTAACATAAAAAAACGCTCCTACCTGGTCAGCCCCAGTGAGATGTATGAAACTCTCCAGGATAGTAGCACTTAGTCTGTCCATTACATCTATAGCCAACTCATCATCACTCTACAAAAGACAAAATGCAAAACATAAAAAGCTCAAAGGAAGTCAAGAGAAAAGCAGTTTCATTAGGCAGTCACAAGAATGGGTCATTGACTCTTACCTTAGAAATTTCTAAAAGTGTGAACAAGGCCCTAATTTCTCTGAGAACGCTGACAGCTAATCTCCTGGTGGCAGGCCTTGTGCTGCAAAGGATGACCAAAGCAAAGCCTTCCACCACATGAAATACACTGGAATAAAGGGTCCTCTCCAGAGGAAGGGTATGGGCAGCCCCATTGGATACACCACGCTAAGAAAAAGATCATGGAAGTTAAGCAAATTAAGAAAAAAGTAAACACAACCAAGCTACAGTTCCATCATTGGCGATGGCAGAATTAATCATAAGGTATTTAGGTCTTGTTTGGCTACTAGTCAAATTCTGCATTATGAGAATGGCATATCAGCTACTTCAGTTTTTTAGTATCTCTCTGAATTCAGTCCAAACAAATATCACAAGAAAGTATTTCTTATTTCGCTTTCTCACAAGAATGATGCAGTGAGGGAAAAATTAAAAATAAATAAGTAATACTCTTACATATGAGACTGTATAAAATTAAATTATTTGAACCCTTTCTGTTTGCTTGTAAAAAATGGTGCTTTTTTCCTAGTTCTACTGTTTAACCACTCCTACTTAATATATTTCCAGTTACACATGATGACTTTTGATGTGAGCAAAAATGTGGCCATGAATTAGTGTTTAGGGAATACTTAATAATATTAAAGTAATTTTTTTGCAAAAATGCGGATTTAAAATAATAGGTCTAAAAGTCTTCAAGCGCTGTAAGAAAGTAAGCTGAATTTTTATTAGTTAACAAAATCAATAAAGCCTACTAATCAAATTGTATGTAGATTCAAACCACGTTTTAACACCAAAGGACCTTATTTAGAAATACCTGAGAATCTTGGTTTTTATTGTGCATTTGGGCTGCTTGTTTCCACTGATTTATGAGCTGCACTAACATTTTTACTGCATTGTCAAGAAGCGTTGGATGGATATCAGTCACTTCACGCACAATAAAATATACAAATCCTGAAAGAACATCTTCACGCCAATCTGGAAAATCAAGCATTAATGCTTGGAGAGTATTGAAAGCCAAGGCACGAAGTTCTTCATCCATATGAATTGTCAGCCTGTTTAGAAAAAATACTGGTATCATCACCCTAGATTGGCATACTCTTAACCAGCCTTTATAAATTAAATGTAGAATACTTCCACACAGATGCATTTTCTGCACTGAATACATCTGAAACTGGCTACTAACAGAAGGCGCTACTACTACAGCAAAATAATGCAAGACTTCACAAAACTTAGTATAAGCAAATAATTTGCAAGAGAGATGGTTAAGTCTTTCATATAGGCAGACCTTTGCATGCATCTGAGCAACCACCTTAGAGCTCAGTAGGCAGCCAACCTGTGATGTACAGGTTGTTTTCTTCAAATTAAAATTGAAAAGAACAGATTGTTTTTGCAGATAAAGCAGCTTTACTTTGGATATGAGAAAAAACTCACAAAAACCCCTTTGCATATATACTTAAAAATATGTCTCAGCCCGCTATGGTAGAAGAAACTTATCCAGTACCATATTATTACTTATTACTCCATGTCTTTTATGCGATTCTTGACACTGAAGAAAAAGCGTTAGAAAAATCTTATTCTCTCACATTATTACAAACTTTTTAATATATGTAACTCAACACATTATATGCAAGTGAATTTACAATTTCAAAGCTAAAAGCTATCCTGTATTTCTGCACCAAGACCATTCTTGTATTAAAAATAAAAAAATTAAAAAGAGGAAGGTTTATCACTCTAGTAATATGTAAAGACTGTCTGTACGTACTACAACTACATATTCTCACTGAATGCTCAGTTTACCCACCTGCAAACACCTGGCTGTCCAGTTGTCTCAACTACTTATCAGTACTGATAAGGCACATTCAATTTAAATTGAGATAAGAGATGGAAGAATATGGGTAGTGTTGGATCAAAAAAAAAATGGAAAAAGGAAGCAGGATTAGTAGAGAACAAGAAAAAAAGTTTCCCGTAAGTGCCTGTCTCACATTTTGGTAATGTCAAACAAGGATGCCTTTATGATAATTTACCATATTAGCAATAGGAAGAAGGGGGGGGTAAAAAAAAAGAAAAAAAAAGAAAAAAGGAAAAAAGTATGCTAGTAGTAACAAAAAGATAAGACAAGTTCAAAAAACAAAGCAACAGAAGTAAATTCTTAATTTTCAAAAAATTATCTCTAAATTAAGTGCAAGATCTTCAGGATAAATTTACCTCCTGCTACTCTGACCAGTAACACTTGACCAAGCGCAGAAGGTGGGCAAGAAATAGGAAGAACAGATTCTGTATGCAGTGGACTCACACTACATAGTAGACTGACAAACTCCTACACACACAGCATTTAAAAAGGAATATCCATTAAGAGCAGAATTTCATTTCCCTTACCTTGCAAGCAATTCAATGAGGTCAGTCCTGCTCATGCCATCTGGAATCAGTCTTGGGATAGCAGCAATACAAGTTCTGAACAAATCTATCTTAGGTTTTCTCTCACCCCTACAAAAACAGTTTATAACCAACAAAACAACAGGAAAATCTACTTCAGTACACCACAAATATTTTCAATTTCATGTCAAAACTAAGGAGCTAACAAATATTTTTATCATTAATGAATGAAATTAGCATTCATTTAATAGTCAAGTTAAAAGCCAACAACTGTAATGCATTAATGATGCCATCTGCAACATTACAACATAAAAATAATATGATGTAACTGCAACAGTGAAAATACTGTAATTCAGTACATACGTAATCATGTCTTCAGGTTCTTTATTGGACATCTGCACGCTAGTCATGCACATAGGCCTTCCAACTTCTTTGTCCAAATGCCTAAGAATGTTATCTAGCGCTTTTCTGACTTGAGGGTAGTATATGGACATTCCTGAAAAGCCAAAGAGTTCCGATCACCTCTTTCATTTGTTCTCATTTAATTTTACATTTTCATTAAAACATTTGCCACTTATTCAGCTTAGGACAAATTTCTTCTTGTACAAAAGATGACATGAAACACACACTTTAAGTGTCAAAAGAAATGCATGTTAAATGAGTAGTAGGAGGTATTACATTAAAGTAGAAAATTCTTTCATAAAGAACATAAACAAGGAAGCAACCGTTAGTTGCTTTTCTGTTTTCTCAATTCTCAGCATTTTAGTTCTAGTTTAAATTTTACATGTTGAAACAGTCCTTTAGAGACAACTACCTCATCCACAGAAGATCAGTAGAGCATAGGGATCAAAACTGTCTTACTCCACTTCAGCTGTGGGACATATGGGACATTCTAGAGTGACATCAAGGGAACAAAAACTGCCATGCTGTTTACCACACTAAGTGCACTCAGGCTTCTTTGTGCTAATTTCACAGTGCAAAACACTTCAAAAAAAGCCATGGATTTGGTCTCAGATACCAGAAGGTCAATATTGTCTAACAGCCTAAAGAATCTACTGTCTACTGTCTAAAGAATCAAAGCAATGCTGTTAAAACAGACTATCATTAGATTCTCGCTAACAATTAGAATAAATACAGAAATAAAGTTACACAAATGTACTGCTTGAGAATGATTGAGAACATAGATGCACATATTGGAATGCCAACTTAAACAAGAATACAATATACCTATAACTTTTGCTTCCTCATCTGTCAGCGTTTTATTAAGAAAAATTTTCTTCACACGCAGAGTATTTCCTGAGGGAAGAACAACTCCTGTTGTTGGCATTGGTGGTTCACCATCTTTCTGCTGCAAGCTATCTGCTATGACAAGGAAGACTCTGAGGCCGATATTCATCCTCTTCAATTGCAAAAAAGGGAAGAAAAAGGAAAGAGAAAACAGAATAAATTATTAAAGTAACACAGATGAGGCAAAACATGAAGTGCATTTTTCCTCTCTTTTAAACAGACAACAGTACAGTTCCAAGAGGACAGGCATTATTTAAATGTTACATATTAGGGTAATGAAAGTATAACAAGAATAAAGTTTAAGCCTTCAGTGCCTCCCCACAACTCTGATTCCAGGCAACTGACTTGGCACGGGCTAACGTACCGAATATTTTATAGTACAGAGCACTAAAGGACTTAACACGAATCTGGAGAACGACATACTGAAGACAGACATTGCTTAAACATCTCATCTGTTAGACTGCATTTTGAACCATAAGAGCTAGGTACAACTTCCCTAAAAAAAGGCTTTACAGTTAATACTGTAACACAAATTCACACATACTTACTGAAATTATTGTTGAAATGAATCTGAACTTTAGTACTGCTGCTAGGTTACTCACCAGAAATGAAACAGCAGTTGTGCACAACTACAATTACTTCTTTAGTTTTAGCAGAACACCCCTTCATATATTCATTAATCTGCTTTCATCCTGGCTCAAAAATAGTTAACCACTTTCTCCCCAAGAATCCCCCAATGCCCTGTTCTCGCTGCATGCAAGTAATGAGCTTTTTTTACCTCTGGATTAATAGTGAAGGTTTTAGGTGATTTTCCGACACTAAGAAGATCAAATATTATTTCTTTCATCGCAAAATCCAAACGTTCCTATAAAGGAAAATAGATTGATATGCTAATATGCATAGTTTAATTTCTTGACTTTGCACAGGTGCTGGGTATCATGTCTTAAAAGTTTAAAAAAATAAAAATAAAACAGTTTAAAAAATATTCCTTTTTTCCTATTTACTCTTATGACATAATGTTATTTTTAAAATATTGTACACAGCTCATTCAACACAGCTCATCCCCTGATACGGTTGAACCATTTCTCCTGAAAAAATTCCCAGACAATTCTGCTCAGGTCAAACACATTTCTATGAATGAGCTGAACTGTTTTAGATAACTAAAAATTAGTGATAAAAAGAGGAGCCCTAAGAAACAAATATAAACAGTGATAGGTTGTGTGTCCTGCCTCATCCCTGTATGACCAGAAGCAAATCATTTTGGAAGCTGAGGCACAGACAAGCTATCTGTAAGACAGGAAAACAAGTCTGTAATCTATAAGGCTATAGATTGAGGCTATAGAATGAGTTTATCTTGTGATATCATAATTGATATTAGGAAAACAGAAGCACCTAAAATAATATAAATCATGATGCAATACTAACTACACACTACTGCATGCATTGCATATTTTTTCGGTCTACAGAGGCTAGTCTCCAGGCTAAATGAGTGGATACTACTGTTCAAATACTTTGTCCTTATAAAAATATTATAATGTAATATACTAATTATATTAGTGTATTTTATATACACACACACACACCCCAGTGCAATACAAATGTAAATATTAATCATCATAGTGTTCATACACAACAGTTATTGAAGTTTAAGTAAAATAATTTTGCCACTAGTAGAAACAGAATTAGTAACTTCCTTTGTTATACATATTTGGGGAAATTCTATTCAAGATATAAGACAGTTAATTCAGTACAAATATTCAAAAACTAACCTTAAATTTACATTTCTTCCAAATAATGTTCATCCTATTCTTATAGCTCTACCTAGATGTATTCTTACCTGAGCAATGAACTGAATAATCTTCACAAATATATTCAGAGGTGTGTCTCGTGGGACCACACTACGTGATCCTTTTGGAAAAAGTGCTGATACAATGCTCATGAGACGGCTACAAGAATTTAGAAACAAAAAGAAATAAAAAGCTTTTAAAAATAACTTTTTATAATAGCATAGATGTTACAGTTTAAATCTGGAAGAGTGTGTGTTCGTGGGGGTTACTACTAAATAATACAGAAGCATACGACAGTTACGACCACCTACAGAAAGTAGAGCCCTCTACTGTCACAGGCAACAGTATCACGGGTTCATTTATAAAGTGACCAAGATCCTGCTTTAAACTAGTTAGTAATAGTCAGGAGGAGGGGCAAAATCTGAATGGCTATTCCAAATACTCATGATGCTAATTTATAACGAAAACCTTTTCATTTCCAGCCCATACTTAGTGATGGCCACTTCATACCCTATTTCTTATGGTACCATTAGTGCCTTTTAACTTTATAATAAATTTCCTGCTTCTTATCTCTCCGCCCTCTTCTATCCCTGCATATCCCTGCAAAGACAATTGTAGACTCTGTTCTTTCTCCTCATCAAAGTAATCAAATTCTTTTGGTTTTCTCTATTAAGATGAAGTCTTTGTTCCCCTATTTACCTGACTAGACAATCCCAGAGCTGGCTTCAAGATCTCTTCTGATATCACTGGGGGGAAAAAACCCCCACCAGTCAACAGTTCAAAATCCTTTGCATAATGAACTTACCTTTGAGTTACAGTGTTGCTTTCACATTTTATTCTAATAACATAAACCCACAATAACCTATACAAAGATTCCAGTGCAACTCGGGACATTTTGGGATCTTTATTCTGTAAAATAAATGAAAAATACAGTTACTGTTGCCTGTGAGACACTCAGAAAATTTTATTATGACTTTTTTGACTTTTGAGAATATTTTCAAATTTTTTTAACAATGAAAACCAATGTGTTTAATACTGACTACAAGTTTTAATGTGTTTTCATAAAAACAACCCTGTATTGCATATTTCCAATACTCCCTGAATATTTAACTAGTAATTCCACATTATTTTACGCATCTTTCACTCTGACAGCAGAGGAATAATGAAAAAGCAGATATTCCTCTTGAGATGAACACTAAGAGCGTACTGCTTCCAAGAACTTTTCTCAGAAAGCCATTAGCAACAAATACCTACTTTATAGCAAACTAACTTATAGTTTGCCTAAAACGTCAGAGTAGCTACTTTGGATCAGGCACAAAATCTAAGTCCATCATTCAGTTTATGACAGCAGACAGTAGCAGGTGCAGAAGAATGCAAAACAGGGCAGCCACACAAGGATGCTTCTCTGGGTGTGCACTCCAGGCTCCAGCCAACTTAGCCATTTCCTGTGGGCTGTATTAGAGTTTATTCACTTCCAATGGATTTTTATTGTAACAATTAAGCTAGCTTTTTCTTGAATTAATATAAAATCTTGTGGCATAATTCAGTTTAAATTATGCACTATATGAAAAATAATTATTTTTTTTTTCTTAAAGCTGCTACTAGGAGTTTAGCTTTGCTCCTCGTAGCTCTTTAACTGTGTAAAACAGGAAGCAACTAACATTCTTGGTACTGACTCCAGCAATCCCTTTTCCAACTAGGGATTCTTGGTGTATTTATAATCTTGAAGTGAGATGTCCAGTTAAATTCTTGGAATTGGCCACACGTATGAGCTTATGAACAGAATAAATGATTCCCAGTTGTCATCTTTTTAGGTATTCTCTCAGTTAAGCAAACAAACAAACAAACAAAAACCCCCAAACAAAACCAACAAAAAACCCAACAAAAGAACCCCCAAAACACACGTTCCCCACCTCCAGTGAAGTCCCTCTGTTTCAAGACATATCTATATGATGGCTTGAACCTAACTAATTTCACATTTTGCGGCCTCTGACACAAGCCAATGAGTCAGAATAACAGACTACTTTGTCCTCCCAGGACAAGTGGAGTGCAATTTCACAAAGGGTGTACGTGGATCCAAGACCATACTGTTCGAAAAGAGATGGTCTCATCCTTGGTTCCCTCCTCCCCAATCTCACTGCTCCTTTTGCGTTGACTCTAGCAGTAAGGAAGTCCAACTCACACAAGTAAGTTGATCCAAATAATTTCATGGCCATGTCTGTGCAAAAGACTACACAAAGGAGAGTAATTTGGATGGCTTTAACACAGGTGGGTCGGGACTACTGGTTTTGGCAGCAGCTTACTTTAAGAAAGGCTAAGAGCCTATCGCAAAATCACAGAGGCAAAAGTGGTACTTCACAGACAAATAACATACATGACTGTTTATCAGAATACGAGAGGGAATAACCTAACACAGCTTATGTCAGTGATAATGCTGTTCTACCCTCCCTTCACACTCATCAATGTGTTCCCACCATCACCTCTGAATTAGCACACCTGCAACTAGGCGGTGGGTAAATTTAGGAAGGTGATCTGGACAAAAACTAACCAGTAAAAAGTTACACTTGTCCCTGGTTAGTATTCAGACAGGTAATTGTCCCACTGTTCAGTTAATTTACCAGCAGTGCTACTGTGAGGAAGAAGCATAATTGTATGAGAGGATGAGACTGTGATAGCTTTGATTTTAACCAACTTAAACAGCAAAAAACCATGGTATTAGTACTTATCATACTTAATCTACAGGCCAACAGTTCTTGATGTTCAAAGTAGGCTGGTGAATTCATTGGTACATGCATTATCAAAGTCTATCTGAAATGCAGTGTCTAGAGCTGAGTAATGCTTCAATTTTCCTATTTCTGATATTCCAAAGGGGAGCTTAATTTACAGGTCCAGAAGAAAACAAAAAATTTACTATTGGCTTTCAATCATCTAATAAAAAAAACTGTATAGGTAGCAGATATTTTACAATGTGTTAACAACATTCCATCTGTTAAGAGGTTTATCATCGAATACAGCTACTTCTGTTCAGTTATGACAAAGTTTGCTTCTTTGTTAAAAAAAAAAAGTAGGAGGAGGCATTCACCTTTTGAAAAGCATTACAAAATAAATACAGCAGTACTTCTAATTTCTTAAGCATTGAAAATTTTCTTTATTTCTTCCTGTAACGAGGAACTAAACAAATGTGCTAGAAGAAAATGGCTTTTTGGGTCTAATTTATGGCACACTTCCTGTATACTTGCTGTTAATATGTCAGTATTTCCTTTTCTGTTTGAGAGTAGTGCAAATAGAATACAGTATACCTGGCTATGTAATTCACCAACCT
Organism: Ciconia boyciana; assembly: GCF_034638445.1. Lineage (NCBI taxonomy): Eukaryota > Metazoa > Chordata > Aves > Ciconiiformes > Ciconiidae > Ciconia > Ciconia boyciana. The sequence continues at coordinate 30,046,277 of NC_132938.1, forward strand.
GGCTGAATTTCAGTCTTTTTAACTGATGCCTGTCAGATTTTAAAGCACTCTGTCTGGGTTGTTTTTTTTTTTTTTCCCAAACATAATTTTGTTTAAAATCCTAAACTTTTAACGTAAATTATATCATCAGATTATGGAATAAGCTGTCAGGAACTGTGTCTCTGTTACAAAGCCAAAAAACTAAGAGCAAATCTACAGTGGTCTTACATGGCACATTAAGACGAGTCAATGAAACATCTCAATGAAGGCAAGAAACAAAACAGCATTTTTTCCATGTTAGTCAAATGTAGTCACTTACTGAAGAAAGTACTTTTTAATACTGATGTTAAACTTTTCTTCTGTTCTGAACTAAAACAATTTCTACTTTTTAAAACCTGCAAAACCAACAGTGTAAAAGTCTTTCAAGTTAGTGCACTGCAAGTTGTTACAGTAAATCAGTTTCACATTTTTTTATTGTGAAAATGTTTTCAAGTTTGCTCGCATGCAAGACACTTTTTGAAATGAATTAACAGAAAAAACCATACATCTGAATAGGTAGGTTACTTCCAGTGGAAACATGCACTGCTGTTCAGGGAAACCAGCTGTGATATTGGTACTCAATCTCACAAAACCACATTTTCACCCCCAAGGAAAAACTGATACTAGATAATTTGCTGATCTTTCTCCTTTACTCCCTGGCAAGAAAAAAGATCTTTGAAACATTAGTTATTCTTAGTCCTGTTGCTTCTTAACAGTACTAATAGCAGTTTTACAGAGAAAGGAAAGCACAAAATACAACAATTAACATAAAAAACAAAACAAAGTATTTACATGAGACAAAGCAACGTTTCACTGAGTTATAACAACATATTAACTCACCTGCAGTGTTTCTATTTGTTTTCTGATACTGTTGTTAGATGGCATCTAAATAAAGCAATGTGAGACAGCAAAACATAACAAACATGAGAATGGAAGGCACATGCATGTTAGATGAAAAAAAGCACAAAAACAACAGATAGCTGTCTAGTAAGGACTCTATTCAGTAGAAATACAGGTTTTGCTATAGTGGCAGAAAATGTTTCTCCACCTTTCAAGGTTTTGTGGTAACAGACACTAAGGTTAAACTGTGGAAAAAAAAAATTATTCTCTTCCACCCAACAGTGGTGCAGAATGAGAGACACATTTTTCTCCCATTTCAGCAGCTTTCTTAAATGTTTCTTCCTCTCCCCATAAGAGGTAGTAAGAATACCACAACAACTCAGCTTCATCCAAGAATCTATCAGCTTTCTGACAGACCTGCTAGAATTAGTCTACCTAAACACTAGTCAAAAAAGCAAGCAAAACGTTTTACAATACTGACACAGTGTTATTGTCTGCTGAACAAATTCAGAATTTTGCCTACAGTAAAGTGTGTAAAGAAATGCCCTGCTGAGCGTAATGCTGAAACAGCATCCCGACCGCTTTGTGGGGCAAGGCCAGCTATATGTACACCAAGAAACACCCTTTGGTACACTCCCAGTCTAAACTGTCTCTTACAACTCACTCATCTGCTATTTGCATCGATCCAGACCCCTAGGCTTCCTCCTTTCAGCAAGGCTAGGATGTTTTCCCCATACAATAAGCCTGCTTTCAGGATAACTAAAGGTAGTGTGCACTGAAACTCAGTACAAAGAGTTTACAAGGGCAATAAATATTGCTAGTACTGGATTAGGATTCAGAGCACTCTCAGGAGCATTATTAAGTACAAACATGGCACTGAAATACTGCAGGGTAAGGCAGGGTATGAATACACTGTGCATCAGGTACTAAGGAGCAACTGCGAAGATGTGAGCTTTCACACCATGGCAAATGGGAAATTGCTTATTTCTGTCACCGAAGTGTGACCACACGGTGTTCACTGCTACGTAAGAGTTTGCACTGGGCAGTCACCAGGGAATAAAGCCAGCACCATGAATCCATGACCTACGTTACCTCTTGGCGACTTGCTAACGGGCCTGTACTCTTCATAGTATATCCCTGCGACAGAGTCTAAGTGTTGTTGTTATTTCAATCATTAATTTATTAATTTTAACTAATACGGTAGCGGTGAGTGAACCTTTTCAGTACTCTAAAGTATCTCCCAGTAACTCTCAAAATTACTTTATTAAATAACAAAGACACTAGAGGCAATGGATTTGGTATCCTTATTGCATTTTACACGTTTAGGTAACCGCAAATAAAATAACTTTAGTCCTTAGGAAATCAGGAAATAAAATGGGGAAGGGGAAATCTAAAAGACTAAACTGCTGTGAAATTCAGATTTATAAATTAATGAGATTACTTATTACAGAGTGCATGCATTTAATTAGCTTCAGAAACAAAGGAACACATTAATTCATAAGACACATGAGGACAGTGGGGGTGTATTTTTCAAGATTAAACTCAAAGTTTCTGAACAAGGTAGGCACCCAATAAACCAATAGTGTTTGGTGGGCCAAATTAAACCAAGCCATAAAATATCCTAAGTAACTCACTGATGGCATAGCATCATAACACTGCAAATTCTGAATTGCAGAAATTCATATGTAGAATTTCTGCTGAATAGAGCCTTACAGTAAATGTGTTAAGCTGTTAGTGGTTAACAAAACTAAGTAAAATATAAAATGCATGCTCAGCAACTACCAGTTAAACTCACTGGCATTTATAGTTTTAATACATCCATTATCAGCAATGGACATTATGCCAGAAAAACGCAACTCCTAGATTGTAAGAATTTTCTTAAAAGCTTTAAAAACAAAAGCAATAGCAGCCTCCATAAGCAAAATAAACAACAAAACAAAAATCAAGGCAAATATTGCAAAAGAACTGCAACGTTAGATGAAAAATATACAAAAACCCAACAAGCAACAGAAAAGTGTGAAAGATGTCATGAAAACAAAATGACCCTTAAAAAACAATCCAAGCAGCTAAACCTGTTTCCTTTTGACTTCATGCTGGTTTATGTATTTTACTAATAAGCTTCAGAATTGTCACTCATACCTAACCAGAATGAATACTGTGAAGGTGGATCAAAGAATTTATTAAAATTATCAAAATCAATACATTAGGCAAAATCATGAACTATGTTAATCAAAATTAAGGAAAGAACATGTACAACAATTAATGCTACAAGAAAGTCACTAAAACGAATCCCTAATGTCTAAGTATCTTAATCTCTTTATCCATCAACTCATGTTTACAATGCTGTCAACTGAAGCCATGAGTTAAAGGGACACTGTAATTTTTATTTGGAAAATGTATATCACAGGCTGTAGATATAATATCTTTTCTGGACTCCCAATTAATTTTCTATTCCTTCAATAAGTGAACAAGGAGAGAAACTTTGCACTTACTATACATTCTACTTAGAGGAGTAGAGAAGCCACTTATTTTCTCACATATCATTTGCACATGAAGAATTACAGTTTGTACTTTCTCTGGCATAAATAGCATTTATTAGCAGATACTTCTCCTGAAGATTGTACTCAATAAAACAGATGGTCCCCAGGAGGGCCACATCTATTTCCAGCATTGTAGCATCACAAAAACTTACTATTAAGTTTAATACTAATGAAGACTTAAGACATTTAATTTAAAAAAAAAAAAAAATTCACAGTGTCCTTTTAAACAGCCAAATATTCATTGTTTATTTGGCACGAGAATGCTGAGAACATATCGGAATAAATGTTATCAATTTGCAACAGTTCCTGAATTGAAAAGGATTCTTACCTTTAGATGTGACAAACAGTTCTGCAGGAAAACGTGCCAGTTATTTAAAAAAAACTGTTTCTGACTGACACACAACAGGCAGGTGATCAATGGATACAAAGCCTATGAGTAGGGGGGAAAAAGAATTGATCAAATTGCTCTTTGCAGACCTCTCAAATCTTGTACATTAAGAATGAGACACACAGTCGGTTCTTGCCTCTCACTTTTACAGTTTTAGCATTGCACGTCAGCCCTTCCCCTGCACTAGGACACGCATGCCAGGCATGGTGTCCTGGGTACAACCCATGTGCTGTAAGAGTTCATGGTGTAAGACCAGGGCAGTGGGACCATGCTGAAGCTCCTCCCCTAGCAAGGCCTGATCTCAAACAAAGACTGCGAGCAGATCTCACCCTTCACTCTTTGCCTGCAACCACATGATTCAATTCATGGGGTCCTACATGCTGGGAGAGGAAACTGCCTCTAGGAAGAATATTCGGGACAAACATCCTCAACTCAGTAAAAACCGAGGCAGACTTTAGATTGCCAAAAATGTTACTTCTCCCCGAGGTCTACTTTTAGTAAGGAATGAAGCACAATTTAATAAAGTCTGTGAATATGCACACTAGCATGCCTTTGCTCTGCTTTAGTAACATAAGATTTGTTTAAACACCAAATACTTTAGCAGAATACGTACTGGTGATTAATATCAAATCTGACTGCAGATTACCTTGTTATGGAGCAAAATTAAAGCATGAGGATGAACAGGTAAATTGTAGTCTTGATGTAACAGTGTTTCTGACTTCATAAATAAAATGACATTGTGAATACTAAAATCACCTACTTTATGTTATTCTTACATAAGGAGCTTAACTATGTACAATGACATATGCTTTATGTGCTCAGAATACCAGAAAGTAAAACTCATCCCTAACATGGAAGTGAGTATGCCAATTGTAATGCAACTTGAAACACGGCTGCCATGGTCATCAAGAATTACCAAATACTGCATTAATAAGAGATTTAAATCCTTGCTAAGATGCAGTTTTAGGGGAAAAGCTAAGATGCAGTCTTAGGGGAAAAAAAAACCACAGATAATTATATCTGAAAGAGGTAATAAAAAATATTGCAAAAATAAAAACAAAGCTTATGGGGAGAGGAGAAAACAGGCAGAACAGGGCTATTAACAGGTTGCTATTTTGCTGGAAAAGTCTTGTCTGATACTTCCATCTTCTACCATCTTTTAATTAAACATATTTTAAATACACAGACTCCCTGAATGCAAGTTCTTCTTAGAAGAGACATTAGGTTAAAGAACTCGGTGCTAAAACCCGCTAAAATAATCAAAAACAAGCATTGATTTCAAGACAATCTCACAAGTGAGATAACAGAGCACATATCTTGCACAAAGAAACAAATCAAAATTAGAACAAATGCACATACACCGTGTCAATTTAATTACACTCCAACTGAGGAGTTAAGATTTAAATTAATACAGCTGCTAGCTTTTCCTCATATAATGTACTAGCTTAAAAGTCTAAGATGAGCGAAATGGAGAAGTTGAAATATTTCTTTAAAATACCAGCGAATGCTTCTTTCTTGAACTCAATTCAAAGGTAGTCTGATAAAGCATCTCCACAAAATTTTTCAAACATGGCACATTCACTTCATTTTTAACAGCCTATTAAAAAAAATACACACATAAATGGGTTTAAAAATTTATACAGAAGGCAATTTAAATATACATTAAGATGTCCATGAATTCAAGAACATTCAAAAATTAAATCTCACATTAGGTTAAGTATTTTAAATGTATTTATCTAAAATAGAAGTATAAGAAATTATGTCATACGCTACAACCATACAGTTTAAAAAACAAAACAAAACTCATTAACCCCCCCACTATTTTAAGAATGTGGCTTGTATTCCATACTTAAAGAAGAAAAAGTATTTGCCACCAACTAACAAATAAAAACTACACCAAAACTCTTTAAAAGCATAATTTCATATATTTAAAAAAATAATACCCATAACTTTTTCACTGTTCCCTTCTTCAATGCTCCCCTTTTATGTCCTCCAGTTCTGAAAACTGAAAACTTAGGAAATGATACACAGGATTACCAGCCAACCAACCACGTAAGTGGTCTTTGTTCAGCTTTCAGAATTAATGAAACGGATACATGGAGCCCTACACCTTTCTTACCCACTCATACAGAATAGCCTTCCTTCCACAAACCAGGCAGCTACCTTCTTCATCAAAATCCCTGCAAGTCTCTTAGGCTTCTCTCTGGATGCCTGTGATGATCCATTTAAATATTATTCTCAACCTACTGTTTTATACTGTGTTTCTGCTTTATTTATCAAACTGGGAGGTGGGGTGTTGGAGAGGGGGTTGGCTTTTCTGGAAGAGATCCTCTATACTCATAATTTCCCTATAATATAAGGTGATTTTTTGTTAGTTTTTATTATGCAAAGTTATTAAAAGATATGTCATGTCCACCTTGCTAAGAACGCTCTGAAAACATGCGTGATGGGGAAGCATAAAAAACAGTGTATGGTATCTCAGAAAGAACTGAGAAAGTACTTATGTTTTAAATCACTTCCTAAACACCCCCACATTATTTATCTTTTGCTATTCTTAAGCTTTAAGTTGATCAGTACCCCGCTAGCTCCACATGAGAAATTAGTCAGTTGCCAGCACCACACTGTTGCTTTGGGATATAACCTTGGGTTTACAGATTAGCCTTAACTTCCCCACTGTAAAATATGCTGTCATCCGTCATACCTGCAGGGTCCAAATCAGGTCATATTTTTTAAAATGCCTGAATGACTAAGCAAGAGAAGGACAGTAAAGAATTCACAATGCTGAAACCCAATAGATTCCTTGCTTAAGCAATTTTCTGTATCCAAGATACAGAAAAATCTAGATTCAGTTCCTTCATCTGCTTCAAAAAGATTCAAACTTGCATCTTGCATGTTCCAAGAGAATGACTAACCCTCTTCAACTGCATCTCAATCTGGGATGGGGCTCTCCACTTCTATTTAAGAAGCTCCATTTGTATGAAACTATTAGAGACTCAATGAGTCAGAAGGAAAGATCAAGCCTCCCTCACCAACTGTTTAAAGCGCTGATTCAGGCTATGCTTGTAGGAAGCGATCCACAAAACAACACACGTGCTCTGCGCAGCCGGTGTGTGTGCCTCCGCAGTTACCACCGGATAGTCCCAATTCCCAAATGCTGCTTCTGCCTCATTACTGTAGATGCAGTTTTCACTATATTTAAATTACGATTTTGCAAACTAATATTCATGTTTACCTAAATGCTAAGTACTTTCACTATGCACCCCCACTCCAACTGCTGAGCAACTACGGAGTTCAAAATGACAAATGCGTTCACTTTTTAACAGTACAAGAAATTCTTCTCTAGAAGAGTGTAAGTATACCCAGGTAAGATCAAGACTTCAGTCAATAAACAGCTGCAACTAACACCACCTCTTTGTGGTCATGCCTTCATAAGAAAGATTGTCTCCTTTGTAATTTATTTTTTTAAAAAAAAACCCCAAGGTTGAGACCAGTGAAGGGAAAGAAGCATTTCCCCACAGCTCAGGGCAAGGCAGACTGTTTGAAAGAGGACGCAAAGTTCAGAGAGATTTATCTTTCTTTTCTGACAAGCTTGCTTAGATGGGATCCCCACCCGGTGTGTTAGTCTTTGTAGATCCCATTCTACAAAACAGGATCTACACGTCCCAGTTCTCCATATATAGCAAGATATGCCCCTATAATCAGTTGTAACATGGAGCCATGACATTTTTCGGGACAGCGTGCCGAACAGACTGTGGCCTAGCATTTGCTAATACAACTCCCATTTTAGACAACAATCACAGCAAGCATCCATCTTACTACAATGAAACTTTCTGAGCTTGTGGTAAATGGTCAGCTTGAGGTATACCAAGCTGCCGTAACTTCTCGTTGACCAAGCTTTACACAACTGAGTGAAGTGGCCTGGGAGGAAGGGGGAGAACCTGTCCTGACCGAAAGCATTCTCAAAAGCAGCATTACAGGCACCGTACATCCAACACTGTGGTGATATCCAGGTTTTTTTTCTTGTTCATGGCTGCTGAGTAAAATGTCTGGCTTTAGATTTAAAAAACAAACAGGAGATGGACTGTTCTTCCACTTGAAGGATTACATCTAGTGGACACTCACCTCTACAAACAATTTTTATTTAATTAGCCAAAACCTGCATTCTTCCTTCATGCACAGGAGTTCACACTCTCCCTATCGGACTGTAAAAATGTTACATATCTCAATTTATTCTAGAAAGAACTTAATGGGTTTCGGCTAATGAAGAAAAGTCAATGGGACCCTTGAGTGAACAAATACTAAGCCAAGGAAATTTCAGATTTTTAGAGCACTTATAAGATTATACAGTGCTCTGGTGACAAAAGGGTCTAGAAAACAGACAATTTTAAGAAGTTCTGAAAAAAGATTGGAAACTAGCTAATACACAAATCACACTGACGCATTTCCCTTTAAAAGGTTATGTAGGTGCTTGTAATTTGCTTAATAGTCTTTTTGAATCTGCAAAAATGTAATATTGTGAGGATTAATGGAAGCAATTTTAACAATGAGAGCTTAATTGAAAGTGAGGGGAATAGTGGAGGGGGAAAAAAAAATATATATATACTTACAGCAGCCACGGGGATGAGAATTTCCACAAACAAACCAGCAAGTGCATGCTTTATATCTTTATCTTTTACTTCCAGGAAGTACTGAGCACATTCCTTAGTAAGGAAGCATTAGAAAAATATTTAGAAAAAAGACGACAAATGTCACTATGCCATGAAAAACACTAGCAATATGACAATAATTGCCTGTTTGAATTTAAAACATGCAGTGTGTTTAAGTTAGTCTTATATTCCTTGACAATATCAACTTTACAAAACATAGGAAACTTTAAAACCTGTTTCCCCAGCAATTAAAAAGAAATTGAAAGGAGAACATTTGTAATGCCAGACAGCTATTTACTTTCTACTCAGAATATAGAGTACTCAGAATATAAAAGAATATAAATATGCACAGTTTTCCTCAGATTATTCTGAAGTTTTAAAAAATAAATGCTTATTTCTATTGAAATTATTGGAAAATAATATTTTATTTTTTATATACTCATTTTCATTTTCAAGATGACTTTGATGCAAAGAAAATTTTACAGAGAAATAAATAATCCATACACATACATGCATACTCCACTATACCAAACTGACCACTTTGGACACAATCTAAAGCACCTATGTGTATGTTAGTTTTTTCAGGATTGAGATCAATGTCAATGACTGTTAAATAGCTCTAAGAAAATTTATGACCAAATTGCGATAACTTCAGTTACTGTGGAATGGGAGAGTTATTCATTAAGACAATTTTTAATCCACAATCAAGAGAAGCAAACAAAGAGATTTTAAGACTCTCTGAAAAGTGACTGAAGTGTTTTTTAAACAAGTGTTTCTTGGCATCTCAGCTGTTAAAAAAAAGATATATCAAGTAACTTTTTTTCTTTAACCCACTGCTTTCATAAAGAAAGAAAATTATTTGATTGCTATCCATTTTCACTTAATGTTGAATAAATTCATGTATTACAGGTTTGCCACATTACTGAGACAATTGAGAACGGGTTCTCATTATGCTAGGTACTCATGAACTGCAGAGAAACAAATGATTCATACCTCTGAGAACTTATGAACTAAACAGAAAAGGATGAAGGATGACACAAAAGTAGAGTGAGCGACTGATCACAGAAAGCATCATTGTAGCTTCATGACTTAAACAATCAAAATTATGCTCATTTCAATTTTCTGTAATATTCATTTACCTGCATGAACTGAAATGATGCTTCAAAATCCTCCACGGGATACATCTTTACTCGAAAAAACTTCATTCCCATAATCAAACTGATGATACTTTGTACTACATGAGGACTCTGTTCTTTTTGTCGCAGTTCCTTTAATTCAGTGACAAACTTCTTCCTAACAGCTTGAAACCTGAACAAGGGATATAGATTGCAGTTATTTGCATTCTTAGTTACTTTTATATGATGTCTATAATTTTGACCTGATTTCTTTAGTCTGTTAATGATAATGGTGCCTACAGAAAAAGAAACACAAGCAAGATGAACCCTGATACTGAAAAGCTAGGCATTTAAGAGTGCCTATGATGATCAGCACATTAGAATATATTCGTTAACTGAACAACAACTATTGACTGATACCAAGCCTCTTTTCCCTGCACCTACAAGTTGACAGCAAAGCAATTCAATATTGTACTAGAGATTATTTATTGATTTGTTCAAATTTACTGTGCTGGAACATGAGATGGACATGCCAGACTACACCTGACTACACTTGACACTTAAGGGATTAGTTACCGGGCCATTAATAAACACTGCTATATTAAATAGTTTTTAAGTCTAGAATAATTTTTCCTCAAACACAAGAAAAGTCAGAGAGTGAACTTACTTTGATTGAGCAAGAACCCCTGTCACTTCTGCATATAAGTCTGCAATAATATGCACATTCCCAGTGTTGGTTCCTGAATACCTAAATGGGGGGGGGAGGAGGTGTTAGAAACAACTTTGTTCTCTTAAACCCCAAGCATGTTCTCAATTACAAATAAAAAGTTTGTTCCACAGCAAGGCAGATTATTATCATAAAAACAATGAAAGTCAAGCATAAAATGCAGAGGTGACATTTAAAGTGATGTAGTTTCATTGAGCAGACATAAGAGACATATTCTGCATAGGAATTCCACTATAGTTATCCAAACTCGGACTTTTCTTACTCTGGCTGGCTATGCAAATCATTCTGTATATTCTAAGCAAAATAAACTCAGCATTATATTGAACACAGCTGTGTTATTTCAAGATATGTTTTCAGTTTAAACATATCAATCAACGTTCATTTACAGTATTATTACCACCATGTTACATGTGAGGCAAAGGAGAACAATCACAACAATCAAGTACAGGCTAGTAATACAAACAAAATATTTTAAAGTACACAAGTGAAACTCACCCTTCCTTATGTTTAAAGTGCTTAAAAGCCAAGTTTAGAACTTCATGTACTAAAGGATCTGGCACTGGATGAACAGGTATCTGAAATGCAGATATCATTTACATATATGTAACTGTGCATATATATATATACACACACACGTATGTATGTATGTATGTATGAAGTAAATAAACAGTACTGTGAGATGCCCTGTAGAAATCTCTCCCACTACTGTCAAAGGACACATCCTTTGTTGGCATACAATGTCAAGTTAATTCTGCAATATATGAACACTTACACAACCTATATTGACATTCTCTTAAATTATTTCGCATATTGGCTTTTAGGAATTAAATTAATAATAAAACAAACAACAGTAATGTAAACACAATGAATTTGTAATCAAAATTTATCAGACTTTGGTTAACTATGCATCTTTCCACACTTTCTACCTTGCGTGGTGTTACTATTGCAGATTTAACCTTGAAATGCAATTCATGTCGATATAAAGGAAGATAAAACCAAAAAATAAGAATGCAGAAGAGACTATCATCTTTATTTTAGACTTTCTGCAGATGAAAGCAGACAAAACATATAAAAATCTTCCTAGCAATAAGTAACAATTTGGTGAGAAACCAAAATCAAGCATTGATTAGACGGCCCTTTTACTGAGGTTCTCTTTGACATCACCGCTTTTCTCAGGTTTAAAAGAAAACATTTGCTTAAAAATCAAATGTATTCTTTAAAAAAAGCACTATATATCATTATGAAGTCATAATATCTTTAAAATTTCAAAGCAATTTAGGTAGGGACTAGGACAACCCTGCTAAACATTACTGCTTAAGAGTGATTTTCACTAAAATGTATTAGAAGAAAAGATTACTGTCTTGTCTACAGAAAATGAAGCACTTACTACTTGAGAATTTCCTACTCTTCTGCATCAAGAAAACTATTTGTCCAAGAATTTGCAGGTACTGGAACTGGCTATTTACATGCATATTCATACAATGAGTAATATGTAGTCATTTAAGCAAAAGATTTTTGTTCCTACATAAGTCGTGTCTGTCACCCTCTCTCTGATTGCTCTGTGCGTATTGCAGAAAGGGTTGGATCATACTCTTTGTACTCTCTAAAACCAGTTTCTAAGAATTAAACAATGATAGGGCTCCCAGGAAGATGGATGTAATGTGAATGTAAATACGTTTATTGATAAAAAGCCATCCTTTCTGCACTTTGATTGACTGCCTAATTGCAGATTCACATTACAGGCAGAACATACAAACCCTCCTTTAGATAATTTTTAATGCTAAATTGACCCAAGGACTCTCTTAAGTGGTATATCTATGTTCATTGGCCCATTGCAGGTCTTTAGCAGAGGAAAATATAATCAGAAAAATACCTATCTTGTCTGGAGTACAAGCGTGAGACACTCACCAAGCATTACAAGAGTCACCACAGACTCTCTTCAAGACCAAAACTTTGGCACCTCTCCTGACATCCGAATCACTGGCAACATTGTACTCTACTCAACAGAAAAACTAGTACCAGTTCAAAATGCAGAAGCTACCCATGCAACCCTGCAATCCTAAACCTATTCCTTTTCCCTTTTTCTTTAGCGCCCATAGAAAATTTAGGCAGGGAGAGAGCACGAACTAAAGATTTTCTGTAAAACACTAACACATAAGACTTTGATGGTTTTAATACTGCTCTCTGCATCTCTGTACATGCAGTATAGGAATATCACTTTGGTCAGTGTCTCAGAGAAGGATAGGCAGCTCTTTGTTTTACTGTTTTCTTTTTTCCCCTATATCCCAAACATGCCATACACCACCACATAAACATAAATCTCCTACAAATTATTTGCAAACTAAACTATACTCCTTGCTTTACTTACTACAGAAAGCCATTTAATTTTCATGTACCCATACATAAAAGACATAAACTACTTAACTATTTGAAAAATAAAATTTGCTCAAGCCTGCTTCATGTTTCAAACCCTTTCTTACAGTAATCTTTTTCTCCTCTCAAAAAAATGAAAGAAAAAAATGCTGCTACTTGAAGCCAAACTGTATCCTCTTGTCCATATACCAATGCAAATTTTCTATTAACAGAAATTGTGTGTGTAACATCACCTACCACTACATTATAAGTGCAAAGCAAAATTACATACCCTTTCTAGTTTTTTAAAAAAGTGACATTTTAATCTTGTCATTCAATGATTTCACAAAGTATTTCAAAAGTGTTTAAGTGGACAAAAAGGCACTGAACATAAATAAAATGTTATTTTTTTTACAGTTTTGCTTTTTGCAGTACATCAGCAGCTTTGACTTAGTGCATCCAAGACATGAACTGAGATAATGCCAGCATGTAAAGAAAAGACAGGAGAGGAAAAGGCTTTATGCAACTGAGAGCATATGCAACAATTATAGCCTTGCATATGCTCATCATATATATGCTCCAGTTTTTAATACAAAAATCTAAAGGAGATGATCAAAATTGACAGTAAAAGCAAAAGATTAAAAGAAGTTTGCCAAAGCAAAAGAGCTTACCTGTTTTAGAACCTCTATTAAAACTAAACAAAAAATGAAATCTACAGCTAAGTCCCTCCTTTCAAGTAGATAATCTCTTTCACGTTGTTGGTCATCCCTAAAATAAGAAATCAAGAACACACATATCATACACAAGACTGAACACAAATATCACAGAGAAGGGGTATACATGTCTTTCATGCAATCATTGTTGCATACGTATATAAAATGGATGGTTAGAAAGACTTTGGGGTTTGGTGCAGCACTGACATCTTGCCCCCTCCTAAAAGGACCTGCCAACAACCAAAACGATTCAAAAAGGGGACAAACTAGCTTGGAATTATCAGCATCCAACTTCCTTCCAACCCCAAAACCATTAAGTCACTCCATGCCTATCATCTACGCAAGTTAAATACACTACCTCAAAGAAGCCCATGCTGTTTCTACACAGATTTAGGTAATGACAGATCCAAATACAAAACACTTGTCAAAAAAGTAGAAAGCACACAAAAAATCAAACTGACTTTTGCAAAGCAAACTCTTACCCCTTTGATTTTGTGCTAGATCGAGGCCTATATTCATAAGATTCATCTTCTGTTCCATTTTGACGCCTGTACCAGTCAAACAAGGTGCGTAATAAGGAGGGGAGACAGTGCTCTGCTACTGAGCTCATAGAGCTTATCAACTGAAAAAAATTAAGAAAAATAGTTTAGCATGATAAAGCAATCTAAAACATCCTAGAATTGTAATCATTCCTTCAGATTTGTATTTAACATTAAAAACTGTGTATCATATAATTTTACAAAGTGGCAACTTTGTGTATCATTTTCATCTAGGACAATTACTGTAAATATGACACACTAAGTCAACAATTATAATAAATTTAAGCAAAGTGTTCCAAAGCTCACAGGGATGAGAGAACCCTAAATTTACACAGATAACCTGAACAAAACCATTAAGAAAACAGCACAGATTTTAGGATGCCCCTGAATGTTGCCATATGTATCTCTGAAGCATACGTACCTTGACATTACAAATGACAGGTAAGATAACCATCCTAAACATGCTTCTTTGGTTATTATACAAACAAAAATAAGAGCTTTTTAGATATTCTACTCTACGTTTAATACATTTGACTGTCTAGATCTCAAGCTATATTTATTTTCAGCGTAACTCCCCTATCTACTGCCCTCTTTCAGAAAACCCATATGAGTCATAAATTTGTCTGTGAAACAGTGGCAATAGAAACCATTATAGAACAAAGACCTTAACATGGTATGAAACTTAAACTCCTGAGGCTTCCTTTAACTTAAACATTGCTCATCAGTGCACAGGCTTGGAGAGGAGAAGAATGACTGGAGAAAGACAGAATAAAGCAGTTATAAACTCCCTACCAGGAGGCAGCAGGGAGCAGGCCCATCCCCAAAACGCTGGCTGGAAAAGGAGAGTTACCACATTGCTCACTGATGCCACACATTTATTACCTCTTGCATCTTTCAAATAAGAAGTTTCAATAGAAGCCACCCTCATACGATAACTTCTCTATTATTCACTATTCCAAGATAACATTAATGCCATTGTTTCTTCTTTGTCCTCATTTGAAGCATCTTGTTTTTTCAGGTTTGGGGAAGGGATGGGAGCAGGTTAACCATAAGGAAACATCAGAAGGATCTCTTTCAACCATCTGAATACTCTACTCAGCTTGTTAACCAGTCAGCTATCCAAGTCACAAGAATTAAGTAGCATTCTTGATTCTCTGAAAAAACTCTGAATTATACAAACAAGTGGAGAAACTTCCTGAAAATAAGTAAAATTATACTCTTATTCTGTGAGTTCATGAAATGTTACATCCCAGTACACAATACAAACTGCATATATTCGAATCTGAAGAGGAACTAGGTTTCACCAATAAATTTTTATTAGAATAATGAGATTATGTTTTTTGTCAATAGGACAATCACTAACAAGGGATTCAGTGGAAAAACTAGGCATGCCTGCTACAGGAGAGGCACGCACATTGAGCTAACTGCACAAAAAGATGCACGCAGCTATTGCAGGCAACACAAAACCAAAAACATACAAAGTATTTTAAAAACAGAAAAGAAACGGAAGCTAGAAATACTGTATAGGCTTGCTGTAATGCCTTGCATTTTGGAACAAATGCTAAATTTTGAGAATAGCTTCACTCTTATACTAATATATGTTGAAATCTTTATGACTTGGCTTTAGAAACCAAGCATGTTGTAAGCTTGTTCCTTGTGCTCTGATATCCATACAAAATAAATACCCAGTCAACCAACCAACTATACAGCAGACTTCTAGAAGTGGACAGTAAAAATAGCTCAGTTTTACCACTGTAAAGTTATGCTATGATCTGAAATGAAGCACTGCATGATGAAATGGAAGACGTACAAATTAAGATGTTGCTCAAGAGAATTTTCTGATATGGCAGAGGTCTGACAAACTTCCTTGGGAAAAAAAAAAAACAATAGTGAAAACTTGTGAAGAGGGAGAGAAGAGGAAAGAAAAATTATAAGGAGATTAGAGACACTTCTGGTCTGATAATAAAACTATCATCTTTTGGCAAGAGGAAGCATCAGAAAAAAAGAACTCAAAAGACTAATTTGTATTGATAAAGCTTCAAAAAATCTTCACCAAGATTTCACTAGCAAGAAATGCCCGTTGCTTGCATCAGCTTGGGGTACTCAAACATCTGTTGACCTCATTAGCATTCTCACTAGCCACGAGCAGAAATAATAAATTAAAAGCATTAATATATTTTGGAAAAAAAATTATTCAGAAAGCAGAAAGAACGAACCCTCCTCATGAGTTACTAAACTGAAGGTATTAGACTTAGCATAAAATCATCAACTTAACTGGTAACCCTTAGAACGAAAGCTGAAGCTAAACTTGCTGAAGAAAGGATCTACCACCAACCACAGCAATCCAATATGTGTTTTGCCTTCAGAATTTACTGTCAATTTCCATACCCCAAATAACTCAAAAACTGGGGAAATACATTAATTTCTTTTTCTCTAAAAAGAACAAGTTGTCTTTCTCTAAAAATAATGATATATCCAATACATTGCACAGAGCTACGTTCATACAGCAACTACACATACAACAGGACAGGAACAGATTAAGCCAACACTTAAGTTACCCTGTGCTGTCAATGTAAAACGCCGCCACAAAGCAATTCTACTCCTCTGCCCTCCTTCTGAACTGCTGGGTTTATTAGTGGAAGAAAAAGAAGAAAGCTGTATTAAAACTTTACTAAACTTTTTCCTTAGGTTTTCCTGCAAGTTTATACAGTATATTAATACTACTACCACTCATAAATGTTCCAGCAGCTGGGCAATTTACATCATCTTCCACAGAAACAAGCTGTATTACATGCATTAAAAAAAAATTGTTATTGGTAAAGTGCTAAACCAGAAACTACTGGCATTATAAAACGTTTTCCTCCTGAAATGAAAAAAATCAGTTTTACATTATAATTGTTTATTTCCTGACAATCCTTAACGCTTTAATGAAAAGGCATTGGAATTATCAGGAAGATGAAATCTTTGCTCATATTACATAGCTGCTAAGCAGAACATCAGCTATATACTTATTCTTTTTATTTAAAATAATTACCATACTGCTTGGATACAAAATTCAAGACCATCTTATATAAAAATTATAAGAAAACCCTTTTATTTTAGCATTAAATTATGCCTAGGTTGAAAGCAGCAGTCCAGGCAAAGAGAGATCCTGTAATGCCCAAGAGGACAGGGCTGGACTAGTCATCATGACGTACACTTATATTCCTTGGAATGAAACAGCAAAGCCTGCTCCAGTCTTAAAGGCCGTAACACATTGCTAATTGCTGCACTTAACATACCCAACAGCACATTAAGAGGTTAAGGAGGAAGAGATGCAAAATTTTAGTAAGATGCTATAGCCCAAATTCCAGCTATGGCCAAAATCCTGATCCTGAAAACATTGCTCAAGTTGTGCCTAATCACGAACAAGCCTGAACCCCAGAGACACATCTGCTTTCAGCAAAGTCACTGAGATGGCCAAGATACACTTCTGCGTGATCATAAAGTTTTGGTGTCTTAGGACAAGAGTCGGAAATTGCCAAGTATGATTCCTAGAACAAACAAAAGAAGAAAAATACAAGCTATTTCAGTTTCAAGCTGTACAAGCAAAAATATTTTAAGAAATGCAATATATGCTCTATAAAAAAATTCCTCTCCGGTAGCTTCTTGATGTGCTGGGAATGATAAAGGGAAAGCACTGGTACTAAAATGCTAAAGTTTTTAACAGTTTAGAAGTATATCAACATAAAAATTTCCCTCTCATTTTCCAAAGTTTCATCTCTTTTAGCTAAATTTACATTTTTGTTCCAGTTAAAACCTCAATGACAAATAAAAGAATTGTACTATTTGAAAACTAAAAACTATTGATTTTGCACACTTGGATCTAATAGTAGCCCTCTTGGTCTGGTCATGCTTCCAACAGAAACAATGTACAATCCCATTAAACAACTATTTTACTTTTTCATGATAGGGTATCATGGTTTAGCTTCAGCCGGCAACTAAGCACCACACAGCTGCTCACTCTCCCCCCCTCGGTGGGATGGGGGAGAGAATCTGAAGAGCAAAAGTAAGAAAACTCATGGGCTGAGATAAGAACAGTTTAATAATTGAAATAAAATAAAATAACAACAACAACAATAATAAATTGTAATGAAAAGGAAAACAACAAGGGAGAGGGACAAAACCCAGGGAAAAACAAGACAAAACAAAACAAAAAATCCCAAGTGATACAACTGCTCACCACCTGCTGACCAATGCCCAGCCAGTCCCCCCTCCCCAAGCAGCGATCGCTGCCCCCCAGCCAACTCCCCCAGTTTATATAGTGAACATGACGTCATATGGTATGGAATAGCCCTTTGGCCAGTTTGGGTCAGCTGTCCTGGCTGTGCCCCCTCCCAGCTTCTTGTGTGCCCGGCAGAGCATGGGAAGCTGAAAAGTCCTTGACCAGTGTAAACATTACTTAGCAACAACCCAAACATCAGTGTGTTATCAACATTATTCTCATACTAAATCCAAAATACAGCACTATACCGGCTACTAGGAAGAAAATTAACTCCATCCCAGCCCAAACTAGGACATAGGGACAGGCAACACTACACATCTTCCTCCTCCATCCCTCTTCTCATCAGTTACTGAGCTGAGAGAATAAGTGTTAACCAGATTATCTTCTTACTCCCAGACTCCCTCTTGTGTTTCAGCCATGTTCTTTTTATTCACAAAGTACAACACTTACTCACTCAAACACCATATCAGTACAGCTAAAGCCACTTTTTAAGCTCAAATTCCTAACTCCGTAAAGATCTCTGGGTGAACAAGGTTGGCCCAGCAACAGCTTTAGCTTCTCTGATGCGTCACTGGATGCTATGGCCATGCACTCTGGATCCTCCTCTCTCCCATACTTCGCCAATCTCTTTTTACTCTGCAGTCTTCTGCACTGCTGGAGAACTGATCTTAATATGGGTTTCCTACACCCAGCAATGAACAGAGAGAAACAATCTTAATTCCTTTTGCCAAACAATGTTCAAAATTCCCTATCAAAATTCCCAATTCCTGTCACCACAAGGGAGCCATTCTGCTCTGACTCTCTAAAGTAGTTTTTCAGTACTATTAAAATTCACATCTCAATGAACCCAAAGGAGATTACAAATAACAAAAGAACAAAATAAGAACTTACACACATATACATACACACAATCAATACGAATTATTTTTAAAAGTACTACATTTTCAGGAAAACTAGTTTATTTCTATATTACAAGATTTCAAAAGTTATACGCTTTATTTTTTAATTTCTTCCATCAGCATATTTTTAGAACCTATATGTAGTTTAATACATGGCTACTAGTGATTTATAAAAAACATCCTTAACTGAGGAAAAATGTGGGGGTAGGAGGTGGGGCTGAAGTTAGTAGAAAAAGTAGTAATATTACCGATTTACAGATTTCCTTAGATCATCCCTATCCTGCATATTATTTACCTTTTGGTCAGCTTTAAAACAAAATACTGTAGCTACTGAAGAATTTATGCCCTATCCCCCTCACCCATTTTCCTTGCTTATGAGTAAACTTTCATTTAGGAGATAATAGCCTTACAGCAGGTTAGATTAGAAAACATTAAAAGGCTACGTGAAGTTTTTGGTGGTGGTTTTGTTTTTGTTTTCTTTGAAAAGAAAACTATACCTCAAATATTACATGCTATTATTTTTTTCTCTTTGGGAGAAGGAAAAGAGGTGCACAGATGGCTATTAATTGAAAAATAGGGGCAGGTCCACAGATTTCACTGCAATGTCTAATACCTATATCCGAGGAGTAATGGGAAGCATGAAACAAAAATCCCGTTACAGAAGATATGGACAGAACACTGAGCTTCATACAGTAAGATGCTATTCAGTAACGGGCAATTAATAGGCCTTCATCTGAATGCTGCTTCGCCATTGCAAGGAAGTAGTTACAGGACAAAAACATGCCTAGACTATTAAAGAATTAGAAATATAGACAATAAACATGAATAAATCGAGCAGAGAGTTATTCCAGGTACAGTTCACTTACTATAAGTGAAACAGAATAGCCTCACAGTGCTACTATGTACTCAGCAAAGGGCAAAGTAACGTTTTGAATCTACCCTATGCCTTCTGCCATAGAATCAAAAAGCGCTCAGTAAAAGCCATGTTACTGAAATTAACAGTATTTGCTTATAAAGGCAGAACCCCAAACACTGACACAATAAGTGATATAGGCTGAGGTTACACAAAGCCTGTTAACAGGAATAGAAATAAATTCTTTTTGTCCCCTACCATATTTCAGCATGTTTCCTACAGCAGCTTTCCCTGCCACCTTCAAGTAATTAATCTATTCTAGTAGTTTCTTACTATCATAATCTACAATGGAAAATAAAGTCTAACTAACATTCAAGGTTTAAATCTTCTGACACTGATTCAGACGTGGATGTTCCAAAGTCATCACAACAGTGGAACCACTATTCTGCAAAAACAGAGGCCACCTTAATCCAATAAAAACTGCTTTCAACTATGTGTCTCCTACCTGATCAAACTGAAGATCTTCACCTCTTTGAAGAGATCTGGACAAGAGCTTTTCCTGTTAAAAAAAAAAAAAAAAGAAACATGAATTTCACAATGCAATCGACTGTTGTCAAAGACAGATTCCTTCTTTCTCAGTTATATGACAGATCAAAGAAAGAACTTTTAATGTCAATATCTAAGTTATTATTTTTCAGCTAGAACCATTTCTGAATATGTGAGGAATACAGACATAAAAATTAATTTGGTAGCTTAATAGTAATAACATTAAAGATTAACAAATAGAAAATGTCAAACACCTCTCCCTAACAGCAGGGCCTACAGCAGTGTGCTCAACAGAGATAGCTGGCGGTGGGTGCCAAGTGTAACTTAGAAGGAAAGCCATTCCCATCTGAATTAACAAGCGTATTCATGTTCATATAAGGCAGTTACTGTAAGCTACAAGAATGAATTTTAAAATGCCTCACAAAGGCAGAGACAATTGTCCAATGTATTTCCAATCTGTGCTTTCCCTGAACTGCAATGAAAAATAGCTGGAAAACCTAGTCCAGGAAAAGGAGTATGTCAATAACAACTTGCTTTACATTTGAAATAACTTTGTATGGTACAGAAAAGATGCAATATTACTAGAATTTAATTATTACGATATTTGACTGCTACCAGTAGCATAAGATATACTGCTCTGTTAAAAGCAAAATTAAATTATATTCCTGACAAAATAATTTAGTGAGAATTAAAGCATTAAGAAAACAAAACACTCATGGCACTTAGGGACATGGTTTAGTGGTGGACTTGGCAGTGTTAGGTTTATGGTTGGACTCAATGATCTTAAAGGTGTTTTCCAACCTAAACAATTCTATGATTCTGTGAACTGTAACAGTAATGTAATAGTAATTCTTGCTAGTCACTTTTGAGAGTACCAAATTATACAGTTACAAGAAATACAACGTCCATAGTATCTTGCTAGAGTATCCTGGAAAGTTAAAAAAAAAAAAAAAAAAAAAAAAAAGGCGGGGGGGGGGGGGGGCGGGCAAAAAAAAAAAACCCCAACCCAACTACAACAAACCACAAAAAAACCCCAACCAAACAAAAAAACCCAAACCAAACAACCAAAGCAAACCAAAAAGACTAAGTTCCATGTACTGACTCTGAGGGTCAGTGATTTACGGTAAGCCAAGTCCCACAGTAACAGCTTTAAGGGCATACTACAAAGCAGTAAGCTATATAAAGATTTGATGAGCATCTCTTGCACTTAAGGAAATGTTAAACTACTTTTCACTTCATTTTGATGAGGAAAGTAGAAAAAGTACTCCAGGTAAGGAGTTAACAGCTCACATTAGATTGCAGTAAGCAAACAAAGAGCTTTTATGGAACAAATTATGTCAAGTACACTACAAGAGCTGTTAATTTGCCTGGTCTGGGATGTAAAAGGAGGTGTCAGCGGTACTGACAGCCAGTACTGCTCTCAACAGGTTGTGCCTCAGTTAACACAAAATAACTGCTCAGTAGTTTAGTAAGAGACAACACTCATGCTGTCAGGCTGTTGACAAAAATTTTAAAAGTCAATATTGCTTGGCATGTAACACTTGCAAGGCTGCAACAGACAGGCTATATGTTAAACAGATACAAATTGGGATTGCACGTACCAAGTCCAAGATTCAAACTGGCAGCTTATGTTCCCTTGTCCTAATCGTAATCTTGAAAACACAAGACCATTTCTGGCATTTTCTGCTATGAGTGCAGCTGTACTTGGTATTCAAAAGGACGCAATCTCTGGCAACTATTACAGCCTCTGAAAACTTGAATTCAACATTGCCCAGGCAAAAAGCATTTGCCTACTCTGAAAGTATAACTTGAAATAAGACAGGTATCAATTCACAAGTCAGACCATTTTCACTTTCTATAATTGAAAGAAACCCACTTAATTGTCTGTGAAAACACTGTCATTTATGTACACTTCCAGTATGCCTAAATAAAAAAATATTTTAAAAAAGAAGGTGGTTTCAGGAAAATGCATTTAATATTCTGAAATAGATCTATTTGTTCATCAACTGATGTATTAGACAATGTTCTTTCACAGTGTATTCAAAAGCAAGGGGGAAAAGGTTTCAGGTACTGGCAAATAAACACTTTTTTGAATCTTACAAATTCATATAATTTTACATGTTAAGTCTGTTCAAAATACTGTTATGAGAATTGACATCTTGCAGCGGATACTAAAAGCTCCAGAGAACACTTGCAAATCAGAATTCTCTTTTAACTAGAATTCCACTCTCCCCTTTTTTTATAAGGAAACATCTACCATGGGTGAATTCAGGTTATCTGTACTATGCTTTTAGATAAACTGCACAAATAATTGTAATCTTATCTATAAAGCAGAAATATGAGAAGTGTTCCACCCTATATAAACATCGTATACTGCTGAATAAGCTGAAGGAAAATAACTAGAAAAATATTTCTGAGAAGATTGAGAAGTGACTTTCCTGGAAGAAGATGGTATAAAGTCAGGTTCCTTAAGTCTCCTTATGATACAAAGCCCCGACATGCCAAGTTTCCACCATGGTACTACAAAACTATTATACAGGTGAACAAACACTGGGTTTATTATACCCATTACATGTCTAAAACCAGAAATAGCTAAAGAAAAGAATGATAACAAATCAAAGAGAACTGAAATAATCTTTAAGTCTTTAGACGAAGAAGTTCAAATTCATGACAATAGATAGCAAACTATTTTTAAGATAGTTCTGAAAGTTTAGCTTTTTTCCCCCACATTCTATACTGAGACAATCCTGTACATCAAATGTTGATATAACTTTTAAGATTTTTAGTATCAGAAAGAATGAAGAGCTTACAAGTTCATAATCCTCTCTATTATTTTTCCTCAGCATTAAAAATCTTAACTGCTAAAAGGTAAATATCACCGTAGTTAATGTAACACTGACCACACAAATGTGACATGACCAAATAACTCAGTCACAGGTTTTTTAACTCAGTCACAGGTTTATCAAGGCCTTTGAATTATTTGTATGGCTTTAAAATTTATTTTCTTTCAATGTCTTTTTCTAACTCTGCTTCGTCATGGCCCCAGTCATCTCACACGACTTGCTAGAAAAATCTATCCAACAGCATAAAGTAAAGGTCTGGAAACTTTCACTGAATTAATAATTTAAGATTTATTTTCCTGGCTTCCTGAAGTTCAGAGACAGAGATGGAAATAATAGGTCTACATTTATCTTTTACAAGTGAAATGAAAAAAAAAAACCCCACTATTGAATTAACCAAAGAGCAGTCTGCATCCATTGTGTAAAGCAGAAATGTCAACATATGGCAGGCAGCAGAGATCAGGATGTAGACAGACGTGCGTGTGCTGAGCAAACAATGGCACCCGTGGAAACAGGTACCACCCGTTGGCCCCTCTCCAGCATTCACCAGCACCATCCTCTGGTGGCTAGCACACCCCAGCAGGGCAGCTCAGGTGAACACAGCAAAACTAGCGTACTTGTTTCTGTCCTCCAAGCTGCAAGTAAGAAACCAGACAAAGGGGGGCAAGATGCTGTCTTGCCCCCCTTAGCCCAAGTGCTGGGCAGCGCCTGCACCCTTGCCCCAGCGTCAGAGCAGTGTACAAGAAACTGCGCTGAAGAAACACGGTGTGCTAAGTTTTACAGATTTCAGACAAACTTTTGAAAGCACCTAGGCAAGACTTGCAAAAGCATACAGTACTAGTCTGAGCAATGTTTAGCTTATCCATAATGGGATAAAACAAGCCTGTTGCCAGCACCAGTTAAATACTCTTGCTGGTTTTGACTTAGACATGAGACTGAACTACAATTTAGTAAGTTAGCAGCTTACCTAGTTAACAGCTTGGTAGCTTGGTGGTACCATGTTAAACTGTCTTTGCTTAAATTCTAACCATTTATATTTACATGCAGCCTGACAAAATACAAGGTAACTGAATTTATCACTAATCTTTTTCACTGGCATAGTTTGACATTTGGGGAAGGCTGGTATTATGCCTCACAGTAATCCTTGCTCAGCTGAGGAAGAGTATTTTAAGCCACAATAAATTGGGTCTGAGCCCTTTTCCCTTTAAAACTATATAATACTACAAAAGACTTAGAAGAATTGATTTAAAGGAAAAAAAAAGGTGTTTTAATTTAATTTACTCACTAAAAGGATGATCTTCCTTCCCATGGTTACACTCACTACTTGAAACATTTATTTTAAGCATTTGCTGATAAGCTCTGTCTGTAACTTTGTAAATTCTGCAGTATTAAACTTTTGCACGCAGAGAACGCTTAATTAAATCTATGAAAGGAAACTACTTTGTTACTCA
The DNA here is from genome assembly GCF_034638445.1 of Ciconia boyciana. NCBI lineage: Eukaryota > Metazoa > Chordata > Aves > Ciconiiformes > Ciconiidae > Ciconia > Ciconia boyciana. The sequence continues at coordinate 30,071,008 of NC_132938.1, forward strand.
CTGAGTATCTTAAGTAATTTCACAGCCAGAGAAACCATTTAGTTACTTTTTAAAATCACCAGTCAGTTACTCCTAGATGGAACTCATACATCTGGCCAAAATGGTACCAATCTCCTCACCCCCAGGTGCTGTCTTGATCTTAAGTTACTATTTTTTACATTTATTTATTTTATTTTATTCATTTTTGCTCCCCTGCTGACACGTTCATCTTCAAGTTTCAAAAAATGTCTAGCTCCTAACTTTAATTTGTCTGGCTCCAAATTATCTCCAACAGCTTCATCCAACAGCCTAGCTTCATCTAACACATTAAAGATTTATGTAACACTATATATATTCTCCACATAAACTTTATTATTTGTAGCCAAGTCATCCCACAAAATGAAATCACACTAATATGATAAAGGGTTTTCCTCTCTTCCTGTAAAGCCTTTTCTCCAATTTCAGTACAATTCCTGTGCCCCTTCAGCCTTTTATCTTTCTTTTTAAATGTCATACTCTATAACTGAATATTCAGTATTTATATCAAATACTACATACAAAAATAAAACCACTTTCGTACTTTTGCACTTCCTTTCATTCAGACAACTAAGGACTCCCTTCCACCTCTTTGTGTTACACAGGTTCAGGTTGTTTCACTTTTCCACAGTTTCTAGCACCTCTTTTAAATTGCTGGTTTTCTATATAGTGCTTCCTTCCCATCAGTATAAAATTAGGAATGGTGGCTATATGTGCAAATTTACATCTGACTACATTAAAATACTTTGTTTAAAGGAATTCAACTTAGCAAATGAACCCAGACAGAACTGTTAAAAAAACTTTCACAAATGACTACTCCACTAGTATTTATCATTTCATATTTTACCCCAAAGCATACTATATACACACAAAATAACAATTTCAGAATCTTATTAGTAAAAGATCCTGACTAATGTAGGCTTCATGCAATCACCATAGAACCTCACCAGACAAAAAGCTGGGAATCACTCTTCTTTGAAAAGTGCATTATTTCATTAGTTTCATGGGTTTTCTAATTTTTAACCTGGTAAGATGTTTTGATTTTGTATGATTAACATATTTTAAAACATATGTTTAACAGTCAATGGCATGGCAGGGAGACGCAACCTGGGACTGTTGTTGGATTATTTATTTAATCTGGTCTAGGGACAAGTTTTGCAGCACAAGTGTACTGCAGTGCTATTATATTTACCTTGCTACCAGTATTCCAGTTCGGAGATTTAACTCCAAACTAGCTGTGTCTACAGGAAAAGCCCTCTTCAGCACATCTGAATCACAGGCAGTCTATGTCATTCTGGCAAAGCGCTACCCTCCCCGTACGTTTAGCAGATGAATGGAAAAGGAGACTAGGGAGCAGCATTCGCAGCAGTAGGCATGCAGACCACCCCCTGAGTGTAAACAAGTACCCTTCACCATTGGGGTGTCCCTTTTCCTACAAACTCTTCTGTGCTTTCTTATCAAACTCTCCTGAATACCCAACTCTTTTGGATGTCTATAAGGAAACAGACAAGTTATGTTTAAGTTGCAGGCTTGCCTGGTACACAAACAGACACACACATATATATGTATACACAATGTATACCTAAGTAGGTATGTATAAGGAAACGTTTCCTTTTCCCCAGCCTTTGATCTACTAATGGATTTAGTTGAAGATGATCCAATCAGTGACACCACAGAACATGTTTAGCCCCCTTTTTGTGTTCTTTTGGACTGCTGCTTATAACATTTTTCCTGAATTTTCAAAACTGGGGTCCAAGTGCTCACATATGCCTTTTTCTGTAATACAGTCATTCACAGCAATAACAAATGCTTCTGCAAGCAGCAGTGGCAAACAGAGGCCTTTCAACTCAGTTGACTTTCTAGTTATCATTTCAAATAATTTTATCGTTTGCCTGTAACTAAAAGAACTTTAAAATTTCAACACTCAAATTCATTGCATGCCAAATCTATTTTATGTCCTTGACCTATTTTGTCCAAGAGATGGTAATGCAGAGATTACATATATGTACATATATGTAAGGAACTAATAAAACTTTAAATTGCACTCAAACAAAATATTTGCATGTTGTCCTGGTTTCAGCTGAGATTGAGTTAATTTTCTTTAGAGTGGCTGGTATGGGGCTATGTTTTGGATTTGTGCTGAAAACAGTGTTGATAATACAGAGATGTTTTAGCTGTTGCTGCACTAGGCAAGGACTTTTCAGCTTCCCATGCTCTGCCAGGTGCAGAAGAAGCTGGGAGGGGGCACAGCCAGGATAGTTGATCCAAACTGACCAAAGGGCTATTCCATACCACATGACGTCATGCTCAGTATATAAAGCTGGGGAAGAAGAAGGAAGGGGGGACATTTGGAGTGATGGCGTTTGTCTTCCCAAGTAACCATTACGCGTGATGGAGCCCTGCTTTCCTGGAGATGGCTGAACACCTGCCTGCCCATGGGAAGTAGTGAAGGAATTCCTTGCTTTGCTTTGCTTGCGTGCGCGGCTTTTGCTTTCCCTATTAAACTGTCTTTATCTCAACCCTCGAGTTTTCTTACTTTTGCTCTTCCGATTCTCTCCCCCATCCCACCAGGGGGGAGTGAGCGAGCGGCTGCGTGGTGCTTAGTTGCTGGCTGGGGCTAAACCACGACACATGTATTTAGAAATAAAAATTAAATGTATGTTGCAGGAAGTATTCCTGGCTTAACAACGTGGAAAACATCCTATAGTGCTGTAGCTGTAATGCAAGGATTTCTGTCAATTCTGAAACCAGTAAGCCTGTCCTGTACATTATACTCTACCTTCAGATGATTAGAAGAAATGAGCAGAAAGAAGCACCCCTATGCAAAAGCAAGTAGGTAAAAATTAGGGAGAGAACAGCAGTAAGAGGAAGAGACAGTGAGAGGATCTGGTACGTGGAGGGCGGCAGCGGGTGTTGACACAAGAAGGAGAAATGGAGATGCAAGCATTCGAGTGTGTGCCCTTCCAACCCTAAGATCAGTCTTACTTTCCTCAAAGGGGTGACCAACGAACAAACAAACAAATTCTTTTAGGAACTGCTAAAGTATGATGGTTACAAGGAAGAGAAACATGTGAATTAGGACTGCCACCATATGCTCAATTCAACTTGTCAAACAGCTTACTGTAAAGTTCATTCTACATAGTCATATACTGCTCTTACACGAACATCTGTGTCGCATCTTGCGTGCACAGGATGACTATGTGATTGCAGTAAATTTTAACGAAGGTGTGCCTCTGTCCCATTTCTTATAAAATTTGAGAGGTATGTAGGAAACAAGGCAGGGCAGTATGGGATGGATAAACTTATTTTTTTAGCTATTTAAAGCTGTTTGGAGGAAATGGGACACCTAGAACAATGGTTTACTTGATAGCATACTCGTAATATAGCATAATCTTGACATCATGCCTTGAGCATAGCAGAGTCATGATTACCTGCCACTACACAAAGTTATGGCGTTATTAATATTTTAAAATTTTAAAAACTGCAATTATATCCAGTAAACTTCTGATTTTGTAAAATAATGACTTTTTTTTTTTTTTTTAGCTATACAGTAAGCACTTCATGAACCTTCACCACTAAACTAAAGTTAAATATCAGGTGGCCATGAGGGCTTTCTTCCCCCAAAAGGCTATATGTATCCTTGAATTAAAAAGACTGAGACAAATTACACTACAAAATATCTTCAAAACAAATATATTATCGAATTAAAGGAGGAAGAAAAGCACAGGGACAAGAACGTTGAGGAAATGAGCAAAGTCAAGAAAATCAGAAGCTGCATTACCACCTGAAAGACCTTACTGCTGTATGACATTATACCTGTAAAAATAATATTATTTTAGATAAAGCTCTGAGCCAACCACAGTTGCAATGCACTGGTATGACCTTTACAGGTCATATGTTGAGACTAGAGGGTGCATTTGCATTTCCCATTGAACATCAGGATGGTAAATCACTTGTGTTTTACCCCAAACCCCACACTTTGAAGGGATACTAACTCATAGCTCAAACAAACTCAAAAAAAAACCAAAAACCACCCCAAAAAACCCCACAAACAAAAAAAATCCCTCACAACTGAGTGAAATTTCCAAGTTACAAAACACACATTTATTTCAAGATCATGAGGTCTGGATCACCAACAGAATTTTGCATTTTGCCTAATCTGCAATATATACTGGCTACTATATTCTTCTAGATGTTAGTGTCATTACTTGGGAAAACAAACCAAATGCATCTTTTCTTGAAAGTATATTGTCAAAGTATTATTTCAAGGAAACGTCAACAGGAAACCCTTTGCAGTGTTAATGAAGGAATATTTTTCATTGTCCCTATTTCCTTTTGTAACTTTACAGAACTTATGAATACTAAGAGGTCTTGTTTCCAGTAACCACTACATAACAGTTTTAATGGAAGTCAATAAAACATAATCCAGGTAGCAACCCTGTTTGCAGAAGCCTATTTATTCTTGAAGTAATCCCTTTAAAAAGTCAACAATATCTGCGGATGGTTTTTTCAGTAACCATACGTATGATAAATCAGCTTATTTTAGAAAAAAAAGCAGGACAGTTTCAAGGGATACTATGAAAAAAAGGACTCACCAAAGGTTCAGCCATTACAACTTCAATTTTCTTTTCAGCTTGAACAGCAAATTCAGCAAAGAGGCTTTTGATGACATACTCGCCAGGTTTGACATCTGGATCAATAGTAATGTTAGACATGATGGTGCCTCTCTTTTCCCAGGTGGAAACAACACTTGGAGAAACTCTGCGTTTATTTACTCTGCTGGGTGGCGTGGAGGCTATAGAAAAAAAAGAAAAATAAAGAGCAATAAAGCAGAGCTTTTAAACACAGCACTTGTCACTTCTTTACTTTCCCGTCCACCACACAGATGTATTCACACAGTAAATTCTGTAAACCAGAAGAAGGAAATAACTAGCTATAACATCCAACAAGGTGGGGTTTTTTTTCATTTAGGTGGGAAATTCTACTCTAAAGATAAGTTGCATACAGGTTTACAATGTGACTCCTTTTTGTTATTGATAAAACAAAACTGTCTTACACTGTGTGAACAGTCCCATTCTGAACACAACTGCATGATGATCATTATAAAGTTTAGAGTTTTTAATATCTAGTATTTTCAGTACAAGTATGACTAAAAATCAAAAGGTTCAATTTAAAGGATTATCTCCCTATATTGTGAGAGGCATCTGCTTGATCCAATTTTTATAAATAGTCTATGAAGTTCAAGTTTCTATTTGGTATCCAAATATCTTCAAGAAAAATGCTTCCTTGGCCCCTCTTGGCACTTTTTGTCACTTAAGCTGATTTTCTTAACAAGAACGCAAACCCTTTCTAGACATGTCATGCTATTTTTTTCCACTCTCTAGTCACAAATCTGAAAGACTTGTTCCTTATCAGAAATATTAATTAATTGATCAATATAAGTAACACTGGATATATTAGTCTCCCTCTCTAAGGATTAGCGCTTTCACTCTTATACTGAAATTGTCATATACTAAGTTTACATATATTTATCCACCTTTAATTTTATTTTTCTCCCTAATCACTCAAAAACATTCCTTTATTATCACAGCTGCCACCCAATGTGAATTGCAGTACTGAAAGTCAGGTATCAGAACTCACTCATACATGAGTTTAACACACACATAAAAATTAGACTAAATAATTACAAGTCTTGTCTTGCACACTATAAATCAAAGTAACTATTGACATGTCTAATGATGCCACAGATCTACCCAGAAAGGTCTGATATTTCTCTAGCATATTCCATGATTGCAGACATTTTTTTTTATTATTCATATTAGGAATTGATATTAAGAATTCTTACCTATTGATATTAAGATTGTATTTTCCTAAGATAGTTGTATAAGGAGCCTAGTCTTAGTCTATTTTATTGTATTACATACCACGATTTGTTCAGGTAAGCTTCTTTAAGGCTTTTTGCAGTTAAAGTGTGAGGAGATGCACTTGGCCACATTTGATGAACTTTCAAAATTTTTGTGTGTTTTCAACTTCCTATTAACTAAATATTACCCACAAATTTTACTCAAACATTTTTTCAGTGTTCAACTCATTCATGAAAATACTGGTTGCCATGGAGACCAAACCTTTGGTACTTCACTTCGCATCTTCCCAAGTTTGAGTCTCTGCCATTCATAATTTCTTCTATCACTTCAGAAAGTTACATTTTACATGACTCAGACTTCCTCAACTTCCACAGAAAGCATTCATTTATCAAACGCATTACTGAAGTGAACAACAATTCAGCATGAGTGAAAACAGAACAGTCACAACTACCTTAGCCTCTAATCAAAAAGGAAGGTTACCTTGCATAAGGTTGGGAGTGCTCCATATGACCTGTTTTTTTTTCCCCTAAGTATTTTTAGTACAAACTTGCTGTTTAGTTGGAGTAATGCTTATTTTTTCCTATACATAAATTGCAGTATGCAGTCTTCAAGGCTGGAAGGACTTGCCAAGGTCACAGAGCTGAGTTCGCAGCAACCGGGGGCAACACCAGAACGCCATGCATGCACACCGCATGCCATAAAGCATTTCTGAACATCCTCTAACACTTTGATCTAGTACTTTGATCTCGGTAACAGAGGTCCTAAAAGACACAGAAGAGCATGTGCCACACAGCGCAGGCAATGGGAGATCAAAGACACTGCCATGTTCTAGATCCCCATGGCGGAAGTTCCCTAAATGAAAGTACACAAAGGTGTTAGGAAACAGACCAAAGTGCACGCTGCAAAGAAAGGCGACAACCCAAAATATCTGACTTGAAAGAAAAATTCTTTCTTATCCCATATCTGATGATTGGCTTGTCCCTCAGTACAGAAGCATAAACGTGTCAGGCGCTTTAAAAAATATTTCATTTCTTTACAAAGTCTACATTCTCCAGCATCCGTGCTCTTGTCACTCTTAAGCCCCGATGCTTCCAAAGGCAGCCCAGGAAACAAGAGAGATGCATTCTGTGTCAAGAACGAGAGCACAGAGGTTTGAGGAGAGAAGAGGCAAAAAGAAGGAATATATCCTTCTTATAGCCATAGTAGGTAATAAACAGAAATACCAAGTATGTGATTGAAAAAACAGAAAAATGCTGCAACACACAGATTTTGAACAACTCGCCTTTTTTTTGTTCATCTGCAGATGAACAAAATAAAAAATCATGTACCTAAGGACTCCTGACAGACACCACACATTTCTAAGTAAATAGTTGCTTCTACCATAAATACGAGAGTTTCCAAGAAAGCTCAAGCTTTGTCCTATTCAACAGACAAATTTGACTCTTTTATTTTGAATCACATATTGAAACTAACAGACTAGAAAGAAATGAGAAGTTTAAATTTCCTTTTGAACATTATTAGCTGTGCCCAGTCAGAAGAAATTTAGTAAAGTGGCTGCTTTGGCTCCTTCTAGACTTACCTACTGGAGTGTGCCATAATCCCCACATTATCAGGGCTAGGGACTTAAGGGGACATGCCACAGGCTCCGGTCCAGTCCATGCTCCTGAACAACGAGAAGCTGGTACTCTACCAGTTCTTGTCTCTATAGGGAAACTGAGAAGGACTAACGCGTTCCTTAACCCAGAACTACATCTAGATTTGCTTTATGTGGACAAGTCTTAATAGTGTGTTTACACAAGACATTTCTGTCTCCAGTTTTCAAAGGATTGCCTTAAAAAGCCCCTGTCATTTAAGAATCGGGAAAACACTGAGAGCCAATCATCTTCAAAGTACTATCTTTACTTTGCATTAGTAAACTAATCCTCGGTAAGAGACCATCTTAGTATGTTAACTTTCAAAGCTAAAAAACAGCTTCGCTCACTAAGGATGAAACCCCAAGGCTGTTTAGGCTGATCTAAACCCAGGCATATTGCAGGCAAATCCTCCCCCCAGGCGCATGTGAAAACATACAAAATCAACTCAAAATGGATAAACTGGACAAAAACCTAACCCTGGCAAGGAAAAAAAAAAGAAGCAACTGGACTACAACCAGACCAGCTCCCAGAAGCGCTGCAGAAATTTCAGTGCAAGGCAGAAGGCACGACCATGAAGCCAGAGGAATGTGGTACCAGGATAGCCTTACATCAGCCTGCAATGCCACGGCCCTCACTCCTTGGCTACAGTTTCACACAGACTCCTTCAGATGGCACAAGTTGCAGTACTGTCAAATGATGCAAACCCTCCCAGCCAGCCATCTCCTTCCTTGTACCATCCTCCTCCTGGGAAAGCAAACACAAGCGTGCAGCTGTGTAGTGAAGTGAACTGGAAAAGCAGCATATGTATTAATTCTTTTCCCCGGGTTAGTTTTGACACAATCAGTTGTCCAATTCGCTCACCACATGATTGCACATACGCTTGCACCAGCACAAAGAGAAGAGTCAATGCAGGGACAGCACTTGCCTTTTTACTCTTCCAGCAGCAAAGCAGAGTTAAGGCTATCCTACAGTCATACACATTACTGTTCTCTGTGTTCGCATGCACAAACTCTTCAGTTGGTAATAAACCTCCACAAAAAAACAAGGGAAGAATGTCAAATGGGAGCAGTTATAAACACTGCCATGAGAGGATTACAAATATCTTCGTTTTACTGAAATGCCAGTGTATTCAAAAGGCAGAATAAATGACTAGGATTTACTTTTATCTATGAACTTGCTGAAGACTCGAATTCATGACAGCATTAATGGTTCACATTAACGACTCTTGCCTTGTATATGACAATATTTATGGTTTTATCTGCTATGCAAAACCAGTAAGTCAGCCAAACACACACAGAAAAAACCACATAGGATGGAAAAAGGGGAGTGAGTTTGACTGTGTTTAATAAGAAGATATATAGTAGTTCCTTAAAGAAAAGCCAAAATCTATTATCAGATTTCTTAACTAGGTCAAACAATATTATTATTATCTGGTATAATTATGTTCAGTGGGATTCATTTACTCATGAACTTGCAATCGATAACACTGTAAGAAGGGTCTACATGGATTTTAAATAGCTTGTTTAATGGGAAAAAAAATCTCATTACGGGACAGGATTAAATAATTTCTTTCTGCTATTCTTTGCCATCAAAGCTAAAGCCATTCTCTGCTCTTAGCTGCCAGCGAATATTTAAGTTTCAAACATTGCTTTGAAGCTTCAAAACATGGACCATTCTACAGAACTTCAGATGAAATCTGGAACCAAAAAAAAAAAATCATACCACTTGCAACAGTTCAAAACCAAAAAACTACTGTCATAAATCGCTTGAAAACACTGAATGTTATTCACTTGAAACAATATCCTGTTTGTTTGCTCCGATGCAAGCTAGCGCTACGTGGGAAATCTGGGAGCAAGTGCCATAGGAAATCTCTGTTAAACAGTATTGTTTGGTTGCTAGGGCCACACCAAATTGTTTGGATAGTTTCAAGGAACAGTAAAACAATACAAAGGATAATTAGACAGACAACATATTCCTAGGTCAAAGACAACACACCCTGATGTATGTTAAATTAGAAACAAAGTTCTTTCATGTTAAACACAAGTGTCCAGAACTAGGAAAGGTTACTTAATACCCAAGCTGATATTAAAGAATGCTATTTTTATCATCCTGCTTCTCTCTGTATAGCCCAAATGCATCGATTATTTGAGGACGTAAGTAGCACGCTATTTACCAACGAGATTATTTAGAATTCAAACATACAAAGCAGGTACCAAAAGGTAACAAACACACCCCAGCCTGCGACAGTCTATGAGTGCATTTTACTTCATGGCCAATACGAAATGATGATTTTTAGCTTTTGTACACTTTTTTTGGTACTACTTTACACTTAGCCAAGTGTTGACATTTCATATGTGCTTTAAATAGTACTTTTCTAAGTTTTTCATGTCTTTTCCTTTAATTGAAATTTGCTTTCAGTTACTGCTGTTTCTCAGGAAGTTGGAATGGTCGGACTGAAGCAAAACTTCCATCAGGAATCCCCCCTCTTTTGAGATACCTGAAAATACATCTAGAATTATTTTGTCTATTTTAAATAAGGCATCCAACTATAAAATAAGGATACTCAACACACTTTTGAGAGGGCATCCATAGTTTTCATCACGCAGATCATATTCTTGGTTGCTATTTTTAAGTTCATCACTAAGGTAGTAAACCATTTTACACAGATTACATTTAATGATTAAGCTTTTTATTATTATTTTTGCAGCACATGTAATATCACAGGTACTTTAAGTCTCCTGTGATACTCATTGCAGAATAGGGCTTACATGTCCAACTGACAATACAAAAAATTCCCAACAATTGAAAATATTATCTGTGTGGTTACTTAAAGGAATTTTAATTAAGTTCCTTGTCTTCTACTCTGATAAACGTCTAGAACATTTCATCCTACCTCACAGAAGTGATATTAATATACATGGAAACATATCTGTAACAATTTGTTAGAGTGCTTCACAGCAATGAATCTTCAGTTATTTTATCAAAGGAATCATTATTTTTTCCTAGTAAGGATGTCAATGCTCAAAAGAGATGGCAACCTCTCCAATATCATTCCAACAAGTTATGAGCAGAGCCAAAAAGTTAAACCTAGGTATCCTGTGTCCCAGACCAGCAGTCTGTTTTCTAGAACAGACAATTTCTTCAATAACCTTATCATTATTTCACAATTCTACACTTCCTGTAGACCATCAGGTTTCTATTGTTTCCAAAGCCTCTTTACTCTTATCAGTGAGAAAACCTCACAATCTGAATGAGAGAAACAGTAAACATCTTTATGAAGGCAACGATGTTCAACATATACTGCTCTAATAACAGATGCGCATTCCAAATCTTAGCCTCTGGTCTACAGACAAATATAAAGAGTGAGCCATTCTTCACTTAAATCTCTTGGATTTGCTTTCAGAATAGCGACGGAAGGATGCAGTTGCTATTCGTTTATCCAGACAGTCTACCTGGATTGCCAAAGCATGTGACAGCACAGTAGACCAGCCAGGTCTACTTCACTGGTTTTTGTCCAAACTATGTACCACTAGTGACAGTGCACAGAGTCTGTCTGTAAGTTGGATTTATTACTGCCTTACTAGTTCTAGCTGTACTGAATCCCAGCTGATCTCATGCACAGCCAGCACCGCTGCACACACAGCTCTGGCTGGTTCCTTGGTTCACCAGCATCACGCAAGTGCTGGAGTCAGCAGTCTTTGCAGAGATGGTGGATACTTCTGCATTATACTGCATTTATCCAGATTTTTCCACTTATTTCATTACCACTCATTTACCAGTAAAATGTTACTAATTTTAAACTGTGCTAATAGATTACAATAAAAAAGAACAAACTGCAAACTTGTAAAATATACTTATATACTTAACTACTCCCACTTATATATAAATGCTATTCCATTTTTTTCAGTGATGTATATTATTCTTAATAATGTTTTTAGATGGACTAAGTAAGTTTCTGCTAGATGACATTTTCTGATACATTCCTAGAATATGTTTAAAAAAAAGTACCTAATAAAAATATTATTCTTGATACTGGTATGAAAACCTGAAAGTGAGGGGAGAGGCGTAGCAGCCTCCTGACACCATAGTCATGTCACCTTACAAGATAACCTAAATACTATGAATAAAATCCACAGTTGTTGCCAGTGAAACCATACATCTATTAAGGGCCACTGACCACACAAATTTTCATAGAATGTGTTGCCTAGATATTCCTTTGCTTTACATAATATACATCTACTCATCACTAACACCACAGATATAAACACAGTGGTTGAAACTGAAATCAGTCCAAATACATTAGAATATACATGACCAAGAAAAAAAAAATAAATCTGTTCTTTCTCCAATATTTCTCATATCTTAGTCTGCATACATAGTTCCTGAGGAACAAACATTCTATTATTTTCAATACAGACTACACAACTAATTCATCCAGTGACATGAGGTACATCATTCTCTCTTCTTTCTCTGCATTGGCAGTATACAGTGAATTATCTTTGGAAAATGTTTAACAAAGATCATGGCTCCACATGTCCAATTACACTACATGAACAGGCAAAGAAGAACCATTATCTCATTAACAAGCCACGTGGACTAAGAGCCCAGACTGCAAATTCTTATTCACCTCTCTCTCTTTCACTGATTTTACGTGAATTTGATGAAAAGAATTAAATAACCAGCAGTAGTAGCTGGTACTTCTGTCATGCATTTACAAAACGTCACATGTTAATAAAATGAATGGATTACCCACCTGCGAAGTAGAAATAAGCTTAGAACTGGCTTAGTTCAACGGTACGGTTCAGTGTAATGTTTGTAAAGCCAAGTCAAACCTTTCCATGAGAGGAAGTTACATATGTATTGATAACTTCCCCTCCATGTCTAAATCAGAACTTACATTTTACTTCTGCAGTAGAAACACTTCCCTATTGACAATTTATCTAAGGAGCTTCATATATGTTTATATTACATTTTAGCCAAGCTCTGTAAGAAAGAAACATAAATGAATGCTGCATTAATAAACAGAAGGTAACTTTATTTCAACAAGTAGCTAATTAAGCATATGGCTAAAATGTGAAGGATGCCCTGGAAGGGAATACAGAAAGGAAAGGAACGTTTTTTTGAGTGTATTGTGGGAACTGGTACTATGACAGCTGAGCTTTCATTTGGACTCAAAAAAAACACAGAACAAAAACCTCACAAAAATCTTCTGAAGCTTTATCATACAAATCATTTTTCTACCCCCAACAAATATGAACATCCTTTCTTTATGTAAAGGTGACTCAACTAGGAAAGCAGCTGCCAATTTGTTTAGTTACAGGTACTCACATGAAGCTTGTTTTCTGCTTTCAAAGCCTCTGAAAACACAGGCAAGAAATTTAATCTTAGCTTTCCCCAAAATGCAGACTCCTCTGCTAGTAAATGGTAATAGAAACATTACTTCAGGCCAACGCAGAGACACAGCAGAAATTCTTCATCTGGCAATATCTAGTTTTCTAGGTATCTGGGCCAGATTACAATCCCTTAGCAGATACAGTCTTGCTGCTACTGATGATCCTCAAATTTGAAGTTCTGCCTTATAACTAGGTAGTTTGGTCCTTCCAAAGATTCAGTAGTCTTTTTCCCCACCTGTGTTAATGTCTCTGACAATTTCATTCATAAACTGTAATTTTTAGCTTTTCATTTGGCATAATGCTTTCTAGAAATCTAACCAGTCAGTCTCCTTCAAGGGAGAAAGCAAGATAGAAATATGTTTCAGTAATAGTGCTTCAAACTTAAAAGTGATGGTTTTTGTTATTTTTTTTTTTTTTAAAAGAAGGCAATTTAAGATTAGAAAAAAATTTTCCTCCATCTTTTCCATACCTATGAACATGCTCTGAGATGTATGAAGTCAGTCCCCTATGTGTCAAACACAGGCAAGTCCTTGAAAGGTCTCTCTTCCCCTTCTAAACTCCCCATCACCAAAATCTTCTGGAGACTTTTTGCTATGTTCTCAGTCACATAGCACCTTTCCCCCTTTTTCATACTAATATTCAGACACTGAGGAAGTACTGTGAAGAGAACAATAAATTCTTCTCACCTAGCTGCTTTACGGGCTGAGCAAACTCTAACCAGAAAATATTTCCAGTCCCTGTACGGGACTTCATACCTTGCAGTCTCTTCCCTACTTTATTTTGAAAAGCCTCAAAATCAAATAGGTATATTATTTCTTCCCTGAAACTCTAGAACAGAAAGATAAAATAGATAACAGAGATAAAATGAGGAAAATTATTTTCAAAAACTTTTTTTGCCTAAACTCAGATACATGAGAAGAGAGAAACTCTACAGGGCTACAAATTTCCCCAAGTAAATCCTACTGGCTTTGCCACTTCTTGAATAAGGACTATGCCAGTCATTCCTCTTACATTTATACACAGGTGAGAAGCAGCAACGTGGCAAAACCACCTTTCTAAGCCTCTCTCATCTGTGGAAAGGAGCACCACTAATGAATTGCAAAATACCAGTTTAAGTGTTTATCCCTGAGCAAAACTTTCTTTCAGGTCCAAAAAAAAAAAAAAAACCCAATCACAGCAATCCTTAAAAATTGTTAGCAGAGTAACACATTATCCTCATACTGTATATAGAGAACCTGCTTCTCTATAGAACTGTGACTGAACAGGATGAACAACAGCCATGTGCATCACATACAAACACCTAAATCAGATGGGCAGGTATTTTATATTTATGGAAGCTAGAAAACACAAATACTTTTATTAAGATATGTAACGGTTGAAAAAGAGGTCAGATCTGACATTCAGAACAGTGCCAGGACATCCACGGAAGCCAGTCAGAAACAGACTGTTAGTTGTTGCTGGGCTCACTCTGTCCACTGAGAATGCCAGACGTGAGAGCAGCAAAGGCCGCTACAAGCTACAGTCTCAAAGATATTTGCTAAAGCTCACCTGATCTCTCATGCTATGTAATTCTAACTTTGTATGGGATGGCAGGGCAGAATGCCCCATCTATAGTGCAAGCAACTACCTTTGCAAACAAGAAATTTAAAATTAAATAATAATAATTAAAAAATCACTAAGATGTATGTAAGACCAATTTTACATATTTACGTTTTAAAAAATCCTTAACAACATAACAGCTAGGACATAGATGGGAAATACTGGCTGAAATTACTAAGAGCATATGCAAGAAGTAATACAACTCATTATATGAATCACTTTACAGAGCCTTCTATGGTAGACCAGGCATGTAGTTTATTATCAGACAGGAAAAAAAAGAAGAAATTAAAAAACAATTTTGATAGCACAAGATGCCAAAAGACCAAACCATACACACTGGAAAACAATGTGATAAAGCACAAAAATTGGAGGGGGAAGAGGAAATCAGTTTGAACTCAATTGTCTCAAGTCCTGCCCAGTCATTCTTGATTATGGCATGCCATCAGGAAATCCTGACCATTAAAGTGTCAGACCATTAAAAATGTAGTTTATGTAATTCCTTTTCTAGAACAACTGCCAGAACAGAAAACCTCTCCAGATAAACCATTTTAATTAAAAATTGTATTTTGAATTCCACAAATTGAAGAAACCTTCACTTAGAAAGACATCAAATTCATTTCATAGCGTACTTCCAAACTGCTAATATATTTAACATGCTTTGCTTCACTGTCAGAAAGCCGTTCTCACGCAAGACCAGCTTAAAAGAATAGAAAGGCTAAGTCTCTTTCATCTATCCATAATCTAGAACACAATCCATCACGTATGGAAGTAGGATAATGGTACGACTGTAAAGGTTCAGGGCTATATGTTAAATTCCCAATGGTAGTTTTCAATTCAATTTAAAGCTGCATATATAATAAAGCAATTTATACTTAATATATGAATTGCTGCTGGAAAACAGTTCTGTAATCAAGTTGCAAACTTCTCAGAGAAAAGATACCACTCCAAGCATGTTTCTGTTACCTACTGTCTTCTTTCCCAGTAGACTTACTGTGAAGACTTAACATAACACTACTGTCAAAATACTTTGCACAACACCTGCAAAGTACTAGAGCTGTGTTGTCAAGTAACAGAGGTACGAATCCTGATCTCTCAGTTTCCTTCAAAACACTGAATTATAATAACTGAGCATATATAACTGCCAAGTTTCACTCATTTACAAATTTTTTATTCCTTCAAAAGAGTAACCACACAAGCATTAAAAAACCTAAACTTGTTTCTTTACATTCTATAACTCAATGTTAGGCTTCTATAGCATTTTGAGTCAAAGCTTCAGAAAAGATGCAAACACAGAAGCAATTCTATTCCAGCATGATTAAATTGCCAAAAAAACCCCCTTACACTACTGATTTTAAAGAGCGATATCTGATGCTTATTTTTTGTTTAAAATTATGACTGCAACAGGAGTAAAGATGGCAATTTCCTTTTGAATATGGAGAGCAAGGATAGAACAGCGTAACATTGGCTTGTTCTGATCCACCCGCCCTTAGGAAAATGTAAACCAAGCCACCACTAAGTCTGAGCTAGTAGTATTCTCTGTCTTTCAAGGGGACCTATAAACTCAGGCTCATCACCATACCAGTCATGGTTATCATGCTTTTAGAGAGTACTGTGCATTCACGTAATAGCCGAGAGGCCATAACCCGTGAAAGCACCACACATCTTTCCTTATTCCCTCAGTTCTAACTCTTGGAGTCAGAAGGACAACTGGAAGGAACTCAGCTCAGGTGTCTGGCTATCTGGCATCAGTTCCAATGATTCATGTCATCAATTTCTTCTCTACAAACACAAGCATTTGCAACTTTCTCTGACAATGTAAATGCTGAAAACGTTGACACCATCCCATCCCAGGGCTCACTGCTGGATTCCCAGCCTGGCTGCAAGCGTTTACCCAAAGAGCACCAATACATATCCAGAAATAAGGTATCCACATTTGAGCTTAGCACGTATGTATAATCCTATCACCTGTATCAATGTTTTCCAGTATTTTGCCATTAGCAGACTTTTTTTTAGAGGAAGTTTCCAAGGAGGATGCAGATTCCTATTGAGCAAATCTAAGCTTGCTAGGGGCAGTTTGGTTTCTCTCCATCCCCTCTCCTGGCCGAGGGACTGTAGTTTGAGAGCCACAGAAGGATGGTCAACTTCAAGTGACAGGTCAGTCTGTGGGTCAACTGGCACACACACTTTCTCCCCTGTGTCCTTTCTGTTTAGTATGGAAATTGTGCCCTGCTCAGCCCATGGGGGTGGGGGAATCAGGGCAGAGAACAGAACATTTACTGCTAACAGAGAAATTCTTTTTTTCCTTCCTGGGCTATCAAATTGAAGGCTGCACCACGCTGGAAACGCATTGATGCTCTGAATCCTATGCTAAGCATGAGCTAACAAAGGCAATAAAATTATATCAATGCTTAGCTAAGTGATGTTAAATTAAAAAGCATAAGGAAGGCAAAGGCAGCAGTGGGAAGATACACCAGTCAGGCCTGGGGACTAGAAGAGTAGAAAGAGAAGGAACGAGAATTGTATTTGCTAGTGTTTATTGCAGATTTCCGTATATACTCTTCTACAAGTTAAGGAAGCACACATTTCCACAGCAATGATGAGAGTGAACTTACTCTCAATAAAGGCTTCTTTTTTATGGTACACTAATTACGTGAAAAGAAAGAAAAGCACAACCTAAACCCTAAATCTAAAGCTTTAAGAAGTACTACCTAAAAAACTAAAACTAAGGCAAGGATATAGCATCAAAGGAATACAAACACACTGATATATGGGCTGCACAGACAACTTATTCTAACACTTGTCACTGCAAACATATAATCTATGATGAGGTTTTGTTTCATTTCAATATATTAACAGATCCATATACACCACACACAAAAAATGCATCAAGTAACAAGGTCGAAGTGATCATAGGCATGCCTTTGTTAATCAGCAAACAGAAAAAAGAAACTTAAATACCTTCTCTCATCTTTCCTAATCCACATTTCTCTGGAAAAACAAAACTCCACATCCTCAGTTTGAAGAATTAATGATATAAAAAACCCTATTGGTGCACTGTACTGAAAGAAAAAACAATGACAAAATGCTCAACAAATTTACGTTTTATATTATTTCAAAAAAGATAGTGTCAGAAGCCAGCAGCTTTTGCAAAGAGTTCTCTCGTTGAGCACAACCCAAAGTAGTTTTTTTAAACCTCCCCTCCCACTGCCTGCTTATTCTTTCCTTGTGAGAAGAGGGCAATTCCAGCTCCCAGTAGAAAGAGGAAAAGACTTTTCCTCATTATCCTCATTATGCTCATTATCCTCAATTATCCTCATTAATGTCAAACTGATACCTTTCCTGAGTAAATGCAAAAAGTAATGAATGCTGGCAGCTTTGCTGTAAAAAGCTATTTTGTAAAGAGACTCTGGAGCACCAGTTATAAAGTAACCAATAACTTCAAATCATATATCATTAAAAAAACCAAAACCTATTTTTAAAAAAATCTATAAAGAAACCAAATTAATCTCTTTTAATATGCTCCATATAAGCATATTAATACTTCAGATGCAAAATACTTCTACAACTTAAAGCTCAAAAACATTACGTTAGCCCAGACTGGGTCCATTTAAAGAGCATTTTCACATCTTTGTAAGTAACTGCCTAGTGAAGTACTCAGAAATATTATTTCTGATACTGAGTATCAGAATTCAGTATTTCTGATACTGAGGTATGGTTTGAAAATTAAAGTGTTAGATATACACACAAGGATTAAAAAAGAGAATAAACAAACAAATACATTTGAGCATTGGAATATGCTCAAGCATACACAAACCAGGGTAAGAATAAGTCTCACGCATTAAGTATCAATTTCAGGAAAGAACAACTGTTCTAAGCTCCGATTCTGTCAGTTTTGCCTAGTAATCCTCCATATGAACACAGGAGCTGAAAAGGGAAATAAATCTCTGAAGACTAACTCAATCTGTCACATTTAACACAAATGTGCCAAGGAAGAAAAAAAGAGAAACTCAACATTTTCAAAAGTATATTCTCACAGTAAGTTTGCTGAGGAATCAAAACAAAACAACAAAAACTAATTTTTTGCACATCCAGGTAACTACCTAAATTTAATTGTCAAAAAAACCAAAAAAAAAAATCATATCTGAACATGTTCCCTAAAGTTTTCTGTCCTGCACTGAGGGGATCAGCTCTTCTGAAAATTCAGCTCTGATGGGTTTCAGTTCCCAGTGACAACTAATCAAAGAGTTAGCACATAGGAGAGGTTGATTCTTTTTCAACTAGAGCATAAATTTTCTTGTGATGGCACACACATATCTTATAACGTTGTTGTAAATTCTCTGTTTTTAAATTAGCTATAGTTGTCTGTGTTTTTATGTTTACCAAATGTACTCTTCTGAGCCAAGTCCTTCCATTCACCAAACTCTACAGGAAAAACAGCAACGTCAACTGCCGAGTTGGTGATGGTCTGGGATGTCAATGCACTTTTTCTTGGGGAAAAAAGTTTGATGAATAGGAAAATTAGCAAATATCTAGAAAACTCAGGATTGTCCACTAGGTCACTTATCCAAATTTGTTTTGCTTCTGTGGTTAGTGTGAGAACTGTATTTTGAGACTCCTCAGCACTCTTTAAGTCTCCAACAGCATAAGGTAGCGCTGGGTTCACATGAATCACTAGTTAACAATATTTTTTTAAGAGTAAGCATGAGACACTTGTATTTCTAACCAGACCGTCTGAAGAAATTTATCTAAGCTAACTGCAAATAAAACTAAGCTATCAAGAATCTGAAGCTGTGCAACTCCTTAGAAAAACAGACTACAGTCTTCAGGGCTTTCAGTCTTCAGAGAAAGTGCAAGGGCACCGCACAAACCTGGCGAAAAAATCTCACGTACCATGCAGACATAGCCAGCGCTCGAGCTGGACCTCTGTAAGAGGACAATACTAAGTAACATGCAGTGCTATTCTTAGCCACCATAAACACACTGAGCTTTCAGAGTTAACAGCTTCTTTGTCAGTTCCAGGGGAGGAGATAGTCACATCTGAAATAAAAATAGGTTATCATATGCTTGTCCACAGAACTCCAAAATACATGGCTAAATTGGTAATTTAAAAGATTTGAGCTGTATGTATTGGAATTCAAAGGAAAAAGAAAAAGCTTTTTTCCTCCTACCTTCCTCAACTTTCATTTTAATTTTTTATCTGATTCTAATTTACTTCAGAAAGCAGTTTGCTTTCTCCACAATAAGAACCTTTATCTGGTTTCAATATATTCTCATAAGCTCTAAAAAGCACTGCAGAGAACTGTAACTGAGAGGCTCAGACTGGTATGAATGGGAAGGTCTGGCTGTGGAGGCACCAGGGGAAGTGGGGTGCTCAGCATGGCCTGCGTGAATGGCACGCGGGTGAGCAGGTCATGGAGACCCCCTGCACATCTACCTGCAGTTTCACAACACACCCAGATCTAGAGACAAAGAACCATGGCGACTCATAACAACTCACAGAGGTGGGACAGGATGGAGACACTGACCACTGTCAGCTCGAAAAACACATATCCAAAATCTGTTGCAACCAAAGAGGAACTCGGGACATGAGGAGAATGTGGCACCTGGCATCCTTACCTCCCATACCATGGCCATGGATTCCAGACCTAACAGCTGGACACAAGCATCGTGGTGCGTTTTTGCTGGGCAGACACCTTGAACACCCCTGTCCTGGTGCCTAGCTGCTGGACAGACCTCTTGGACACATGCTCTGGGGCTTGAGAGTCTGCGAGAATGAGTGAAAACTCTTTTTTCCCCCTCAGTTCTTCTTTTAAATAACATCTCCTTTCCCTCCTATAAGGTCTCACATTTACATCTGCTACATGGTTTATACAATGTTGCAACAGTATTTCCTACAGTTTTATGATAAAAATTAAATGGTAGGATTCATATTTTTGTAGGAAGACACAGAAAATATCCACAGTCTATCAGCAAAGTAACAGAGACGCTCCCCTACAAAATGAAGTATGGTAAAATCTGTTCTGAAGTCTTCCATGCTGATGGACAAGGAATAAAAATATGTTTATATATATAAAACCATATTTTAAAGAGAGCAGCTGTAAGGGGGTAGGACAACCGTATCACAGCTACATTCAGAACTGCAATCATTTGAATACTACCGGGTTTTGAGGCTTGAAAAGTAACTAAGCATCTAACTGTATGCACTGACACCAACTATGGCTTGGCCATTTATGACAGGAGCAGTATTTGGGTGGTATTTAGAAGACTACACAGTTTGCCACAAATATAAAAAGAAGAAAAGAAGAAATATACTGGAAGAAAGATATGAAACTATTAAGATTCTGCTTTTAAAATTCTCCAAAGTCTGGCCGCCTTCAGGAACAGAGAGTAAAATTTCCTAGTAGAGGATATCACAAAAAAATGGTTGTATAATCCATAACATGCCTTACTACTGCAATAGGAAGAAAAAGAAAAAAGGTCACTTAGGTTACCAACTAGAATTAGCACAGATACCTACCCAATGCCGCCATCTCCCAAGTTGCAATACATAAATATACTGGTAGCATTGTTTTGAAAACAGAGCAATACTTGCTTCATTCTTGCTCAGGTATACTATTACCAAAATTCTTTTTATGTGTTGCCCAACTATTCCCACTCAACCCTGGAAATCTCAGCTTCTCTGGTCAAGGTTTTGGACTTCAAGCTTCCTCAGTATATCAAAGTCACACAGGCAAAAATCTGTATGTATCCTAAGAAAACATTACCTCATTAATCATTCTACAGTAATGAAACACAGATTAAAGTAACAAGTGAACAACTTTTGAGGGGGACAGAAGCAGAGAGCAGGGAAGCAGTCTGGCCGCGGTGGGACTGTGCAGTGACCACAGAGCTCAGTCAGGGCTTAGGGCCCCAAAGCAGGGAGCGCTCTGGTCCCAACGCCTGGAAGGAGACCAAATGTAAACCACGAAACGGTAACAAGCTCTGGCCTCTGCTGAGTTACACTCTCAGCCAGTGACCTAGAAATTTGAGTTTCACATCCAGAGCTCATCGCTCATCTTTTTCCCTGATGATGTGCTATTTAAGTTTGTATGGCCACATATTGACAACACCATAAAACACCAAGCTGTTTTAATCACGCTATAAAAGCCCACTTCCCTTCTGAGCTGACTATAAGTTTGCTAGACCCACAGAAGAAAGAGATTACGGTTTTCTTCCTCTGCAGATGGAAAACGGGAGGCAGCCTGACCAGCAACACACTGCTACTCCACAGCCACAGACACAACTCAAGGGGAGAAGCAGTGTTTAATCTCCAGAAATATGTTATCAACACCCTGCTAAACTTGGCAAGAAGCACAGGACAGGAAAACAGAGGAAACTCAAGAGAAATGTATCTGGTTTTTTCCTAATTGTAGATGCTGATGAAAACTTGCGACCCTTCAGGAGGCTCTGCCACCTTAATGGAGTCACAACACAGACCGCACACAAGCAAACATCTTCAAGTTAACAAGACAGACCAATACATTCAAAGGTTAGAAATATCCCATCCCCCTCTCGCAAGACTTTTTCAGGTAAGACACACGCACAGCGCACACACACATTACAGTGCCATTAACTTGGAACGTTAACTCAGGCCTAGCCTACAGCTTCTGAGTAGCACTCCCAGCCAGCAGGAATCTGGGACTGAGGCTTCTGAGAATTATAACCCTGCAGAGAAAATCCTGTCAAGATGGCACAGCTGCTCTTCCGCACCTTCATGGGTCTCTGTCACCTCTCCCAGTCCCCAAATAGGTAAAGCTATCCAATATTCACAATCACTTTTTGGCTGTCAGTCTTCGTAACCTTAGTCTTAAAACTGCAAATATAAAATGAAACCAAATAATTCTCAAGGACTTGACACCATTTTTCTTGGCACCATTAATATAAATGGCCTTAGCAGAAGTAAGGAAGTACAGAAGAGATATGAAAGCTTGAGAAAGAACTAAAAAAAAAGTGCAATAATATATCTAATAAACCAGTATGTAAACTAAAATTAACTGAGGAATCAGTACTTCCTCACTTCAGCTCTTCAGAATAAGCAGTGCATGCTATTTTTTTATTCTGAAAACTTGCATCTCCAGGAAGACACCAGTTTGGCACAGAGAGATTCAATTTTAGTGAGGTTGAACTTCAGCTCAATACACTTCAAAAAGTTTTCATGTTCAGTGGTGGCATAATTCACATCCTTCACCACATTAGACAGTGAAACCCTACAGGCTTGCTTCCAAAAATAAAGAATCAGTGTCTGCGCCCTCCCCAGGGCCCTCCCAGGCCCTGTCCTGCCATGCTCTCCCCTACTTGATTAAACAAGTTATGTTCTTGTTTCTCTTATCCTCTCCAAGGTCAGCACTCTAGTTTTCCAGTTACAGTATTCCCTTCAGGGATAATGCGGCCATAAAAGATAGGCACAAACTAAATAAATCAAAAATAAATAAATAAGTAAAAATTATTCAAACAATCCTTTGAACAGCTCTACAGTGACAGATGCTAGGAAAACTTTTAAACAGTGGAATCACTTTCCTTTTTGCCACCTTTTGCCATATTTGTGAAACCTGGTTTTGCTTATAGTTTTGCTTAACATAATTCTCTCAGAATTACTGATACACTTTCACTTTCTTTTCTGTGGAGGAATAATTATAGCTTGAAGTACCCCTTCAGGGTTTTTTTAAATTATTGTTTAAGAAGAAAGGAGGAAAAAAAAAAAAAAAGGAGGAAAAAATACTCCAAAAATCCTTCTCATCCGTGCACTTCTGCTAGGCAACTTCCAGGTTTTGGATTCTTCCTTCCTCTTTTCCTATCCTGTTAATTTCTGAAGAGATAGAGAGGTTCAAAGATAAGAATACCCCTACAAGCAGAACAATGCACAACTCCACCTTAGTATCCCCTGATCAGTCTGTCATGGGTTTCTGGTCACAGTGTCTCGAACAGCTATCAAAAAACTTCGAACTTCTCAGCCAAACCTCAGTACATGTGGGTTAGCTTCCTTTGCTTTGCTGTCATAAAAACGAAGTGCCAGTTGCCAGCCTCTCTTTTTTCCAGGACAAGACCTCATTTGTAGCTGAAAGAACAGTAAAAATCTGGTGACATCTGGCCCAACTGCTATGTCCTGCTGATAGCCGGCACAAACAAGATGTTAGAGAGAAAAAGGAGGCAGGTTTCCACTGAGACGTCAGACACTCAGTTTTCTAAGCCTAACATCGGCTGCATTAAGAGCAGCCAAGTTGTTACTGACCAGTGACCTTGGCACACTGGCACCCTCACAAACATAACAGTTCCTAACCTGAAGATCTTAAGTTCTAGTTCAGCAGCATGAACAAAGGAAGCAAACAGGGATGACGAATAAAAGAAGGAAGAAAATCAACAATTCCTAAGGCTACTTACATTGCTTTGATAGCACTGTGAATATAACAATTCTCTCCAACATCCATTAATTAGTTAGCATTGATGTGCAAGGGTTTAAGGCATTCATACATCTTTCTAGACCAGCATTCTGGTCTGTAGCAATTGTCTACAAAGGAAACTTCAAAAAGTAAAGTTGAAAATATCCCCAAATCACATGCCAGCTATGCCTGATGGGCAGAACCAGAGGAGTCATTTATACTTCCCATGCTGTGCTTTCCTAAGATCTCTTTGAGAAATTAATTACTCCTAGAACTTGAAGTAATTCTTGGTCAAGAAACATATAAATAATAATGTTTTAAATGAAAATTTTTATTTTAGAAGCTTGAAATGGTTGGGGTTTTACACTCTTAGCAGTCTATTTCTGAGGTTATGTAAACCTGAAGAAAAGTACTCTTTTCCCCCTTTGGATTTTCAAATTCTTAATTCTTAAGAGAAGAATGAGAAAAGGTAAAGAGTGAGGAAAAATTTTTTTATGCCTGTTGTTTTCTACTACTACTTTGAAAACATTATATAGTCATTAGTAGTATTTATTCTGAACCGGGTAAAATCTGTCCTACACATACTGTTTTTCTTGTTTGTTCTAACTATACCTACTTAGGCCATCAAGTCTAAAATGTGATGAAAATAATTAGAGTCATAAAACATGTAATCCTGTAACTGTATTGAAACATTTTCCACCTCCAGCTTTTTTACCATCACCATATTTTAAATACTTCTTGATCGGTCCATAGAAACTCCTGGATTTGTCTAATGAGAGTTATCAATGCAAAGTCAATGATATAAAGTTTATTTCTTTCTGTACCTTAATTTTTCAGTAATTAATATTATACTATTAAAAGTAATTAAAACAAAACAATTTGATGCCTTAATATTTTATTTTCTTCTGTTATTGCAGCTTGGCAGCCTGTTATACAAATCATATTTCAGTAAACTCCCCTGAAACTTCCCCCAGAAAGTAGTTTCTACCAGACCTACTAACATAAACCTTTGGTTGTGACATTTGCACAGGCAACTGGGAATGCCAGAGTTCAAACACTTAATTCATATTTACAGTAGCATCGCCCAGTGCCTTTTAGGTTCCAAGTGCCCCTTTTGAATTAGAATGGCCTTTTCCTCTTTAAGTTCAAATTCACCCTTTATTTTGCCCTGTACCTAACAGAATTTTAAAGCTCCCTTTGACTAGCTTCATTACTCTTTGTAGAGGAATGAGGAAGAACATTTCTCTCTACACAGGGGAAAACCTGTAACTACATGCCAACAGGATATAACACAGCAAACAACAGTTTTGCTCCACAGAGTGTTCTAAAGTTGGCAGTCACCTTTCTAAATAAATAAATACTGTTTTGTCAGTGATCTCTTAAATGCTATTAAATCTCTAGTGTCTGAACCTTTCCCCTTCAAACACAAAAGCGCCAGAGCTAGAGTTTTAAAAAAAAAAAGTCAGCAGAAATGGGGTATTTGATATGGGTTGTTGCAACCAGTTTATCTGGAGCTTTCCTGAAGTCCATGCAGAGCATGCAGTTTATTCTAGCAACAGTAGCTGACAGAGTGGTTTGCATTTGGGGCACTTTCTCCTTTCAATAGCATTCTCTTCTGCAATTTGAATCATTACAGAATCTAGTTATGTGTTTAGCAAAAAGTATATTGCTTTAATAGAAAGAATGCCCCAAAGGAAAACTCATTCTAGCATATCTATGCCTGATGAAGATAAACAATGTACATCCCAACACATAATGTACTTAATGCAACACAGGCATCTTACTTAAAAATTAATATGAAGAACCTCACACATGACAATCTTTAAAAAAAAAAAAAAAAATCACAGTTCAAATCACAATTTTCCATGAAAAATCACAGTTTTCCATGTTGATGTGCAGAAAAGCCCAAAGTAAGGCTCAAAACATCATATATCCTTATCTACTTATGACTGGTAAAAATCTGGTTACGTACACTTCCCTAATG
The DNA here is from genome assembly GCF_034638445.1 of Ciconia boyciana. Lineage (NCBI taxonomy): Eukaryota > Metazoa > Chordata > Aves > Ciconiiformes > Ciconiidae > Ciconia > Ciconia boyciana. Next base: position 30,096,913 of record NC_132938.1, read on the forward strand.
AGCATCCATGCCCTTATGCCCAATCCACACGAAAAGTGTTATAATATAAACTGTAGGCATCAAACAGATAAGGCAGGGAAAAAGTATACATGTAGGTGTGAATGTTTAGCAACAGTGAAAGCTAGACCAACCCAAAAGTACCCAAAAAATAATCACACAGCTTCAAGTCATGCAGAAGAAAAATGAGCAAATAGAAAGAAGGCTTCTATGCAATACACGTGAGAGCAAGGCTCAACGATCCAGCTGAGCTGAGACACCCATGCACGCCCACCAGAGAGGCAGTCAGCCTCTCACTGCTAGGCAGGTGGCCCTGACCCTTCTTTTACACCAGTCCTCATGTCTACCCTCCTTGTCTTGAGATGATTCAGTTGGATAATTTAACAAAAAATTCCCCACCTTCCCAAGAAAATTTCTGCTGATGTAATGACCCAAAACAGCTTGCTAAAAGGATGAGACAAGTACCGCAGTCAGCAGGTGAAAAGGTGACATGGCTGCACTGCTGGGGGCAAAGCCACCACTTTTGGCAAAAGCGACGAGCTCAGCCATCTTATGAAACTTCCCTCGTCTTCATCCTGCTCACTTGACCCACATCTAATGGAGTGGGACTGAAAAAGTTTGACAACTTCAGAACTTTCACTTATGCATACTGGGTATTCTTCAGCTCCAGGGTGGTACATCGGTTTCACTGGTTTGGATGATCTACTTATAGCCCAGTTGTCTCCTTCCAGCCTACATCCATTTATAGACCTTGTTATTTCAACCCCACCCTGAAAGAAAAGAAAAATAAAAAAGCTATCTTCTCTTTACATAGCAGATTTTACTACACAGAATGTTACTGGCATTTCATTTAATTGAATGTATGCCAACATACCGTATTGGAAATGCAGTGACTCATGATCTTATGTGCCCCAAGATGTACTGCACAAGTGGCCATCATTAAAGGCCTCCTAGAGTTTATAAATAGGGCCAAATATGGAGGTCACGCTCCATAATTCCTTTAAAAATTAAAGAAATTGACACATTCACATTTTACTGGGTGATTAACTACTGAAAAAAATTGCTTTTCCCATGACAACTGACAGGCTGTGGAGAAGCCATCATAAGCACTACGTCCCTTCTACAGCAAACAAACTTGCTGCTCCAGCTATACAAGGATCTGTAAGTACATTTACTATCACAAAGTACGCTTAAATACATTAAAAAAGAGTGGAATTTAGTAGCTTTTTCAAAACTTAACATAAATTTGGATTCATCTTTCATTTAAAAATTTCACTTTTCATTATGCCAAAACAATTTTGGAAGATATAATCATGAGGAAAAAATGATACATTTTCTGGAGACAGTCTATGGAGTTTCAGCATAAAGACAACTACTAACTGTCATTATTTTTTGAAGTCAAGGTTACAATTAACAAAAAGTTTCCTACAAAAAGACTGAACACATTATTATTTGGGATGTTTAATGTTGGAGAAATAAAGCTAACACTCTACTTAATATTGTACTTATTTAATTACTATATTGTTTTAAAAGGCACCCAAAAATAGTATCTAATGAAAATAAGATTTCTCTTGACTGTGAAGTAACACTGATTTTTGCCACTGGAATGTAAAACTGCCATTAAAAGATGTCTGAAAGTTCTCTAGAGCACTGTACTGCCACTGATAACTGCTACCCCAAAGGACAGTTTGGAGGAGAAGCAACCACCTAACATCTCAGACCAATTTTTTCCCCAGGTTTTATTTTTCTTTGAAGTTTAACAGCTTTAAAGTTTAACAGCTGCTGGAAAAACAAGTTGAAATTTATCATACAATAATGATTCCTAACACATTAACAAATTGTCCTTTTATTGCTTTTAAAAAGTATAATCCACTAGTAAACTGCAACAAAAGGAGCAAATCTGTCCTTTTGCTAAAGCCATGCACACCTCCGCATACACTCCACCTCACCCCATCTCCTCCCAGAGAACAAGACCGGCAACAAAACATTTGTTCCACAATTCTTCATATGGTCCTTTTCCATATACGTTCCTATCACCGCACTGCAAGGTTCTCTCACCTTTCTTATTTAAATTACAGTTTCATTCCTGTCACAAAATGAAAAGCCACAGGATAAAAATGAATCCATTACATCTACTTTGTTAAATACTGTATTATCAGAGCAGAACCTCTCTTGAGAGCCAAGAGTTCATTTTTGGTTGGTAAAGGAGGAAGTAATCTTCAGTCAAGCTAATCCTGTGGGAAGGTAAGCGATTCTTCAATTCCACGTGCTTTTTTCATTCACAGAAGGAATGATTCAGATGTATCTGCCAGGCAGCTCCCCAGTTTTCACATGCTTGTCAGCACCTGGCAGCCATAGCTCCAATAATTCACTTCCTTTTAAAGTTGCTCCATTTCTTTCCGATTTTATAACACATTTTCAAAAACGACTGCTGTACAGGCAGATACAGCTCACTTTCCTGCCATGACTGTGTTCCCAGGCTCACAAGTCTAAGTAACTTTGAAAATCGCTGTCACAAACCCTTACCAAAAAGAGGCCAAGGGCAACGACCTTGATGTAGCTTTGGCAGCCATGACGTTAAGAGCAGTCCCCTTCTCTTAACTGGTATGAGTTCTTGAAATATATGCATGACTTGTGAATCAAGCTGAGCAAGCTGATATAAAAACCTCATGAACCACCTCCAACACTGTTTTACCAGAATAAGGCAGGGACGAGTCCAAGGACAGAGAAGCACCCATGGACGGGTGCACCCTTCTGTTTACCAGACAGACACACCACAGCTGCAGCACAGCAACAGAAAGCTGTGTATTTATTATTAGAAAGACAATAGATACATTTTTTTTCCTTTTTTATTATCCAGAAATAATTATTTACTTCTGAACCAGACAACATTATTAATATAGTAAATATTAGAAACACAGAAGAGCTTTTAAGAAAGCAGTAATGGGTTGTACTCATGTTTACTGGAAAGCAGTTGTTCCTTTCTAGACTGTAAGCCCCAGAAATACATGCATAGTTTTCATTAAAACATGTCATGTCTAACAGAAAGGTATTCATTACATAATGCTTTTCACTGTAAGCAGCATCACATTTGGTTTTTGAATGCGTATATTGCATTACCAAAAGTAATTCTCATGGCATCCAGACCTCCTTAACTTTAAACAAAGGTTTTTGTGGACAAAATATGAGAGCTTTCTTACACCAATCAACATAAATAACAATCAAAATGAGTATTTTTGCTACAAAATCAGAAACTTCAGAAGAATGGTTAAACAGACCACATACTCAAACTGCAATGGACTAAACAACAGAAACCATAACTTTAAGAGCATTAAGCTACATTATCACAACTACAATTCCTTAAATACTGTGGAGCCAAGCAACCTGAGGACAAGCCAGTATAAAGCCTCCATTACATCCACAACTTCAGTAAGCAAGTAATTCTCAAGCGGGAACATCCTCACTTCACTGTTGGATTAAAAGAACATTCCTGCCTCCATTTAAAAACAAGTAATGCCTAAAATTGTTGGCAGAGAGACAGCATTCTGAAACTAGGCCATATGAATGTCACTTCATTGTTGTTACTGAAAGAAAAAAGATCAACTACAATAAAACCTTAGCCAGCACTGCAACAACATTATGCCAGCTAAGCAAGCCCTTAACCAGACCCATGTGGCTTTGCTGTCTTTCTGTTATATACATAAAAATAAGCATCTGTAGAGAGTGTTTATGTATATGGAAATGCATGCAAGTATACCCACTCCTCTTCTCACGTTCTTTAGTGTACAAAATTCTGAAGTTATCATATAAACCATAAAAAGTAGCATTTGCATATAAAAATTTTACAAAAACACAGGAAAAACCTTTCTCAAGTAATTTCTCAGCATATGCACATCTACTGAATTTTCAAACACATACTCAACATAAATATTGCATAATTCCTTCTTCTACACATCCCGCATCACTTGATTGGAAAACGTTTTAGGAAAAAAGCAATTGGCTCGCCTGCTCAGCTCAATTCACTAAGCTATCCATGTGAATCACAATACTTAAACCCAGGCATCACAGGCTGCATAAAGAGGTCTGCTCCTGGCCAGTCTGCACAGTGGAAAGCCATCAGAATGCGACTCTCACACGCTCACAGAGCAGCAACGCAGCTATGCTGTAATCATGGCAATTTTCACAAATGGAGTGACAATCGTGGAAAAAAGTGAAATAAACCCCAGCTATCTAATCAGTGAGCATAGAAAATTAGTTTGTTGGTAGATGATCCAAGTACCACTTCCTAATGAAAGAGTGAGGAAGATCTTCCTCCGTTGTGCTTACATAACAGAGGACATAAAGGAGAAAACATAGCATCATATATATCCTCTTCTCAGAAACCCTTTTTTATTATTAATACTCTATCTTATTACAGTTGACAATTGTCTAGTCTAGGTTCTGCAATTCATCTCCTTATCTATACAGCAATTATTTGTCTAGTTGTAGATGGAATTTATTGTAACTGAATGTATCCTACGTTTTACTTTAGTTTGGAAACAATATAAATTAATAAAATAAACTTTAAGGATCTTTAATCGTTTTCATGAGACACCTTCAACTTCTACTATAAAATATTAGAAAACCCCTTCCGATGATCTTTACTTCAGCAAGAACATTAATAACTACACCAAGTACTATTACAAGGTATAATTTGGAACAGATACAGTTAATCTGCAAGACACAAACCAAATAAAGTGAAAAGCAAAACCTATAAGGATGCCTGTTTTGAAATACTAATTGCTTTGACTTCACAAAAGTCGTAAGTCCAGAAGTTATTAGTCCAAAACATGAATTACAGCAGTTAGTGCAAAAAGCGAATCTCACATCTGAATAAGCTATTAGGACAAACTAATTATCTGCATGCTCTCCTAGCACTGATTAATACACCATACAATAAATAACTTGCTACTAATTCCTTCAAACAAGACAGAGAGGTGAAACAAACAATGCTGTATTGGGATAAAAATCCCAACGGAGGTATTTTGATGAAGTGTTTGGTGAGTGGAAACTGCATCCCAGTACACCTCAAACAGCAATTAATGAGACATAACTTAAAGCTGAGATACCAGATACCTCCCACTTTTGACTTTTTTAATTTTTACAGGTACAAGAAACTTAAGACATACGGAATACTTAGCTGACGTACAATTACGTCATCTTTATCACCTCCTGGCATACTGTCATTAAGCTGCTGTGCTTATGGTAGCAGAGCCTGCTACACAGCGCAAGGCAGCTCCCGGGCCCGAGACCCTGCATTGAAGCATGTGTGAAGGGGTGATCTGAGGACAGACTGGTTGTCTTTACCAAGAGCAGCATCCTTGCCTTCGTTGGTTCAATTAAGACAAAAAATCCTGGTAGAAACTCCAGATCGGGGCCATTTAGAAGATCAAAGTGAGCACTTTTTGCAGGTATAATAATGAGTTTGAGGCACAAAAATAATATCCACTGTAAAATGCTCATCTGAGGATGATTGTTTTGCTTCAAAGGAGCATTTGGAGCTTGGCAGAAGTAAGCCACAGTGTCAGCATCTGGTAACTCCGCAGAGACGAGCATCTACTTGTCACCCCTCTCAGACAGCAAAGGGCACAAAGAATTTTATCAGACTGAAACAACTGCAGCCTAGGAATTATATATATATATGTATATATATATATACACGCACATGTGTATATATATTGTCTTACATGACAACTGGGAAGCAGATAGAGCGCTTTGCTTGCCTCTCACACTGGCTACACCAAGTTGCACGCAGGACTGCTAAACCCCTTTTTTTAAAGCGTAATTTTTCACAGTAGCATGCAAAAAAAAAAAAAAAAAGAAATCCGCTATGACGCTGTGGCTCCCGGTGCCAGCGACATACTTACTGCCGCTGCCGCTCCAGGATTTCAGCAGAGACTTTATGTTAATTTCGAAGAAGAGGGAATCCTGTAGGCTGAGCATGGTGCCGGGGCGCCGGCAGGCTGCGGGGCGGCGGCAGGACGGCGGCGGCGGGACCGCGGCGGCGGCACTAGCAGCAGGAGGAGCGTGCCGGCGCCCGCGCCGCTGCCGCGCGGCCTCCCGGTGACGCAGGGCCCGGGGGGCGCGCGCTGAAGGCGGAGGCGGGCGGGCGGCTCCGCACAGGACCCCTCCTCGTCCGCCAGGCCCCGGCCCCGCCCACAGCCACGCCCCCCGCCCCCGGGCAACGTTTCCTACCGCCGCAGCCCGGGAGGGAAGCGCGTCAGGCGGCGCGTGGCCGCCCGAAGAAGGGGCGGCGGGCACCCACAGCGGGAGGGTACGGGCGCTTCGGCGGGGACCCAAACTCTTCCCCAGGGAGGCTACCAGCTGCCACAGGCAGCCAGACCGACCCCTTAGGGGCAGCCGAACGGCACAACTACTTGCAATTAAAACCAAAAAGGACTACACAGACAGCTCTGTGCACTTTACTGAGTTTTAAATAAACTTCCAACTGTTAGAAGCATAGCAAGTTAAATAAACTGCCCGGCTTTACTTTGCACAGCGCCAAAAGCACAAGCAGCCTTCTACACTAAAACATCAGCAAAGAAGGAAAAAAAAAATTGCCCAGCACACAGCGGAGGGCAGGAAGGTCATAAGTAGTATTCCCTACGTAGATGTCTGCAAGAGAACTACAGGCGATTTAGCTTTGACACCTACAGGTATTAGCATTTTGGGGTTTTTTTCTTATTATCTTTTAAAGGCCCTAACAACACAATTTTGACATTTCTCATCGTTGACTTCATTCAGTATCATCTCAAAGGCCATGACGGAAAGTATCGTAGGCATGAAGTCTCCGGCCTCCTAGGGATGCAACCCAACACTGCCTTTAGATGGGGCTCAGGATTTACCACTGTTCTTTTGTGATAAAGCAAGATAGCCCATCGATAGCCTTTGCCCATTTCAGCACAGGGCAAAGCAGTTTAAGACAAACCTCCTTCACTCTGCCCACATTATCAGGTACAATCAAAAGGCAGTGACCCTCCGTCAGCTTGAGGTGTTATCTTTACACAGGTCAAAAACAGATCTGAAAGCGTCTCGAGGTTTCAATGGACAATAGTTGAAAATAGTTGAAAATTTCAGAAAGATCTCTGCCTACTGACAGGAAGAAATGATAGGGAGAAAATGTCATTTATGTTTGTTTGGCTCCCACCAAACTATACACACAACATTACCCTTGGGTCAAATACAGAAAATTCAGAGAACTGGATACTGAGATTACTGTGACACTAGCTGCTAACAGTAGTTTAATTAGGTCTATTTAAACTATAACCTGACCCACACCATACAGATGAACCAAAAAATTAATCATATAGGTCCAAGGCATGCTGATTAACTAAACCTGCTTTAAGATAGTTTCAGAGCTGCCCCCCATCCCGTACTAGGAGTAAACCAGCCATGAGGAAGAAATCATACCTGTGCCCTCAGATAAACAACTTCACATAATTCTAGTTTAAAAGATTTTAAGAATGGTGTCCATCAAACACTTCAAAGGTTTCGTTTTTTGTGGGTTTGGGTTTTTGTTGTTGGGGTTTTTTTGTTTGGTTGTTTGTTTTTTTTAAATCTACACACACACACCCTCCCCAAAAAGACAAACCAATTATCACCACCAGGGAGGTAACGTAGACCGGTCAATGTCCAGCTACGCAGCTCTAAACGACAGGTCTAACACACCAGTGCAAGGACACTGCAGAAAGAGCGGGAGAAGCATGTTGCCGCACTAGCCTGTTCAACCACCACGACAGCTGCTGTCCGACATCCACTCAGGAGATTAATACTTTTATTAAGAGAGAGACTGGTGTGATCACTCAGTTTTCAGAGATTAAAAGTACTCAACATTTCAACAATATTTTTCTATAAGATGATACTAAATTGCCACATATATCTGGATAGTCCTTTATTTTTCTTCCTGGACAGAGTACAGAACATGCACCCACACTGAGTAACTCTTCAGGACACTGCATCAAACTTTCTTTCAGAAGCCTGTTCCAGGTAATACTGCCTATGTAGTACCTCCAATTACCTCATACTCCTTTTTCATCACTTCTTTTATGACTACATTCAAAGTTATACTTCAAGCATTCCTTTTTCCTCTTGCTAAATAAGATATAAGAGAGGTTGTATTTTGTTATGAGTACGATATAAAGGTCAGATTTTGGAACTGGCTGATGAATTTCACCACTAATTTGAAAGACTGTATTAATTATGGTTGGTCTCTGACTGCCTTTAACACTGGGCTACAGAGAGTTCTTCAAAGGAATCCTTGTTAACAGCATGCATTCCAAAATCATGAGCCAACTCTCCCAGCACCTCAAAAATAATGACTTTTTAAAATACACTTTGGGTTCTTTGTAGTTGCCCTTTTTCCCCCCCTCAGCTTTTATTCTTTAAGTTATTAGCGCCAGAAACTTATTAGAAAACAATCATCCCAGAAACCCCAGGAGATGTACTAAAAAAACCCTACAGAAATACTAATCTTAATGTTCCACCTCCTGGAGTCCTGTTAAGAAGAGTTTCAACAAACAGAAGAGCTGCCAGTATTTCTGTATAGTAGTGTTTCAAAAGTTAATCAATGCTAGGAAATCTTTTTAAAAATTTGCATTTATTTATGATATTGATGTGTTTGGCCAAGCAAGTTACATGGCTTTCCCGCATGGCATCTGAGATTTTGTTCCATTATTATTTATTCATAATATCAACTACTAATCACTGTCGATAGGGCTTCCTCAAGGATACTAGCCATTAATTTTAAATGCAGTTAGCTCAATAGAAAATATTAGCCCATTAAGAACTTATAAGACGTTAAGAATATTTTGAGAACTGTATGTACCAAGAGTATAAGCTTTTCCTTCCAAAGATTTCAGCAGAAGTACTGAAGACGAGGAATATTTAATATTAGGAACAAAAATATTTTTGAAAAGAAAAATCCTCTTTTAGTACTATATGAATATAAATAATGTGTATGTTTTCATACATATATGCACAGACATAGCGAGTTGGATTCAATGGACATCATTAGTTTACAAGATTTAAGAATGGCATACACCAAATACTTTTACTCCCCATGTGCCCCCTCCCCCCCAAAAAAAAAACCCACACAAAACCCAAAAAACAGTACAAGTCCATTTAACAAGAGGACCTGTCAGTATCTCAGCATTATCATACAAGCATCAGTGTCATAAGCATTATCTTATCATACAACTGTGCAAGCCTTCTAACATTTCTTCTTCCTCACAACCCAATTCACATGCTTTTATAATCAAAGATGTATAGATGACAACTACTTCAATTTTGGACTTTTTGGGTTTTGCTTGCCTTTGAATTGAGTTAATGAAATAACCTACCAGATACTAGAATAAACAGAAGATTTCAGGGTAAACCACAAAGTTTAAAATGTAACTTTTTATTTTTTAATCAAAACAACAATAGTAGAAGCAGGAAAGAAAAACCATGGATTACAAGCTTCTGAACCTTGCCAAGCGCAGATGAGGCTAATTCACTGAGAACAGCCCAATAAAACTCATTGTATAGAGTTACAAGAGATCATCATCATGTATTTCTAAAACTGTGTAAGAAAATGTCATTTACAGCATGGATTCTTTTCAAGTTCCTCACATTCAGAGAGGAAAATGAAACAGACTTCTGGAAAGTACACTGTGTTTAAAATTGAGAGCAAGTATGTCCACTGTGAAAGAGTCTAAAAATACCTATCACTTTGGAGTACTGGTATGGGAAGTCTTTTATAAGATTATTATTTTATTACCCAGAGAGAAGATGGAAAAGAGAGCACTTGCATTTAACTATAAACCAATAGCTTTGATCTGGAGCTGGTTTAATCAAGAAAAACAATCCAAAAAGAAACACTCAAACTGAGGATTTGTGCATACTTATATTAGTAGGCTGGGCATTACAGAATTCCAATAAATACATAGTTTATATACTGATACAAATATTTGCATACCTTTTGATTCTGGACCAGTTATAAATTTCACTATTAAAGGGAGCAGACTACTATAAAGTCTATGTTTTTGATACTTTCTCAAGAGTCAAGGTGAGGTATGTGTGAATGAGCACACTGGTAGCAGTAATCTCTTAAAAGAACAAGACAAGAATAGGACTGTAGGTGTAGTAAAGCAGAAGTGCTCAATCTCCAAATGCAAGCTGTTCACACTCTACTAAAGTGATTAATGCAAGTGTGCAGTCCACAACATGCTTTTTGCTCAGATATGAAAACCTTTTAGTAAAGAGGATGGCTAGAAGCAAATCGCTCGAGCCACTTCAGTGACTTAAGTCTGCAGACTTCAGACTGCAAATAGATCTATACATTAAGAGATTCACGAGCAGTAAAGTAAGCCCAGCTGCTCTGGGAAGTATTAGATTGTTCTGGTACTGCTCATCCATTGCACACTTGACCTATACAGCAAAGTCAATTCAGCACTTCAAGAATGCATACCTCATAGATGTAATATTCCGTACAGTATGCCCAGTCACACGACAGGGAAGAGGTGCCCTGGGCGTTATAAGCAGCTACAGGGCCCAAGCAATGTAAGAGATCAGGCGCTATCATGCTGTAGTACAGGTAACAGAAGTTTCCTTTGCTTTATTTATAGAATTTAGAATTTAATGAAAACATTTCTAAAAGGATTGCTATACTTACTAGGATCAACACATTTACTACAATGTGTATGCAAAGGTTGGTTGTACAGCTTTTCTTTTAATTAAAGTAGCATCATGCCATTTTCTTGGAGCTGCCCAGAAACATTGCTAGCAACTATTTTGAACAATGCACGTAAAATAAGTGAAGTGCATAACAACTGCTGTTTCTATAACTGCCAGAACTCTGGTCTGTGGCACAGACCAAGATGTGAGGCCAAAAAAAAAAAAAAATTTAATATGGTTCACACAATGTTGTTTCAGCTTCATCTCTACAGGCTGAAAAGGTAGAGAGATTTTCATGACTGAAGATATTGCTGAATCAGTTATCTTAAAAGAGCAATATTTAACTTCCTACAGTTTGCTTTTAAGTGGCAAAGAAATAACATTTTATATGTCATTCATTTATGTTTCACAGGGAACATGATTTTTAGCCTCATTTCCTTATTTTTTTTTTCCATTTGAAGTGTTATTCCCCAGTTCTACAATAGTTTTACTCCTCTAGGAGCGTATTCATATCATACTACCTACCTTCCCCAACCCCCCCAGTGTAGTTCTTGCTCTTTTCTACTGGGATGGCTGAGATAACAGAATATGATTTGTCTACTTATCCCTCTACAAAATAGTTTGCATTAATCATTCCAGCATAAATATTCCATTCAAAAAACACAGCTAAAGGCATTCTTTTAAGTTATGTAAAAAACATGCAGTCACTGTTGCTTCCAACAGTTTGAGGTTTTCAGTCCTACTACATTCATGTTCAGGATGACATGGACTGACAAAAAATGCATTCAGGAGAAGAACTACAAATAATATTTCCCATTTAAAATAAATTATAACTATGAGTTTTCCAACTAGTTCTGGAAGGACACTGAAGATGCACAGCTTTCTTGCAGAACACAGTCTCTGAGTAAGATCAAAGAGGATACTTAACTTTTCAGTAAGTTAACATTACCTTGATGGAACAGTACTCTTACCTTAAAAAAACCAACCAAACAAAAAAAACAACCACAAAAAAACCCACAAAAAAACCCAATCAAAAAACCACCACACACACACCACCAAAAAAAAAACGACCCCCAACCAACCCCCCCCCCCCCCAACTTTAAAGAAAGAATAATTAAATCCTGAAAAATCAAATGGTTTTCAAGGTAGTTTAACCTTACCAACTTCATAAAGATTTAGACTAAACAGATTTCAATCTGGCCCTTCCTGCCTGAAAATCCAGCTTTCCAGATCAGCAAATATTACAAGATTACAAGGAAATGAGTCAGTAATAAAAAGGTGAAACATTTCAAACAACCCAGCAGGCAGTTCTGAGACAATATTTAACCAACCTCTCTCCAAGAGGAAATGAGACAGGTAAAGCGATACATAAACCTATAGCTGTAACTGTATCTCAGGAGCCTTTGTCAGGCTAAAGTCAGCTTTAGCCTGACTTGTCAGCTTTGTCAGTTAAATCCAAGTTTCTCAATTTTTCAGAGGCATCCCTGTAGTTAAAATTCTAGAGAACTCAGTGCTTTATTCTCTCTCAGATGCTCAATTTCAACCTTCCATGACTGCTAATAAAGCTTAAAGGTATAAAGCCCCATTGGTACGGTTCTGTCTGTGTTGGACAACTTGAAGTAACTGCCCTAAGATCTGATCTGTCCGATTCTGTACCATGTCAGCCTCCTTACTGTGCTTCAGCGTTAATGTACCAACGTACTGGTTTTGGGGAACCAGCACTCCAGTTTTCACCAACCTTTTAAATGGAACCTGGAAACACTTATGGAGCTACACGGAAAATCCCAGCTTACTTGCTGGGCGTTTAAATAGATAGAGTAGGGAAAGGCTTAACTCTGTTACCCTACAAGGCCTTAAGACAACTGCTACGAATCAGTTATGTTTCTATTTTTGTTGCTCCTCCCAAGCTGCTGGGTGTCTGTGCCACTTTTACAGGAAACATCATATTTGCATCATGTGAGGATCAGCTACTCTATCCCTATAGAAAGCATTGGGGAAAAAAAACACCAAGAGTTTAGGACTCATCCAGGAAAAAGTTAAAAAAAAAGTTAAAGTGAATTAGCTATAGGGCTAAACTCAGAACAGAAGTCCCAAGTCTGTTAAGCCTCACAAGTGCGATAGTACTTGGGCAGAAAATGTTCTCGGCTGCAGACTCCCACTAGACTCGCACAGCAGCTGAAGGTACTCACATATTTGCCTTGCCCTGTGCCAGGGGATAATGCCTTTCTCCCTCTGCCATAAGCAAAGTTGAACATCTGCTCCCGAGCCACTGCTGTTGGCAGCCTGCAGCCCATTTCTGCTTATACGTGAAAGCACTTTACAGCCCCATATAATGCAAATGTATGTCTGGTTCAGCCACCTCTGCCACAGAGTGCTAATGGTAGGTAGGGGGCTGGGGGACCGCAAAGTTACAAGTGGGAACAACTTCAGGTGTCTCTGCTAAACCCCCTCACAAGCACAAGCCTACCAACTTACTCCACCATAGCTTAAATCCCTATGTAGGTATGTAGCTGGCTGAGCAGTTTTACAAGCTCTGCAATACACAGTGTAAGGACTTTGAAAGCTGTAGTTACAGGCAGGAAAAGGAAAGTGAGCAGGGGCAAAGCATGGACAGGCAATTTTCTCTCGAGGTTTCAACTCCTGAAATTGCCGTTCCCAATGTTTCAGTTACACAGGGCAGGAGCACAAGGAGCTCCTTCACCCAATATAACCAATCAATCAATAAATAAAGAAAATAATTACATTAACATGGCATTCTTCATAGTTGAAGTAAATTGGCACATTTCTTTACTCCAAAGCCAGCAAATGTTTAATTGCAGTGCATTTTTAAATGCCGTAGTTACCACAATTTAAACAATTAACTGCTTTTAATGCTGAGTTTTACAGCTTTCCTGTCTCTGTGAAACAACAGATATTCTCATAGAAACTTGAAGCAGGAGTACAAAATAGAAATGCTTTAAGATTAAAAAAGGTAATTAATACATATACATTGTTTTGCAAGTCAGAATTAATGGAATTCATGAGTGCCATTTCTGAACCTTTACCCTCAGCAAGCACGCTGTTACATTGAACAAAAGCAAGAAAAGAAACAAAAAAAAATCAGGAAGGGAGAAAATGAGAAGAAGTAACAAACCCAAAGGCAGCTAAATGCAACACTTAGATACCAAACACTTAACACACACTAAAACTTTACAACAAGGCCACACTTGTCTGGAAGTTCTGCAAATAGTCCACAGCACAAAGTTCCCTAAAGTGCCTCAGTTGGTGGACTACAAAATAGCCTCCACCAGCAGATGCACCTGTGCCAGCACTGGCAGAGACCACCCAGCAGCTACGAAGCTCATCACTTCACCTGGGATGCCACTCGCAGCTCTCCATCCACACACCTGCATCTGGCAGAGCAGATCCCAGGGAAAGGGACAGTATCACTCCACTGCAATCCCTACTAGTTAAAGAAAAATGCAGAACTGAAATCAGGTGGTAGAAACATGTTCAGGTAAATGGAGAATATGCTTAAAATTTTTCTATTCATGGAACTGGCTGCTCTCTATTTGTCAGTCATGTTATTTCTTGATAGAGCACTAGCATAATGTTAATTTATTTCAGTAATTACCATGAACATGTTAACTTTCCAAACATACAGTCTACCTACAAATATATATGGTATAATTTCATCAACTTCTGGGCAAATTAAACTACTCAGTTCTACACTGCTCCTTCCATGAAATAAGAGTTTATGGAAACCCCAACCAAAGAATGAAGAAAAAATACTTTAAAACTAATTCTAACCAACAGAAAACAACATACTGGAGAAATACAGTATTTTTATACAAGTTATGAGCTGCTTTTATGTGTTTTACTTCCCGGTCTTCCTGCTTTCAAGTTAGAAAGTATTTTGAAATTAAAAACATTCTTCATTTAGCCAGTCAGCTTCTCAAAGAAGTAACTGAGACAAGGCTCACCCCAGTGCATCTTAAAAGATGCCAAAAGACACCAGACATTTTTGGGTCAGTGTCTAATATGACTGTCCAACAGCATCCTGATGCTAAAGTATCTAAAGCTCATATTGCCATACCAGTCTTATCAATGAGCAATGAAAGTCTCCCAAGCAATCAGGGTCCAACACAGATGCTTGTCACTACAGACCTCACTGGTACTAATGAGCTAAAGAATTATTATTATTTATGTAGTATCTCTATGTAAGGGGTATCGCACAGCTTATACAGTGAGGGTACGCCAAGTCCTGAACATCCAGAGCGTCTCATGAAAAACTGCTGCAGACAGGAACCTTTAGAAGGTACCATTGCTAAAGTGATGAGGCTTTCTGAAAGTTTCACCTATCTCTTCAAATCAGTACTGCATCTGGATTTCTTGTAACAAAAACTTTCCTTCATAAATAAATAAGAACACCAAAAACCTTCAAGCATGAGCCAAGAACCCTCTGTCTGGGAGGGTCTCTGGTTGCAGGGACCTTTTAGAACTTGGCTGGAGAGCAAGAAGATGCATGTCAAGTAAAACAGCCGAGGCCATGAACACTACTTCCCAAACCACAGGTATTCTTCAACAGCATTTACTAATTGAGAAAACATATTCCCAATTGAAGGCGGCACTCATGACATTTCCTTACTTGAAGGGCAACTAAAGGCTATCCAGTGCTAAGTTAAAGACAGAAAGAATGCCATTTACTGAAAATGGAAAGGCTTTCCAAAGTAGCCCTTAAGATGAAATAGTTGAAATTATTTTCCCTCAGTTTGGATCCACATAATACTTTTTAGAAGAAACATAAAGTTAGCACTCACAGGGTAAGAATCATTCTGTTATTAAAGAGCTTAAAACATAATAAACTAGAAACATGGAAGTCCACAAATCAAGACATAAAACAGCTAACAGAAACTGTCAACAGCCATCAAAAGTATCACGAATTACTGAAAAATGTCATATCTGCCTCTTCCATTTAGAATTCACATTTCCATTAGAAACAGAAAAACCACCTCTAGAGCAGATTAAGACTTGTTAGATTGCCTATAAACGAAAACTTTTGCATTTGAAACATAGACTCTTTTCAACTGAAAAGTGAAGAACTGTTTAACAAAACGTTCAAATTACAGTCTTTCTGTAACTTAAATCTGAATTGCTGATGTCACTAGCATTACATCTTCATATGCAGCTGCTTATTTAACCTTGCTGGTAAATACTATATTGACCTTAGAAATACTTTCTTGAGCATTAGGGGGGTGTTACTTTGGAATTTTTTAGCCTAGTGATCGATTTTAATGTGTTTTAAAGGATAACAGTTTTTTACCTAAAGGAAAATGGCTCCTTAAAAATAAGCTGAGATTTTAATTTTGTATGCCGTCCAGCCTCTTAAAGACTCTACCTTGGATCACAGACAGACATTATAGAAAACAGATAGATAGCAGTGTCACAGGTATGTTTTAAAATCTGTTCTACATGCAAGAGATTTATAGTGTGAATCAAAAAGGAACAACATGCTAAACCCTTTTCTCCCTCTCAAAACGTTGCTTTCAAGACCTGTGGACAATGTAGACACAAAGAATTTAAAAGAATACTTTTATGTCCTTGTATTACCAGCATATAATAGAGAGAATGGGTTTACAGTAGCATATATAGTCATTTTTGCAACGAGTTTCTCCACATCTTGTTGACTTCAGCACTTCACAGCTCCCCATAATCAGCTATTGCAGGATCTTTTGAAGACCTGCTTGTTTTTCTGGCTATGTTAAATTTTCTCTCATTCTCCCCATACTATCACCTCTCTCCCACTCTCCTTCAAGTCAAAAGCTTTATTTTGTTCCTCTCCCAACTATCTTAGTATAAAGTAATTGTGGATTGGAAAGGTAAAGAGGTATTTGTTTTATTTACAATCATCCCCCCCCCCCCCCCCCACGTTTTAACTGCATCATCTCGAAGAATTAGCCTAAAGATAATGTTTTAAAGACTATTTGCAGCTAAATATTGCCCAATTTCACCTCTAAGTTTTTTTTTTTTTGTAATAAACTGGAGTTCCCATTACTTGTGACTTTTCAGCTTACGATCTGCAGGTCAGAAAGACAAAAAGAACAGAAAAAAGCCCAAACACCAGGATTACTGACATTCAATTCCTAAATTTGCTGTTGGTTCTTTCTCGCAGTGTTCCAGTTCGCTGCCTATCCATTACTATTGGGAGGGAAGGGGGTTTCCTCTTGGTTTAGCAAATTGAACAGCCTCACCAAGGACAGACACGCACCAGGACCACCACGAATGAATACACAAGACAACTATAGAGGTGGAAGGGTACAATCTCCTTTTCACAGCATTGAGCCATTACATTGGTTCAGCTGTCTTATGAAACCTTATACTAACATACTTAAGCCTCAGAAAACATTTTAAGTGCTTAAAGTCCAGAAGTGGCATTAAAAAAACCCCTGGAAATGTGATGCAGAGGTAATCTATTAAGTGAACAATAGCTTTTAAAAAAAAAGTAAGCTCTGTTCACTGTATCTCAGAGGAAAACAAATAAATTACCTCCTCACAAAAGCCATATGAGTAGCTGTTAAGTATGAAGAAAAGGCCCTTCTAGATCTACCTTTGAGTTGTACCGACACCCACCTTGAAAGAAGCACTAAGTTACAATTACTTTGTCATTCTTTGCAATGAGGTAAAGGTAAAGTTTGGCAAGGGGAAAAAAACAAAAAACAAACCAAGAAAAAAAACCACAAACACTGTAGGAAAAAAGGTATATTCATTGTAAATTCCTGCATGCTTATTCTTCAGATGAAACTCTGAGACAACTACAGTAAAAGCATATTAGGCATACAGCCAAGTACACAACACAATTTAAAAAAAAAAATCAGATCTCAAAAAAATAGGGCCTAAAATCATATTGGAGATATCTCCTAGAACTAAGCCATACCATCTTTTCCTTTTAACAATTAAACATAACTATAGTCAATTCAATGTTAATGGTAAAATGAACAAGTCAGAGGCGTACTCCCCTTGCACTCGGGCTTACTTTTAAAAAGACTTCCTGGACGTTATTTCAGTTCATTATTGACTCCATCTAAAGCAAATGTCTTACTTAAAAACCATTTATCCAATGGTCATTGTATCTGCTTATAAGCAGTAATAATAAAACATATCATCACTGCACTTAAAATAAAACTCTGGAGAGATGCTTGGGTTTCCATTTATCTAAAATATTAAAGAGTTCGTTTTCCACAAATCAATATATTTAAAACAGAGGGTACCCAGAAGGTGACTGCTACTTTTGGTGATGGTAAGACATGTAACACTGCCCCCACTACTGACCAAAAAGGCCCTCTCAGTGAGTTGATTCCCCTCACCAACTCATCTCAAAAATACTGCCCCAAAAATATTAGAACATTTTCTGCTGGCTTTGTGAAATGAAATCAGCTCAGGGAAGGGCCATGCCAGCGCCCGACAGGAGATGGGGAAGGGCTGCACAGCTGGGAGCGAGACTGCCCTTTTCACTGGCAGACAACTGTTAGATCAGCCTGATCCACTTGTGAAACCACACAAAATCCCCTTCCCCCACCTTCTGTTGCAAAGACCTCCGAGAGCAGGTTCCAGAGGCCCTTAGGAAAGCTTCCTTATTACTTCTTATGGAAAATATATATAGAACAATTTCCTGGGGCATTACTCAAGCAAAACAATGCTATCTGCTGTGATAAGAAAACAGGAGAAAGGGTTAGAGATTTTTATGTAAATAGCATTCTGGATCCCAAACAGTATTATGGAGCAGTCTCTACACGTAAGCGAGAAGCAAATGGAGATTGGGGGTGGGGGGGAAGCCATGGTACTTAGTTGCCCACTGACCCCTCCAGTCTTCTCTAACTGAAACTCAGAACTCGGGTACAGAAACTGACTTTTATTCCAGATAGATGCTGGGCCTCCTGGTTGTCCTCTGCTGTACAAGGCTGATCAGAGATGCAACACGGAGCTGAATATGCCCTGCAGAGTTGCTGGTATTACAGGGACACAGTGCTCATAGGCAGTTCATGTCTACGCAGCCCCTGCTGTTAGCCCCCTGAGGCAATTACAACTCTATTACTCATTTCTTTACCACCAAAGACGACACTTCTGTTGGCTTATTGCTGCTCCCCTAGCAAAGGCACTTGAAGGGAAGCCGGTTTAATGTTTGCAAAAGGAGATGTTTTCCATACACAGAGATAAAGTGGACACCGTGAGCAACACTACTACTCGCATCACTGATAAATTTAACATCTCTTGTGCAGCTGTTGCAAATTTGACTTACATGGTTGGCCATTAAGACTGTTCCACAGTATTAGCTACCCTGCCTTACAATGCAACCGCAGCACAGACCTGCAACGGAAGGGCACATTTCACACACCACAGGTACAGCTGCCATTTGCCAGTTTGCACGGAGCAGTCATGGCGTTCCCCTTCTTTAAAGCTACAAACAGCAAAAGGGAGAACGTGAAATAGTTCATAGATGTGTCTGTATGTGTACACATTTGTATGTGGTTTTTTGGTACATGAAAGTACTTTCTCTGGATCTTCCAAGCTCATCTTTCTGTGTTTGATTTGGATTGTAGCTTTTTTGAGACAGAAATTTTTAAAGCTGAGAACATGTCAACTCTTAAATGCTACAGCAAATTTAAAAGAACTGCTTACTAACATCTATTAAGTGTTGTGATGCATACAATCATATGCAAATACTTAAAGCAAGATTTTTTTTCTAAAGATCTAATAATCTTATAAATCTAAAAAGACAGTTATGAAAGATTTCTAAAATACACTTGAAACCATTCTGACAGAAGCTACATATTTTAAAAGATGTGTCACAGAGCGTATATTTCTAAGGTCTTGTTTTCAGCTATAAAACAAAGTATATACTAATTGAGTTAACATTTTGAAAGGTGATACTGATACATGTTTTAATCCTAAAAAAATAAGAATCTCATCACTTGAATGCCACACAAAATATTTAGGTCAGATACATGCAAACCCAACTAAGTGATATTATCAAAACAATACTTTTATGCTTTGGATGCCAGGAGTAGGGTTTTTTTGTTTGGTTGGTTGGTTTAAGACCTTCTAAAATACTTTTATACTTTAAAATTAGTTGTCAGACTCTGTATTCCACCTAAATTCTCATTAATACAAAAATATGGCCTAAACAGCAGCAATAAGGAACAGAAAGGAAAGAAAAAAAAAAACACCAACTTTCAAATTCGAACATATCTACAGGACAAACCACCTTAGCTTTAAAAACCTAATGAGTTCCTGAACAGCTTCATTATATTAAATTCAGTGGTGCATTAACACCACATCTGCTGACATTAAGCAAGTAAATGTTTAAAATTTTTTTTCAAATCATTCTATTGTTTTATTACCTGTTTTGTCGACACCTGCATTCTGCAGCATACCCAACTGGTAAACACAGTAGTTCTTTTGCTCTCTTCCAGCAGAGCAGTTCATTCCATTACCAAGATACAAAAATAGAAATAAGCAGATAATTTAAAGAGGATTCAGCTACTATCTGCTATTGTAAAAGCATGATCCCAGAACAGACTATAAGTCTGCATTTCGCAAGTGATGACATCACACTATTAAGTGGTATTAGTCAGGCACTACTGATTTCCACAAAATCACTCCTAATAATCACCATTTAGCAAATGTTTAATGAGCAAGAAAGGAGAATTGATCTTCAACAGTAGGACTGGTATATTCTATGTTTATTATCCTCATTTGCTTGAACTATTGACAAAACATTGAACAATGTTAGATGAAGGCATCTGTTTTGACTACAAACTTCAGCCTATAGCATTTTCTTTTAGCCTGGCACAAAACCAATTCTATTTGTTCTGAAATTATAACACTTGAAATAAAATATTATTTAAAAGTGAGAGCTATAAAGAAACCATAATACAGCATAAAAGCAGAACTGATGAGATACGCCTATGGAGATACTTAACGTGTGCCCATCACAGTGATACCCAACTATAAACTTCAGGGCTCTACAGCATTCAAAGTTAAATGAGGATATGAACCTGGCTAGAAGAGCATCACCCTTTCAGACACCATGAGCTTCTGAGCAGAGTTTACAAGTATATAGGCAATAACAGTCTTAACAGACCTTATTCTGTAAGAAGTCTTCAATAGTCCATACCATTACAACATTAACTTGTTCTAATTTGTTATACAAAGAAACAATTGTTTAACAAAAAAACAGAACTGTCCCTGCTTTCCCCAGCTGCCAAAGTTACTCAACCTGACACATTAAAAAAAGTGGTTTATATTACAATCAGAAAGGCTAAGAAAAGTCTTTCCAAGGAAACCCCCTTTCTCCCACCACCATAAACTTAATTCCATAGTTAAGGGTATAAGTTCACCACGCAATAAGATGGATGTCATCATCTCCTATCTTTGCAGTTAGACACATAAGGGAAAAAATTTCAAGGCCACACTAATTCCTGAAAATAGCCACCACATAGTGAAGGGTAAAAACTGTGCATCTGATAGCCATCAGGATCCAAGACCATAAAGGCTCAAGATCTTACTACTTTAGCTGAAGGTAAAAACAGAAGTAAAACTGGATTCTCCATTGCCACCCAGATGAACTGTCGGGAAAAGGAACATTAACTCATTCTACTTCTTTTTATTAGCACAATACACTGTAACATTTACTACCTGTTAGTGTAAAAAAAAAAACCCAAACAAACAAAAACCAAAAAAACCCCACAAACTTCACAGAAAAAAGCTTACCCATGTTCTTAAGTTAAAAAGTCTCTATACAATGTCCGTATTCTTGACTAATTTAATGTACATATTAAGTTTATAAAAAATCTGCAATCTTCGAAACACTAAAAAAGGAAAGCATAAACATTTTTTAAATGAAAAATCTCTTAAAAAGGAAAGCCCTTGAAAACATAGGGGATTTGAAAAACAGGGAGAGAAAAGATGACACAAAACTTGAACCCTGCACTGCAGTCAGAGCTCTGTGCAGCACACGTCTGTCCAGACAACTTAGTGCCTAATCATAAGTACGTTACAATTTAAAAACTTACATAGGGATACTTATCCCAAAGGGGGAATAAGAAGTCACACAGGCATGCAAAGACAAGGACCACATTAGAAATCCTGTAAAATTGCTTTCAAATAGGTCACTAACACATGATAGTGTGTCAATGATAAAATAGTTCTAAAACTAAAGACAACATTATCATAGCAACTCTGATAAAAAGGCCTTTTATAATCAAATTCATCAATTTAGCAAATAATAATGATCTGAAGAAAAAGCTTAGTAATCATTTTTTACCAGGTTGATGACATGGATACATACTGTAATCAGGACGTAAAACATGCGTCTCCCCGTCTTCATCTATTGTCTGTCCTAATGAAAAGAGTCTGACACGTCTCATCTTCAGTAGCCTTGGGGAGCTTTCACTGGCAGTAGTCCCAACATCCAGAACTACATCTCCAGAAACAACAGTGGGAACAATTTTTTTCAGGAATTCCATTTTTACATGCCCTCTGTGTTCTCAGCATGTACTAAATTCAGCGGTTTAGCTACGCATTACAGAGTGTGGCTCCCACATCAACTTCCTTGAGCACAGAGGTAGACTTCTCCTAGTGAAGTCACATTGAACCTGGGTGGTGCCAACACCAGTGCGTCAGCTGCCAGCTGCTCCAAGGCAGATTTTAAAGACGTCTAACTGTATGGACTGATAAGAAAACCAAACAACAACAAGCCTACATATTAACCAACACATGCTAAACTCTGCACTTGTAGAAGACACCGTATTTAGCATTGCAACAAATTTGAGCATTAATAAAACACACGGTTTATTTTCAAATTTCTATCTGACAGAGTTAAATAGCTCTTAATTTTCATGAAGTGTACAGAGAGTGTTCATCTGCATTTGAAAGATAACACTTATCATTCAGAAAGTCTATGCACCAGCTTTATAAACAAAGTGTCTAACAGCACAATTTAAACCATTTCCATTCTCACATGGTTTTAACTACTAGCTACGAAGATACTAACATTTATTAAATATTAAGTTCTGTTCTGCAGAGACTCTGATGCTATATTTACCACTTAAAATACTCAAACCACCTTCCAGAAAACGCCAAGTACAGAAATAACCCATCTCATTTTGTCCAAACGTCCGCTTTATCCCTAGGGCTACTTCTCCATATGTGCCTGGTTTAGCTGAATTTTTTTGTTTTTATTTGAGGGAAGTTTAAATGTTGTTCTATATTTAGCTTAAACGAAGCCATTATGAAAGATGCCTTGCATTTGGAACAGAAAGCTCAGGGGGAAAAAAGAGACATTAGCATAGAAGAGTGTTCCTTAATGCTTTCTACATTTGGGAGTATGTATCATTGTATGATTGAAAATATTATTTTATTTAGTAGACTTGGAGTGGAGATCCAGACATACTAGGTAATATTTCCACCTCATTTGCCACCAAAAATTGTACACATCACTCAGAGAAAATCCACTAATACTCACTCTGAATGTCTGAGCAGCAGCATGCACACTTCTGTTATTTTTATGAAAGCAGCTCAACACAGTTATCCAACCTATGTGTGAAGTGTACCACGCTACTATACATTCCTTAAAAGAAGGTACTTAATCTGAAACTCACTACTGTGTCTAACTCTTCTTAAAAAAAAAAAAAATTCTATGAAAGCTAGATAACCTGTTTCAGGTCTCCGAGTTCCAGTAGTTCAGTACTCACAAGGAGCTGCTCACCCGGATTAAGCTGTCAGTTCTTTACTGACCAACTCTACTGTCACACTTCGTAAGTATTGAATCTAGCTAAGAATGACACAACTTGAAAAATTTGGTACAAGTTAATTAAAGTTGCCACCTAAGACATTTTTCAAGTTCTATATAGACTGAAAACATGTCATATCTTTTGTATTCAAATCTGCATTAAAATCCCCAAATATTCAAGTTAGTCTGTATTCCTCTTGTAAATGAATACAAAATTCTACACAAATTTCATCTTGTAAATTAATAAAAAATTCTGACCTTATCAAAAAAGACATGTTGTTAGAATATTATTTCCTGCAGTGAAATATTTGGGAGATCAAGCAAAAACATTGTCCCTGTAATGATTTCATTCGCAGTATTTTTTCCACCAATACAAAAAAGTTATACAGAATATATTTTCAGAAAAGCATTTTGTTTTCAGAAAAAAATAATAAGATATCACAAAGATAACTTGCGATTATAAGAGATCACGTGTCTTTACAAACTCAAGCAATCATTTATTGACAATAGCATTACTTTCTATAGAGGTTTTTTTTTGCCCTTGAAATCTTGCCACAAAGCTACTTTGCAGTTTTTAGCATTTGGGAACAAAAGAGAAATTCAGATGCTTCTGTGAGAATGAGAATGCTTCCGATCATCCACCTGTCAAACTGCAGTTTGCAAAGAAGGGGGTAATTAGCTATTTCAAGTTGTACCTAACTGAAACACCCTCTGAAAGGTTCAAACTAGATACCAAAGTGCTCCTAACCACGCTATGGAGGTTTTATTACCATGTGGACACAGGGTGGAGACAACAGATGAAGTGCAAGTACTTAGTGCATCACTTCAGTTAAATGCATAAGGCGTGACTTTCTACAGAACATGCAGCATATGCGAACTGGCCATGGATAAAAAAAATTAAGGCTTGAAACTATACTTTTTTTAGTGAGAAAACGTAACAGCCTTTCAAGTAATAGGATTTACAAACAAAACACAAACAAGGAATAAAAACCACCCACCATACACATGATCATATTTCAAGATTAAACTTGATTAACTAATAAAGCTTATATAACATAAATTAATCCAAAAGCTTTTGACTGATTTTTTGCTTCAGGATGGCTTTTGTTTGACTCTTAAGAAAAGGACATCAAGGAGTTTTCTACAGAAGATAGTTGGGGATGTATATATCTCTTTATATATATTTTTATATATTTATTTATAGATATATATATACATAGGTGGATGGTGGTTAACTCCAGGACATTATATGAGAGCAGCATTTTATAAATAATGAAGCTGAGATAG
Organism: Ciconia boyciana; assembly: GCF_034638445.1. NCBI lineage: Eukaryota > Metazoa > Chordata > Aves > Ciconiiformes > Ciconiidae > Ciconia > Ciconia boyciana. The sequence continues at coordinate 30,121,658 of NC_132938.1, forward strand.
AAAGCTTCCGTTTCTGCCTGTGTCATTTCACATACACTCCTCTCTCCCACTCGCTCTTACCATCTTCCTTAAACAGTACAATGTACAACTGTGGGTTTTATACAATCTGAGCAAGCTTTACAGATAATCTGCCAGGGGGAAACATATGAGAAGTCTTATAATTGTTATAATCAAATTCATCTTTAAACAAAAGAAACCAAAACAGGCTCATAAAAGCCTTATTTCATAAGTTTTAACACTTTCTTATTCTGGAACCTCTAAATAAAAAAAAGAATGGGAGACTCAAGCTTATATAGAATTATTGTTTGTATTACAGTAAGTCCTTTGATGCCTTTCCATGTGTATTCCACTTGTTACACTGAAAGGACGACTCTGGTTTTGCACTGAAGTGCTTGCTGAGGTCATTCAGGCTCCCCCTGTCGCAATTCCACAGCTAGTGATACAAACAGCAAGAAGGTAACATCTGAGCTCCACATCCCTCCCTAACAGGAATCCACATCAGCAGGCCTTCACATCAGAAGGGAACATGAACAGATCATGAAACACGCAGAAGTACCACACAGAGACCCAGTGAGTGATGAGAGGGTAGCAGCACTTGTCAGAGCACTGTCCGTTTGGATTAGACCTTTCAGGACACAAACAGCAAAGCTGTTCAGTGGGGGTGCACGGAAAGAGCAGCTACACCAGAATTCTGTTGAAGCCGGTAAACCTGCTGATGCAGGAACATCCTAACAATGAGAAATGCTGAAAAAACAGAACACAATCAATGAAAGATAGATCTGCGTGAGAGAAGACTACTTGCAAGTCCCTTGAGTTCACATGTCTAGAGACTTTTTAGAATTAGCAATAACAACAGTAAAAGACAACTATGAAACAGACAACATACTGGGAAGTACAATTTTAGAAGAGCGCCTAGATGCCCTATAGGCTACCATAAACATGCATTATTTGACAGGTCTCTTCACGAACAAGCATACATTACAAACCTTCAGTTTTGTAACACAGGATGTTTTTAAAACTATCCCACCCTGCTAGAGCAAGGCCACCGCAGTCCTACCTGCTGTTGCAGAGAGGACACAAGACTTCCTTTGTCTCTAACACGTAAGCTGGTAAGACAGGTCCTGGGGTTTTTGGAGGCTGGGAGGAAGAGCGGTGCCCTTTGGCCTCAACGGGATTACTGTGCCGATAAGGGAATAAAAAGGTTCCGAAAGCGCGGGCTGCGAGGCGCAGCGGACTGGGCCCACCACCTCAGCACTGTGCCGCCCCCCGCAGCCCTCCTCCTCCTCCTCGTCGCACCGTCAGCCACGCCAAGCCAGGCCAGACCAGATGGTAATGCTGACCTCGAAAGTGGGCTGGTTTTAACCTGGATTCGTTTGTTGGTGCCGCACAGACTGCCCTGCCACACAGAGGAGGGGAACTGCGTGTGGCTTCACGGGCTCCTCCAACACTGGCAGGAGTCAATAGTTCAGGGCAGCTTTGTTGGCACGGTGGTAACATGTTTTCCAAAACTCTTAGCCATAACTAGGGTGTCAAAACGGCCAAGTGGTACAACCACACTGGCAGAGAAGGCAGCTGGAGGCGTTCCTGTGCCAGCAAGGTGGAAGCGTGCACTGCAAACCTTGTGGCATTGAAACACGACCTCCCTTTTGGTGGCACTGCTATGGTGTGGCACGTCTCCCATCAGCACACAGAAGCCTTGCTTCCTCCCAACTTCTGAGCAACGTGACCACGTTGGTAGGACAAAACAACATAAAAAAACAAAAGCAAAACTATCCATCCTGCTGCGACACTGGCACTGGAGGTTCTGCCATACTGGTTTCAACAGCAAAGACCCAGTAGTATACTGAGGATGCAAGTGCTGCCTTTAGAAAGAGTGAGTGGTCCTGGTCCATTATGCAAAGTGGTCTCTACCTCAGTTTGCAGCTCTTCAAGAAATGTTAATATTCCTTGAGGTCAAGGATTTTAACTATGCATCCCCAAGCCCATAACGGACATAGCATTAGTATGCACCAAATAAGCATCATTACTATTTTCTCCAACTTGCTGATTTAAACCTGACATCACTATTTCAAGGGGGAGTGAATCTGCTAAGGAAATAGAGGGACTACAATAGCACCCAAGTATTCAGGAAAAAAAAGAAAAAAAAACCAAGTACAGGAAGTTTTTCCTTCTTGCATCTCAGAATAGAAGCCTAATTTGTAAGAATGTGTCTTATCCCAATGAAAATAATCTGCTCTTCCCCCAAAAAAGTAAAGATCAGAGATACATAACTGAAAGCAGAACAAAACAGTAGTTAGAAATTGAACCTGCAGTCTAGCCTGGAAGTTTAAATTAACTCACGTTAAACTAACTCACATTAAATTAAGTCTGCATTAAACTCACAAGAGGTACCGGGTACTGGACAGCTACATTATACTTGTTAGCCAATTAGCAGGACATTGTCGTAATTTCACACAAAAGACTGTAGGGGTAGGGAAGACAAACCCCATTTCTTTCTCTGTATATGCTACACTTCTTCAAGTGACAAACCTTTTTGCTTTAGAACTGTAACTTAACATAGTCACATATGTATAGATTTCTTTTTTCTTTAAATACAGAAACTAAACAGACAAGACAACCTCAAAAAGTGTATGCATAGGGAGAAAATAGTTTTTGTGTCGTATTGTGGCATCATCTCACCTTTTGGCAGTTTGGACTAACCACTTGTAAGAACCTGAAGTATTTAAAGGAATGAACTTTGCACATCAGAAAGTTTAAAAATATTAAAAGATATTTAAGATAAGAGGCTATCCTTCATATAATTTAAAATTATACTTTACCAGTTAATTCCCAAGCTACTTAGCATTAATTGTTTCCTTGGTCCATTTCAATTAATGTAATTTCACAGCAAAAAACCCAAGGACCAGTATAAGCAGGGACAAAGCAATGTACAATCTTGCAATAAACTATCTCTATATCAGTTTAAACTTGTTGTAGCTATTATTTTGCACAAAAAATACTTTAAACCTAAGCCATTTAATCTTTCTATAGTTTGGCTTTATTGTTGGTTTTTTAATGTAAGCAAGCAAATAGTTTCAGTTGTCCCCATGCTTTTCTGAAAGAAAGAAAGTCTAGCTTTCTGTTTCTTGAGAAATGAAAGTAACAAACTGTCAGCTTTTGGTAAAGTTTCGGTTTCCTATCAGTCACTTAAGCTATATTTGCTTGTACGGGGGGGTGGGTTTTTTGAGCGAGTTGTGGGGCTTTTTGTTTGGAAGGCTGGGGATTTCTGGAGTATTTGGGGTTGTTTGGGTTTTTTGTTTTTTTTTTTTTTGTTTTGTTTTTTTTTTGTTTTTTTTTTTTTAAGAGCTTAGTTTTACTTATTTAGCATTAGTAGAAGTGAAATACAAGTAGAAATAAAATACTGGCAAAATATATCAAATCAGAAGCTGAACATAAAATACAACTGTTAGGTTCATTGGCTGAATGCAGCCATTTAATAAAAAAGCCCCAAAATTTTTACTGTTTATGTATTAGGTAATAACTGTTCTTATCTTGAAGTTGCATGCAAGAATACAATGCTTTCCTGAACTCATTAGGAGTTCCTGAGAAGATCAAGGTATTGTCTTATCCCATAGCTTCTACAATCTTAAATCAGGATAAGGATCTGGGCTTCCTGTTGCTAACCTCATGCTTGTTCCAAGTACTGACGTATCACACAAGATCTTCCAAACCTACGAATTTCTTCTACTGGCAGATTTTTTTCAAATAAGAACTTGCATTTCAAAGCAAATCCCAGAGTAGTACATACTCTGAATCATACCCATTCCCATGCAAGTAGGAACACCAGGAGAAGATGTCATTACACAATCCCGTAACAACAGAAGTGGCCGGATCTTTTCCCTTATAAAAGGATCAAAATGAATGATGACAACCATGATGTTGATATTTCTATGCAAAGGACATTAAAAAAATCAACATTTAAAAGACAAGTCAGACCAACAATGGCAACACTGCTATGAAATTGGAACTGTAAGGAATTGAGAGCTGAAAAGCTTTACCAAAAGCTTTTTAAGTGCTTAGCAGAAATACAAGGAACAGAGTTGCCAACCGTTAATGTAGGTTTGCCTATAGAAAAGCCAGAATATAGACATAAGCGATAACCAGAGACCAAGCACACACATACATGTCCAGAATTTCTTAAGAACAAAAGTGGTTCAACAAACATTTCTTAAACAAATATTTTGACTATTTGGTTGATGGCTATTTTCGCAGCCATTGTCACTGTTTCTGTTAGAATTTTCGCTAGTGCTACATGAAAGTACACGTCTGTAGAAGAATTTCCTCATGACTGAATGGCCAACTTTTGAAGTCATGCCCAAAGCATAAAAGTCAAATGGCCAGGGAAAGAATCTGTAGTTTATTGTTAAAAATAACCTTCACTCAAATCCCAAAAGTGTATACACCACTAGTTTATCTTGCTTCCCTTGCCAAGCCTCATCTAATCTTAGTTTACTACTTAAAATTTTATACAAGGAAGGTATGTTTAAAATGTTACTGACCTGTGGAAACTATCATTATCTTTTTTTCACTGTGACTCTTCTACATAGCTTCTATTATTTAAAAAAAAGCAGGCTTACTGAGTTCACAGTACACAGGACAAGCTCAGTTTCCAATACCAATGAAAATCCTCTGGACATCTAGATTAAATATAGGGTCTGTCTTGGTTTACATAGAATTCATCCACTCTAATCTTAGTTCTTCCCTTGCAAAATGGACAGTTTTTGAAAGATGGTCACAAAGTTTATCTACACTGCAAAACAGAAAGTAGAAATTAATACTCGACCTAGTAAAAAAACCTGAGTGGGTAAATTCACAAGTCCATTCGCATGGACTGACATGCTCAAGTCTCTACTGGTTTAGGCATACATCCTCTGTGCTGTGTTATACAGACCATACTAGTAAAACTCTGAAACACTATATATAATATAGTGTTATAGTGAAATATATTTGTATTACAAGATTTACGTTAGCTGAGGAGCAATGTATTTTTAAACCCCATATAATATATAGTCCTCCTACGTAAAATTTCAGTGTGATCTTTCTCGTAGCAAAACCACAGTGCCAAAGAAGGATGTATGACTAGAGAACAAGATTCATAGGTTAATATTAAAATCAGTCATAGAAGAAATAAGAGCTTCATTTTCTTAAGTTACATCTTTGTTCAGCAACAAGGGTAGATAAATCAAGTTGCTGAACATAAATTATTTCTCACACAGATGCTATCTGTGGGACTTCAGAAGGTTACTCTTAGCTAGAGGACAGAGGTAGCTAAAACTATCTATTTTCTTAACAATATTATCAGAAAAAAAGTTAGATATCATGTCATAGATATCATATTTGCCCACACATATGTTGGGGCAATAATTTTAAAACTTCTCCCTTCTCACCTCTTCTATCTCAAAGCCAGAAATAGTAATTTCTAAAATGTTACAAGATTTTTCTAGTGGAAATACGTAAGCTTAGATTTTAAAATAGTAGTAGTCTTCCTCTTCAAATCCCAAGTGAAAAACTTCTTTCAGTGTAAAGCAACAGCACTCCAATTCTTCTGCAAAATATAGATGTCTTTGTCCCTTCTTTTTACTTAATAACTTAAATGCATTTCCACTTGATAATCTGAACATAACCAGAAAGAATAAATGCTGCTGCCATAACTATGTAATTTGGCTTAAATAGCAAACAGCCCAATCTATCAGTTCTTACAATAAATGTAGTTATACTAGGTACTCTGGGCTGAAGTTTTCAACATTTTATGGCTTACAGAAAGATTGGCACCTGTATTAAAGGAAAACAAATTCAATCCTGCTCAGATCAAGATGCCTTCCTTACTGATTAGGGACATGTAATGATTATGTTAAATTCAAGGCAGTGGAAAAGGAAGATACTTAAGGAACTTGCTTATCAGATAGTACATAATCTGAGTATGATTTACCATAGTAATACATCACGTGAATACCAGCTATTAATTTAGAGCAAATCTTTTATGTAAATTTTGTAACCCTAAAAGAGAGTAAAGGTTTTTCTGTATGCAGACATAGAATGTTTATGGATATTTTCCATTGAACAAGTTTTTTTAATTAACATTCAATTGTCTCCTGTCTTAAGGAGAAAAAAAACAAAAGAAAATCAGTAACAACAACCAGACCATCAGACGCAGCAGAGGATGCTCCCAGTGGAGCTCCATGTGGGCCTATGGGAAACCCGGTATTGTAGCTTTAGTACATAAACGTGAATGACATTTTACAAATGTTTAACAGAAAACAGAGCTATCCTTTCAATGCTATAGATGTTCACATATAGCAGAACTAAAGTATTAAGTGACTATATTCATTTCTAAAAGGAAAAAAGAAAAAAGGCAGGGAATTTGCACTTTTATAATTTCTAGAAAGGAAAGAGAATGGATGTAATTTAGGTTTGTTTGGCAAGGTTTTGGTTTCAGGGCTTTGAGCACAGGCGAGGAAATACTAACTTTCAGTGTAAGATGTTAGATGAAATCTCATTTACTCTTCCTATTTGAAAAGCTACAATATACTTGAGATGAAACAGAGGTCCAACTAAGTTAGGTACTACATTAAGGTCCAGAAATGTTTCTAGTAAGCAGGGGAGGAAAAAAAATGGAAATAAGTTTAAAACCCAGCATTTTTTATTAGCAAATAAGAAAACACAGTTGCTAAATGCACTGCTAGAATAAATAGTTCTCAGTACAAAGTCACTAACTGAAGAAATACGTGGGAAGATGAAGGAACCTAAACCAACAAATTGTTGAGCCACCCAAGAGAAAGCTTCCATTTTTATCCTGTATGGAACATTTCTATACTTATGCACACCCATGCAGGTTTGCTCGCCAAAATTAGTCGTATTATCACAGTAAAGTTAAGAAATTGCAGAGAGCTAAACAAGACCACCACAAATTAAAAAAAAACCACAAACAAAAAAAACCCAAACCATAACAACCCAAAACCAGAAACAATACATGGCACACTAACTGTGCAGCTTCAGAAGCTGGGTGAACAGACCTTCCTTAAAAGACAGCAATCAAGGCAAAGGTACTGCTCCTTCACAGAGGCTCCACTGCTCAGGCATTCTGACAGTGACCTGGGGGCAACAGAAGAGCTCAAAGAGCACCTTGATGTATTAGTTTTTTCCAAGTACCACAAATTAAGATGGATCTATAGAACAAACAGACATCATAAATGATAACTTGAAAAATACAGATTAAGACAAAATAGTGATAGTGTGCATTTAACTAACATGCATCATCAGATTAAAAAGGATTATTCTAACACCAGAAGAAGCCTATGTGAGATTAGCATGTATTGTGAAAGGATTTAAGAAAAAATTCCTTATTTGGATTTGGAAGAGACTTACTATATTACACCTATCTGAAGGAGAGGTTAAGCCTGTTCCTATCGGAAGCAACAAGAAAAAACCCTTTGAAGAGCAGAAGAGGCAACCACTGAAGTTTAAGGACATAGTTGAACATGGTCACCCAGGAAGGTGAGGATTCCTTTATTCAAAGAAAAATTGATGCTCCAGTCATCTGATTAGAACAGAAAGACCAAAGACGACCTGTGTCCCTTCCTCAGTTGTGGCTTTTTAAATAGACTAATAATAAAACACTCCTAATTGTCATAGTGAAAGACAGGAGGATTCTTTTTCAAAAAAGTTTCAGAGGCTGGAATTACTTCCTCCTTAAGAAAGACACGACAAAACGAGCTTTACTGCTTTCCATTTCTTAGTAACTAATTTTCAAAAACATCCATTCTTTCAAGTTAATGTGCATTAAACAGGAAGAAAAAATTCTTTAAAGTTAATGTAACATACACATTTTAACACACAGAGGTCAGCTTATAGTATGGTTGTTTCAAGCCAACTACAAATGGAAACACACAGAGGTGTCAAGACTCTCATTTTGTCCACACTAGGATTATGTTTCATCATTCACACAGAAGATCCAATGAAATGTGGTTAAAATTAAGAATATTAGCTAAGTAGACCATAAAGAGAGAGGGCTCCTTTCCTCACACAACACTCTTATTCCTTCCTGGACTCTGCTGTACATTTTAGCCTGAATCCTTATATCCTTTAAGGTATGCCTCAAATCAAAGGATCAGGGACTTGTTGTTGTTGTTACTGTATTGTCTGCATCAGAAGTGAGCCTTGCTGCACTTCCTAAGCCATTTCTGAGTCAGAGAGACTTACTGAGGAGGAGCTAAGGAGGACAGCAAAGGCGAGAACTTCATGATCAGTGGTGCACTGTAGGTGCAAAGTGCCCTGGGCCAAGCGAGGCAGGATGTGTTAAGCCATGCTGGGCAGAAGCACAAGGGAGGAGAACTCAGACGGTTTCCACAGGAAAGCTCTGCAACTATGGAGGAGGTATCAGAAGTAGCTGCATCACTTATGCTTTACCCAAACCTCTGAAAAACCACCTATCACTGTCTCCCCATCTTTGAAGTAAAGTACTTGATTTGTATAAAGACATAAAGTGTTTTCATTAGCTACTACCCAAGGGGTAGGCGTTTTCCAGTTCCCTAAAGACTTCTGGTTCCCATTCCATTATATATCATAGATTTAAGCTGTAATACAGAGTCTTTACTGTAACTTGTGCAGTTACTCTACAACTTTATAAAGAAGTTGCTGTTTCTTTTAAATTAAGCACCTCTCCAAGTGAATTATTTTCAAGCAAACAGTTGCTGACTGCACATGGAGAACAGCAGCATCTCCACAACCAATAGTAAAAGAGTTGTCTGACCAAAAAGAGTGTTAAAAATAAGATTTTAAGATACATGTGCATACAGATAGCTGTATATAAATAAATTTCAGAGCTGTAATAGTGCAAAGTTAACCAAGATCAAAGTTAGTTAGCAAACAAGAGTTTCTTTCTCCACCATCTTCTTGCTGATGCATAAGCAGACTTCTAAAATAAATCCACAACAGTTCAAGTCCCTTTGAAGTCCAAATGTATTTCATTTTAAGTGTTAAAGAACACCACTGATAGTGCCTTGTATATTATGTTCAATACACAAGTAGGTTACGTTAAAACAAATATATGGTCATAAAGAAATCTTAATCAAACTTATCATTCATAATAAAGATACTTAGCTGTTCTCCATGACAGAAAATAAGTTCAAAAAGAAAAAGCTTTACAAAAGGTTGAAAACAGGAATTTTATGAATGTTGGATGTTGAAAAAAAAAAAAAAAACAAAGAAAAAAACAAACAAAAAAACTACCCTGAGGACCTAGACGTGAGCAGCACAAAAAATCCCCAGAATCCTGGGGAAGCGAAATCCTACAAGACAGGTTCAACAGTTTTTCCCCCCCTAGTCTGACACACACAGCTTTCCCACTCCACAGATTAAGCAGCTCTTCTATGTCCCTATTAGCATTTTCATCTTCTGTTTTCTTGCAGATGCATCTCATATGCTCCACACTGTTTGAACAACATGAGGCATCAAGCATGAGGCATTCTGCAAGTCATTCGTCACTGCAAGTAAGCATGGTCTACAAAGCTCTTCAGCAGAAACATACCTCTAGTCAGGCAGTAGAATGAGAACTAATGTTCAAATGAAGCAGGAGGGGGGAAAAAAAGGCCCACAAAAAACCCTATTAAAAGTTGGTGAAGCCCACTGAACTATATAAAATACAAAACACATCTTAATAGAAACTTTGTAATAAAAAAAAAAAACGTAATTGTTTCCATTTATTTCCCCAATATCCATCTTACAGTTTATATAGACCCAGCTAATGAAACTGCTGAGCAGGGTAGTGAGTACCAAGTACTGCTTTAATCCTAAATGATTACTTAAGGAGAGGAAAAAAAGGGGAAAAAAAACCCCACAAAACCAAAACAAAACAAAAAAAACCCACAACACCTCTTCTCCTCTTGATGGTCCTTTACTTTCTTAATTATGCTGGGGAAAAAACCTTAACCAAACTTAAGTGCTACACCTGCAAAAACACCTGTAATGTATGAACAGGTACATTAATTGTTCTGAATACTGTTTAGCGGTTGTGTTTACAGACAGAAATAGGCATTCTTAGCATAACTGATGCTCCAGACAGTTTTTCAGAGAGGTCATGGAGTCTTCACCATGAGAACTTTTTGAGACCTGACTGGATAAAGCCCTGAGCAACTGGGTCTGCTGATCAGGGAACTGATTCCAGGGAGTAAATTAGTAGTACAGAAAAAGAATGGCAGCTGGCACATTTTTCCAGCTATATATTATTTTTCCTTCTCACACCTATTTTTAAAGGAAAGTACTTGAGATAAGACACTCTCTGCATTCTCTGACAGGAAAATACACCCTGAAAGACAACTTGCCTTTACCTTTTGCTGAAGTGAAAAAAAAAAAAACAAAACATGCTTATTGCCTACACACAACACAATAGGTTTTTAATACTGAAGACAGACAATAGATACAAAAGTGAAAGAGCCAATGCTAAGGATTTTTTTTTTTAAACCTACTACCTGATTGAAATTACACAATTCAACCTTGAACACTCTGTTTGTCACTGGAGCATGTTTTCTATATAAACATATAGAAACGTAGAAACATACATAATCGTTAAAACCTTTTAAAGTGAGGTAAAACTAGAGTTGTCCAAAGCATGATAAGCACCCACAAGAGAACAACTTAGAGTAAAAAAATGATACTAATGTCCTCAAACCCTCTGCCTCCATTTTTCTGTTTCATTTAAAAGATTGATCTGGAATTCCTACTCTAATGCTAAAATGTGTATTTGCCTTCCTTGAGCAACAGAAAGATATGGATGTTCAAGGTAAACTTCTGCAGCAACAAATTTATTCTCTTTTGAGAGAAAGAATACATACATCAGAACAAAAATAATTATGGTATAAAATTTGAACAAAAGACAGTGAAGCAAGTCAGCATGTTCTATAACTAGAAATTAAAGCCAGTGACAGAGGCAAACAACAGGGATATGATACACTGGAGATGATCCAATGGCAGAACTTACGATACATTTGAATTCTGTTTTATTGTATACTTCGACTGTAAAGAATACATAGGACAATACAACAAAGGAAAGCAAGAGCTACGATAAAAATATTATAGAATATATAATATTCTAATTACTAATGATAATTAGTTAATAAGAGTACATATAATATTCTATTACATTCTATAAAGTAATATTATAGAATATACAATATAGAATGTCTTGAATATGAAAATCCACATAGCAAATACTGTAGAAACAACTGCACTTGAATATTTTCCTCCTGTCATGCCAATATACTCTCTGTTCTCACAGGCCAAAAGGAAGTCCAGTCTATCAGCTTTACTACTTGACTATAGGGAAGCAGTACATTGCATTATTTTTGAAGGATGGTTTAGATGTTGCATTAGTTAGATCTATCCATATCAGCTCAGAAGTGCTTTATCCACAACAATTGCCCTGTGCTTGACAGCAATACGGATCTATTTACCACTGATGAAATCCTTACATGAAGAGCAGTAAAGAAAGGAGCATCTATATAAGGAATTGTGACTGCCTTTGCTAATTAGCTGCATTACCTGGCTTCATCCACAAGAGGACAGAGCTCAGACACCTACCCGCACATTGTAAAGGAGGACTCTATTAGCACCAAGAAATCCGATTTGCTTTGAGCACAGAAGTTTATGAAAGAAAACTTGAGAGAATTATTAAACATACAGAAATTATACAAGAGAATTACTAAATGTACAATTTGAGGATTACTAAATGTATAGGAACCACATCTGGCTCAGGAAGTCTCTGAGCTGCAGATGATTGCAAGGTGGGAGGCTGCTTGCCCTGTTCTTAACCTTTTCCTTAGACATTCACTTTTGACCACGATCAGTTACTATACCGTGTTAAATCAAATGTTCTTATTTGATTTAACACAGTACAGACACCTTTCTATTCAGATAACTGATATCTGAAGTAGGAGTTCAAAGTGTGTTAACAGTACAATATAGATAACAAAGACCTAAGCAAAAAAAAAATACATGCTTGAAAATTTATTTATGACAGAATTGTGAAAAAGGTCTTACCACTTAGAAGCCATTGTTAACCACCGACGAGAGCCGTTAGCATATCACAGTTAGGATGGATCCATCAAGACATTTTCCCCCAAGTCCAACGTGTGCTTAGAGATGTGAGAGTAGACAAAGACGTAAACAGCTACGAATCAGCTGGTATGTAGCCAAATATTGGAGAAAGGTCTCCAAACACAGTACAGACAAATGAAGTATAGAACACTGAAAAGAAAATGAGAAAAACCATAGTCAAACCTTAGACACTTACTCAACGGAGATGTCAACATTTTCCAAAAGCTTTAGAATTATGATTTTTCATTGAAAAGTCATAACAATAAGAGTATGTTACATGTGTCTTCAGAATTGCTGTTCTGCTCAGAAGCTAATGATTCTTAATGATTTTTTCCCCATGAAAGAGAAAAATTAAAATTGACACCAAAATAAAATCTAGCTTCCCACACTCAGCATTTTATGTACATCCATTCTTTATGTAGTTTTAGTTGTACTTTAATTACGAACATACTTTATTAATCATACATACAACCACTCTCAAATGCAAGTCATTCTGAATCAAAAATTTTCATATTAGTCCTTTTATTTCTTTTTTGATTTTTTGTTGATTTTTCCCCCCCCTGCTTGGTTAGCACAAGGATGTGGTCAGAAAAAGAAACAAACAATACTTCAGCTGTGTCTCCCTAACAAAGCCTTGAGAACTTCTGGAGATTCCTTCACAACAGAAGTTTGTATGCAACTTGCATACTTGTCACAACTTGCCTAAGCAGCAGAGTTTGGTTTTGTTCTTCTATACCACCAAACTACAGAAAAAGCAATTTAGTATTTTTAATTTTACCCTGGAGGCAGATCAAGCACTTTTAACTGCTTTTAACAACTCAAGTCTCAACGTGCAGTGGCAATCCACTGCTCCTGATAATCTAGTTTGTATGGGGGGGAATTTATTATTTTTTTTTTTAAAAAGTCATAGCCTGAAAAATTGCAGGTATGTAAAAAGACCTGTACATCCAACATGACTTCATCAGTGCTCTACTGCAACACAAATGTACCAGTTTCCTTTAAGCATGTGTGAACCTTTCAATTCATCATCAATTCTTTTATGTACAGTTTGTTCTACTTCTTAATTAGTGTTTCCAAAAATACAAAAGAGACCCACATAATAAGTGCAATCTAAAGGTAAAAAGCCACATCCTGAAGATTTTAAGTTGTAAAAGGAAGTTTAAAAGTCGGACTTGGAGACAATCAGGAAAATTAGATTAGCTTTTGCAAATAGGAAGAAAGCTGATGTTTATATATAAATTGGCAACATACTACATAATTCCTTCAAAAAGCAAGTCAAGTATTTAAAGACTTGACCAGTTATAAAGGGAAGTGTTTAAAGACAGATAAAATTATAACTCAATTTTACCTGCTAAATTGCAACTCTTTAATAAAAAAGTCAACTGCTTTCTGTAGTTTGTGCATTTGACAGTACAGTGCAAATGAGCATCACTTTTTCCTCTTTAGACAATTTGGGCAAGCAAACACTGTTTTCTACACAGCAGAAATATATGGCCTTTCACCCTGCCTACATGAATAAACTGCACTGTTCACTTTTTTTTTTTTTTCTTCTTTTTTCCCCTTCTTTAGAAAAGGGAAGTAGTTTAAATCAACTCATGCAAAACCTTACATCCACTCTGGTTTGGAAGCAAGTGGGTCAACTGTCCTTTTAACTCCTCCCCAGTTACACCCACTGCAAACAGCACTTTAAGGGAATCAAAACCCTGCCATATTACTCCATAAAACTGAAAGAACAGACAGACAGAAATCCACCTTGGCATATGCTGACATTTTAGCTCATTTTCTCAAGCGAAACATACATTCACAGATATATAATCTGTTCTGTTTAGAGGCTTCCTTTCTCACTGTGCCTGGAGCAAACACATACAAACCCAGCCTGTACTTCTCATTCATCCTCGTTCTTCACCATGCCAGGTTCAATCTCCCCCCACCCCAACACACTACCCAACAGCCCAGCTCCTTAATAGAGGAAATAAAGTTAAGCTGAAAACTAACTTGACTGTCCAGGCTTTAGGACAAGATACTGCCATTTCAGTTCAGCTGGCAGAGTGTCTGGAAAGAGCCGGGAGGGTGGGAGGCAGAGGAAAACTCATTTGAGGTATTCAAGTTTTTTAGTGGTACGTACTGAGCAATAATAAATTTCAAATTGCAGCTGCTGCCTAGAACTTCAAGTACAACTAGAGGTATCCTACAGAATCAATCTGACCAGATTAAGTCTGATTACAGGGAAAAAAGGTATCGGTAAGGTTGAAAGTCTCCAACGGATGTGATCGAAGCTTACAGTAACTACAGCGTATTGCTGGAGGGAAGTTCATTGGGTTTCATTTCCTAACTGCAGTTTACAACTCAAAGTTAAAATGTAACTATACTTTGTCAGATTTGAAGTCAAAGGTATCACACAGGAGGAGGTTCCGTGTTTGGGGTTCACCCCTATGAAAGATTTAGGAAAAGTGAAGAAGCAGAATATGACAAAACTACATAATAAAGTTCAACGTACAAGAGGTTAGCTATCATAAGGTTTAAAAAAATAATTCAAAGGACACTGCTGCTACCCTTAAGTTTTCATACCTAAAAAAACCTTAGAACTCCTCTAACATCCTGAATTGGAAAACACAGCTAAAAATCCAGCCGACCTCAAATGTGTCCAAGTAACAGCACATATAACTTTTATTAGGTGAACTTTTTTGGGGGGTGTGTTTAAAAGAAAACTTTTATCTCCATTATTTTCAAGTTGATGTATCATATTCACAGAGTAGCTGCTATAATGTTGGCTACTACACAAGACTGAACTCAACTTTACCTTTTGAGCAGCAATTAGATGCTCCAATACAGCACACTTTTTGCCATTGCTAAGTATAGGAGAGGTGGTACAGAAGACCACTTCCAAAAACTTCAGGGAAGGGGATTAAAACTAATGTTGCAGGAAATCAAAGTGTCAGCACCTGCATTTAAGTAGATATGTACAACACATGAAATTAGGGCCTTTTTATAATGACTGGCCCAAAAGACTTAATGGGATGATACTTCAGAAGGAGGGAGGGAGGGAGGAAGGAAAGGAGGGAGGAAGGAAAAGGAGGAAAGGCTAATAGTTTTAACCAACTGCTAGAAGTAGTGTTTTCCATGCTATAAACCCTATGCAGGCTTCAATACACTATGTGTTTGCTTTTACAAAGGTAGAATTAATCTTTGCCCTTATTCTATTAGTTTGTAAGACATAATTTTAAAAATTATAACAAAAAGTTGCTCATAAACCACTTTAGGGGCAAACATTTAAAGAATGGCACCATGGTCACTCAAACATGTGGCTGACCTGTACCTTCAGCGTTTCATAGAGCTTGGCTAAGTAACTTGCTGTCACCAACGCTCCTAACGTAACACACTATCCCTTGTGAGCTCTGATCCTCTGTCACTGTCCCCCTTGTCCCCGCCCCAAAGGGATGGCAGATGCAATAAGAGCCCACACAATGGAAAAAAGTATCAGGCCACAGGGCAAGGCAAAGCCAGGCTTCAGCCCAAGGCTCATGACGTACACCACCCCTCATGGAAGGCGTGGAAGGAAAAAAACCCACCTATGATAACTGTAACCCAGATTTATTATAGAACGTATTGACCATATATGACTCTCCTGTTACAGACCAATTAAGCAATATTTCCACTACAGCACTGGGAGATGCTACCAGTGGGCTGAGAGATTTTCAGGAGCTGCCCAATTCCTCCGTTCTCCCAACTTTATCTTCAGCAATAGTCTGCACAGCTAGACTGTACCTAGCTTACTGCTTGCTTTCCTCCCAAATAAGTGATATTAGTGGCTGTACCAGAAATGACAAAAAAAGAGTTTGTGAGCACCTGAATATTACAGAAGCCGTTTCTAAGCTAACTACCCTATGAGACTGGATTTCATAAGAATAAAAAGGGGGAATGAAGCTTTTCAGGTTGCTGATACCCAAATCTGCCCCCTTTCTTTACTGAAGCTTGGCACGCTTCATCTTAACAGAATATTTTTAGTAATAATTTGGTCCTTTTGCTCCTTGTAAAAGTTTTAGGTATGTTAATAATTTAACGAATATGTAACAACAATATTCAACACCACAAACTAAAAACAGTTACATGACTAATTGAGTGTTGTTAAATGCTGTCAAGAACATGGTGGTCACGCAGTACTTTCCCAATTTCACCAATCATCTCCTTACTGAAACACAGCCTTTTTTCCACTCTACGATCCACATAACCACTGAGGCTGGGTGGCTGCCGACCAGTTAACCACGGGGAAGCATGAAAGCTGTAAACAGGAGAGAAGCAGGGGTCCCCAATGCAAAAAGCAAGTCTTTTGGGGGCTTGGAGGTAGTGGGGGGAAGAAATTAAACACAGATATTGCATCTGGAAGATGCACAGATCATAGGCAAGAAACTGAGGTAGGTACAGCTTCCACGTAACTGATGAGTTAACGCTCATCGGAAGTGAGAACGCTCATGAGGCAGATCAAGATCACCTAAGAGGAATCATGGGAAAAGAAGAAAAGGATGCGTATCTCAGTCATACCAAAACTTTGGAATATCGCCAAACATCTGCACCAGAGAACTACATTTGTAATACTGGTTCAACACTTTCTCTTCATAAGAAATATAAATAGCTCTCCATTTACAAACTGACAAACTTCAATTGAAAAGACTCCCATACAATCCCCATTTGTAGTCGAGAAGGATTTGCAAGATAAACTTTAGAGGAGGGCTTGGTGTCAAATGTGTAATAACTTGACCATGATAACTGAAATATGAAAATGTATGTTTGCATTCCCCTTTCCTTAGTTAGCAGGAAAAGGGACTAAGAAAAGTATGTGAATCACAAATCATGCCCATTGGGCCAGTGCCACAAAAATCTGCCTGTTCTTTAAGTTTTGATTATAACTTTTTATCTTTTGGAATCTCACTTCAGAGTATTAGAAATATGCCAAAACTCAGACAGGGTTTTTACCAGAGCACAGTGGATATTTCCACCTAGGTATAAGACCTTTCAAGTCTCTCAGATCAGCCTCTTAATAAAAATTGCCTTTACTAATGCCACAGCCCAAGGAACCCACTGCCTTCAGACACTAGAGTGATGCAAGACTTGCTCAGTTACACCTTCCCTTGGTGCTAATGCCCTCTGTCTCCCACCTTTACCCTTGCTATTTTCTGATTGTTGATTTAGAGGAGTGTTTCCTCAGCTGAAGTATAGAACCAATGATTTTATTTTGGGACCCCGAAAAGTGACTTTTGTTATTTTCTATTATACAAACTATAAGTTGGGACTAGCTATCTGAGAGAAAGTATTTCTGTGCTGCTTTTCAAGAAACTGCAAAATAAGAGCGTCCAATCTGCAAGTGATCTGCAGAGGACAAAGAAATTATAGCTCTCTTCCGTTAGCATCAGAGGTTGTAAGCAATTCACATATTAAGACTACCTCAAACGGATGTTGCTTCCACCAGGAAAACAACTAAAACCAAGTCTGTGCCAGCACAAATTTTTAATTACACACAAAGTATTTCAAAGGGAAGTAATGAATAAGACTCCAGCTTGCTTAATCTTATGTCACCTAGACATTTATCATCACTTGTTCCTTCGTATTTCATATGCACTGGGGAGGGGAAATGGCAGACCATAACCAACAGCAACGACCACCTTCTTCCTCAGATGCACTGCTGCCTGCAACAATAAAACAAAACAGTGCATCTAGAGCATTTGCAGTGGCTCCTACTAAAGCTCTTGCAGCCATTGACCTAAACACCATCATTCACCATATCTACATTAACAAAGTTTCAGCAAAAGGAAAAGCAAGAACTTCCATGAGTGCAGCGTAGGCAAGAAGCCTGAAATTCTGACCTGTGCACCACCACCACTATAGCAGCAACAGGGAAAATGCAAAAAATACCAAATAGCTCTAGGAATTAAACTCCTTTTTTTTTTTCCCCCCTTTTTACAAAATAAATTGCAAGCACAGACTAAACTAAAAATTAGCCTATAAGCAAGAAACTAAATAATTAAATCCAAAGAACAGGAGCTTATATCACACCTTCAAACTGTTTTTGGCAATTTCCTACTTTTGAAAGTATCTCAAACCAAAACCAACAATTCCTTTTGATTCAATAAGCTTTTGGAGATCAACATCTAGTAGGGTTCAAGCACTTGGAACTACTGAATGAAAAATCAACAGCTTATGTACTACTTTTCCTCCCTTAACAGACTGTTAAATCTAAAAATACATTCTCTTTCCTAAAAAGTGCCAAAAACTATTAAATCACTGAGCAGTTTTATTACTGTGCCTGTACAAAGAGAAAGAAAGATACGTGGCAAAAAAGTTTTTCTTTAGCTATTATATACCATTAGGAGGAACCAACATGAACTTTATGCACATTCAGTACCAAAGTCTATATAGATTTAAATTTAAAAAAAAAGAACAAAAAAACAAACAAAAACCCCCCAAAAAATAAACAAACAAAAAGACCCACCACACACAAAAAAGCACTTTACTCCTTTGAACAAAGTAGGAAGCCACTTTCCCTGCTCCTTCCCCCCAAAGCAACTTTAATAGAGGTTAAACTCAGGTCCTATATATAAAATGCTAGTAGTTCTTCAAATATGCTGACCAGACAATGTTGAAGTATAACAGTTAGCAGATTTCTTACCTGCTCAAGCAGTTGCAGAAAAACATGCTTAAATTGATATATCTAGTGCAATATCTAGTTACAGATTTTGAATAACAGACTATAATATCAAAAGTTGATCATGGCATACAGCAAGAGGAGTGTTTTTAAATGTTTTTAAATCAGGTTCATTTTTTCCCTAGTACAGCAAAGGTCCAAAAGTGTTAGTTAAAGAAATGCGTATAATGGTAAAGACTCTCACATTCCTCTCCCAAAAGCTTATTCTATTCATTTTGCGCTTGTGTCTACCCAGCCTTCTGTTCCCACGCTTGCTATCCACCACTTCTCACCTGTACCAGCTATTCTATAGTTATTCACCTATTAATTCTGCAGGTAGGTACATGTAAAGATATATATACACACACACACAGAACCATACGTAGTAACTCCATCTGAAGAAACATCTCTGACCAGTTTTATGTGCAACACCTACCACCAAGTAGGCTGAAATGGGGAGGCAGAGGTGAGGTCTAAACTGAAGGAACAGAGAATGGGGCAGCATCTCCATGATCTGTGTCTATAGGAAACAGAGAAACAAACCAGTTTGCCGTATTGGAGCAAAGCTGTCAGGGAGACCTACTCTTACTGCTACTCCTCCCAAGATCAGGAGCACTCATTCCTCACTCCCAACTCCTTTCTCTTTATGAGGTGAAGTGGGGTATCCAGGAGCTCCCCGAGTCACTGCAACAGCACCAGCCATCATGGGACCAGCTACTGCTCATCACCCTACTCCAGGGAATAAACAGGCCAGTCAGTAGTCACAGTGCACAAGACAGTAATTCTTCAGCTTTTTGGACAACATCTTTTTTGGATTATGTCTACAGAGGTAGAAATCTTACCATTTTTGCTTACAGCAATCTTTTTTTAACATGATCAGCATTACTGGCAGATTAGATTAGTTCAATTTAAGATCATGAAAACTCTGTCAATGTCAAAATGTTCAGCTGCCACAGACACAACCCTAACACTTCTTTCCTTGATTCACTTCTTGATAACACTTCTTGATTCAGCACAAGAACAGAAGTGGTGTTGATAAGGACTATTATCATACAAGATAGATAAAAAAGCCTAGGACCACTTCAACCCACCTTTCATGCTAGCTTCTCTACAGAGAGAATCAGTCTTTGTCCAGGTCTATTGTTAACTCCAAGTCCCCTTTAGGGCACAGCGTTTACAAAAGAAAATGCTTCTTCATTTTGCAAAACTGGGCAACATCGCTGGAGAAATAAAGTCAATCTTTGCAATATGAACTTCAAATGTGAATTCCCAAGACCTGGTTTTATCATAACATTCTCAAGCCTTATGGTATAGATATTCCCTCACTTTTTTTTTTTAATGAATTACGCTTCTTTTATTCTCTTTTAACAGTCTCCCGCATTGAATTACTAGAGCCTTATCTTTTGGATCAAGTACAACAAACTATCTGTATTTGTAGTTTTCACCACTCTCCCCAGCTCTTATTTTATAAACACATCCGACATTATATTCAGTTACTCCAAACAAATAAACTTAACTGCATAGGGCTGACAAAACCCGCACAACTGTTGTCTTTGAGACTACTACAAAAAACAAGTAGTGAAAGATCAACAGCAGTAAGTCTTCTGTGAAAGGATAAACAAGCAGGGTTGAATATTGCAGAGCAGGTCTTACCCATATTCTCACAAGGATCTTTTCAGCACATTCTTGCCTCTAAAAATGGTACCCGGTTTTAAGTTCTGCTCTTCTCCCTTGTTTATTCACACATTGCTAGGGGTATCTTTGAGCTCCTTGAATACTTTCTGCACAAGTATGACTAACATCTCTCCCTCCATGACCTGAACTATGGTAGGCCCAAGGACTGTTGGCAACAGTGATACTTATCAATGCTGTATTTAACCTATAGCTTCTCTTCCCATTTAGCATAACATACTTCAGTAGTAATATTTTTTGTTACAAGTTGCAACTTATGAAGACAAAGCAGAGAAACCCCAAGAGGACTGAGGAAAGAAAACAGGATCCTAAGGTTTACTGGCAAGGTATTTCCGCCAGAGCATTAAAAGACCTGTGTAAAGTCCCACTGGAACCTTCTCTGGAATACTTCATACAAGTCTGGTCAAGGTGTGCTAAAAAGAAAAATACATATATGAAAGAAGGCAACGATGGGATTTTAGGATGATCAGGTGAACAGGAAACATCTCGCCCAAACAACAGAGAGTCTGGTTTACCTGGTTCAGCAAAATTATACTATTACTCTCTAGAAATACATTGAAGATAAGTGAAATAAACATCACAAAGGAAGAACTGCTATTTAAGCTGAAAAATAATGTTGGCAACTGCCACTGACATAAACTGCTATTAACACACAACCTGAAAATTACAAATACTCCCAAGTATCAGTTATTTAATTCTGAAGCAGTCTTCCCATAGTTAGATGACAAAACACATAAAGCTTGTTTTGTTTTTATCATCATCATCATCTGGTGTGACTTCAGTTAAAAACCAAAGAAGAAAAGAGGAGAGAAAAAGGTCCAAGCCAGGAGACTTCTTCCATTTTCTGGAAAACAGGGAAAAAGAAGAAAATAGGTCACCACACTAACTCAAAAGTGACCAACAGCACCACTAAAGTGTGCCTGTCAATAGTCCCAAGTCTCCTGCTACAGACTCTGCTGAAAAGCCAGCTATTTTGGACTAACCCAGCCCCAGCTCTGAAAAAGTACAGTTCACTTACACTTGTACAGACCACCTGCCAAAGCAGTGGCTGGAATGGTGGAAGAAAGGTACTCCTGTGTGGAGATCTGTGCAAACTCCACACAGATCAGCTTTGTCTATCATCACTAACTGCAAAAAACAATTCACGTTACTCACATTGACAAGGGCAAGAATAACCATGTAAAGAACAAACTGTTAAAACCCCAAAGCTTACAGTAACAGCTTCTGGGCACCAGGCCATTGTATCGGACCAAATATTTAGACATTTCAGAGAACCTCAAACTCAACTTTAGAAGTTCATTTTTTAAAAAATGTTTGTTCCTCTTCCATTTTTGCGCACAAACATAAGTCACTAGGAAAAACTAGGGATAAACACAAAAATCCCTCAAAACTGAAGCCACGTCAAGAGCAGACACTGTTGTTCAACTAGCTCGAGGGGATTTATTCCTTTCTGGTATCCTCCAGTGATGGTATTGGACACTTGCTATCCGAGACTGTATTCTGTCATTCTTCCTGGGAGGTGTTTATGTCAGAGGGAATTAGAGATTATAATAGATTTGGGGGAGGGGAGGGAAGGAAGGTCAACAGAAGCCTTAGAAGAAATAGAGCTATATGGCAGTACACAGATACTTAGAGAATTACCTGTCAAACACTGCAGATAAGTGAGCTGAACACTAGAAAGAAGAACTGCTATTTTAATCAATTAAAAAAGGCAGAAGCAATCCTAGCTGAGTCAGTCTGGCTAACATCTATTACTGGAGTTCACTGGAATTTGGAATGAGACTGGACAAGAATAATGCTGAATCCTAAAACCTTCTAACATTGCAAAACTTCTCCAACCCATAGTCATTCCTGGGAGGATTATTACAGATACAAAAGTCATAAAGGTTCAAAGTTGTTTGGGTGTGAGCGTACAGAAGCAGTACAAAGTGGTAAACCACAGCTAGGCCATGCACTAGGCCAGCTGCCCTCCTGCTGATGGATAAGCTACATTGCATTTCCTACCGGTAAGGCAATGCATGCCAGTAACTACAGTTACAGGGTCACAAACCCTGAACTATTATCCTGACTTTTCTCACAATAACTTACATAACTCATATACGTGTATAGCACCTTCCTCTCACATTATTATTTGCACAACACCTATGGTTTCCCTTAAGCTATGGCTTAAATATAGACAAAAATTGCTAAAAGCTCACGGTTCTCTAAGCCAGAGGGAACATATTATATACCCATGTTCTGTATTATGCGAGTCCACTGATGTGTAAAGTTTGCCTACATGCCTCTTAAGGAACTCAGACAAAAAAAAAAAAAATTGTTATTTAGGCCTTTGTGCAATAATGAAGTACCCATCACTAGACAAGATGACCAAGATAAAACTCCCTGAAATACACAACTACATACAAAATAGGCAACTCCTGATGTGTAAGACACTGTTTTCCAAGTTGTTTTCCTTGATGCATAGCCACTGGGAGGGGGGGTAATTATAATCTTCTTAAATTCTTAGAAATAGTAAATACAGACAGTGTGTTCTCAATTGTATTGGCAAAAACTTTCAGCATACCAATTAATTTTACCCCTCAAAATTAAAAAGACAAACAGTGAAAAAAACATGCAAGAACCGCTGTTGAGGCCTAGCAGGATGACACTGGAAAGTGCTCATACAGTAACATGAAGAACGGAACAGTTCTACTTTTTGCCTTACAGCCCTACAACCCTCCAACTTCCCTCCTCACAGGTACTATGCTAGCACACGAGAACCAGCTATCACCACGCTTTGGTTCACCTAGGCCAGCGAAACAGAAACAGAATTAGCTCAATATTTCAACTTTACCTTAACTAACCCAACAGAAAAATTAAACAACTTTTCTTCTGAAATGAAGTTCAGCAACAGTTTTCTACAACATCCCAAAGCAAGATACCGCCGCTCTGCTCCAAGGAAACCACTTCCAGAGAGACATCGTCAGCACAGGCTTTAACCAAATCCATTTTGGAATATAAATAAGGAGCCATTCACAGCAGCAATTCGCCCAGGGAAGTCGGTTGTCTACTGACAACACCAGCCATCAAGTACCACTAAATAAGGGCCTCTACAAACCACAGATAAAGGAAACTTTGGACAGAGAGAACGTCGCTCTCATCTTTAAACGCTTGACTTATTAAACCTGCAACACAATTTTTACCAAGGGGTTTGTTTCCTTCCTGCGACAGTGTCACACGATAAGAATCAGTGTGTGGTTTCCCAGCGCTTACTTACTCAACAATCTTCCACAGAGATTCTGAAGTATTCGGGACATATCCTCAGCACAACAGTAACAACGCAGAAGCAAAGCGACTGAAACCGCCTACTGAGGAAACAACACATTGAGGAAATACTTCCTAAGTAACTACAGTTAATTTCACTCTTTGCTGAACCCACCATCATCAGATCATCTTCTTTATCACAGTACTCTATATGCTCCATATTGCTTGCTCCTGCCCACGTGAGTGTCTCTCTACCTACTACCTCAATAACTTATAAACATCTTTCTCTTTCTGGTCTGCATTTACACGAAGGTGGCTTACCCTCGAAGTCTTTCTCACTACATGAAGTCTGAGCTTGGGAGATGTGCAGTGCACATAAGAGTAAAGAAGAACTTGCTTTCTGCTTTAGTATATCTCTTTCCCAAGGCACATTTCAGATTTGTAATTCTGAAGGAAGTCCAGGTTACACTCTTGCTACCTCATCTCCAGACTGTCTTACTATTCCTCAAAACTGTATTAGCAAACTGCTTTTGCAACTCTTTTGGTGTGAGTGACCACCAAAATACTTTGGGGGTTTTTTTGTTTTGTTTGGTTGTTGGGTTTTTTTTATGTTTTCCCTGATTCCTTAGGACATTTTACCTGGAGCTATCCTGATTGCCAGACTAGCGATTTCTGGTTAAGACCCAAACTGAATTGTTTGCTGAGCAGCCGAGTGTCATTACAGTCAACAAAAATGATCACATAACCAAAATACTGGAAGTATATATACGGAAGTGGAGGAGGAAAAACTAGTTAAGCCCCTACAATACTTGTAGCCACATCGGTAACGCCTATGCGAGACTGTAAAAACGCATCTTTAAGGTCCTAACAGCACCTTAAAGTGACTCCTCCAGCGAAGCGCTACACACCACGCGAAGGGCGCACACACGCCTATCTTACTTTGACGCTCGGGATTTTAAAGTAAGTTTCATTTAAAGCCGAGCAGCGTGGCCAGCTGCGCGGAGGGCGGCAGAGGCAGACGGGAGCGTCGTGCCCGCCTGCACCGCCCTTTCCACCCGAAGCCGGTACACGCATCTCTCCGCCGGAGCTCCGCGGCGCCCGCGCAGCCCCCGGGCACCCCCCGGCGGCGGCAGCGGCGGCGGCGGGGCGGGGCCGGGAACAAAGCCCGGCTCCGTGCCACCCTCCCCGCTCCGTCCCGCCATTCCCGGGCGGCCTGGCGCACGCCCGGCCCCGCCATCCCCCGCGGGGGTGGCTGCCTCGGCGGCCGCCGAGCACCGCAGGCCGACGGCTGCCCGGCCCCGCTGCCGCGGGGGACGACCGGAGCCAGTCGGACGGGTGCGGGCGTGGGGCGGGAGGCGCCCGGCGGCGGCGGCTGCTTTCCGCTCGGCCCGCGGGGGCTGCGCGAGCGCCGCGCCCACCCCGGGGGCTTCGGGGGGCCGCCGACCGCGCCGGGAGGGGAAGGCCGGGCACGCACCCCGCCGCCGGCCGCGCTGCACGGGCGGGGCCGGGGAGAAAGGGACGGAAGAGGGAGGGTGGGAGGAGACAGGGCGCGGGCCGCAGAGGGGGCCGGGGGAGACCCCGTCTCCCCAGAGTACGAGGGCCGGAGCCCCGGCCCGGTGGGGAGGCGGCCGGGAGGCGCCAAGCGCACGGGAGGCGCCCGGCGGCGGGCAGGGCCGCCCGGCGGCACGCCGCTCTCCCCGCCCCGCCGTAAACAAAGCGGCGCGGGCCGGGGCCGGGCCAGCGGGGGGGGCCCGCGCGCGGCGCAACACCCCCCCGTCCCCCGCGCGCTCCGCTTCCGTCGGAGCGGGCAGCCCCCTGCTCCCCCCCACCTCAGCCACGACCGGGTCCCAGCCGCGCCGCCGCCTCACCTATCCCGCCGGTGGAAGCGCTGCCTCTCGCCACAGCCCCGGGCGCCGCCGCTTCAGCGCGGCTACGGTCCCCTTCAGAGCGACTCTGGTGGGAGCCGGTGAGCGACTCGCGCCGCCAGCATCCCCCGCCGGCTTTATCCCGACGCCGCCTCTCCCCTCCGGTAACTCGACGGCCCGGCTCGTCCCTCCCGCCCCCCCCGCCTCCCCATTGGCACGCGCCGCTCCACCAGGAACCGACGCTCACTGGGGCAGGCGTGCAGCACTCACGCGGGACCGCGCGCCCCGCCCCCTCCCCGTTGGCTCCCGAGCGTCCAGCCCGCCCTCCCGGCCCCGCCCCCGCGGCCGCCTGACGCCTCGGCCAATCACAAGGCCGCGAGGGGGGAGCCGAGCCTCCGATTGGCGGCGCCCGCCAGCTTCCTGCGGCTGCCATAGGCCGAGGCGGCAGCCCGTTCGGCGTCCCGGCCCGCCCATCCGTGGGAGCGCTCCGAAGCGCCGTCGCCCCGCGAGCCTCCCCGGCGGGTGAGGGACCGCGGGCGAAGTCCCGCCCGGGCATCCTGCCGCGGCTCCGCGCGGGGCAGCGGCGGGCTCCCCTGGCGGGAGGGCGGCCTCAGATGCCGGCGGGGCAGGTACTGCCGCCTGCGGCCCCAGGACGCCTCCGCGCCACCCGTGAGAGCAGGACCGCTCGCCGTCGTGAAAAAAAACAATGAACGAGGCCGGTATCGCCAAGGTAGCCGGGAACAAAATGGCCTTCCGGGCATGCAGCAGCGCGGCTGGGAAACACGCAGAGAGGAGGCCCCGAGGGGGTCCCGAGCGACGGGCAGCGCCGTGCCCGCCGCGGCGAGGGCACGCCTCGCAGCCTGCCTTGCGCCCGCAGGAAACGGTGGGAAAATAACGCCCGTCCCCCAGGCGGGCCAGGGCACATACTTGTGTCTGGGCCAGCTGCACAAAGGCGTAGGTACCGCCTTTTCGCCAGAAATTGCTCGCGTTGTTCCACCCACGCGAACGGCTGGGCTTCCCCCGCAGACGCAGCCGGGCTCCGACGAGGGGTGCGGGGCAGGAGGCCGCGGGGAAGCTGCGCCACCCCTGCGCAGCAGATAAAACACGGCGGCCGCTTTCGTCGTCAGAACTTAACTTTGATTTCACGTACTTCCCGCAGGCACCGATCTGGAAGGTCCATGGTAATGCAGGCGACACAGACGGAAAGGCAAGGTGATGAGGTAATTCACGACAACAACATCCTCAGAAAATTCATCTTGATACTGGGACTAGCCAGGACTTCACCCATACAACAACAGGTCTGGTGGCTGAGTGCAACAATGTATTTCTAAACAATGCAAACATTTGGGAGCCGATGGTCGTAAAACCAGAAACAGTACCAACATTAACATTTTAAGCGGTTAGAAAGTAACTATATTTTCTGTTGAAGTGCCTCAAAACTTCCAGGCTTGAAAAAAGGAAAGAAAAAAAAAAGGAAAAAATACATGTCAAGCATGATAAAATAACACCAGATCTGCAAAACAGCATTAGAAAGAATCCTGAAGTCACCATTTTTCCACTGTCAAATACAAGCCTGTCTTGCAATTACTGTACTATAGTAAGCACATCCAACAAAAACAGAACTGAGTAAAAAGTATGCTTTTTTTACAAACAACAAATGCGCCAGCACAACAATTGCCAATCTCTGTTAAGAGAAGCTCCAAGTTCTGTTACATGCTTTGTATGATTCTGCTTTATTTGGAGTAAAAGGTCCCTTCATGCCCAACTACTCATGTCCATGTGCTGCACACCCTTCATACAGATAACGTATATCAACTTGCAGAAACCAGTAGGAACAAGAAAGCAGGAGAGGAAAAAAAAAGTGATGATGTACTGGTAGCCAAGAAGAATATTTCAGGTTAACTCTTTCCTGTAGATTTAAGAATTTTGTGAATGGAATATTTTTTTATTCTATTTTAACAATTGTACCACAGTCTAAATGTTGGGTAATAGAACACCTAACAAGAAAAACAGGATTCATTGCTACTGGTGTTGTGCGTAATTTCAGACAACTGGTTGAAGCAAAGCCTGTTACAGGCTGCTTCTGATTTTGAAGTTATCCCAAGTTAGGAGCTCAGCCTGATCTTCCCAATAAATGCATATACATCCATGTAATTGAAACAAGAGCAGCTGAACCTCACCACCAATGAAAATCAGACCATTGGTATTTAACCCTGAGCACCTGAAATTTACAGGATGCACAATCATACCACTTTCAGAACCCAGATTCTCCTGGCTGTTACCTGCCTGCTTTACAAAATAACCCTATGGATTAGTTAACACAAAGTACTTTTCAAAGTACGTTACAGTACTGGTTATTATTAGTAGTAATTATTATCAATGTGAGTAAAGTCCTTACTAATTGAGGCTTTGAGTATCAGCTCCACAAAGACACCCACTCCTGGTTCTTGCTGATGTGCCATAATGCTTCAGGCAAATAACTGATTCTTTGTTTGCCACCAGTTGTAGCAGTTACAACAATGCTCTTCTTTGGTATGAAGCACTGTTATTTCTTCATTAGGGAGAGAGTGATTTTTCCAAATATAGTCCTGTTAACTCTTGGCAGCCACTGAAGAGTCAGAAGCTCTCAGCTGTTGTGTTTTACTCGATTGTCCAGGGCACCAAGCAAAAAACAACAGCAACAACAAAAAAATCACCATTCCAGCTACGTACTCGAGCAGATAAACTTCCAGTACTTGTTTTGGCGACTTTCCTTACCAGATCAGCGTATACGCCAACTCTTCCACACATCTAAGTGTTTCAGTTATGTCTTATGCAATATTGTAAAACTAAACTTATTTGTTAAGCCAACTCTTTATTTTGCAGTGGATCTGTATAAAGCCTGTCACTAACGGTTGAACAAGGGGATGAAGAAGAATTTATCCAAAAGATAAGCTTTTAAACCACTTGACAGTCTACACACAATTCACCCTATTAATTCTTGAGCTCCAGCTTCAAGAGTTCTGAATATTCACCAGTAACTTTGTTTTGCAAAGTACTGCAATTAGAAACCATCTGATTTTCACACCTACCATCTTCTTGTTACATAAATAATCAGTTCATTTTAAGAATCAGTTCATTTAAAGTTTTTCCTTTTTCCTTCTTTGAGGCACCTCCTCCAAAAGAAATAATGTCAAATTTCTGAAGGTTAAATATCAAGTTTCAGTATTACGGTATTTTGAATCTCAAATATATTCCTCACTCTTGGATGATACTAAGTAATAAAGGATAAAAAGTTTAGAGTCATAGATAAGTAAGCTGTAATACATCTAAGTTTAGAGTCATAGATAAGTAAGTTGTAATACATCTAAAAAGCATTGTTTTTACTCCTGAAGCAGTGTAAAAATGCATAACTTTATGCTATTCCTCCTTACAAATAATCTATCACTTTGTAAATTGTACATGTTTAAAAACACACACACAAAACAGCAATTAGGAAACAGCTGCTGAAACATCAAACTGTCATTGTGCATGTCATCAAAACAAACAGCTCAAAACTCCCTGAGAAATAATGTTACCTTGTAATCTCTAAAGGACTACTCTAGTGCATAGATTTTAAAACAAAAATACCATATTGGATAATGCCACCTGTCAAAGGAGAAGGTAGGGAATAGAAAGGGGTTAAAAAGCTAGCCTTAAGCCTTGCCCAAGGACAAGATTTTATGTAAAGCATCAGAAGGACTTGACCATAGCATCACCGATTTTAAACTCAAGTTCTCAATAGTTGCAAGAAAGACGGCAGGAGTATAAAGGAAGTGGTAGAAGTAGACCAGATGTCAAAAAGGGTGTCCTTATTAAGATTTCTTTCTATGGGTGAACTTCAAAAAAAGGCTTGAGGACAGAGAACAAAGTGCCAAGGATGTGGATATGCTCTACCATCTATGCTGAATATGGCCCTACAACTGCAGTTCTAAGCCAAAAAATTGATGTATGTAACCAGGTAAAACTTTTAAGTACCTTTACATAGCTCACGAGCAGACTGTATTAGGTAAGATTTTTGAAAGGATGGTAAACTCACCAGCTTGTTGCATGTTTTTAATTCTTTTTTCCCGTTGGAAGTCTAAGGGACTTGGGGATAGTGAAGTGAGGAAACTGAATGGATAACTATTAATTTTACAATAGAGAGGCAAAACAACAGGTCACAGTCATTATTTTCTTCAATGAAGGAGACTGATATCCATTTCCTCCCCATTGAAGCTCCATGTTTAGAGAAGGTGCAGTCCATAAACATGTCCTACCCTACAAAAATGCACGCTTTAACAAACCATTGTACTCTGCCTAGAATATGCTGAGAGACAAGTGAGAAGAAACATGAAATAAATTGCCTTAAGTGTGCTACAGTCCCATAAATAAAACTATTGTGAGCCGATGAAGCCAAAATCTTCTGCTTTCCAATTAATAATGTGCATAATTGATGTCCCTGTATTGGAGAGTGCTTCGTTAGGGCTGGCCCAGGTGATCAGCAGAGATGAAAGTTGGAAGTAATCTATGTTTTCAAGCAAAGCCATCTCATGGAAATTAGGAACTTCTTTACTCTATGATGAAAGCTATGAATTAAGAACCCCACAATACATAGTTTCTGGTTCTATCCTCCCAGCTTATTTCAAGAACCCAATACTCAGAGAAAACAGCACAGTTTTCTTGGTGCAGCCAGCCACTCTATGCAGCCAAACCTATTACTTTACACACACTCCTTAGTCCGTTTGTCCTAGGTCCTTCACATGCTCACAGTGTTCATTTTATAGTTGCATTCTCTACTAATTTCAGACATTTCACATCCACATTCCCGACTAATTTCAGACACCTTCAATCTCTAAAACCTTCCCTCTCCTATCTTCAGGCATGGCCTTTTTTTGTACAGCCATCAGACAGCAATTTAAGCCTCTTCAGTTGAATTCCAGGGTGAAGAGACAATGGCTTGCTCCAGGAAAGGCTGAAAGGGAGTGGTGCATTCCAGGCAAGTAGAGGCACATCAGAATATGGTGAACTGAAGCCACGGTACTGAATGTTTACAAGAAAACACCACAGCACTTACAGATACATTGCACTATCAGAAACATCTTTTTATTTTTTCCTCAGCTTCTGGTTTCTGATAAGCTGTAAGCATCTACTAATGCTGCCATTTCAACAGCATTAGCTAGAGGCAAGCACACAGACTCCTTTGGATCTCCCACTTCAATAGAATCCTAACTGCCAAACCTCTACCACTTTCAAGTTCAGACAGTTGCCTGCCAGGTCCTTGCTTGGCCCTAGTTCAAATAAACTCTTTTTTAGGTAAAAGGAAAGGCATCCTTTCCTTTTCGTCAATTCTGGCCACGTTCTTTAGCAAGCAGTTAACATGCCTATTGGCAACATACCTAATGCTCAAGCTAGGCATGGACAGATAAAAGCTTTTTGTTACCATTTATCAAAACCAGCAAGTCGGTTACAAAGCCAAGTACCACCAATGCTGGGCAAAACAAAACCAACCACTTAAGGATTACCTTTAAAGGGATTCACCACTCTGAAGCAGTCCCTGCTCTCAAGTGTATTAGAGGGTGGCATTCTTTAAGCAGGCAGGAAACAAGATAAAGCACAGGAAGGAAACATTCTCGATTGAAATGAATGCTCTGAGCCTCAGCTGTTAACTGTAAATCCTTTCACCGCCCTCACTCGACTTTCCCAGCGAGGAAACACCACTGCTGAACCCGAATAAACACATGGCCCTTGGCCACAGCCCCGAGATCACCAGCAGCGCCGTTTATGGCAGCACCGAGGCCCTTGCGGCCTACCCCGAGTTTCCTCTCCACCGGGTTTCCATACCTCCTGTATGGAAACCTCTCCACCGGGTTTCCATACAGAGGAAGGCCAGAGAGCACGGGTTGGAGGTTTAAGGAGCATTCAGGCGCCCAGGCAAGCCCCAAGTGGGAGCCCCGGGGCCTAACGACACTTAACGGGGACGCCCGGCCCCGCCCTGGCGCCCCGCGGCCGTTCCCCCCGGGGCGCCAGGGCGGGGCCGGGCGCCCCCAGCGGCTGCCCCTCCGCCACCGCCTCTACGCATGCGCGTGGAGCCAACTCGCGTCGACTTCCGGGTCAGCGCTCGTTCGTACTGCCCTCCCCGCCCCGTCATGGAGGCCGGGCAGGGTCCCGGCGGCGGGGAGGTCGGCGACCCGGCCGAGGTACTGTCGTTCGCTCGGCGGCGCTGCCTGTGGGAAACGGCGAGAGCTGTGCGGGAGCCCGGTGGGGCTTGGGGTTGTTTGTGCTGAGGGTGAGGCGACAGGCTCGGGGCCTGCACACACTCTCCGCGGGCCGGGGAGCGGCGGGACTCCTGTCAGCTTTTTTCCCGCCCCTGCCGCGAGCTCCTTGGCGGCCTGCAGAGGCGCGGGGACGGTGCCCTTGAGGCCTTTCCGGCGGCCTTTCGTGGGGGGCCTCGCGGCAGGAGGTGTTCTTCCCGGTACCGGCGGCCTTCTCACATCTGCCCTTCTCCCGGTCGGCGATCTGGCAGGGTGCCTGGTCGCATGCCCTTCGCGACAGGAGAGAGGGTCACGCACCTCTAGGAGAAACTTCTTGCCTGCTGGCAAAACAGCTGGCCAGCTTTCACTAAATATGTGCGTGTAAACGGACAACACGTGTTGTGTAATTAAAACCCCGACAAATGTTTAAAAAGGGATTTAATGAGCTGTCAGAATGTATCAGTTTGGAAGGCTGGTTGCAAGGACCAGAGCAGGCTTTTTTGAAGAAAAAGGAGTGGACTGATTGGGATTTAAGCGTGCGCAAAATATTTCGTGCTCTCTCATGTGTTTTGTAGAAGCATTGGATTTTTTTAATGATATATTTCATGTGACATTTATAGACAAAAGGCACCTGTTCTGTAAGTATAGCTGTGTGAAAGTACAGGCACTACAAGGTGTGAAAGTTAGACGAAGTTTTTAATTGAAAAATCCCCCCAAACCTTTATTTTGCTCATTCTTTTATAATTTATTTCCCTAATGAAAGAGGGAAGTACCTAAGCCTTACGTGCCGACAGAGGAGGAAAGAAGACTCCTCAAGGAATGTGCTGAAGAGAGTGCCCGGTATAGAGGTAAGTTCAGTTTGCTGGTAAACTTTGTTTGCTTTTCTTCCACCCTTAGTTTTTGTTGTTATCTGAGGCATTAAGGAAGGAAGGCCCGGGTCAGTGTATCACAACCATTCATTAACAAGCTTGGTCTAAAATTGTATCCCGGTAAATGTTGATCCATGTAGGATTTACATTTTTTAAGAGTTTGCAGGACAGGAATTTTGTAAAAGGTGCAACATATTTTGTAGGGTTTATGCTTTATAACAAGACTTCTTCATATTTTAAATTAATGTGCTTATTAAAAGTCTGAAAATAGATACAACTAATGGAGTATCTCGTTTATTTATTTATCTGAATTTTTTTGTTATTTCTACATTTTTGTTTTCAATTTTCTTATCTTTAGAATGCAAGAATAAAATAGTTTAGCTTAGAACTATTGCTTTTTGTCTTTCTGGAGACTTGCGGAGAGAACAATGTATGAGTAGTCGCTCAGCTCAATTTTTGGAGAAAATTTCCATGTCTGTGCACGGCCAGATGTTTGGGCTTTTTTGCCTGTAAATAAAAGCTAAGGTTCTCAAGCATGATTCTGCAGTCAGTAATGATTTGTGTACTACAGCTAGTATACAGGAATAATAAACTCGCATTGTTTTCACAGAATACTTTGTGCCTTATCTTAATTTATTTGAAATATCAAGGTTATGTTGGGTTTGGGGTTTTTTTTCACAAAACATTGAGAATTGATGGCATTACTTCTTAATGTTGTTTCTGTAATCCAAAGATTCAAGACATACCTGGTTTTTATTCATCTGGTCAAGAGGTTCGACCAAGCCTTCTGATGTGATTGTCACCCACTGTTTTATCACACACTAGTAGATTACTCCTGATCCTGATAGGTGGCTTAGCAGAAACCAGGACGGATAAAGAATTTAGCAGCTGATTTGCTAGATTTAGCACGCTGGGGCTCTGATTTCTCCTGGCAGCCAGTACTTTCAGGGGCAACTTCTAACGCGTTGTGATTTTTGAATTAACAATTCAAAATTCTGCTTTATCTTTCTCCATTGCTTTGGCATTCTTCCACTTTCATTCAAATACCTGGAAACCTTCAGCCTGTTTACTAAAATCTAGCTGTTCTACTTATATTTTTATAAGTGAAAAGAGTTGGGTTCATTAGTAGTAAGATGACGATTGGTTATGGCTTATTGATAATATCTCTCCTGGAAGATAAGAGGGGAGGGAGTTGTTTGTTCTTCTTGAGCTGTTCTGCTGTGAGTTCTTGATTGGCAACGTAACTTACTGCCCTGTTCGTCTTTATACAGAGACTTGAAGAAACAACATGAAGGTATTGTTGAGAAGCCCCAAATTAGTTTCTTCAGTAATTTCACTTTAGGGAGCTACAACAGTAATTGAGAGATCTTTTTTTAGGGGTTGTGTACTGTGCTGTTATCTCACTGGGAGAGCCTAAGGTCTGTCACTGTTTTCTAGGTCTCCTGTCTTTGTTTCATTGTTCTGCGTTACATGTACCTAAGTGGTTGTATTTGCTATATTAAATACATATTATTTGAACATGCCTTTGCAAGAAGTATGGACTGCCTGTGTGACTGCCCTGGCATCCTCACTTCTGACTGTATCAGTTCTTGTTATTCACAAATATGACTATAAATTTGTGTATTTTCAGGTTTTTTATTAAAATACCAAGCTGTAGCAAATTTTTACTAGTTCTTACAAACCCTCTCTGTTTTGCAGTAGTTTCTCTTGACAGCTTCTATTTCAGAAAGGCTTGCTAGTCATTTCGTAATTCAGTTTAATATGTGCTTTACTGGTATTACTAATTTTTAATCACATAATCATATAATATAAGTTCTAATGCTGTAAAAATTCACATTACAATCTACAATTTTATCCTTTGCACTTTTAATTTCACTAACAAAATCAAACCAGATCGATATGACTTTTCCCCCATAAAACCATTTTGACTAGGGTACATTACATTCCCATCCTTAATTATGTGCTGTTGATATATCAGCCTTCCATTATTTTTCCTAGGATTTATTCTGTTCCTGAAGCAGAAATAGTACTTTTTGCCCATAGCAGTGAAAAGCATTGATATTTTCTGATTTATTAAGCTGCTTTTGTTTTTTTCTACACTTGAATAATTATTCATATTCATTTTTATGTATGAACCCAATTTTTATTTACTTATTACTCCTTTAATTTCTAGTTACCATTTCAGGTCATTGATATGCTCACTTACTAGCAGCTGTTTCCACTAAGGTGTGTAACCTGTCTTTGATGTCCAGAATATTTGTGTTGGGCCTATAAATCATTTCAGACTTCTGAGGGTTAGACTGAAGTCCTCTGTAATAAGTTCTGTTGGATTTTTTTTTAAAACACCACCCCCACCCCCCTTGGTTTTTTTTTCTCTTACAATTTAGCTTCAAATCTGCACTGCCATTCTATATCTCAGAAAATCTAGAAATAAATTTTGGAAAATCTAGGTCTAGTATCTCTAAAAGCATCAGGGTTTTAATCTCTGATAGATTGGAAGATTTTATTCTCTATTTTGAAGTGTTACTGTAATCTTGCTTGTGAACCAACGAGCCAATACTTTTTCTTAAAAGTGACATCCAGTTGTACTTACACTAAAATGCTGGTTGGACTCCTAACCTAGTTTAGACCTGTCAGAATTTGTGAAGGAATAAACTGTTAGTTTGCAAAGTATATTTTAATACTATGCTGTCCAAATTCTAAAAAATATAATTTATCTTCAAATATGGACTTAATTAGCAGATTGTGTGCATCAAAACACTATAAACATCTAGTGCTGTTGCAAAAATTTCTCTCCTAGGTAAAGTTAAAGTTACTGAGCCTTTTTGTAAGATTACATTTTCAGACTTGCTTAGAATGTAATTTCCTAATGACACATCTAAATCTTTAATGTAATTAACTTTAGTCTTCTGTTGAGTTCGTTATTTCAGTGTCACTGTATCTTGTGTAGGTATGGTGGTCTTCACGAACAATTTCAAAGTTAATCTTCACAATACCATAATTATAATTGCTTGAAATAAGCATTCCTTTTGTTTCTTGCCATCTTCAAATGCTTCCTGCCACCTGAACTTTTTCAATGTGATAAAAATCGACATGAAGTGTTAAGCTGATTGTGATAGGCAGTAATGCTGTTCCGTGTTTGTCATCTTCTCTACATTCCTCACCCTACCCCTGAGTTGTATAGTTTGATCTGTAAGCTACAGAGAAAGCTGCCCTGTTCTTTAATTTGCTGGTGAATAAAACAGGGTACCTAATTTTAATCAATGTAGTTTATATCTCTGAAGGAGTTAGACTTTTTCCAAAGTTCTTATGTTAAAAAAAAAATCAAGACTTTTGGTTATCAAAAATTTTTAGAGGCACTGGCCTCTTAACTTGCCTTCTGTCCTAAAGAGCTATGCATGCTTCTCTGCTTTAAAGTTCTGCATCTTGATGCTGTAGCAGTTGTAGCTGGACCTGGAATCTTGCCCTTGGAGCTTTATCCCATCTGGCATTGGCTTTTGTATCTTAGGAAGCATGAAGCCTAATGAAGGCAGGATGACTCATTAACCAGTACTGCATAATTTGTAGTAGGTCTTAAAAACTGGAATTGACACTGCTTCATAATTTATATACAGTTTGTTAATTATATATATAGACCTATATTCTTATACAAATGAGCTTAGCAAGGCCTAGCAACTCTCATTTTATTGCACGTTTTGTTAAATGTGGTTGAAAATATGAAATCATATTTTAAACAACTTTTCTTCTTCTTCACAGCTTTTCCTTTGGCTGCAGTGGGCATGCTTACTACTAGTTTCTTAATTAAGAAAGGTAAAGTGTAAACATACTTTGGGTTAATTTGCATTTGCTCAGATGAAATATATTTCTGCTATTAATAAAGTTACTGTAATAATATAATATCTAATCTACTTGTAATTAAAAGAAGTTCAGACTCTTCAGCTGCATGACTTGCAGTTTCTAAAACTAAAGAAGGAACAAAACTTTAAAATCAAATTCATATTCATTTTATGTTGTTTGGCAAATGCAGTATCTCGGTGATTATGAAAATATATTCTATAGTGCGTAGTAACACTTTTTTAAATTTAATTTTATTAATTAGGAATTAAAGAGGTAATTCTTAGATCTTTATAATTTTATGGGGAATTCAGATGTTAGGTTTTCTTGAATTTTCTTCCACGTTAAGTGTAAAAGAGTAACCTGCTACCTACAAACATAACTACAAACTAACCCACAAACATAACTACAGTTGATGTTTTTCAGCTTAATTCTTAATAACTTATTGCTAATAACTTTGGTCCTCATTTTCAGGTGTTCTAAGAGATAGCTCAAGATTTGGCTCTTTTACGAAAGTTGCATGTAAGTAAAAGCTACATATAAATTCAGCTTGTATTTATGCCTTAGGTTCTGGAGTCTCTTACGCAGATGTAATTTCCATGAGACTAGCTGGCTGATTCACTGTGACTCTACTCTATAGAATTATAGAATCATAGAATATCTCAAGTTAGAAGGGACCCATAAGGATCATCGAGTCCAACTCCCTGCTCCTTGCAGGACTACCTAAAACTAAACCATATGACTAAGAGCATCGTCCAGATGTTCCTTGAACTCTGACAGGCTTGGTGCCATGACCGCTTCCCTGGGGAGCCTGTTCCAGTGACCGACCACACTCTCAGTGAAGAACCTTTTCCTAATGCCCAGTCTGAACTTCCCCTGACACAGCTTCATTCCATTTCCTTGTGTCCTATCACTGGTCACCAGAGAGAGGAGGTCAGCACTCCCCCTCCACTGCTCCCCTTGAGGAAGATGTAGACTGTGATGAGGTCACCCCTCAGCCTTCTCTTCTCCAGGCTGAACAAGCCAAGTGACCTCAGCTGCTCCTCTTGCCCCTGAGAGTCTTGCCCTTGAGACCTTTCGCCATCTTGGTTGCCCTTCTCTGGATACACTCTAATAGTTTGATGTCCTTCTTATATTGAGGCACCCAAACCTGCACACAGTACTCAAGGTGGGACTGCACCAGTGCAGTGTAGAGCAGGACAGTTGCCTCCATCGACCAGCTAGGTATGGGGCGCTTGATGCACCCCAGCGCGTGGTTGGCCCTCGTGGCTACCGGGGCACACTGACTCATATTCAACTTGCCATCAACCCAAACCCCCACATCTCTTTCTGTGGGCCTGCTCTCCACCTTCTCGTACCCCAGTTTGTATCTATAACCAGGATTACTCCATCTCAGGTGGAGAGTCCGGCACTTATAGAATCATAGAATGAATGCTTACATTGGTACAGCTGTGCCTGAAGATAGGAGTAAATGATCTCATATATCTAATGAGTAAGGTTCACCTTGCTGCAGTTAATTCTATCAGTCAGCAACGTTTTGGGTATGTTTCTTAACTACAACATCTCGTACTGCAAGAACCTATTCAATGTCAAGAGGTAGTGCATTTCATTTATTCACCATCTTTGAATTTGTGCAGCAGGTTTTGTCTATAGGCTTTCCATAAAATTTGTACGATGTGAAATATGCTTGACAAGTGTAACGTAAGAATTTAAGATAAAAACATTGTAAATAGATACTGTACAAGCTTACTTTAAATTACTTTGCCAGAATACACCCACCCCTCCCTTCCTAATTTGAAGGTCTTTATTCATGCATCTCACTTGTCCCATTCAGGCTATTTTAGTGCCTTTTTTCCTGGACATTATGTAGGTACAATTGTAGGAAAACAGCAATTTCATGTGAATGATTTTGGATTAAGTATAATAAAAAATAAATTAATAAATTAACCTTTTCAATGTAATACATGACAGTAAAACAGGAAGTTGCCATCTTGCCAATCTGCCCAGATACAGCCAGTTACTCTTACAGTTTACTTCAGTGGGAAGAGGGTAAAACCCATGATTTGTGGTGAAGGAAGTGTTGTTTAAGCAGATAAATGAATGTGAGAGACTGGGGCTGCCATTTGTTTATGCTAAATTCTACTTGCTTTCTTTGAACGCCAAACAATGTTACAATGCAAACATTTCCAATAAATAATAGAATTACTGTTTCCCTGATATCTCCTACACATTTCTAGTTAAGGG
The DNA here is from genome assembly GCF_034638445.1 of Ciconia boyciana. NCBI lineage: Eukaryota > Metazoa > Chordata > Aves > Ciconiiformes > Ciconiidae > Ciconia > Ciconia boyciana. The sequence continues at coordinate 30,160,461 of NC_132938.1, forward strand.
CTACATTCCTCCTCTTTAATAGAACTAAGTTTTGAAATCAAGCGCAAAAATAAGGAGCAACTGGACCAGACTGACTATTCTTGATGTTAAGGTTATAAGCCAAAATGCTTCTGGCTTCTCCTTTTCGATGTACACTGGTAGGCATACGGACTTTCATTTCATACTAAAAGAATTTTCCATAAAGTGTGTGGTTTGGTTGTTTTTCAGTAGGTAACTTTGTGTGATTTATGTGCATTTTAAATACGGGGATTTAGGGACATAGTTGGATGTAAAAGGTCTGAGTTAAGCAGTTTTCATTTCATCCTCATATTGTTTAGGTCAGATGCCCCTACTGTCTACAGGATCTTCCTGAAAACTATTGCCAGGGACATAGTTCACAGGTCCAAATTATGTCTCATAATTTAACTGCACATGCCTCCTGCAGTGAAATCTGATTAAAGGAAGCAGTGCAGTTGTGTTTTGGTTTGGTTTTTTTCCTCCATGAGTTCTGAAAGAAGAGCATATGCAATTCCAGGCACCACTGCTAGCTCGTAGCTAGCTGATGTTATACAACAGTAAGACAGTTCAAGATAATTCTTCCTTTTCTGGTGTCACTGATCTGAGCATACTGCTTCTGCATCTATTGATTACAGTAGTCTGTCTTTGATAAAGGTGTGTGTCACTTGTGGTTGTTAGATTCTTTTTCTGAAGAGTATCTATACCTGATTACAGTTATTCGTCTTTTATATCTAACTAACATAGTTGAGTTAGGTTTTTTTAGATCCATCTTGCATCTTTCCCTGCTTTGCCCCTCTTGGTTTTATCTGGAAGCTGAGAGGTGTTTCGTTTTCTAGATAGGAATTTTCAGATTCCAGGATGATGTTCTGCCTATAGGAATTACTCATAACTTTTCTCAGTAGTCTTCTAGGCACTCTGACAATTTAATGGAACTTCTAGTTGGTCATGACTGATACATTACATTGACAGCATCCCCTTCAACATAGCATAGAGTTCTTGGTCCTCTATCTGTCTTTGGCAAAGAAGGGTAAGAGCCGTATGTCCTACTTCATGTTAGCCTGTAGTAGGACCTTGCCTCTTTTATCTATCTCTGATCAGCTTCTGGAAGGTCTTGTCAGAGTGAATACAGAAGAAGCGGAGAGCAACAGTATCTAATTTACTGTGCTAACTTTGAAAATGTGGGTCATCTGGCTGTTAGTTCTGTAATAGAGAAACCAAATATTCTAGCCAATAATTACTTTGGGTGAAACACCTTCCAGAGATGCTTCCACTTTTCTTGACTAGAAGGCCTCAAGGAAAGGAGACTTTCTCTTTGTAATTTACTCCAAAGGTTAATTGCCTTTGCTGCTTAGCTTTATTTTGCTAAATATTTAGTTTGAATTCTTGTTGGGTTGTTTTTCCTTTTAGGGGCTTGTAATTTTTCCCTTTGCACATATTTATAGCGTTTGAGGTGTCTTCCAATTTTTTTAAGCTCCTAAACAGATATACCCTTACATTTCTCATTTGTAAACTTCACTCATAGTTGTGGCTGTTCTTCTCTTTTTGCCTTGGAAAAGGATTTTTAACCTCCTTTTGAAAATAGAGACATTAGAACAGGAATCACAATTGCCATACCACTACAGCAAGGTAGGGTAAAATCCCCTTTTATATTTATTCCCAGGCGATGTAATCTACAGTGTGAGGACCTCAGAGGATTAATGTTACTGGTAATTAACTCTTTCCTGACTTAAAGATGATTGAGAGTCTTTAGTCTTGCTATTTAGAAAATACTCGTTGCATATGAAAGAAGGATCTAGTCCTTTTCTCCTACAAAGTCAACAACAAAACTTCTATTAATTGCCATTGAATCCTTCATGCTCCTTCATACTCTGACCCACTCATAAAACGTGAAGGAGCCAGTTGATGGAAATCATCAGTTTTAAGCCCAGAAAGAACTATCGTGATGGTTTATTCTTATGTCCTGTCTAGCAGATGAGAATATCTCATACACTAAATTGAAAGCATTTGCCTAGAGATTGCGAGGCTTCAGCTAATTCAGTTGTTTGCCCTCTGGCAACATCATAGAATCCTCTTCAGAAGATCCTGAGCCTAATCCTAAATTTATTTAGACTTTTCTTCATACTAGTGAAAGCCTTTTCAAGATCTGACTGTTCTGATGGATTGAATTAGCAGAATTTACTACCTTTGTTTATTCCTGACTGTTTTATAATCTTTGATAGTTAATTGTTATTTCTGGATCTTGGGAAAAACTGATTGCAATTATTTTCCTTTTTTTTTGTCACCTTTCATTCATCAAGTCCTAGCTGAAATCATTTGATGCTTATGCCATGTCTAAATCATTGCTTTATGTCTCTGTTCCGCTGTTGCATTTGTTTTTAGTACTCTTTGTCTGCAAAAGAAGCAGAGAGAGATGATTACTGCATGGTTTTGGTTTAGATCATGGCTTTGGTTTAGATCTTTTATTCAATATACTGTATAATACATACAGTATAATTTATTTTCAAGATACTGTATAATTTATTTGAAATTATTATTTTAAAACTATGTTGAATGTTATGATACAGCATATAAAACCATCTTTTTTTCTTTTAAAAAAGTTGCTGGAATGTGTGGATACCTGGCTGGAAAGATATCCTACTTGCCAATCTGTAGCGAGAAATTTAAGAAACTGAAGGATTCCCCAATAGGAGATGTTCTACGACAAGCTCAGAGACATAGTTCACATAAGTAAGAATTTAATTCTCTTTTAAATTTAAAACTTATTCTTGAACAGGACATTTTAAACACTAACAGATCAAGGCTACATTTGCAGCTTTCAAAGACCTTCAGAGCTGCACCTTCCCTCTTTCTATTACCCCAAATCTACCACTTTCAGGAAGCTGTATCTGTTATCAGTTGGCCAGCTATAAAACACACATTTTGAGCTCTTTACATACAACCAATCACTTTGAGGAGTAGAAAAAGAAACGTTTTACTTAGCAAAATGTATTCCTTGTAAATTAAGGTGGTGTTTTCCCGTGGAATTTACTTACAGTAGCGTGACAGCAGAAGTTGCCTCCTTAGTTTAGAAGTAAACTAAGTTAACTGACATAAAATAGTGTTACATTCTGAAAGTTTTTCCCATAGTTTAGTTTGATTGAAGTAGGAAGAGGGTGGAAATGATTTCAGTGTTTATCAAAGGAAAGAGCTCAGTAAACAATATCAGTGCAGGAAGAAGCATGGTGGTCAAACTTACTGCTGTTTGTTTAAATCCTTTACATCTGTAACAGCATTATGCTGCACATATGAGAAACTCATCAGGTTCTTAAAACTATTTCCTGTTTTGTTCCAAAATGTTTTCTACCTCAAGTGGTCTTTAATTGCAAACTACTTTAGGAATATCTCACTTAAACCCTAGATTCAAAACTGGGAGACTAGTGTTTGGATAGTGAGTCCTGCTATGTATGTGCTAAGATTTGTTAAATGTTTATAAAGGACTTGATTAAATTCTTAATTACTTTATAAATTCAGATTTATAACAGTTTTGTCAGCAAGATTTACCTTTATTCTGAAATGTCTACATTTTTATGGCATCAAACATAATTTTAGGAGTTACCACTTTATACATTTACTGTATAAACTGAGCTGAATTGGAGATGGACTTGTCCTTCACCCCCCTCCAGTTTCTATTAAGAAATTGTCATGATTGCTAATTGTGTTTCCTCTAGGTGAGAACCTGTTTAAATGCCATCATCTGCTGCACCAATAAGTCCCTTCAACCTTTAATGGCCCATTCTTTTGTATCTGTAAAATTTTATTTCCTAAGTGATAAATTCCTTTTTTTTTTTTTGGTTGAATGATTAATTTAAATTCATTCAAATTGCATCATTGTCCATATATGCTACTCTTTTAAGCCAGCAACAGAAATAATTACATTTTCATGGTCATTATACATCTACTAATGAATGTATTTTGGTAATTCTGAATTGCATTTAAAAATAGGTAGGGAGCTAGAAGATTAGATAGTTCTTTAAACCTGTGTTTGCATATACTTTAAAAATATAATTGAGGCAATAAAATGGCTTAGCTCTGTATGTTTATTGTGAGAATAAAACAAAGACTAATTGCAAATGTTTTTCATATGAAACTAAAAGTACAGCTAAGCAGAAATTTAAAGTAAAAAATGAATAAATATTCTAGAGACATTCTAGTGGCACCAAGTGGCGGCATTCTTGATAAAGAGACGTGTTGTGTGGTGGTTTGCAGGGTCATTCCGAGTATGTAGCGAATGCTTTAGAATATCATGCATCGGTTTCCAGAATATTCTTTATATGATCTTACCTTTCTCTCTCAAGAGAAAATTTGTTAATGTTTCTGCTGAATTCATCAACTCAATAAACCTTCATAATTTAATTTCCCCAAGGTAGCTCTTTATTCTCCTTTTCTCCTATTTGGTACTGATCAATTACAGCAGCTTCTAATGATGAAGGGTTTTAAATTGCAAATTCTTCCTAAAAGGCTTTTAAAAATAACTATAGTTCATGCTACCACTAGTTACATGGGCACACCCTGTACTATTTGTGTCTGATGTGTTTTTTCTGTCTGAAGACTCCCTGGGGGAAGGGATTGTCATTTTTGTCTTGTAAAGTGCGAAATACTTTGTCTCTTTTGTGTTCTGTTCTGGAGATTTTCAGGTATGAGATAAGTTTCTGGGAGGAAGGGAAGAGTGTTGGGGAAGGGACTATTAGATCTTTGCAACGTAAAGAAAAAAAAAACCACCCCAAACTTTTTTAAGACGATAATTCATGTTGGAAACGAAACCATTTAAAATAGTATTTTCTTGAACTGCACATATTGTTACTCTTATAGTTCCATTTTTAACTTTAGTATTTCTGTATTTAATATTTAATTGTATTATTTTCCAGTCGTTCCAGTCGGAAATCTGAATTTTCAGACATGCCTTCGCAGTCATTTACTGAATCTTCTTCTCCAAGAGCTGAATTCCCCCTTTCTTCTAGCTATTCAGATGATTATAGTTCAACAGATAGAGCCCTCTCAAGTTATGAACCTGTTCCATTCAGTGCTTCCCTGAACGAATCTTCACCTACAGGAATTACTGATTACACTGTTCAAGGTGTGTTTTGTCTTTAAATATTTAGCAGTTTGTAGCACAATGACTCTTGCCTTTCTCTTAGATACTTCTCTTACTAAACTATGTATTTTCATCCCATGCAAACATACATGGTACAATATAGTTATTTTGAATTAAACAGCTTGAAGTTCCCAGAATTGTTTTTACACAGAAGGTAAATACGTGTATTATTTTGTATTCTAACTTAAACTAAATTCAGGGTTTTCTCATGTTTTGTAGCTCTAATTGCAAGTAAAGATCGTAGATTAACTTAAAAGGTTTAATCTGTTGTGAAACTAAACCTGAAAAAAACCTCAGCCTGACTTGAAGTTCTTTTCTTTTTTTTTTTTTTTTTTTTTTTTTTTTTAAGGTAAATATGCCATCCTTTCACTGCCCTAAATAAACCCTAGTCTCTGCTAGCCTTTCTGAGGTGATTTCATTTTCACCAGTGGTGGTGATGTACCTGTACACGACTATAATTCAGTGACATTGAACTGTTTTTTTATAATGTGACAAACATTTACATCTTCTGAGAACTGACTGCATATTTTTTTCTGTCCAGCAACAGCTGATTTTCTCACGGAGAACTAAAATGGTTTTCAAGTAGTGTTCTGTGCAGCTGTTCCCCTCCTTCCAGTATGAACTCTGGCCTCAGCTATTGCAGGGGAAACACACAATTCTGAATTCAGGTCCCTGGTATACAAAGGAGGAAGTTACTGTCAAATGCGGAGTTTCATACTCTGAATTAGTTTGGATTTTTAAACTCCTTTATGGAAAAGGTTTTTATTTCACAAAAAAGCCCTCTCATAGCCTCTCTTTTAGTTATATAAAAGTATCAGATGTAAATGTGTCAAGGAAATTGTAATTACACTTCATCACAAATATCAATAGTTGGTAGAACCTTAATTATAGAACCAAGATTCTCCACTATAAATGTAGATAAAATGTTTATCAGGTGACATAAGATGGATGTAGTCCTAATTCTTTGAAAACAGAATTAAAAGCCTGAATGCAAACCCTTGAGCTTCACTTAGATTTCTCTTCAGAAATCATAAATGTATGAAATGGATGATTATCATAAATTTTACATAAAGTGACCAGAACTATTTTATCCATCAACAACACATGGTTGTTAGGATTTCCATTGGGTAAAATGAAGAAAAGGAGTTAGCTGCCAATCTTCCAAAGCAGCTTGACAAAATGAAAAGGATAAAAAGAATGGATTAATTAAAGACCACATACATTCTCAGAAGCATTTAGAATTGCAGCTGTCATGCTCCTTTTCATTTGGGATTGAGCTGTAATTAACTGCCATTCTGGAATAGGTTGTAGCCAAGTTTTGGTGTGTGACACCACTTCTAGTATTTTGGTGTTTGTTTTGTTTTCAGATCCTCCTCCAGTTCCAGAAGAAAGTCGTAAAAAAAAAGGCATCACATATGAGGAATTAAGGAATAAACACAGAGAAACATATGAGGTAATGCTACCACCAAAGACAGAAACTCCAAGCAAGTTTTCACAGGAAAAACCAGTTAAGGAAGGTAATATAGTGATTTACAGAAATACGTAGTAAATTAAAATATTGGCAGTAATGTTAAAAATGGCTTAATTCTGCTTACCCTTTAAGCAATGTATTTGTACAGTATCTGCAGGTATCTCATATGTGATGTGGTCTGTAGTTTCATATTTCAAATTAATTCTTTTTTTAGAAATATTGATCTTCCAATAGCAAATTATAATTCCTCTTCTCCAGCCATATTGCTTGGTGCCAGACTGAAAATCTCATAACTTTTGGTTTATTGAATATACAAGCAACTTCTTTCAACAAAGAATTCTCTGAGCTCAGAGCTATACTGAAGACTTTTAGCTGTGGAAGGAGGTGTATGTTTTAGATAGCATTGTTCTCTCAAAATAGAGCACATAGTTGATGGTTTTGAAGGGGGGGTATTTATTTTTATGAATTGTTTCATGTGGAATTAGAGGATTTCTATGGAGGCATTGTTTGTAGAGGTTCATTTTCTACATTAAAACTCAAAGGAAGGAAACAGTATTTGGCAGCAATATTGAGATTTGTTTTCACAGTGAAAAACAAAACTTTACACAGCAAAATAAGAATGCAATGTCCTGAAGAATAAGATGCCATTCAGTCAACTTCTTGACTCAGTCGATTTTTTGAAGAGGAGACACAGAAGCAATTCATAATTGCTTGCTCTAGAACTTTCTTATTTAGTGTGACATCTGTGAAAATGATGTTAGCAAGAGGAATGTTTTACCATTTAACACACTTCTGGACTAGTCACCTTGAATCGTTTGGGTTTGTATGCAGTATCCAGTCTTGTCAGTCCCGTTGCAACAAGATTTGTAGGAATAGCTAACATCTCCTGTCAGGCATAATAAGTGGTAGTAAGTCTAGAAAAATATATTAATGCAGAAAGTTCTGAAGCAGCAATAGTAAGCTTTGGAACAGTGTTGCTCAAGAGTGTCAGCCTGTTTCATGCTTGTGAATTACTTTCTCCAGATCGGCCTTCTTTGGACAGATTGACATGGTCTTGAAATATAAAATTCCATCAGCTGACACTTATTTACACAGGGTTTCTTTTTCCAAGGTATTTCTCCACAAATAGAAAGCCTAGACATGTCACTTGAAAACCATACACAGAAATCTTAAGCAGCATTCTGCAAACCTCACCATATTCTGTGGCAAATCTTGTGGCTGTGAAATGAGAATATGCGTTCATTATTTTATTTTTAGTTATTTGAGGTCTATAAAAGGACTCTATAAAATGTTTAGGAAATACTGCATTCTATCTGTTACGTTTCTGTGTTCCGTTTGATGTTTGTACTCAGGCTTTGAGAATAGAACTACACTGAGCAGTGCATGAGATTTGTAAAGAAACTTTTAGAGTGTCTCTTTGTATTTTTAGGGGAAAAAGATTAAGGAGGGAATACAAAAGTTCAGAAATGTTTTACAAGTGGAAGCACATTTAAATCTACAGTTCAGGGATTCTACTGATGTTGCGGGCTAAGATCTGATTTAGCTCCTTGTGTCACACTGGACATGTTACTTGCTGTATGCCTATTCATACGTCCAGAGTCATTACCCCTTTGTTCATCCTCTTATCTCTGTGTCATAGGAACCAGACTAGCAAATAGGAGACAGTGGTTTCTGCCCTCTGTTGCAAAGACATAAGGGAAAACAAACCATGTTTAAACCAGTCTTAAGCAGTCCCTAACTTCCATCTGCTGGTGCCTTCTCTGTTCATTGTAGCCGTACAAATATGTGCATCTGCATAGTGATCTGGACTGGACCATTTCCCAGGGAATGAGCGCAGCTTGCTCAGATGCCATGGTTAATGGAAATGGAAATCAAATTGTACTTTGAGAGAGCTTCTCATTGGGCCTCGCTGCAATATTAATCAGCTTAAAAGAGATTTGTCAGTGCATTATGCTAAGTTTGCTAACATCTCACTGAAACATGGACCCTACTGCAGATAGGTATTAATAAACAGTGGGCTTAGTAATTAACCTGCAAGTAGATTTCCAAAGGGGTGCCTGACTCATGTCAGCATTCCTACTGGATTGTAGCGGTCCATCCTGTAGCCTGTTGGTGATGGCAGTCAGTTGCAGACTGCTTTGCAGCTCACTTTCAAGAGAGCATCTTTTCACTTTCTGGTCATTGTTCAGTTACAGACGACATACTTCTGAATAAATCCGTTAAGACCAGTACTCTGTTTTTTTTACTCTGACTCACTCCTATACTAAAGGAAGCTGCCAAATAATAATGGCTGAGTAGTTTCCTAGTAGGGATTACTGATTTTTGTTTGCTTGTCTTCAAACGTGTTTTTAACTAGCCGGAATCCATCCAATTGTGCACGGAACTAGATTATGTGGCCACATTATTTATCGTAACATTCCTTGCCTGTTTCCTCCAATTGTCTTTGTTTCATCCACATGTTACATTTGGTTCCAAGTAATTACAAATTCTGTAGAGCAGGAATTAGCACAGTAGCCCTCTTGACTAAATATTAATTCATTAAAGAATAATGATTAACAAACTCTTCTCCCCACTTATTTAAAAGTAGCTTTAATTAGGTGTCTGTTGTGCTGTGACTGACACTCTGAACTCACCACTTTAAATGATAATGCATTTCATCGTACTTTTTGGCACTGTATAAGATAAACTTTTGCAGTTAAATTAAGTCATATGTGACTACTTTTTTCTTCTTTTCTTTAGTTAAAGTAAATAAATATGGAGATACCTGGGACGAGTAAGAGCTGAATGAAGAACTGAAGAAAATTATCTCCTGTCAGCTAACTTGAACTTCATCTAGATTAGTCACGGTATCGGCACCTTTGGTGTCTTCTGCCAGACACAGCTATTAATAAATGAGGAGAAAATCCTTACTTGCCAGAAGATTTAAAAAAAAAGTATTCAGGCTTAATTTTTTTTCATTTTGCATAAATGGCAAGCGAGGCTATTGTGAGGTGTCATGACTACAAACCATTTGTGCTATTGTTTAAGAATGAAAAGGGTAACTGGCAATAACTAATACAAATGTATAGCAAAAGGTAAAAATATATGTAAATAAATGCAATCACATGTATTGGGAAGGGAAAAATATCAGAATCTTCTAAAATTGTCGAGACTTGCATTAAAAGTTACCTGTAGAACTAACCTCTCACTTTGTTTTGTCTGAAAGGGATATGCTGGAAACCTCAAATTGTTGTCATGCTTGCTTAGTAATGTTTGGAATAACACTGTGAACTATTCAGGGAAAAAGGGCTGAGGAACCTAGCCAAACACATAAGTAAGCATACTTCACTGTTTTTCAAAACTGTTTTCATGGTGCCAGCTGTATCTTTAGACTGATATTCTGACTTGCCCATGGTAGGTCTCTCAAGACAGTCATTTCAGAAGAAGATTGAATGAAATTGCAGATATTTAAAGTAGTTATATCTAAGCGCAGAAGGTTAAACCTGATAAACTTTTACCAAAGTTTGAATGGTGTCTTGACTGTTAATAATTAGGTTTTGTGTGTTTAGCCTTTTTTCTCAGTTTGTGCATGTCATGACAAAACCCCATGTTTATGGAGAAAAGATCCGGATCAATGGAACATTGCATTATTATTACCATAAGAAAAGAGCTGCATTGGCAAAACTACTGAAGAGTATTTCCTAATGTTTGCATCACCTGCTCTGTCTCCATTATGGACTGCAAATGTTGTCTTCCATTAGGGATTCTCATAGTCTCAGCTGTGCTGTTTCATCTGACAGCACTGTGTTTATTTGGGGGTTTTGCCTATAGGTGAGCAAAAACCACAATGAAGTTGATAGCGTAAAAGCATTCCTGACATCCTTGTTGGAGGTGAAAAATAACTTACCTACCAAGATGAAAATTCTCGAAGACCTTATTGATATAGTGGACTAGCAGCAGAGCACCATGAATGAGATTATTTTGGGGAGGTACAGAGCAATCAGCTGAAATGAGGAGGAAAAAATGGGGGGGAAGATGAGAATGCCGAAAAAGCCAAATACTACTTACAATAATCAAAACAGGAAGGTTCCTTTCAGAAAAGCTGATCTTAAAAAAAGGAATGTGCTAATCAGGTGATCTTGAAGTTGTATCAAAAATGTAACTTATAGAGAATGCTTCTCATGGCCGTGCTGTGAGAACTCCAAAAATACACAAAGCCTGCCAGAATTACATTGCTGTGGTTTTTAGTGCGCTATTCCAAAGCTGATTAGATTTATCATGAAAATATTCACAAAGTTTCTTAGCTGTGAGTTATGCAAGTAACAGGAGACAGAAGATGTAGATCATGAAACTAGAGCAGATTCCTATGGTGGTGGTTTTCCACCTGTAAAAAGAGGAAATGCTTTTTCTTTTGAATGAATCAAAATTTTGGATGAATGAGAAGTCTCCAAGTGAGAAAACACAGGAGCAGGCTTACAGCATTGAGGAAATAGCAACACCAAGGAGACACAAACTATTGAACAATAAGCTTGCCAATAATAATATTTCTTTTTTTTTATTTTGAGGGATTTGGGGATAATACTGGATTTTCTCAAGTAAAAGAATATAAGGATATAGTAACTTTTTTTTTCCCCTCAGGAATCATAATGCATGCTTACCCTGCAAGTTGTTTATTTGTGTAAGGGAGTGATCATCTCAGGAGCTGACTATATGAGTTAATGTAAATACCTCTGCAGCGTGGACGTTCCACTGAAAAGTGAGACTCCCTCTATTTCTCGACATTCACTGTGAAAGTTACTGTTGTGCCAGTAAACTTACTTACGTGTCGTCAAGTATTTAATAATACACTGGAGTCCTGGGTCGGGTTGAAGGCCTTATACTCCTGTTCCTGGTCCTTCTCTGGGTCTCAGTCTCAGGGCATTTGCTGCGCTGCACACCTGAATGGGTACTGTTGGTACTGATTGTTGTGTACATCCTGCTGTACGTATTTGGTCTTACTGTGTGCTTCTGGTTATTGGTGTGTTCGTCTTCCTGACGGAATACTGACTGGGGACCAGCTAGTACAGAATGGACACAGAGGGCAGAGTACTTAACCCTGTGCCAT